>NC_090265.1:1105015041-1106389416 GCF_040414725.1 Anabrus simplex | reverse complement strand
GAAAGGTTCTGTCATCTGCAGTAAGATTCAGTATTTCATGAACTACATAAACGAATTTTACCGGCCGAGTTGGCTGTACGGTTAGAAGCGCACAGCTGTAAGCTTGCATCCAGGAGAGAGCGGGTTCGAACCCCACTGTCGGCAGCCCCAAAGATGGCTTTCCG
This sequence comes from Anabrus simplex, assembly GCF_040414725.1. Lineage (NCBI taxonomy): Eukaryota > Metazoa > Arthropoda > Insecta > Orthoptera > Tettigoniidae > Anabrus > Anabrus simplex. Next base: position 1,106,389,252 of record NC_090265.1, on the reverse strand, counting down.
TGGTTTCCCATTTTCACACCAGGCAAATAATGGATGTGTACCATAATTAAGGCCACGGCCGCTTGCTTCCTACTCCTAGGCCTTCCCTATCCCATCGTCGTCATAAGAACTTTCTGTGTCGGTGCGAGGTAAAGCAAATTGTAATATATACATTATATATATCAATATAAACGAATTTTCATTGTTATACATGTGCGGCGGGTTAGTATTTCTCCCTTCAAGATCGTCACGCAAAGGTAATTTTGAGGCGCAGCGATGATTTGTAATTTTATTTGACAACCTCCAATTCAGGAAGCAGAAATATTGTTTCAGTATAAGGTTGTTAGGTGTCGAACATTTACATTTTTTGCATCGTATTTTAAGTGCCTAACATACTTTCGGTTTCTCAAGGACAAATAGTGATTCTGTAAGGCAGACCTTGAACGATTATATAAAATTACACTTATGATGTAAAATACTGAAATGTGTGTATGTTGTATGTTCATCATAAGTCCCATTCCACTAATATATTTTTGACATCTACTTTCTAGGGCTGCTTGTTCAGAAGCATCGTACAGAAATTCAATACGAGTTTCACGAACAAACTTTTTTTAGAATAATGTAAAGCTCTGTTCATTAATATTTGTTTATTCATGTGTTGAACAAAGCAGTGTGTGATGAATTTTAATGTGGTGAGGGATACTACGCTGTTCTACCTGAAAATAGAACGGTGACTGCGCCATAATGAATTATGGAGGGGATGCAATGACAATAGTTTAATTCTAAACTGAGGATTGTTTTTGCATCTCCATATTAATGGATGCACTCATCCTGCTTTTTGAATCACCAGCAGTGGAGAGGGGGATATTGTTATTGTGAATTGGTTTTAAAAGCAGGTGAATCGTAAAACGCACCCGTACCCTGCATTCCACAGTCATGAAACACCAGCAGTTCAGTTTTAAATAGTTTTCGTTCCATTTCACTGGAATTTTAAACTTTACTCTCATGAAATTCATTACCGAGAGTGTGTAACATATTTATTTGAAGTTAATTTACAATTCAATACATCAAACCCCACTTCTACTCACCCTTCCTCTCCGTCTGAAGCAAGGAATTCAAATTACATTCGTGCTTTTGCCATTGTTTGGAATGAAGAACAAAAAAAATTATCTTAAAACCTCTTCAACGTCACACTTACAGAGTTGGTATTCTGGCGACTCTAGGGTAGGAAATTGGTAGGACAGCAACGGTATCATTTAACTGAAAAAGTACGTCCTCTCCGTCCTAGAGGACGTTGCACTGAAGTGCATAAACACTTGAGTCTGGATACAAGTGGGGACAGATAATCGGTTTAAGCAAGATACAGTTGTAGGAGATGAGAAGTTTTACGCTTGAGATATGTGCTGTCAAAAAATTGACTTGGGAATGAAAACGAAAAACCAGAGAAATTATTGAGTAATGGCTGACAATGTGCGAGTTTCTCGACTCCTGCAATTCTGAGCAGGGGCGTAACGTATGTGATTACGGGCCCATTTGCCAAAATAAAAATTCGGGCCCCCTCAAATGAAATGCAAAACCTATGAATAAATAACATAAACTTAATTACTGCATTTAGAACTAACGCAATATATTGTCAAATTATATCAACAAAGAGATTATTCAAAAATCGCTAGATGATTAAAAATAGAGTTTTAATAGGTTTTATTTGACTGCCTCCATGGTTTAACGGCTAAGCTGCCAACGCAACCGTACATCATTTAGATATTCGTACTTAAAATTGGTTTAAGTTTTTAGTATCTATACTCTGTAACCGGTATACGAGTTACAGTTATAATAATTTATTCGATTGCAACCCAGAAACATGTGCGAACAAAGTTAAATCACAAACTGTTGAAATAAAGTTTTGAAGATTATCAAACCGCACAACTGATAAGCCATGTTATTACCTTTGCGCAAAGAGAGCTCGTTCTAAACTGGAATTGTCGAATAAATGTGTGGAAAAGTTAAATAATATACAAATTTTGTGCCTAATACGATCTGAGGTACACTGCACATCAAGAAAGTATCATTTTGTAACTAAAATGTGATACATAGTATCAATTTTCTTTGGTCTAATTATTTTTGAATACTTTGGTGTAGGTCTTTTATGAGGAGCAAGTCACGGTGTTTCGAGAGACGTAAGGGAAATCATTGTTTACAACTGTGATGTGTTACATTCACCACACTTAATATACCTGATGCTAGATTTAACCGAATCCCAATTCCTCTGCGTACAAATTGTAAAAACAAACTATGCCGTCGTGATTTGATCTTCTGACAATTTCCGTGCAGAGTGATATTAGACTAGATCAGGTGGGCGAAGTTCCAGTATCAAATGTTATTTATGGAGGTTGGAAGTTCTATTACTTCTTATTAATTGTTGGAATTAAGTGTTGGAATACATAATGTCGCATTCGGGTGTTAATGTGAAGCCATGGCAGATGTGAGCGGTAAGAGTTACACTATTGAAGATCGGTTAGTGGCGAGTGTGTGGGCTGTACGAACGATAACACACAGCGAATTCAGTGAGACAGATTACGAGAGCGTTCCATGAAATATTTTATAAGTTTCCACCGCTAAAAGCAAGACTTTTCGATTGGTACAGACGTCCTTTTGCCTCGGGCAGTGTTAAAGACACGTCCCGGAGTGAAAAGACGAAGATACGAGAAGAAACATGTGCTGGAGTCAGTGCTTTGATTGAACAATCTCCTATGAAGTCGACGCGTAAACGTGCTTCGGAACTCGGTATACCGAGGACAACAATGCGAGATTACATTATATAAAGACCTTAAGTTCAGACCTTTTCGACCGACGTTCGTAAACGTGTTATCAGATAGAGACCGGAATGAGCGCGTTGTAGCATGCCGTGCTTTGTTAACTAAATTTCCAAATGCAGTGAGCCGTGCCAAGGTTATGTTTTCTGATGAATGTGCTATTTATCGCAGGTCACGTGCTAGAAATGTTGTGTTGTGGTCTAAAGAGAATTCTCATTATAGAGTTGGAAAGGAATCCGCTACACGTAATGATATGATTAGCGATGACATCGCAGCATATGCTTGGGCCGTACGTTTTTGAAGAAACTGTGAATGGCGCAAAAATTTTTACACATGTTACAAACATGGTTAATACGCCAGCTTTAGTAAAATGCCTCACTGAACGCATGTGCTTGCAGCAAGACGCAGCGCCTGCTTACTACGTTCTGCAGTGCGCGTTGCTTCCGGGTCAAAACCTCGTATGGGAAATATTTTAGGTTAGAACTATGGCCGGTAATGGTCTAAGGTGCAATATTGTGTGAATATTATCAAGGCATTCTCGCTCTTGATGATGATGATGATGATGATGCTTGTTGTTTAAAGGGGCCTAACATCGAAGGTCATCGGCCCATTCTCGCTCTTCATGATGTATGTGTTGCGGGTCAGTATATCTCCAAAAATATTATTACATAGGAGGTTTTGTCCCGGCAACGACGATTTGTCAGTACGGTGGATAGGTCGTGGTTCGCTTGCAAGACCAGCTCTCTTGAAATGGCCAGCAAGACGTCCTGACCTCACGACACATGACAACTCGTTATGAGGAGTCATTAAGGCGCATGTATCTGCACGTCGTTATGCTACAAACGAAGAACTGCACAATGATGCTGAGGATGTATTTCTCACTATAACACATGGGCACGGGGACTTCTCGTCCACCCTGTATATTATTGTTATGTTTCTGCGAGGAGTCTGTGGGGCCACTGGAGGTCCCGGGCCCGCCTGCATTGCAGGCCCTGCAGGTCCTAACGTTATGCCCCTGTGTCTGAGCCAATTCAATCAATGCGATCACAATTCTGTTCATAATACTGGGGATTAATCACACATTTATAGTAAAGGGGAAGTTTATAACCCATATATAGAAGTTACTGTAACAGACAGATAAACAGCATGCTAGCACAGTTTCAATTTTCAACTACAGTTTTCTAATTTTCAGAAGAGACTATACTGTAGGGAAACCCCGACCTCGGTGGTGGGGTCGTGCGACTTGAATTGGGAAAGACAGAATTCCTAGAAGAAGAAAAGCAGAGAGAGACTGGAAGGCATCGATAGAAGAATCTGCTTTTAATGATTGAATGGTATGAAGTGTGGAACTAAACGAAACCGCAGAAATAGTTCCAAGTGGAGTATTGTAAATACACTTATTTAATCCACACCGGGTTATGACTGAAAGCTGAAATGTATAATAGTATATGCAAACATATATGTATGTAATGTCGACCAACATAATATATTATTTTAGTGATAAGACTTGGCCTATCAAGCGCCCGCTGTTCATCCCGCTGGCCTGCAGAGTACGACTGCCGCCTGGTCGGGCAACATATACTGCTGGCCACTATTCTAGGCTTTCTAGACCAGGGCCGCCGATAGCTCTTAAATTGTAACTACTTAATCTGGGTGGACTTCGAACGATCCCTCAGCTCCAGGTAAAATTCCCTTATCTGGCCATAAATTGAACCCATGGCATCCAAGAAAAAGAAAGGCGTTAAAGCGTTGGTCAGGTAATTTGAAAAAATTACGTCGACATCTCGCTCCTGAAGTTAGCCAATCAGATCGCTCCGCGGGCGAATTGTAATGGGCTTTACGAGGAGATGTGCTAAATCTGCACGTGGCTTGGCCGGGCTTGAGAGCCATACCGAGAAATGAGCATCGAACACTAACACGTGGGTTTCATCCAATGCTACCGTAGCGGAGAACTTTATTTCTTCTGTTGGTGTTCTCAATCCGGTCATAAACCACGCGCAGATTTAGCAACACCGCCTCGAAAAGCCCATCTGAAGTTTCCCACGACGCGATCTGACTGGCTAACTTATTAGCTGATCAAATGGCAATGGCGCGACATATCTAATTTTTTTCAATTATTTATCCGTAATGAAATGGCGTGCCAGCCCCGTGGTGTAGGGATAGCATGCCGGCCTCTTACCCGGAGGCCATGGGTTCGATTCCCGGCCAGGTCAGGGATTTTTACCTGGACCTGAGGGCTGGTTCGAGGTCCACTCAGCCTACGTGATTAGATTTGAGGATCTATCTGACGGTGAGATGGAGGCCCCAGCCTAGAAAGCCAAGAATAACGGCCGAGAGGATTAGTCGTGCTAACCACACGACACCTCGTAATCTGCAGGCCATCGGTCTGAGCAGCGGTCGCTTGGTAGGCCAAGGCCCTTCAAGGGCTGTAGTGCCATGGGGTTTGGTTTGGTTTGGTTTGGTTTAATAAAATGTTGTATGGCTTTTAGTACCGGGAGTGTCCGAGGACAAGTTCGGCTCGCCAGGTGCAGGTCTTTCGATTTGACGCCCATAGGCGTCCCGCGCGTCGTGATGGGGATTAAATGACGATGAAGGCCACACGTTCATCCAGCCCCCGTGCCAGCGAAATTAACCAATGATGGTTAAAATTCCCGATCCTGCCGGGAATCGAACCCGGGTCCCCTGTGACCAAATGCTAGAATGCTAACCATTTAGCCATGAAGCCGGACATTTATCGGTATAACCAACTCTATAACGCTCATGTACTCGGTTCGCGTTGTTTCCGACCACCCTATGTAGATGAGAGATTTCTACCTTTAGTAGTACTATTCTATTCTGTATCTATTTCTTCCCTGTGTTAAACTCAAAAGAGTTACTGTAAAACTCATCCTTAAGTCATGACACTTCTTGTCTCTGTTGGCCTTCTAAGGAAATATTATAACACTCCTTTATATATACATACTGTCACCAATTTATTTCAACTGTGTGTTGGAGAATGGGAATGGGAAAAATAACTGGACAGAAAAGGACTACTTAGCCAAGTATACATTGGAGGATCAAAAGTCGTGTTATGATTAATTTCCTTACCTCTGCTGATGACCTCGCACTGCTATCTAGGAATACTGACACAGCAATAGAACAGCTGAATATACTAAAACTACAAGCAGAAAAAGCAGGCTACAGATTTCTTTCCAAAAACCTAAACATATAACGAACATCAAAATAGTTCCTCGGTACCTGAAGATAGAACACGGTAAAATAGAAAGAGTTGATAGCTTTAAGTACCTGGTGAAATAGTGGAATTGAAAACAAATGAAAGAGAAGCAAACAACACCAGACAGGAGATGATGGCTTCGGCTTTTCGTAGGACATATCCTGTATACAAGAAGAAAACCATCTCCAGGCGAGCTAAACTAAGGCACTACAACACAGTGATTAGAAAGGAATGTCTGTACGCTAGTGAATGCCTACAAATGACAGGGAAAATGCGACTGAGAGAAGCTGAGGAATTCGCTAAATAATGGATCACCGAGCTCGATAGCTGCAGTCGCTTAAGTGTGGCCAGTATCCAGTGGGTTCGAACCCCACTGTCGGCAGCCCTGAAGATGGTTTTCCGTAGTTTCCCATTTTTACACCAGGCAAATTCTGGGGCTGTACTTTAAATAAGGCAACGGCCGCTTCTTTCCCATTCCTAGGCCTTTCCCATCCCATCGTCGCCGTAAGACATATCTGTGTCGGTGTAACGTAAAGCAAATAGCAAAAAAAAAAAAAATGGATCCAAAGATTGTGGACGGACAGTATAGGTTGCGATGAAGGGAAGAACTTTACCGTGACAATGAACGGCTAACTAAGTCCATGAGAAATGGGAGGCTTATATTCTATGGGCATTTATTTAGAATGAATGAGAAGAGACTAACGAAAAGGGTTTTCACAATACTAGACAGCAGACCTAAAGTGTCGGACAAATGGTTCAGGGAGGTGAGAAAGGATCTGAAACAGGTGGGACTAAATTCAGTAGACATCTCAAACCGAACAAAGTTTAGGTCAGTGATCGACAAATTCCAGGGATTTCATGACGAACCGAAACTTAACCTGGGTGGACGGAAGAAAGAAGACAGGATGCCATAGAAATGATGCTAAAGTTTTAGGCTGTGAAGAAGGCTTCCATAAACATGTAACTGTTACCTAACGTGGTCACTAACGGCCGTAAACGAATATATACACAAGCTGAGGTACCCGTGCTTCGCTACGGCATTCTACATTGTATACATAATAGAAACGTGATGCGGAATTCACCAAACGCATTTTCTCGTATGAAGATTGGGTTAGGGAATTTTTATTGTTTTGGTAGGCAAGGATGGGGAGTTCTCGTTATAATGGCAGACACTCACTCTCCACCCGCCTTTTTACATCCTCAGAGAGAATGTCGTTTTCCCAACTGAAATGAACAGTGACGTCAGCAGGAATGGCGCAATTAAAAGCAATTTTTTCATGTGCAATACTCGATCAAATGAAAAACCACCCATTTTCTTTTAACGAACTGTACTACACTGAAGTCCAAAGTTCCAGAGCTGGAATGACCAAGCCACAGGCAGCCGTGATCCGTGAACACCCTTCGTCTTTTTTTCGGCGGAGGTGGGGAGGGGGTCGAATAGTGAACAACCCAGGACAAAAATCTATGTCTTTTACTAATCTGTTCCCTAGTAGCAACCGATGAGTCGGAAATCTCAATTCACGACGTTGGCGGCGGAAAAATCTATCTGACTTGGAGGCAAATTCTTTCTCCAAGCCGGAGGGGAAAGCCCCTCTTCACTGCTAATATAGAATGAAATGAATGTAGAATTTAATAAATGAGAAGAGGAAGAAGCTTTTTTAAGAAACGGCTCTCTTCTGGGTTGAATTTTGAGTTATTTACTGAATTGTGCTGTTATAATTTGGAATAGATCTACACTGACTGACAGAGCAAATGCAACACCAAGAAGGAGTGGTCAGAACTTTATGCCAATTGCAGGGTAGACTGACGTCACTGAGGTATGCTCATGATGTGAAATGCGCCGCTGTGCTGCGCACGTAGCGAACGATAAATGGGACACGGCGTTGGCGAATGGCCCACTTCGTACAGTGATTTCTCAGCCGACAGTCATTGTAGAACGTGTTGTCGTGTGCCACAGGACACGTGTATAGCTAAGAATGCCAGGCCGCCGTCAACGGAGGCATTTCCAGCAGACAGACGACTTTATGAGGGGTATGGTGATCCGGCTGAGAAGGGCAGGTTGGTCGCTTCGTCAAATCGCAGCCGATACCCATAGGGATGTGTCCACGGTGCAGCGCCTGTGGCGAAGATGGTTGGCACAGGGACATGTGGCACGTGCGAGGGGTCCAGGCGCAGCCCGAGTGACGTCAGCACGCGAGAATCGGCGCATCCGCCGCCAAGCGGTGGCAGCCCCGCACGCCACGTCAACCGCCATTCTTCAGCATGTGCAAGACACCCTGGCTGTTCCAATATCGACCAGAACAATTTCCCGTCGATTGGTTGAAGGAGGCCTGCACTCCCGGCGTCCGCTCAGAAGACTACCATTGACTCCACAGCATAGACGTGCACGCCTGGCATGGTGCCGGGCTAGAGCGACTTGGATGAGGGAATGGCGGAACGCCGTGTTCTCCGATGAGTCACGCTTCTGTTCTGTCAGTGATAGTCACCGCAGACGAGTGTGGCGTCGGCGTGGAGAAAGGTCAAATCCGGCAGTAACTGTGGAGCGCCCTACCGCTAGACAACGCGGCATCATGGTTTGGGGCGCTATTGCGTATGATTCCACGTCACCTCTAGTGCGTATTCAAGGTACGTTAAATGCCCACCGCTACGTGCAGCATGTGCTGCGGCCGGTGGCACTCCCGTACCTTCAGGGGCTGCCCAATGCTCTGTTTCAGCAGGATAATGCCCGCCCACACACTGCTCGCATCTCCCAACAGGCTCTACGAGGTGTACAGATGCTTCCGTGGCCAGCGTACTCTCCGGATCTCTCACCAATCGAACACGTGTGGGATCTCATTGGACGCCGTTTGCAAACTCTGCCCCAGCCTCGTACGGACGACCAGCTGTGGCAAATGGTTGACAGGGAATGGAGAACCATCCCTCAGGACACCATCCGCACTCTTATTGACTCTGTACCTCGACGTGTTTCTGCGTGCATCGCTGCTCGCGGTGGTCCTACATCCTACTGAATCGATGCCGTGCGCATTGTGTAACCTGCATATCGGTTTGAAATAAACATCAATTATTCGTCCGTGCCGTCTCTGTTTTTTCCCCAACTTTCATCCCTTTCGAACCACTCCTTCTTGGTGTTGCATTTGCTATGTCAGTCAGTGTAAATCGTAATTCTAGACCAGGTCATACTACTATTACTACTACTAAGTGAGGCTCTGCCTTAAGTGTGCACACTGCTCATTCAAAACAGCGCGCCAGAGTATGGATTCAATAGCTGGAATACTGTGATAAACCACTGTGTTATGTACTAGCAATATCAAGAAATGTATGAACCAGAGGAATGGCATGCTAAAGAAGAAAGTTTTCTAACTCCCCAGCTGTTTCCCGCCAATATTCAGTAAGGCTGTTATACTCGGTATGCAGCAGTAATCCCATCTATTGGAGCTGAATGGCAGCATAAGAGACAAAGAACATCACAACAATCAATGGTCAATGTAATGGTATTGTTGATCAATATTATGTGCTTTCGATATTGCAGGCCTTCACATTTAGTTTTCTTCCGACGTTGAAATACCGTAGTCAGTACGATAAAACTGAATAAAACATAAATGATCAGAAATTGTATTCTCTATAACTATTTTTATGTAGTACTTTTCCGCAGGCCAAAAACACAGGTATTTAAAAATTAAATTTTAGGCACCTTCCCATAAAATACAATTTCATCAAGAGTGAATCAAATTGTTTTTAGCTTAAACTGTTCTACCTTATTCCCTGACTCTATATACCGATTTTCGTAAAATTCTGTTAACCCATTTTCTCGTGGCTCGCCGTTGATATGGACTTGGCAACAAAAATACAAATTCATGTGTAACTGTGTTGTTATAGCCGGTGCGGTAAAATGTATAAGACATAAATGCTCGGAAATGTAATTCTGTATAATTTTTGTTATGTAGTATTTATCGATAGGACCACTAAAAATATAAATATTTGAGAACTGAATTTTATGCCTTCCCCTAAACTACCATTTCACTCAGCTTGAATGAAATGCATTCTAGCCGATATTGTAGTGGCTCATACTCCGACTTTATATACCGATTTTCATTCAATTATCTTCAACCATTTTATTGTGATGCGTGTACATACATTCATACGGGCAGACAGACATTACGGAAAACTTAAAAATGCATTTCCTTGTTACTGTGGACATTGCTGATACAGAAATACAATTCTTTTCAAATTCTGAGCAATGTACAGACAAAACTCTTATTATATATACCTATGTATATTACTAATTCTTGTCCCATACTTCTGTCAATGTTTTACAATTAGACAAAAGTACACTCAGTCGAAGATAAGTTAATTTGCATATTCCAATGCTCAGTTAGTGAAGTGACGAATAAAGGGCTTAAGACATTGAGTACCGGGCGAATTAGCCGTGTGGTCAGGGGCACGCGGCTGTGAGCTTGCATCCGGGAGATAGTGGGTTCCACTGTCGGCAGCCCTGAAGATGGTTTCCCGTGGTTTCCTATTTTCACATCAGACTGTACCTTAATTAAGGCCACGGCCGCTTCCTTCCAACTCCTAGGCCTTTTGCTATCCCGTCGTCGCTATACTACCTACCTGCGTCGGTGCGACGTAAAGCAACTAGCAAAAAATAAAAGACATCGAGTTTAAAATATTTTGTTTAAAGCTTGGTAGACAACTTTTTGACAGTTTGTTATCATATGCTGTATCTGCACTAATATAAGGCCTATCGAAATTTTGCGCGTAATGATCATAGCAGAAAACTACAGTGGTCTTCTGTCTGACTCACTCAACCCGCCTCAAGGTAATCTAATTATGCGATATCGTTGGAAAAGCAAATGTTCTGTCAATGCTGATGTTTTGCTTTATTCTAAAAACTATCTAAACAAGATTCTAATTTACCGAAGTAAGACAGAAAAGAAACATTATACGGTCAGTATAGATATTATTACTGTGTTAGTTCCTCCAACTAACATGAGTTATTGTTTTGAGTTCTGAGTGCCTCTTACTGCATAGATAATGCATCCGTTGTTTCCAGACATTAGTAGTGAAATGCCATGCTTTCTATAACTTGAGTATTGATTATACTCCCGTTGTGAAACTATGTTATGTTTCATGTGTGTTACATGGGTAAAGTTATGAACATTACACTACTGTAATCGTGACCATTCTAATAACATTTATTTATTTCATGAATATATATATTTATAAAACCGAATAACTTAACGTAAATACCTTGTAAATTGTTGGTGTTTTAATGTCATTTAGTGGAAGTCCATTTAATTGTGCTACAATTTAACAACGCATTTAATGAAACATCACGATTTTAGTGTGTCCACTGGTTGTGTATAACCGCGATGCCGATAGGAACAACCACGTAAAAGGGTCTGTCAAACAGGAAGCGGACCGCCCACGCGTACGAAATGGTCGCGGACTTGGACAGTCAAATAGAATGCGGACAAGTCAGGCCGAACCAGTGTGAAATCAGTCGCAATCAAGTGCGTACCGACTCTTTTTTTTTCTTTCTTGAGCTGGTGTTATCAATTTGTTGTTTTAATCAAATCTCCAGCACCCTCTGTGGGTGAGGTACGCAGACGAATAATACACCCACGGTATCCCCTGCCTGTCGTAAGGGGTGACTAAAAGGGGCGATGACATTAGAACCATGAGACTACTTGCGATCTTTGTAATCGACGTGCCGTGTGTCGTACATGTGTTCATGACCACGCACTTGATCAATTAATTTCTCCGTATCTTCTGGAGACATTGTTCAGTGTTGACCGCGCGAACTCTGTGAGAATTTATAACTGTCCGCCAGTCCGCTGAGAACTAGTCTCGTCCGCTGCGGTAGGACGCATTCTCTTTCACCAGGATGATGTAATATCACAGTGTACAGAGTCCGCGCGCACAGTCTGCTTCCGGTTTGACAGAGCCTTAAGGATCAGTTTCTGTTCTCCGCAGGTCTACTCGCTGATATGACTCTCTGGACTTGAGTTTAGTAATGCTGTTACCTGTGTCACTCTTTCATGTCTAGAATTGCATGACGGCGGGGCTCTTAGGAGGTAATTCCCTCTCTCGCCCCAGGAAGATATGTGATAATGATTTGTGGTGTGGAGCAGGTGAGGAGAATTTGGTGCTATGGCCTATAAAAAGATCTCTCCCAGCATCTGCCTTAGCGGAGGAGAATGGAAAACCACGGAAAACAATTCTCAGGGCAATCGACAGTGGGGACCAGCCCCTCCACTTCCCGAATGTAGAGCTGCAAGCGTAACCAAAACTAGCCGGTGTTAAGCTGAAGCCTACCTTACTCGGTGTATCTAGAAATTTTGTGTTGAACGCAACTAAATTATGCACAGACATCAAGACAAGATTTTTTATTTTATTTTTTGTAGAAATTCTGAAACTTTTTTTCTATTTCCAACAGTGTAGTAGAATGGTATAAATTCATAACAAGCAGCTACCGTGAATCCATTGTATAGCGGCATTGCCATGATTCGAAGTTCGCAGGTTCGATCCTCGCTGAGAAGTTGAATTTTGAACGGTAGGTCTCTATGTCTATGTTTATAACATTTCAAAGATTTCTTGTAACAAAATTGACTGTATAGCTTTAGTTACATTTCAGAAGAGACCTGTTTTCTCAATTAGACTGTAACACAAGGTCGCTGTTCAGCATAGCAGGTGCGGCCACCTAGGCGAGGTAGTGGTCATTCTTCCCAGTTGTATCCCCCGACCCAGAGTCTGAAGCTCCAGGACACTGCCCTTGTGTCATATTCCAAAATCTGATTATGTGATTTAAGTTCCCTACAAATAAGAATCCTCTATGGTTTTCCGAGGTTTCCCATTTTTGCACCAGGCAAATGGACGTCTATAGTTTTATTCACAGTAGTTGACCTACACATTTTGTTGGCGAGATTTGAAACAATGACGAATACAAATCAGCATCTAAAATTAATTTCTCTGTGTGATGAAAATACATCATGAATACTAAAAGCATTTCACTGGTGGAGACTAAAATATGGCCGCATCATAATAATGAGCGTAATTCAATTGAGAGTCGACGGCAAATATTTATTATGACAATAAAACAGAAAGAAATATTAACATATCAAAATTGATAACATTTGAATGCATGACTGAAAGCACCAAAACACAATTATCGTTACAGTTATGTAATTAACTAATTACGTATTCATGTTTAATTTTATATATTATTACTCATCCAATATACTGTATATTATAACTCCACATCATTAGTGGATCTATTAATTTCGCTGATGTAGATCTGAGTCATGAATTAGCATAGGTTTCTGTAACTACATTTTTTAATGAATAACATAACCGTTATTGGTTATCGATAGATCCATAACCAAATAAAAGAGGATAATTTATGATTTACTTGATAAAGCATTTTTGTATGAGAAATTCAAGAGGTATGAGTTATGTAAGGTAATATTGTGGACTTAGAAGAGATCTGGTGACATATTCCGAAATCTGATTATGTGATTTAAGTTCCCTAAAACTAAGAATCCTCTATGTTGATTTATAAAATGTAGACCTTCAGTCAATTAGTAAGATATTTTAACTATCCTAAATTAATACAGTATTATAAGAATTGTTGTATTTCAAGATTACTTAGGGTAATATCTCCCGTTAAATAACTATATTCATTATAACATAACATATTCCTCAATACAAAAGTACTACTGAACTATTAAATACTTTTATCCAATGACGTACGTTGATATAATATTCTCCTATAAATTTTGTAGAAAATAATTATCATGAGTATTCTAACCTTCACATATTTAAATAACTGCCTTGTACCACAAAATATAATTATGCCTCATCGACTATGCAATAACAAAGTACTGTCAGTGATCAATTATTTTAAGCTGAGAATTTTACAAAATTTCCAACATTCTATGTAGTAACTAGTACCCATTCCAAAGAAGTAAGCGTTAAGTAAAAATTATAGCATTCGCTTATTTCAAACTATTTCCAATATATTAAATTATTTGGATAATATGAATAAGTTACGAAAGTGAACAAAAGTACTAGGCCAGACATATTAATTACTCCTATCTCTCCCACAAGTATTGTAATAGTGAGGAAACCTTCCTGTCGTATTTTTCTTATGATCCAAGGTCATGTAACATTGCCCAATAATTGTCACGTGGCCTTTCTTTCATGACCGTGCGAGTTGGCCGTGCGGTTAGAAGGGCGCAGCTGTGAGATTGCATCCGGGAAATAGTGGGTTCGAACCCTACTGTCGGCAGCCCTGAAGATGGTTTTCCGGGTTTATCCCATTTTTGCACCAGGCAAATGCTGGGGCTGTACCTTAACCAAGGCCACGGCCACTTCCTTTCCTATCGTATCGTCGCCATGAGACAAATCTGTGTCGGTGCGACGTAAAGCAACTAGCAAAAAAAAAAAAAAAAAAAAAAAAGAGCTTTCTTTCACGTACCAAGTGACTTGAAGTACTTTCAGATTTTGTCGGGAGAGAGGGACAGAAAGCTTGGAGTAGAGAAGTTTTCTTAGATATCATTAGCTAAGTTGGCAGATCTGGGAGGTGGATGATTGGCAGGACCCTTGGCCATATTTTAAGTGGGTTTTACGGTGACCTACGCCAGTTATATTCTGGGATGATACCTTCCCCGATCACTGCCGCTGCATACACAATTAACACCCCCTTAGTTACTATACACGAGGTGGGGAAAAAATTAAATGTCATCCAGTAAACACGGGTGATAATACAGGGGATAACGACAATTAAAAAAGAGGATAGGCCTATTAACCAACGCTCAAATTCATTGTATCCATCCAGAGTAAACTGGAGAAAAGTAAAGTAATGTAGATTTTCAACCATAATGCATCAGGTAGAAGTTTCTGCGTTCTCTTTTCTCTCAAGTCGATGTTTATTTTCAATCGAAGGATTGAATGAAAGCTGCAGAATTAATTTGTACATAAATGTAATACTCGGTTGTTGACGTATCATGACTTCTCATTACAATTAGACATAGGCCTAAACCGAAAGTGGGTTTTGTAATATAGCTATGATTTCTGATGTCGAGGAGGATCTTTCCATGGCATTCATGCCACCTACTATGTCCAAAATTAAGTTACATCATTTGAATCTGGATAAACTGCGTGCCGCAAGCCTGGATTAAATTCCAAATCTCTCCTCAGTGTTCGTATGGAGTAGTAATTTCATGTGGCTTTTTGTAGCCGAGTGTAGCCCTTGTAAGGCAGACCCCCCGATGAGGGTGGGCGGCATCTGCCATGTGTAGGTAACTGCGTGTTATTGTGGTGGAGGATAGTGTTATGTGTGGTGTGTGAGTTGCAGGGATGTTGGGGACAGCACAAACACCCAGTCCCGAGCCACTGGAGTTAATCAATGAAGATTAAAGTCCCCAACCCGGCCGGGAATCGAACGCGGGACCCTCTGAACTGAAGGCTAGTACTCTGACCATTCAGCCAATGAGTCGGACTTCGTCTGGAGTGAAGACATATGACGCTGTTAATAATGGTGCGTCCGTCGGATGGAGAGTAAAGCCTTGAGCGGACCCCTTGTGCTATTCGACTGGAGCAGACTATATGCCGGTACCGCTGTTTACCCTCTCCCTTCCTACTACCATATACCATACGAAATCATCTCATTAACTAATGTGATGAGGTTGATGTCAGCAAGGGCATTGAAACCTCGCAACGATGATTCATCTCACTTTATACCCAAAGCCGTAGAGAAACGGGACAAGGGTTGGATACACATACATTTGAATCTGGATGCAAATTACCACCTAGAGGGTTGATTTCTATACCTATATCACGACCTGTTATTATTGGACTGTACTTTCCGAACACTTTATAGACGCACACACGCGCACGCACGCACTAAATATATACCGCACAGGAACTAAATTCATGAAACGCCTCATTTCTACGTCGTCTAGCTCTTATTTATTCTTATAATACGGCACTGCAGGCAGGTACATAGACTTCTTTCCACGGTCCACTTCGTCTGATTGGTCAGAGCGTGTTTCAAATCGTCGTTGCCGGGACAAAACCTCCTATGTGAAAATATTTTGGAGATATACTGACCCTCAGCACTTACATTATGAGGAGTGAGAATGCCTTGACAATATTCACACAATACTGTACCTTAGTTGACAGAACCTCACAGGCCAAAGTTCTAAGCTAAAATATTTCATATAGGAAGTTTTGTCCCGGCAGCGAAGATATACTGTCTCCCCTTTTATGGCGTTCATATTTATCCTTCTCCTGCTACCATTTTCTCCTATGCCGTGGACTTCCTCACGGACTTGAAATCCTTTCTCACGGAGCGTCTTTGCTATGGACCACCTGATGTTGCGATGTCTAATGTTTCTGAGAGCTTCACCGAAGGCGCAGGAACCCAAGACGTGATGTAATGTATCATTCTCACTACATCTTGTGCAGCGATTACCATGGAAGGACCTTCCCGGTACTGCTCTTACAGGTGCAACACCATATGCAATTTTCAGCGCATCTATCCACTCCGTGCTAGAAAGGCCATCGTGCTTTCTAACCCAGCGGTTTTCAAGAGGGAGCTCCTTGTACAGACACATTACCTGACCTTTGCTTCTCAACCGGCACCATTTCTCAAATTCAGATTTTCGTAATTCATTTCTGAGTTTCTTGGTGTCATACCGTGCCTGCACTTTCTTATCCCCAGTTTTATAATTTACGTTAAACTCAGGTAAGCATATGTTAATTTATTCATCTAAATTTTTAGTGGCTTCAATATATTAGTTCCCCTCCCATTTCAGAATGTTGCAGCTGTATATATTCTAAAGCAAGGTTTCCCAGCTTGCCCTAGAAACACCTAACCCTTTGTACCGTTTGTCTGAGTAAATCACAGAATCCGGAGTGTCCTTAGGAAGGGATAAGATCTAATTTAGTGTACTCTTAACAAGTTTTTCCGGCCTCGAGGTGTAGGGGTAGCGTGTCTGCCTCATACCCGGACGCCCCGGGTTCGATTCCCGGGCAGGTCAGGGATTTTACCTGGGCCTTAGGGCTGGTTCGAGGTCCAGTCAGCCTAGTGATAAGAACTGAGGAGCTATCTGACGGTGAGATAGCGGCCGCGGTCTAGAAAGCCAAGAATAACGGCCGAGAGGATTCATCGTGCTGACCACACGACACCTCGTAATCTGCAGGCCTTCGGGCTGAGCAGCGACCGCTTGGTAGGCCAAGGCCCTTCAAGGGCTGTAGTGCCATGGGGTTTGGGTGCTTAACAAGTTTATCAGCATCTTCCAAAAACCACCATGGTAATTTACCTGCAGAAACGCAGAGGGACTGGTAAGTCAACGTAGGCTAAACAGAACAATTGAGAATTGAAGATTTCTGATCTGGATGAAGCCAGGGCCAAGATGATAACGAGGTTAGTTTCTGCTGAAGGAGTGTCATTGCCCTCTTGGAATCAAATAGCATAGTATGTGCATAATTTACCCCTAAGTATTTGACACATTCGTTCCTCGAAAAAAATTTTATCTCCCTACCTTCTTCGACTGTAATGAGCCCTTCGTTTATTTCTCCTTTGTTGATAATAATAACTTTCGATTTTTCAGGGTTTATTGTTAGACTAAGCTCACGAAATCTTTATTAAGCTAGTCTCGTCAGTTCTACTGAGGAGTCTCGATTTTTCCTACGTATCATCTGCGAAGCCTAGTATTGTTAGAGTTTGAAGTCCGTTGGCAAGAAAATAACCATGCATGTCACATAGTCCTTTTTCACCGATTTCTCGAAAAATGTTATCTGTTCTGAGATTGTATAAAACTGGTGACAATGGAGATCCTTATATGACACCACGGCGTAATTTAATGCGATTAGTTTTCCTGAAACTGGCCTGGATCTGAGTTGTATAATTCTGCTGATGCGTGAAAGTTATATAGCTCAGCTTGCTTGGCGCAGTTGACGTAGCTAACGTTTTCCTTAAGTGTAAATTACCCACGTTGTCGAAAGACTTGCTTATTTCTAGGAAGACAGAGTACATATTTTTTGTTGTGTTTTGAAGAGTTTAATACAGATATGTGTAGAGCGATGTTTGTGATGGTGCCAGGTGATTTGATTAATCCTCTTTGATGTTCGCTAAATTAGATGTAACTCCTTAATCTTACATCAAAGGCCTTCTCGATGACACGACGAAGGACTGAACATACAGTAACTGGCCTCCAGTCTGACAGTTCTGTTGGATCTCCATTTTTAGGTAACAAAATGGTGCGCGCCTTTGTGATCAGTAATGGAACATGCCCATTCTATAACATTATCGTAGCAATTTTAGCTAAGATAGTTGATGCTATATCATCTTTGATAGCTCTGACTACAACTCTGTCGGGTCCGGCTGACGTGTCCACAGCCATTCGTATCATAGCTAGGATTACCTCGTTTTTGTGCACTGTTACGTTGAAGGTTTCGTCTTGTATAGCACGTTCCTTTTCAGTTAACAGATCGTCGTAATGTTTGCGTTCACAGTTGTTAGGTGTGGCAAAAATTTATGAAAAACTATTCTCAATATCCTCGATATCAGCCGCACACTGAGTCGTTTGGTCGTTCAGAGCGTTTATAGTGGCTTTCCTGCACTGGTTGTAATAGAAATATTGCATTTCTTGATACCGGTACTTATTATGTCTCTTTTATTTATCTCTATTTGTTTCCCTCTGCGGATTTCAGTGTGGTTGTAAGTTCTCTGTAGCTTTGCATCTCTCTTCATTTTTCTTGACTCAAAGTATTTTTGGCCGGGTGTTTAGGAATTGGTAGGAGATTTATGACTTCGGCTAAAAAATCAGCGAATTCATCGACAGACGTGTCAGACTGTGCTCATTTCATAAGTAAACATACAATTCCAATGATACAGTCTCTATTTGTATTCGTCTGTTGGTCCCGCCGGTTTTTTACTCTCATTTTGAGAACGAAATTCTTCGTTATTGTAGGTTTCATCATCTTGTGAAGCGGCACAGTGGTTTGTGGTAGGTTGTCTCTGTACCATTATTTTGCGATGAATATCAGGATGAGATTAACTTTTGTGCGCATTGAGTTTTAAATAATGTTTATCGCAGTGGGGATAGGGTAATCGTGGTTTTGCATTCGAACTTGAGAAGTTGATTTGGGAGCTTACAATATGATCAAAAACTCTCGTAGAATCTTCTGCTTCATTACTGGCTTCCACGAATTCCGTCTCCACATCATAACATGTAATACGATGTTATTAACGAGCTTAGCAATTTGTTAGTTTGCTTTTCCTTATCAGCTAATGCTCTTATAAATTATTAACTGCAAAGTCTGTACGATTAAATTGAGATTAATATTACTACACGTAGACTGTGTAATACAACCACCGGGCGTACAGACTATGCGTGTTCCATAAACTTAAGATTTTTTTGTTATTTGCTTTACGTCGCACCGATACATCGAGGTCTTATGGTGACGATAGGACTGCAAAGGCCTAGGAATGGGGAAGGTAGCGGCCGTGGCCTTAATTAAGGTACAGCCCCAGCATTTGCCTGGTATGAAAATGGGAAACCACGGAAAGCCATATTCAGGGCTGCCGACAGTGGGATTCGATCCCACTATCTCCAGGATGCTAGCTCATGGCTGCGTGCCCCTAAACGCACGGCCAACTCGCCCGGTAATCTTAAGATTTGTTACTATAAAATGCTATCAAGATTTCTCTGTAAAGTCACAGATTAGAAACACAGAAACAAAACTCTTCGACATTTAGCTTAATAACGAAGAATGAACTTCAAAAACGGATCAAAAATACTGTTACAGAAAGCTTCAAATAAAAAAACCTCAAATAAAATCTCGTTACTCATTCCGTAGCAACCGTATAAACAAATATCATAAGCACCAAGTTTAAGAAAGCACCACAAATAAATTACTATAGACATCGTAAATCAAAAGAAAGAATCTTAAAAACAAAATATAAACTGCAAACCAACGTGCAAATGAATCCATAACACATAATAGCATTGACTATATATTAATAGCATAACCTTTTAGTATACGGTCACACGTAGCAAAGCATCATATGATTGCCATGCTTGTAAACAAAGTATCAAAAAATAAATAACACTTAAACATCGCTGTACAGTCCTATGCAACAGATATCCTTAACAAACACCATTAAAAATCCAGTACTAATCATGTAAATATTCAAAGAGTAATGAGAACGAAATATAAACCATATAAAACATCAAAATAACTGGATCAAGTGTGTCTCCAGGCTTAGCCAAGACATCGCCTTCTTTACGTCTTTTACTATGACATTTTTAACGTACTTACACATACGTGTACTTACGTATTAATTCGTGTAAAGAAAATGAAAACGTTGTAATACGTCACGGATTTCGTGAATGTTGCCAAGAATGCTACTTCAAAAGCAATAATCAAGGCATGACGAGAATGAGCCCGACGTGTCGTAATATTATTTAAAAAATGCAGTATATTGGTGGTTACGTGTTAGATCGCACTCTATGAAAGCAAAGGTTATACAGTCAGGTATTTACGTCAACATGTGAGAAAACATTCCGGAAAAAAGGGGAAGAAAGGAACAATGGTATTTTTTCCTAATTAACTGAGTGGATTCAAAAAAAAGTAAGTACGATGCTTCTTTGACGTTTAGACTACTTCATCAGCAGGTCACAAAAAATATGCAGTGGACTTTGAAGGGCGTGTCAGATATTTTAAGTGGAAGTACAGGTAATTACATATGTTTATGGACATTCTTATAAAGTAGTGTATCAGTGCTTGTCCAAGTACTTCCATGAATAGCCATAACATAAAGTACACCTTTGATAGTGCTTTAAGATTGAGTTAGTGAAATCCCGAATTCTCTATTTACTTATTAATAATTTAGCCTGTACTTGTAAATTTTAGTCACACGGTCAAAATAATACAGTATTTTAAGGGAAATCTTTCATGACTTTTTATTTGTTAAGTAAGATCAATATAGTCTCGTGATGTACATATGAGGAACCAATAGCATGTATAAGGCAGTCTCGTGATGTACATATGAGGAACCAATAGCATGTATAAGGCAATGTTCTTCCTATCCATTAATTTCCTTAAGGCTGGTCAAACCTCCCAGCCACGTACGAATATGCTGTCCATCAGAACAATTTACGTTGCGTTCCATTTCCTATGCGCGAGTGTAAAGGAAAACGAACCTCACCGTGCCATACTGTAGGAATGCATGTTTGCATGACGTTTATGCAATCCTAGAGTATGATGGATATACGGCCCATTTTCCTTTACACCTCCCTTGCTCATCTCCTGTTCTTTCGACATCAACTCTATTCCGAGACCTAGACAGTCTTTCTTCTGCACGTCCATCGTGGCACTTTCCTTTCTTTTGCCGATACCTTCATTCTTCGAAATTTCGGATGTCCTCTCTTGCCTTTTATTAGTTTTGAAAGACGATGGTTGCTTGGATAATAATCACCACCACCACCATCATCATCTGCAACGCGTTTGAATTTGAAAGTATATAACCTACGTGATTGAAAATTTCGAAGTTCCGTTCCACTATACGAGATGACAGAGAAGTCATAACTAAATAATCGACTTTTGTCTGCTAAACACCAGAGATCGTTAACGTGCTGACGTACTACGACTCTAAATTTCGTCCTAGTATAAACTGTACAAAAGAGCAAAAAAACTGACAATTTTGTAAAAGCTGCAAACTGTGAGGTACATTTTGATACTCATGGTGTCATTTCTCGTAGCCTCATCAGAAAATCCAACCAGATTAAGGAGCAAGCAATAAAGAATATGGGATAAGGAATAAATAATAAAGATATTTCGGTAAGAGAGTCTTATAAAGTACTATATAATTAAGGACACATATCATAAATAGTGAGTAGTCTGTTGATATTACGGTAATTTAATGATAGCAGGGGAGTTACTTCCGCATAAAAAGTTGACGAAAATAATACTATCTTGTGTACAACGGAATGCTAAATAACTTAACTTTTACAACTAACCTCCACCGATAGGCACACAGCAGAATAACTCCAGAATCAGCTACTCACCTGAAAAGAGAAAACAATCCATCGTCAGGAACAATATATAGTACAAATACACGCACTCAAATGTACATCATGTCTTAATCACATAAACAAGTAATCTATATATAAATGAATGTTTGTATGTATGTATACATGCAAATGGCACATCTCCTTCTAAAACACTGGAGCAATATGATGATGATGATGATGATGCTTGTTGTTTTAAGGGGCCTAACACTGAAGGTCATCGGCCCCAGGAGCAATATCAACCAAATTTGATACTCTTATAACTTACTAACTGAAGACGAGCACTGTTGGGGTAAGCCATGCGTAGCACACTTAGGGGTGGGGTTTCAGGGAGTTATGTCAAAAATTTAATCGAAAATAGTATCGAATACATAGTTTTCGGGGTCGCTGAGATGAATAGTGACACTCCGGAAATTGTTTAATGTCCAAGTTCAGCTCCCCGTGGGGTGGGGGTTGAGGGAGGAGTGATACATAAAAATAATCGAAAATAGTGTCGAATCCATAGGTTTATGGACCGCTGAGATGAATAATGACACTCCGGATTTTTTAAAAGTCCATGTTCAGGCCGCTTTTGGGTGGGGAGGTGGAGGAAGATATAAAAAATAATCGAAAATAATATCTAATCCTTACTTTTGGGGGTCGCTGAGATGAACAGTGACACTCCGGATTTTTTAAAAGTCCATGTTCAGTCCATTTTGGGTGGGTAGGCGCGGGGGAGGGAGGGACATAAAAAGTAATCGAAAATGGTGTCGAATCCGTACTTTTCGGGATCGCTGAGATGAATATAAATACTTCGGTTTTTTAAAAGTCCAAGCTTAAGCCCCCTTTTAGGTGGGGGACGAAGGGACATAAAAATAAACGAAAATAGTGTCAAATGGATAGTTTTCGTGGTCCCTGAGATGAATAGAAAGACTCCGATTTCTTAAAGTCCAAATTCAGCTACTTTTTGGTGATGGGCGGAAGGGACATTGAGACATAAAAGTAATCGAAAATAGAGTCGAATCCGTAGTTTTCGGGGTCGCTGAGATGAATAGCAACACTGGGCATATTTTTAAAGTCCAAATTCAGCCCCTTTTGGTGTGAGAGTTAAGGGGGCAGTGAGACATAAAAATAATCGAAAATAGTGTCGAATCCATAGTTTTCGTGGTCGTTGAGATGAATAGAAATACTACGAATTCTTCTAAAGACCAAATTCAGCCACTTTTGGGTGGTACCTAGTCGAAGGGGGCATTGATACATAAATATAGTCGAATCCGCAGTTTTCGGGGTCTCTGAGATGAATAGCAACACTCCCAAAATTTTAAAGTCCAAATTCAGCCCCCTTTCGTGTGGGGGGCGAAGGGGGCGATAAGACGTAAAAATAATCTACAATAGTGTCGAATCCATAGTTTTCTGGATCGCTAAGATGAACAGTGACACTCCGGATATTTTTAAGTCTAATATCAGCCCCCTTTTGTGTGGGGGCGTGCAAATATTACCTACTATCTGGAAAAGATACTGTGTGGGAAAGACGCCCCTATAACACCTAGGGAAGGGGGCGAAATATAATCTATATAATGAATGGAAGTCAGTTTGTAGCGATTTATATATAAATTAAGGTAGCCTATAAAAATGAGTTATTCTATGGATAAGCGGTAAATCTTATCACAAAATGGATGGCACATTCTTGGATCAATTTGGAGTGATCTACAACTTTGGTCCTATGATTTTTTGTAGAATCTCCATCCCTTATATGTTACATTTGGTTGTATTTTCTCGATTGTATTTACACGTATGGTTAATAGTTTGACACATTTATAGTCATTATATAATCATCAAATTCATCACGAACACGGGTCCATCCAATAGTCATATGTGAGATAAATTCTATGGCTCTAGCTGTCATTTATGTATCGGAAAAGTAATGAAGTGTTCGAAACTCTATCCGAACTTTTCCCTATTCAAAATTATTAACTCTATCTAAACCACAGGGTAGATACGAGAAAATGTCATAGGATCAACCACTTAGACCGCTAGAATTGGCGTCTTATGTTGCAATACGTTAGTCGGTATGATGTACGGTTTGGCTGCAGTTAATCTGTTAATGAAGGTAAATATGAATATACTTTCGTATGTCAATCTATAATTATTGATTGAAATCGATGTGTAACGATCAAGAAAGGGGATATCTGCCATTATTATTTACGAATCGATAGTGACTGTCAGTAGAAGGGCGTCTGCTATTGTAATCTATACTCCCTACATCGACTTTCACTGGCAATAGTAAAGGGGTCCTTCTCCAACTCCTGTGTAACTGGCACTAGTAAGGAGGGCCTGCCATTGTAATGAATAATTCGCTTTTCGATTTTACTGGCAGAAAGCAAGGGAGCACGCATTTTTGCAAACTTCTCCTACCCGATTGTGTCTGGAAGCAGGCAAATTTTAATTTTATTTAACGCGCACAATGTGCAAAGAATTACTATATAAATCATTATTCGTTGCAAAATTTCACCAGTGATTCTGATCGCTGTTTACAATTTAAAACATGGTACCTAGTACAGTGTGCACCACATCTTAAACATACACAGTTCAAACCTGGTTCATGATAACGCTTTATATTACACAGTTTATATGGAACCCGTGAACGGAGAACCTTGTCAGCAGGTGTCGCAGTTCATATCCACCTTGAACCCACTCGCGATTTAGCATGGCATCGGTAGAGTAGAAATCTTCCCAGATGTCAGCCTTCTTCGATCGTAGGTCTCGAAGCAGATGTATATAGGGTGTTGTTGCTGGAAGTAACAACTGTAACCTTAGCTCTTCGACATAAAATCCCTCTCTGGATAGCTCATACACGAGCCGGGAAGGAGAATATTTGGAGAGGCACAGAGCCCGTTTCAAGTAGATTGCCTTCAACTTCTCGATTTTATCTAACTGTTTCATACTCAAATGTTCCCAAATGTTTTCCAAGCCATATGTTGCTATAGGGCTGATTTTTAGATGAAAGAGTTTTATGGCCGTTTCTAAAGACAAGTTTCTCAGGTGCTTAATGTCAGATATTGCTTTCATAGATGCATTTAGACGGTCTATGAGATGGAGGGTGAAAACATTACCTTGGGTTTGAAAAATTACACCCAGTATTTAAAATGCTTTACGGACTTAAGTTCTTGGTCTTCATAATAGAAGATTCCATGAGGTCCCCCTCTTCTAAACGTCATGGACACTGTTTTTTCTACATTCAGTTTGAGCTCATTTTTCTTTATCCAGCCTAATATTTGGTTGAATGATTCCTGGAGTTCCTTTTCTGACGTTGATGTTAAGACAATATCATCAGCGTACATTAATAGTTTGACGCTTTCCTGGTTTACCAAATCTACTATGTCTGCTGTCGCAATGATGAATAATAATGGACTTAACGGGTCTCCCTGTAATACCCCGGTTGTTTGTTCCAAAATAATAGATTTGGTAATGCCATCATCTACTTCTATTGAATTGTTGAGCAGTAAGTTCCTAATCAGCGGTATAAGGTAGTTCGTACTACCAATGAAACTCTTCACTTTTTCTAACAGTATGGTTCTGCTTATGGTGTCAAAAGCTTTCGAATAATCTATAAAGATGGCATGCAATTTACCCCTGGTTTCTTTAAGGCTTCTTCTATGTCATTCTGGAGACAGCGGATAGCTAAAGTTGTTGATTTCCCTTTTCTAAATCCAAATTGCGACTCCGGTAGGTTATTTTCCACCAGTTTAATGAGACGTTTACCCACTAATGAAGTTAAAGTCTTTAGTAGAGTACACTCTAGCGCTATTCCTCTATATGAGTTGGGATCTGCGGTATCACCTTTGCCTTTATATAGCATTTTAATAGTAGATTTTCTCCAGTTGTCTGGTATCCTACCTTGCCGCAAGCATTCATTCATTAGGCGAGTGATGGATTCACCCAATTTTGGGAGAGCAGCTTTAAGATGTTCATTAAAAATGTGATCTGGGCCACATGCCTTGTTATCTTTAGATGCTGTAATAGTTGATACAACCTCATTAATTGAAAATTCGTCGATTTCAGGGATTGTTTGAAAAACTGGCACGAAATAATTAGTAGGTCGTGTGTCTCTCTCTTGAAGCACTGCACTCAAGTGCTTTTCCCAAACTTCCATTGGTAAGTTCCTGGAGAACTTCGGTTGTCTAGGCTTCAGAGCCAGGTAAGGGTCTAGACTGGCACGTTCTATAAGTTTCTTTTCTTCTTCCTCTCTACAATGATTTTTGGCTTCTTTTAGTAGTAGTTTGTATGCTCTCCTTTTACTGGCATATATTTCAAGGAATTCTTTTGTTTTCTCTCTTCGGGCTGTATGTAATGCTTCCAACACATCTCTACGACATTTATAGCATTCATTGGTGAACCAGGGTTGAGATTTCCTGACCACAGGTATTGTTGGTAGAGTAGCATTCTGGAGCAGCACTTCTAGATATAATGCAGCCTCATTAAGACTACCCTCTCGTAATAGGTTAAGTATCGTTTGATTATCTTCACCACAGATAAGAGACGGATTACTTTTTCTACTTATTTTTGTACGGTCTCTAACTGTATCAAGCGTACTAGGCCTATTCTCCAGCTGTAAGGAAGTTACAACTGGTAGGTGTTTCCCTTGCGCCTCGAGAATAACCTCCTGCTTGATCGACACAAACTTAGAGTTTATAAAAACCAGATCTATTGTGCTAGCACCATTATGAGACATGTAGGTATTCATGTCAGAGGCATTCACCAACCGAAGACCTTCCTCTTCTAAGAAGTCCAAAACTTCTGTTGATTTTCGATGTTCTGCATCGATGCGACAATTTAGGTCTCCGGCAAGGGTAATGGCATCATCCCTAGTAGTCACAGTTAAAGCTTTACTAACTTCCTCAATAATCTCAGTTGATGAGAAATCTGGCTGAAAATATACACATACACAAACACACGGCTTGGTTCGAACTACTAAAACGTTCGTAGATCTGTATTGTACACTAAATGGTGAGAACTGATCAGTGAACAGACATGCAATGCCTCCTTTGGGCCTCCCTACTGGAGGTTTTTCTGCCATGACGAATGTTGAATAATGTCTACTAGTTTGCCACGCATGCGTTAAAAATGTTTCCACTAGGATTATTACATCAAATTCCTGTATAATCTCTTCTAGTGTGTTTGTCATGCTCAGCAGTCCTTCAATATTCCATAATAGTAGTTTAATCTTTGATGTAGGCAAAACGTTGTCGTCCTTATCGGGATTTGGTTGAGAGCATTGTACCCGAGTCGTTTTGGGGTCGAAAATTATACCTCCTCACCAGAATTCTGGGTTATTTACTTTTTCTAGGTGGTCAAATCCAATACCAATTCGGAACGCCTTCTTTGTACCTTTTGTGTCTAATTGGTCACAAATAATGTCATCAGATATATTGTCAAAGCAGGCAAAAGTACCCGCCATTAAAAATACCCATCTAAAATGTGACTGGCATTAGGCAACGTGTCCTGCTATTATAATCGAAACTCATCACACTCGATTGTGACTGGCAGTAAGCTGACTGGCATTAGGAAAAGGGGGCTGTCATTATAAGTATAACAGAACAACTAAATTTTGACTGGCAGCACGGAAGTTACCTGGCATTATAATAAAATCTCCTCAACTGTAATATTTTTGGAGGTAGGAAAGGAGGTCTGCCATTGCATCGAAAACTCCTCAAATCGATTGTGATCAGGCAGTTGGCGAAGGGCCTACCATTATAACGAAAACTTCCCAAATCGATTGTGAATGACAGTAGACAAGTGAGCGTGACGTTACCATCACAACTCCGCAACTCGCACCTTACATTGGAAACAAAGTATGGGAAACTCCCTATGTTGTCTCTCGGATAACACTGAGTCACATGCAATTTAAAAAACAAGCTTATTCACCGCGTGTACAGTAATTTTCTTCGATGTCCGTATACAATATAGAATACTGTAGCGAAGTACGTGTACATTTTCTAGTATATATGTGTGTAAAAGTAGACGTGTGTTTACATATATTTCACATTGCAGCCAAAATCAACCATCGCAGAACTCTGATGATGTGTGGCAGTAGCATCGAGTTTCCCTTCATGCAGTATGGTGGTTGCATGTCGGTAGCTGTAGTTTTGTGGTAGACATGGGGGTTGAAGGTGGCCAACTACATATAGAAATAGACGCGTGTGTTCGTATATGTGTGTATGTAGCGCAGTGGTGTGGCATATATAGGGGTTGAATTGGCCGACTATATATGAAATTAGACATGTATGTTGGTATATTTCACTTTTCAGCCACAACTAACCGTCTCAGACCACTGGTGATTGTGTGTGGTGGTAGCCTCGAGTCTCCCATCGCGCACTATGGTGATTGCGTGTCGCTAGCTGTGCTTGTGTGGGGGATGGGGGAAGGGGGTTGAAAATGGCCAACTACATATACAAATAGACGCGTGTGTTCGTTTATTTCGCCTTGAGCCACAACTATCCATCGCAGACCACTGGTGCTTATGTGCAGTAGTAGTCTCGAGTCTCCTATCGTGCAACATAGTTGTTGCGTGTCAGTAGCTGTAGTAGTGTGGTAAAAGTGGGGGTTGAAAGTGGCCGACTATGTATAAAAATAGACGCGTGCGTTAGTATATTTCATCTTGGAGCCACAAAAACCCACCGCAGGCCACTGGTCTTTGTGTGTGGTAGTAGCCTCAAATCTCTCATCGTGCATTATAGTGGTTGATTGCATGTAGCTGTGGTGGTTTGGGAGATATGGGGGTTGAAATTGGCCAACTATATGTAAAAATAGAAGTGCGTGTTCATTCATTTCACCTTGCAGCCACAAATATCCATCACAGACAAATGGTTTTCGTGACTGGTAGTAGCCTTGAGCCTCCCATCGTACACTATAGCAGCTATGTGTCCGTAGCTGTGGTGGTGTGAGAGATAGGAGATGGGTTGAAAGCGGACGGCTATATAGAAAAAATAGACGTCTGTATCCGTATATTTCACCTTGCAGCAACAAGTTCGCATTGCAGACCACTGGTGTTTGTGTGTGGTAGTAGGCTGGAGTCTGACATCGTGCAGTATAGGGGTTGCGTGTCTGTAGCTGTGGTGGTGTGGGAGATGTGGGACTTGAAATTGTCTGACTTCGTCACGGAATGTACGTATTAAGATGAGTCAGATTGTACTGGAAGGATCGAAGTGATAATGTAGTCTACAAGTCTGTTATATGTACCCCTTGGTTTTATATACCAACTTTGATTCATCTCGCAGGAGTATGGTGATCTCAGAACCATAACAATTTTGTGTTTGAGTACATCTGTGAGTGTATTCTGTAATTCTTGAATATAAAAAAATACTTACAGAAACAGTTACTTAACAACATGATTGAGGCAGTAATCCTAACAAGCAGAAACGCAGGAAAATTGGTTTACTTACCAAGAATTCCATTGATCTCAAATCATTTGTCATTTTGTTTCAAACGTTTCCAGTGAGATTAGCTTATAGTATGACTATCAATATAACTCAGCGTCAAACGTTCTACATTTGCGGGGTCAATTTGAAGGATTCCTGTTTCATACACGTTCGGCTCATCGTTGCTTTCTCCCGTGTCGGACAAGCAGAAATCTGTTTGTGCATGCACCAGGCAACAAGACATCAAATGCAGTGTATAAGAATGTATTTTTATGATATGTCTTAGAATGTAAGTTATTTATGTACACCGAAAAGGGAATAGAAACAAAAGAAACAGAAATAAGAGTGGTCTCTTAATGCACGTCTTCTGTATAATATAGAGAAAATTGCACGGACATAGAAATAAACCAAGCGAAGCGGATTGTCTTCAGCTTGGAGCAAATAACCGTTAAGGGAAATAATAGGTTAAGGGTTTGAAACGGCTGTTATACCAAATGATTCATTGGCTGCATTGAAGGAACAAATGAAGTTTGCTGTTTACACACGAGACATAACTTTCGCAATCCAGATACTCTCAGTGCATCCTACTACAACCACAAATTTCAATACGTTCGTAGGATTTCAAATGGGTATAAAAAGGCTATTTGCTTAAAATAGTTCCTCAGAGTTTCGTGCAGACTGAACACTCCGGAAAGACCCATATAACTGTCTACAACGAAATCATATCTATATATGTATTTGTATAAGAATATATCGTCGTTGCCGGGACAAAACCTCCTATGTGATAATATTTTTGGAGCTATACTGACCCGCAGCACATACATTATGAAGAGCGAGAATGCCTTGACAACATTCATACAATATTGCACCTTAGATGGCAACCTTACTGGCCAAAGTTCTAAGCTAAAATATTTCACATAGGAGGTTTTGTCCCCGCAGCGATGATATGCCCTTTTATACTGTATGTATAATGATGATGATGATGTTATTTGCTTTACGTCCCACTAACTACTTTTTAAGGTCTTCGGAGACGCCGAGGTGCCGGAATTTAGTCCAGCAGGAGTTCTTTAACGTGCCAGTAAATTTACCGACACGGGGCTGTCGTATTTGAGCAACTTCAAATACCACCGGTCTGAGCCAGGATCGAACCTGCCAAGTTGGGGTTAGAAGGCCAGCGCCTTAACCGTCTCAGCCACTCAGCCCCAGTATGTATAATAAATGATAACGTTATACGTTTAACTCCCTTTCGATTCATATAGATTTTAAGAATTTAAGTGCTAATACTTCGTCCTGCAGGAGATTTTTTTAACGTTTTAGAAACCAGTGACTTGGAATCGTAACATTTAAACTCCCTCATATCCCAATAACTTCATCCGAATCGAACCTAGTATCTTGGAAAGAGGCAATTCAATAACTAATTGACTGTTACATGTATGTATGTATGTATGTATGTATGTATGTATAACGTGTGTAGAGCAATGTGAAGATATTGGTTACTTTGAAGACTGACTACAACTAGCTGGACTTGAATATCTTCAGGAAGGTGGACTTTTTCCCAATAAACTTTTTCACCGGGCGAGTTGGCCGTGCGCGTAGAGGCGCGCGGCTGTGAGCTTGCATCCGGGAGATAGTAGGTTCGAATCCCACTATCGACAGCCCTGAAGATGGTTTTCCGTGGTTTCCCATTTTCACACCAGGCAAATGCTGGGGCTGTACCTTAATTAAGACCACAGCCTTTTCCTTCCAACTCCTAGGCCTTTCCTATCCCATCGTCGCCATAAGACCTATCTGTGTCGGTGCGACGTAAAGCCCCTAGCAAAAAATATACTTTTTCAATTTGTACGCCATATTTTATACATTTACGGAGCGTAAAGTATCTTGGCATAGGTCTCTTGTCAAATTTATTGTTTTTTCCCTTAGCTTCAGCGTTTCATAGTGAGCTAATGGAATGTAGAAGTTCAACATCTTGCCCTTGTCTCTGACGTATGGAAGATTAGTTGTACCACACGTCACTTTCGCTGAAACGCTTACAGCTATAGGATTTGAAGAAGAAACTAATTAGTTAAAACAACTTTTACTCTGATCGATGGGTATTTATAACCACACAGCTTTTCACGTTATTAATACCAATCACTAAAACAACAATACCAACGACAGTAATAACAATATTAAAAATAATATTATGACTTCAGCTATTGCGTACAAATATTTCAATTTGGTTCCATTTTGGATGCCTCCTCATCAGTCTCGAAGTTCAGTTTTATTCCTTCACGACAATAACCACTACTATTATAATTTTACGCCCTAACATGACAGATAAACACTATTTCCATATCAGCAATGCTCTTTTGATCTCTCCTCCCAATATATTGTGTGAGACATTCGGAAATGCCTTCTTAGATACTAGTAATATTTTGAAGTTTATGAACCACATAATATGTTGTAATCTCCAATTAGTATACTTCGAAAGTTAGATCTAACATATCAAAGGTTTCTGGCGACGCAAGAATGGGAAAGAGATAGAAGTGGGAAAGTATCGGCTGTGGCTTTAATTAAGGTACAACCCTTGCACTAATTGATATCACACTACGTTTGTTATATACATTGTTCCAATATAACTACTATCAACAGAGAGATCTGATAATTCTTCTGACCCCTCCCCCCAATAATGCTAGGCTGCAGTATCCTAATCAAATAATACACATCCAAGTGTACAAATTGGCTATCCCTCAACATAAATGTTCAGTTTTGGGAAATTCTGTCAAGTCGATTTCCCGTGAGACATCAACTAACATTCAAACATTAAATTGTTAAACATAAACTATTTACGTCTTTCCTATTCCAAATACAGATAAATTTGAAGTAGAGTCAAACATCTGAACTGTACCTATAGACAAAAATTATTTCTGTAGATATCATTAAAGAACAAATTCATAGCAATCACGTGGGCTGAACGGTGAGCGTATTGACTTTAGGATTAGAGAATGCTCGCTTTAGAATCCCAGCCGAGCTGGGGATTTAATCCCCGGTTTGTAAATTCCTCCCTGTGTTTTTGTTTGTCTTCAGATTTATGTAGAACATTCCAGACCAGCAACCTACAGAAATACGCAATAGTAAGGTACATCCTTTCACATAGGGCTCATGCTAGGAAGGGTATCCGGTCTTAAATCTGGGACAAGTAAGGATGTATAAGAAAAATCGCACGTTTGGCCCCACCAGGGACAGAGAAGAGATGCAGAGAAATTAAGGGGGAACTGAAGAACAAATCCTTTCCCCACATGGCCATTTTCAAATAATCGAAATTAATAAAAAAAATCCTTTGTACGGTGCAAAAAGAACATTAGTAAAAATCCTAGTCTAAGAGATTCAGGCTACTGATTCCTCAAGGTTACCTTCCACGTTTCCCCGAGTACTATATTCTTGTACAAACAATCAAGGCAAAGCGATTTTCGTATAGGCCATAAAGGCCGTGAGGGAGAGGAAGGCAAAAAAATCCGCTTTCGTAACCTTGGCTCTAAGTGGAAAGAGTAGTAGCGCTATAACCAAGCATTTTCTCCCTCAGAAGTTAACCTGGTATGGTACTCACTTTTGGTGAAGGCTGAGTGAACTTCAGAACCACGTGCCTCACCACAAGTGGAAAATTTAATTTTAATATTTTTTTACTTCCAACGTCCTCCCGGATGAATGGAGCGCGTCATTACCACCCCAGATAGGCAGTCCCTTTTACAGCCGCTCACCGACCACATTTATCCTGCTTTCTTATAGAAAGTATTTCATGGGTGAAGAAACAATACGTCATATGTCAAAATGCTCTGCCTCTCCATCACTTTCCTTCAGACTTGTCACGCCTTCCAACCACATATGAATATGGAGTCCATCAGAAGATTGTTCTTTGTGCTCATTTTCCTGTGCAAAGTGTGTAAAGGAATACGAACTTTAAATTAAGCAGACTGGAGGAGTGCGTAAATACGTCATAACTTACAGTACCGTACTGTAGGAATGTATGTTTGTATAAGACAACCCCTTCCTAGGGTATGGTGTATTTAAGGTTCATTTTCTTTACACATGTGCACAGGAAAATGAACTCAACGAAAATAGTTCTGATGGACTGCATATCCGTATATGGCTGGGAGGCGTGACCTTTTTTAAAGAAAATCGTGGATAGGAAGTGCATTATGACATACGAGGTTTTGCTTCTTCAACGACGATACTAAGGATAGTATAAAAATTAAACATCCTTCATTCACCAAAATAGATGTTGCACTCTGGTTAGTTTCTCCCAGCATATATGTAGGTTTACAGCTCTGTGTGTGTGTGTGTGTGTGTGTGTGTGTGTGTGTGTGTGTGTGTGTGTGTGTGTGTGTGTGTGTGTGTGTGTGTGTGTGTGTGTGTGTGTGTGTGTGTGTGTGTGTGTGTGTGTGTATTTCACGCTGTTCTGCTGGTGGTATACAGTCAGTCACACGAGTACCGTACAGGGCGGAGCGCCGAACGTCATCAATCGTGCTGCACTGCTACTGGTTACTGTGAAGAGGAGGGGATGAGTAGCTTGGCACGCAGCCAGTGTCGTGGTGTCGCCCGAGGAAACGGACGCGCGGATCTCATAAACTTAAACTGGTCGAGAGCTATGAGATACAAGCTCAGTGGGATGCGTTTCAGCGCTGTCACCACGATAAAATAACAGGCAAAGGAAAGTAGTCGTCAATATGGTCGTAAAAACACTGGCCATTTGAGTGGATCTCACTCATATGCGCTATAGATCTGTACCTCTTCCCACACGCTTTAACAGTATTTTCGTGGAAAAGGCGCACTCGATTCGTGGTTCGACGACCTTGGGATCGAACCGTAACACACTCGATCGACTTTCCAGGCCATTTCAATCTGAGGGGACATGTTAGAAACTTTCCTTGCACCTATACTAAAGAGACTATTATGACTAAATTACGGCATTCAGTCGTTTCTAAGGAATTCCAGAAGACAGTCCCAATTAAGCTGTCTACAATGTATTATTTTTATTATTATTACTAGGTGTAGTAAACGACTCCGATCGGGTACTTTTTCAAATGTTTAATTTTGGGGTTTCGTATCATTTGTTTGAAGTTATTTTTTATAGATTTCTTTATTGTGATGTTCATTAATATTTTACGAACTTTTCGGCAGATTTAGTTATTATTATGTGTTTACATTATATTTCAGATGATTTTGTTTTGCGTAAAACTTCGTCCTTGTGGACGGCCAGATCAACTTTATGCATTTACGAGTCGCTCTATAGATATCGTCGCTTCACCGGTAAAAGGTTTGTAATCCACAAAGCTCTTCCTATCGATCATTCTCCTTGAGACTGGTCACGCCTCCCAGCCACATATGGATATGCAGTCCATCAGAACAATGTCCGTTGTGTTCGTTTTCCTATGCCGACGAATAACCGAAAATGAACCTAACATGCATTATACAATAGGAGTGCGTAAATACGTAATGCAAGCATACATTCGTATAGTACGGAACAGTAAGGTTAATTTTCCTTTACACATGGGCATAGGAAAATGAACACAACAAAATTTGTTCTGATGGACTGCATAACCATATGTGGCAGGGAGGCGTGACCAGTCTTAAGGAGAATAATCGATAGGAAGAGCTTTGTGGATTACAACCTTTTACCGGTGAAGCGACGATATGTATATTATTCTAACTGACATTCGGACTGTCACCAATCAGCTTGCCGACCGCAAAAGCTGTGGGTTTAACGATAATATCGGTCATTTTAGACATTTCCTTTTTCACCCCTTCTCAACGTCAAAGCCGTCTTAGGCGGCATCCAGAGTGTGACAATTCACCCCAGTGACCCAGAAAACTATTGATTCGACAATAATATCGGTCGTTTTATATTATTTGTAAATTTCACCCCCTCTCTGGGGATGCAAAGGGTATCTTAACCCGATAGCAATTTTTACAGATAGTAAGTATATGTGTACCAATTTTAGTTGAAAGCTATGCTGGAACAAATCGTCTCTGCCAGGACAACACCTCCTATGTGAAATATTTTTGATTAGAAAAATGGCCAGTAAGGTTCTGTCATCTAAGGAGCAATATTGTGTAAATATTGTTAAGGAATTCCCGCTCTTCATAATGTATGTGCTGCGGGTCAGTATATCTCTTACAGTATTATCACATAGGAGGTTCTGTCCCGGCAACGACGATATACGCATACATCCGCAGAGACTGGTTTCATAGCCGTGGCGCGTTAACACTCGCGGCCACTCGCTCAGTCGGCTAATTCTGCAATATTAAAGCAAAATTATAAGCGTAGCTCATTTTGAGAATGATTATCGAAATAATATTTATGCAATATAAAACTGCTACTTATAATATATTTTTGTACTACAAAATGAAATCGTGACAATAAAGGCTAAGGTTGGGCTGGCCGCAGTAACGTATTAATGGCGATGAATGAAATAATATGATACAGTCGGTCAGTGGTGACAAGCCAACAGCGAGGAAAACAATAGTGCTTGCGATTAGGAAGATCCTGGATGAATCTGGACTTGACATCCAAGGTGATCTGGATGTGAGAACTGCTAGAATCTTCTTTGCGCTATATAAAGCGCACTGGCACACGCCAGTTAGCCTTGAGTGCATCAATCACGAGTGAATGTTAACAGACGGACACAATTCGTGGCGGTTCAATCAACTCGAGTACGTCCGTCAGTCGGCTACGCGGAGTTCGACGAAGAATGCTATTTTTGAACTGTTTTGTCTGTCGGTCTCTCTCTCTCTCTCTCTCCCTGTGTATATATGTGTGTGTGTGTGAGAGAGAGAGACGACCGTGAGTAAAAACTCTTTTGAAGAGAAAACTCAAAGGCGAATATACTTGCCGATTTTTTTTTCAATTTGCTTAACGTTGCACGGACACTGATAGGTAATATAGCGACGATGCGTTAGGAAACAAATAGGAGTAGGAAAGAATCAGCCGTAGTTTTAATTGAAGCACTGCCCAGCATTTGCCTGGTGAGTAAATGGGAAACCATAGAAAGCCATTTTCACAGCTACTGACAGTGGGGTTCGAACCCACTATATCCCGAATGCAAGCTCACAACTTCGCAACCCTAATCGCATGGCCAACTCACTCGGTGAATGAACTTGTGACCAATTTACGTTACGTTAAAACGACTAAAAGCCAAAGATGATTACAGAAGTTTCTCTATGCTAGCACCAGAGGGCTTTACTGCGCAATTTACAACCTTTATCATCAGAGTACAAGGCATTTAGAAAACGATATATGCCGTCAAACTTTCTCATCATGTTAAGTCACCGAAAACTTATACAGGTTGTCTGGAAATAAGTAACGAACAATTTACGATCATAATGAACCCTATAAGGTAGAATCCGTCATCCATTTCTTCCTAAACCATTTGGTTAAGCGCCGTTGATAACTGGTCAATATCTCTTATGTCCTGAAACGTAGTGCACTGAGATCGCAACAGAACATTAATGATGAAAAGTATTAATATTAGCATTCAAAATTCCCAAGGGAAATGCACGGGATGCACAGAAATGATCAGAATCTCCACTAGTGAAAGGGGTACAGACATGAGCTTGTGACCGAGGACCGCGCTGTATCGGCTGTTCATATATCGTCGCCTAAGATGCAATACCTGGTATGTTACCATGTTCTACTTATCCATTATGTCCCTTAAGACAGGTCACGCCTCACAGCCACTTGTGGATATAGACGGCTTACTTCTAAAACCTCGTATCTCGCAATGGTTTTTCTACCCATTATTTCCCTTAGGACTGGTCACGCCTCCGAGCCCCATATTGATATGCAGCCCATCAGAACAATTTGCGTTGTGTTCATTTTCCTATGCCAATGTGTAAAGGAAATTGAACCTTAAATGCATTATAGTGTAGGAGTGCGTAAATACGTGGTGAAAACAAAATCCCTACGGTACAGTATGGTAAGGTCCGTTTCCCTTTACACATCAGCATAGGAAATTGATCACAATTAAAATTGTTCTGATGGACTGCATATCCATATGTAGCCGGGAGGCGTGGCCAGCCTTAAGGAAAATAATGCGTAGGAAGTGCGTCGGGACATACGAGGTTTTAGAAGTAAGCCGACGATATGCAGTCTATCAGAGCAATTTTCGTTGTGTTCATTTTTCTATTTAAATGTAAAGAAAAATGAACTTAAACATACAGTACTGTAGGGATGTATGATTGCATGACGTACGTACGCACCCCTACAGTATACTGTATAATGTGTAAGGTTCATTTCCTTTTATGTCCGACTCGTTGGCTGAATGGTCAGTGTACTGGACTTCGGTTCAGAGGGTCCCGGGTTCGATTCCCGGCAGGGTCGGGGATTTTAACCTTCATTGGTTAATTCCAATGATCCGGGGGCTGGGTGTTTGTGCTGTCCACAACATCCCTGCAATTCACACACCACACATACACTATCCTCCCCCACAATAACACGCAGTTACCTACACATGCCAGATGCCGCCCACCCTCATTGGAGGGTCTGCCTTACAAGGGCTGCACTCGGCTTGAAATAGCCACACGAAATTATTATTTCGTCGTTGCCGGGACAAAACCTCCTATGTGATAATATTTTTGGAGATATACTGACCCGCAGCACATACATTATGAAGAGCGGAAATGGCTTGACAATATTCACACAATATTGCACCTTAGATGTCAAAACCTTACCGGCCAAAGTTCTAAGCTAAAATATTTCACATAGAAGGTTTTGTTCCGGCAGCGACGATTTCCTTTTACACACAGGTTTGCCGAAATGAACACAACGGAATTTTTTTTGACGGATTGCATATCCATACGTGCTGGGCGGCGTGGCCAGTCTCAAGAAAAATAATTGACAGGAAGAACATTGTTAGGTTCGAGGTATTGCTTTTTAGGCGACGATATGCTGTGCAATTTGTAAGCAATACAGTAGAGTGCGATGCATGACTCGACACATATAGGGGACATGAGTGGACAAGCGGGGCATAGGTAAAGATAAGTTTAAAAAGTTCAAAAAAATTGCTGTAAGTTTCCGCAGTTGTGTCCTGCGCCGGGTGAAACACATAAATAAAACAAAATAAAATTATTAGTATTTGCAATATGTACGACACATAAATGATTAACATAAATCGGTTCTCACTAAACATATCTCCTTAATGACCTAAGGACTCTAAAGTCGAGCTGTAAGACCAATCCTGTTATATCATGAAATCTAAATAATGTAAAGAATATGTTTTGGCATTAATAATAGTGAACATTTCTCATTTATACCTATCAAAACACAATAATAATATACGGAACTACGTTGAACTTTGTTTTATTAGCCTATATCCTCTGACACTCTGTCCTAAACTTAGCTTTTAATACCAATGTCACAGGACGTGCTTGCTTTGTTTACTTTTATTACATAACTTACATTACGCCGGCTTGTCATTTCAGTAATTATTTTGGAGTATGGTAAATTCTGACGTACAGAAAATGTACTGTGTTTACTGATACGCTTCACAAAACGAATGCATTGTACTCACCCGAAACCAGGATTTCAGTTTTGCACGCCAGTTTTCAGGATACCTCAGGGCATCGTAATCTATATATATAAAATAAGAGTTTTGTTTTTAGATTGCTCAGAATTTGAAAAAATGGGTACTTCTGTATCGGTCATGTCCACAGTAACAAGGAAATGCAATTTTAACTTTTCTGTAATATCTGTCTGTCTGTCTGTCTGTCTGTCTGTCTGTCTGTCTGTCTGTCTGTCTGTCTGTCTGTCTATGTGTATGTACACGCGTCAATAGAGAACGCCTGAAGGGAATTTAATTAAAATAGGTTTGCTAAGTCGGGGGATAAGTCACTAAAATCTAGGCCATAAATAATTTTATTTACGCTGATAGAAATGGTAGTTTAGGGGAAGGCCTAAAATTTAATTTTCAAATATATATGTTAATAATGGTCCTACATTAATAAAATCTGGTATTCAAAGTCGGGGAATAAGTCGCTATAATATAGGCTATAAATAATTTTATTCTCCCTGAGTAAAATGGTAGTTTACGGGAAGGCCTAAAATTTAATTCTTAAAAATGTACGTTATTAGTGATCCTATCTCATTGAGAACTGGCATACAAAGTCGGAGAATGAACCACTACAATCTATGCTATAAATCATTTCATTCACGTTGATAGTTTGGGGAAGGCCTAAAATTTAATTCTCAAATATTTATACTATTAGTGGTCGTATCAATAAATACTACATAACCAAAGTTATATAGATATTCATGAATTTATATATTTGTTGCTAAGTCCATGTCGACGCCGAACCACGAGAAAATGGGTTAACAGAATTTAATGAAAAACGGTATATATAGTCGAGGAATAAGAAACTACAGTCTAAGCTATAAACAGTTTTATTCACCCTGGATGAAATTGTAGTTTAGGGTATGGCGCCCGAAATTTAATTTTTAAATACGTATGTTTTTGGTCCTATCGAAAAGTACTACGTAAGAGAATACAATTTACGATCATTTATGTTTTATTCTGTTTTACTGTACCAACTATGGTAAGAGTGGTATTTCAGAGTCGGAAGAAAACTAAATATGAAGGCCTACAATATCACAAGCGCATAACAATGATCAACAATAACATTCCATTGTTTGTTGTGATGTTATTTGTCTCATATGTTGCCACTCAACTCCGATCGATGGGATTACTAATGCGTGCCGAGTATAATAGCCTGACTGAATATTGCCAGGAAATAGCAGGGGAGTTAGAAAACTTTGTTCTTTAGCATGTCATTCCTCTTTTTCATACATTTTCTGATACAGCTGGTACGTAACACACTGGTTCTTCATAGGATTCCAGTTATTAGATCCCTACTCTAACGTGCTGTTTTGAATGAGCAGTGTGCATACTTACGGCAAAGGATGACTTAGTAGTAGTAGTAGTATGGCCTGGTCTAGAATAACCATTTAGGCCTATTCCAAATTGTAGCACCACAATTCACTAAATAACTCAAAATTCAACCCTGAAAAGAGCCGTCTCTTAAGAAAAGCTTCTTGCTCTTCACTTTATTAAATTCTACATTCATTTTATTCCAAATTATCAGTGAAGAGGGGTTTCTCCCCTGGCTTGGAAGAAAAATTTGCCTCCAAGTCAGATAGATTTTTCCACCGCCACTGAAGTGAAATGATATTTTCCGACTCATCGGGTACTCTTAAGAAACAGATTAGTAAAAGGGCATAGCTTTAGCTCTGGGAGTCTTCACTCTTCGACCCTCTCCCCGCCGAAAAGAGACGAAGAGAGTTCACGAATCACGGCTGTCTACGGCTTGGTCATTCCAGCTCTGGAAATTTGGACTGTTAGATCGGCAGTGTAGTCCTGTTCGTTAAAAGTTAGAAAATGTATCGTGTTTCATTTGATCGAATATTTCATATGAGAGCATTGCTTTTAATCGCGCCATTCCTACTGACATCATTGTAATGACCTATGTTGATTTCAGTTGGGAAAACCACTAACACAGTCTATCTGGTGATCTAAAAAGGCAGTTGGAGGGTGAGTGTCTACCATTATAAAGAAAACTCCCCAACCTGATTGTGACTGATGGTATGCAAGCGGCTCTACCATTATAGTGAAAATTCCCTAACTCAGTGTTCATTTGAGAAAAGATGTTTGGTGACTTCCCCGTCGCGGTTCTAGGGTAACGTTAAAAGCTATGCAATTTAATACAATTTTGCTCACAACGTGTACACTAGAATTCCGTATACAATGTAGAATTCCGTAGCAAACCACGGGTACATCAGCTAGTCGGAATAAAGACGCTACATTATCCGGGCAAGATGATTAGATACTGCTTTGTGAAACGCCGCCATTACTAGCAAGATTGCATGTGAGTGAGAGACACGTCGGTGTGCTACGGTTATTATCACACAGCGGTTTTCTAGGCTCAACGATTAAATAAAATAAGTTAGAGATCGATTTTGTTTCGGAACACCATATTTCGCTGCCGGGACAAAACCTCCTATGTGAAATATTTTAGCTGAGAACTTTGGCCGGTAAGGTTCTGTCATCTAAGATCCAATATTGTGTGAATTTTTTCAAGGCATTCTCGCTCTACATAATGTATGTGCTGCGGGTCAGTATATCTCCAAAAATATTATCACATAGGAGGTTTTGTCTCGGCAACGACGATATCCTTTTATAATTTCCATAACTTACATTCAGACACCCTCTACTCAAGATTTTACTGCGGAATTAGCCATACTGCGGATTGAGCCATGTATCACACCTTAACGTTATCACTTTTTATTTCAACCCTTCTTCATCTCCTTCTTCCTGTTCAGTGTCTTATCCGTCGTATGAGTTGGCTATTTCCTTGCCGATTTCAAAATTTCAGTTGTACATAAGGAGAAATGCCATTTAATGGAACAGCTGCAAGTGTGTGAGAGAATGAGTGATTGGCAGACTAGGGGAGTGAAAGGAATTATGTGAGCACAGGCATGAGTAACAGACAGACTGCTAGTTTGAAAGGAAGTATGTAAGCACAAAAATGATTGATTGATTGATTGATTGATTGATTGATTGATTGATTGATTGATTGATTGATTGATTGATTGATTGATTGATTGATTGATTGATTGATTGATTGATTGATTGATTGATTGATTGATTGATTGATTGATTGATTAGCTTATTGTCGATACAGAGAATGAAAAAACAGTAGAAATTATGTATACACTAGCAAATGTACCCGTGCTTCGCTACGGTATTCTGCATTGTATACGAATATTGAACTAAATACTGTACATGCAGTAAATAAGATTGTTTTAAAATAGCATGTCTCTTAGCGTTATCCGAGAAACAGCATGGAGAGGTCCCCATACGTTGTTTCCAATGTAAAGTGCTTGTTACGGATTTGTGATGATAACGACAGGCTCACTTGCCTACTGCCATTCACAATCGAGTTGGGAAGTTCACATTATAATTAGAGGCCCCATTGGCTACTGCGCGGTTACAATCGATTTTGGGAGTTTCTGTTACAATGGCAGCCCCCTTTCCTACTTCCAGATATATTACAAACGAGCGAATGTACCCGTGCTTCGCTACGGTATTCTACATTGTATTCGAATATCGAAGTAAATAGTGTACATGCAGTAAATAAGATTGTTTTAAAATTGCATGTCTCTTAGCGTTATCCGAGAAAGAGCATGGGGAGGTCCCCGTACGTTGTTTCCAATGTAAAGTGTTTGTTACGGATTTGTGATATAACGGCAGGCTCACTTGCCTACTGCCATTCACAATCGAGTTGGGAAGTTTACATTATTATTGCAGACCCCATTGCCTACTACGCGGACAGAATCGATTTGGGGAGTTTTCGTTAAAATGGCAGCACCCCCTTTTTCCTACTTCCAGACAGATTACAGTTGAGGAGTTTCTATTATAATGGCAGGCAATTACCCTACTATCACTCGAAATTGAGTTGTGCAGTTATCATTATAATGCCAGGCCCATTTTCCTACTGCCAGCCAGCTTACTGCCAGTCACACCAAGTTGGTGAGTTTCTATCAAAATAGCAGGCCACTATGCCTAATGACAGTCACATTTTAGATAAGGACATTCTTTATAATGGCGGGCACCCTTGCCTACTGCCAAACACAATCGGGTAGGAGAGTTTTAAACAAAACTGCATGCTCACTTGCCTTCTGCAAGTCAAATCGAGAAGGGAACTATTCATTACAATTGTAGGCCTTCCTTAATAATGACAGTTACACAGGAGTTGGAGAAGGAACCCTTTCCTACTGCCAGTCAAAGTCGGTGTGGGGAGTACTGATTACAATAGCAGACCCACCCTTTCTCGATCGCTAAAAATCGACATCAGTGAATATATATAGTTCGACATACGAAAGTATATGTGTGTTTACAATATTGAAGACCTTCATTTACAGATTAAAGGATTATACCATAAGACACGCCGAATTTAGTGGCCTAAATGGCTGGTCCTATGATATGTCATCTATTCTTGGGTCAGATTGAGTTAGAAACGTGGAACAGGGTAAAGGTTTTGTAAGATTATCTCACATTACATTACTTTTCGGATAATTATGTGACAGATACATACATAGCATTTGGCTCACATATGGCTACTGGGTGGGCCAATTTTCGTGAAGAGTTTGATGATTCTGTATTTGATATAAGTAATTGAAAGTATGAATTATGCATGTGAAAATTCCAAATTGACTTAACATCGATTAATAGAGACAAATCAAACGTAAAAGAGATACAGATACGGCAAAAAGTAATAAGACCAAGGCTGTAGATCATTCCAAATTGAACGGAGATTGTGCAATCCGTTATGTGATAGGAATTTCCGAAGGTCTGCACCATCATTAAAATTGCCTTAATATTTCGATATTCTTCGGGGATAAAAAGTGAAAAATTTAATGATCTAGGATGTTTTCCGTTCGTTACAGGCTAAAACGTATAATTTTGTCAAATTTCAATTATCTTCTTTTTCTTCTTGCAGATTATGCCGCAATCTGGATTTTGGGCGAGGCGGGTAAAAATTAGGACTTTCAGGAAACTAAACCAAAAATTATGGAGATGGTCATTATTACCCCTTAAACGGAAAGCTGTATGAAAATTTCGCCAAAATAGTCAGTGTAGAGGCACACAGTCGTTACGATTTGATTTATATAGATAAGGAATCTGCTCCATGTAGAACACGTTTTGGGCTATGTCTGCTGAACTTAACCTGCAAAAGTGAC
Organism: Anabrus simplex; assembly: GCF_040414725.1. Taxonomy (NCBI): domain Eukaryota; kingdom Metazoa; phylum Arthropoda; class Insecta; order Orthoptera; family Tettigoniidae; genus Anabrus; species Anabrus simplex. Next base: position 1,106,345,000 of record NC_090265.1, on the reverse strand, counting down.
CATTCATGATATCTCCCTTATTAATCCTCCTGACGACAAAATGCACATGGAAAAAAGGTTTAGAGGTGGAATTCCATCACGTTTGGTCGATTTCCAGTCAGGTTGGTCTTGTTCTGTATATATTGTGGAAGAGTAAAATCACCATTTCGGTTCCCTATAAACCGCCAGTCCATTCCGGAACATGATATGTTATTTACGTTTAAAACCTACCTTTGGACAGGTGGATGCTAAATATAAATTTTGGTTCGAATGTCATCAGTAGTTTTCAAGTTGTAAGGAATACGCTTCACACGCACCCGCTCGTGAGTTAAGTCCGATGGGACTTGTACAGAAAAACGGTCCGTTAATGATATCTCCCTTATTAATCCTCGTATCGAAATGATGCACATGAGAAAAGAGGTTTAGAAATTAATTTTCTTCCAAGGTAGGTAGATTTCCATTAAGTTTGGTTGTGTATATTTTGTGGAAGTGTAAAATCACTGTTTCGGTTTCGTATAAACCCCCAGTCAGTTCAGGGATTTAGAAACAATATTTGCCCTAAAACCTATCAAGGACAGGTGTATTCTAAATATGAGTCTTGGTGGAAATACATCCAGTAGTCTGTAGCACTCGCGTACATAAGGCGTAATTAAGGAAGAAAATAATACAGTTAAGAAATTTGAAAGTAATAGAAAATGGATTATAACTGAGGACAGCCGGATAACGACAAATATGTAAATGCCAAGTGAATGTATTGGAAAATCAAATGCCCCTATGGATATAATAAAGCGGTAACAGAGGAGAAATTAAGGTCCAGTGATTCTTAGGTAAAAAAATAATAATAAGATGACTAATGGTGTTATTATTACTTAATCTATTCGAGGGCGGTTATAACATCCAACGATATTCCGCCAATATCCCGCAGATAGGCCGATTGACGCCTCTCTTGCCTTCTACCCAAGGAACAACCACGAATTTAAAAGCATGATGAGGAAAATGGCAATACGTTACTTCCCTGCCGGCATGCAGTCAGAGACCTTGCCATGGTAACCTGTAGGTTCGTTGTCGGTCTGTCGGTCACTCAATGCAGAGCATGATACCAAAGGAAAATTGTAAATTTCTCCGTCATGTGAAGAGTAAGGTAAATTATGAACATAACGAAAGTTGATTATAATGAAGAGACTTTTCACGTACGGTAAACTAAGTTTACAGAAAATCAATAGTATAAGAGAAAATGGAGGAAAACCATTTTGGTTTTCCTATAAACCCCCGTATATTCAAAGATTTTAAAATAATATGCATATCGAAACCTTCCCCGCAATGAGTATACTCTAAATATGAAGTTTGGTTGAGATCTATCCAGCCGTTTTGAAGTGATGGTGGAAAAACCATTCAGATTTTCCTATAAACCCCCCGTCTATTTAAAGATTTTAAAATGATATGCATATCGAAACCTTCCCAGGGATGAGTGTACTCTAAATATGAAGTTTGGTTGTGATCTATCTAGCCGTTTCGACGTGATAGTGGAAAAACCATTCTTGTTTTCCTATAAACCCCGTTTATTCAAAGATTTTAAAATGATATGCATATCGAAACCTTCCCCGGGATGAGTGTACTCTAAATATGAAGTTTTGTTGAGATCTATCCAGTCGTTTCGACGTGATGATGGAAAAACCATTCTGGTTTTCCTATAAACCCCCGTCTATTCAAAGATTTTAAAATGATATGCATATCGAAACCTTCCCCGGGATGAGTTTACTCTAAATATGAAATTTGGTTGAGATTTATCCAGCCGTTTCGACGTGATGGTGGAACAGACAAACAGACAGACAAACAGACAAACAAACAGACACGAAACGTAAAAACCACCGATTCGGTCTTGAGTTGACCTAAAACGGATAAATATCTGAAAAATTGGCAAAACAAAAGAAATTACAGACAGCGGACCCCCTACAATTTTATTTATATAGATTGAGGAGTTTTTATTATAATGACAGGAAACTTCCCTACAACCAGTCAAAACTGAGTTGTGCAGTTATCATTATAACGACAGGCCCCTTTTCCAACTGCCTGCCAGCTTACTGCCAGTCACACCAATTTGGTGAGTTTCCATCAAAATAGCAGGCCAGTATGCCTAAACCCAGTCACATTTTAGATGGGTACATATGTTTATAACTGCGGGAACGCTTGCCTACAGCCAAACACAATCGGGTAAGGGGAGTTTTGAACAAAACTGCATGCTCCCTTGCCTTCTGCAAGTCAAATCGAGAAGTGAATTATTCATTACAATGGTAGGCCTGCTTTATTAATGCGAGTTACACAGGAATTGGAGAAGGACCCCATTCCTACTGCCAGTCAAATTCGGTGTGGGGAGTACTGATTACAATAGCAGACACACCCTTTCTCGATCGCTACAAAATCGACATCATTGAATATATATAGTTCGACATACGAAAGTATGTGCTTGTTTACAATATTGCAGACATACATCCCTACAGTACAGTGCATAATGCATAGGAAAAGCATTGTGAGATACGAGGTATTTTTTCTTAGGTGACCATATGCAATGCACATGGGAATCGCCATTTACCTCTAGACATTACAAATGTATGGTCAAAATTGTGGAAGATAAATTATACTAATTTGTTAGTGGGTTGATGTATATATCTGTCGAAAATAATTTGTACCAGTCTCTCAGGCTCCTCAAACAAGGGATTCGTCGGCCTTCGTAATCTATCTTCGGACGTATCTACTCATCGAATGATGAGCCGAGATATCCAGGATTTTCTTTCATTCTTCCTGATATTGCCGAAGAATTCCAGCTTCCTGTTCTTGATGGTGTTAAGTAAATTATTTTCTTTATGTATTCTGTGGTTGATGGTTGTTATTTTACAGGAGAAAGCAACCAGTTTTCAGCCGTGTATATCTAATTGGCAAGAATTTATTTCACAGTTTGTAGTTTTAGATTTTGGATACGTCGTCCCTTAGATAAATATGCGTCTATTTACAATTTTGACTTTCTATTTGTAAATTCTTCCTTGAAATAGAGCAAGTTTTTAGGAATATGACTTGACCATAACATACAAAATCGTAATATTTATCATAGCAACATTTTAACTAACGTCCGAGATGTTAACAGATGAAATGTCATTTTATCCCGCTTTTGTAGTTTTAGTATTAATGTTTATTTAGGTCCCACTAACTACTTTTCTCTAAGACGCTGAGCTGCAGGAATAGTTTTCTGAAGGAGTACTTTTACGTTTCCGTGAACCTAGTGCACGATGTTACCCAACTCTAGCACCTTATATAAGTACCAATGGACGGTAGTGGGATCGAACCCGCAAACTTAAGTTCATAAGAACAGCGCTTTACCAACCCTTTGTAGTTTTCAAGAAAATGAATAGAAATATTTCGAAAAGAGTGAGATCTGCACCTATAAATCAAAAATAATGTCATAGCAGTTACGTCTGCACTGAGAACACACCCTGTAGCCCACCACTGGACCCACACCGTGTACTCCCACGCTATTCTGGTCTCGTCGCGCCCCGCTAGAAGCTCAAGAGGTTGGCAGCCCTGTCCGGACTGAGCCCAAGCCTTATGCTCACGGCTAACGAGTCTCTTCTCGTCATGGCCCGGATCCAACTGACATCTTCTCCAGTGAGATGTGTCACGTACTTTCCTTCTCATGAACTTCCACAATCTCCAGGGCATTGCCGAGACACAGTCATACCATACTTTACAATATCATGAACCCAATTCATACTGTCTACTTCTCGTATGATCTTACTAAAATGTATAGAACAAGAAAAATGTATAACAAAGGAAGATATGGTGGATTGAATTGTACTTATTTGTTTTGCTTCGCTTAACAGAGGATAATTGACGATTAAAATACTGATGATGATGATGATGATGATGATGATGATGATGGTGGTGGTGGTTGTTTCCTTCCACATAGTGTTGGCATCAGGAAGGGAATCCAGAAAAGGAATATTCCAACTGTGCACGTGTGTCTCCATGATGATGATGATGATGATCATCATAATGATGGTGGTGGTGTTGGGGGTGCTTACGATAAGGAGTGGTATCTTAAAACATTGTAAGTTGCCTAAAATACTCCTTTAAAGTTCCTTTGTTGACAAAGGATAAACTAGCCAGAGTGTGATGTATGCTCGCAATATCACAGTCATAAATCCAATGAAAGGCTGACTGCGTTGTTGTACCCTTGGTTTTGGTAACCTCGGCTACTTCTCTGCCTCAGTTATATAGCAGGTTTCAAGCTAAATAAGGTGAATATTCGAGGTTGCACGGAACTAATTCATTTCCCCATCTAGTACATAGGCCTCTCTCATTAATTAAATCTGTTAAGGGTAAATATACATACTAGTGCTAGTGACATCCGAGTACTCAGGTAGCAGCGGGTAGCTGGGAAGAAAATAAGTGATTAATTGTATCGACTGGGTAATAGTTCGCTAGAAAGCTTATTTGCGATTCAGTTGGGCACTTATTCGTTTAAAGTTTGCAATTTACAACTGTATGATGATTACGCCCGGTCTAGAAAGCTAAGAATAACGGCCGAGAGAATACGTCGTGCTGACCACACGACGCCTCGTGATCTGCAGGCCTTCGGGCTGAGCAGCGGTCGCTTGGTAGTCCAAGGCACTTAAAGGGCTGTAGTGCCAGGGTTAGTTTAGTCACTTTAGTATGATAATTACGAGGATGAATAACGACCACTTTTCGAAATTCAAAATGTAACAGATTTGTCCAAAAACCAAGCTACTTTTATTCTTCAAGATAAGTTTACTGTTCGAAAATAGTATTTAGGTCCACACTAAATCCTCCGTTGCTCAGGCGAGCCCGCCGGCCTCTCATCACTGGGTTCCGAGGTTCAAATCCGGGTCATTCCATGTGAGATACGTGCTGAGTAAAGCGGAGGCGGGACAGGCTTTTCTCCGGATAATTCGGTTTTCCCTGTTATCATTCATTGAAATAATACTCTCCACTATCATTTAGTGTATCTACCAGTCATTAATCATTGCCCCATAGGAGTGCGAGAGCTTCGGCAGCCGGCACAATTCCTGTCCTCACCGCCAGATGGGGGCTTCATTCATTCCATACCTGACCCTGTCAAATGACTGGAAACAGACTGTGGATTTTCATTTAGGCCCACGCTCAAATATTAACACAAATAAAGTAAATCGGGCCGGTACTTAAGTATACCAAATAATAAACACATTTGTCGAAAAGCAGAATTGACTAGTTTTAAACAGACTGTTATTTATTTTACCAAAAAAATTCGTACATTTTTAAATAGCAAATAAAAAAGATTACTCTGAATTTAGTCTTCTTGGAAAGTCCGATATCTATGTTAAGAAAAGTTAATCAATGTTCTCAGAGCACAGAGCTACGATCAGTGAAATAAAAGTGATGGAGTTTCACGAGGGAACGGGCATTAAACGTATCATGAAAAATACACACAAATAACATATCGTTGAATACGACTGATGCTATATGTAAAGGATAAGCGGGTGGCCTGTTTTTTAGATGTCCGTATCCGATATATCGTCTAACTGATTTATTTAGCTCCGGTTGACCACCGTGACGGGTACGCAGGTATCAATTACCCAAACTAGCCATCAGCTCTAGTACACACAGCGTATATTTTACCAAGAGATCCTATTAAATGACTTATCGTATGTCAGTTAAAGTGAAAGAATGAAATTAATTTTCTTACACAACACACACGTGTTACCGTTGACAAAATAGAGAATATATTGCAATGTCATCTATCTCCATTCGAACAAATAGAAATTATCTCTTAATGTTTAAGAAATGAGTAATTAGGGACGAAACAAATCACGATAGTGATAACCTTACAATACGTATATACAACTGTGTATATTGTACTACATATTTGGTAAGCCTCATGGAATAAGGATAGTGTGCCTGTTTCTTATATGAGGAATAAGGTATTATTATTATTATTATTATTATTATTATTATTATTATTATTATTATTATTATTTTATTTTATTTTATTTGTTTTACGTCCCACTAACTACATTTACGATTTTTGGAGGCGATGTTGTCCCTAAATTTTGTCCCTCAGGAGTTCAGTTACGTGTGAGAAAATCTATCAACATGACGCTGGCGTATTTGAGCACCTTACGATACGTCTAGACTAATCAAGAATCAAATCCGCTAACTTGGCTCAGAAGGCCAGTACTTCTACTTTCTGACCTACTCAGTCCAATCCCGCCCAGAGGGTTTTAAAGGGATGCATTCGCCTTCGTGAGAATGAGGATCTCACCAATGTGCGAGGCGGTAAACTCGGTCGAGGGAGTTATATAACATGGGTTAGGTCATTGTCACGCTGATAACGTAGTTCTCCGAGATCTGTAGGCTATCTGGCTGGGAACTCTCCTATTAGTAGAACAGGACCCTCAGTGTGCTGTATGAGCTACAGGATTTCTTTTGTGTGTTGTGTGTTTACTTCCGGTGTTAAGTTATTTGAACTAGCTAAATACAGCGAGTGTTCAAAAGTCACGGAAAGGGGTGTCCCATTAAAAAATGTGCCGTGTATGACATCTGAGCGTTGAGGCTAGCTGCGGCGTATCTGGGCAGTCTGTCACAGACACCAGTGTCTTGAAGATGGCAATACGTTGCGAGTTAACCTACCATGAACGTGGAATGATCATCAGGGCACGGCGCATGGGTAATAGCATTGCGGAGATTACACGCGAATTCGGGTTTCCAACGTCAGTGGTGTCGGGAGTGGATCTTCAATATCGCAGAAAGTTACCACCTGTGTAAACCACCGCACGGGAAGACCACAGGTGTTTAACGAACTGGCATCACGTCACCTCTGCAGAATCATACTGGGCGCTCGACGGGCTACTGTGAGTGATATCATCTCCCAGTAGAATGTTGAGAGTCAGGAACCCATTTCTACCAGGACTGTAACGAGGAAACTGCTCCGCGTAGGCTTCATCAGCGGACGACCAACTCGTGTCCGTTTGCTGACACCTCGACATAGAGCTCAACGACATGCATAGGCCTGCGAACATCGGCAATGGACATGGAATAGTGGTGACGTGTGGTATGGTCTGATGAATCCCGGTTCCAGTTGTATCGAGCTGATGGCCTCGTGAGAATGTGGCGTATGCTCCATAAAGTTATGAATCCTGCGTGTCAAGAAGGTTGTGTGCAGGCAGGAGGTGGCTCAGTTCTAGCATGGGAGCCGTTCCGGCTGCAGGAAGCGCTGACAGGTGCACGTTATGTAGACATTATTTCAGACCATCTTCATCCCTTTCTGGCCCTAGAGTGCCCTGATAATGATGTCATGTTTCAACAGGAAAATGCGGTATGTCACCTCTCTGTGGTGGCACTCAGCTGGTTGGAGGAGTACTCCAGTGAATTTACGACCATGGATAGGCCCTTCAGATCCCCCGATATTAATCTAATCGAGCATCTATGGGATGCTGTCGATACTGGTGTATGTTCCATCAACCAGCTACACAAGACCAATTGTGGGTAACATTGCAGAATGCGTGAGTCCAGATCCCTTCAGAACGACTACAACACCTTATACAGTCGATGCCTCGCCGTATTTCTGTCGTCTGGAGCGTTCGCGGAGGATCATCTCGTTATTAACATCACATCCAGTGTACTCCCATGACTTTTGGCCACTCAGTGTATATCCACTTGTTTAGATTAAACATGAAATTATGCGTTTAACAGCATTCTTATTCCATCTCTGACAACTCAACATCTTGTTCATTATTACGAATTCTGTTTCACAACTGGTAAACTTGTTCACATTATCGGTGTTAAAATTTCATCATTGAAAAAGGTTGACTCGTAACCAATTAGACAATATTGCAGTGATAGATATTCGGAAATCAGTATTTATTTCATTTTCTAATATTTATTTTCATGTGTTTTGCCCACAAGGGCTTCCATTATTCTGAAAATATAATGATTTGACTTAGAAAACATGATCCATCTATAGATGTCATGATGATCAGTTATTCATTCGGATTTGTAAGGAGCTAAATTCGTAACATCTTTTCCCCGAATTGAATGCGAAGGTGGTCTATTCGCAGCAAAAACAAGGTCTAAAATGCTGTATATAATTTAACTTGGAAAGTGAAATTCGAGGTGTTCAAATTTTTTGTATTGAATTTCCCGTTGTCTCTCACAATTAACACGTCAACACTAAAAATAATATTTTAAAGTATTTAGATATAAATATTAATCAGGAAATTTGAATGTTCACGAAATCACCTCCCCGGAAAGGAAATGGACGATATATTTTAATAAAACATTTCACTATATCATAACAATTAAAAACTCTAAAATGTGGCATTGAATCTTAGCTCAATTTCCTATACATTACGACAATTAGTTTTGTTATCAGATCTACAGAAGTGTTGGTTTCTCCGTGATATACTTTATGAGGAAGAGGCCGACGGTTTATAATTTTTACGGAAAATAAGAATGCTTGACTTGGCAGTATAATAGAGGAAGTCACGAAGAATAGGGCGCGAGGGACAGTGAGGGAGGACAGATGAAGACGAACTAAATTTGCTCGAAATCCCCTGTGGGAGGGCAGTTCAGTCGCTCGAGGAAGTGACAGATGAGCATCGTGGGGATACGGCACAAGAAAGATAGCCCTGCTTGGGTACGTGCCCTGTATGGGACTCACTTCAGTCGCTGGTGGGGGCATTTTCCTGCCTTATAGATGGGCTCTTAAAGAAGAACAACTGTAGACTGACCAGAACACTAAAATCTGGGTTCAATACAACAATTCAAAACTGAGAAAGAAAAACATTGAGCCTACATTCCATGTTTAAGTTGAGGTATACATATTCTTCTGACAGCAACGGATATGTGTATCTAAAGTTAAAGAGTGAATAACAGCAGCAAGGTACGTAAGGTAAGTTTATCATGCAGTTACTTTTATCAAGTCCAGGTTGCAATGTATAACCGAAGTGTCGGTTTTACTACAATAACTGTAGCGCTGTCATCTAGTGGATATGAATAAAATAAGAGCCTCCGTGGCTCAGACGGCAGCGTGTCGGACTCTAACCGCTACCGTGGTTCAAATCTTGGTCACTCCGTGTGAGATTTGTGCTGGACAAAGCGGAGTAGGGATAGGTTTTCTCTGAGTACTCCGGTTTTCCCTGTCAGCTATCATTCCAGCAAAACTCTCCATTCTCATTTCATAGCATCTATCAGTCATTAATAAATCACTTTGGGAGTGGCGACCCCATCGTACTAATAGCCTATATCAGCTTCATTCATTACATCCCTGACCCAATCAATGACTGGAAAACAGGTTGTAGGTTTTCATTTTCATAAGTAAAATAAAAACGACAGAGAACAGTGTAATTTCGTTGTTGATCAATTTTAATGGTTTAGGGCATGATAGACCATCACAATTTGTTTACTTCGAACTCAGTGATATCACGGGTTCCGAGGTCTTCGGAAGCTTCCATTTCTCCCACTCATTTAACGATTCCTTTCTTCTATATATTACAGTGATCGATCCTCACGTCTTCCTCTTCATTTCGAGTTTTCCTCCTTATCCCTCTGGTTAACGAGGCAGATGACCTCTCCGTTAGGCTCCTTATGAAATCAATCACAACCACCATCATCACAAGTTGACTCTTTAATACAGGCCTTTCCAACTCGAACACTTAGTGCTGTAGCGCACCAGCGCTGTACTTAGCAGCACCGTTCCCCTCCTTCCCCACATACTCCAGGCAGTACATTGTGTTTTACATTATAAAAATATGTGCAAAAACTTTCGCAACTTTAAATCTGTTATGAATACTGTGTAAAAATGTGTAAATTTCTGCAGAAAGCAAGGTTTGAACCATCGGCAGTTCAAAGAATATTTAAAAGATCTCGAGGCAGAATTACGCGACAGTTCCTTTTATTGTATTGTGCGCTGGTTAAGTTTCGCGAAAGTGCTAGCAACGTTCTTTGTAATAATTAAAAAAAATTGCTCTGTTCATGGAGATGAAAGGCTCTCCAAACCAACTTTGCGGAATAAACAATGGGTAGCTGACCTCGCTTTCTTGGCGGTCATAATGTCTTATTTGAATGCTTTAAATATTTCATTGCAAGGAAGAAACACATTGATTAGCATCATGTGTAATAGAATTAAGGCTTTCAAAATGCAGAGTTTGTTATTGAAAAGTCAGCTTGAAGCCAGAAATTTTGACAATTTGACTTCATTAAAATCATTGCATTTGTCTACTTACGAAAATCCTGGAGAATATCAGACGTCGTTACAGACTTTGCACGATGAATTCAATGCCCGATACAAAGAAATGAATGACATGGCACCTCAACTTGAAATATGTATAACCCCATTTCAGGCGTCCTGAAAAACCATCATATTTCCAAAGAGAGCGGACAAAACTACAGTGCAACGCAATCCTAAAAGACAGGTAGTACCACTACAACGGTGATTTAATTTCCTTTTGCAAAGGTGATCATCCACAAGAATTTCCCAGGCTTCATGCACTTGCCTTAAATTTAGCGTCAATGTTCGGTACAACTTAAGAATGCAAACAGATGTTTTCAATTCTGAATTTACCTAGGTAAATAAATGTAGAACTATGATTTCTCTGTCCGGTGTTGTCTTGGAGGCTGTACTTGGAATTTCTACTGCCAAATCGATTGTACCCAATATTGGTAAATTAGTTGCCGCAAAACTATGTCAACAATAGCCTTAAAAGCTAAATGTACGTTAAGGCAAATGCAATGTATGTACAGAATAAATTGTTTGTTTATGTGTTCACAGAATTGTCATAAACAATATTGTTTTCGTATGCTGCGCGCTGACTTGACGACCTGTGGTTCTGCCTCTGCCACTTCCCCTCCTTGCCCCCACGTCGCCGGTGCTACAGCGCTAGCGTTGCTACCAGGGCCGGCTGGGGTCGTGGGAGCACCTCAGTTGGAATAGTTCGATGGCTTTCTTTTAAAACCTCGTATGTCCAAATGTTCTTCCTACCTATTATATCCCTTAAGACTGGCCACGCCTCCCGGTCATATATTTGTATGCAGTCCATCAGAATAATTTTCACTGTGTTCATTTTCCTTTGCTAACGTCTAAAGGAAAATGGACCTTAAGGTACCGTATTGTAGGGATGTTGATTGCATGGCAAATTTACACAGTCCTACAGTATAATATATTTAAGGTTCATTTTCCTTTACACATAGGCAGAGGAAAATGACCATAACGAAAATTATTATTTTGGGCTGCATATAAGTATGGGACTGGGAGGCGTGACCAGTCTTAAGGAATATAATGGATAGGAAGAGTATTCGGACTTACGAGGTTTTTAAAGAAAGCCATCGAGTTTGCTTTAATAGAAAGTCTGAAAAATATAGCAATACTCGTCATTTATGAAATTAACACAAACTGCTACATTCGTTAATAAATTCATTATTATAGCTGAAACTGTAGAAATAAAATATTTAAAGGATTGGTAATTGAATTCCCTATAATTTAACAATGAACACCATTTTTATATACTAAATATTTCCGGAGATATTTGTTAAGTAAAAGAAAGAAAATGTTCTCAAATTTTACTAAGTGCGCAAGATGTTTTGACATTTTCTCTTCTTGCTACGCCACTGTACATTATAGTTTAGTAATCAAATAGAATAAAAAGGCTTATTTCTAATATCACATATCTGATACTGCTCTTCCTGTCCATTATTTTCCTTAAGTCTGGTAACGTTTTTCAGCCACATACGGATATGCAGTCCATCAAAATAATTTTCTGCTGTCTTCATATTCCTACGCTACTATGTAAAGTAAAATGAACCTAATATTGTATGCTGATGGACTGCATATCCGTATGTTACTGGGAGGCATGACCAGTCTTAAGAAAAACTATGGATAAGAAGGGCAATGTCAGATATATGTAGTATTAGAACTAGGTCTTCGATGTAAATTCGTTATAACCTGGCCCTCTCTGAACTTAAATACCGAATTTTTAGAAGTTATATTAAGCCACTTCCCTGCAACATAACACACAAACAAACAAACAAACAAACAAACAAACAAAACGACAAAAATTGAATTGAACCCGTTTTCGACTTTCGTATACCTAATCCGAGATAAAAACTAAGCACTTACGACTTAAACTTTTGCAGTGTACAGACTAAATTAGAATTGTGTTTACGAAGATATGGAAGATGTACAAATATGCAATCATTTTTACATGTAGAGGAGGTCATTTAAATAGACTGATGTTAATGTCGATCAATCGCCGTATTTTAAATACCGACCTCAGTTAAAAATATTATTCTACACCATAACAGAAACGACAGCCACAAGTTATCAAGTAGACTTCGCACGTACACATTGCTACAGGCAGGTACATAGCAATTTATGTATGTATGAGTATTTATCCTGAATCGAGAGGCTAAATAAGCAGAGATGAGGATGCAAGAAGTGTTCCTCGCATTTAACAGTGACTTTTCTATTATTCATTTAAATTCCTTCTAGAAACGAGACCTAGGAGTATGACTACAAACAAGGTAAAAGTGTGAGCATTGCTAACATACTTGACACCTTGATAAAGACGGTAAAAGTTTTCATAAGATGAGGGAGGAAAGTTAAGGTGAAGTCGGATATGATTTATGCACTCTCCTAGCACAACTTAGTCTACGTCGGAGTAACGTGTCTCTACTTCAAGTGACCTGGGATTACGGAAAGCTGCAAAGAATCCCACATAGCTTTTAGCCTTAGACATATCTATGACTCTAAACTTCTTTATTACATTGTGAGTGATAAGTGGCGCAACATTACTTCTTGTTATACAATAATAATAACAATAAGAACAATAAAATAATTACGTAATTTCTGGAAACGACATTTTGGTAATGAGACCGTGTCGAAATTTTTATGTTCCCTGAAAATTCACTAGCAAGCGTGTCTGGGGGGATTCCTCCGAGAAAAATTAACTGAATCAGTTGCACAAATAATAATAATAATAATAATAATAATAATAATAATAATAATAATAATAATAATAATAATAATAATAATAATAATAAAATACTTCACCAGCCTAATGACAACTAAAATTGTTTTGAAGAAAAACATGGATGAGTTTGCGATAAACCCAAAGGCTATCTGGAACAGAAAAGTGTTTCGAATGTCCAGTGGGTTGATTAATTCAAGGGTGTCATTAGGAGTTCTAATCGGCTTAATAACCCAAAATCCCACTTCAGATGTTACTTAGTTGTTAGTAAAAATTAACATCAGTACTTAAGTATTATTTATTTATTTATTTATTTATTTATTTATTTATTTATTTATTTATTTATTTATTTATTTATTTATTTAGTATGAACCAAGTTGAGCTTGCCCAATGGCAGAGGGTAATGATTTTGTAAATAAATGTTTTAGTTAACATCTATTCTACCCTGTCTGCCATGACGTAATCCATACAAATGATTTCGAAGAATAGCTACTGAATAATTATATTACTAACGATATTACCTTGAGCTTTCTTTTACAATTTGTAATCTCACGCCACTTAACGAAAAATGTAGAAATTATTCTATTCGATCTAAAGAAACAAATCAGTCACCTTAATTGCATTAAGCTCGTATGCATCTATAAGTAGGGTATATTTGGCACTCGAGGCCTCGAAACGAGTATTAGAATCGATTATTTCTTCCGTCTCCGTTTGTCGATTGATAGCAATAATGTCTATTCTTTTGAAGTTTTCATCGTCGGCCGAATAATCAAATACATAACCAGACTAATGGCAACTAAGAAATGTGTTGAAGAAAAACATGGAGGAGGTTGGGATAAACCCAAAGGATATCTGGAAGAGAAGTGTTTCGAATGTAGGTTGATTAATTCAAGGGTTTCCAAACAAAACATTGTACAAGAGCCAAGAGCAACCGATCAGAAAAAAGCAGGAGGAACCTCCGTGAAATACGGAAGGAATTATTTGAGGAGAAGACTAACCACCAACCGAGTTCTTTCTCGTGGTCCACACGTATGAGAATAAGAATAGCTTACGTCTTATTATTATAAACACTATTTTTAATATTGTTCTCTTCTACTACCATACTTCGAACTTTCGAAATGTATCTGTTTTCAAATAAGCTGAAGACATGGAACTTTGCCTGAAAGAGAGAGAGAATCAAAGAGTGAGTAAACTTATTGACACATTTCTCTCACTTTTCAGCACTCATCAATGTCAACAGATAGTACTCTAACGAAATAATATTCACTATATTATCAACCTCTGGACCAGGGTCCTAATAATCCACTCTCTGAATGAGTTGATAAGCAATTCCGCTACGACGGTAAACCCATGAGGTAACAATTTTATTTTCAGTTCTTTTCATGTTCAGTCAGCTGTCTACGGAGATATCGACTGGGCAAATATTTAATTAATAAAAATCTGCTAGTGAAACATAAGCATTCTATGCCAGTACTTTATCCGATATTGGTTACATTTCTGGATAATCTTAATAGATTTAGAAGATAGGTTCTGTTAAAGTGGTCCTTATCTATGGAAATAAAGCTGATAACGTGATCGACGTTTGAAATCGAACCCGTTCCTTTCCAGACCAGAATATGAACAGAGTGCAAAATATACGTGAATGTTAGCAGTAAACTGGAACAGTAACATCAATGTTAATAATAATAATAATAATAATAATAATAATAATAATAATAATAATAATAATAATAATAATAATAATAATAATCGTATGGCCTCAGCTACGGTGTTCAGGTATTTTAATTTGATTCCATCTGTCTGTCTGCTCGTCAATCTCGGAGTTCCGTTTACCTCTAGGTCTACCAGTGGGCAGAGTAAACCGAATCGCTCTTAGGCGTATATAGCTGAGGTTTCAATATCCGGAAAACGCCTAATGTGTGTTCAAAGAGCTTTTACAAGCCGACATCGTAAGACATAGAATGTGGAATTAACTTTTCTTCCCGCCCTTCAAAAACCTACTGCCTCTGCCGGGTTTGAAGCCGCTGCCTTACGATCCGGAGGCCGACACTCTACCATTCATCAACATAGGCAGATATACGTTTGTATACTAACTACAATTTCGTTTCTTAATTTTTGTTTACAATTCCTCTCAATTTATAAATTGACGAATTAACGTAGCACAGCTTACGGACGATTGCTGCATATGCATCATACCAGAGGTCATATATCATGAAGGGAACAAGTACAGGAGTACACTTTTATGTAAGAGAATACATTCAAGTAGGAAGAGAGCCCTTCAAACTTCTCAGTCTGTGCTGAAGAAAGTCATCGCTACTAACCGCTCTACTTCACAATATGTTTCATTCAGCTGGCCGTGTTTTGTGTGGAGTCTGCATTTTAAAGCGCACAGCTATGAAGAGAAGTCGTAAAAGGCAAAAGAAAACACAATTGGAAACAAAACGAGTGCGGCTCCCAGCAGGGGTGTGTATACTGCAACACTCCCATGTCTGTGATCAGGGATGTACAGATTTTTCGCGGCTCTGCAGTACTTATCTATCTGAAAATGAAAATGAAAACCTACAACCTGTTTTCCTGTCCTTGACCGGGTCAGGGATGTAATGAATGAAACATATATAGGCTGTTATTACAATGGGGTCGCCACTCCCAAGGTGATTTATTAATGACTGATAAATGATATGAAATGATAATGGAGAGTGTTGCTGGAATGAAAGATGACAGGGAAAACCGGAGTACCCGGAGAAAAACCTGCCCCGCCTCCGCTTTGTCCAGCACAAATCTCGCTTGGAATGACCGGGATTTGAACCACGGTATCCAGCGGTGAGAGGCCGACGCGCTGCCGTCTGAGCCACGGAGGCTCTACTTATCTATCTATCTAAATATACAGTCTACTTATCTGTCTATATTTACCTATCGAATCCACCTATTTTTATCTATCTATATATCTATACTAGCTTTATTACCCGGCGTTGCCCGGATGGTTTATGAATGTTTAGTTTTGACATTAGTATTACCAGTTAGTTGTGTTGAAGTGAAATTTTATAGAATTCCTTTTTGGGATATCGATTTTTACCATCTATTATGTAGTTTTAGAGTTATTAGATGTGTTTGATTTCAAGCTTTATATTATTTCAGATTCGTGTAAAACTTTGTCCTTGTGGAAGCTCGAACTGATTGGAAAGTATTTTATCCTTTCAAAAAAATAAGTGATAACTACATGTACAAAGGACACTAGTAAAGTTTTGCAATGTGAGTGAACGCTTTAGACTTTTTCAAAATAATTTCCACCACACTCAATACACTTCTCCATACGTCGAAACCAGTAACTGAACCAACTCTGCCACTTTTCTTCGGTACATTTTCACACTCTTGATCCCATGCTGCCAAAAGCTCATCGTTGGATGCAAACCGCCGCCCTTTCAGCTTCATCTTCACTTCTGAGAAGAGTGCGAAGTCACAAGGGACAAGATCAGAACTGTATGGAGGGTGATCAAGCACATTCAACCTTGATCTGGCAAGAAAATCCATTGTTACATTACCATTGTCGTGATGCATGAGCCAAGTGTTGAACCGTGACCTTGGACGGAGGTGCTCGAGAGCCTAAATGACCTGAGGCAGACAAGTCTCACTGTACCACTTCGCAGTAACTGTCCTTTGTGTTTCAAGCACAACCCGAATCAGGATGCCCCGTTTAGTGAAGAATACTGCAATCATCCTTTTCTTCACTGACCTTGACTTTCGCACAGTCACAGTTATACCCTCCTCTTCAAACAGCCACACCTTGTTCTGGAATTTTGTTGGGACATCGTAATAATAAAACCAAGTTTTGTCACCTGTAACGATGCTATTGACGTAACGCAAAGTCCCATTTTCAAACTGTTTTAGCATTTATCGACACCATTTCACTCGAAGTGCCCTTTGTTCCTCTGAAAGTGAATGGGGCACCCAAAGAGAACAAACCTTTTTAACATGGATATGGTCGTGTAGAATTGAATGAATAGCTGGTGCAGGGATGTGGAGGGTCTCTTCTACCTACCGATATGTCAACCGCCTCTCTTGCTGCAACATTTTCCTCATAGCTTCAATGTTTTCCTCAGTCTCTGATTCAGACGGTAGCCCAGAACGAGGATCTTCTTCAATCCCAAAAATTTCCGCTCTGGAACTCTTTGTACCAGCGGGAAATTGTTGTCCGATGTGGACAGTCTTTCCCCAGCACAGGAGTCATTTCCTCCAGGCACTGGTCAACAGTTAAGCACGAGCAAAATTGTAGCGGATAATTGCGCGATATTCACCTTTAGACCACACTGACATCTTAACTTGCTTTCAGTTCCACTGATTGGTAACAACTGGTATGAAGATCGCGCCTTGCTGTCTTCTGGACCGTTTTCATCCCTCACCATAACAGGGGTGTACAGGCAACCGTTTTTGCGTATTGCAAATCTATCCAGTGCCCTTTATATTTATCCATCGCGCTATAGACATCATCTACATGATTTCAACTGTCATTGAGACTGTCACCCCAAAAAGAGTGGACTCGACGCTAATCTCAGTCATTTTAGACTATTTACTACTAAACCCCTTTCAGCGTCCCGTCTCAGTGGAGGCTGAACGTGGACTTAAACGGTACTCGGAGCGTCAAAATTCGTCTCAGCGACACATAAACAACGGATTCGACATCAATGTCGGTTATTTTCCATTATTTTGAAATGTCATGCCCTCCCATTCCCCCACTCCCAGAGGGCATTGGTATGTTTCATCTCCATAGTATTCTTTTTCCAGACGGTAAGTCATATGTGTACCAAGTTTCGTTGAGAGCCATAGGCCTTTATCACGGTTACTTTTACATTCATTTTCACCCCTTCTCAACCTACATACTGATTGCTGTGAAGTATGACTTAACCATCCAGACCGTCACAGCTCAACTCAGCGTACTCGTAAACGATGATATTCTACATTAACATCAGGCATTTTGTTTATTTTTATATTTCACCACCTCCGCTAGGAGTGCTACGGGTGTTTTACCCAACAGTATTTTTTTTCAGATAGTAAGTCATATGTGTACCAATTTTGTATCAGGGCTATGTTGGAAGAAACATACACACATCCGTAATTTTTGTCATTTTGGACAATTCCTTTTCCACCCCTTCTCATCTCCATGCCGATGGCTGCTGAACATGGAATTTGACGACGTCCGGAGAATCATTATTCGTCTCAGAGACCACGAAAGCTATGGATTCGACATTATTTTTGATTATTTAAACATCTCAGCCCTTCCTCCCACCCCTAGGCGTGCTAGGTTTGCCACTCCTTCTCGCATTTTGCCTCCTGATGGTAAGTCACAACTGTACCAAGTTTCGTTGAAATCTCTCCCCCAGTTCAGAAAAGTATGGATTCAACAGCACATATCGGTCGTATTTTGCTATAATTATATTTCTCCCCCTTCCCTAGGGCGTCTATGGGTGTCTTGTCCCCACAGTATTTTATTCAGATAGTAGGCAATATTTGTATCAAGTTTAGTGGACACCTATGCTGGAACATACAAATATCCATAATATCGGTCATTTGCACATTTTCTTTACTTCACCCCTTCCCGCGCCCCTGCAATTGGGGCTAAACATGGACTTAAACGACATCCGGAGTGTCACTACTAATTGCAGATACCCCGAAAAGTGTGGAGTCGACACTATTTTCGTTCTTTTCCACACCCCTCACTCCCACCGATAAGGGTGTCTTGCTCCCACGCGGTTAGTCTCCTGATAGTAAGTCATTACTGTACCAAGTTTGGTTCAAATCGCCCCAGTAGTCTCGAAAACTACGGATCCGAGATTATTGTTAATCATTTTGAATTGTATTTGCATTTTACCCCTTCCCCTAAAGTTTCTAGGGGTGACCCGTCCCCACCGTGTTTTTCACACATAGTAATATTTGCACCAAATTTAGTTGACAGTTATGCTGGAAAGTACACACATACATCAGTAATCATGGTCATTTTGGTCATTTTATTTTTATCCTTTCCCACACCCTATGCCACGGGGGGATGAACTTGGACTTTAAAAAATCCGGAGTGACACTACACATCTCAACGACCTCGAAAACTATGGATTCGACCTATTTCCAATTATTTTTATATCTCACTTCCCCCTCGTCCTCTACCCCCAACGAGTGATGAACTTTCACTTTAAAAAATTCCGGAGTGTCACTGTTCATCTCAGCGATCCCGAAAAATATGGATTCGACACTATTTTCGATTCATTTTATGTCTCACACCCCCTCTCGCCCACCCCAAAGGGTGATGAACTTTGATATTAAAATTTTACGGAGTGTCACTATTCATCTCAGCGATCCCGAAAATTATGGATTCGACTCAATTTTCTATTATTATTATTATCCCTCCTCCCTCACCCCATCCTAAAGGGGGCTGAAATTGGACTTTAAAAATCCGGAGTGTCACTATTCATATCAGCAACCCAGAAAACTATGGATTCAACCCAATTTTTTATTTTTATATTTCTCACCTCGACCCCTACCCCTAAGAGATAAAAATCGGGAGTGTCACTATTCACCTCAGCGACGTCGAAAATTATGTATTCGACACTATTTTCTATTATTTTTATATCTCACTTCTCCACTCGCCGCACCCCGAAGGGGGCTGAACTTGGACTTTAAAATCCGGAGTGTCACTATTTATCTCAGCGACCCGAAAAGTATGGATTCGACACAACATTCGATTATTTTTATAACTTACCTCCCTCGCCCCTCTCCTTTAAGGGTGCTTGTGGCGTTTTTCCCCCACGAGGTTTGTTTCCTGATAATCAGTCATATGTGTACCAAGTTTTGCTGGAATCGCTGCAGTGGTTTAGGATGGGATGTAGCCTAATACATACATACATACATACCCACCTATAGACCTATAGATAGATTACATAGACTCGCCTTTGCTCGTTGGGAACCCCCAGTTGCTCTCCGTTAGGAGTGGATGATAACTTTTGTCATTCCACTGTTGATATTCTTTATTTTTAACAGTTTCTTAAATATTTTACACATCTAATACATAGCGACATTCTTCAAGCTGGGCAGCCCTATCAATGTTGGTCCTATGACATGAAAGTACATCTCGATCACGCCATGTTGGATTGCTATTTCAAAATAATAGGCATAAGAATGAACCTCCTATCACGAAAGGTACTCTTTACAATTTGGTGGTGTGTTCCCATCCTCCTATGTACAGCATGTATTACCGGACTTTCATGATATAGCGTAAGCTGTTATCGCCTAGCCACAATCTGTCCATCAAGTTGATCCAATCTTGATGCGGCTTTGCAGTTTAATTAAATTACATAAAGTTATTCATTATAAAAAAGCTAGCCATCGAATTTCATTCAAACCA
Organism: Anabrus simplex; assembly: GCF_040414725.1. Classification (NCBI taxonomy): domain Eukaryota; kingdom Metazoa; phylum Arthropoda; class Insecta; order Orthoptera; family Tettigoniidae; genus Anabrus; species Anabrus simplex. The sequence continues at coordinate 1,106,324,624 of NC_090265.1, read as the reverse complement.
CTTCATAAACACTCTCAGGAGTAAGAAGAACGTTGTGAAATTTTCAGAGAAATCAGTCCAGTAGTTTTTGAAGTTATCTCGTGGGAAATCAAACGCAAACTACTGTTAATTTAAATCCATATCAAACTGAAAGTAATTCCACGTTTGGGAAGCCGCGGGTGAATGCTAGTCTGCGTACTTCATACACACACATATAAATACGCAGGGTGGAAATCAAAATACTGGACATAGTAATTTAACGTACGGGGATCAATAAATGTTTTCAAACATATTTTTTGTGAAAGAAAGTTACTTAACAAAATAATGTTGTAGGAACCTGTGTTGTTCAACTCAGTTACTGGTAGGGTGAGCTTTATATTCAGTGTTATTGAATACTATATCTTCACTCATTTCAAAGCAAAACCTCGCGAGTCGATTTTTTAAGTACTAAAACATTAAACCCGAGTAATATAATAACATTTTTAATGTCAGAAAAAATGTATGGAAAGAAAGTCAGCAGTATAATGTTCAACTTCACGTGTGATCGTCCATTTGGATCAATAAATATTAATTCAGGATGTTGGCATGTATTGGCATGTATTGCGAATGTGGTATAATGGAATCTAGCTTAACAATGATCATGATATTCTTAAGTAGAAGGAAGGCTTAAAGAGGGTCAATAAATGTTTTCAAACATAATAATAATCATAATATTAATAATAATAATAATAATAATAATAATAATAATAATAATAATAACAATAATTTTGAACTAACTCCCTGTCTTAGACGCGTAGATCATCCGTGGAGGCTTTCAGAATGAGTACTGGAAGGTGGTATTATTATTATTATTATTATTATTATTATTATTATTATTATTATTATTATTATTATTATTATTATTACAGAAAGCTTTAATACTAGTCCTTTACGCCGTAATGTGTTCTATAATCAGCTGTCTTTAAGAAAAATTGATCTCACAATCTTCTCAGTGTGGACTAGGACCTGGTTAGAACTAAAATATTATATACGGAAACCGAAATGCGCAGCTACATTTTACGAAGTTCGACTACAACGGTCCATACGACAGCACTGCCTTCTGTAATATCGGCACACACTCTGATAAAATTGTGGAATGGTGTATACTATCAGGTATATTATACCTTACAGCTTTGATCACCACACCACACAATATCTTAGCGTCTTTGTAGTGTCGTGTTCTATATTAGAGTAGGGATTTTCTCAAGATTCTCGGTTAGTTCGTGGGAGAAGGTTCAGTGAAATATTATTTAAGCTCACACCAGTCCTCTGAGATAAGGAGATCGTTTCAGAAATCTCTTTCAATTTGCTGCCCTAATCTACCAAATTCGAAATTGAATACAATTATAATAAACTTTTGGAAATCATTTCAAAGAACAGTAATAACAGCACTTATGGCGTTTCTCCACTTTTTTTGGAATCGGTACGTTAATTGGGTTTGGCATTGTTTTGTCGCCCTTCCTCACGCCAACCCTGCGTGGAGGGCTGTATTCCCTATCGTTCTTTCTACGACGGTTGGTACTGTGGTGTGTTGTGTTTAAATGAAGGTAATTACATGGAGACGAACATAAAAATCCCGTCCCTGAGCCAGAAGAATTAACTTTACGCAGTTAGCATCTTTGGTACGGCGGGAATCGAACCTGAGGGTCCCTCGAGAAGCAAAATAAAAATTGTTCTGATGTACTTCATAGTCATATGTGGGTAAGAGGCGTCACCAGTTTCAACAGAAGTAATGGATAGGAAGAGCAATGTCAGATACGTAGTATTAGAACTAGGTCGTCGATATATAGCCTATGTGTTGAAGAGAAAATCTCCTCAGTGGTATAGTCAGAATTGTTATGGGATATAGAAGCTTCGACTTGAACGATGTAGGAATGGAGAAAATAATATGTGTCAGATATTGTTGAAGTCTCCACGGATAAGAATATCGTCGTTGCCGGGACAAAACCTCCTATGTGAAATATTTTAGCTTAGAACTTTGGACGGTAAGGTTCTGTCATGTAAGGAGCAATATTGTGTGAATATTATCAAGGCATTCTCGCTCTTCGTAATGTATGTGCTGCGGGCAGTATATCTCCAAAAATATTATCACATAGGAGGTTTTGTCTCGGCAACGACGATATAATGGATTAAGTTCAGATGGCCAGAAAAGCCAATGCACTTGACCTCGTTGCCCAAATCACCGCCATGCAAAGGTGTTGTCCAGTAATCGTCGTATATGCAGTTGTGAATAAGATGGCTCTGGCTGAGGAAAGAATATGATAAAAACAGCTGGCGCTTAAAAGTAAATGGAACGAGGCGTGTGAAGGCCATTCCTTAGGGCAGGCCTTGTCAACTGGTTTGCTGTTGTGATCTATATTACCCCGTTAATACCAGTCACGATCCACAACACCAATTCACCCTATACCATTACCATAAATATAAAGAGAGTATAACTACAATATCAATACAAATCTATTAATGCAATTTAGCTAAAAAGAAATACTGACTGCGATTTTCCATTAACAGTATGTATTACGATAGTAATTTTATCCTGTTAAATGACCAGTCTCAAGGAACTTTTCGAATGTACGTCACTTAAACTGGAACGATGTTTTGTCTTCGTTCCTTTTAAGTATGAAAATCCAGATTCGCCGAAGTAACCTGATCCCAAACAAGAATGCAGCATTTAACTTATTTTATAATTACTCTTCGTAAACATATTTTTAAAAAATGCCGGTGATTGGGCCATTAAGAACACAAGACACCGAAGCGTTATATCACTCTCAGGAAATGCATTAGTTATCAAGAAGATAATACTGACTTCCAAATTTTGTGTTCTAACCTCAGTATTGAATGGGATTCTAAGTGGCATTTGATGTGGAGAGTGCTGCAGCGACATCCTAAATACTCTTTCTTTCAGTATTGCCACTGCAACGTTACACATTGCGCAATAACGTTCATTTTCGGTCACCAAAAGGACGGTCAAATCCTGTTTCAAACAAAAACTCGTTTATTTTACCGCTAAACAAAACACTCACAGTTTTTCATACTTAGCACGAGTGTTGGCATACTTAATTTGACTCCTGGTAAGAAAACAAGAAAAACGTTCCAATGAATATTTGTCCTACAATGCATTGTTACTAAGTTAGGACGTATATGGCTACATCACAGCAGCTGTCGAAGAGCCGCACAGGCGTTAACCGGAGTGACGTACACCAAACATTTCACATGTTCGCACAGATGGAAGTCCAGTGAGTTAACCTCAGGAGATCAGGAAGGCCGATGCACTTTACCTCAACGCCCAATCCACTTAAGTTGGAAGGAACATGCATACTGAAGTGCGCTGGAGTCCCATTGTGTATGAACCCCATTGCGCGGTGAACTACATGGGGCACCTGTTCCTCTAGTACAGGCAGAGAATCTCTTAAGAACGTCGGATATACTGATCCATTCAGTCGTCGGTGTAATATTTATGGTGTGGTGAGTTGATCATGGATATTACCACACTACACATCGCGACCAAAATGCTGTTAATGATTGGCCATAACCGTACCATAGGGAATTCGAACTGCGCATGTATATTATATAATACAATGCCGTGAACAAAGCAGATGTTGTACTGTAAAAACATCAGCATGGTAGTGGGCATATCGTCGCTGCCGAAACATAACCTCCTATGTGATAATATTTTTGGAGATATACTGACCCGCAGCACATACATTATGAAGAGCGAGAATGCCTAGACAATATTTACACAATATTGCACCGTAGATGACAGAACCTTACCGCCCCAAGTTATAAGGTGAAATATTTCACATAGGAGGTTTTGTCCCGGCAGCGACGATATGCAACACATGTACTGTATGTCAACACGAATGCATGAGATGACACATGTTCCTAGAAAAATTGTTCTTGTCTTTATCCTAAAAATGATGATGATGCTTGCTGATTAAAGGTGACTAACACCTAGGTCATCGGCCCCCATCCCAGAAATTATCTCCGACATTTGTTAAAATGCATTTAAGGTTTTCCTTTACACATGAGCATAGGAATATGAGCCCAACGAAAATTGTACTGATGTACTGAATACAAGTGACTTCATGGACACTTTAGTAGAATTTCGTAAGAGCAACTATTGTTACCCGTAAGTGATGTGTCTGTAATTGTTTAGGCAGTATAATCGCTTTCACATTTTACGGATATCGTCGCCGTACAGCAAAACCTAATATCTCGCAATACTCTTCTTACCCATTATTTTGTTTAAGAACGGTGACGCCTCCTAGCCGTGTAGGGATATGTAATCCATCAGAACAACGTTCGTTGTGGTCATTTTCCTATGGTTACCACGAAATCAATTACCGTACCGCGCTGTAGGAATGTGAGTTTGCGTGACGTATTTACGCACTCCTACAGTATAATTGTATTTAAAGTCCACTTTTCTTAACTCGCGAGCATAGGAAAATGAACCCAACGAAAATTGTACTGATGAACTCATATCCACATATGGCTGACCAGTCTTAAGGTCAGTCTTAAGGAGAAAAATGGATAAAAAGAGTTTTGGGAGATGCGAGGTTCTGCTGTAACAACAATGCTATGCAGTTTGGTGGACTGTTTCAGGTTTTTATTTCCGTTAATTGCTTTCTCCCCAGATACACTAGCATGAGTAACCTATAATAATATGAATGAAGGATGTTTTTTAATGCTGAATGAATTTCTACCGGGCGAGTTGGCCGTGCGCGTAGAGGCGCGCGGCTGTGAGCTTGCATCCGGGAGATAGTAGGTTCGAATCCCACTATCGGCAGCCCTGAAGATGGTTTTCCGTGGTTTCCCATTTTCACACCAGGCAAATGCTGGGGCTGTACCTTAATTAAGGCCACGGCCGCTTCCTTCCAACTCCTAGGCCTTTCCTATCCCATCGTCGCCATAAGACCTATCTGTGTCGGTGCGACTTAAAGCCCCTAGCAAAAAAAAAAAATGAATTTCTAAAATAGGTTGAGTAATTCCCGAAATTACCCTACATATCGTCGGCTTTCTTTTAAAACCTCGTATGTCTCAATGCTCTTCCGACCCATAATATCCCTTAAGACTGGTCACGCCTCCTAGGCACATATTTATATGCAGTCCATCAGAATAATTTTCATTCTGTTCATTCTCCTCTGCTATACTGTAAAGGATAACGAACCTTAAATACATTATACTGTAGGAGTGCATATATACGCCATGCAAACAACATCCGTAAAATACGGTATGATAAGGTCCATTTTCCTGTACAGAGCAGCATGCGAAAATGAACTCAACGAAAATTATTCTTATGGACAGCATATGCATATGTGGTTGAGAGGAGTGACCAGTCTTAAGGAATATAATGGGTGGGAAGAGCATTGAGACATACGAGGTTTTAAAAGAAAGCCGACGATATATAAAACAATTCGCCTGTTCTCTCTGTATGAGTATAGATAAGGGGAATATAAATTATTCGATTTTCGGTAATGTATATATTTAAACAGGGGCTGCATGGACGAGGCAGTAAAGGCGTGTTCGTTTCGCCCGGAAGGACGTGGGTTCGAATCCGCGTCAGGAAGTCTTAAATTTAAGAAACGCGATTTTCACTTCCGGAAGTGCACATGGCCCTGAGTTTCACTCAGCCTACACCAAAAACGAGACCAGGTTAATTCCTGGGGGAAAGGCGGCCGGGCGCAGAGTTAACCAGTCTACCCCACCAAGTGCCGAGGTTACGGATAATGGAAGCCTTTAACTTCCACCCCTCCAAGAGCCTTCATGGCCTGTACGAAGATGACTTGGGTTTTATATATATACCAGTCTTAGGGGAAATAATGGATAGGAAGAGCATTGTCACATTCGCCCTTTTGGCAAAACAGGGACGATATATATATTTAAATACTTCTCGCTCACAAAGCGTTTATGATATCGATCGAAAATAGTTTAGTTTAAATAGTTTTAAGTGATAGATTCTCTTTCTAGAGTAATGTATTGAAGAATTTCTTGATCTGAAATGGTCTATATAAAACCATCTTCTCTCTTACTGTAGAGGGAAGAGAGATCTGAGTTATTCGTCAATTATTGACACATATATTAGTAGAAGGAGGGAGCAAAGCCTAGCCGTGACCTACTTTTCAAGCGCTTGCTCAGAGATCAATGAAATATAAATCAACGTTATGAATAAGAAACAAAAATTACTGGAAATAAATAGCAGGAGAGAAAATAGTGCAAGAAACACGCAATATTTTTTACAGATGAAGCGTGCATGCATGCAATGTGGGGGAAAGGAATAGACATGCATTACCATCTGAATGTAACACGCACCCGGAACTGCATGAGTTGAAGAAGGAGTTATCCTCGATGAATTATAATCTAATTTACTTACGGTATCATGGTTACATACATCGTCCTTCCACTAACCATGATTTATCATTCACTGGAATATGTATCATATAATGGAGATAAACATTAGTTGGAAGATATGGTCCTATTTGTGACAAAGGAGTATACTGCTTCAGAAACAAATAATTGAATATTATAATTATGTATTCAGCTGCCGTGTTTCAGTCTTCCCTTTAACGCCCACTAGGTTGCTTTCGGGGCAATTTCGACGTTTTATTTTCCTCCTCCAGATGGCAGAATAAGTATAACATTGCCGGACGACCATTGGCTAAATTTCAATTAATTATGCGGGGTAAACACGAAAGTATCACCAAAGATATTTACCTGCTGACATCATACGACATGAAGTGCTGAATGGACATTTTTCCGTTCATGACTCCATACGAGTTTTAACCCAGTAGCGTGGAAGAAAGATACCGATACTCTGGAGTTCTTTCACAAAGGCATTAATTAAGGAGGATCCAGGCAAAATTAAGTATGTCCAAAAGAGTTAAAGCTGTAGGTATGCATCGGTTTTTATACAACAATATCGTTTGAATCTGCTTTTTAACTGAAATATGGCCTAAACCGAATAGATCCTCCTAATATTGAAGGTAAACGAACTATGTCTGAACTAAAGCATTCATGTGCTAGTGGTGGGCCTGGGTAAATGACAACACGTCTGAAGTAACAAACCACAGGCCTAGTATTTTTCAAGTGACTTCATGCCTCTCCGCTCCCCGCAGAGAAAAGTTCTGCTCGAGTCTTAGGAAATACAGACCAGGTCCTACTAGCGCCTGAGCAAAAGCAATCAAGTCCAGTGCTGTTTGGCAAACCTGAAGATACACAGTTTCACACCATTGAATTACTTAAGTGTTATTTATTTTTGATCTACTTATATAGAGTTCGTTCTAAAATTTGCACACTTAAAATCTGATATACATTTGCTAATTTATGTTCTGCATTCATCCTGAATGTCTGGAACTGACGGACATGTTTGGTTTTACCTGTAATCCCCTGAATGAACGATATATTTAACATCTTTTGTAGAGTGTTCTTTGGCTTAGAAGATTTGAATATCTGGGCAATGTGATTGAAACAGAAAGACATAGAACTCAAAATCTTGAACTAGTTACAAAACCAGACGGTAAGAGGAATATATTGGAATGACAGATATAAGGTAATTCGATGATGTCTACGAAGGCATGAATAAATGGATAGAGAAAGAAAGCACGAGTCCAAATAGAATGGATTGCTATCATTAATAAGGCGTATCAAACTTCAAGGACATTAAAACCACATAAGAAGGGAATATATCATACATACAGGAAAAAATTAAAATTATTATTTTTCCTCATTGCTAACACAGTAGTTATGTTGTAACTGTTATGGATGAAATCACGAGTACTTTCATTTCATGCTGTGTATCATAGTTCGTCATTATTCGTTTTATTCTAAATGTATGAATATATTTAATGTATGATACTACAACTACAATGAAATGTGTCATGAAAATTAGATCAGAATACATAATACCATACTCCAAGTGCTGTATCATGAAGAATTGTTAGGTTATTCGTTCAATTCACCTCGCTGTTTACATTCAACGATTATGTACATTCCTCACATTTGTTCTATAATGATTATAGTCATATGAATATGCGGCGAGTTTCTCCTCCATGGCAAAATATAAAAAGGTGGTGATTCGGGTGGTATTAAGGAAGAAAATATATCAAGATGTGATGATTAAAGGAACCAAACCTCGTACGTCACAATGCTCTTCCTATCCATTATTTTCCTTAAGAGTGGTCACGTCTCCAGCTACTTAAGGATATGGAGTCAATCAGAACCATGTTCGTTGTTTTCATTTTCGTATGCTGACGTTGAAGGAAAATGAACCTTAAGTACATCATACTGTAGGAGTACGTAAATAAGTCATTCAAACATACATTCCTAGGGTGCGGTAAGGTAAGTTTCATTTTCCTTTACACGTAAGCATAGGGACATTAACACAACGAATATTGTTCTGATGGACTAAATATTCATATGTGGCTGGGAGGCCTGACCATTCTTAAGGAAAATAATATATAAGAAGAGTGTTGGAAGATATGTCCTTTTGCCCGAACAGCGACGATATGGTCGAGTCTAACACTTGTTTACTACAACTATATCGTCACTGCCGGGACAAAACCTCCTATGTGAATTATTTTGGCTTAGAACTTTGGCCGGTAAGGTTCTGTCATCTAAGGTGCAATATTGTGTGAATGTAGTCAAAGCGTTCTCGCTCTTCATCATGTATGTGCTGCGGGTTAGTATATCTCCAAAATATTATCACATAGGAGGTTTTGTACCGGCAACGACGATATGCTACTAAGGTAACAATTGTGCATCCAGGCGTACATCTGAAGAAGCTAGAGCAACTGTCAGTCCGTAGTATCACACGCGATTTAAGCTCATATGGGAATAATTGCTGTGTGCAAGACCTGTTCGTAGAAATAGCTGCGGGCAGGTTGTTGATGTGTACGCCTCGTGTAACAGGTTCTACCCTAGGTCGGGCGAGAAATGACGTCACCGCACTTGCTGGAAGTGACATCCGTCAACACGCTAGAGTCAACGTGACATGAAACACGTTAACCTCCAACTTTGATAAACTGAAATTAACAAACCGTAATACTGTATTAGACTATACTTCTATCATCGCTCCAGTTACCTCCCTGCTTGTTGTTATCCAGGAGAAATTCACCTTGTATATAGGGTTTGCAGGAAAGACTGTCATCGATTGCTACAAATGAAAAGTTCAACTCTGTCCCGCTTCGAGTCATTTACAGCATCAATCTGCCTGGATGTGAGCATGAAACATTTTAGAATATCTGAAAAGAAACATACACTGTTTCAAATACGTTTATTCTTCCTACGCGTTTGCACTGTTTAACATACTTTCGAAGTTCGTACAGTCTACTTGAAAGTATCTTTGAACTACCATGAGAACATGGAGAAATATTGAATTCTTTTGGATTCTGTTTATGACAATCATGACTCTGAGAGTTCATCACTCAAGCAATTCGTTGTACCCATGTTGCTCGTGTAAATTTTTTAAATCGAATTGTTAAAATTAAATATCTGAGGAATAAGGTGATAACGGAATAAAACTGTTACGAACAATTATTCAGCACTACAGTTCTGGTATAAAGAAATAATTCAGTCATTCAGAAAGTAAATAGCAGATTCTAGAGTAAAAGGAAATTGTTAGGCTATGTGGCAATTCATCGTCCATCGTAATCAATTGAATATAAAACTGTGTGTCCACAATACCATGAGGACTTTCGCTACACCATGATAGCTGGAATAATCAATTTGCCTTTAATTCTGCCTAATGTTTTTCTGATGATATTTAAAAAATCACATGAATTAAATGTACGAGGGATTAGAGGTACAATGAAAATAAATTACTATGCGTATAAAATGTGTTCAATTTCACAATTAGGAAGTGCTCAAAACTTTCCAGCTAACCTAATATATACAGATATAAAACCAAAATCCAAACCCCCTGGCACTACAGCCCTTGAAGGGCATACCACGCGACAGATGCTCAGCCGGAAGGCCTGTAGATTATCAGGTGTCGTGTGGTCAGCACGACGAATTCTCTCGGCCGTTATTCTTGGCTTTCTAGACCGGGGCCGCTATCTCACCGCCAGATAGCTCCTCAATTCTAATCACGTAGGCTGAGTGGACTCCGAACCAGCCCTCAGGTCCAGGTAAAAATTCCTGACCTGGCCGGAAATCGAACCCGGGGCCTCCGGGTAAAAGGCAAGCACGCTACCCCTACACCACGGGGCTGGCGTAATACAGATATGCCTTTACAAATAAATTTAATTAACTGTGACAATCCAATAAGCTATAAACTTGGTGATAGTGGCAGAGAGTGCTATTTTGAGGGGGTAGAACATCCGTATTATGTCATTATTTAAGTATAATCTTGCAAGTGTTGGGGAAAGAAATATATTGTCGTTGAAGAAACAATATCTCCTACATCACATTGATCTTCCTATCAACTATTTTCCTTAAGACTGGTCACGCCTCCCAGCCACACATGGATATGCAGTCCATCAGAACATTTATCGTTGTGTTAATTTTCCTATGCCGATCTGTAAATGAAATGAACATTAAATGCATTATACTGTAGGAGTGTATAAATACGTCATACAAACATTCATCCCTTCAGTACAGTACGGTAAGGTTCATTTTCCGTTACTCAACTGCATAGGAAAATAGACGCAACGGAACCTGTTTTGGTGGACTGCATAGCAATGTGTGTCTGGCAGGCGTGACCAGTTTTAAGGAAAGTAATGAGTAGGAAGACCATTGTGACATATGAGGTTTTGTTTCTTCAACGACAATATGTTTCTTTCCCCAACAACTGCAAGATTATACTTAATTAAACGATGTGATAATAGGGATGTTCAACCCCTCAAAATAGCACTCTCTGCCACTATCACCAAGTTCATAGCTTATTGGATTGTCACAATTAAGTAAATCTATTTGTAAAGGCAGGCGTGATAAGAAGTTCTGACATTTAAACTGAACATTCTCAGATGAAATTTGACAGATGGTTTTTGAAATATCTTGTAGATATTATGACCGTCCAATGGCAAGTGAGTCAGCCGTTGAGCCATTGAAGGTCATGTTAAAGAAATGATTAACAGGAATTACTCGGAAATACGTCCAGATGGGTCAATACCTAGAATAACTCGCCCATTCAGACAGGAAATTGGATGGATATAAGATGAGGAATGAAATTCCTAAGCTCAAAACCCCGTGGTCATCGCACGCTTACAGTCACGAAATATTATCTTATATGTGAGCAGAGATTAGCAGAATGAGTTTACATTCTCAACAGTATTAAGAAGTAAGTCGACTATATGATATTCAGGTCCAGCGATGTCATGGAGGAGGCCATGAATTGATACCATATGTTAGAAGATCAAGACGGCGCTGAAGAGGTTAGGTCGATTACATACGTCATAAAGACAATGGTGAAGTGTTCCTTTGTACATCTTTCCAGTCAGATGGGATGACGTTATCTTGGAATTCACATTCGAACTGTCAAAAACAGATGGAAGAGAGGTTACAAGTCAGTGAGTTGAGCCTAACGTATGGAATGCAGACCAATATTATTAGCATAACAATTTTAATGAACTTTTGTTTTTATGAATAATGGTATGGCATAAAAAAACGGAGATTGAAGGTTGAACTGATAGTAATTAGCACGTCTTTAAAGGGAACGTCTACGTTCGCAGAACCTAAGAGAAATATTAGAGAACGTGATATATAAAATAATCTTACTGTGTCTAATAGCGATCTGAGGTTTTAATACTGAACAAGGAAAGTTTCGGAAATAACTGTGAGATATTGTAAAACGCCTGTGTCACTGTGTTAATTTTGTTTTTCTAAGTTTCAGGTCCATGAACTCAAAAATGTATGAAGATTTTTCCAATGATGTAATGATGGAAATGAATATGAGTGCTTAAACATTCCGATATCCTAACAGGCCCGGAAGATAATGCCGAAGTGAGGGCCAAAACTATGACCAATGGAGCAAATGACTGAGAGCGGTATCACATAATCTTCACTGATAAGTACCAAGATTTCATTTTCTTTACCCTATTTTCTTGTAGTTGCATAGCTGTAGAGTAGAATGTACTTTTCTTTCATAATGAAGTGACGTAAATTGAAACAACTTGAGTGACCTAATGCGACTATCATTTACTGCCCGGTTACTTGTGATAACGGTTATGTCAGAGGTTGTAATATTAAGATCATCTATTATACGCAAGATTTAGCTTGTAAATACGTGTCTTACCGCGAGATACTCGGAATTTTCTTCACGTTTACGGTGAATGGAGGAATGCGGTGTCTCCATTAGTGAACCATACTTGTATTGCACGAATACTTCGTGAGGTGACTTTATTTTAATAATTATTTGTAGAAGGTCTTCTGCATGATAATACAATACGTGTTTATTGCGTAGTGGCGAATGTTTCGTGAAATTCGTGTTGCGCTGATTGCGATACATTGGTGATGATAAGAGAGATTCTTCGGGAATGCTTGTGAATTATCTTGGGTAAGTAAAGTGTGAATATGTATGATGTGCTTGAATATGGTGAATAATAAGGACAGGGTCGTCCATAAAGTGTTTTATGATGAATTAATGTTGTTATGGTAAGTGTTTCGTTGAAAAATAGATAATGGGAGTGTGATAAATAATTATTTGAGGTTTAGAGATGGATTTAAGCGCTCGTCATACAATTAAGAACCCAGAATAGGCAAGCAATTGTGTCGTTGTTATTTTTGGTGGTGTAAGATGTCCGAAGGTCGAGAGTAGGGATTGTTATATGATCGTCGAAACACTGTTTCGCGACGGGATACGACGCAGATACCATTTAATTTGAGGAAATGGTCACTAATTAGACGTCTTCAACATTTAATAAGCATAATATGTGTGAAGTAGAAGATCGTATTTATTGAATTATTATCACCTGGTAGTAGATTGTATTCTTGCGTAGTTGCTTATAGTATGTTTCTCGTAGATAGTGCGCCTTCAAGATTTTTCTTTCAGGAGGGCTGTGCCGGTGGAAGCAATTACTGTTAATCATTCTTTTGGATCAATGATGATTTTGTAGCGGCTAGATGTTGTGTTTTATTTAGGTGGCTGATACGGATTCCTTGGACATGCTGCTGTTGACTGAGTTATGGCGTTATGAGATTCAATTATTATGTGAGTTTTCTACACTGTGTTTGCACTTTATGTATACTTATATTGAAACTGGTCACCATTAGAGAACTCAAGTTGGTTAGCAATTAGGCAATTTCTGAGATAATGGATAAAATGTAGGGTATTTTAAGATGAAATCTTGGATAAGTGACGGTAAAAGCAAGTGTAGTATTTTGAAATGTTTTAAACATTTTGAAATGTTTGAATGAAATTTTATTCGATCCTATTATTCATTGTGGGCGGACAATTAATGATAAATAATGATGATTTGCCTTCAGCAAGTTCTGTATTCGTTTCCATCAAGTTCGTATTTTCAATCAAGATTTAAATAATGATGGTTTATAAGTATTTAGCCAACAGAGATTTTCGTTCGTCTATCTAGCTATTATCCAATCATCATGTAATGTATTAGTATTGTATTAAGTTAGGTTTGATTTCATTAAATTGGAAAAAGGTCCTTCCAAGAAACTAACATTCGTTTTCTTATTTAAATGAGATATATTTAGCCTTGCGTAGTTTATTGAATACTATTATTACTATGAGCATGAACGTCTTGCGTCAAATGCTAGTCAAACTGTGTAAACAGTAGTTGAATGTCCATGCCCTGGGTGGAGAATTATGCGTCACGACTGACTTTAGCCGAGGCTTATCACAAAAACCTACAAACCTTCTATATCCCAGGGCAATGGACGGGTGTAATATAAACAGCATATTCAATTTATAACTGCTTTCCTTAAATGATAAACAAGGGATATAGTATACCTTGCATTCGGCGCTCTTCTTAAAGCACTTACTTAGGACTCAATACTGCTTTTGGAGTAGTATGACTTTTAGGTATTGTTTACATAATTCAAAGTACGCAGTCGATACCTTATAACATGGAACCGAACATGAGTGAATACTGTAGGTCTACTGGCTGGGGTAGAGATACTAAGAACTAGGAGTGGGAAGGTAGCGGCCGTTGGCTTTAATTAAATTACCGACCCAGCATTTGCCTAGTATGAAAATAGGAAGCCGCGGAAAAGCATTTGCAGGGTTGTCGACATTCGGATTCAAACTCACCATCCCCAGAATGCAAGCTCACAGCTACGTGACCCTAACCACACGGCCAATTCACTTGGTAGTAATTATTTCAAGTATAGATTGTTGTCATACATATTGTCATCGTGCCCGCTTAATACGTCTTACGAAGCACAATTTCTTAATAAAATCTCAATAACATCGGTTTTTAATGGTGGTTATGTTGTAGTAAATGACAATTCGAAACTGTTTACAAATTCTGTTCCAAATAAAGGAGACATTTTCTTCTCAGGTTATTAAACTGTTTACGTTTATGTATGTACGGTGCTCCAGTTGTAAGGTGTATAAATGAATTGTATGAATGTATGAATGATTTCATTTCAGTTTCAATTTTTGTGGCCAAGAATAGAAAATTTAGGAAAAGTCAATATATCATTTGAAGATTGAAATTATTTTCCAGAAATATCTGAACTAATTTATTCTTCTACTATTATCCCGGATGGTAAACTTATAACGTTGGAGATTTCTGAAGGTTCATCGTTTAAGTGACATTGATTTCCATTACTAACTTGAAGAAAGAAATCAAAGAATTCTTTCGTCTGGTTTAGCCCGCATGTGTTTAAACAACTGAAGCACCTTACATTCTGACCACTGAGGTAAAAACACAGTGCATTCTTGAATTATGGTTTGCCTACAGCTATATGAAAGTATTGGCAAGATCTTTCCGAAATTCCCTCCAAGTTGAAATAACTTTTCCTAGAAAATGGATACAACTGCCCTTAATGTTTCTGAAGAATCGATCAACGCAACATGAAACGTCTCCTATACTTTAGCTATGGGAGCTTCATCCCATATACTTAACCATGTAGATGTCCGGCTCCATGGCTAAATGGTTAGCGTGCTGGCCTTTGGGCGAGAGGGTCCCGGATTCGATTCCCGGCCGAGTCGGGGATTTTAACCTTAATCGGTTAATTCCAATGGCTCGGGGGCTGGGTTTATGTGGCGTATTCAGCATTAGAAATCATCCTAGGTAGCGCCCCATCTTCACAGACATTCCGGTCGCCTAATAGGCCGTCTACGAGCAAAGAAACCCACACCAGGCCTCTCCGGAGGCCATACGCCATTATTATTATTAACTATGCAGATCTGATGTCAGATGCAGCCTTACTCTTGATTTTCAAAAATGATACAGATGTTCAATGCAATTTTGACTTTAATTTACTAGTGTATGTTCTGAGTGAACGTTTGGTTACAGCGTAGCGGCAATGCCTGTCAATGCCACTGGCATAACTTCTACCCAAAATTAACACACTTTTGTATCGGGCTCTGAGCTATGCTTCACGCAGGTATGCTAACGTTAGAGGATTGGTCTTACTGAGATATAATTGAAAAACAATAATTCGATATCTCGCTCCCTTGTCACCTTTTCCAGCTGCTGAAGTTAGCCAATGAGATCGCTTTGCGTGTGAATTTCAATGGACTTTGTGAGGCGGTGTTAATAAATATGCATATCGGTTAATGCCATATTGAGAGTCATGCCGAAAAATCAGCATCAAATACAGAAACACCGTAGGTTCCATGCGGTGTCACCGTAGCGTAGTTGCTATGGCACGACACTGGCATCTCGGAGATCCATGTTCAAATGGTTTATTTCTTCGATGGTTGCTCTCAAGCCGATATTAAGTCACGTTCATATTTAACAACACCGCCTCTCAAAGCCAATTTGAATTCCCTCGCGAAACGATCTAGTTCAGGGCATCTCAGGGTGCATGCGCTTGGTGCATGCACTGTGCACGGTGCAAAAGACGACTTCGCTTGATTGACCAGAGTGCAGGCCCCCACTCCTCGATTTGGAGCAATAGCGCGTTCTCTCTCTTTCCCCACGCCTGTCTCGCTCGCTCCCCCTGTCTCCCTCTTCCTCACTTGGTGCGTAGCACTCTAAATCTGACCCGAATTGAGCCGAGTTGAGCCGAGCTTAGCCGAGTAGCCCAGAGACGAAGCGTCGGCCCGAACTGTGCCGAGCGGGAGCGATGCACAGTGCACGGAGCTCTTGCGCCTCGATTTGCACGCGTGAGATTTTGGGCGTTTGAGAGGCTCTGATCTAGTTGGCAGCTGATAAACTGATAACTGCGTGCGATTTCAATTTACTTTTTTCTAATTATTTATCACTGTGACCTATCTGCTAACGCTCATATACTAGGTTCACGTTGTTTCTGACCACCCTCTATTAGAAGCAGGCTTTTAGGAAAATATGGAAATAGAACGATTTTTTCATCGTCGTATGTCTTAATTGCTAGAGGAAAGTAAATTACAAATGATATTCCCAGTACCATAGACAAAAACATGACGTCGTTTATATATGCCTATACTCTAAATCAGCCCTTGCAAAACAGTGATCATGCACCGATTCACTGTTTACCTAGTTTATCCGACGTGAATAACACCTACCTACTGGGAGGAAACCCGAAGGGGAATTGTAACTAGAAGTTGACCATTAGCAGATCATCAGATACATGGAAAAGAGGTCGACTGCCGGCCGGTGAACGGGTGAGTTTCGAAGTGGTTACGAAGCAACAGAAATGCACTGCGAGTTAAAATAAAATCGCGAATTACTATTTCTCTACGGCTAATTTACACAAAATATCACAAAATAATTATGGTTGTGTAGGGTCTGGCCGATGACCTAGATGTTGGACAATTGGAGAGTCACCGGGCGAGTTGGCCGTGCGCGTAGAGGCGCGCGGCTGTGAGCTTGCATCCGGGAGATAGTAGGTTCGAATCCCACTATCGGCAGCCCTGAAGATGGTTTTCCGTGCTTTCCCATTTTCACACCAGGCAAATGCTGGGGCTGTATCTTAATTAAGGCCACGGCCGCTTCCTTCTAACTCCTAGGCCTTTCCTATCCCATCGCCACCATAAGACCTATCTGTGTCGGTGCGACGTAAAGGCCCTAGTAAAAAAAATGGAGAGTCATACAAATGTGTAATTCAAAGTGACCACCGTACTTACCGTCCGAAGACTGCAAATTTGTATACTCCGTAGGAAGTCTATAAGAACAGTTACCAACAATGAAGCCCCGATAACTTTCCCTTACATTTGAAATACGTTGGACTACTTTCGACCGAATTTCACGTTGATGATTGATAGAACTGTGTAAAGAATTGAAAAACACATTGAGGCGTTGACATAGGAAAACATATATATTACAAAAACGGAAGTTAAGAGGACAAGCAGAAAACTTCTGTGGGTCTGTTACAAATGACGTTTATCGGTATAAACGGTAGCAAACTATACAAAGCATATGTCAAATTATGGAACCGCCTTAATATGACTTGGCCAGGTTCATCATGTGAAAAATACAAAATGTAATGAGAACAAATAGTACAAACCACTTGCAAGTACACTTGCTAAGTTCAAAACTAAAGTTCTCAGTAAAACTTGTGATATTTCGGATCTATAAACAATGAAAAATAACCAATAAACATTACTTCTTTTTAGGTTCACTAATCGATGATCTGATCTGGTATGGAGTACGTACCTTATCAACAATGGAGTCTATCGAACGTCCTCTCCTCGTAATCTGCTTGCGGTTCGTGATAATTACCACGCAGCTGTCCCCTCTTGATTTCCGCAAGAGAAAAGAAAACGGAAAATTCCCCTGATTGTCCAACGTTTGTTTCCAAGACCCTCGATACAACTGATACCCGTCGGCTTCTGTGATATATGGACAATTCTAGCGATACTTGTAGCTGATCTGACGAAAGATAACACACAAAAATGAGGATTTGTTGATGAGCAAAATGAGAAAAGATACGTAACGATAGATTACACCTGCCTGTTTGAAAGTAATCCCGCCCACTTACTCTATTCACTACATCTGTTTCGATTGTGACAGCAATGAAACGTTAGGTTACACTCGACCAACCATTGTCATGTGACAGAACAACAAACAAGACGTAACATGGTTTTAATGCCGTCTCTATGCCAAAGCCCCCATACTTAATGCTAACAACATTTCTGAGGGGCTGCTGAAATGAAATGCTTTCTGCTAGTGATTTACTGGCTTTATCATACCACGGGCATTGGCCCTCACTTTGGTACCTGGGAAAAGACCTGCTTTCGATTTTTGTGTGATTTACGTGCTTTTCCATGTCAGCGACTCAATTAAGGTTACCTGAAATGGTAACGGTAATCGTAAAAGTAGAAATAACACGGTGCTTCCCAGGATTACAAAAACAAATATAATATATGTGTATGTGCGACATAATAACCCACAAAGAAATCACAAGATTTTTCCTTTGCAAGTGATTGTTTCGATTTAAAATGTAAACTGGTACGTAACCAAAAACATTCGGATTTCTCGGCAATTCTAGAAGAAGTGCAATTCAGAATCAGAAATTTCTATCCACATTCAGGGTCACTCATGAGGGAATTGCACGGTAATTCTTGGAGGAAGCACCATAAAAGAAACACAACCCAATCTTCCCTCTTTGAATTAGACATTAGCAAGCATAAGTCTTCTTCTTCTTCTTCTTTTCCTACCGCTTTTCCCACACCTGTGGGGTCGCGGGTGCGAACTGTGTCGCACATGTGGATTTGGCCCTGTTTTACGGCCGGATGCCCTTCCTGACGCCAACCCTCTATGGAGGGATGTAAGCACTATTGCGTGTTTCTGTGGTGGTTGGTAGTGTAGTATGTTGTCTGAATATGATGAGGAGAGTGTTGGAACGGACATATACACCCAATCCCCGAGCTATAAGAATTAATCAGAAGCGATTAAAATCCCCGACCCGGCCGGGAATCGAACCCGGGACCCTCTGAACCGAAGGCCAGTGCGCTGACCATTCAGCCAACGAGTCGGACATTAGCAAGCATAAGTATGAATGGAAAATTTGAGATATCGTTACTGATCATCTGAGCGACACAGCGTATCCTCCTGACCAGTCGGGTAAGAAATTAAACTCAACTCATATTAGAAACAGAACTTCATTACATACACACCAACAATCATTGATAAATGTAATGATGGTAGATTTGCAGGTGTGGTCATGTCTAACTCTTAGTCCCGTTTCTTGGTACGGGGTCGGAGATGAACTGAGATAAATTTACTTGGCATGTTTTACGGCTCTATGCCGTTCCTGACGCTAATCTCAGTCGAGGACATCATTAAGATGAAATAAATCATGGTGAATGCAACTGAATAAAGAGCTGGAAGAAATCGGCTGTGGCCTATGAATAGGAACTGTCCAGGATTTAGCCCGGAAGTGAAAATGCGTAACCACAAAAGTGTTCTCAAGACAGCCGATATTGTGGCTCTAATCCACGCCACCGAGTTCGATAGCTGCAGTTGCTTAAGTGCGGCCAGGATCCAGTATACGGGAGATAGTAGGTTCGAACCCCACTGTCGGCAGCCCTGAAAATGGTTTTCCGTGGTTTCCCATTTTCACACCAGGCAAATGCTGGTGGCTGTACCTTAATTAAGGCCATGGCCGCTTCCTTCCCACTCCAAGCCCTTCCCTGTCCCATCGTCACCATAAGACCTATCTGTGTCGGTGCGACGTAAAGCAACTAGCAAAAAAAAAAAAAAAAAATTAAGCTAATCCACGCCTCTCCCGAATGCAGAGCTTGGATCCATAGCCGTAACTTGACCACTCCACTCGACTGATGATGCATCTACTCGTAGATACTTTATTTTTGTAAATTGTTTCAGTAAAATATTCAGCCGAACCGTCCAAAGAGATGCACTTTCAAGTAATAAAGTTATCATGGTAACTGTGGACATCACACTTTGTTATTACAATACATATCATAAAAATTTTCAACGCAGAACTTTTAATGTTCTTGCTTCATAGGTAACAAAAGCAGTTGCAAATGCATTTACAGTAGTAAATGATAAATAAATACATTTAAATACTTTAAATACTTAATTGATGTTGCCTACACA
This sequence comes from Anabrus simplex, assembly GCF_040414725.1. NCBI lineage: Eukaryota > Metazoa > Arthropoda > Insecta > Orthoptera > Tettigoniidae > Anabrus > Anabrus simplex. Next base: position 1,106,304,507 of record NC_090265.1, on the reverse strand, counting down.
TTTTTTTCTCATTTAATTGTAAATCGTAAATCAATAATTACTATTTTCGTTACAAATTTCTAGGATAATTTATGCGCGGCTGTGAGCTTGCATCCGGGAGATAGTAGGTTCGAATCCCACTATCGGCAGCCCTGAAAATGGTTTTCCGTGGTTTCCCATTTTCACACCAGGCAAATGCTGGGGCTGTACCTTAATTAAGGCCACGGCCGCTTCCTTCCAACTCCTAGGCCTTTCCTATCCCATCGTCGCCATAAGACCTATCTGTGTCGGTGCGACGTAAAGCCCATAGCAAAAAAAAAAAAAAAAAGGATAATTTATTCGTACTTAATTCGTCAAGTGTCGTACAACATTCAGCTGTGCACCTACCGTAATAGTTGAGTATATAATTATCCTTCATAGGTTTACGAAATTCGAAAATCCGGCTCTGAGAGCAGATAACATTATTCTGGAAGGTTTCTTATCCGCACTCACTGAAGGACATTGTTAGTCATCGCCAGTTCAAGGCTCCTAATGCTAAACTACACTGAATTGCCTTCAGCTAAAGCTAATAATTAGTTGCTCTGCCCCAATAACTGCTTTTACGGTTAACAGAGACTCCGTGCTTCCAGAACTGTGTCTCGCGGTGGTTTTCTTATAGGGCGGTAAGTATACCGACACAAAGTGGAAGTATTTTAGCACCTTAAAATACAATCGGACTGAGCCAGAATCGAACCCGCCAACTTGAGCTCAGAAATCTATCTCAGCTATCTTTACTCTGATATCACGATATAAATCAATTGTTAGACTGCATAGGGTGCTAATACTCAAGGATGTATCATCCCCCTGGGTAAAAAAGCAACGACTAACAAACGCAAAATTTAAACCGTAATTCTGACTTTCAGCTTATTTTTTCTGTATCATGAATGAATTACGTTTCGATTTGGTTGTAAGTATATTTCTCTTCACTTGAAGAACGTGCTAATGTGATGAATGAATCTTATCGGATGCCCCTAATTATTGCGTTTAATATCGTCGCTTACCGGTAAAACGTTGTATCCCACAATACTCTTCCTACCCTTTATTCTCCTTAAGACTGGTCACGCCTCCCAGCTACATATGGATACGCAGTCCATCAGAACAATGTCCGTTGTGTTCGTTTTCCTCTGTCAACGATTAAAGAAAAATGAACCTTACATGCACTGTACACTAGGAGCGCGTAAATACGTAATGCAAACGTACATTCCTACAGTACGGTACTGTAAGGTTCATTTTCCTTTACACATCGGCATAGGAAAATGAACACAACAAAATTTGTTCTGATGGATCGCATATCCATACGTGGCTGGAAGGCGTGACCAGTCTTAAGGAGAATATTTGATAGGAAGAGCTTTGTGGAATACAACCTTTTACCGGTCGAACGACGATATAATATTTTATCGAAGTGTGTAAGATTGTTATTGACATTCGTCTCTACACTTGGTCTTAGATTTAAAGGTTGTCTGCTTTCGCTAACCTTCATATATCGTCGCAGTTCGGGCAATAGGTCATATCACATAATGATCTTCCTATCCATTACTTTTCTTAATACTGGCCACGCCTCGCAGTCACACATGGATATTTCGTCGCTATTCGGGCAAAAAAGGTCATATCACATAATGATCATCCTATCCGTTATTTTCCTTAATACTGGCCACGCTTCCCACCAACATATATGCATATTTAGTCCATCAGAACAATATTCGTTTTGTTAATTTTCCTATGCTTATGTGTAAAAGAAAATGAACCATACACTGTAGGAGTGCATAAATCATGCAATCATACATTACTAGAGTGCGGTACGGTACGATTCATTTTCCTTTATACGTACGCGTAGGAAAATGAATATAACGAATATTGTTACGATGGACTAGATATGCATATGTGGCAGCGAGGAGTGACCAGTCTTAAGGAAAATCATGTATAGGGAGAACACTTTTTCCCGTACAGTGGCGATTTATCCCATCGCAACAATATTCCTTGTATTCATATTCCTATGCTCACGTAGAAAGGAAAATGAACCTTTCCGCACCGAACTCTACAGATGTATATTTACATAACTTACTTACGCACTCCTACGGTATAATGTACTTACGGTTCATTCTAGACTGTAAATCAACTGTCGGTTATTATAGCTTGCTACTTTCTACTTTACCATATAAGGTCCAATAAATAAATTTCTGTTTATGTAGCTGCAAACTGTAATGCAAGGGCTTGGTTTCACTTCAAATACCCTCCAAAGATTGTGTGGCCTTCAATTAACCTACAAGCAGAAGTACAAACAATTGTCAAAACAGCAACATGGAGGAGCATTATTAAAGCTTATCAATTTAAAGTAATCATTAATTGTCACACGCACACACATGTACCGTACCGAGCATTTAACCAGCACTTCCTTCGCATACAAAATCGAATATTTTCATACACTAAGACATTCAATAGCTGTAGAACATAAGTTGTATTTATAAAAGTGTTGCATAACTCTATCTTAATTTACTCAAGACTCCTCGCTTTTTGACTCTGTACTACAGTATAATCGAGTGCAGAATGTCTTGCTCATTTTCAAACAGTGGTTTACGATGACAAAGGAATGTTATGAAATTAAAATAACTTTACGTACCCGTATGCGAAAACTTACTTTAGGAAGAAGAAAACGTTAAGCAATATGACCCAGGATGGATTTTGTGTCAATCACCACAAGCTACTGCACCGTTATTCATCATCGCCGAGCCAAAACTACTGGACATAAAGAAATGAAATTTTGGGGATACATTCATATTAAGATGTAGGTGCTCCTAAGAGAGCATTTTTGGATATTCCATCGCTAAGGGGGCGAAAAGGGGGGTGAAATTCTAAAATGAGTGTATCTATATCTCAAACCTTTAAACGTTTACAGATGTAAAAATTGGTATTTAGAATCTTCTTTAAAAATAAGGAAAGACGTATTTTTTGTTTTCAGAAAATCCCAAAAGGAGGGGTGAAAAATGGGTAAAATGCCTTTAATCAGGCTACCGGTACTTATATCTCAGAAACTGAAGATATTAAACACCTGAAAATTGGTACTTTTGATCTCTATTAAAAATAAAGAAACACGTATTTTTTTGTTTTTGGAAAATCCAATTATTGGGAGGGTGAAAAGAGGGTGAATTTTTAAAATGAGTGCATCTATATCTCAAAACATTTAAAGTTTATAGATGTAAAAATTGGTATTTAGAATCATCATTAAAAATAAATAAACACGTATTTTTTGTTTTCGGAAAATCCCAATAAAAGGGGTGAAAAGGTGTTGAATGCCTTTAATGAGGATACTTATATCTGAGAAACTTAATATATTACAGACTTTAAAATTGGTGTTGGGGATCTCCTTTAAAAATAAAGAAGCACGTTTTTTGTTTTTGGAAAATCCAATTAATGTAGGTGTGAAAAGGGGGTGAATTTTTAAAATGAGTGTATCTATATCTCACAACTTTTAAAGTTTATAGATGTCAAAATTGGTATCTAGAATCTCCTTTAAAAATAAAGAGACACATATATTTAGTTTTCGGAAAATCCCAATTGGAAGGGTAGAAAAGGGTGAAAAAGGGGTTGAATGCCTTTAATGAGGCTAATTATATTTCAGAACCCGAAGATATTACAGACCTGAAAATTGGTATTTGAGATCTACTTTAAAAATAAATAAACAGGTATTTTTTCGTTTTTGGAAAATCCAAATAATGGGGAGTAAATTTTTTAAATGAGTGTATCTACATCTTAAAACTTTAAAAGTTTACAGATGTAAAAATTAGTATTTAGAATCTCCTTTAAAAATAAAGGAACACGTATTTTTTTGTTTTCTGTAAACCTCAATAGGAGGGGTGTAAAAGGGTGAATAATGGATTGAATGCCTTTAATGAGGATACATTTATCTCAGACACTTAAGATATTACAGACCTGAAAATTTGTATATGGGATCTCCTTTAAAAATAAAGAAACACGTATTTCTTTGTTTTTGGAAAATTCAATTAATGGCGGTTAAACGGGAGTGACAAAATTGGGGTGATTTTTTGAAAGACTATATCTACAGAATATCTGAGAAACGTAAAATGTTACAGACGTAAAAAGTAGGTATTTGGAATCTCCTGTAATGTGAAGAAACATAGGTGATTTGTTTTTGGAAACTCCACTTAAGGGGAACTAAAAAGGGGCGAAATTTTAAAATGAGAATTTCTGCCGTATATCTCAAAAAACTTAACATATTACACAAGTGAAAAATGGTATTTTTATCTCTATTAAAAATAAAGAAACGTGTATTTTTAGTTTTCGGAAATACCACTTGGGTAGAGCGGGGGTTGGCAAAAGTGACTGAAAATGGTGTTGAATTATTTTAATTAGGCTACTGATTTCTCAAAAATGAAGACGTTACAGACGTAAAATTTGATATTTGGAATCTGCTTTAAAAGTAAAGAAACACGTATTCTCGGAAAATTCAATGAAGTTGGGGGGGGGGATGAAGGAATTGAAAAATTAATTGACTTAATTGTTTGAGAATACATACATCTAATAAAAACTAAAGTTGTTACAGACGTGAAAATTGGTATTTGGATCTCCTTTAAAAACAAAGAAAAACGCGTTTGGGGGGGAACCATCTTGGGGGGAAGGAATGAAAAGGTGTTTAATTCCTTTCATGAGGACACATAAATCAAAAACTGAAGAAGTTAGAGTAATGATAATTGGTATTTAGAAGATCCTTTACTATTAAAGAAACAAGTATTTTTTGACAGAAAATTCACTTAGGGGGGGGGGGGGGAGAGTGTGAAAGGAAGTGAAAAAAGTTAATTATTTTTATGGGGATACTTATATCTCCAAACTGAAGGTAATAGACGTGAACATTGGTGTTTGGAATCTCCTTCAAACAAAGTAACACGCCTTCTTTTAATTTTTTTGGGGGGGGGGAATTAATAAACTTAACGGTGGCGGGGTGTGAAAAGAGGTGAGACCAATTGATTTTACTGTTCATAATGTTCTTATAAGGAGCCTCCGTTGCACAGGCGGCAGCGCGCCGGCCCCTCACAGCTGGGTTCCGTAGTTCAAATCCCGGTCACTCCATGTGACATTCGTGCTGGACAAAAGGGAGGCGGGACAGGTTTTTCTCCGGATACTCCGGTTTTCCCTGTAATCATTCATTCCAGCCACACTGTCCAGTATGTCATTTCATTTGTCATTCATCGATCATTGCCCCAGAGGTGTGCTTCGGCAGCCTGCACAATTCCTATTGTCGCCGCTAGATGGGGCTTTATTTATTCCATTACTGACCCTGCCGAATGACTGGAAACAGGCTGTAGATTTTTGATGTACTTATTCTGATCATAAACCGATCATTTTTAATCTTTCCTGGGTTCGTTTTCAACAGCCATATTTTCCTTCGGAAAACGTTCTTAGATTACAGTAGATTCTCCTGGCATATAAGTAAAAATTTAAACACATTTGAAATGAAAGATAGGAATGAGATTGACCGTCAAATTGTTCACCTCTATAATAAGGTCAATAATGCACGGAAGTATGTCATTCGTATCGCCAGACATCCCGCACACTTGCATACGTGCGACAATGGTGCTGGTCATATTGTCAACAATGACAATGGCAGCAGATGTAATTTACCGTCAAGTAGCGGTCTTGCATCTTGCTGTGGGGTCCAGAACATCTAATAATAATAATAATAATAATAATAATAATAATAATAATAATAATAATAATAATAATAATAATAATAATAATAATAATAATAATAATAATAATAATAATGTTCTGGACCGTCGTCAAATGTGCGGACCGCGCTGGAAACGATTCCTGGACGGGTAATGACTAAGAATGCAGTCCGGCCGCGGGTTCAGTACCGCCAAGGAACCCAAGACGACACCACGCCGGATCTCCTTAAGGATTTGATCCATATTAAGAATGCTTATAGGAAAAGATGGCAAAGATTTAGAGAGCCCAACCCACCGGGTAGAATACCTGGACCTAGCCCGGGAAGTACAAAATCGATTGCTGGAAAGAAAGATTGAAAAACGGGAGGAAACTTGCCGTAATCTATTAGAAAACGAGTCAGATCGCGAATTTCGGCGGATTCTCGCAGTAAACGAGTCAGATCGCGGATTTCGGCTGATTATATAGCCTATCTAAAACAATAAGCAATCAATTATAAATTTCAGTGTAATACGGTAGCGAAGCACGGGTATCTTGCTAGTACTGTATAGGCCTATGACTAAATAGACTGTTAAGGTCCCTTTGAAAAACACACAAGTTTATTGAAGCACACAAGGGATAGTTGAATTTAGTAGCATATTCGCATCAGTGCTGCCAGACAAAGGTTAATGGTGTTACATTTGTTACTATTCCAATCAGCAGAAGGTGACTTATTTCACAAGAGTTTCTGACAGTCCGACAGAAATATTGGAAATCACAACTAATGCATGCACGTAAAGATAGAAATAAAGAAATGAAGAGAATTGAATATAAAAACAATTGAAAGGGGAACTCATTCATGCTACAGTTAACAAGTGAGTTATTTACAAGTCTCCTTTTTTTCTGTCATTTATATCATTTCAGCGCGCACCTCGATGGTGCATGTCCCAGTTCACGGGCTATGGGAAACTAAAAATTGAAATACTACACATGTAACATATATAAATGCTGTAATATTTATTGTTTCCATTTTACTGCATTGCGACTGTGGCTTCAAATCCGGTCCACGGTATTGGTGTCAGTAGAGATTCATAAATTACATAATAAATCGCAGATAAGCTTCAACATATCTCCCTAATTGTTCTGCCAACAAATGGTCCGTTATACATGACCCTATTAATTCCTGTTTTCATTCTAACGATGTTTCTTATACAATAAGGAAAGATGCGTCGGCTCACAAAAGCAGAGAATAAAATGCCTGACACACGCAGTTAAACTATATTTAAATCGAGTCGAAAGTCTTGTACTAAACATTCAATTAATCGTATATTCATAAGTTTCCTAGATTTTTCTTGGCAAAACTGCACTAAGGAGGTGCATACTATTACATCATCACATTCCTCAATATCGTTTTAATGTAAGCAATTAACGGAAAAGCAATTTCACCAATAATATTAAAAGTGTTAATCAATCATCATATCATCGCACCAGAGCAATACCGCGTATCTGAAGATGCTCCTTCTACCCTTTATTTTTTTATGTTTGGTCAAGCCTCCCAGTCACATGTGGGTGTCGACGGCTTTCTTTTAAAACCTCGTATTTCCCTATTCTCTTTCCACCCATTATATTCCTCAAAACTGGTCACGCCTCTCAGCCACGTTTTTGTATGCAGTCCATCAGAATAATTCGTTGCTGTTCGGGTAAAAGGTCATATCTCCCAATGGTCTTCCTATCCATTATTTTCCTTAAGAATGGTTACGCCTCCCAGCCACATATGGATATTTAGTCCATCAGAACCATATTCGTTGTGTTCATTTTCCTTTGCTTGCGTGTAAATGAAAATCAAGCGTACCATACTGTTCTGTAAGAATGCGCGTTTGAATGACATATTTACGCACTCCAATAGTTTAATATATTCAAAGTTCATTTTACTTTACACATTAGCATAGGAAAATGAACAACGAAAGTTGTTGTGATGGACTGCATATCCATATGTGGCTGGGAGGCATGACTAGTCTTAAAGAAAATAATGTTTACGGAGAGTATTATCAGATACGTGACGTTGCTTCCGCAGCGACAATATTAAAATCATATAAAATAGTAATAATAATTGGAAAAGGCCCCAAGGAAAGCGACACGATTCGTTCCGGGTGATGCCTCACGAACAAGCAGTGTTACGAAATTGTTACCAACTTTTGGCTGGAAAGCCTTGGGAGTAAGAAGACGAGATGCTCGAGTATGTGGTTCGTTCCGAGCTTTCAGTGGAGAGATGGCCTGGAATGACGTTAGTAGACGAATAAGCTTGAGCGGAGATTTTAAAAGTAGGAAAGATCATAATATGAAGATAAAGTTGGAATTCAAGAATACAAAATGAGTGGTAAGGGATTGGAATAAATTATCAAGGGAAATGTTCGAAAAAATTCAAATTCTTCAAAAAAGTTAAAGGATAATCTAGAACAGCAATTGATAGGGAATCAGCCACTTGAATGACAGCCCTAAATGCAGATCGTTGATGTCTGATTCATAAAAACATGACAGCAGGTACATAATGCATGAATTTTGACTTTAGGTCATTTAGGTTGATTGCGAGTTAAATTTGACGTTTTATTTTCCTCCCCCAGATGGCAAAGGAACTGAACCCTTATACGGTGACGTGTGTCTGAGTTGTAATCAATTTTGTTACGAAAACACAAAATGATTAACCCAACATCGTACTACTTCGAGAGCAGAATAGATATACTTCCGATCATCTAAATTCCAATTACCTCTGCCGGGCTGGAGCAACTGGTAATGTCGAGATCTGTAGGTCAGTCTCAACCACTGATATACAGAGAATATAAAAGGTGGAAACTTGACACTATTATTGGAATATGTTCGCTCCCTCATATTACTACAATGGGAAAATATTTATCTCGCAATATATTAATTTTGATAGGATCACTGGTAATTTTGGATTTTGGCCTTGATTTTCACATCATATGCCGTTCTTAACTCTGCATATTATTTCAAGTAATAGTTTCATACTTCTACAATTTTTACTAAGTAAGAAACAGTATTAGTGAAAAATGAAAGAACATGTGTTTCATGATTTGTATAGAATACCTCTGACATTGATTGTTCAGCGGTTGATTCCAACGGAGAACTGTAGAAACATCTATTGTTGAAAAGGAGCATTCTATATCATTTTGTTCCGTATTAATATTTGTCTTGTATAATAATAAAACTAACTTGCGAAGAAGATAAAATATCACATCACCAATTCAGACAGAGAAATTTTAAATAATATGAAAAATGAAATATCCATGCATGATCAATCATGGATGCACTATAACGCCTGGATTGTCAATTACCAGCAATAAATTTTTATTCATTTTCCTTCCTGTAAATAGTTCATTATTAAAAATAAAATTGAATATTTTATGTTATTACCATGCTCATATCTAGGGTCCTTTCCAGGCAAAGTGTAAGGAATTACTTAGACCATCGACTACCCTGAATGCTAATGTGGAACTTAAGACAAAACACCTAATGCTACGACACAATGAAGGCTTCCTGTTATAAAGTCTCCGTCTGTCAGCATTCATCTCACATTCGTGAGCTAGGTTATTACCTCTGCAGGCTGCGAGAGAGAGAGAGAGAGAATCACTATTGCATATTACTGTAGTGGAAGGGACGAGTAATGGAAATGTCGCGACTGTAATGTTGGCAGCAGTGTTGGTCTCGAGCCATTAGCCAATCCACGCTAATGTGAGCAGCGTTTCGGTTAATGGGAAGGCCCAATGGCTGACTGGCTGAAATAAAAATGAATGTTCTTCTGGTGAAAGGATCGCGGCCATATGACCAGTTGGCGGAGATAAATCTGCGAGACACGAGATGGGATGGGATGTCTTTTTCACCCGGCTTTCATTTAACACTTTGCTCAGCTCGGATAGACCTTATTTTCCAGAATGGCTCCAGATACGAAGGCACAAAATCTAAGAAATGTAGATACATGGCTGAAGAAGAAATCCTCTGTCCCAATACAGAATTAGATCGTAAAATACCATTCGAAGAGCACATGGTCTTCCTATAGTTACAAGGAAAGAGGCTTTCTGTATTTCATTTGATCTGAAGAGAACGAATGGAAGTTGTTAATTAGTGGTTCAGTGGTCCACTGTCCACTTCCCCTTCTAGGCATCTTTACAAGTAATTTTGATGTCTGTACAACATGCGTATTGGGCGCAATTTTACGGCTTGATTCCCTTCTTAGCGCCAATCCTGTGGGGAGGGACATATTTATTTTTGCCTTTCTCTGTAGTGTTAGAGTGATGCATTGTGCCTATCGTCGCTGAGGGAGCAAAGCCGCTTATCTGACGATGCACTTCCCGTATATTATTTCCCTAAGACTGGTCACGCCTTCCAACCATATATACATATGCAGTCCATGAGAACAATATTCATTGTGTTCATTTTCCTAATCAGAAATTTAAAAAGAAATGAAAATGAAACGGCGTATGGCTTTTAGTGCCGGGAGTGTCCGAGGACAAGTTCGGCTCGCCAGATGCAGGTCTTTTGATTTGACTCCCGTAGGCGACCTGAGCGACGTGATGAGGATGAAGTGATGATGAAGAGCACACATGCGCCCAGCCCCCGTGTCAGCGAAATTAACCAATTATGGTAAAAAATCCCGACCCTGCCGGGAATCGAACCCGGAACCCCTGTGACTAAAGGCCAGTACGCTAACGATTTAGACTTGGAGCCGGACTAAAGGGAAACTAACCTGACCGCACCGCACCGTAGGAATGTGTGTTTGCATGGTATAATAAGGAATGTCATCCGATGTGAAAATCAAGTCCAAAATCCAAAGTTAAGAGTGATCCAATCAAGAGCCTTTCTCCCAACTAATACAAAACCCACAGAGTTGAATAAGTTATCATTCGATAGAGTATTTTATCGACTTCTGACATAGAATACTAATTTGACATTGTTTCAAATTTAACTGAAAAGAAGAATTCAAGATATCGATGTGACGCTCAGCACTGATATATGGGGGCATAAAGGAGTCTTATTTCCTTCTCAGTTGATTGAAGTTATATCTACCAATAAATAATTGTGAAGGTGTACATAAAAGTGAATGTAAGTTAGATATTTACAGACTTCCAAGATGGCGTGAAGAAACATTGCCAATAATTCATTAGCGGGAGGCATGTGTATATTGTATTCGTAGAGTGACTATTACACGCAAGTCAAATATCTATGAATTGTATTAACATTGGATATATTATGATTTGGTACACTGGACATACAAAATCTAGCTATATTAGAATAAGTTTAGTTTGCGATGAATAAGATGTCCGTGAATAGGACTTTTGACGACTTCTGACATGGCAGTCAATGTAAGTGTATTGACATGTACAGATGGTATCAGGAAACATTGCCAACAGGTCAATAGCGTGAAGCATGTACAGGCCTACGTGCTTTGTACATTGTAAACACAATGTGATTGTTACATGAAAATCAGATACAATATTGAGAGTTAGAATGATATCGTCGCTGCTGTTATTTTAGATTGTGTATCCCTGGACGATGGACGAATATCATCATGTACATTAGCATGCTTACATCATTCTGGCTTTCAACATCACTTTTTCTCAACTAATTTAAAGCTACAGCGATGAAGAAATTGTCAGTGGATAGGAATTATTTCCGATTTCCGAAGTAGCTTACCCAGTTTTCCGTGGTTTCTCTTCTCTACACCAGGTAAATTCTGGGGCTGTACCTTACATAAGAACACAGTCACTACCTTCCCCTTCCTAGCCCATTGCTATCTCATTATCATCATAAGGTATACCCGTGTCGGTGCAATGTAAAATAGAATTGTAAAAAAGGAAATTAGATTATGTTAACACACATTGTTTGCTTAAAATTTAAGTTGCTAAATATCTTAAATCATGCCTACAAAGAAAAATGTATACGGAATGTGTGAGAGATGTCGCTTCGAAAGACTGGGAACAAATCAGATGCCTTGAAAATATAATAATAATAATAATAATAATAATAATAATAATAATAATAATAATAATAATAATAATAATAATAATAATAATAATGTTATTTGCTTTACGTCCCACTAACTACTTTTACGGTCTTCGGAGACGCCGAGGTGCCGGAATGTAGTCCCGCAGGAGTTCTTTTTACTTGCCAGTAAATCTACCGACACGAGGCTGTCGTATTTGAGCACCTTCAAATACCACCGGACTGAGTCAGGATCGAACCTGCCAAGTTGGGGTTAGAAGGCCAGCGCCTTAACCGTCTGAGCCACTCAGCTCGGCCCTTGAAAATCTTATAAACTCTTAAAGAGCAAAGATTTTTTAGGATAATCGGTCAACTACTACCACAAACAACAAGCTCAGGTAATGAAGCAACTGCAGCAGAGAACTCGGCACAACCTACAACTACTGTATCACTTCTTTACAACTGCAACAGTTGAACACAAACATTGAAGAAAGTTATTTAAGATAAGCCGCCAACGATTTATCGTTGTGCAAGGTCATTGCAAAAGAATTGTATTATGATAAAACACACCATTGGTCACATGGATGAAATTTGCAAATATTGTGTGAAAATGTTTTTTTAAATCTCAGAGGGATAGTCACCTCTTTGCTGTCATAAGGTAGGTAAGGGTTATTCTGCCCGAAGGCAGGTCCAAAAATCTGCAGAGGTGTTCCTAAGCCGGAGTTTACGTGCAGTAGGGTGGCTAGTTCCTTTCCGCTCCTCCATTCCCTTACCCCCCACCAACAGCGCGTGGCAACCAATCCAACTCCTGACCACGCCCAATGTTGCTTAACTTCGAAGATCTCACGGGATCCGGTGTTTCAGCACGGCTACGGCCGTTGGCTGCTATCATAAGGGTGTGGTTAATGTACCAGAAGTTGTTGCTTGTGATGAATTTAAATATCACTTCACAGCATCGACAACAAAATCACAAACCATTTGGATAATATTCATCAGTTTTATACTATTTTTTCTTTGGCCTTCGGTCAAGTAAACACAGTACATGTTCCACTATATGGCACATTTTGTTTTAAAATGCATAGACAAATGCATCATATCGTCGGCTTACTTCTAAAACCTCGTATGTTCCGATGCACTTCCTACGCATTATTTTCCTTAAGGCTGGCCACGCCTCCCGGCCACATATGGATATGCAGTCCATCAGAACAATTTTCATTGTGATCAATTTCCTATGCTGATGTGTAAAGGAAAATGGACCTTATCATACTGTACAGTAGGGATTTTGTTTTCATCACGTAATTACGCACTCCCACACTAACCTGCATTTAAGGTTCAATTTCCTTTACACATTCGCATAGGAAAATGAACACAACGCAAATTGTTCTGATGGGCTGCATATCAATATGTGGCTCGGAGGCGTGACCAGTCTTAAGGGAAATAATGGGTAGAAAAAGCATTGCGAGATACGAGGATTTAGAAGTAAGCCGTCGATATGACTAGTGGCTTGCAGCCACCTGCATGTAATAATCCATCTTACGCTGGATTATTTTTATGGATTCTGACGTCATCAAATATACTATAGTATACTTCGTATTATTAAAATTATAAATGATTTCACTTTATTAAACTCTCTTTGCTATTTTGTGTATACATTTCGATGAGTATTACATTTCAAAAACACAGCAACAGACTAAATCATTTCTTTGGGGGCACGGAGAGTTTGAATGTGGAAAAGTTTCTCACGCGTTTACAGGCTATGAAAACGTAGTCTTACATGGACTGAATAATAAACAACAAATATATTAATGAAAATTAATTTTTTTATGTTTTTCGGAGACGCCAAGGTGCCGGATGTTTGCCCTCCAGGAGTTCTTTTATGTGCTAGTAAATCTACCGGCACGAGGTTGCCGTATTTCAGCACCTTCAAGTACCGGATGGAACCAGGATCGAACCTGCCAAGGTGGGTTAAGAAGGCCAGCGCCTCAACCGTCTGAGCCACTCAGTCCGGAGACATAAAAAGTATTTGCGTCACTAGCACAAACAATATTAAGCTCTAAACTTTCACAATTGCCAAATGAGTTCATAATTATTTGCATCACTTGTGCATGATCAAATCTCCTCGAGCCGTCTAAAAGTAGTAAGTAGGTTATGACGTTCTTCATGTTAAGAAATTGTATTAAAAATATCAATGTCCCGCAAAACAATAGCGTCTACTTCTCTGAACTCATTTCTAAAGCATTCCTTTTCCATAGTTAACAGGTATTCTGACTCTCACGGACACTCTGTCGTTGCCTATAGTACACGAACTTGGATGTGGCTGCTGAAACTTACACCACCAACCACGGAGGCTTAAACCAAAAGGGATAACAGTCCGTAATGAAGATGTATGTGTAATTCAAGCAGCAGCTGTGGTGAATAAGGATCATTTAATAGCCCATTGTTAATCCTTCTGATCGTTCGTTATTATTATTATTATTATTATTATTATTATTATTATTATTATTATTATTATTATTATTTTCTGGATTTTATGAAGCCAGGCCAATAAGTCATTCCCGATTCACCAAGAAGCCATCCAGAGCCTTCTCCGGGGCTGTTGACGAACTTCTGAGAACGAATGACAAATATTTAATGGTTGCTGCAACAGGATTTTCACGTCTTGCACCTTGTAATGTATGTATACAGTGTATATTTTGTTTGATTTTTAATTTTGTACATTTATATTTATTTCAGTGTTGTACAGTACATAGCTCTCTCAATTTGTATATTGTGTTTTACCATTCAATTTTTATTTTTAATCTGTTTAATAAATCATTCGCTGGGTTTTCGTCATGTTCTTTCTTCCTCACTTTGTGTGCAGCTCCACTTGAACCACAACTGCAAAAATTATGATTGATACTATTATTATCATCGTTGTTACATTTTGTAAAGATAAGTTATAATCCCATTCTGCCTAAATTGTAGCACAACCTGAACAAATCCAACTCTAGCATCGCATTCAATAGATAAATTTTAAAAATTTTAAAATGGAAATGAAAATCCGCAGCCTGTTTCCAGTCTCAACCGGTTCAGGAAGGGAATTAATGAAACCCCCTACTGGCTATGATAGGAATTGTGCCGGCTGGCGAAGCCTGTCACACTCCTCTGGGGCAATGATTAATGTCTGTCAGATTGAAATGAAATTCTATTGGGGATTGTTGCTGGAATGGAATATCACAGGGAAAACGAAAGTACCCGGAGACAAACCTGTCCCTCCTCAGCTTTGTCCAACACAAATCTCACATGGAGTGACTGGAATTTGAACCACGAGACTCAGGGTTGAGAGGCCGGCGCGCTGCCACCTTAGCGGCGGAGGCTTCAGTAAATAAATAAATAAATAAATAAATAAATAAATAAATAAATAAATAAATACACGGTCTTAAACCACCACAGAAGTATTCTGCATATCCCTAATGAGCTCGGTGTAAGTCGGCTACTGCTAAGACACACTATGCAGGCCTTAAGAATTCGCTGTCGCAGTGAGTGGTACGTAATCTCAGTGAGCTCACACATGATTGATGTCCCCAGCCCAAAGTCCAGTCCCCTCTCCATCATCTGTCCAGAGTAATCCTTGCCTCTTCTATCGCTTCATCTCCATTATAGTCTTCGTTCCTTTAGCCTCAACTCTAAGCGAGATGTCCCTGCACCATTGTCACCATAATCTTTTGTTAGCCCCAGACATGAATACTTGGCCCTAAATGGCGCTGACTTGTATTGGGGTGAAATTTGAATACAGTGCTCTTCCGGGCTTCACCCTGTTATTTGGATGAGCGTCTTTTTCAAGTAAAGGAACCAAGCAGCCCATCCTACAATTTGCAGTTGTCGTTACTTCGCAGAAGTTCTCGGCGTAGTAAAACGAATGAAATGAATTTTCGTTTTCATTTCACAAAGATAATTGTCTGAATATGACATGACATACAATAAGGCAACTTATGTGAAATAATTTCATATTAAGGAAAACAGAGAAGGTATTCAGTATGGCAATGTTTCTCCATTAATGTAGTCTAGATGTCTATATAATCGCTTTAATGCTACGAAGTTATAATAAAATGTCCGGCTCCATGGCTAAATGGTTAGCGTGCTGGCCTTTAGCCACAAGGGTCCCGGGTTCGATTCCCGACAGGGTCGGGAATTTTAACCGCCATTGGTTAATTTCTCTGGCACGGGGACTGGGTGTATGTATCGTCTTCATCATCATTTCATCCTCATCACGACGCGCAGGTCGCCTACGGGAGGCAGATAAAAAGACCTGCACCTAGCGAGCCTAACTTGTCCTAAGTCATTCCCGGCACTAAAAGCCATACGCTATTTCATTTCATAATAAAATGGACAAAGCAAATTATTTAAACACCATGCTATTCTCTCAAGTCCTCATACCGGAGAGTGGATGATTCCTCAGATAGCACCCTCAAGGAATACGTGGTTCAAGAGAAACCAGGATAGGTGTACTAGGCAAAAGGTAGTTAAAGATTACTTTCCTCACTGAACCAACAATTTCTAATGAAGCATGGAACATTTCATAGCATCTGTATCCATCAACCATACTCTGACTTAGGATATGAAACATGGGTAAATGAACAATTAACATCGCTCATTTGCGACAAGAATTTCACAAATCAAAGTCCATGACTTTAAAAGGTTTACAAGTGCTATAACTTTGTAGATATTTCACAATACATTTATTGAATAATATAATGGAATGGAGATTACAAATAATATTCTGTACAATAATAGCTCAAAACAGCTGGGTCATCACCTAGAGTCCTTTATTAATACCCTCAGTCAGACCTGTGACTGTTTTGCAGCTGAAGTCCATTTCCCAATTGGACGTTATCTTCATTAGACCGAATTCGTTTACTGCAAGTTTTGTCGATATTGTAACACTGAAATATAAGCAATATTTTATGGAAATTCCTGAATCATTTAGGTGAAAATTAAATATTATTAAAAATGCAAAACACTTTTCCGACTTGTACTTCTTCACCAGAAATTTACAAACTGTCGTAAATATGTTGGTCGTACTTCAGAATGTAATTCTTATGCACCAAATCCATAAGATCGCTTTTCTTCCTTTCCAAAATTTCTGTCTTTTTAGTGAATGCAGGGGCCAACTTCATATCACTGTTAGATGGTCTCTCCTTTCTTTCCAGGTCAACTGCTTTTTGGAATAACAGAGCTTATAACAAACTGAGTCAGGAAATACCTTCGCAACTCTCAGTACTTTTACATCCGGCATTTTTACAGCTCCCATGTTAATTGGGCTAATGTCCATATGCAACTGCTTCATGTCATAAATTCATCACAGTACATCTCATTTACGTGGTACAGTTGTCCAACCTTCCTTGCATTTCTAATCGCGAAGGTAAATGTGTCTGGGGTATATACCACGTGGCTCCCGAACGCCGTACTTTCTACATATAAATGTCCCGCATTCACAAATGATGAATGAGATGTCTACCAACTGATTTTCACAGGGAAACTACTGCCAGCCGGCAGGTTACGTCAGAATATCAAGAGATAAGAATCGGAGCGTCGCTTGCAGCATGATACTCAGCGCCACCGGTCTAATGCACCTCTTGCATTAGTAAACCTCGTTTTCGACCGCATAGTTCTAGGCTGGTGTTTAGTACAGCCACACTATATTCGCTGTCTGCATACCGGCGATGACTAGTGTGTTCAGCAGCGATGAGTAAACAAACTGGACAACCTGGTCGGAATGCAACAGAAGCTCCAAACAGACGTATGCCTTCTACACACGTACTTCACCGAACAGTATTCGTTTTTGTTTCATACAATCGACCCTTTTAGTGAGTGGAATGTCTACACGTTTATAAATTAATAAGTTATTAGATTTCTTTTACTGCATCTTTGGCGTGTCTACAAACAGTAGCGGCGATTATTGGTTGGGGTGACGAGGGACAGTCGCCCCCACCCCTCACTTTGTGGAGGAAACATTACATTTTTATTCCACTATAAACAGCTAGAACTAGGAATTGTTTTAAAAAGCTGTTCGTACAAGTCTTGTTATCTTAAATGCTAAATCTTTCCCTTATGTTCTTTAATTAACATAATTATTGGCGGAAATACGCACAAAACGGCGTTTGTCGCGGCTAACCGATTTGTATAGCGCTACGGCAATCAGTGGAGACTTTGCATATGCTGTGAGGAAGGGTAGTAGGGGTATATATATTTTTGCCAAGGTCGTGGCCACTGAGTTATAATTCACCCGCTTGCCACGAGCATTCGTCAGTCTGGCAGTCTCTTTAGTGTCTGTTAATTTCTTAGTGTGTATTCAAATACTAAATGATTTTAATTGCATAATCATGCCGTACTTCTAGTTCCAGGTGACTAAAGTGGAATAAAAATGTAATGTTTACTCCACAAATTGGGGGGTGGCGCCTGTCCTTCCTCGCCCCACCCTCTAATCGCCGCTACTGTTTGTAGACACGCCAAAGATGCAGAAAAGGACATCTAATAACTCATTAATATATACACGTGTAGACATTCCACTCGATAAAAGAGTTGCTTGTATGAAACAAAAACTAATACTGTTCGGTGAAGTACGTGTGTAGAAGGCATACGTCCGTTTGGAGCTTCTGTTGCATTCCGACCAGAGTGTCCAGATTAAAATAATGTCTGTTTATTCATCGTTGCTGAACACACTAGCCATTGTGTATATGCAGACACCAGCCTAGAACTATGCGGTCGAGAACGATGTTTACTAATGCACGGGGTGCATTAGAACGGCAGTGCTGAGTAACATGCTGCAAGCGATACTCCGGTTCTTATCTCCTCATATTCTGACAACCTGCCCGCTGGCAGTAGTTCCCCTGTGAGAATCAGTTGGTAGACATCCCATTCACCACTTTTGCATGCGGAACATTTATGGGTAGAAAGTACGGCGTTCGGGAGCCACCTGATGTATATGTAGGGCCACTTACTGATAGGCGTTTTACGTTTCGTTTTATCAAAGAATTGCGTGAATCACCTTCGTTTTTTGTGAACCCTGTTGTAAGGTATCTGTGCGTAATACTTGGAACATTCAGGAACTGGACTGAGTTGAGATGCACGGCCATCGTACATTTATTTTTTGTTGTCCTGCGCAATAGTCAGAGTAAAATATAAAGGTATTTTCCCTATTTTCGCTAGATTTCTCTCTCAAATATCGAAGTACACACGACGCCAGCTTATTTACACCTACAAGTCCATTACTTTTATCCCTGAAGTAATACTCACAGAAGTTGTTTTTAAAATTATACAGTAGATACTAAAGTTCAGAACATTTAATTTCGATTTATAATAGAAGATTGATATGTTACCTTTCGGCAGTTGCATAATTGCTTGCAAACCATAAACTGCAACAATGATGTCTTCTTTCGCCACTTCTTTATTTGTTCTGCTTTCAGCCGAATAGCTTTTTTCTGACAAGTATTCTTTGCAATTTTATTTACGTGTTTCTTTTCTTCATCTTCAGCATTGTTGTAGGCTGTACATAGTCCGCATTGATCTTTTTTTGGCACGAAAAACGAAATGTTAAACTCAGTAGTAAACAAGCGATAAAAGTTTTTAATTCCTATAGTCAACATATTTCTTTGGACGATGTGCTATATATTCGTTGAAAATTCCTGAAATGGTCTTACTCCCATCGATGATGTGTTTGGATGTATTTGCTCAGATATAGTGGTTCTCAATTTTTGGTACAGAGTCAATGAATTGTCCGATTACTAATTTCATAGTTTCGATTTCCGGCTGCTTACCATGCTTCCCTCGTTTATCTCCTTCCATAAGAATACTCGCAACCTTGTTCTGTTTCTCTTACACTGTACGTTTAGGATGGCTAATTATGTTTAAAGTATTCATGAAGAACGGCTTGCAGACCCGGACGTACTTGTCATTTGGATGAAAATAATACACTGTATTATTTCTTCGCTGGGGTCTGTTCTCGCCTAGACGCACACATCGATATCTGGGATTGATCTCCTGCATACTGTACTTAATGAATTGTCTGTGATTGTCAATGTTGCCCAGTTCCCAATATCCAGAAAACAGTTTCAAGCAATCCTCTTCACAGAACATCATCGAACAACTTAACCTGCGTTTATCTAAACACGCAGGTTTAATTTTTTCTCTACCGGGAGAGTTGGCCGTGCGC
Source organism: Anabrus simplex (assembly GCF_040414725.1). Taxonomy (NCBI): domain Eukaryota; kingdom Metazoa; phylum Arthropoda; class Insecta; order Orthoptera; family Tettigoniidae; genus Anabrus; species Anabrus simplex. Next base: position 1,106,284,646 of record NC_090265.1, on the reverse strand, counting down.
GTGGAGGCGCGCGGCTGTGAGCTTGCATCCGGGAGGTAGTAGGTTCGAATCCCACTATCGGCAGCCCTGAAAATGGTTTTCCGTGCTTTCCCATTTTCACACCAGGCAAATGCTGGGGCTGTACCTTAATTAAGGCCACGGCCGCTTCCTTCCAACTCCTTGTCCTTTCCTATCCCATCGTCGCCATAAGACCTATCTGAGTCGGTGCGACGTAAAGCCCCTAGCAAAAAAAAGAAATTTTCTCTCTCCCCTTTCTTTTCTTCCTTTGTTCGCATTTAGTATGCCCTCCCAGAATTTCTAGCGTCTTTTAAAACATTCCTGCGTCCATTCATCCATTATATTTGCGTTTTGGAGCCTTTCTTAATAGACTAGTTAAAATCCTCGTCTCACTTCCTCTCAAACCGGAAAAACATTTCCTCTGGGATTGAGTACTAGATGAGGAAGGAGGCCCACACTCAAAAGCGCTCGGTATATCATCCTTTATGATATCAACACCAAGACCATCTTCTTCACTTACATCGCTGTCTTCCTGCGGATTGTACGTCGCATCACCAATTAAATCGTTGCAGTCTTCAGATGATGATTCAGTGCTGCTCTTATCATCATCTTGGGACGAAGAACGGGGTGATGATGAGGAGATGGAGGAGGAGAAGGAAACAGCACTGGTGGTTGCCATCAAACATTTACTCATATAAGCTGACATTTCTGTGTTTCCATCATGAATTATGTCATCATTAACTTCCTGACCAAAATCTGCAACATTATCTGAGAAAGGGAGGGACTTCATTGGAATATAAACTGTTCCTGGGTTTCCGTGATTCACATAGGTTCAGGAAGCGTGAGGGGTGAATGGGTGGAACAGGAATTAACTAGAGCATAAGTTAACCCAATAAATTTTGAAATTTTATTTATTTCCCTTCTTTAATTTAAAATTTGATAAACAGAAGATCTGAATTAACAATAACAATCTTATAATGAGCTCGTCAGCTCCAACAACAATGACTCCAATTCCAAAAATTAGGTACAAAACTTGAGAGGATTACAAATCCTAATTTTCAGAAAACAGCTGGGTTGCTCTTGGCAGGTACAAAATTTTATAAGAACTTTTTTCTTTGCTAGTTGCTTTACGTCGCACCGACACAGATGGGTCTTATGGCGACGATGGGACAGGGAAGGGCTAGGAGGGGAGGGAAGCGGCCGTGGCCTTAATTAAGGTACAGCCCCAGCATTTGCCTGGTGTGAAAATGGGAAACCACGGAAAACCATTTTCAGTGCTGCCGACAGTGGGGTTCGAACCTACTATCTCCTGAATACTGGATACGGGCCGCACTTAAGCGACTGCAGCTATCGAGCTCGGTTTATAAGAACTAGAAAACTCCAGGAAATGACCCTTGGTGGGAGTCTGCGCTCCTACTATATCGTCGTCTAACCCCGCAGAGGCATCGCTTTCTAATTGCGCACTTACAACCTATCGGTTGTCCTTAATTAAAGAATTTAGAAAATGTAGCCCCGAGATGGGTTTATCTATTGCTCAACAGTTTATAACTTTCTGTTCCTGGGAACTTCACACCACAAATAATTATTAAATAAACAGGGACATGAGAGCCCATACTAAATGGCCTTAATATAAAATGAAAAGGTTGGTTGTAACCAGCCACAAACAATAAACAAAACAAAAACAAGAAAAGTAGGCGAAACACTTGCACTCCTTCTAGAAATCATTAAAACCCTAAGTGGGCTTATGGCCCACAGACACAGAGGCTGCGCATATTCTACAGCGGAGTAGCTAAGTAAGAAATATTAAAGCCAAATAAGAGTTAAGAATTGTAGAAGTTTACAAAATGTAGTCACCCATACCAACTTGAATGGGAATCAACCGAGGTTAATCCCTCTTTGTTCCCTTACATTACACAGTTCCCAGTAGGGAATAGAGCAGAGTCCTCAGAATGCCCGAAAATTCTACATTTAAACCACCAGATTTAGAAATTTATATGAAATAATAGGTTGACACCTTCCCCTCAAGCTATCTGCAGGAGCTATCACATGCTTATACAAATGCTGCCATTACCTTGCTTTCTGGGCCTTCCGAGCGCCGCCCGCGTCCGCTGTCCCCTTAGTACAAGCCACACTCAAATTACTGGAGCAATGAAGAATACAGTACGGCCTTAAAGCGCCCAGCTTTAAGAGTACATTTGAAGGGAAGATTTCAGAAATCTTCACCGATATGATGGATTCCTGTGCACACCCCCGATTATAATTGGCTAGAGAAAATATTTACAAAATTCTGATAATTTGATTGTTATTGAAGAAGGAACCAGCAGAAGTATTGGCAACTTTGATACATGAATTGAACAAGCTTCAAAAACTAACGTTAGCCAACGGCACTTAGACCGATAGCAGAGACATGTAACACTTGAAAACCAAACTATCTTTTACTACATCAGTTCAAGGTAGATTACCTAGGTAGCCTCATAGAAGGCACGCAGTTTAACTGGCCGGAGAAAGTGTACCCTCGGTACATATACAAACAGGTCAAATAGGTCCATCAAAATTATAGTCTTGTCATCGCCATAAGACCTATCTGTATCGGTGCGACGTAAAACAACTATCAAAAGAGTTATAGTTGATAACATTCATTGTACTGGGCATACAATTATCTTGCGTATATTTTTCATCTAACGGATTCCAGGACAAGCTTTATCATCTACTCTCTCCGACATGTCATGATTATGAAGGAATCCTGAAGTAGTGCAAATTAATTAACTGATAAACCTCGTCTTATGTAGAAGTAGTCTTATCTAGATTGTAACAATAACGTCACTCATCAAGATATTACAAACTATTTATTTATAAGTCCACAGTTTATTTTGAGCTGAATTGTCATTTTTCTGTATAGTTCAAAGATAAGTCTTCGAATGAATTACATGATTCGATGGAGTAACGTCATAAGTAAAGATGGTACAGAGGAAGTGAAAGATTTTTTCCTGCAAGAATGTCACATTTTTAAATATGACTGTTTCGGCTGGCATTATCTTAGTTGGAAGAATGCCATGTTTTACCTTGTGACTACCCTGCGTTCAAAATTCAGCTATACCCTTATGGCACGTGTTGAAATAGTACATTATTGATGCAAACCGCTATATTCTCACCTCTCACTCTTCTGGAGCTCAAAATTTCTAACACAAAATGTAACGTTCATCATGCGAATCCCACTGTGATACTTCGACGGTGGCCACAGTACAAGTAAAATGTGCCAGTGTTGCTAGTAACCGAGCAGCTGCATTTCAGGTGTGCTACAGCAACACAACTGCTCTGTACTGGCGTGTATCTCAAGTAGAGTTCTATAAAAACGTGCCTCAAAGCAGTTCATTTCATGCCAACAACTCGAAATTGACAAATTTTGAGTTGTGACACTCTTATCGCAAATGAGCGACATATCCTAAATCCTTTAATCACTGTGCCGTAATATCAAAAGTAGTGTTATAATTAACTGATGAAAATGGCTGGAAGGCTATTTTAAAGCTATGTGAATTGTTTCATGCAGAAAGTGAAACGTTGTAAAGAAAAAATGAATGGCATGCTCTATGACCGTATTCAACTACAATATTACGTACTTTTGAACTTTAGTTAGCGTTACAAAAACGCACAAGCTTTTTATATAATTTTATATTAAAACAAACGAGGAAATGGCCGAAATCTTGCTCAGAATTACTCATTTTGTCATGCTGCGGACAACCCATGTAACTACGGCAATCGTACAGCTATGTCCTGATGACAAAACTGATCATTATACCAAGTTTCACGTTAATCGATGACTTTGATATACCACATTCCATTTACAACTGTGACAATAAACTTCTATTTCATAAGTATGGAAACATTACTTTAAGATAATGATTGTTATCTTTAAGTTTATGGTATTTTATCCGTCATCCTAATCCTTTCATTACAATCGGTCTTCTTCAACCCAGAGTGTTTCCTTGTGAGCGTCATTACTCGGCACCAATCATGCCTCGACAAATTTTATACTGCCATAGTCATATAGTTCACTCATATTTAGTAGACGCTCCCTTTTCGTAAGACCCATAGGCAAATGGTAAAACAGTACATCCAGCAATAAAAAGCAAAAGGCTATCTGAGATGTCAAATAAATTAAAAATATATAATTTCAATTAGTTTCATGGTCTAATATGTACACGTTTCCACCTATAATTCTGTATTCCTCTTCGCTAAAGTTCATGACAGTCTTAAAATAAGTGATAATAAATAAAACAATGTTGAAATTCAAGAATGCACGATTTTGCTTAATTTTTGCTTTAAATTGTACTTGCATTTGAGGTTAGGGCTCTAAATCTTCTGTAATACTTAACTACATAGCGTCGTTACGCCTAGATAAACCATTATGTGGTAATATTTTAGCTGAGATCTCCGACCAGAATGGTTCTGCGGCTAAAGTTCAATATTGCATGAACTAAATCAACGAATTTTCATTCTACGTAATACGTAGGAATGCGTTCAGTATTTCTCCATGCCCCCCCCCCCGTTTTCATAACGGTATTCCGTGGTGCAATGAGGGCAAAATGCTTGAGATTTTTCAACGTATAATTTTAAAAGATAATTGTAATCAACTACGAGCCATTAAATAACATAACATAGATTAAAGCGGAGTTAACAATAGTGAAATAATATATCGTCGTTGCCGGGACAAAACCTCCTATGTGATAATACTTTTGGAGATATATTGACCCGCACCACATACATTATGAAGAGCGAGAATGCCTTTACAATATGCACGCAATATTGCACCTTAGATGACAGAACCTTACCGGTCAAAGCTCTAAGCTGAAATATTTCACATAGGAGGTTTTGTCCCGGCAGCGACGATATACCGACGGCTTAGCCCTAATACCACGTCTCTAGCTATATATTTCCTATCCATTATTCTCCGTAAGACTGTCCATGCCTCGCAGCCACGTATGGATATGCAGTCCATCAGAATAACTTTTGTTCTGTTCATTTTCCTACGCATACGTGTAAAGGAAAATGAACCTTAAACACGTTATTCTTGTGGAGTGTGCAAATGCATCATACAAACAACATTCCTACGGTACGGTACGGTAAGGTATCTTGCAATACATAACTTCAAACACATTAAAACAATGTTTTATTCAAAGTCAGCAAGGTCAGTATACTCTGGAAGGCAACATTTAATATTCAGTAAGGAAAATCACTTACATCATCTTGCCATCCAGAACTTCGTGAAATTTCAGTACAAATTCACAAAAATATTCCATTTATGTGTTGAATATTAATATGGTGATTTATAATAGCGTTATATTTGAACAATTTCAATATCCTTACAGGATTCGGAAGAAGTTGATTTAAAATAAGGTACATTCATTGAAAGAAGAGGTCTTAAAGAAAACAACGTACCAAGACAACCATCTTACGTGGTGACTATATTCTCCGTAATAGAGAAGAACATCACAAAGGAGGGGCAGGTACCGATACTCTCTTTTCAGAATCTGTTGTTGCTGAGAAGATAATGAACGCCCCTCTATAAGTGATTAGGATAATAAGGAGAAGATATGAAATTGATTTCCTTCTTTTTGTCATAGTGCCTCTATCAGCGAGTTGCGGAATACTTCCTCGTTCATGTGTGGTGCGACCATACTGTATCATGCACTACGGGACATCATTCACAAAAATCATATGCTAAATACGACCAGAAAATATTGATAAATTGACCAATATATACACTGACTGACAGAGCAAATGCAACACCAAGAAGGAGTGGTCAGAACTTTATGACAATTGCAGGGTAGACTGACGTCACTGAGGTATGCTCATGATGTGAAATGCGCCGCTGTGCTGCGCACGTAGCGAACGATAAATGGGACACGGCGTTGGCGAATGGCCCACTTCGTACCGTGATTTCTCAGCCGACAATCGTTGTAGAACGTGTTGTCGTGTGCCACAGGACACGTGTAGAGCTAAGAATGCCAGGCCGCCGTCAACGGAGGCATTTCCAGCAGATAGACGACTTTACGAGGGGTATGGTGATCGGGCTGAGAAGGGCAGATTGGTTGCTTCGTCAAATCGCAGCCGATACCCATAGGGATGTGTCCACGGTGCAGCGCCTGTGGCGAAGATGGTTGGCGCAGGGACATGTGGCACGTGCGAGGGGTCCAGGCGCAGCCCGAGTGACGTCAGCACGCGAGGATCGGCGGATCCGCCGCCAAGCGGTGGCAGCCCCGCACGCCACGTCAACCGCCATTCTTCAGCATGTGCAAGACACCCTGGCTGTTCCAATATCGACCAGAACAATTTCCCGTCGATTGGTTGAAGGAGGCCTGAGGCCTGCACTCCCGGCGTCCGCTCAGAAGACTACCATTGACTCCACAGCATAGACGTGCACGCCTGGCATGGTGCTGGGCTAGAGCGACTTGGATGAGGGAATGGCGGAACGTCGTGTTCTCCGATGAGTCACACTTCTGTTCTGTCAGTGATAGTCACCGCAGACGAGTGTGGCGTCGGCGTGGAGAAAGGTCAAATCCGGCAGTAACTGTGGAGCGCCCTACCGCTAGACAACGCGGCATCATGGTTTGGGGCGCTATTGCGTATGATTCCACGTCACCTCTAGTGCGTATTCAAGGCACGTTAAATGCCCACCGCTACGTGCAGCATGTGCTGCGGCCGGTGGCACTCCCGTACCTTCAGGGGCTGCCCAATGCTCTGCTTCAGCAGGATACTGCCCGCCCACACACTGCTCGTATCTCCCAACAGGCTCTACGAGGTGTACAGATGCTTCCGTGGCCAGCGTACTCTCCGGATCTCTCACCAATCGGACACGTGTAGGATCTCATTGGACGCCGTTTGCAAACTCTGCCCCAGCCTCGTACGGACGACGAACTGTGGCAAATGGTTGACAGAGAATGGAGAACCATCCCTCAGGACACCATCCGCACTCTTATTGACTCTGTACCTCGACGTGTTTCTGCGTGCATCGCCGCTCGCGGTGGTCCTACATCCTACTGAGTCGATGCCGTGCGCATTGTGTAACCTGCATATCGGTTTGAAATAAACATCAATTATTCGTCCGTGCCGTCTCTGTTTTATTCCCAACTTTCATCCCTTTCGAACCACTCCTCCTTGGTGTTGCATTGTCACTGTCAGTCAGTGTATAAACTCCCACAACAGACGAGTTGTATACAATATTCACCTTGACTACCTATTACTGAGTGACGATTAAAATGTGTTTTTTATATTTTTTCATTCATTCTTTAAGTGACAAAGTTAGAGAGAGCTCATAAACTTCTCTTACACTTATCTACATAGAATGTTCGAGATTTTACGACGTACAATTTTAAAACTATATAAATATTATTTTGAACCAATATTATTGTTATTGTCCTTTTCTTCGTCCCACTAACTAGTTTTGACGTTTAATTGGAGACGCTGAAGTGCCGGAATTCTGTCTCACGGGAATTATTTTAAGTACCAGTAAATCTACCGACACGAATCTGAAGTATTTGAGCATCTTCAAACACCACCGGACTGAGCCAGGATCGAAACTGCAAAGGTGGAGTCAGAAGGCCATAGTCTGTACCGTCTGAGCTACTCAGCCCGACTAAAACGGAATGATTATTACTATTAAGGTTATTATGTCTTACCGATCATCCTTCCAGTTTCATTGCAATCGGTCTGGTTCAAACCGGGCAGTACCCTACTTTTAATAATAATAATAATAATAATAATAATAATAATAATAATAATAATAATAATAATAATAATAATAATAATAATAATGTTATTGGTTTTCACGTCCCACTAATTACTTTTGCTGTTTTCTGAGACGCCGATGTTCAGGAGTTTTGTTCCGCAGGTGTTCTTTTGCATGCCAGTAAATCTAATGACACGAGTCCGACCTGTATTATCAATTTCAAATACCACGAGATTGATCCAGGATCGAACCTGTCGAGTTGGGCACAGAAGGCCAGCGCTCTACCGTTCGAACTACTCATCCCGGTATTATTATTATTATTATTATTATTATTATTATTATTATTATTATTATGCTGGGGTTATCCAGAACCACTTTAAGTCTTGTTACATTTAGCAGTGAAATTCGCTTTCTTTTGATCCTATAATTACCTCTTTTTCTTAGTGGGCCTGCTTGCGTTTCTCTTATTATTACTATATTGGGCTAATTGCATTAGGTGGTAGACGCACTGCCCTGCTGAGCCTAAGTCGACAAGTTAGCTCGTATGTTTAAAGGTAACTGAAGGTTCTCAAATATGTCAGTTTCATGTCTACGGATTAACTGGTTGTAAAACGACATCTGAAGAGCAAATTACAGGCATCCCGGTGTTTCCACAAAATCGTACAGTAATATTATTATTATTATTATTATTATTATTATTATTATTATTATTATTATTATTATTTAAGATTATACGTATGATGTAGGATTATAAAACAAAGGGATGAAAAGCCGATTCTGTTTATTAATTTTACACCAGTTTTGAATATTCTCTTAATGGCAGGAGTTAAGGGGAAAGTACGTGACGGCTGGTAGAAATATTTATTATTGTTAATGGTATTTTGGTTATTTGAATGAATATCAATTAATTTCATTTATAGTAATATGAAGTTTAATAGAGGCAATTTTATGGAAAATAACATCACTTGTTACGCATTTTGACTTTGTCCTCGTCAATTAACTTCTGTTAGAGTATCCTTTCCTCTTCATGCTGCTGTAGTGTCATGTAATACCATTCAGTATAATTTCAGCCATAGAATCTTCTCTTCATTTGGCCGTAAAGGAACTGTGTGTGCCTTGTTCGTATTCACGTCCCACCGTCTCGTGGAAATATAGCGCTCAACTCGCCTGTCAGGTGCACTGTAATGAAGTGTTGGCCCTCGCACGCTTCCCCTGGGAGATACAGTTCTGCACTACACCAAGGAAACAACTGCCGGAATACAACCACAAAGGAACGTCTATTCACACTATACACTCAAGTTGTCTTCAAGTACATCGCGATGGGGCACCAACACAGCTGTGCAAAGATGAGTGTCAGTCACGAAACAGAAGAACTTGAAAACTTCATTCCGTAAGGGAGAAATATATCACCGACCAGGATCATGTTAAGCTTAAAAGATAGTTCACAGAAGTCCCATCTTACGATACAAACATATTTCTTTTTCTACCTCTTTTCCCACACATGTGGGGTCGCGGGTTCAAACTGTGCAGCACACATGGATTTGACCCTGTTTTACTGACGGATGCCCTTCCTGACGCCAACACTATATAAAGGGATGTAATCACTATTGCGTGTTTCTGTGGTGGTTGGTAGTGTAGTGTGTTGTGTGAATGTGAAGAGGAAAGTGCTGGGAAAAACACAAACACCCAGTCCCTGGGCCAGAAGAATTCATCAGAGGGGATTAAAATCCCCTACTCGGCCGGAAATCGAACCCGGGACCCTCTAAACCGAAGGCCTCAACGCTGACCATTCAGCCAATGAGTCGGACCTTACAATACAAGCATCAATTTAATCAAAATCAATTAGTACATGTTTAATCCTTATATCATGGCTAACATCAGCTATGTCTTAAATACCATTTAAAGCTAAAATATGCGGTATCACACAACCAGAAATGGTCAAAAATATATAAAAGTTAAAATATCAAGTCCTAGTTGCCTAAAAATCTTTCGTTGATTGTAAAATAAGGCACCAACTTCCGTTCTTCTTAAATTGGATCATGTTGATTTAGATGTTATAATACTATTAGTTTGGAATACTGTAGAATATTATTCTCCAAGCTCATTATATACAATTTTACAAATATATTAGCAAGCCATGTTAGTAAATAAACATATATTATTTACATGCACTTACGTGTATTATTTATATGGAATACTAGATGGAATATATTTTATTTTTCACAACTGTAAATAATTGATGGTCCTGTCTTTAAATGATCAAGTTACTAAGTTGAATGTCGGAAAAACTATACATTATATATCATACCTTTAATATAACGAAGACTACTGAATATAAGCATCTAATATTATGCAGAAACGAATTTCTCCAACCACTTTTATTTTTCTAATATATTACTTCCAAATCTAAAGAAATCATCTACTTTTGCTGTCCGATTCGAAGTAGAATGCCTCGTACGTAATTCAGCAATATTTTTGTTCATAACTGACAGGTACACTTACACATATACAGCATACACACATGCCTAATAATAAATCTAGCTGCTAGGGTAATACAGTACGGCTTGATACGGACAACAAATCGTCTTTTGAACACTACCGTCGTTCACCTAGTTAACTACACAGTTTTATTTATCATATCCTACACAGTCCATTCCATAGCAAGGGGCAGTAAATAGTCGTCCTTCCAGCTGTGTAACGCTCATAATCACTTAATCGCATCATTAATAATTTATGTCCACAGACTTAATGTATTCCAATTTTGCTTGTAACGCTAATATTAAAGTAGTAATGGCAGTTCCATTACACAGTAATACAGTATTACCCTACATCATTTCCTACGTGATTGGATGAAAGCGTTTTGAGGGCACACTCTGAACAAAAATCACTGCTCTCCTATTTCAGTTAACTGTTTAAAACGTTTTTTCATATTACCTCCAGATAAATTGGTCATCCCAACATTACAAAGCAAAGAGCAAGTGTTTAGTATAATTTTCAGCTTCGTAAATTCAAAATAATTTTTGTCATAGGCATGTAACTAGTTCGGTACACCATCCAGAGCAACATGAAAACCGAACTAATTGATTTGGATGTGTTTCATTCTAGCAGCGGGTCTTCGTTTTCGTCCTTTTGATCACAAGCTCTATATTTTAGTGTTTGCAGTGATGTAAATTCGGCCCAGTTTTACGGTGAAATATCCTTCCTGACGTCAACACTAAGTTCAAGGATGTGTTCACTACTGATTTTTTCCTTAGTGATTCGTAGTGTGGTGTATTGTGAGTAGATAACGAGAAGGGTATTAGGATGAATACAGACACCCAAGCTAGAGGAACTAACCATACGCAGTTAAAATCCCCGACAGAGCCGGGAATCGAACCCGGGGCTCTCTCTACCGAAGGTAATCGCCTTCACTATTTAGTAAAGTAGCAAGATAATTATCAATATGTTTTCAATTCATCAAAATCAATTATGTACCAGAGTATTGATTCTATGGCCCGGATGTTTGGTTTCTGCTGTGTGAGAGAAACTGCTGGGAAACATTATGTTTCGCGAAAACAATTGTAACAATTGTTAAAACAGTCGCGGCCAGACAAGTTTTTCATCTGAAGACATGGAGCAAAGTTTTCGTGAATCGTATAGATCCGCTTTGTACCTTCACACAGTGAAAATAAGAATGATGTGTATAAACCCCTCTTCCCTGATGCTGTAGCCCTAAAGGACTTTGGCCTACCAATTGACCGCTGCTCAGCCTCAAAGCCTTCAGATTACGAGGTGACACGTTATTAGCCCAATGAGTCCTCTTATCCGTTAATCTGACTTTCCTAGACCGGAGCCAGCATCTCACCGTCAGATACTTCTTCAATCGTCCTCACAGAGGTTGAGTGTAACTCGCACAGTATAGAAATCCTTGACTTGGACTGGAATCAAGCATGCAAGAGGCTAGATCAGTAACCCTAGACTCATGTCTAATAACGTATCATATTAGGCAGTCCGGCTAGTCGCTCTATGATTATAGGATCGAAAAGTTCGATGTTAGACCAATTAACATCAACATAGAGAATAGCCAAATGCACACAATATTGATACTCAGATATATCCGTCGTCACGATGTCCCATTATCACATTTGAGGTAATCGTCCCGCGTATTCTTTGAAATTTTAAGTATGTTACCTTAGTTTATGGAGTTACAAGAGGTAGTTGGCCCGGACTGAGTTCTAGATTCTGCTTTGAAGGTCGAAGAATGAATGCATTGACCTTAGGTTACATAACTGAGTGAATTACAATGTTGATGAAAAAAAGCAAGCCGGTCTACCTCAAAATGTATTATAAATACCTCTCTCTTTCAGAGAGAGCCCCCCTTAGCACCATCAACGCGATCCCTCTCATTGGTTCCCATTCATCACGGTAATATGTACTTTTTTATACCTGCTACCATTCGTCTTGGAGTTCAATCGCTGGAGAAATTAGAGGCATAACTAATCGGAGGCTAATTAAAAGATAATAAACCTGAGAACATATTTTGCAATATAGGTCAAAATAGCATCACAAATGTTTACATAAAATAAATAAATAAATAAATAAATAAATAAATAAATAAATAAACAGGTACATTACCTCGAAAACCAAAAATATTTTCTAGGGGTATGGAAGGATGTTGAACTTCTACCCACAAAGCTCATAACCAAGCACCGTGATGTAGGAGAGCAAGTGATATCAAGCAGAAAGGAATGACTCTGATGCAGAAACAAAGCCAGACTATGCTGGGCCCTATGAATAAAAAATACACTTCGTATGAACTATGAGGCCCTTCGATGGCTACGTAATCATTTCATAAAAAAATTCAGTAGTGTATCTAGTACTAACTTCCAGGCCATAGTTTCAATAATCGACTTTATTATACCCATCATATTTGCAAAAATCCTAGAAATTATAATGATCATGATGATAAAATTATTTGACAAATACGTACGTCTCTTCATATCATAATTGAAATACTCGATCCTAAAATATGAAACACCTAGCCGTACTTAACCACAGATCTACTGTATGTGTCAATTTTCTATCATTGTTTTCATGTTGCGTGAACGGAATCAAATTCCTTTTTAATATCAAGGCTATATAGAACACAAATAACAAATATATTTACTGTAAAGTGCATAAACCTGAAGTGTAAAGTAGTTAATTTATGTAAATTCACAATATCACTCAGTGAGTAATGTTAAATTCACAATCAGAAATTCGTATTACACATCTGTAACGATTGTGAAAAACCGTGTAAGTGACAATGCACTTCTCAACCATTATTTTCCTTAAGATTGGTCACGCCTCTCATCCACGTACGGATGTGCAGTCCATCAGAACAATTGTCGTTGTGGTCATTTTTATATGATTATGTGTACAGGATAATGAACCTTACATACCTTGTAGCATAGGCATGCTGCAGAAATGTATGCATGATTCCCTCCTACAGTATAATGTATGTAAGTTTCATTTTCCTCTGTAAAGAGGCATAGGAAGATGAACACAAGGACAATTATGCTGATGGACTGCATATCCGTACGTGGCTGAGAGGCGTGACCAGTCTTAAGGAAAATAATGGTTGGGAGGTACATTGATAGTTACCCGGTTTTTCACAATCGTTACAGACATAATTTGATTGTTTTACTTTTTAAAATATTTACATGTGATATATTACAATATCAGGCTTATAGTTAGAATATTAAGTACACGTAAAAACACACTCAATTTAATATATTTTAATGTTTTATTATATGTGTAAGTTAGTTGCATACTATTAATGTACTTGTCTGTCATCTTAGTTATCATTTAGACCTACTTAATTGCAAAAGGTTGTTCTTATAGAATTTGTTAATATAATACGTACTAGCCTGATATAAATCTTGTTACTTGTGAGAGAACATCATGTGGCTTAAACTTGCTAGAAATAGTTATCATCCCTTTCTAAGGAACATTTCTTAGAGAGGTGATCCCCGTGTATCATTATAATTAAATACCATCCCAACTGCCAAACACGAATCTCTATAGAGAAAGGGAATCGAGTCTGGACCTCACAATAACTAATAATGCTGTTATTTCACAGAGGGAATAATTATCGCTTATTGATAGATATGGAATATTATCTATGCACTGTGATGCTCAAAACCAGTCATATGCGGCATCCTATAGGATAATCTATTACGACCTATTCATTGTTATCATTACCAATGAGCTTGGTCTACAAATGTTTCTTGTTTCGCAAGTGACTACAACTTCAACATTTCTACTCAACACACACGGTCGTTATTATAGCTTGAGAAGCATTATCATCCAAGAAATGAATGAGAGGTACTATGACGTACAATTGGTTCAAAGCTGAGAAATTAACCCAATCGTCTCTTCAATGGCAGCAGTTTCATACAAAATAGAGCGCGTACGGCTTCTGCCAAAGTAAAAGAACAGTTTAGGTACATAGGGACTATTACTGCCATATTCGATTGTTCCACATCACTCTCACACAGATACAAACACGAAATATCAAATATACAAAGGCACACAGAGAAAGAGACAGAGCGAAATGCACATAATAGAGGTGGAGTGACGTATAGTTCATTGCATTGTACACCTGAAACAAGGGGACCATTTAAACTAAATTGATTACTTTTGTCTTGTTTGGAAGTTAGTAATGGAATTTCCGATAGTATATAATAATAATCATCATAATAATAATAATAATGTCCGCCTCTGTGCTCTAGTGTTTAGCGTAATTAGATGCCAACTCCGGAGGCCCGCGTTCGATATCCTGCTCTGACACGAAATTTAGAAAGTGGTACGAGCGCTGGAACGGGGTCCACCTCAGCCATCCTCGAAGTGATTTTCCGTGGTTTCCCACTTCTCCTCCATGCAAATACCGTGACAGTACCTAACTCCACGGCCGCTTCCTTCCCTCTTCCTTGTCTTTCCGTTCCAAACTTCCCATCCCCACACAAGGCCCCTGTTCAGCATATCAGGTGAGGCCACCTGGGAAAAGTACTGGTCCTACTCCCCAGTTGTATCCCCCGACCCAAAGTCACATGCTCCAGGACACTGCCCTTGAGGCGCTAGAGGTGGGATCTCTTGCTGAGTCCGTGAGAAAAGCCAAGCCTTGAAGGTATACGGATAAAGAAAGTAGAAATAGTTATTATTATATCCAACACCTTGGCTGAATGGTCGGCGTTGAGTTCTTCGATTCAGAGGGTCCCGGGTTAGATTTCCGGCCAGATCGGGAATTTTAATGGCGTTTGATTAATTCTCCTGACGCGGGGACTGGGAGATTGTGTTAGTCTCAACACCTTCCTTTTCTTATTCAGACAACACACCACAGCACCAACACAGAAACTCAACCAAAAGGTTGACATACAGAAAGCAAAGTTATCTACGCACAGGTCATGAAATCCCTTGGAGGGGTGGAAGATAAAGGCTTCCACTATCCCTAAACTCGGCACTTACTGTAGTGGGGTAAATTGGTTAGCTCTACGTCCGGACGCCTTTTCCCCTAGGAATTAACCTGCTACTCAATTTTGCTGAGCGGACCTCAGATCCATGTTCACCTACGGAAATAGAACTCTCGTTTCATAAAGTTTTCGACATCCTGACGGGGATTCGAACCCAAATCCTCCAGGGTGAACCGAGCACGCCTTTACCGCCTCGGCCAGGCAGCCCGTAAAAGAAGGATATATACATAGTTAATATATCAGGCCCAGTCAGGGATCAAATCCGAGCCTCCTGCACCGAAGGTCAGTATGCCGACCATTCAACTGAGAAACCGGAATATAACACATACCTATCATACATAAAAATACAATTAGTATGTAATATTAATGCTAAAATGACATAGTGCCATAGAACGAAATTTATTAATTAAAAAATCGATATACATACTTCCATAAGAAATCGGAATTCACCTTCAATATAGAGAATATCTGCCTCCGAATCGAAACGATTAGAACTATTAGCTCCGTCGTCGGGATCATGGGTTCGATTCCCGGTACTGCCAGAGATATAAAAATGACAGGAGGGCTGGTATGTGGATGAAATTGTGCACGCAGCTCACCTTAATTGGGAGGGTGCCTGAAAAGAGCTGCATCACCTCGGATTTACTTGTAATCTAATACAGAAAATGAAGGGAAGAAAAATTAAGAAGTATAACAAGAAGAAGAACCCCAAAAGTTGGATGACGATTTTAAGCCAGGTACCAAACGAGTTGGCTTCGTGGTTATAAAAGTGTAGCTGTTAGCATTAATTCAGGAGTTACTGGGTTCGAGTCCCATTCTCGGCAGCCCTGAATTTGTCTTCCGTGGTTTCCTATTTTTACACCAGCCAAATGCTGGGGGTGAACCGTAATTAAGGCCACGGCTGCTGTCTTCCCAGTCCTAGCCCTCTCTCAAGCTAGCGTCACCGAAAACATTCAATGTGTTAGTTCGATGTCAAAACAAATAATAATTCGCCCATGTTTTCGTAATACTTTTACATAGGCACGTTTAAAAACTGAGAAGCTGCTCATACTAGACAGTGAGCACTTTGTGAATGAAATCATTGTAGAACACCTGCTTGGTGCAGTTCAACAATGGACCTCTTAAAATATTTTCTTTATATGGCAACCATTTCACGACAGGCTAGAGGACAGTGAGTAGACGTTTTCCATCCATTGTATTCTCCCCATTAAGCCTTGCACATGCTACCCTGTCTAATTTAATTAGAGATACAGTAATAAATAGGAGTTAGTTGTCAATACCAGACTCTTGGCTCGCGTCCCACTAACTAGCCCATAATATGTCATTACAACTTAGCCGGTGTCTTCATATATAGCATACAGAATATACCATACTTGAAGGTCAACAAATATTGCTATTTCAGCCACCTCTTCGAATGCAGGTTAATTGTAAATCATGTGGGAAATTGGCCATAGGAAGATATGATTGTACAAAATACCCGCTTTTCGATTAGCAGCAAATTTCATGAGTTCGTCAAGTATCTTCCTCTGAAGATATATTTCGCTAGCATATTATCAAGTAATCAGTTTCTTAAAATTTGTTAATGAAAATGATTAGTTCTACTCACAATTATGTACAGCAGGAGTTAGAAAAGGAAGGAATATTTAGAAAGACTTGGGGAGGAAATACGGAAGGCGCTTCTTAACTGATTTTGGCATGGCGAAGGGAAAGAAAGAGAGAAAGAAGGAAAGAAAGAAAGAAAGAAAGAAAGAAAGAAAGAAAGAAAGAAAGAAAGAAGACATAATTCTAAAACTAAGTCTGAACCGGAGATATGACAGAATAAATGGAAGAGGGGGACCTGATTAAGTACGATATTGGAAGACAAAAAGTGGATGTGGAAACAATATACAAAAAATAAGTGTGGTGAAAGAAAAGGATGAGATTGAGGTCAATGATCTGCAAAAGTGATGGAAGAAGAAGCTACGGTATTTAGCATGGAATATTAATACAGTTTATTATATCAAACAGTTATTTGGACGCAAAATGTTTCTTTTAAATACATTAAGCGTAAAATTTTGGAGTCAAAAATTCACACTCCCGGATGAATAACCTAGCCCCAAAATTGGATTGTAAACTATGTAAAGTACACAATTCCAGTCATTCTCCATGATAATCAGCCAATCACTTTCACAAAATAACAGATTTAAACATTCCAGGTGTGTCAATGTACATTGGGCATCAGTGTCACGAACAAAGCACTGAACGAGTAGCGGAGAAGAAGACACCAAGACAAGGTTGTACAAATGTTGACTATTAAGCCATACCTCATAGAGGAATATGAGACATAGTTGGAAAGTGAATTTATATTGGCTTTCTGCAATAACAATAATAATAAGCAGGTTTTCGGAAAGGCCGATGAAGTGCAGAACAAATACTTAACCTAAAAACCATAATAAGATACCATATGCTGAGAGGTCGAAGATATGTATCTACATTTGTAGACTTCAGGTAAGCATACGGCTCCATCGACCGTGATGTGTTGCTTAACTCTTCAGACCTGGGGTACACATATGTGCACCTTCGGTTATTACGTATTGACAGTGTAGGGATTTGATTTATCTGCATTCTGACCTCGCATACACATTTGTGTACCATTGGGTTCTTTAAATCTACACCAGATTGCAGCAGCGCGTTGAACAAGCTTTTGCTGCAGACGAAGAAAGAAAGCAGAGTTACCAAAATGGCGGCACGACCAACCTCGCATACTGGTAAGTCCGTTTTTAGTCAATATATACCTATTTTCAGTCAGGAAAAAATGTATAAACTTTATTAAATGACTAATCATCACATTCATGTTAAAAGTTCACACAATTTTTGTTGATGTGTGCACTATTTGAGCAAAAATTACAAGGTACACATATGTGCACCTCAGGTTCAAGTTAACAGAAAATGTCTGTATCTCCCTATTTATTCTTACAGATTCTGGCTTAGGTTGTGATGATATTAATGCCCTTCTGAACAATAGTGATGGATAATTTTCAGATTCTAGTGATGAGGAATACATAAATGAGCCCCTGGAGGTGCCAAATAACGAAGAAGTTCAATCAGAACAAGAAATAAGTCACGATCCAGGTAGAAATGATTTGGCTTATTCCAATGTTACAATGTCTCCTAGAGAATTGCCATGGGTTTCTACAGAGTAAGTCTTCAGAGTTTATTAATGTTTCTATAATATTGTTGCAATATTGGAGTAAACTCGTCAGAAAACTAGAAAAATTAGAAATTAGAATTAGAAAAATCATTCTTCAATCATAGGTACTAAAATGACATAATTTGATGCTGATTCATGTGCAAAATTCCCCAAGTTATAATAGGAAATTAATTAATTTGTTATGAAAGAATAATTTGTGTAATAGTAACACAGCGCATTGTTGTTCCAGAATGACACCCCGTGGAGTGACTACTGATGAGGTGCTACCTCGAGATTCAGATTATTCAAATTTTTTAATATTTCATTTTACAGTTCTGGCAACTAGTAGCAGATTAGACCAACCTAAATTCTGTGCAAAAGCGCAGTCATAGATCTGTGAGTACTACAGTGAAGGAGATTGTGAAACTCACTGGAATCCAAGTGTTAATGGGAACACTGAAGTTTCCCCAAAGTAGAATGTATTGGTCATAAGATCTGGCAGTTCCACTTATAAGTGAGGCTATGACAAGAGATCGATATTTTGAACTGAGAAATTATCTCCATTTTCATGACAACGAGGTGTAAAGATAAACTATTGAACGTAAGACCGATTTTAGACTGTGTTCTAAGCAGTGCTATTCCTTACCTCGAACAGTCCGTCTCTCCATAGATGGGCAGATGATTCATTTCTCCAGAAGGTGCAAATTTAGACCGTTCGTGCCATCAAAACCAAACCCTATCGGGCTGAAAAACTTTGTTCTAGTGGCAAGAGATGGTACTGCACTTGACTTTTACTTGTACAGTTATGACAAACAGGACTGGTCCTGTATTGAAGGAACTGAAGAGCGACAAAGATATGAACAGGGGAGAATGGGATGAGAGTTCGACAGGACGAAAATATGTGTGTTCTAAAATGGAAATATAGAAATTCCGTAGTGCTACTGTCAACTATTGTGGGAAGTAGACCAGCAGGCACGTTCCCATGGTGATCAAAGAAAGATAACTAGAAGATTGATGTATCACGACCAGCGATTGTAAAAGATTATAACGTCTCAATGGGAGGAACAGACTTGTGTGATAGGCTTGTGGCCTATTACGGAACTGATGTGCGGATCTGCAAATGGCCAGTAAGAGTATATAGCCACTTCACTTATCTAGTAATTGTAAACTGCTGGCTTATGTACAAGCGCTTTTGTGCACAAGAAAAATTCCGAAGAAAGACCTACTTGAAGTCCTTGCTTACTGTCTGGCTGTCGCAAGAGCTATGATTCAGTATGAAGGGGGAACTCCACATCAATCTGGATCAGTACCTAAGCGAGGTCGACCAAGCCGAGAATCAGTATTGAAGATCAACACGGGTCAAGAGGCTGACATAACACCAAGGAAGCAAAGAAGAGTTGTGCCACAACCCGATGCTGACGTTCGAACAGACGGTCTTGAACACCTATTCCCTACAATGACGACAATTTTGCCTCAAAATGCCGTTTTCCGGGATGCAAGTCAAGATCACGAGTTACGTGCGTGAATTGTAAAGTGTATTTGTGCATAATGAAAAACAACTGTTTTGAGAACTATCTCATAAGAAAGTTTCTGTATATTCTGTATATTTTATGAATAAAATGAATATTTCTTTTTACCACCAAATATGACTTACTGAGGTCATTTTTAAGTCAAAAAAGCAAAGAAATATTTTTTATCCCAACATCCTTGCTCTCGGGTCTGAAGAGGTTAACATCCTTGCAGAAATGGGAGTCGATGAGAAACTGCTGGCGATAATAAGGGCAACACTAACTAACACCAAATCCAAAGTAAAATTCCAAGGATGTCTCTCTGAACCCTTGGAGATCAAGACAGGCGTTCGGCAGGGAGATGGGCTGTCGCCTCTTTTGTTCAACTGCGTACTTGAGAAGGTAATACAGGAGTGGAGAAAGACGTTAAACGAAAGAAACTTTTACAAACCCGTAAGGATTGCGACAAAGGAAAACGGAGTGGAAATAGATTGCTTAGCGTTCGCTGATGATATAGCCCTTATGACTGAAAATTTAAGAAAGTGCAACAGAACAGATCAATGTGTTGAAGGATGTAGCAGAACAAACAGGTTTACAAATTTCCTTTCAAAAGGCAGAAGTAATGTCAAATATCAAAGATGATACGGCACAACTTAACACCAAATATGGAACGATAAACCGTGTTAGTAAATGTAAATGCCTTGGGGAATGGATTCAGCAAAATGGACTTGACAAAGAGACCATACCAGCAAGAATCAAGAAAATGGAAGTCACTTTCCAAACCACCTGCAACATATACATCAAAAAGTTACTTTTCCTGAACACAAAAATTCGTCACTACAACACTGTAATCAAACAAGTATCGCTGTATGCATCTGAATGCCTTATTCTCTCTGAGAAATGTTTGATTGCGGATTTAGAGAGGAAAGAAAGAAAGATCCTACACACCATACTGTACTTGGCTCAAACTACAAAAATGGCATCTATGTTAGAAAATCCAGGCAAGAAGTATACTCTAAGATAGAGAAGATCACGGACACAATGCGTAAAGGCAGAGTTCGTTTCTACGGTCATATACGACGGATGCTCGACTCTCGATGGACGAAACGTATCTTCAGTATATCTGACTCAAAACCAAAAACGGCAATGCCATGGTACGTTAATGTCAAGAAATATTTTAAAGAACTGGGCCTACAAGCAGAAGATGCAATAGACCAAAAATTTTTCTGAGCAGCCATCAAGACTTTTGGGACTTTCCGGGACGAAAAACGGGAAACTGGTGCTAAATGGACAGAAGAACATCGTGCTAAACACAGTGAGCTAATGAAGACGATGTGGATCAAACGAAAAATGAGGAAATGCCAGAATGTAAAGTGAGGCTTATCGTGGTCCCTAGCTGGCCGATTAGCGAAGTTGAATAATAATAATAATAATAATTTATAAATCAAAATGACATATCTGATCGGAGTAACTATCATACAACTCTTAAAACTAAATCCTTTGTAACATCCCTCACAGAAGTTACCCACATACCAAAAGACGAGATCAGGAAATGCTCTGAGGAACGTAAGATTGAATTTAGCCGAAAAATGAAGGACTACTGGGCCTTCAGAAAAGCTCGAGGTACCAACAAGAAAGCTGCCAAACCAACCGCTAAGAACACCAATTATGGCAAACAACGACGATGACATCAAGAAAAAGCTAAAAACACAAGCACCGTGGTTCATAGATGGCCCTAACGAAATAAATAATAATAATAATAATAATAATAATAATAATAATAATAATAATAATAATAATAATAATAATAATAATATTAATCTTTATAAATAAAGTTGTAAGGGGTCCGCTGTCTATAATGTCGTCTGTTTTGCCAATTTTTCAGATATTTATCCGTTTTCGATCAACTCAAGACCGAATCGGTGGTTTTTATTTTTAGTGTCTGTTTTTCGGTTTGTCTGTGTACCTGTTCCACCATAATGGCGAAACGCCTGGATAGCGTCATATTTAGTGTATACTCCCGGGGAAGGTTTTGAAATGAACTTGAACTGGTCGCTCTTTTCTTTGAGGAAATATTCTAAGCTATGCAAATGTATAAACTTTTGGCCCCGGAAAAAATCGAAATATGGATGCAATTTTAAGGAATGTTCAGTCGTTTGTTTCGGGATAATTAGTGGCTAAACGGTAAGTCGTATCACAAAACATAACGCACAATCGCTTTTCAGTTTGGAGAGATCTACAACTTTGGTCCTATGACGTTTTGTCGTATTTCTATCCCTTATACGTAAAATAGAGCCGTATTTCTCAATTTCAAGTTATGTTTGTACTGTTTACACGTATATGTTATCATTTGGCATACTTATAGGAAAGACAGAATCATGACATTCGGCACGCACATTGACATGACAATTGGCCATATGACAACCAAATTTAATGATTCTAGCTGTTTTAAGAGTATCAAAAATATAAAGTAGCACGTGAAAACTGTGCAAGGTATCACCTCATACAATGAATCTAAATCAATCTATCCCATAAATAGAGAAGATACATGAGGATGTCATAGAACACTGAACGAGGTGTCTGACTGTGGAGTCCGTTTGCAGATATGTCGTACAGTTTCAAAGCAGTAACTCTCGAAATAAACGCCTGCACTTCTAGACGTGTCCATGCTTATCTATATAAATAAAATTGTGGGGGGGTCCGCTGTCTGTAATTCGTTTGTTTTGCCAATTTATCAGATATTTATCCGTTTTAAATCAACTCAAGACCGAATCGGTGGTTTTTATATTTCGTGCCTGTCAGTTTGTCTGTTCCACTATTTCGACCAAACATCACATTTAATGTATACTCATCCCTAATAAGGTTTTGATATGCATATCATTTTAAAATCTTTGAACAAACGGGGCGTTTATAGGAAAACCAGAACGGTTTTCCTCCATTTTCTCTTATACTATTGATTTCCTGTAAACTCCGTGGACTGTATGTGAAACGCCTCTTAATTGTAAACAACTCTTGTTATGTTCATAATTTACCTTACTCTTAAAATGACGAAGAAAATTACTATTTTCTGCGGGTATCATACTCTGTATTGAGTGACCGACAGACCGACAACGAACCTACAGGTTACCATGGCAACGTTCCTGAATGCTTGCCGGCAGGAAAGTAATGTATTGCCATTTTCGTCATAATTCCTGTAAATGCGTGGTTGTTCCTTGGGTAGAAAGCAAGAGAGACGTCAATCTGCCATTCTGCGGGATATTGGCGGAATATCGTTGGGGATTATGACGGTCCTCGAATAGCTTAAGTAATAACACCATTAGTAATTTTCTTATCTGTTTACCTATGAATACCTGCGCCTAAATTTCTCCTCTGTTACCGCTTTCTTATATCCGTGACTCATACCATCAGAGTTGATTGACAGACATTTGATTTTCCAATACATTCACTTGGTATTTACATATTTGTCATATCCGGTTGTCCTCAGTTATAATCCATTTTCTATTAATTTCAACTTTCTGAACTGTATTACTTTCTTATTTATTCTCTATGTATGTGAGTGCTAATCCCGAAACCTGGACACTCCCTTCTTTGAGGAAATATTCCAACCTATGCTAATGTATAACTTTTGGCCCCGAAAAATATAGGAATATGGATGCAATTTTAACGACGGTGCAGACCTTCGTTTCGGAATAATTGGTGGCTGAACAGTAAGTCTTATCACAGAAGAGAAAGCACAATCGCCTTTCAATTTGGAGAGATTTACAACTTTGGGCCTATGAATTTTTGTCGTAACTCTATCCCATATACGTTAAATAGAACTGCATTTCTCGAATTCATGTTAATTTTGTACTTTTTTACACGTATATGTTATCGTTTGGCACACTTATAGGAAAGATGCAATCATGGAATTGGGCACGCACATTGACATGACCAGTGGCCATATGTTCGCCAAATTTTATGATTCCAGTGTCACACGAGTATCAAAGAAAATAAGTAGTATGTGAAAAACTGTACCAAATTTCACCCCATTCTATGACTAACTGAATCTAACCCATAAATATAGGAGATACGAGAAAATGTCATTGGGCCAACCATGTAAGACACTAAACGAGGTGTCTGATGGTGAACTCCGTTTGTAGATGCAATTTAATATAATCTTACTCACTGCCTTTACAGTAACTTACAGAAATTCGCATACAATGTAGAATACCGTAGCGAAACACGGGTACATTTGCTAGTAATAATAATTATTCTGGGGTGTATGGACGAGATAGAAGAAAGGTTGTTCTAAGCTCTAATGGACGGGATCAATCCTGGTTCTATGTAGTGGTATATGACGGTGGCCAAATACACCAACCGCAGTCGGTAGATTTACCAATGGGACGAAATTTCGACAACTCAGCGTTTCTCTAAACCGTAAAAGAATAGTTCATGACACTTAAGCCTTCTTATTTTCCTTTTTATTTGTATTGGTAGTTGTGGTAGTATAATTATAATACTAGTGAAGGAACAATGTACCGGTCAGAGGAAAGGTACCATCTACGGAGCCAGCCTGCCAATCTAATATTTTGATTGTGCTGCTGCCTAGTGGCGAAAGAGGGATTCAACTGTACAATTTCTGTGACGGAGTTCATTTATTTTTTCAAGTGACACCAAGTGCACTGCCAGAGATCATTAACATTCCAACATCAATGGCATGGAGAGCCTAAATTTTGATCATCTTTCGGAAATTGACTACATTGGACGGGATCGAACCAACAAACGTGAGATTAGGAGTCGGAAATCTACCACTGATCCATCGAGGCAGCTGACCTGACAAAATAAAAATGGTAAATAACCTCAATACCTGAAAAATGGTTGCTGTTATTCCGCTATATGCCCTTGTATCAGTAATTCGATATGTTAAATCATATCCAATGCCTTAACTTACATGTGAAAATCCGACCGATACATTGTTCTTTCACTTGTATTTTATTAAAAGTTGCACTAAGAAAAGTGATTCTATTCCTAACATAATACATATCGTCCCTGTTCTGCCAAAACGGCGACTGTTACAATGCTCTTCCTATCCATTATTTCCCTTAAGGCTGGTCACGCCTTCCGGCCAATATGGATATGCAGTCCATCCGAATAATTTTCGTTGAGCTCATTTTCCTATGCGGCTGTGTAAAGGAAAATGAACCTTAAATACATCACAATCTAAGAGTGGGTAAATGCCATGCTAAAATACAAATCTTCGGTATGGTACAGTAAAGTTCACTTTCTTTTACACACGCACATAGGAAACTGAACTCAACGAAAATTGTTCTGATGACTGCATATCAATATATGGCTTGAAGGCGTGACCATTCCTAAGGGAAATAATGCATAGGAAGAGCATTGTAACATTCGCCGTTTTGGCAGAACAGGGACGATATATAAAAAACAAACCCCATGTTGAAACAGCCTCGAAGGGCCTTGGTCTACCAAGGGACCGCTGTTCAGGCCGGCAGATTACGACGTGTGGTGTGGTCAGCACGACAAATCCTTTCGACCTTAATCTGCCATAATACATAGTAACTTTCATGAACAACAAAAGTATAGGAAGAATTGTGCTGATTTCCTGAGAATAAAATACTTATATCACGATCCAAATTCGTATACTTGTATAAAATTCAATACGAAAAATCATCTTGATTAAAACATTCTCGTGAGGAAAGTTTAGAACTGTCCTCATACAGTTTGTTGTGTTCTGAAGTGAAAATAATATTATGCTCGTTGAGGGAGTGGTGCGTGATTTGTTGAGAGGGAATGGGGAGCGCACTTCTTACAGTACACCCTGATTGGCGAACGTGGGAACAGAGATTACTGCTCACTCTTAACGACTAAGAGTAAAAGATGACTAGTGCGCATGAGTAGAAATAGCATATATGCGCAACGACACAATGTGCACGGTATTAGTTAAATAAGGAAGTTTATACAGAAATGACTAACACTTTGGACAAGCAGATAATTCTACATTTTCTGCTAGGGTGCTTTTGGGAGCAAGATGGTAGACTCACGTGCCAATATTGAATCCATACAATTATTGTATATGCTTCAAACACACACATTCCCTGATGTTATATTATCCTCTTCATAGGTGAAGATAGATGGCGAGGTAGGGGGAATGCATTGTGCGTGAGGGGTACGGACAGCATGCATACTCTACCAAGCAGTGGAAGTGAACAAGATGGCGTCACGCCTGGCAAGTTTGAATGCATACAACCTATATTTTGCATTTAGAACGTGCATTGTCGGTTGTTACCTTGCTCATAAATTTCAAATCTACATGTATTTTGTAATGAACAGAAAATATTTTGAACAGTCAGCATACAATCACTTGTGTTCTGAACAGAAAAGAACATCTACATGTTTATTTTTTTAATGAAACTCACCAATTTTGACACTTCTAAGAAGAGACAGTAATTGGGGCAATTTGAAAGGGAGAGCGTGAGGTTGGGATAGCATTCATAGGCAAGGTTAGTTTAACACACGCGTTAACCTTATCTGCAAGTTACCTTACGTGCTCAATTCCTTCAAGTGGAGTCAATAAAGATCGTGTGTGGGTTAGGTTAGCGTTTCTAGTAACAAAGGTTATAATGTCATAATAATATTCTAACCTTAACTACATGTCAACAAACAGTACGCGTTTGTGAGTGCAGACGGTAATGATCCTGTGCACGTCCATCTTGATATATACAGGCCTGCTACTAATAGTTGTGACGACACGCGTATAGTGCTCAGGTCAGTCTCCGTCGTCGCGTGCAATTCCTATATTGCTGGTATGATACTTTTGCTCACAATGTGACAAAGGAAATGCAATAATAAGCCTATAAACACATAACATCGACGAAACACTATCAAAAGAAGACGTACGAATACACAAATATATGCAGTCAAGGTAGTAACTTATACTACATATCGTAAAATGTTCGACTGAAGGGTACTCACCTGGACTGTATACTGATGGTGGTGACTAGGCGAATTCTTTTTTCTCATAACAATGTCATTCATTTATACTTGTTTGAGCACATGATTTTTTAATTATTTATGAATTACTGTTAAAAAGGTATTTCCCAAAATATGACAGATCTTGGCCACAACACTCATTAACTCAGCAGCACATACCCACACTTGTCACAGAAATTACCAGGTTCTTCAACTTTCACTATCAAAAAATTGAAAGAAACATCCCTACGATTTCTACTGTTTAAAAAGGCATATTTGAATCAGTCATGAAGGTCTGAGTTAATGTGTAGCCTACCACAATTTGAAAAGTAGTATGACGGTCACTAGGCAAACTGCTGCTGTCTTTAATGTTCCATTAAATTACACTTACTTGAGCGCATAGTCTTGAAGGTTACTTCGTCATTCTGCAAATTATCCTCTATCCTTTCTTCTGGCGATTTTCGTTTCGAAGGTGATGGTTGAGACATATATGACGGCTACCCAGCATCGTCAGTTAATTTTGCCTTTATCCTAGGCACAGTTAAAATGGAACTATCTGGTCTTTTTACAGTGTCAACTCGAATTATATGATTTTCGTAATTTTTTTAAATACAGCCACATACATATTTACTGGGATCAAAATTAGCTCGGTGTATAGCATGAATCCATTTAGTTCGCTTCTCCATATCGCTAGGAAACGCAAATGTTGCCATAGTCAGCTCAATATTTGAACGGTAATTGGATGTACATCCAAGCACATTACACGTTCGTCCCGTTTTGCAAAACGGAGCGTACACTACACTGCACATTATAATAATAATCATAATTAAATAATAAACTTTACAGTACTTTAGACAATTCATAATAACTCAGTGAGTGCACCTAACCTATCACATGTCCTAGCAATAATTCCTAACACCGGGCTGCTGAAATAACAATGCTATAGTATTTAACACATACTATTGCTGAAAACACATATTTTACTGATGCGTTTTCATATAAACACGAATGAACTCCTCCAATAACGTTGAAAAAACAACAACGTGCCACCAAACCACCACGCAAATAAGACTCTTACCTCCATACCAATGCTCTATATGGCTGAAGTCATCACTATGGAACTGTCATGAGTAGCAGGCCGGAACTTCGAGTTGGCCGTGGCCTGTGTGAGTTTAAGTTAGGTTAGGTAAACACACGTATTAACCTTACTTGCAAGTCACCTAACAAATACGGCGGCTTCAATTGGGGCACATCATATTCGACTCTTGTAAAGGGGTTTGTGACCTGACGGGTTTGAATCCCTTCTACCAGGAGGATTAGCTGAATCCTACAAGAATTAAATCTTAAATTAATGCAGAAAATGCAAATACCATTTTGGTTACTTTTTCTTTTAACATTGACAAGTCTTTTATATTTATGCCATTGATAAGTCATGGAACTGGAATATAAGCTCGAAACGTACGTCTATAATAATGAAAGGAAGTGTTTGTGAGTGTTTTGTGTGTGCGCGCGATGCCCAGTCAAATCTGCCGCACGCAGAAATCTGAAGTTTTGCACATAGGTAGATTCAAGTGGGTCCGAATGCATTTCGAAGCCGAATTCGCTTTCGTTGTGAGTTATGAACGAAAAACCATCGGAAAACATGTGTTAGGATATGACAATCCAACGTGCATAGACTCACTGTCAGTAGGAAACGTGCAAAAGAGAGGCAATACAAGCCAAGGATCCACTTTAATTCCATGGTGTAAGAAGCCATTTTCGGTCCCAGACATACGAAGATTGATTTCTTCAACGATGATATTCTTATTTACAATGACATGTAGACATGTAGAAGATATCATATGTCTTATATAATCTGATAAATAGCTTTTTTGTATTAGATCATTTTTAAAGAAAAATACAGTATTAAATATTATCCATACCCGTGACCGATCACGTTACGACTGATAGCCTGACCGCTCGCAAGTTAATGAGTTGAAATGAATGATGTGATATATGACAGTAGGATGGGAGAGGGTGAAACCCGGTGTCGATATAAATCCTACTCCCTTCGAATAGCACCAAGGGGCCTGCTAAGGCTTAACTTCTCCATATGGCGGGCGAATCATCATCAACAGTGCCATATGCTCTCACTCCACATGAAAACTGCGGAGAGGATTGGAATTCGATCCATGCTATTGACACTTAGTTTAGTGATTAGAAATTGTATACTACTATCTCCTAGACTGCCAACCAAAATTATGGTGCAGGAAACATGTTCCATCAACGGGACACGAACTGATTAACCAGGGTGTCAGACCGTATAGACTTGACGCCTTAACATACATGGACACCGGGTGGGCTTTTTCCTTGAAACAAATTTTGAATCCGTGATAACTGAAACGTGTGTACTGCACCACAGCTCACAAGAAAGTGACGCCTGAAACAAGTTACTTAAATAAATACATTCATATTAATTTTGAAATTTAATAAATTTGACGTAATTAATCAAGAAGTGGTATACAAGAATTTACGTTCATTTAATTTTAATATTTCACAAGATAATTAATATTCATATGTAGTTATCGTATTTTCAAGCCCGACTGAGATTTATCGAATACTGCTTTTGAAAAAGAAAGGGTGAACTGTGAACCCTAGTATTATGAGACCCAATGGACCGATTCCAACTAGACTCACATTATTTTAACATTTGGAACTTTTTTCTTTCAAATGAACCCCATTTATCTCAATATCTCAAAAACTTGTAAAATTATAGAACGAACACGCTTTTCGAAACTGTCTCACATATGCATATGCTTACATTTTTATGTATCGAGGCAATGCTACTTTATTGTGAATGAGTTAAATTTAAAACGTTAAAGAGAAACGTTTAATCAGCTATTCAGAAAGTTTTGCTCACAAAGAGGCGCCTCTTTTGCATTTTATTGCCCTTCCTTCCACTTTCAGTTACCAGCCCCAGACAAGGTGACGTGTAATTAGGTTAGCTCATGCTATTACTTCGAGAGATATAATGTAATGAGAAGAAAACACCTCCATGAAGAGCTCTTCTTTGCAAGTGTTAGTTCATGGAACAGTTCTTGTATGGTGATATAATTAGTGTAAACTATGAGAACACTCTCCCTGGATGGCTGATTAGATGTAACTCAAACATAGATCATCTCATTAATTCTATCACTCAGTTACTCGGAATAATTGGAGATATCTTCTTACTTTTAAGTTTTTCACTCTGTCAAACCACTATATATAACACTTATAACACAATAGCATGCCTGTTCTCAAAGAACATCTCCACCTTCTACCAAATCACTTATAAACAATCGCATATTTCATTATTATTAATATTATGATTATTAAAAATACATCGCAATTATGAAATATCCCGATGGAAATGGTCACATACAGTACCGTGAAAATAAGGTAAAATTAACATATATTGACCCATCAACAACAAAAACAACAAAAACAACAATATTATAGCAACAAATGTACAGAAAGAAATACTATGAAAAAGAAATTATAAAAATACTAATAGTTTTACATTCTAAATCCAGCACCATCATATACAAATTCACACACAACTTAAGTATTTCCAGTGCTTGCCACTTCGGGTTACAATACTATATGTTGAACTTACTACTAACTTAGCATTACAAGTGATAATAAAGTGACAGGCGGGGATACCGACCCCTATACTATCAAGGAGATTTTTATAATTTTTATAATTTCTTTTTCATGGTATTTCTTTCTGTACATTTATTGCTATAATATTGTTGTTTTTGTTGTTTTTGTTGTTGATGGGTCAATATATGTTAATTTTACCTTATTTTCATGGTACTGTATGTGACCATTTCCATCGGGATATTTCATAATTGCGATGTATTTTTAATAATCATAACAGTGCCGTACTGTAGGAATGTACGTTTGCATTTATTTACGCACTCCCAGTGTACAATGCATGTAAGGTTCATTTTCGTTTAATCGTCGACATAGGAAAACGAACACAACGGACATTGTTCTGATGGACTGCGTATCCATATGTGGCTGGGAGGCGTGACCAGTCTTAAGGAGAATAATGGATAAGAAGGGTATTGTGGGATACAACGTTTTACCGGTGAAGCGACGATATAGTAAGTTAAAAATATAGGTAATTACCCATCAACAACAACAACAACAACAACAAGTAAAACAACATGAATGCAACAAGCAATTCACTAAAAAGAGAATACTACAAGTAATACTACTAGTTTAACAACCTAAATCGAGGAGAAAATCACAAATTCAGTGTCCGTAACTTAAACTTTAAATATTCGCTTTACACTAGAACTAATGATCTTCTTAAATTACTTGATACCTGAAGGGAATATATCAAATCCTGCTGCAGGTAATTTATTCCAATCACTTATGGTCCTATTAACGGAGGAAAACTTTCCCGATCAGTATGTTGGTTTCTGGCCACAATTTTATACTTGTGAACATTTCTCGACAAGTACGAGGTAGGTTCCAACCTATTCCTAGTACTACTAAAAGCAGCCCTTCCCGTATGGCTCTCATAAAGACCAAACAGGCAAGCCTTAGTTCCTCAAATAATGGTATTCCTCCTATTCCCGGTTACGAAAGGCATCACTCTTCTCTGAACTTCATCTAGGGAGTTTATTAAACCTATCCTGTACGGATCCCAGCACGCAGATCCATATTCTAGAATCGGTCTTACCAAACGTTTACAAGCTTTACTTTTGGCACATGAATTAGCTTTCTTGAGATTCCGCGCAATAAAATGTAACGATCTCCAGGATTTCTTAACTACATTTTCCACTTGCTGTGACCAGTTTAAGTCTTTTTAATAGTAAATCCTAACAACTTTCAACTATCAACTTCAATAACAATTTTCCCTCTTTCCTGTCCTTTTTTCTTTTACTGAAACACAATTTCTTACTTTTTCCGCTGCAGATTTTCATTCAATTTTCACGCGCCCATCTTTCAATCCTATCTATATCCTAAAGAGGTCCACTTCCGATTTTCTCGAATCAGGCAGATCGTCCATGAAAAGTATTGGCCCAATTATGCTACCCTGAGCAACACCAGACGTAATTTTTGTTGGAGAAGATAGCATTTCTCCTATGCGCACCCTCTGGGCTCTTCCATTGAGGAGTTCTCGTATCTACTTCACAACTGTGATGTCAATGCCCGTACGCGTTAACTTGTTAAGGAGGATGTCATGTGACACAAGATCGAATGCCTTCGCAAAAATCAATTATTACTGCATCAATCCTTGACCCCTTGACCCATTGTCGAGCTTATCCGATATAACTTGACATAAGGAACAGAGCTGGCTTTCGCAGGAGAAGCCTAACCCTAAAACCATGGTGCCCCTTAAATATCGCCCCTGTTCTGCCAAAAGGGCGAATGTGACAATGCTCTTCCTATCCATTATTTTCCTTAAGAATGGTCACGCCTTCCAGCCATATATTGATATACTGTCCATCAGAACAATTTTCGTTGAGTTCAATTTCCTGTGCGCGTGTGTAAAGGAAAATGAACCTTAAATACATCACACTCTAGGAGTGGGTAAATATCATGCAAACATAAATTCCTTCAGTATGGTACAGTAAGGTTTATTTCCCTTTACACACGCGCATAGGTAAATGAACTAAACGGAAATTGTTCTGACGGACCGCGTATCAATATGTGGTTGGAAGGCGTGACCAGTCTTAAGGAAAATAATGGATAAGAGGAGCATTGTCACATTCGCCGTTTTGGCAAAACAGGGGCGATATCATTCCAGAAGAGTCCTATTTTAACCTCAAATAATCTACAAATAATTGCTCCATTTGTTTGCATAAGATTGACGTCAAATTTACCAGTCTGTGGTTATTCAAGTCGCTCTTGTCACCCCCTTTGTGAATAGGAACTACAACGGCTGATTTCCAATCTTCTGGAACTTTCGTAATGTTCAGTGATATACTAAAGATTCTTGTTAAATATGGTAGGATCATTTCACCCCCGAGTTCCTCTCCGGAAATAGAATCTGGCCTACAGGATTTATTTTTTCTGAGTTTAGAAAGACCTCTGCTCAACTTTAATTTGGAAATAATTATTATTTATAGGAACATTTTTCCTGAATAACTGTGCCGCGGGATTAAAAACCGTTCTGTAGTGCTTGTTTAATTCTTCCGATTGACTGATTTATTTATTGTGCTTCAGACAGGTATAAACCTAATGATGTGAAACACATATACTACTACATTAGATCAAAAACAAATATCAAATGAAAATTACATTGTCTCTTATGGAAGGCGTTGTAAAATTAAGTCTTAAATGAAAAAAATACACTTCCCTTCAGAAACATATTAGTACAAATATTTGGTTACATATGCACATAGTATAACAATGTATTTAAAATATTACAATCAAAATGATTTACGGCTTTAAAGCTGCATTAGTACTGTAATTATACATGATGGTAGTGATGTTATCGAAGATAATAATGATGATGAGGTAGATGGTATTATCAGTGGCGAAGCGAAGCGTGAACTAAGTAAGGGGGTAGACAAAGATTTATTTTATTTATTATTATTATTATTATTATTATTATTATTATTATTATTATTATTATTATTATTATTATTATTATTATTATAAGGAATTTCGTTTTCGACGCATACATCTGTATTCAGTATTATATTAAAGACTCTGAAAATAAGACAAACCCTATAACAACCTATAACCCTACGTGCAATTGAGTTATTTTTAAATATAGACGAAATAGGCTGCGGGAATTGTCAAATAACAACATACTTTTAGAATAAAAAAATAGCAATATATTTCATTGTTATGTAGATTTAATAAGAGAAATAAGAAATAAATAGTTGTTCGTACAAGTCACCTTAAACAATATCCGACCCGTTGGCTGAACGGTCAGCGTACTGGCCTTCTGTTCAGAGGGCCCGGGTTCAATTCCCGGCCGGGTCGGAGATTTTAATCTTAATTGGTTAATTCCAATGGCACGGGGGCTGGGTGTATGTGTTGTCATCATCATCATCATTTCATCCTCATCACGACGCTCAGGTCGCCTACGGGGGTCAAATAGAAAGAAAGACCTGCACCTGGCGAGCCGAACCCGTCCTGGGATTTCCCGGCACAAAACGCCATACGACATTTCATTTTATCTTAAACAATATTCTTGTAAATAAGTTTAATCCGCCTGTCCTTCCTTTCGGCAAATATATCTATTACTCTCGTCTTGAAGTCGGGCGTCTTGCTAAGATTCCATAGAAATTCCTTCTCTATAGCTAGAGTTCCCAAGTTAGACAGTCTCTGGTTGGTCATCCAATTCCTTAAATACGTTTTAATTCGTTGGAAGGCACTCACAGCGCGTTCAATAGAAACTGACTTTAACGGAATATACAGCAGCAAGTTAAGCAATTTTTTCCGTATGCGTACTCTAGAATACCTTATTAAGACTGGAAGCCAATAGTTGTTGGAGTTATAATACCGCAACTAATATTGGCGGGCAAGAAAATGCATGTACTTGAAGGGTTTTGATGCTGTCATTCATTTATTAGGTGTAAGTTTACTATACTTCGTATTTGAATATTATTAATTTATTTTTAGACGTGTCTTAAAATAAAGTAAATTCCAATTAATTACTTTAAAATCATGTCTGAGTTGGTAGCCAATAAGGGCACCTTTACAAGAGAGATCCAAATACTAGCCAATGAGAGCAAGGAGAGACGCTGGTAAGTCTGTCTACTGGGCGGAGAGATCTCGCTATAGGAAAGCTATAGTTCCACAGTCAGTGCCTACAGATAGCGTTAGTGTTGCTCTATCTGAAAGCTTTGAAAATCAAGGGGAAAATACACAGAATCAACAGCGTCTACTTTCGCCTACATGCTTCGTGTAACTGACACGAGCCCCAGCACTGCCGAAGTGAGACGAAAATAAGTAAAGCAGGGAATACAATAATGTCACGAATGTGGAAATAATTAATGTTCTAAAAAATAAATTGCATTAACTAGACAATATTTGTTTCACAAAATGTTAATGGTACACGCTGTCTACCCTGTCTCCCCTGACGCTTCGCCCCTGGGTATTACTAGAAACTTGGAAGAGAACTAAAGTTATGACTTTAACAATAAGAGTCAGAAAATTGGGATTTTTTCCGAGAACAGAAAACAATTACGTTATTTGTTAACATTGTTTTACTATGGAAGTGTATGTAGTTGCAAATATATCTAGTCTGTACTCATTACTATATTTGTTAAAGATTTACATTGAGTTAAGCACTGATGAATTGCTATGTTGTTGGGTTCTTGATCTAGAGCAGTAGAAAATAGTACGTTTTGGACGTGCGGGTAGATTAGGGACAAACAAGTTGAACAGAGAGCATTAGGACTGCCAATAAGGTTGTTAAATAATTTGTAGACAAATAGAAGGATTGCATTTACTCCTCTTTTTGCTACGAACTTCTAGCTAATTTGTTTCATTAAGTCATCATACGAATCAAATTTAGGGCAACTATTAGTTATTTTGTACGTAAAGTATCCAAGAAATTTGTTTTACACCAATTCAACTTTGTTTTCATATAGTTTAAAGCTGGGATTCCAAATGGTCACTGCATATTCTAGCCACTTCTTACAAAGGATTTATATAATAGCTTTATTGCCTCTGGATTTGTGATGTCACGTGTGCGTCTCTTAATAAATCCTAATATTCTGTAAGTATCTGCTACAACTTCGTTTATGTGCTGAGAGAAGGTCAATTTAGCGTCAACGTGCACACCAAGATCCTCCATAGAATTCACTGATGACAGATTAATATACAAATTATTATGCGTGTGATTAATTTTATTTTTATTCCTAGAAAATACCATTACATGACACTTGTTAATGTTAAAATCTAACTTGTTAATAACGCTCCAATGCGATATGCTTTTGAGGTCTTTCTGAAGAAATCTACAGCTCTCCTATGACCGAATGGTTTTGAAAATGTTTACATGGTCTGCGAATAGCAATATGTTTGAATATTTTATGCATTTAGGAAGATCGTTAATAAGCAGTAAGACGAGTAATGGTCCAAGATTTGAGCCCTGTGGGACACAAGATCGAGTATTGTAATTCTCAGATTCAAATCCTTTATAAGACACAAATTTTTGTCTATCAGAGAGATATTATGCAAATAATTTGATTAAGCTGTGAGAGAGACCACAAAAAGCTAATTTATTTAAAAGTACATTGTTATCAACTTTATCGAATGCTTTCTTAAAATCTGCAAAAACTTCATCAACTTGGCCTCCTGCATCCATGGCTGCCGATATTTCATGAGTGATCTCCAAAGATTTGTTATTGTCGATTTCCCAGGTCTGAAGCCATGTTGGGTGTCAATGATGATAATTAATTTTTACGTGTTCGAACACATGCCTAGAAGAGTTTATTCGTAAACTTTTGGTAATGCGGAAAAATTGCAGCGGGTCTGTATTTATTAATTACTGACCTATCCCCGGATTTGTGAATCGGACTAACTCACGTTATCTTCCACTTTGTCGGAAAAGTTTCAGTTTTTAGCAAAATGTTAAAAATAATTGAGAGACGGTATAATAAAATATCTCCACAGCCTTTAATTATATACCGAGAGATTATATCTGATCCTGCGAGTTTTTAGGTTTCATCTTGGGTATTGCGTTTTGAATTTCAGTAGTACTAATTTCATTAACATTTAGTTTTTCATCAATGGATCTACTGTATTTCCGTATTCTCATATTTCACAAAATCATTCCGCACCATTTCTCTGAGTATGCAGATGAGAAATAGCCTGCAAAATTTTAGCAACAGATTTGTCGATTAATAGTTTTTTTCCATTGTATTTCATTACACTGACACCGGGGTTCCTTTGCTTACTTTTAAGAAATGCCCAAAGTTCTTCGTATCTACGCTCATTTCATGTTCTACCTGCCGATAGAGGCTTTATACGCAGTTCTTATATAATTTTTAATTTTTAACACTTCTTCTCAATTATTTGAATTTCAAGAAATGGGAAGCCTGATTTCTCTGCCCTTCGCGCATTTTCCTGTGATGGTATGCTTTACGCATAATATTTCTTATTATCCCTTGCGTAAACCAACAGGGGTGTAGTTTCCTTTTCCTGACGGTTGCCGGAGCACAGGAATTTATAACAGAATAAAATATATTTAATGCCTGTTTAACATCAGTGTAATTTTCCAGAAAGCTCCAATCTATGAGCAAAAGTCCTCAGTGTAACGATTCAAAATCTGCATTGTTATAATAGTGTATATTTTTATTTCCCGCATCATTACATTTTGCTCCTTTTTTTCTGGTAACAGAAAGTAATATTTAAAGTCGGGTTATGTATGTCCTCTGTTACGAGAGGATGGAAATTTTTATCGACAGTAATGGGAGTGATATTTGACAATACTACGTCAAGCATACTGTCATTGTTATTAACAACACCGTTAACATTTCTTAATCCCATGAATTGTAAGAAATTATTTAAATGTACGGACGTACACTTTATATCGTTTTCTGCAATAATTTGTGGTAAAATAGTCTCATAATACTAACTGTTTACTAGTTAAAATATTTTATGTTTTTAAAATGGTATTTGCTTTACGTCGCACCGACACAGGTAGGACTTATGGCGACGATGGGAGAGGAAAAGCCTAGGAATTGGAAGGAACCGGCCGTGGCCTTAATTAAGGTACAGCCCCAGCATTTACCTGGTGTGAAAATGGGAAACCACGTAAAACGATCTTCAGGCCTGCCGACAGTGGGCTTCTATCCCACTATCTCCCGGATGCGAGCTCACAGCTGCGTGTTATTAACCGCACGGCCAACTCGCCCGGTTATTTAAAATAGGACTGGCTTCGATATCTTTGTAAAATTCATTATAATCAGGCAGTTTAGTACTAGGCGGAAGGTATACCACACAAATAAAGATACTATCAAGATTTTCCCTCATAAGTTTAACACATACATGCTCAGGTGAAACATGCATGTCAACTTGTGAGGCCTTATATTTGTTGCTGACAGCCAGTACAACACCTCCGTCAAGTTCTTTACCTGTTGACATTTTATTACAGTCGCATCAAAATACGTTATATCTCGGATCAAAGAGCTCATAATTGGTAATAGAATAATTTAGCCAGCTCACCGTCAAAGCCAACAGATTGAAGTTCTCACCTAATAAGTTTTTGTAAAATAAATCAAGGTTGGTCCTTAAACCTCTACAGTTCTGGTAATACACGTTTAATTACTTACTTAGAGAGAAATCTTCAAGTAATGCAGGGAAAAATTCCGGTAACTATGAATAGAAGCCCTTGAAAAGTGAAAATAAGGAAGATTAGGCCCGCTGCTCTCTGAACATACATCACTCGGAGTACACTCACTTCCCTAATACTACATGCAATACAAAGGACCTGAAACATAACAGAAGTTATATCTGGCATTTCTAATTCAACTTATTCAAGTCTTCAGTTGCATTAATTACACAAATATTTGAACCTTGAAGTCGTATGATTCCATTTCTTACCCATGTATACCTGTAGTTGTCCTCCGTCTTGAATACAAGAACGAGTGCTAACAGCTTCCTCTTCCCCGACGCCAGGCTTTAGTTCACATAAATGATGCTGTCGTTCGGAATTCCTAGGTGTCGTGTAGGAACGTTGTGTTTAATTTGCCTTCTCTGCATGATGTTCTCCTTGTTGTAACGTCGAACAAACCTCACGATGATCCCCTGTGAGACTGGCCGGGTAGTCCATGTAACCGGTGAAAAGCAATTAATCATATTTTATTCTACTTGAAGGTCCAGAACTCTCCCTATGCCCATTGGTTTTTACAGCACGTTTTCGTTGGATTTCTATGGAACACCAAATATTTCAAGTGTGTTACTGCGAGAATATTGTTCAGACTCTGTTAATCGAATGTCGAAACTTTTCAACTGAGCTCTGAGATTAGAGTTCTTAAACCGGATTGCTTCCACGTGTTCACTAAGTTTCCTTATAAGGTCGTCTTTCTCAGCAATAGACTAAGTGTTGCTTTCCCTATAAGGTCGTCTTTCTCTCTGTCTTTTCATGGCAGAGAACTATGGACTTCCCTAGCTCACAGTCTCTCTTAATTAGCTTATATTCGAGTTCCCTCATTTCACTTTGCAGCTCTAGTAACAACCTTACCACGTCCTCAATAGAGTAGCACTGCTTTTGATTCGTGCTTGCCCACCAACACTTGCCATTGTTCATTTCACTACATTTACCGCGAGTCCATTTTTCACATAGTCCACACTGTACTTAATCCTTCTTGCCCAGCTCCTTATTCTTGAACGTAGAAAATGACCACCTGAACCAACCAATCACACAACCAACTACACTCCTCAGATGGATAGAAAAAGTAGGATAGTCCTGGAAATGAAAAGTGGGAATTGATAATGACCATATAAACGCTAAGTTAGGTGTTTCCGCAAATTGTTGCTGTACTGTTGGTTATCATGAACAAGTAGATTTACTTTTCGGTCGATGGTTAGTGATAGTAGTAACAAGTGATTTCCTTTGCTATATATTATTTATTTTAGCCTCCCGTATTTTACACCAACGTTCGATACCACAGTTTTCGCACACGTACATATAATATACGTGGAGAAGATGACCACGGAGTCACTAAACCTAAGAATAAAACGTAACTATTCCCTGTAATCATTATACTTACTTATTAACTTGTTTATTACATTACACTGTCGTAGTTCTAGGAAGGTTGTTCCAAGACTTACAGTATTTGTCTTTTTTCTCCCAGAGAGAGATAAAATCTCACAGTAGCTTGTTGTGAAGATGGTTTCCCGTATTTTCCAATATTCACTTCTGTTGTCCTAGATCTTGCCTATCACTTCTATTGAGTTAAAAAGAGAAAACTTAATAAGAATTATATCAGTAAGGGCTAACCACAGCAAACAAGTCTGAAGGTAAACCTGCGGTACCGAACGTCTCGCCAGCTTACTTTCACGACATAATGAAAGCTCTGACAATCAGAGCAATCCATTAAGTATCATCTGACGTAGATTAAAAACACTGTCCTAGATGTTGTTGTTGTGGTTGTGGTTGTGGTTGTGGTTGTGGTTGTGGTTGTGGTAATAGAATAAACATTTGCTATTCTTGATGTTGTTCTTGTTGTGTTGTTGTAGTTAAACGGCTTTATAAATCGTGGTTGATTATTTAGTGTACCTACTGTAGTATGTGAGGGATATGTAATAATCATCCTATAGTCGTTATAAGTAATAATTAATAATAACCCCTCAATGATTTTAAAGTTAAAGAGGAAGATATCGTCGTTGCGTTTGTGAACACCACTGTGTGGTAACATTTTTGGAAGAATACTAACCCGCAGCACAAATATTATGAAGCGCAAGAATTCCTTGACTATGTTGGCACAATATTAAACCTTAGATGACAGAAGCTTACGGGCCAAAGTTATGAGTTAAAATATTTCACATAATAGATTTTGCAGACGAAAGATATGCATTTTATTATTTGAAGAATTAAAATATCGGCTAAAAAGAGAAGACCGTAAGAGGTACAGACGCTCTAGGCCACAAACTTTATACCATCCCGGTCAAAAGAGAAGAACTGTCCCCAGGGGTAGTCATAATTATATAACGGCAGTGTCGGCTACGCAGTACGATCGTTTAGGCTGTAAGTTTCTATTAGCGAGTAGTTTCTAACCCATGTAAACCCATCTTAGTGAATCTTCTGAAAATGTTAAAGGATGAACCGTGCCATCTAGAATCCGTCTATTCTCCATAAGCTCTACTGCGTGAGAAACAGCTGAATTTCATTCCTATGTAGAGAGAAGCAACTTGCTGTTGACTACCATAAATACCCTGTTTATTTTAGGTAAGTTAATTATACAGAAATGAATCACAACAATTGCTTTCTTCTTTTTCTCCCAATATATTGTCGTAATAACTTTTTTTTGCTATTTGCTTTACGTCGCACTGACACAGATACGTCTTACGGCGACGATGGGATAGGAAAGGCCTAGGAATTGGAAGGAAGCGGCCGTGGCCTTAATTAATTAATTTGCCTGGTGTGAAAATGGGAAAGCACGGAAAACCATCTTCAGGGCTGCCGACAGTGGGGCTCGAACCCCGATTACTGGATACTGGCCGCACTTAAGCGACTGCAGCTATCGAGCTCGGTCGTAATAATTGTATGAAGATAGTCATGCACATTCAGCTCAAACTCCCTTATATGCTACTGTCTGACACTTGTATGTGAACACTAGATATTTTCCAATCACTGAAAATGTTTAACTGTAGTCAGGAAAAAGACATACTATGAACTAATACGTGCACTGCACTGAGAGGCGAATACATAGAGTTTCTACATCTGTGAATTTTTCCTTTACTTTTCAAATATTTTCGTAATTTGTACCGATATTGATCCTAAATGTTAGACATGTTGTGCATATGTTTTCACAAGTTTAAAAAATATATTTTACTTTTATAGAATATATTAACTCTATCATCTGAAGAAAAATTAACATATAATTGGTAAGAAAGAACACAGTTGAATTCCTGAAGTGATTTACGTGGTTTCATGTTGTTACACCAATTAAATGCCAGGAGCTGCAGCCTACCTTAATCAAGATCATGGCCGTTACCTTCCCCACCCCACTCCTACCACTCGAGAGTTCACATGAGAAACTCTAGTCTAGATGTTAAACATCGTACTGACATATTTATCTAGAGGTGGAGTGCGAGAACCAATCAGAATTTACTTCCACAATGTCTAGATTGTATTCGCAATTACGGTCCCGAGGTGAGGCCATCCAATTTCACCTTATAATTATCCTTATACTCGTGATAGGTGTGTAATGGAGCTCAGGTCAACCAGGTGTAAGGCAATTGCCTTATAGAACAACAGACTGTTCTGGTATTACTCTGTTTATATATATCTTATACCTTACTTCCACCAACGTTTGATTAATATAGAATATTGTGTTAATGTTGCACAGGACAGAGGCTACAAGTCTTACCTGTAGTTATAAAATAGAATTTCAATCACTCACTCTCTCACTCTTTAACCCACTTTGGCTTCCAGGACGTGTCCTATTCTCGTGAATTCGTTCTCATTCTCAATTCTGATGCAGATGGATGTTCTGCAGAGGACACATTCAATTAAGATGCCAACACTGGTGCATATGACATGTACTTCCCAATTTCTGGCAAAATAATAAGAACATTCCCTTAATTAGATATAAAATTATTGTAAATTTGAACTTAGGCATATACATTGGTTTCCTTTTAATTATCATTACACACCAAAAAAGAGTTAAATCAAGTAAATTAATAAAATTGCTTCAAAATTGGATTAATGAACATATGAAGTCCCTTCCAATTGAGGCATCTCTAAAAATCGTAAAATTAGTAAGCAGGCCGTAGAACCGAAGTACATAGTTTATTGAAGAGTAATAGAAGAGATTTAGGTGTACAACTAGATATTCTGAACGAGAGTGAGCATTATTGTGCAGAATATATGATAATGGCTTCAGGCACACACTATCTGTAGTCTTGAATTGTACTCCTTTAATCTTAAGCATCAATCTACATTTCCTCAAAGGAACTATTAGATCTCTATCAAGAGATTTACTTAGATTACGAAACGGCCATATTTTGACACTTCATGGTCTCGTTAAAACAAATTACAGTAACATTTGTTTTTATTATTATTTATTTATTTATTTGTTTGTGTATTTATTTATTTATTTATTTATTTATTTATTTATTTATTTATTTATTTATTTATTTATTTATTTATTTATTTATTTTGAACGCTTTCTAGGTAATGATAGCTCAGAAATTGTACAGATTTTAGGAATTCAAAGCACAATAAAC
This sequence comes from Anabrus simplex, assembly GCF_040414725.1. Taxonomy (NCBI): domain Eukaryota; kingdom Metazoa; phylum Arthropoda; class Insecta; order Orthoptera; family Tettigoniidae; genus Anabrus; species Anabrus simplex. Next base: position 1,106,241,896 of record NC_090265.1, on the reverse strand, counting down.
CTTAATTTACACTACATTTTCCGCAGAATTTGAACCCATATATTTCAGAACAATTCCAGTCGTGACAATGATCACCGTCTTATCCATGGTCTTGTAGATGTTGGTGTTGACATCCAACATCCTCAGTCCTTCCATCAGAGTTTTAGGTATAGCAGCTGTACTCGAGAGAATGATTGGTACAACTATCACCTCTCAATAGTTCCATAGTCTTTGAAAATGTTTTGCCAATGGTGTATACTTGTTGATTTTCTCCATATACTTTTCATGGAGGTTCGACAGTTATATCGATCAGAGAGGCACGTTTTATTCCCTTCGCTAACACCACTATATGTGGTCTATTGTGGATATTCGTCTTTTCCGTGGTAATTGTTCGATCCTAGTACATTTCAATCTCATCATTTTCGAGTACAGTTTGAGGGCTGTACTTAAAGAAGGGAAGTCTTTCATCAACCACTCTGTATTTAATAGCAAGTTCTTGGTGCAAAATATTGGCAACCGAGTCGTGGCTTCCTTATACTCCCTTCCTGAGAAGTCTGAGCATTGGGAAGTAACATAATGGACGGTTTCTTGCGTTTGGCAGCCATACCGGCACGAGTCCCTCATGACTCTTGGATACCTCACCACGTTGTTCAGGTAGCTTCTGGTTGGAATGACTTGTTCTTGTATAGCCAACATAAAACCTTCTGTTTCAGGGAACATTTTCCCTGCAGTTGGCCAACAGTTCGATGCTTCTAAATCGACATATTCTTGTCTAAGTAGGGATGCTTCCCATGTAGCCATGCATCCAACTGTTGCAAATCAGTTCTTACTTCTCGCTCTAGGTTTTGGTGGTTTTGAGTTTTCAGCTGATATATGAAAATACATCCTCAGCGATACTGCTTGCCGGGCTGGTGGAGCTCCAATGTCCATCATACCACTACACTCAGACTGCGTGGCAGAGTCAGTCGCTCAATTGTTGACTTTGGGTGGTGTTTTATTCCCTTAGTCATCAGGCAGCACAGTTTATTTTCAAGATTTTCGATGTCAGTCTTGCTTCACTTGATAGCTCCGAAGGAGTAGTTAAGAACTGGTATCGCAGCATAGGTGTTGATTGCTTTAGTTATGTTATTATTATTATTATTATTATTATTATTATTATTATTATTATTATGCTAATTACTGTTCTACAGAACTAACCCAAACAGATTTTCGGTAGAGCTGGGAAAGAAAGGGGCTAGGATTGGCAAGGAAATTGTTGCGACTTCAATTAAGGTTCAGTCCTGGCATTTGCCATATGTTAAAATGGGGAAAAACAAAGGGAAATCATACGATGGTGTTCTTCCCTGCACCTCGAATATAAATTCACTCTTATATGACCCGCTTTATGATTCACTCATTATTATTATTTATTCGCTGGGGACATCGAGGACAACGTTAAGTCTTGTTACATCTGGCAGTGAAGTTTGCTTTCTTTTGAGCCCAGAATTCCCTCATTCTTTCTGAGTAGACCTGCTTGCGTTCCTTTGTCCAAGGGACACCGTGTCTTCTTCTCAGTTGTTCGTCTCGGTTAAGCCCGTTCGTCATATTCGTTTTTCGGAAAAGACCTCTCTCAAGGGGTCTTTCGGTTTTATCTGTAGAACGTGAAAGTCTTCATTGATGTTTCTGAACCAAGATATCGTGGTTTTAGATGAAAGATCTGCTTGGTCAAACTGTTTCCGTCCATTCGTTTCAGTTGACCATAAAATCGTTCCTGTCTTTTGCAGATCGTGTCTGTAATTTTCTCTATATTCTGCGCTCATTTTTATCCAGTTCTTCGAGGAGTGCTTTATTGGTATTTAGAGATAGGGTTTCGGATGCATACATGATTACTGGCTTCAGAACCGTTTCATACTGACCTATCTTAGTATCTTGGGAGAGGCATTTTTTGTTGTACATCGTGCGTGACGTTTGGTAGGCTATTTCAAGTTCGTGTATTCGTTCCCTAAGTGCTTCTTCGTCCAGTCCAGTTTTCATGATGATCTCATCCAGGTACTTACATTTTTATACTTGCTTGATGTCATTGTATTTCGTCCGATGTTTTGGTGGTGCGTCGTTGTTTTTAGTCATTACTTCTGTTTTTTCAAACGATATCTTCAGGCCAGTTTGTTCGGCGATATCCTGTAACAGTTCGATTTGAATCCTACCTGTTTTTACGCCGTTCGACAGAATGGCGATGCCATCACCAAACGGTAGATAATCTACAATGATTCCATTGGATTTGGTTCCCATTATCAGCGGGCAATCGTCGACTTGAATTAATCTCGTTCGCCAGGTCCGCATGATCTTCTCAGGAATGTTGTTGGAAAGCATCGGGGAGAGCCCATCGCCTTGTCTGACTCCTGTTTCTTTTCTCAAAAGAATCCCTGGAACTTTACTTTTGAATTTTGTATCTGTCAGGGTGGATTTAGTTAAGGTCAGCAATTTCAGGTGAACCCCGAATTCATTAGGGATGTTTAGCAGCACCTCGCGGTCTATCGAATCGTATGCTGTCTTGCAAAGACCGTCACGTACATTTTGGGCCTTACAGTGAATACCTGATGATCGTTTTGACGTTATGTATCTGTTCAGCCGTAAAGCGACTTTTCCTGAACCCCCCCCCCCTTGATATTCACCTATTTGATTCTCTACTTGGGTTTCTAAACGCTTCAGGAAGGAAAGCGAGAGAATTTTGTAGGTTACCAGTAGCGGGGATATTCCTCTGTAGTTGTTGATGGTTTTCGTGCTGCTTTTCTCTGCAATCTTCGGGTAGGGTTTCCTCAGTCCATTTTTTTAATTTGCTTTTGCGAGATTTAAACTGATTCCTCAGAGGCATATTATTATTATTATTATTATTATTATTATTATTATTATTATTATTATTATTATTATTATTATTATTATTATTATTATTATTATTATTATTATATCCGGCTCATTGGCTGAATGGTCAAAGTAGTGCTTTTCAGTTCAGAGTACCTCGGGTTCGATTCTTGGTTGGGTAGGAGATTTAACCATAAATGGTTAATTTACTTTGCTCAGAGACTGAGCACTTGTGTGTCCCCGACATTCCTGCAACTCACATGCCACACACAACACAAGCCTTCGCCACGATTATACGCAGTTTCCTACCAACGGAATATACCACCCACCTGCGTCGGAGAGTCTGCCTTACAAGGGCTGTACCCGGCTAGAAATAGCCACACGAAGTTTTATTATTATTATTATTATTATTATTATTATTATTATTATTATTATTATTAAACACAGTATTATGCGATTGGCCATCCAACACGTAGAATCATTGGTTAGCATTGGTATTCTTGTACTCTTCTCAAAACTCCATTCTCTCGTTGTGGATCTGTCGTCTTTCTTGTGTCTACGCGTTTTTGAGTTTCAGTTTTCTTGCCGTAGGTTCCTTGAGTGTGAACTTGTACTCCGTGCCGTTGCCAGCTGGTCAATACTAACTTCAGAGAGAACCTTTTTGGTGTATATTAGCCAACGTACTTTGGTTTGTAGGGTTCCATTGATGTTGGGGAAGATTTTCTCGATCAGTCGCGATTGGTTCATTCATGTTATATGTCCATAGAAGTTCATAGGTCTTTCCAGAGCGACTGAAGTGAATCTTTCGGTCAGTGAATAAAGTTCGTCAGAGACTTTTACTCACCCAGGTACCATCTTGGAATATGGGTCTGAATAATTTTCTCAGCCCTTGCTGTTCCATTTCCTCAGTATCATTGATGGTTAATGGCGATGTGCGAGTGATATTGAGTGGTTCTATTAGAACTACTGCGCCGTAGTAGCGAAGCTTGACTTTGATGGAAAGCGATTTCTTGTTGTAGATATTCCAGATGATTGTGTGGACTTTATGTAATTTTTCTGAGCGAGTTTTCTTGGATAATCCTTTGTTGTTATTGATTCCGAAATTTCGCTCAGGTACTTGAAGTCATTAACTTGTGCAATATTGCCGTATTTGGTCGTAAGTGATCCCAGGTGATATGAAACTTCTCGATGGCGTATCTGGCTTCCTCGGAAGTCCTAGTAATTATTTCTAGATCGTTATTCAAGGTGAGACACTTTAGGTTGATCCAACCCCTTACCTTTCATTCCCATATTTATTCGTCGTATTCTCCCATGATTAATATTTTCCATTACCAGGCTGAACAGGAGTGGGGACAATCCACGATCTTGTCTTACCCTTGATCTCATTTTTAAAGTTTCTTATATTTCGTCCATGAATTTCACTTTAGTTGTGTCTGTCAAAGTCCGTTGGATAAAAGAATCTGTTCTATTGTCTACACCGTATTCACGTACAACAGCATATCGTCGTTGCCGGGACAAAACCTCCTATGTGATAGTATTTTTCGAGATATACTGACCCGCAGCACATACATTATGAAGAGCGAGAATGCCTTGACAATGCTCACACAATATTGCACCTTAGATGACAGAACCTTACCGGCCAAAGTTCTAAGCTAAAATATTTCACATAGGAGGTTTTGTCCCGGCAACGACGATATTAAACCGATGGTGCCATCAATCGAGTCGTATGCCTTTCCGAAGTCTATGAAAGAGGCCACTGTGCGGAACACCTGGTGGTGTTCGAGTATCATCTTGAAGTTCCACATCGGTTCCACGCACGATCGGTATAGTCAGAAGCCTGCCTAGTATTAGTCGATCTTACAATTGTTCCAATCTGAAAAGGACGGCACTTGAGAGTAATTGGTAGGTGATTGCCAAGAGTGAAATGACACGGTAATTGGTTGGATCCGTCTTGTCGCCCTTATTATTATTACTATTGCTAGTGGTTTAGCGTCGCTCTGACATATCGAAGGTTTTTGGTGACGCATGGATCAGAAAGAGTGAGGATTAGTAAAGTAACGGCCGTGGATGTAATTTACGTACGGCCCCAGCATTTGCCTGGAGTGAAAACGGGAAAACATGGAAAATCATCGTTGTGGTGGCTGATGGTCGGATTCGAATCCATCAACTACCGACTGTAAGCTTACAAGTAAGCGATCCTGATCGCGTCCAACGGCTTTGGTATTATTATTATTATTATTATTATTATTATTATTATTATTATTATTATTATTATTATTATTATTCTGCTAGGCCTCCGTGGCTCAGGTGGCAGCGCACCGGCCTCTCACCGCTTCATTCCGTGGTTCAGATCCCTGTCACTCCATGTGAGATTTGTGCTGGAGAAAGCGGAGGTGGTACAGGTTTTTCTCCAGGTACTCCGGTTTTCCCTGTCATAATTCATGCCAGCAACACTCTCCAGTATCATTTAATTTCATCCATCATTCAGTATTCATTGCCCGAGAGGATGGCGACAGGATTCGGCAGCCGAAATAATTCCTATCCTCGCAGCTAGATGGGGCTTCATTCATTCCATTCCTGACCCGGCCGAAAGACTGGAAACAGGTTGTGGGTTTTAATTTTTCACTTTTCTGCTAGGAATTTCTATCCTTATCACACCTACTTCTGTTTTGTAGGAATTATTTACTAGCTCGTTCCCGTAGAGATTAGGTCTACAGTACAGTATGTTTCTCGCAAGAGATAAGTTCGTGATAGTAAAAGACTATACATTTCGGGAGGAAGAGCGCAGTGAAAACTATAGCGTGGGAATGCTGTGTTAAAAGTGAACCATTAACAGCGTGTGCGCTTGTGTTTGCCCCAGATGAATGGTGCAGAAGCGGACACGGACACGAACCTGGGACCCGGATCTACTTCCGGAATCCTTAGCAGAGCCGGAAATGTGCGCGTAGTTGGCGGTTTCGTTTCCGGCACAGCGCAATAATGGAGCTCTGCTGTCCGGTGGAGCGATGTATAGCCCGCAGCGGAAGAAAACACCATGTGTAACTCTCTGCAGAGTTCACATTATTGTAAACAATTTGATACAGGCTACTTTTATGAATCTATACAAAACTCCCTGTAAGAAACCACGCGATATGAGGCAGTAAAGGAGCCCTCAATGACAAAGTTTGCCAATCATCAGCAAATTTAAGGGGGGAATGTGAAGATTAACAGATCCTTTTACCTTTTCTTTTGATTTTATGAAATGTTCGGGCAAAGTTTTCTAAATAATTGAAAACCTATTGAAGATATAATTGAATAGTCCATCGGAAATGCGTTTATTTAAAAATTTGAAATTCATTTCTTAGTCGCGATCCTCAGCAGTTCATAATTCGGTAGACTGCTTAGCTCATGGGTCTAGTGACAAATCCGGTGTAGGAATATCATGAAAACCAATCATTATCTGTCTACCGCCGCAATGTTATTATTTTTGTATTGTCGCACTTACTGTAGGTGCAATTTTTTATACAAATTAATTAGAATAGTGCACTCAAACGTCGTTACAGATTATCTAATCTAACAGCATGCTACAGTATTCTTTTTAGTAACATACAGTACTTACGTAAGTGTTTTATTCTGATAAAGCCGATAGCTGACATATCTGTAGATCTAAAAAATTTAAAAGCATTAATAAAATATTTCCCTGCTGGAAGTTATATTCTCCGTATAGGTTATGAATATCGATGCATTTGTTTTGCTTTATATGTGTGCACTTTTATTATCATTAATCTTTTTGGTTAAATAATCAAAATGAAATACAGTAACTGGAGCTATAGATTATCTCTAGATAAAATCTCGAGCTATCGTCATATTAATGCACACAATAAATATTCAAAAGAAATACGTATTGATATATTTCTATACAGCGTGGTCGGAAAGAATATTAAAAACCAGACCCCGTGGCATTGGAGCCCTTGATGAACCTTGGCCTACCAAGCTACTGCTGCTCAGCCCGAAGGCCTGCAGATTACGAGGTGTCGTTTGGTCAGCACGACGAATCCTCTTGGATTTCCGGACCGTGGCCGCTAGCTCACCGTCAGATAGCTCCTCAATTCTAATCACGTAGGCTGAGTGCACTTCGAACCAGCCCTCCGGTCCAGGTAAAAATCCCTGGCCTGGCCGGGAATTGAACCCGGGCCCTCCGGGTAAGAGGCAGGCACGCTACCCCTACACCACGGGACCGGCCCCCGAAAACAATATGAACCGGGTATATCATCGTTAGAGGTCTGGTCATGCTAATAAATAATATAAAAGAAATAATTCGATATCTCTCACCGTTGTCATTTTATCAGCTGTAGGAGTTAGCCAATCAGATCACTTCGCGGGCTTTAAGAGCACCAGGGTCCGACTCGTTGGCTGAATGGTCAGCGTACTGGCCTTCGGTTCAGAGGGTCCCGGGTTCGATTCTTGGCCGGGTCGGGGATTTTAACCTTAATTGGTTGATTCCAATGGCACGGGGGCTGGGTGTATGTGTTGTCTTCATCATCATGTCATCCTCATCACGACACGCAGGTCGCCTACGGGAGTCAAATAGAAAGACCTACACCTGGCGAGCCGAACCCGTCCTGGGATATCCCGGCACTAAAAGCCATACGACATTTCATTTCAGAGCACCAGGGAAGGGGTAGAATACAGACGTCTGAGCTGTCAGGACCGCGCCAAAGCAATACGCTACGGTGACACTGGCTTAAACCAACGTTGTGATTGTGTTTGAACCTCTCAAGCCGATCATGAGTCACGCTCATATTTAGCAACAGTGCCAAGAAAAGCCCATTTGAATTCGCCCGCGAAGTGATCTGATTGGCTTACCACGCGAGATATCGAATTATGTCTTTCAAATTCTTTTTCAGCATGACCAACCCTCTAACGCTCATATACCCGGCTCACGTTGTTTCCAACCAACCTGTATAATCTACCTCTTCTCCTCCTCTTCTTCTTATTTTACCGCTTTCTCCACACCAGTGGGGACGTGGATGCGAACTGTCTCGCACATGTCGATTTGAACATGTCTATTGGTTGGTTATCCTCTTTGCCGACAACCCTACGTAGAGGGATATATTAATGCGTGTTCCATTGGTGGTTGGTATTGTGTTGTGTGAATATGACTAGGAGAGTGTTGGGACAATCTCAAACCTCCAGTCTCCGAGTCAGAAGAAATAATCAGACACGATTGAATTCCCCGACCAGATCGGAATCGAACCTGGGATTCTCTGAACTGAAAACTTCAACTCTGGCTATTCAGCCAAGGGCTCTGATCTACTGTATTTAAAATAATGAAATAAAATCGTATTTCTGTCTATATTTTGAGAATATCAGCCGGATACTTGGAAATATATATACATATATATTTACGACACTTCACACCATTTTACAGACATCAACACAGATCTAACAATTTTACACATCGAAAATAAAAATAAATCTTTTAATATAAAGGAAGCAACCGAAATTTACATCGAAAAGTAGCTAATGTAACCAACCTAAATGACAACAAAACACTTTTAAAAATTCCCCCTCTTCGCTCTACTCACATAGCATCTGGACAACACTTACTCTTAAATTACCATTCATCATAATAAAAATATCTATTATATACTCTCTATTTCAATTCCGTACTTTATTTAAATAGAATCATTGTCTTGCTTTCATCTATATTATATAAAAGTACATTATAACATGAAGAAGATTAATAAACTTTCCTCCCCTCTCCGGTGATGAAGAATGGTTCCACAGCGCTCCTCTCGCTCCGTCCCTATTTTCCCCACCCCTCTCCATGGTAGAGTATACTAGATTGTAACATCCAATAGAAAGGATCTACGACGTTTCACACGGTCCATCCCTGCTTCTCCTCCCCTCTCCGCGAGCAGTGTGCTATGCCACAAGACTTTCCATTTGCCTCTCCATGACCACAGTCCTGAATGTAGTGCTTGGTGACAACGAAATTACTACCGGCAGTCTACGTAAGTAAGAATTTTTTCATTACGTTAATATTTGTAAATTCATTATTCATGTTTATCAATAATTGTTCATATTGTCACATAACTCTCTATCAATGACAAGTTTACGCAACGTAATCAATACTGCACATATATACGCTTGTTTAAAGTAATTCGATAGAACCTGAGGATGTTCTTCTAGAACGAAACATGTCATTCTTTGTATAGTAGTGTGTATTTTTACATGTATGTTTATTGTATTACAATTTATATTGAAACTGTTGGGTGTTTGATGACTGGAAAGTTTTGTCTCATTTCAACAATCGACAATCCCATACACTTCTTCTTCTTCTTCCCCTTCTACCGCTTTCCCCACACATATGCGGTCGGGGGTGCGAACTGTGTCACACATGTGGATTAGGCCCTGTTTTACAGTCGATGCCCTTCCTGACGCCAACGCTCTATGGAGTGATGTAATCGCTAGTGGGCGTGTCTGTAGTGGTTGGTAGTATAGTGTGTTGTCTACAGTAAATATGAAGAGGAAGTGTTGGGAGAAACACAAATACTCAGTCCCCGCGCCAGAAGCATTAATCAGAGGCGATTAAAATCTCCGACCAGGCCGGGAATTTAACCCGCGTCCCTCTGAACCGAAGGCCTCAATGTTTACTATTCAAGGAATGAGTCAGACAATCACTACACTACACCACAGTGGTTTAATATATCCATGTTTCGAGTTGATTGGACAATCACTTAGCATGTGCATGAATACATTTTCACCGACCACTTAATGGTCATTCGACACAAAACTGCGACTTCAAAACCAAAATTATATGTAACATGTATAGCTCTTAATAAAATCTTCATTTAGAAAGTATCTTGTAGGTGGTGTTTATAATTTCGTAAATTTTCCGGTGAAGTGTCTTCAATGACGTTGTGTATAGGTGAGAGATTGCGTGTTGTAATACATTTCCGTTCCGAAGAATGTATAACTGGAGATCAGGTGACAAGTGACTACATTTTAACTTAACCCTCTCCTGAGACTCACAGCATATTCTGAGGTTGATAAGATACAAACGGACATTTCAGTGCCCTCCTTTTTTATCACATTAAAAACTTCTTTGGGAATATTAGTTCGCCGACCTGTCTACAGAGGGCAGTACGCCGAGAGTTTACTTGGTGCTCACACTGGAGGAACGTCCGTCTCACTGTAGAAGTTAGTGTAGTTACTGGTAAGTACTTTTATGTTCAGTTTGTTTTTATATTGTTGTATGTAATAAAAACTGTGATATTTAAGCTGATATTACTCACAGGTTACTCAATATTTTACAAAATATTTAGCGAACTTGAAAGTCCCGTAAAGATATTGTTGCGAACGACGAAACAACATATCGGCCGCACATAACAAAGTTCAGTTCCATAGGCGCACAAATACAATTTTGAAACAAATCAAATGGAGGACCAGACTGCCCCAAACGAGCAGACACAAACACATCACTCACAAGGTGATTCAAACATTTATTACACATGAATAAAACACTGCATATTTACACATTATGTACAACAAATTCGGAGGTACACCAAAACACGTGTACTGCTGCCGGTCGCCATGTTCAGTGTCTCTGTATAAAACTAAAACGCAGCAGCACATTGTCAACTGTTACAAAATGAAATGCGGCAGACGAGTACCAACACAAAAGCCGCAACATACTCCCCCCTTTGAGGGATCTCAACACTCAAAATCAAAGTCAAGTGTTCATGTTCATCACAGACAAATTAATAAAAAAAATAAACTCAGATACAACATATACAAATATACAACTATACAACATCCTTGGGCAATGGACACAATTTCACTATGGCACGGCGCAAAAGACCAGTTTTAGTCTTTACACTGACCACACGAGTAATATTGTCACAACCAGGATGGAGCTCCTGGATTATACCAGTTTTCGAAACCAGAGGAGGAAGGTTATCCTCCCTTAGAAGCACTAAATCTCCCACAGTTGGAGTCCACTTTCCTACAGAAGACCATTTACATCTTTGTTGAAGTGATTGTATGTATTCTTTTGACCACCTCTGCCAAAAAGCGTGATACAGCTGTTGCACCAAATTCCATTTAGTTAGGCAGGAGCGGGAGCTGTTGGATATGTCTGGAGAGGGGATAGAGGTCAATCGTCTCCCTACTAGAAAATGTCCAGGTGTCAAATAGCATTGATGATTGGGGTCGTCAGTCATTGAACAGAGAGGTCTCGAGTTCAACACAGACTCAATTTGATACAAAAGAGTAATCAGCTCTTCAAAATTAAGAATGCATTTTCCTAGGGTCCGCTTTAAAAGTGATTTTGTGGACTTTATTCCAGCTTCCCAAAGTCCACCGAAATGAGGACTGGAGGGTTGAATGAATTTCCAATTCACATTCAAATTAGATGAATATTCCTCTATTTCAGTAGAGCTATCCTTAATAAATCTTAATAACTCATTGTTGGCTCCAACAAAATTTGTGCCATTATCACTCAAGATGAGATTTGGAAATCCTCTACGCGCCGTGAATCTTCTAAATGCGGCGAGGAAGTCCTGAGTCGTTAGACTCTTCACAGTTTCAAGATGTATTGCTTTAGTGACAAGACAAACAAAGAGAGCAATGTACGCTTTAAACTTTATCTTACTCCTCGGGTTATCACCTTTAATGATGATTGGGCCACCATAATCAAGACCAACCTTAACAAAGGGTAATGATGGTTCAACTCTATACGAGGGTAACTGACCCATTATGTGAGTGGTGAGTGGAGGTTTGCTCTTGAAGCACTTGTAGCATGAATGGATCACACCACGAACAACTGTCTTCCCACGTGGAATCCAAAATCTGTTACGCAAGGAAAACAATACAGCCTGAGGGCCGGAATGCAATAGCATCTCATGTTCATGTTTAACAATCAATTTAGTAACAAAGTGTTTCGGAGGAAGAATGATGGGGTGTTTTTCATTGTATTCCAACTGAGAATTCATGAGTCGACCACCGACTCTCAACAACCCGTAATCATCGAGGAATGGATTCAAAGTTTTCAATGAGCTCGAAGAGGCAACTACATTATTAGACCTCAAGTCATGAAGTTCCTTTCCATACTCAATAGCTTGTATCAGACTTATTATTTTCATTTCACTAATCATCAGTTCTTCAGGGGTGAGTGGACCAATGACACGAGCATCCTTAGTGGAGCGAACATTGGTAATAAATCTCAGAACATAGCTATAAACTCGCTTAAGTTTGAGAAAGGACGAAAACTTCTCTAACTCAGGTGGGTGCATATTAACTAGCAAGACTCTCAAAGAGGGTTTCGATTCTGCATTCACAGCAGATGGTGTATTACTGGCAACAAAATCAGGGTACACCGGGAATAATTCGCGCAACAAGGATGGACCATGCCACCATACATCAAGAGAAAACATTTGTGAGGGTAAAACACCTCGAGACAAGTGGTCAGCTGGATTGCTGTGGGTCGGTACGTGTCTCCAGTCTGAGACTGAAGTGAGGGATTGAATTTCAGCAACTCTATTAGCGACAAAGGTTTTCCAACAATTGGCGGGTTTCTGTAACCAACACAGAACTATCGTGCTGTCAGTCCAGCAGTATGTGGAGAAAGGAATGTGCAATTTCAGCGATTCAGTGACCTTACTCATTAGGTGAGAAAGCAACAGAGCAGCACAAAGCTCTAAACGGGCAATAGATTGCTGTTTTAATGGAGCAACTCTCGATTTAGAAGTCAACAGGATCACTGATACCTCATCATTATCAGATACTGTCCTAATATACACACAAGCACCATAGGCAGCTTCTGAAGCGTCAGAAAAGCCATGGATTTCAATAACCTTATTCTTAGCAAAGGGCATTACATTTCTTTGCACTCTGAGTTCGTTAAGCAAGGGGAGCTCACTGTAGATAGCATTCCAGATTTCAATAATTTCAGATGAAGGTTCTAACACATCATCCCAATCAATTTTCAACTGCCAAAGAGACTGCAGGATAAGTTTGCACTTAACCACGGCACATCCTAACAATCCAAGGGGATCAAATATGGAAGCAATGATAGTGAGAATGCTTCTCTTAGTGACTTCCTTAGGTGCTTTCTTCAAGTTTATTTGAAACTGAAACTCATCACATTTAGGATGCCACACGATACCTAATGTTTTAATAGCTTCATCCTTAGTGAGGTTACAAGGTGACAACATTTCTCTATCCTCTACAGGGACATTGGCAAGAGCTTCTGGACAATTTGATGTCCATTTTCTAAGATGAAAATGTGCACTATCAAGCACAGAAGAGATTTCTGATTGAAGCTCCTTAGCTTCTTCAACTGAACTAGTACCTGTCAGCAGGTCGTCAACATAAAAACAAGAGCAAATGATCTCTGATGCAGTGGGGTGAGATTCCTTGTGTTCATCAGCAAGTTGAACTAGACATCTCGTAGCAAGAAAAGGGGCGGAACTTGTACCGTATGTGACAGTAGTAAGACGGTAGTCTTTGATTTCTTCATCAGTAGATTCACGCCAGACAATTTTCTGAAGATTTCTGTGGTCAGGATGAATTAGCACACATCTACACATCTTAGCAATGTCAGCCGTAAGAGCAACAAAATAGGTTCTGAACCTTAAAACAATGGACAGCAAATCAGGCTGAATAGTAGGACCAACCAGTAACATAGAATTCAATGCTATCCCATTTGATGATTCACAACTTCCATCAAAAACAACTCTCAACTTGGTTGTAGTGCTAGAATCCTTGAGCACACAATGATGGGGCAAGTAAAAGCTTACAGAGTTAGAGGTCTCTGGAGGAGCAATTTCCATGTGACCCATTTCACTGTATTCACGCATGAAATCTACATACTTCCTTTTCAAGTCTGGAAGCTTAGCAAATTTATTTTCCATCTGTTTGAGCCTTCTAACAGCATTATGCTTAGACTCAGCTACAGGTGGCACTTCAGCACGAATAGCAAGTTTGACAACAAACCTACCAGAATCATCTCTTTGAACACTATTCACAAAGTGTTCTTCACAAGCCCTTTCTTCAGGAGTAAGAACTGGTTGATGAAGTTCTTCAAGCTCCCAAAACCTTTGGAGTTTAGTGTCAATAGAATCAAGTTTTACAAGATTAGCACGACGAGCCTTGGCATTATTCTTAATGCACGACTCAGGGAAAGTGCCTGACAGCACCCAACCAAATTCGGTATCTAATAAGGCGGGATAACCCTTCTTATGCAAAATATTAGAAGACACAATTTCATAGTAGACATCAGCACCTAGCAAAATATTAATAGTAGAGGGCTGATTAAATGTCCTATCACTCAAAATAATATCATCAGGAATAACCCAATTGGAACAATCAATTTCCTGCGCCGGAAGTGGACTTGTGATTGTGTTCACTACTGCACAGTTCAACTTCAATGTATAATCTGATACATTTGAGAACAAAACAAGGTTACATGTGGAACTTACAGGAGACACATTCGAATTGCCTATACCAACAATAGGTAGACGACAAGACCTAGTACGAATACCAAGCTTCTTGACAAGATCAGAAGTCACAAAGGATAATTGACTCGCAGAGTCTAACAAAGCTTTAACTAGTATAATCTCTCCTGAGCTATTTTTTATTCCTACACACGCTGTGCTCAGCAAAACATTAGAACCTAGACCTGAAACAACCTTCATGGCAGTGGGTGAAACAATTGCAGAACTTGTAGCATTCATATTATTATTGTTATTATTGGGACTTGCTTGTTCCTTGTGAACCAATAAGTTGTGGGGCCCATTACACTGGGAGCATTTGTTTTGCTTACAATGTTTAGAAACATGAGAAGCGGAAAAACAAAGATAACAAAGTTTATTTTCCCTCACAAACTTGCGACGGTGATCAATGTTTGCTTGTTTGAACTTTCTACAATCAGAAATGCTGTGATTATCAAGTTTGCAAAACCTACAATTCAAGGAAGTGCTATTGTTAGCAATGTGAAGGGCTTTTAGGTTGGATTTTAAGTCTCGTTTTTGCTCAATAACAGGTTTCTTGCATTCTGTTAGCTCTAATGTTTGACATTTTCTTTCCAAGAAATCAATCAAATTATTTAGTGTGGGAATATCAGTGGAGGCAAATTTGTTTTCCCATTCACTCCTATGGTTGGACTTGATCGTACTTAGAATCAATTCCTGTAGCAAAATTTCATGTAGTGGAACCTGACCCTCCAAATTGTCAACAGCACTAAGATTAGATTTTACTTGGTTTATCAATTTGCGATATTCAACGGAAGATCCACTAGTACAATTATGGAGATTGAGCAAATGTTTTACGTGCTGTGAAACAATCAAGCGTTTGTTATTGTACCTTTCATCAATTAAATTCCAAGCAACAGTGAAATTATCAGCACATATGGATAGGTTATCTAACAAGTCCCTAGGTTCGCCTTGAAGAGACGACAATAGGTAGTGTAGTCTTTGCACATTGTCAATGCGGGTATTGTTAATAACTAAGCTTTGAAAGGTGTTCCTGAAACTCAAGTATTTTGTCAAATCTCCTTTAAAAAAAGGCAATTCAATGGGCGGGAGCTTCAAGCTACAGTTGGACCGAGTAGAGTTATCAGAAATAATGGATGCATTGCTTGGACTTGTGGGTCTCTCAAATGAGCAAAGCAATTCTTGAATCCTAGCAACTATTGCATGATATCTGTTTTCAAATTCATCATGCTCTCCAAAGTGAGTTTCGCTAGATTTTGAGTCTAATTCACATTCTAGATACTCCCTAACAATGCTGAATTCCTTCCAAATTTCTGGCAGCCTATTTTGCCTAGAAATTAGTTCGTGATGGTTGATGTTATCTTGCTTTAAGTAATTTTCAAGGTGAGTTAATGACCTTTTAAGTAGACCACGTTTTTGAACAGCCTTTGCTTCGGATTCAAACACCATGATGAATGGTTCAGGTAATCAATTATTGACAAGATAATAATAGAAATCAATCCTACAACTATGGTGACTATACAAACAATAAGCTCTATATTCAGTGCACTGCATTCATTTTGCATTGTTGAAATGAGTGACAGTCTTTGAATGGAACCAACAATGTAGGTAGATGAACAAAAGCATGATATAACGTATAATAAACCACGTACGTTCTAAAATATACAAAATACACAAAGCGGCCCAACAAATTATTAGCACGAAATCGTATAATGCCCATGAGAAGTCAAGACAAATCTGTTATTCTATACACGGAAAGTGCTAGCAGTAGGGTTAGGATATCAGGCAGGATGTCCACCCTAGTCAAGATAGGAACAATAAAGACAAATGGAACAGACTTACAGTACATGGCGGTGCTGTATCATTAATCATCACTACCACTGGAAACACTTCTTGGCTGGAATCACATGCCCAAAGTGACTGGAAAGTCCAAAGGATGACGTCTGCGATGTAATGTTCACTGGAGTCCAAATTCCAAGTAGCATTTAACATCTCGAACATCAGGGTATCAGATAAAGGCTGGCGTAAACAGCTCACAAGAACAAATGCAATAAATAGCACGTGGTAACTTCCACAGATTGTTAACGTGCGATATCAAAGCAGTTCCAAAACAATGTAGGCTTCGTTGAAATCTTAATATGACGAGTTCAAACATTCGTAGTAATTAGCCTTAAGCACGACATCCTGGTGCTTTTATACAATAACTGTTCACGATGCTTTTCGCACCAAGCTCGTTGCTATGTTCAAACGGCGATTGCAGGCAGCAATTCATGACGATAACAATTTTTAGGTGACTAGCACAATGTTCAAAGTTCACAATGATTCTCATCGCGGCCCGGAAGGACCAAAATTTTATGTTGCGAACGACGAAACAACATATCGGCCGCACATAACAAAGTTCAGTTCCATAGGCGCACAAATACAATTTTGAAACAAATCAAATGGAGGACCAGACTGCCCTAAACGAGCAGACACAAACACATCACTCACAAGGTGATTCAAACATTTATTACACATGAATAAAACACTGCATATTCACACATTATGTACAACAAATTCGGAGGTACACCAAAACACGTGTACTGCTGCCGGTCGCCATGTTCAGTGTCTCTGTATAAAACAAAAACGCAGCAGCACATTGCCAACTGTTACAAAATGAAATGCGGCAGACGAGTACCAACACAAAAGCCGCAACAGATATGTATGAACACAATGCATTGCTTGTTATTTGGAGGTTATATAAAGTGATTTATTCAGAGTTTGAATTAGTTTTGCGTCTGTATTTTATCAGCCCTATATATGAATTAATTATTATCCATGCATAAGTTTCATTTACATTCGCAATTATATTTGACTTTCTAGAATGTCACCTAGTGACATTCTTGATCAGGAAGAGGTTATTTTGAAGTTACTGGAATTGGTTGGGGATCGCGATATGAAATAGAAGTCGAATCAGATTTCTGCAGTGTTGAAGAAGGTAGCATTGTTGGCAGAAGTGCTGCAAGATTGGAGATGATATATTTGATATCATCTTTGGAGAAAAGTTGGAAGAAATTCAAAATGTTATGCCAACTCTTGCCACTTCACCTGAACATATCGCTATAGAGCAGGGCCTCTCAAACGCCCAAAATCTCACGCGTGCAGATAGAGGCGCAAGAGCTCCGTGCACTGTGCATCGCTGCCGCTCGGCATGGCTCGGATCAACGCTTCGTCTTTGGGCTACTCGGCTCAGCTCGGCTCAACTCGCCTATGCTCGGCTCAAGTCAGCCTGGATTTGGAGCGCTACGGCGCAAGTGGGGCAGAGGGAGACAGGCGGAGCGAGCGAGACAGGCGTGAGGAAAGAGAGAGTAAGCGCTATTGCTCCAAATCGAGGAGTGGGGGGTCTGCACTCTGTTCGACCAAGCCAAGTCGTCTCTTGCACCATGCACAGTGCATGCACCACGCGCATGCACCCTGAGAGGCCCTGCTATAGAGAATGATGTTCCTCTTGAGGCATAACAAGCAACAGGACAATTTAAGATAGTGGTCCAATGTTCAAGTTGGCTACGTGGCACGGGCCGAGTAACTGCAACGTTGCAATAGGGGAATGCCGGGTTCAAATTCCATTGTCGGCTGACCTGCAGATAGTTTCCCATTTTCACACCAGACAAGTGCAGTAACTGTACCTTGCTTAAATCCAAGACAGCTATTTTCTACGAGGTGCCGAAATTTTGTCCCTCAGAAGTTCTTTAACGCGTTGAAATCCAATGACACAGGACAGAGGCATTTAAATCCCTTCTGTTCCGCTGGCTTAAGCCGGGATCAAATTCCTTATCGTGGGCATAGAAATATAACGAATAACCGACTCCGTAATTGTGATCAACAAGGTCTCTACACACTACTACAAGGGATGATTAGCAGAATGCCCCATGATCCTAATATAAATCGCTAATACAATTCCTCCTCGACAGCGTGGCAACCTGCAACCCAGCTTGTAGCTTAAGCTTAACATGTTGTCATGTTGCTGTAATTTGATCGATAACATCAATTTTTACAGCTTACAGCTACGAAAGTCTAGTTCTCTTCGTGCAATTTGAACTTGCTTTAAATCACACCCTTCTCCGGTGAGAAAAAATACATCTACGGTATTCCCTACCTGTCATAAGGGGTACTCCCGAGGACATCTCAACTTGGGAACGTGGATTAGTTTTCAAAGGGTACCTACTTATACAGAGTTTCTTTCAATCCGGTCTTCTTTGATAAACTTTTGTTCTTGTTTTTGACCCAGACGGTAATAGGTTTCTGAGGCTTAGGGAGTCTGTCGTTTCCACACCTTTCTTGTTCCTTCCTTTTTACGGAGATACCGGTACGTTGCATTTCTTTCATTTCTCTTCTGCTTAGAGAATATTACATTTTATCTTATTGTAATTTATGCCCAGAACGATAAATACCATCACCGTCGCCGCCAGTCACATACCCTTTTATGTCCATTCAGCACGTAGGTACGTCACGGTAATATCACCTATTACCTGTATTAGTTTCTCTGTCCATTGTCACCTGTCCATGTTTGTATCTGATCGACAGAGTATCTAGGATTAATTAATTAGAGTATAAAGGGTTCGAAACCAGGGAATTCTAGCGGCTTTACTATTTCCCACAAGAGAGGGTCCAACCCCGGCTGAGACTTACTGTATTTAAGAGTGTTCAAGTCCATCAAACTCCATTCCATTAGCTTCGGAACTACAATAAATAATGTAGAATAAAGTACAACACTAGTGGTTCCTAAAATATTTAGCAATTGAAACATTCAAAATATAGCAAAAACATTATCATACAGTAGAGTCTCTAGGTCACTGTCCCAGAGCCTCCTCATCATCCAACATCTAACCAAGTGTATTTATATGAATCTCAAACTACATTACTGTAACAGAATGTTTTATTCACCTAGTATGCTTCATAAATGTGAAGTGTTATTAATTAAGCCATCGTAAAAGCGTATTTTTACACCTAGAATCTAGAATAGTTCATAAATAAGGAGTGCCGTTAATTACCCCTAGCATGAGAGTTCATTAATTAGACTTCGCGCGAGCGAATTCTTACATTGCAATATCTAAAGCAGCATTTATAGCTGTGTGAGATCTTTTCATAAGTTAATGCAACTAAAACTCGACGATGATGACAAGACTTTCTCGTCATTTCTGTCGTATACTTGTCCTGGTGATGATCACACATACCGTTAATGCATATGTATATCGTCGTTGCCGGGACAAAACCTCCTATGTGAAATATTTTAGCTTAGAACTTTGGCCGGTAAGGTTCTGTCATCTAAGGTGCAATATTGTGTGACAGTTGTCAAGGCATTCTCGCTCTTCATAATGTATGTGCTGCGGGCCAGTATATCTCCAAAAGTATTAACGAATGGGAGGTATCATCCCGGCAACGACTATATTCTATTCGATTAACTTACGACATACAATCAGAAATGAGGAATCCGCAATTGAAGTAGCATATTGGTGGCATAGCTAGAAACCTTAGCTCGTCAGCAAGTAGACATGTGCCCCCAATCTATATATATATAAAAGTCATTGTATGTATGTGGGTGGGTGGGTGGGTGGGTGGGTGGGTTTGTACCACATCTCCTCCCAAACCATTGGAGCGATTTCAACCAAATTTGATACGCTTATGACTTGGTATCAGGAGACAAACCGCGTAGGGGTAAGACATCCCAAACACCCCTGGGGGCGGGGGGGCGAGGGGGGTCATATATAAAAATAAATGAAAATAGTGTCGAATCCATACTTTTCGGGGTCGCTGAGATGAATAGTGACACTCCAATTTTTTTAAAAGTCCAAGTTCTGCCCCCCTTTGTGGTGGGGGCGAGGGGGGAGTGATATATACAAATAATCGAAAATAATGTCGAATACATAGTTTTCGGGGTCGCCAAAGTGAATAGCGACACTCCGGATTTTCAGTATCAGGAGACAAACCACGTGGGGGTAAGACACGCCAGGAACCCTTAGGGGCGGGGGGCGAGGGGGGTCATAAATAAAAATAAAAGAAAATAGTCTCGAATCCATACTTTTCGGGGTCGCTGAGATGAACAGTGACACCCCGATATTTTTAAAAGTTCCAAGTTCAGCCCCCTTTGGGGTGGGGGCGAGGGGGGAGTGATATATACAAATAATCTAAAATAGTGTCAAATACATAGTTTTCGGGGTCGCCAAAGTGAATAGCGACACTCCGGATTTTTTGTATCAGGAGACAAACCACGTGGGGGTAAGACACCCCAGGAAACCTTAGCGGCGGGGGGCGAGGGGGGGTCATATATAAAAATAAATGAAAATAGTGTCGAATCCATACTTTTCGGGATCGCTGAGATGAATAGTGACACTCCAATTTTTTTAAAGTCCAAGTTCAGCCCCTTTGGGGTGGGGGCGAGGGGGGAGTGATATATATAAATAATCGAAAATAATGTCGAATACATAGTTTTCGGGGCCGCCAAAGTGAATAGCGACACTCCGGATTTTTGGTATCAGGAGACAAACCGCGTGGGGGTAAGACATCCCAAACACCCCTGGGGGCGGGGGGGCGAGGGGGGTCATATATAAAAATAAATGAAAATAGTGTCGAATCCATACTTTTCGGGGTCGCTGAGATGAATAGTGACACTTCAATTGTTTTTAAAGTCCAAGTTCTGCCCCTCTGGGGTGGGGGCGAGGGGGGAGTGATAGATACAAATAATCGAAAATAATGTCGAATACATAGTTTTCGGGGTCGCCAAAGTGAATAGCGACACTCAGGATTTTCAATATCAGGAGACAAACCACGTGGGGGTAAGACACACCAGGAACCCTTAGCGGCGGGGGGCGAGGGGGATCATATAAATAAATAAATGAAAATAGTGTCGAATCCATACTTTTCGGGGTCGCTGAGATGAATAGTGACACTCCAATTTTTTTTAAAGTCCAAGTTCAGCCCCTTTGAGGTGGGGGCGAGGGGGGAGCGATATATATAAATAATCGGAAATAGTGTCGAATACGTAGTTTTCCGGGTCGCCAAAGTGAATAGCGACAATCCGGATTTTCAGTATCAGGAGACAAACCACGTGGGGGTAAGACACGCCAGGAACCCTTATGGGCGGGGGGCGAGGGAGTCATAAATAAAAATAAACGAAAATAGTGTCGAATCCACACTTTTCGGGGTCGCTGAGATGAATAGTGACACTCCGATTTTTTAAAAGTCCAAGTTCAGCCCCCTTTTAGGGTGGGGGCGAGGGGGGAGTGATATGTACAAATAATCGAAAATAGTTTTCGGGGTCGCCAAAGTGAATAGCGACGCTCCGGATTTTTGGTATCAGGAGACAAACCACGTGGGGGTAAGACACCCCAGGAACCCTTAGGGGCGGGGGGTGAGGGGGGTCATATATAAAAATACGAAAATAGTGTCGAATCCATACTTTTCGGGGTCGCTGAGATGAATAGTTCTACTCCGAATTTTTAAAAGTTCAGCCCCCTTTGTGGTGGGAGCGAGGGGGGGAGTGATATATACACATAATCGAAAATAGTGTCGAGTCCATACTTTTCGTGGTCGCTTAGGTGAATAGTGACAACCCGGGAATTTTTATATTCCAAGTTCAGCCCCCTTTAGTGTGGGGAACAAGAGGGGAGTGATGTATAAAAATAATCGAAAAGAATGTCAAGTACTCTTCGGGGTCGCTGAGATGAATACTGACACTCCGGATTTTTATTATCAGGAGACAAACCACGTGGGGGTAGGGCACCCCTGGAACCCATAGGGGCGGGGGGCGAAGGGGTGCGATATAAAAATCATCGAAAGTAGTGTCGAATGCATCCTTTTGGGGTCGGTTAGATGAATAGTGACACCCCGGGATTTTTTAAAGTCCAAGTTCATCCCCCTTTGGGGCGGGGAGCAAGGGGGGTGAGATATAAAAATAATAGTATTTAGTGTCAAATATACAGTTTTCGGGGTCGCCGAGGTGAATAGTAACACTCCGGAATTTTAATATCGGGAGACAAACCACGTGGGAATAAGACACCCCAGGAACCATTAGGGGTGGGGGCGGGGGGCTTGAGATATGAAAATCATCAAAGTAGTGTGGAATACATACTTTCTGGGGTTGCTGAGATGAATAGTGACACTCCAATTTTTTAAAGTCCAAGTTCAGACCCTTTGGCGTTGGGGCGAGGGGGAAGTGTTATATACATGTAATCGAAAATTGTGTCGAATACGTAGTTTTCGGGGTCGCCAAAGTGAATAGCGACACTCAGGATTTTCAATATCAGGAGACAAACCACGTGGGGGTAAGACACACCAGGAACCCTTAGCGGCGGGGGGCGAGGGGGATCATATAAATAAATAAATGAAAATAGTGTCGAATCCATACTTTTCGGGGTCGCTGAGATGAATAGTGACACTCCAATTTTTTTTAAAGTCCAAGTTCAGCCCCTTTGAGGTGGGGGCGAGGGGGGAGCGATATATATAAATAATCGGAAATAGTGTCGAATACGTAGTTTTCCGGGTCGCCAAAGTGAATAGCGACAATCCGGATTTTCAGTATCAGGAGACAAACCACGTGGGGGTAAGACACGCCAGGAACCCTTATGGGCGGGGGGCGAGGGGGTCATAAATAAAAATAAACGAAAATAGTGTCGAATCCACACTTTTCGGGGTCGCTGAGATGAATAGTGACACTCCTATTTTTTAAAAGTCCAAGTTCAGCCCCCTTTTAGGGTGGGGGCGAGGGGGGAGTGATATGTACAAATAATCGAAAATAGTTTTCGGGGTCTCCAAAGTGAATAGCGACGCTCCGGATTTTTGGTATCAGGAGACAAACCACGTGGGGGTAAGACACCCCAGGAACCCTTAGGGGCGGGGGGTGAGGGGGGTCATATATAAAAATACGAAAATAGTGTCGAATCCATACTTTTCGGGGTCGCTGAGATGAATAGTTCTACTCCGAATTTTTAAAAGTCCAAGTTCAGCCCCCTTTGTGGTGGGAGCGAGGGGGGGAGTGATATATACACATAATCGAAAATAGTGTCGAGTCCATACTTTTCGTGGTCGCTTAGGTGAATAGTGACAACCCGGGAATTTTTAAATTCCAAGTTCAGCCCCCTTTAGTGTGGGGAACAAGAGGGGAGTGATGTATAAAAATAATCGAAAAGAATGTCAAGTACTCTTCGGGGTCGCTGAGATGAATACTGACACTCCGGATTTTTATTATCAGGAGACAAACCACGTGGGGGTAGGGCACCCCTGGAACCCATAGGGGCGGGGGGCGAAGGGGTGCGATATAAAAATCATCGAAAGTAGTGTCGAATGCATCCTTTTGGGGTCGGTTAGATGAATAGTGACACCCCGGGATTTTTTAAAGTCCAAGTTCATCCCCCTTTGGGGCGGGGAGCAAGGGGGGTGAGATATAAAAATAATAGTATTTAGTGTCAAATATACAGTTTTCGGGGTCGCCGAGGTGAATAGTAACACTCCGGAATTTTAATATCGGGAGACAAACCACGTGGGAATAAGACACCCCAGGAACCATTAGGGGTGGGGGCGGGGGGCTTGAGATATGAAAATCATCAAAGTAGTGTGGAATACATACTTTCTGGGGTTGCTGAGATGAATAGTGACACTCCAATTTTTTAAAGTCCAAGTTCAGACCCTTTGGCGTTGGGGCGAGGGGGAAGTGTTATATACATGTAATCGAAAATTGTGTCGAATACGTAGTTTTCGGGGTCGCCAAAGTGAATAGCGACACTCCGGATTTTTAGTATCAGGAGACAAACCACGTTGGGGATAAGACACCCCAGGAACCATTAGGGGCGGGGGCAAGGGGGGTCATATATAAAAATAAACGAAAATAGAGTCGAATCCATACTTTTCAGGGTCGCTTAGATGAACAGTGACATTCCGGGAAATTCTTAATTTCAAGTTCAGCCCCCTTTAGGGTGGGGGGGCAAGGGGGGTGATATATAAAACTAATCGTAATTAGTGTCGAATCCACAGTTTTT
This sequence comes from Anabrus simplex, assembly GCF_040414725.1. Taxonomy (NCBI): domain Eukaryota; kingdom Metazoa; phylum Arthropoda; class Insecta; order Orthoptera; family Tettigoniidae; genus Anabrus; species Anabrus simplex. The sequence continues at coordinate 1,106,217,592 of NC_090265.1, read as the reverse complement.
AGGGTCGCTGAGGTGAATAGTGGCACTCTGGACTTTTAAAGTCCAAATTAAGGCCCCTTTTGTAGTGAGTGGTTAGGAAGGGAGTTAGATATAAAATAATCGAAAATAATGTCACATCCATGGTTTTAGGTGTCGATTAAATGAGGAGTGACACTCCGGTTGTCGTTTAAGTCCAAGTTGATCCCCAATTGCCAGGCGGGTGAGAAGGAGTCAAGAACAGAAAATATCCAAATTACCGAGATTAACGATGTTTTTGTACGTTCCAGTATAACTGTCAGCAGAACTTAATGCAAATATTACCTAATACCTGAAAAAATATCCCTTGATGCCTTAGATAAGGGTACGAAATGTAATTAAGACTGAAAATGCCCGATATTAGTGTTGAATCCATACGTTTCGGGACTACGGGAACAATTTCACACAAACTTGGTCACTTATGACTTATTATCAGGAGACAAAGTGCGTGGAGGTATGACAACCCTAGCACACCTACGACGGGATGAGATGTAGAAATAATCGAAAATGGTGTCGAATCCATTCTTTTCGGGGTCGCTGAGATGAATAGTAACGCTCCAATTATTTTAGAAGTCAAATTTCTGCCTCCTTTCGCATAGCGGTGAGAAAAAGTGAAAAACAAAATTTCGAAAATGACCGAGAGAATGGACGCATGTGTGTATACTGGACCTACTGTCTGGAGAAATATACCCTAGGGGTAAGAGACTCCTAGCCTCTAAAGTAGGGGCGAAATGTAAATATTAACCAAAATGACCGAAATTTGTGTCTAATCCATAGTTTTCGGGGTCGCTGAGATGAACTGTAACACTCTGGATGCCGTTTAAGATAAAGCTCAGTCCTACTCGGCAGGCGGATGAGAACTGGCAAAAAATTGAAAACGTCGAAAGGGACAGAGTTTAAGGATGTGTGTATGTTTTAGCATTTCTCTCAATCAAACTTGGTATACACATGACTTACTATATAGAAAACATTACTGTGGAGGTCAGATACACCTAGCCCCTGCTGGTGTTGGGGAATGAGAGGGGCTGACGTGCAAAAATAAGGAAAATAACCAATATTAATGTCGAAATCCATTGTTTATGTGTCGCTGATACGACCTGTGACGCTGTGGATAGCGTTTAAGTCCACGTTCAGCCTCCATCGAGGCAGGAGCTGAGAAGGGCTTAAAAGTAAATAGTATAAAATGACCGAGATTAGTGTTTACTCGATAATTAAATAATCTAAAACTTGAAGTCAGATACATCTAAATAACTATAAAACTACATGATAAGTCGTAAAATCAACATCTCAAAAAGAATTCTATAAGCATTCACTTCACACTCAACTAACAGGTAATACAAATATTAAAAGTAAACATTCAAAAACTATCCGAGCAACGCCGGGTACTACAGCTAGTTATGTTATAAAATACTGTCGTGCGCATAAGTTTCTTTACAACTTGCTTTACGTCGCACGGACGCAGATAGGTCTTAAGGCGACGATATGTGCACAAAAGTAGGCGTACGTCACTAAGAAACTTAGGTGTTATGATCACATGATACAATGAACTGGACATATCAAGTGACAAATACTAGCCGTAAAATTCAGAAATCCCTTTCTTCTTTCAAACGTTACTCTTCGATATTTTCAAAACATCTTAAAATACAACTGGTACAATCCTTAATCCTACCTGTTCTAGAGTACTGCTACACTATGCTTACGGGCTTATCTCAAATCAGTAATAAATTGCTCAGACTGGGTTTAAACACTTGCATTTCATTTATATTTAGCCACGTTGAGTAGCTCGGACGGTAGAGCGCTGACCTTCTGAGCCCAACTTGGCAGGTTCGATCCTGACTCAATCCGGTGGTATTTGGAGTTGCTCAAACACATAAGTCTCGTGCCCGTAGGTTTATTGGCACGGAAAATAAATGCTGTGGGGCCAAATTCGGGCATCTCGGCGTTTCCGAAAACCACACATATGATTAATTTCACGTAAAATTATTATTATTATTATTATTATTATTATTATTATTATTATTATTATTATTATTATTATTATTATTATTAGTATTATTATTATTATTATTATTATTATTATTATTATTATTATCTCTCGGGGGAGCCCTTAACCCCTAGAGGGCGCGTCCCCAGGTGGCGGATAGGGGGCTCACAGAGATGTGGGCTGGTTCAATACGGAAAGGAACCCGCGGACCAACAGGCATCCCAATTCCTCGGGGTTGATAATACTAGGACACCCTCTCTCCAGGGGTGATAAATATGGAGGGCCCAACCCAGGGTTATGGGTGAAGACCTCAATGGCGTCTGCGGCAGAGAAGGTGGACTTCGGTATGGCGGAGAGGGCAGAAGGGGCAACCCTGTACTCAGGGAATTAAAACGAGTACAATATAAATTCAGAAGACGGTCAACAGCTTCAACGGCGGATGAGGAATATAATTCCCAACGGGGAAGAAGGTGGAAGAACTATCTTTGAAACACACGCAGCGTCTGTTCTCCAGGTTAGGGGCGGCTGCAAAAGGCGTCTTTTCTCCAGGTTAGGGGCGGCCTAAAATAAACTCTGGGGCTTACAACTTCAGTTTTAACACTGAGGTATGGGCTGTACCCATCCTCTCAATTATTTTCAACTTAAGGCATGATGGAAACGCTTACGGTAAAGATTACTCCAGGGGGCAGCCGGAAACGGAAATCCCCCATCGCCATGAGCGATGCAATCAGGCCGTCGGATTCTGGAGAGCCTGAAACATCATGTGGGGAAGAGTCGGAGCTTCCCAGAACCTCATCACAGAAGGTACGACCCAAGCAAAAACACCTGCTTGGAACGTTGAATATAAATACCCTCCTAAAAACGGGAAAACTGAAGCAGCTAATCAAAGTTATGGAAGAACGGAACATTTGCATAATGGCATTATAAGAAACCAGATACCTTGATGAAAACCCAATGGATTCAGAAAGTTACAGGATCTACAAAGGAAAACCTGCTATAAAGAACAACTCCAACGTAACGATTCTTGGAACAGCCTTTGTAGTAAAAAAAACATAATTGAATCCGTAATTGATTTCGCTTCACTATCAGAGAGGATCTCACTCCTCTCTTTCAAGTCGGGAAATAAAGTGTATACGATTATCAATGCGCACGCACCAATAAATGAAGATAATAAGAAAAACCCAGAAATGGTGGAAGATTTCTGGGAAATACTCGAAGATGCAACTTCAAAAATCCCTCCACGTCACACAAAGATCTTGCTTGGTGACTTCAATGCTCAGGTGTGCAGGGAAAAAAAAGTACAGAAAAATTGTAGGAGACTACCCGGCACATAAACGAACAAATAGGAATGGTGAAAGACTCATTGCCTTCTGTAGACAATTCAGCCTCAAATTAATGTCCACATACTTCAAAGCACTCGCAATGAAGAAGAAAACATGGGTTTCCCCTAATGCAATGCTGGGGGAATTTTAGATAGACCATGTGGCAATAACAGCCAGAAATCGAAAAGAAATTCTTAATGTAAAAGTAAGAAAAAGTGCCAACATTGATTCAGACCATTACCTCTCGGAAATCAAAACAAGATTCCTACCGAACAGAATCAAGCCAAAAGTTAACAAGAAACCCAGAATCAATACAGAAATACTAAAGCAGAACAAAGAAAAGTACATCAAGAATCTGTCAAATCTGGACATGAATAACGGGGAAGAAATTAAAGTATCCTTGATCAAAGCATCTGAAGGTTTGGGGAACCCTTCACGATAACGTAAGCACAGGTGGTGGACTGAAAAATGTGATGAAGCACTTGAAAAAATAATTCCAACAAGACAGAGGAAAAGTGGGAAGATGTCAGGAATCAAAGGAAGGAATCAGCCAAAATCATACGAGGTAAAAAGGGAAAATATGACAGAGATAGGGTGGAAAAGTCAGAAAAAGAATTTAGAACGAACAACACCAGAAATTTTAACAGAATATTCAAAGAGGAACTACAAGGTTATTAACCACCAAGTCTCTGCTTCCAGCGAACAGACAGCAGCATTGCTACCAATAACAAAGAAAACTGCCAACTCCTAGCAGACTATTTCAAAGAGCTGCTAAACTTTGAAGAACCTCTGGACAGACTAGAGACCCAGCAACCAATCCATGAGAACCCAGATTCTAAACCTCCAAATCTAGATGAAATCAAACAGGTAATCTTAAAGAGCTTAAGGATAACAACGCGCCAGGTGAAGATGGCGTAGTGGCAGAAATGTGGAAGATTGGAGGAGAAATCACAGCGGAAGCAATTTATCGCTGTATAGAAGATATATGGAAAACTGAGAAGATCCCTGCAGACTGGAAATGTGCGCTTATACATCCGCTTCACAAGAAAGGTAACCGAACAGACCCGAGCAACTACAGAGGGACCTCTTTACTGTCAATTGCTTATAAGATATTCTCTAAAGTTCTACTAAACAGAGTTCAGGAACAGACTGACCAACTCATTTGAGAATACCAAGCTGCTTTCCAAAAAGGAAGGTCGTGCGCAGAACAAATTTTCAACCTCAAAAGTATACTGCGAACAAGAGCAATAAGGAGTCAGAACACCGTAGTCATCTTTATCGATTTCACAAAAGCATATAACTCAATAGACAGACAAACCTTATTTAAAGTCCTAGAGGAGTTTGGAATTGACAAGAAAACTAGAGAACTCATTAAACAAACCCTGACGGATACCATCTCGAAAGTCAAGTTCCTCGGAGATATATCTGACCCGTTCGAAATCAAGACAGGGGTCAGACAAGGAGATGGACTGTCCCCGATCTTCTTCAACCTAGTTTTGGAGAAAATAATGAAAACTTGGGAAGAAGCCCTGAAATCGGAAGGGATAAGAGGAATACACCTTGGAAGAGAAGGCCAGAACTTGGAAATTAAATGTCTAGCTTTTGCCGATGACCTCGCCGTTTTAGCTAAAAATCGAGAAGACGCTATAAAGATGATAGAGAAACTGCACGAAATCGCCGGAAAAGCAGGTCTTAAAGTTTCTTATGGAAAGACGGAGTATATGGAGTATAAGCACCGAAATGAGAAGTACATGGAGATAAAGTATGGGAAGATTAAAAGGGCAGAGAAGTTCAGATACCTAGGAGAATGGATCCAACCCAATGGGCTAGACAAAGAGGCTATCAAAGGAAGAATCAGAAAATTAAAATTGGCCTACAAACTAACCCAGAGTATGTACAACAAACGGGCAATATCCTACATGGCCAAAATCCGACACTATCATTCAGTAATCAAACCAGAAGGATTGTATGCCTCAGAATGTCTTATTTTGAATAAAAAAGGGGAGCTACAAGAACTGGAAAAGAAAGAAAGGAAGATCCTAAGGAAGATTCTGGGACCCCAGAAAACTACTGATGGAACCTGGAAAAAAAGGAAAAACAAGGATCTTTATAAACATACGGAAAAGATCTCAGACACAATGAGGAAGCGAAGGTTGAACTTCTACGGACATCTAGTAAGAATGGATGAAAGCAGACTGACCAAAAAGATCTTTAAGTACATTGTAGGATTGAAGGCCACCACTAAGTGGGTAGAAGAGGTCAAAAGAGATGTAGAAGAAGTTGGAATTACACTAGAGGTGATCAATAAAAGGAAAGAGTTTAGAAACATAATCAACAAGATCAAATTTTTTGAGGACAAACCACCTAAAAAGAAGCCCAACCGGATAATCTCTGAGGAGGAGAGAAACATACGAAGCGAGAGAATGAAAAGGTTCTGGGAAGAGAAGAGAAGAAAGGCCAACAAGCCTTAAGTTCCATGCGGTCCACAGATGGACAAATTCGGAAGAAGAAGAAGAAGAATATTATTATTATTATTATTATTATTATTATTATTATTATTATTATTATTATTATTATTATTATTATTATTATTTAAGCTGAGATATGATTCTCACATTTCACCTCACTATAGGGAGTTGTCAACGCTTTGCAGGCACGGGCGTTTTGGACATTTCCTTTTCCTCTCCTTCTGAACCCTCATATTGAACTTGGACTTAAAGGGCATCGAACAAGCAGTGATGAGACTATGCAAGCTCTTTTCGAGGGTTACAGAATCCTTTTCCACCCAACCGGATGACGGTGCAGAATGGGCTGACTGATGACGCTCCAGCGACAACAGGGCCACCAACAGGATACTGTGACATATAGTGTTACCAGATTGGGAGTCCGACTCGTTGGCTGAACGGTCAGCGGGTCAGAATTCGTCTCAGTGATCCCGTAAACTATGGATTTCACATTAATACGGGTCATTTCCTGTTAAGTCACACTTGTAATTCATACCCTTTCCACTCCCCCCGAGAGGAGTGCTATATGTGCCTTACCAACTCACAGTATATTTTTCCAGATACTGAATCAAATATGTACCAAATTTGGTTGGTAGCTATGCTGGAACATACACATGTACATCCGTAATCTCGGCAACTTTCACTTTCTTCACCCCTTCTCAACCCCCACCCCCCCCCCTCCTGCCGATAGGGGGCTGAACATGGACTTAACCGACATGCGAAGTGTCACTGTTCATCTCAGCGACCATAAAAAGTATGGACTCGACACTATTTGTATATGCCACCTGCTCCCCACCTCCACCTGGTAAATTACCCTCACAGTGATTTCTCCCAACACTTCCAATACTTCGAATAACAGCCATCTATCAACTGTAGTATCCTAGAGCTGACGGTACCATGATTACGGCCGGTGGATTATTCATCCGATTCTTAGAGCGGGATACTGTATTGGCAATATCTCCAACGGTTGGTTTTAGGGTCTTAAAACATGGTTTTCGGTCTCGTAGAGACTTACCGAATTTGGCAGTAGATAGATCCATCAATCAACCGACTGCAGGTCTTTAAAATGTGGGTGCAGTAAGATCCTATGGGTAGACCTCGCCACCAACGAGGGGGTACTCCGTCGTGCCGGGGTATCCTGCGAAGTGTTAATCCTCACAAAATGGAGGATTTTCTGTAATAACTTCCGAAATGACAAACACGGGCTGATTACTGAAGGCAAGGCAGAAGTGGAAAGATGAATGTGGGTGGGGGGACTATTCTGGGCGCAAAACCTTCGGCAGTGGTTCGATGTCAACAATAAAACATGTAGCGAAGACATTTTACTATTAGTCTTATTAGTGTTTTTATAAGTTTAAAAGCAGGAAATGAATCTCAATATCAATAGTGCAGGATATTTTGGTAAAACAAAATAGAAACTAATACGTCAGGGTGCTCGCCTACTTTCCATTAGGAGAAACCTCGAAAAGAAGAAGAAAAAGAAATATATCGTCGTTGCCGGGACAAAATCTCCTATGTGATAATATTTTTGGAGATATACCCGCAGCACATACATTATGAAGAGCGAGAATGCCTTGACAATCTTTACACAATATTGCACCTTGGATGACAGAACCTTACCGGCCAAAGTTCTAAGCTAAAATATTTCACATAGGAGGTTTTGTCCCGGCAGCGACGATGTATAATTTATCATCCGACAAGTTGGACCTGAACCTTCACGATTAGTTAATGAATCTACTTCGGTTTGATGACTGTCATACGAACTTGTTCTCCTCCCCGCTCAATTAGCGTGGTGTTCCAGTTTGTTGTCAAACCTTGCTAAGAGCAGTGCTCTCTCACTCCACACTGCTCATGTTCGCACACTACACGGCCTGCTTTAGTGTGCCAGTTACAGAGAGTTATAATGACCTGCCAATGTCTACTCTCAATTGCTCCAATGTAGAAACTCAAAGAAAATAAGCGCATGATATTGTACAAGTTCCTAGCAGGTACACTTTTCTCATAAATAGTTTATCTTGATCTTACATATCGTCGTTGCCGGGACAAAACCTCCTATGTGATAATATTTTTGGAGGTATACTGACCCGCAGCACATACATTATGAAGAGCGAGAATGCTTTGACTATATTCACACAATATTGCTCCTTAGATGACAGAACCTTACCGGCCAGAGTTCTAAGCTAAAATATTTCACATAGGAGGTTTTGTCCCGGCAGCGACGATGTATAATTTATCATCCGACAAGTTGGACCTGAACCTTCACGATTAGTTAATGAATCTACTTCGGTTTGATGACTGTCATACGAACTTGTTCTCCTCCCCGCTCAATTAGCGTGGTGTTCCAGTTTGTTGTCAAACCTTGCTAAGAGCAGTGCTCTCTCACTCCACACTGCTCATGTTCGCACACTACACGGCCTGCTTTAGTGTGCCAGTTACAGAGAGTTATAATGACCTGCCAATGTCTACTCTCAATTGCTCCAATGTAGAAACTCAAAGAAAATAAGCGCATGATATTGTACAAGTTCCTAGCAGGTACACTTTTCTCATAAATAGTTTATCTTGATCTTACATATCGTCGTTGCCGGGACAAAACCTCCTATGTGATAATATTTTTGGAGGTATACTGACCCGCAGCACATACATTATGAAGAGCGAGAATGCTTTGACTATATTCACACAATATTGCTCCTTAGATGACAGAACCTTACCGGCCAGAGTTCTAAGCTAAAATATTTCACATAGGAGGTTTTGTCCCGGCAGCGACGATATATTATGTTTGTTGTGGGTTTGCACAGTGTTCATATGGGAGATCAATTATATTTTGACGATAATTCAAACTGTATTATATCATATTACATGCGAATAATATGCTATTAAACATGTTCATTCTGTATTCGAGCGACAGCAGAACATTTATAGAAAATGGCGCAGCACCTCACATTGCACATATGTACAGGAAGTTTCAGGTTGAACCTGTCAAATTATCGATAACTGTTAGGTTCTTCACAGTACATGGATAAAAATTCAGGATAAAATACATTTATAAAATACTTAAACATAAAACATTTAACAACAGATTTGATCTGATCTGATTGAGGTAAGTCGAAACTGAAGAAATGGATTCCACTATAACAGATTGTCATATTATACAGGATGATATGAAATGTTGTTCAGTTACAAATAGTTTCTGAGTACAAAAGTACCCACAAAGGAATGGTAAGGATAGGGACGTGATATTAGTACTATATACACTGGATTATAAGCAACGTGGCCACAGTTCGAACCTAGGCGAAGGGGTATGGAGTTTAAAAAATGAAAACTTACATCACTGCTGTTCGGATTCCTTGTAAATGTTGTTGATGTGCCGTGGCCATGAGCATGATACCAACAGTATCGTAAAACTACACACATGCCTGTATTTTAATGTTTTAATCGACTTTATTTTAATATCTCAGTCGAATACAGATCATTAAGCTTGAAGACGATATTAAATAAAGGTAGTGTAGGCATTTCACTATTAGTCTTATAAATATCAGTATTCTTAATAAGTTGAAAATCAGAAAATAAGTGCCAATATCTATAGTGAATTAAGAATTAACGGGGAATATATCGTCGTTGAAGAAAGAAACCTCGTATGTCACAACTTTCTCGATCCATAACTTTCCTTAAGACTGGTCATGCCTCCCAGCCTGACATGGATAACAATCCCATCAGAACAATTTTGGTTGTGTTCATTTTCCTATGCATGCGTGTATAGGATAATGATCCTTACTGTATCGTACTGTAGGACTGTAGGTTTTCGTGACGTATTTATGCACTCCTGCAGTATATTGTACTTAAGGTTCATTTTCCATTACAGCTTCCGTAGGGAAATGAACACAGCGAACATTGTTCTGATGGACTACATGTCCATATGTAGCAGAGGCGTGACATGTCTTTAATGGCTAGGAAGAGCGTTTTTACATTGTTTCTTCGCCGAAGATATACAGAATGATAATAAAACTAACTTTCTGTACTAAGTAGAAAAATCTTAACGAGGGGATAAAGAACAGAGGAAAGCACTATGGTCTCCAATATTGAGTAGGTAAAAATTAATTTGGACTATTGCTGAATGTTATCACAGACGGAATTATATTTCGTCATCAGCTTCATGTACTTGGAAGAAATAATCTGATAACATATATTGACCACTCTATCCATGATATTACATGTAACTATATTTAGGTGTGAAGTTATAAAATATAAAATGCAGGTTGATATCAAACTCAATGTAGCTATTTATTGTCGGACACGTTCGATCACTCCTGGCACTTCATATATTCGATGGGAACCTTGATGCATACGCTGGCGAAGAACTGCAGTGTCAGTCATGGCATGCCTGACTGCAAACTTAATCGTAAATACGAAATCTCAACACATTCCAGCTAATAACTGAAGCAATTGTAGCTTGTAAACGAGTAATGGCAGGACACAAATGTTCACAGGGACTTTGTCGAATTGGGGAGTACTATCCCTCACCTACCCCCAACCCCAGATTACTTCCCACATGTTTGGGAACACTCTGTATATCGTCGTTTCCAGGACAAAACCTCCTATGTGATAATATTTTTGGAGATATACTGACCCGCAGCACTTACATTATGAAGAGCGGGAATGCCTTGACCAAATTCACACAATATTGCACCTTAGATGACAGAAATTTATCGGCCAAAGTTCTAAGCTAAAATATTTCACAGAGGAGGTTTTGTCCCGGCAGCGACGATATGCATAGATAATTGATTCTGAAGATATTGTTTTGAAAATGTCTTGATTATCTATGCAGATAAATTAAAGAGGCTAACGCAATAGTTCGGAAATGCTTCAAGAACACAGAATATCCAAGAATGAGTTTGAATAATGCAAATAATCTCTATATTTCTATCCCTCTCTAATCGTATTAGAAATAACTTTTTCTTTCAAATCTTCAATCAATAAATCAATAAATAAATCAGTAAATCAATTAGTCAATGACTTCCAGGCTACAGGATATAGGTCCAAATAACCCAATCCATATGTGAGGTTGCGACAACAACAGCAACAACAAGAACAGAAATTAATTTACGTAGAGAATTTGCAAGACGAGCACCGTTATTTTCTCACTCCCCTCCTCACCCCTGCCTACAGACAGTCATGTTTTGACAACGGAACAGATTCCCCTCACCGACCCTATATCGCCACAACCCCCTCTAGTTACAAAATACTTGGTTTGCCACTGCTGCCTGAATAGTACTGAAAACATGAAAATATTGTCTTTAATAATATTTAATTTTAAATTTAAAGACAGCTGAGAATTTCTGCGCATAGTTGCTATGAATTTTCTCTTTAACACCTTTTACACGGATTTACCTTATTTCAATTTCACCTATATATTCATGTACTACATCAAGACACGTCATGAGACCAGTGAACTGAAGGTGCCTGCCACGGTCAACTACCACCAGCTTTGTTTTGATAATCCCCAAACAAAGATTCTGACTTTCTACATTAACACGTTCCGATAGAATAGCGATCTATTTCTCAGAGTTGTCGACAAAATGCAGATTATCTTCCTACCAGCAATAGAGATTTTCCACCATCCCATCCATCTAGCGCATATCTCACGTACACTCCACAGATGTTGAATAGCTAGGGGATATAATATACATCTTTGCCTGACACTTTACATGCACAAAACCGCCCTTGACAGCTCACCGTCAAGTATGACTCTTAATGTGCTTTTCTCGTTATAGTACAGCGCCTCAGTCATACGATGAGGTAGAAGGCCCTTCCACAGCGAGTTTCCATAACACGCATTCAAAACCCTTCTTTCAGTACAAAATTCATATCAGTAATGGAAAATATTCAGTTCCTGGACCTTCTCAATTGTCTTATATGCAGAATCTGTTCCCAAGTCTCTGTCCTTTTAACAAATCCAGATTGTTCTCGTGGGATTTATTGTTGTATGAATGACTTTAGGCGCTGATTCATGATATGGAGAAGAACTTCTCTGGTGAAATTAAATGAAATAGCGTAAGCCTATGGCATTTAATACCGGAATTGTCTGATGACAAGATTTCCCAAATGCAGGCCTTTTGATTTGACGTCCGTAGCGCGTCATGATAAGGATGAAATGACGATGAAGATGACACATACAACCAGATACACCCATCCCCCATGTCAGCGAAATTAACCAATTATAGTTAAAATTCCCGACCCTGCCGTTTATCGAGTCCGGAACCCCTGTTACCCAAGACCAGCACGCTAACCATTGAGTCGGAGAACTTTACTGGTATGATGAAAAGAATAATGGATGGAATATTGTTGTTCCTACGCGCCAGTGTTTGCCTTACAAGAATCTTAAGATACCAAATCCTAATTGAAGATATGGGATTAATTTCCCATTTTATAAAATAATCCTGGTGTTTGAAAAAGTTTGTGAATTTTTAAAATAAAGAATGAAAGTGTTTTGAACTTGGTTGTACTTTCATACTGCATCATAATTCCTTATAGGAAATGAGATTAGAGCTGGCTTATTGTAATCCTTAATTTATAAATCCAAGCGAAGTAGCAAATTAAAACTAATTACGACTCCGAAAATTTCCGAACCGTAAATATTCATTCTGTATGTGCATATTTCTCACACTGCAAAAATTATATACTGAGCAGCTTCCGTAGAAACAACGAGGGATTATATTTTATACCATCAGCCCTTCTGAAAATCTTCTTTACTTGCAAAACTAATGCTAATGGGTTCAGACAGCATTCTCTGCTTGCTAATTACACATAAGCTTGCTCGCGACGAGGAGTAATTAGTGAGATTTTCACCAACAAGGGTAGAGTGCACAGTTTCTTGCTGTACTTTCAATATATACACTGATTTCTGAAAATCAAATGTGACTAGGTTTCGTACGGTCTCTAAAAGTGATGAATAGACGTATAATTGTGCGCATCCCTGAGAAACCATCCTTGAAACTTCACGTTTGGTGTGGTTAAATGTAGCAGTAATAATGAAAATTAAAATCTCAGCATGTTTTAAGTTTTTTGACCGGGTGAGGAATGGAATGAATGAAGCCCCCATCTGGCGCTGAGGATAACTGTCGCACTCCTCTTGATCAATGAGAAAACTGTCGGGGTGTGTTTCTGTATTGAAAGATGACGGGAAAAACCAGAGTACCCAGAGAGAAACCTGTCCGGGCTCCGCTTTGTCCAGCATAAATTTCGTGTGGAATACCAGGATTTGAACTAGGAATCCAGCGATGAGAAACCGGCGAGCTGCCGCCTGAGCTACAGAGGCTCTTAGCAATAATAACAATTTCGACGTTTTGCGCGGTAAAAACAGGGACTCTGTTGGATCACCTGCCGCTGAGTTTTAATGTATTTATTTTCGCGTTAACACAAGTAGGTTACGAGAGACGACATTTTCTCCACCCTTCAGAGATAAAACTAAATCTGCGGTGTTTCAACAAACATACTTGAATCTGGAGGCCGACATGCTACCAATGATCCACACAGGGTGACAATCATTGTTACGTGTGTATATTTTTTTGTACGTCGCACCGACACAGGTAGGTCTCATGGCGCCGACGGGATAGGGAAGGCAGGCATACTAATGGAAAAAAAGCGGTGTGAAAATGGGAAATCATAGAAAACCATCTTCAGGGCTGCCGACAGTGAGGATCGAACCCACATCTCCCGGATGTTAGCTGATAGCTCCGTGCCCCCAACCACAAGGCTAACTCGCCCGATGTTATGTTGGTGCATGACCATACTGTTCAACTCTAGCGTTACATACGGGTAATTATGGTGGTCTGTGCTAAAGGTGGAGTTTTTAAAAGGTATCTAACTTGCGAGTTTCAAGAAAATGACGCTAAGAATAACTACATTGTTCACCCGTAAATGATGACTAAGAAGACAAATTGCCCGCACCTGTTCTTTTAAGATTTAATAGCTTGTCAAAGCTCTCAACAACGTCGGTCAGCTCTGTGCAGTACTTTTAAAAGTTGCGTAATTGAGGAAGACTGCTTTGGATAACCCTGTCACTAGAGATTGAACCGCTTGCATAACCCGCGCACGACTCGAACGACCCGACGGACGTGATCCGCCTGCCTGGTCTGTTGACACACTCTCTCCCTCTGTGGGACATCCCGCCAACTAATTACGATAGTTCTCCACCCGTACTAATGGATTCAACTTCCTTCCGCTACACTTAAAACCGAGCTGGTGACGGCTTTATGATTTTAACACCAACTTTTTCCTTTTCCACACTCTTCAAAGAGTTGGATTGCTGGTTCGAATTATTTACGCGCTGATGAGAATCCTAATTAAAGTGTTTGTGTGATGAAAGAGAAATACAATAACCAATCACAGTAGGCGGAGGTCTTAAAGAAACAATGGAGTACTTTATATATTCCTGCTGTAAAGAAAAATAGTCTGCAGAATATTGTATTGAAATTATGTAATACTTTCCAATTCGTCGCTCTTACGTCAAAACCACGAACGTGACAATCCTCTTCCTATCCATTATTTCCTTTAAGACTGGTCACGCCTTCCAGCCACATATTGATATGCAATCCATAATAACACATTTCGTTGAGCTCATTTTGCTATGGCGATGTGCAAAGGAAAATGAACCTTACCGTACTATTCTGTGGGAATATACGTTTGCACGACATACTGTATTTGCCCACTCCTAGAATATGATGAATTTGAAGTTCATTTTCCTTTACGCCTGCGAATAGGAAAATGAACTCAACGAAAATTGTTCTGATGGACTGTACATCAATGACTGGCTGGGTGGCATGAGAAGCCCTAAGGAAAATAATTAATAAGAAGAGCATTGTCAGATAAGTGGTGATGTTCCTTAAACCTACAATATATTGTATATCACCTATCTTATGTGATTAAGTTCCCGGATACTCTCGGCACTAAACACCATACGCGAGATGACTGATGTGATTAAGATGCATAAGCTTTTGTTCTCCACAAATTTTATGATCTAGCAAGACTCTAATAAAGATAAGTTTGAAATTATAAGTAAATTGAATTTTTTGAAATTGTGGCATTGTTTTAAATCGAAATAAGTTCATTTTCAAACTGTCCCAGTTGTAAAAATGTTCGATTCAATTTTTTAAAATTTTTGCAACAAAGAGTATTGAGGCTGGGCGATTTTCTATATTATTTATGGTCTCAGTGCAACATATACGTTTTCAGAATATGTTTTATATTCAACATTACCTCACAGAAGATTTGCATGTGTCAATTACTACATTTAAGAATATTACCAACTATTACTAAAATTAAAATTAAAATTAAAATTAAAATTAAAATTAAAATTAAAATTAAAATTAAAATTAAAATTAAAATTAAAATTAAAATATGACTACCACATAAAATACGGCATATCGTCGCTACCGGGACAAAACTTACTACGTGAAATATTTTAGCTTATAACTTTGGCCGATAAGGTTTTGTCATCTAAAGTGCAATATTGTGTGAACATTGTCAAGGCTTTCTCGCTCTACATAATGTATGTGCTGCGGGTCAGTATATCTCCAAAAATATTTTCACATAGGAGTTTTGTCCCGGCAACGACGATACACAGGAAGAATTTTCAGTTCAAGAAAATTATTTACATTGTATTGACACTAACTTCTGATATGGAATAAAAATTACGGAGATTACATGACTGATTCAATCGTTTCTAAACATATAAACCATGATCTTCATTTATCACAGAGAAATTGTGTCAGAATTTAAGTTAATACAGTGAAAGTTACCCACAGCGGAACAAGCACACTGTGGATACCCGATAATTAAAGGTCCGGGCTGAGTGGTTCAGACGGTGAGGCTCTGACCTTCAGAACCTAACTTGGCAGGTTCGATGCTGGCTCTGTCCACTGGTATTCGAAAGCGCTCATCAGCCTCGTGTCGGTATATTTACTGGCATGTAAAAGATCTCGTGCGGGACTAAATTATGGCACCTCGGCATCTCCGAAAACCGTAGTTACTGGGACGTAAACTCAATAATATTTTATTATTGATCATTAAAATAATTTACAGTGTCATGAGATTAACTCTAAAATACATTTGCAACACCTGTACTTTAAGAAATGTGCCAAATACAAAAGAAGAAAGTATTTCATTGTGTACAATGAAAAGTATATTACAATAATTGGTACAGTATAACTTTCGTTACTATAAACCTGAGTTGGTTAGAGATATAAGTTTATGAGTTTATTTGAAGACTGCAGAGAACAGCACCTGTTTCTCAGCGAACGACGGGCCGGTATGTGTGTTTTCTCTTGTCAGCTCCCGACACAATCCGGCATACGTGGCAGAGCATCGGCGCTCTGGCAGTGTATCTGCAGCGTTTCAGGGTTGAATGAGCTCTTGCTGGATTGGAATGCTGCACAAATCTAGCAACGCCTCACTGCCGGGCAATATGTGCACATTTCAGATAATAAAGTGGTCAGTTCGGTGCGGGTGCTTCATCTCGCCAGTGTTATACAGTTTCAGCAGAACTTGCCCGCGACGCACAAGAATGGTGCGCAAAACAAGGTCAGGTCGAGCTTATTGACTGGCTTATTGACATGAATCCCATCGAGAACGTGTGGACCAAGACGAAGAGAATATTGGTGGAGACCTGGGCCGATACCGCGCCAAATACGGACGGCACTCACTGGGATGTCAGAGTGACCTGGGACGTGTTGAGAGGTGACTACAATACGTATGCTTTGGCCCTAATCAATTCTATGGCCGCACGTCCAGAAGAGATCCTACACGACGGTGGTGCGTGGTCCTCCTGCTGGGAGGACCACCCATCGTCCCTTTCCAGGTTCACAAATACGCAAACTCGGCCAATAATGCTATGATAACACAAAATAAGTTGCGTGACTCCCCTTATAAATCAGTGTAGCAATAAAAATAAACATAACAACACTTTACCCTACCGAGATTCGAACTCTTGAGACCACAGGCGAGTGGAAGAACTCACGAATCAGCACGGACGGTCACCGTCTTGGAGCCTGAACGTTCGGAGACACTTCACAAAGTTAAAACATGACCGACGGACATACTATAGTGCATACATTACAATACAATACGGCATTAAAACTAATGCGGCCTCTGGAAGGACATATCGCCGCGGCGGGACAAAACCTCCTACGTGAAATATTTTAGCTTAGAACTTTGGCCGTTAAGGTTTTGTCATCTAAGGTGCAATATTGAGTGAATATTGTTAAGGCATTCTCGCTCTTCATAATGTATGTGCTGCTGGTCAGTATACCTCCAAAAATATTATAACATAGGAAGCATTGTCCCGGCAACGACGATATGATGTTCCAGGCCGAGAGACGTAACAACCTATATACTTTAGCCATACAATAACAACGAAATAGATCGCATCTCAGCAAAACCAAGTTTCATGTCCTATGCTCCTATCTGTAGGCCTATGTGTTGTGGGCAATCATATCTTCCAGAGGATGCTTACATGTCAATCTCTGTGGTGTAGTGATTAGTGTGATGAGCTGTCTCCCCCGGAGACTCGAGTTCGATTCCAGACACTGCCACGAAATTGGAAAATTGTTACGAGTGCTGAAACGGGTTCCACTGATTCTCTGGAGGTCAACTGAGCAGAGGTGGGTTCGATTACTACCTCAGCCATGCTGGAAGTGGTTTCCGTGGTTTCCCACTTCACCTCCAGGCAAATGCCAGGATGTTACTTAACATAAGGCCACGGCCGCTTCCTTCCCTCGTTCTTGTCTATCCCTTCCAAACTTCCCATGCCCCCGCAGGCCCCTGTTCAGCATAGTAGGTGCGGCCGCCTGGGCGAGGTACTGGTCATCCTCCCCAATTTCATCCCCGGACCCAGAGTCTGAAGCTCCAGGAAACTGCCCTTGAGGCGGTAGAGGTGGGATCCCTCGCTGAGTCCGAGGGAAAACCGACCCTGGATGGTGAACAGATAAAGAATAAGAAGAAGAAGAGGAAGAAGAAGAAAAGGATGCTTACCTTCTTTGACAGCAAGAGTACCTTGCCTCGGAACATAACATCAAAACTCAAAACCTACGATTAAAGAAAAATAGGTTCAGAATGCTAACAGTTAGGAACTGAGAATCGGGAAATAGATGCTGTTAAGAAAGAAGGATTGTGGAGATATTGTTGAAATTATTAAACACTAGCATGTACCCACGGCCTCACCCACGTTTATTAATTCAAGTGCTAGATGTGTTGAAAACCATTTATTTAAAAAGATTAAAATATTAAAACTCATCGTTTTTACATAAATTAAATGAATTACATTATTTTATGTTTAAAATATTCTAACTCCAAATCCTAAGGCGTACCGGGTTGTTGGATGGTACAAATAACATTAAAACAATAAAACAGAATTGCCGAATAAACTATATGAATTTCTCTTCCATTTTGACTAAGATGTGTTGTGTGTTTGCCATTCGAACTCTTGAACAAACCACATACAGTTGACCATAAGAGATGCAAAGTTTCCGATGATCCAGTCCTACATCTTAAGCGATTGCCCTTGTGCCTTTTTGATGTGCATACCGAAACTGAAACACATTGGGGAACTGCAGATGTCTAAATTGAAAAGGTATATCCGAAGAGATCATTTGAATACGAGGAATTAAAATGCTAATATTACTACACCCGCGGCATAACCAGTCATGATGGTGACTTCAATATATTCGGCATCAGTTTCTTGACTGAGAGTCATAATACTTTGCAGAGATAAGGAAGATTCATATTCCTGAGAAGGACAATAGCTGCCACAATCGTCCACTCCAAGATATTCGTGGTACTTCAGGTGACTCCAAGTTGTTCAGAAGCTCAGTAGTGTAATTGACAGCCTCATCTGTATTACATGTAATGTCGATAGACATGAAAATTTATAGAACGCCGAGTAATTTTTGTAAAAGTTACTTGTTGATGACGTTGACAACTTAATTTCTTGGAGCAAGAAATTATCTTTGACACAACCATTCGTTATCTTTGAAATGCTGTAGCGACCTATGACAAAACTTTCAGACCTCTGCATGCCGTAGATTCGGATGGGCATCGCACAAATACACACAAACACTTCCGGACATTAAGGACTGAATTTGGCTCCTCGTGTCGGGGAACGAAAATGGCTTCCTACGCCATGGACTTAAAATGGCTCCTTCACTTGTATTACCTATCTTATGTACGTTGCCTAGCGATTGTGAATCTATGCAGGTGGCAGCACGTTGGATTGACATAACACAACACACGTTTTCCTAAATAAAAAACGCACACACAGGGGGCTGTATATCTGACATCAGCAAGTTCATAAAGGACAGCAATGTTTCGATTTGTCAAAAGGAAGCGAGTTGGCGTAAGAACATATGATCAGGTGAAAGGAAGATTGTACGTAACGATTGAACGTAATCAATTTGTAAGAATGCCAGGCGTATGCTCAGCGTATGACTGCACTAATCTGAGTGACTCGTGCTTGTGCATTTGGTTTGATGTAGGCCAGTTCAGTCAAACGTCTACTAAGTATGCTAAATAAAGTATTTTACTGCTGTTTTTGAGAAATGTATGAAGTGTTTATTGTAGTTGCCAGTCACATTAATATTTAAAATAAGGCTGCTCATCGTAATGGAGAACTTTCAAGGTTTTATTTCTGCTAGTAATGCAATACGTTCTGGTAACTGAACAAAACGATATGTCCCCTACATTACAATAAATCACAAACAATGATAGTGGTACTCATGGGAATGTAATACGTTTTAAAAAATATGCTCATAATGATGCGGCTTTTTTTAATGTCGCACTAATACTTCGAAGGTTTCGGCAAGGGAGGAATGGGAAATGGGTAGGATTTTGAAGGTAGCGATCGTGGTCTAAATTAAGTTTTAGCCCCATGATTTGCCTGGTGTGAAAATGCAAACCTACGGGAAACCATCTTCAGAGCTGCCTACTATCTCCAGAATGCAAGCTCACACGTAGAGCGACCCTAAGCGCAAGGCCAACTCACTTGGTGGAGGAATGAGTTTGTAACCTATCGTAGGTTCCTTTTGTTTCAAGGCTTTTCGTCCTAAATACTCATTTACGTCGACGGTTCTTTTTTAATTGTAATTTACACTTAACCACAACAGCCGAGCAGGCTAGCGCTCTTGATTCGATTGTATGCCGATTTTCCCTAGATACATTTCGAACTATCTTACAATCAGCTGATCGTGATGTTGTCCTCACGCCACAACATAGATGAAATGGCGATATTCGCACTATATTATTATTAATGCTCTAAGCTTTCGGCTAACGGTCTTTAATTTTGCACCCGTTATTTTACTGTAGAATGCGTAATTTCAATATTTTTAGTCGTTCGAGAACCGCGTCCCCTTGCTTACTTGACCACTGGAAACATGGCGGACGTTCGTACAGTTAGGTTCATCTAGGCAGCGCTTCCGCCTCTCTATGTTATTCTAGCCCATTCTATTCACTACAGAGAGATATGTTTCATTTGATTCCCACTTCCAGTTTCTGAGAGAGGGATTACACGCCATTTTGCCTGTCTCCAAGTGACTCATTGTTGTGGTTTGGTAATAACACGTAGAGCAGTTCAATGAGTTATTCACACACGTGTAGAGAAAGATACCGCAGCCTTTTAAGTTGTGCTATATTTTGTGAATTTTCTTCTTGCTGTAGTTTCTTAGATGTTACGCTTTTCGTTACTTATGGCTGAAAGTTATGTTACATTCTGAGAGTACATGTACAACAACCTGTGCCCGGTGGTTGCGGCGTAGCATATGTCTACTGTATTCCCTGCCTGTTGTCATAGGCCACTAAAAGGGGTAACCATAGGCTCTAAACTTGAGACCGCAGGACCCATAGACATGTCGACATTGCTTCCATGTACTTCTACCAACTTCACCACAGTCATCATTCTATCGGAACTCACGTAGTCAATCCTTGTAGTCTTCCTACCCAGGCAGTATTTAGCATGTGAGACCCAGACAAACTTTTAATTTCCATAGCTCTTTAAACACAGTAGATATGCCTATTTCTTACTCTGATCCGACCCCAATGTTCTTAGTTTTGTGAGACTAAGGGAGTGGACTTGGCCCGGTTTTATGACCGAATGCTTTGCTCCAGTCTCAAGGGAAAATCTGTCGACGGGTTGGTGAGGAACTTCTGTTAGCTACATCACAGTGAGTACCATCGTTCATATGTACAAGGAAACCGGTAGAACAGTAAATAAGCGCCGATCTCGACGCTCGAAAGTACTTTCAACCCGGGAGTGGTAGAAGAACCATCAGCCTTGCTCATAGAGGACCGTTTAAAC
This sequence comes from Anabrus simplex, assembly GCF_040414725.1. Taxonomy (NCBI): domain Eukaryota; kingdom Metazoa; phylum Arthropoda; class Insecta; order Orthoptera; family Tettigoniidae; genus Anabrus; species Anabrus simplex. The sequence goes on along the minus strand of NC_090265.1, from coordinate 1,106,196,430 downwards.
AACAAATTCGCATCTCTGAATTAGTATTTAAAAAATCCGAAGAGGAACATTCTACTGCTGTCTACCCAACATGATGACGCAGCTATTAGTTCCCCATGTGATCCATAAACGGAAACTGTGATAAGTGTGTATTACAACGAAACGAAAGGTGGAGAAGATGCAGTAGACCAGATGGTACGGAAATATTCTACAAAAAGGGGATCTCGGAGATGGAAACGGTCTGTTTTCTTTACACTCCTGTAGATATTGCAGCTAACAAGACCTTGTATTCAAAAAAGTACTAAAATACCGCAACCCTCCACAAGTCAACAGTTTTGGCCATGGAGGGTGTACTGATGTGTAAAATAAAACAGAAGGGCACAGTCAAGGATGCTTGCGGTGGAAGAGGACGTTGTTACTTATGCACCAAAGTGTGTCACACCAAAGGACAGAAATACAGCAAAATGAACTAAACAACAATGATCTGTGCTTCTTGCAAGAGATACACGCGTGCAAAGCATAACAAGAAGACAATTATTTGTGCAAAGTGCAATGAATATTCAGCAAGAAGTGATCCATGAAATCCATGAACTGTGCATTATTGCTTTATGTAATTTTCTTCCATGAAGCATACCAAAAAAGACTAATCTGTGTGTGAATATGATTTAATACAGGTAATTATTGTTGGTTTTGTAGTCCATATGATACATTTTATCTAAATAAAACCTATAATCTTGAAGAGAAAAAGATGCCCTCCATGACACCAACCCTTTGTAGAAGGATGCACTGAATAATTACGTGTTTCTGCAGTGGGTGGCAGTGTGCTGTGCTGAGTGTGTAATTTGAAGATCTGAAACAGAACATAATGAACTAAATAATACTATTAATGATTTCATGTCCCAATAACTACTTTTAAAATTTTCAGAGACGCCGAGGTGGCCTAATTTTGTCCCGCAGCAGTTGTTTTAGGTGCCAGTAAATCTAACGCCTTGTGGCTTCTTGCCTGAGCACATTGAAATATCGCTTGTACTATCTGAGGTGAACAGCTCGACTCGCAGCTGAAAGCCGTTACGCTGGTTATTCAGTCGTAAACTGCTCGTCTCAACGGTATTATTGAATTACATGTATTTATTATTATTATTATTATTATTATTATTATTATTATTATTATTATTATTATTATTATTATTATTAGATCTGTTTTGCACTGTTCATATCTTGGTCTTTCTATTCTATTATAATCCTTTAACAGTACCCTTAATGTGACACATCACGAGTCGTCTTTATTTATTTATTTATTTATTTATTTATTTATTTATTTATTTATTTATTTATTTGTTTACCATAGCGTTATGTATGCATTTTCACCCTCTTATGTGAAATATTTTAGGTTAGAATTTTGGCTCGTAAGGTTCTGTCATCTAAGATGTAATATTGTGTGAAGGTCGTCAAGGCATTCTCGCACTTCATAATGTATGTGCTGCGGGTCAGTATATCTTCAAAAATATTAGTACACAGGAGGTTTTGTCCCGGCAACGACCCAATGCTGTTCCTATCCATTATTTTCCTTAAGACTGGTCACACCTCGTAGCCACATATGAATACGCAGTCCATCAGATCATTTTTGTGCTCATTTTCCTATGCTAAAGTGTAAATGAAAATGAACCTTAAATACAGTATTCTGTAGGAGTGCGTAAATACGTCATACAAACATACATTAATATGTCATTGGAATTACGTCCCACTAACTATATTTATGGTTATCGCAGTCGCCGAGGTACCGGAATTTAGTCCATCAAGAGTTGCTTAACGTGCCAGTAAGTCTACCGACACGAGGTTGACGTATTTGAGAACCTTCAAACACCACCGGAGTGAGCCAGAATCGAACCTGCAATTTGGAGTCAGAAGAACAGCGCCTCAACCGTCTGAGCCATTTAGTGCGGCGAACATACATTCCTGAAGTACGGTACAGTAAGGTTCATTTTCCTTTACACCTTCGCATAGGTAACTGAACACAAGAAAAATTGTTCTCATGGACTGCATAGCAATATGTGGCCGCAAGGCGCGACCGATCTTAAATAAAATAATAGATAGGAAGAGCATTGTCAGATACATGGTATTAGAATTAGGCCTTTGATGATTTTACGAAACGTTCCTCTGTACTGGCACTACTCTCGCCACGTTTAGGAAGTAGTTCAAAAATGAAACTAACAAATGGCAGTGCAGCGAGTCCTGGCCAACAAAGCGACCGCTGCTCAGCCCGAGGAGCAGCAAATTACGAGGTGACGCAAGATCAGCGTATCGAATCCTCTCGGCTGTTATTCTTGGATTTCTAGACCGGGGCCTCTACCCCACCTTCAGGTATCTCCTCACTTGTTCTCATGTAGGCTCAGTGGCGCTAAATCCCGCCCTCATATCCAGGTAAATGTCCTTGACCTAGCCGGGAATCAAGCCCGAGCCGCCACTGTACGAGACAGGCTTGCTGACGGTGACGGAATAGTGCACTGTAGTGGAATATCTCAATTTTAATATGAAATTAACAAACATCATATCACCTGTGATCAAACTAATACTTCGTGTGTCGAAATAATCTTCCTATCCAAAGAAAATTGTTTGTATGGACTGCATATCCATACGTGGCCAGTCTTAAAGAAAATAATGGATAGGAATTGCATTGTGACATACGACGTTTTGTCCTTCAACGAAGATATGCAGACAGATTACCCAGAAATTAGTAATATCTCGTATTGCATTACTTTCCCATGCACAGGACATGACTGGTAACAGGAGCTTATCACTATATCTACAATTCACTCAACTAAGCTGAAAATCCCTCCAGTCAATTCTGGATTACCAAAGCGATTGTCGCCTTACGTTAAACATGGTAAAGTACAACTAAATAAATAATAACAGCAATAAAAATTTGTTAGTTTTTACTTTTTCGATAAGACTCGAGCTCCAACACTTCAGTTTCAGCGCAATCTGTTACTTCCTGTCTGTGGACAGATTACCGCACATGGAAGAGACCGAGAACCCTGTCTGAGTTAAAGTGACGATACAATCTCGTCTTCGGAGCGAGGAACCCCATTAAACAAGCAGGAAGTGTGCTCCAATTACCTCTTACATGAAGTGTTCTCGTTAACTAGTTCAGAGTTCGAACCTTCCGTGGGCTTGTCATTAGAACAGAACTTAATGTGGGAGTACAGTATATAAAGTTTGGAAATAGTTTGAGAATATCCCCATTTATTATTCACGGATACGACGTTATTATTGTCTATATTTGTGTGCATTATGTTTCTTCATTGTTTCTTTCTCTTCTTTCTTTCTTCCTTTCTTTCTTTCTTAATCCGTTTACCCTCCGGGGTAGTTTTTCCCTCGGACTCAGTGAGGTATCTCTCTACCGCCTCAAGGGGAGTGTGCTGGAGCGGGAGACTTTGGGTCGGAGAATACAACCGAGGAGGAGGAGGACCAGTACCTAGCCCAGGTGGCCTTACCTGCTATGCTGAAGAGGGGCTTTGTAGGGGGATAGGCAGATTGGAAAGGAAATACAAGGAAGAGGGAAGGAAGCGTCCTTGGTCTTAAGTTAGGAACCATGTCGGCATTTGCCTGGAGGAGAAGTGGGAAACCACGGAAAGGCACTTCGAGGATGACTGAGGTGATAATCGAACCTTCCTCTACTTAGTTGACCTGCTGAGGTTGAGTGGACCCCGTTTTATCTCTCGTACCACTTTTCAAATTTCGTGGCAGAGCCGGGAATCGAAGCCGGACATAATGTTTTATCAATAAATAATAATAGTAATAGTAATAATAATAATAATAATAATAATAATAATAATAATAAGATGGCCGCAACTACCGAGTGTAGATGTTTCAATTTGACGTCATCTGGCTTTCTATTCGTCAATTTCAACGTGTTACTCTAGGCCTACTTAAATTTATATTTAATATATACATCGATTAATGACCCCTACAATGTTAGAAATATTTTTAAGATCCTCTTTCTTCCTTCTCACTTATAGATATTAATAACATTATTAAGGGCTTGTATATCACTATTATTAACTACCTCTGCGGGGTTTGAACCCGCTATATTGGAATCCGGAGAATGACACCACCCCTGATCCACAGAGGCACCTTTTTCATTGAAGAAAATAACGTGTGGGTCAACCTGATTGTCAGTATGAGCTCGGGAGAAACTTGAGTTTGGTAAGTTGTAGTGGTTGCCAGTCCCGTGTTTAGCCATAGCGAATCTCTCTATACCAGGGCCTCTCAAACGTCCAAAATCTCGCGCGTGCAAACTGCGGCGCAGAGTTCCTGTGCACAGTGCATCGGTCCCACTCGGCTCGGCTCGGACCAACGCTTCGTCTCTGGGCTACTCGGCTAAGCTCGGCTCAACTCGGCTCGGATTTGGAGCGCTACGGAGCAAGTGAGGAAGAGAGAGACAGGGGAAGCGAGCGAGACAGTCGTGGGGAAAGAAAGAGACAGCACTATTGCTCCAAATCGAGGAGTGGGGGTCTGCACTCTGGTCAACCTACCGAAGTCGTCTTTTGCACCGTGTGTGAGGTCCTGCTCTATAATATAGTTAGTCCGGATTCGATACCCGACCAGATCAGAGATTTATGCCTGGATCTGAGGGCTGGTGTGAGATCAATTGAGGAGGTATGTGACGGTATAATAATTATAATTTCGTGTGGCTATTTCTAGCCGGGTGCAGCCCTTGTAAGGCAGACCCTCCGTTGAGGGTGGGCGGCATCTGCCATTGTAGGTAACTGCGTGTTATTGTGGTGGAGAATAGTGTTATGTGTGGTGTGTGAGTTGCAGGGATGTTGGGGACAGCACAAACACCCAGCCATAAACCATTGGAATTAACTAATTAAGGTTAAAAGCCCCGACCCGGCCGGTAATCGAACCCGGGACCCTCTGAACCGAAGGCCAGTACGCTGACCATTCAGCCAACGAGCCGGACGTATGTGACGGTGAGATAATGGCTTCAGTGCAGAAAGCTATGAAAACCGGGTGAGGGGGTTTCAGTGCGCTGACCACACGCCTTTTCGTTATCTGCAGTTTTTCAGGGTGAGCAGGCCGAGGTCCGGCAGAGACGTAGTACCGAGGGATTTGTTTTGTTTTACTTGTAATTATACTGTGTGTTAGAGTGCTTTGTTGTGGTATGAATCAGTGTTCAGAGTGAATTATATCTTCTATCAAGTTTGTGTTCCTCTCATTTATCTGCTTTAATCTGATCGTTGAATTAAAAAGTAAAGTGACTATGTGGTGAGTGAAATTTGTATCGCCACTCTAAAAGAGCCAGCTCCTGTGTCGAAGTTTGTTTGTGTGTACATTCCATTGGGCTTGTTACAGCTAGGCGGGAAAGGTAACAATAATCTGACTTTCCATTTGCCCAGTACACATTCAAGTAGCAAGTTACCTGCGTGGTTTGCGCCATGTAGCTGCGAGCTTGCAGTCGGGAGAACGTTAGTTCGAATCCCAACTTCGGTATTCCAGAAGTTGGTGTTACGTTGTTTCCAATTTCAACATCAGGCAAATGCTTGGGATGTACCTTCATTACCAGCACGGCCACTACCTTCCGAATCACAGCCGTGTCCTGTCCCTGCGTTGCTGAAGAAATGTGAAGTAAACTCGTGTCCTCCACCCGAGGTGGTGCAGCTCATTTCAGGCACAGCCCTAATGGCGGTGAGCTGCATGTGTCATTACAACCACATACCAGTCCTCCTGCTACTTTAAAGTGGTGGAAAGGTGGAACGTATCAAAGCTACAAGTTGCAATTTGTTATATAGAATCAAAATTAAACGAACGTAACATTAAATTTAAATTAATCTTAACATAAATAACATGATAAATTGCATGAAATTCAGTACATACTGTGCATAATGGAACTGGTTGAGGATACGTCCGTTACAATTAGCCTACAGTATGTAAAGTACAAAATTCCAACTTTTCACACACACACAGAAATATGTTAATACATTATTTAATTAATACATATAGTACGAATCCTTAGGCGAGATGGTTAGTATAGAATCATTCATTTCAAAAGATTACTGGAGTTTCAATACGTATCGTTCATTCCTCGACCAAGAGGAGTGGGTGTTTGTATTCGTCTTATGTTTAAACTTTTATTTTCGTTTGCATGTTATGGAACAAGCGATTGCCGGGCTGAGTGGCTCAGACGGTTGGGACGCTGGTCTTTTGACCCCTACTTGGCAAGTTCGATCCTGGCTCAGTACGGTGGTATTTGAAGGTGCTCAGATAGCCTCGTCTCGGGTAGATTTACTAGCACGTAAAAGAACCCCTGCGGGACTAACTTCCGGCAACTACGCGTCTCCGAAAACCGTAAAAGTAGTTGCTGGGACGTAGGGCAAATAACATTTTTATTTAGTACAAGACATAAGGTTTTGCAGTACATTGTACAATACGCAAATACAAGTAAGAATACAAAATGCTTCAGTAGCTGTTAGTAAAATGTAGCCCTAAAAATGACCGTTATTGTTTTAGTTGTTCGGGTTTAGGAAAGGCCAATGAAGCTCTACTTGTAGGATTCCAGCAAGATATAGCAGATATCTTGAACTCAGGAGGTCAAATGGACTGTATTGTGATTGACCTATCTAAGGTATTTGATAGAGTAAATCATGGGAGACTACTGGCAAAAATGAGTGCAACTGGGCCAGACAAAAGAGTTACTGAGTGGGTGGCTATATTTCTACAAAATAGGACTCAGAGAATTAGAGTAGGCGAAGCGTTATCTGACACTCTAATAATTAAGGGGGGGAATTCCTTAAGGCAGTATTATTGGACCTTTATATTTTCTTATATATATACAGCATATGATATGAATAAAGGTGGGAATCAGAGATAAGGCTTATTGCGGATGATTTTATTCTGAATAGAGTAATAAATAAGTTACAAGATCATGAGAAACTGCAAAATGACCTCGATAATTTTGGGATATGGGCAGTAGGCAACAATATGATGATAAACGGGGTTAAAATTCAGGTTGTTTTACAAATAAGAAAAGTCCTCTCATGTTTAATTACTGCGTTGATGGAGTGAAAGTTCCTTTGGGGATCATAATATAAGGAAAAATCGTCATTGGGTTAATCACATAAATGGGGTTGTAAATAAAGGGTACAGATCTCTGCAAATGGTTATGAGGATATTTAGGGGTTGTAGTAAGGATGTAAAGGAGAGGGCATATAAGTCCCTGGTAAGACCCCTACTAGAATATGGTACCAGTGCATAGGATCCTCACCGGGATTACTTGATTCAAGAACTGGAAATAATCCAAAGTAAAGCAGCTCGTTTTTTTCTGAGTGATTTCCGACAAAGGAGTAACGTTACAAAAAATATGCAACGTTTGGGCTGGAAAGATTTGGGAGAAAGGAGACAAGCTGGTTGATTAAGTGGTATGTTCTGAGCTATCAGTGGAAAGATGGCGTGGAATGACATTAGTAGACGAATAAGTTTGAGTGGTGTCTTTAAAAGTAGGAAAGATCGCAATATGAAGATAAAGCTGGAATTCAAGAGGAAAAAATTGGGGCAAGTATTCGTTTATAGGAAGGGGAGTTAGGGATTGAAATAACATATCAAGGGAGATGTTCAATACATTTCCAATTTCTTTGCGATCATTTAAGAAAAGGCTAGGAAAACAACAGGTAGGGAATTTGCCATCTGGGCGACTGCCCTAAATGCAGATCAGTATTGATTGATTGATTGATTGATTGATTGATTGATTGATTGATTGATTGATTGATTGATTGATTGATTGATTGATTGATTGATTGATTGATTGATTGATTGATTGATTGATTGATTGATTGATTGATTGATTGATTGATTGATTGATTGATTGATTGATTGATTGATTGATTGATTGATTGATTGATTGATTGATTGATTGATTGATATTGTTGTCTTGTTGTTGTTTCTCTAGTAATTTGACAAAGGACACAATGTCCACGATAAGAGCACTTTAAAGTATCTTCTTCAGATTTTATATCAAGCAGCATTACTAAACTATGTCCAGCGGGAAACTTTGACTTTCTTTTTGAATACCAATGTGAAATATTAGGTTCAGTGCTATTATTGTCAACAGCGTAATCAATTTTTTGATGTAGTCCTAAGGTATTTAAACACTAGTAAGATGTTTTAAAACACACATTTTCTTTTACACAACACTACAAACCAAGCATCGCTAAACAATAAATTGTTATTATCCTAAAGAATAACTAATTTATTAACATACCAGTCAATAACATATTTATTGACATATCAATGAATCTGCATCTGCTACAACTGGGCTTAAATTCCACACTGCATAGTTTTTTTAGTGTAGTTTTAGAAAATAAAGCAACTCATTAATGAAATATATCCGTAGAAATGCCAAAAAAATACTAAGAGAAGCGAATCATATCCATCCACAATACTCTTCTCTTCTTATCACTATGGAAGTTTTACCATGTGAATATTGAATATATTCTGTGGTCTTACGGTTATGAACAAGAAATGATGAAATTAGTTTCTCATTCAAACTACTTGTTTTATCATTTCCTGTATTTCTTGTGTTAATTCTAAGGAGTTCTTGACGGATGAGGTTACATTATTACTTTGTTATATTGTTTCTTATAAGTTTCATAATCTTCCCCTTTATTACCTTTCCATTTTCATTTTAATTTCATCGAAAATACTGTAGCTGTATAAATTCCTTATAGTGTTTCATCGCATATTATTCCATAAGATTAAATATGTTTGAAAATTAGGCTGTGTTAATTCATTTGTACGGTCCACGAAAACATGTTCTATATAGTTCTTATTTACAGTTATATGACGAGTTTTCCAGTTTCAATTATCATGGAAATGTAGTCAAGAAAATTTATTCCTGTAAACGCACTGATTCATAACAGCTCCTAAAAAAGGCAAATCTTTACCAAGCTCTTCCCAACGCATAAAGCCAACAGTTCACAAGCGAGTACTGCTTTGCGATGTTCGTTTGTCACAAGGAAGGAACGCATTTAATTCCTGGTAACTTCTTCGAACTCAATGTAAGTGAGTTATTCATTGATATGTCAATAAATATGTTATTGACTGTTATGTTAATAAGTTATTTATTCCTTGCCATACTAATAATTTATTGTTTAACGACGCCTGTTAATATATGCACAGGCTGCAAGGTAAGAGATATTAATTATTTAAAGAATAATTTGGAAAGTTCACTTGACCTTCGTGAAAGTAATGGATTAATAAAATGGAAAGAAAGTGTTAAAAATGATAACATATAACCAAATTAAGTGTTCACCGAGGAAATGAGAGCAATTATTCGGATGCTATCGGCGGAATAACTGTGTTAAATGTGGTTGGTTGGTTAATGCGACGAAGAACGTACTGTTTGTTAACCTAAACTGGCATTATACACAATTGGTTATTTTTGGTGCACTGTAGCCAAACCAACATTTACTCCATCAAAAAACAAATTATTGCGACATGACCGTTGGTCTCCTTTGGTAGTGTTAGATCCCAAACTTGCACGGATACCAAAGGGCTTAGGGAGTGCAATCCCTCAGATTAGCTGCCACAAAGCGACGTACAGTATCCAGTATTCCCTAAACAATTTACTGATTATGACAAAAAAAGTTACGGAGTCTTTCAGCGTATTGTATGTTCAGAGCGGATAAAACTTGATTTACTGAACAAGGTGCTTTTCGTATTTTCACCTGATGTGGCAGATCTCTGTGGTCAGATATGATGCGAGAACTATCGAATAACATATCAAGCTTAACTTCGTCACAAGCAGCTAATAAGCAGCAACGATAGTATTTGGTAGAATGACAGAGTTTCGGTTTCAATTCTTCTATTTAAGTAAAATATCACCATTGCATTATTATCAGCCTAAGGGGTTACACAATAACTTAACATGTTTGGTTTATTTTCAGCACAAGGCTTTAGCATTATTTAGTTAGGTGTTTGTTTGTTTGTTTGTTTGTTTGTTTGTTTGTTTGTTTGTTTGCTTGCTTGTTTGTTTGTTTGTTTGTGTAATAATTTACGGTTCATTGTCAATCGTATTGGTTTAGGACTTTTCATTGTGACATAGTTGGGGATGACATCTACCTGTGTTAAATACTAGGTGTGACAAAAATGTACAAACTTCAGTCAATGGCAATGGCTACTGAAGGCAGTAGTACGTGAAACAACAAAATGTTTATAATATCAGGTAAACGTACCTATATTTTTATGGGTCGTTTAGTGAGACCCCGGCCTCCGAGGAACACATTACTCACCAAGAAGTCCCAGAAAGTAAGATGTATATTATTTACCTTCGTACATATAATGCGATTTATGCTGGGAAAAGCGTCGTAAATAATTATCCTATAAAAGTGAACACATATTGTACAACCATAATTAAACAGTCATGGCTGTTTGAGGATATGTCTGGAAAACTGGCAACTATGTAATTAAAGTATCATATTGGAGAATACAGATAACGTTGGTCAAAAAACTTTCCTTTGGAAATACTGTCGTCAACAAAATCATTCATGTTTGAATTAAAGAACAGAGGAGTCACTACTGACCTCTGCAGTGGTCAATTTGAATTTATCTGGAAATGATAAATTACTACAAACAAAGTGTATTTGTACATGTTTATTTTACAAAATATTGTTCTGATAAGTTTCTGTTTTAATTACTACCTATTTATAAATTATCATTTATAATCAAGTATACAGGGTGTTAGGTGTATACGTGCAGATATTAAGCTAGTAGGCAAAGAAAAAGACATCTCACAATATATGCTATGTACTTTTTATCTTGTCCTATTAGTTTGCCCATAACTGAGCCAAATATTTCAGGACCTAATGTGTTTTGAACGGCCGTAGCAGGATATACCGGTTACGTCATTCTGTCCACGCGTAGTGGAAGTACAGTAGCAGAGTCTAGGGCTTGTTGAACCTGTTTCTTATCGCAGGCCAACACATGTTGTTGTGCACTTCCCCTAAAGGCTTGGCAAGTAGGCGAGGATGACTCACGTGCCAGGCCACTTGCTGTACTCGAAAACCGGTCTAGGGTACTCTGTGTGAAACGTACACAGGATCCTTACAGTGACCTCGAAGATACGCACCTGCACATACGTGCGAATAAAGTATTGTGTAGTTGTGTGTGATTTATAAGACGTCAATGGCATTACTCAGAGATCCAACCTGACAAAATGAAAGGAAATAGTTAATAAGTAAATGAAAAATGAGCGTATTGCGACAGTCTACGATGAATTTCTGACAATAGACAATGCGAGTTGTCTATGCTTATTCATAAACTTTTCAGGTCAATGAAAGGACGGTGGACACTGAAAGAAAAGGCTGTAAGTATTCAGTCATATTGTTATTAATGAGACAGATTTCAAAAACCGTAGTTGCAACCATGCGTGAACATTGCTCGAAGGAACAATAGCTACTGTGGATTTCTTTTGCTAGATGCTTTACGTCGCACCGACACAAATAGGTCTTATGGCGACGATGGGACAGGAAAGGGCTAGGAGTGGGAAGGAAGCGGCCGTGGCCTTAATTAAGGTACAGCCCCAGCATTTGCCTGGTGTGAAAATGGGAAAACACGGAAAATCATCTTCAGGGCCGCCGACAGTGGGGTTCGAACCTACTATCTCCCGAATACTGGATACTGGCCGCAGTTAAGCAACTGCAGCTATCGAGCTCGGTCTACTATGGAATTGCCGCCGGGCATTTCTAATAGAAGGCTTATTCTTCTTTTTCCTAATCTGTTTACCTTCCAGGGTTGGTTTTCCCTCGGACTCAGCGAGGGATCCCACCTCTACCGCCTGAAGGGCAGTGTCCTGGAGCGTGAGACATTGGGTCGGGGGATACAACTGGGGTGAATAACCAGTACCACGCCCAGGCGGCCTCACCTTCTATGCTGAACAGGGGTCTTGTGTAGGCTTTGCGGGGGAAAGGGGAGATTGGAAGGGATAGACAAGGAAGAGGGAAGGAAGCGGCCGTGGCCTTAAGTTAGGTACCATCCCGGCATTTGCCTGGAGAAGTGCGAAACCACGGGAAACCACTTTCAGGATGGCTGAGGTGGGAATCGAACCATCTCTACCCATTTGACCTCCCGAGGCTTAGTGGACCCCGTTCCAGCCCTCGTACCACTTTTCAAATTTCGTGGCGGAGCTGGGAATGGAACACGGGCCTACGGGGGTTGGCAGCTAATCACACTAACCACTATACCACAGAGGTGGACAGAAGGCTAATTACCGGACAGTAAGTGCCGATAGGTAATGTAACGGACCCGTTTAATTAAAACGTCCGTAATAATAATGTTCCTACTACTACTACTACTACTACTACTATCTTTACGTTCCACTAACTAATTTTCACGGTTTTCGAAGACGCTGAAGTGCCAGAATTTTGTAAAGCAGTACTTTTTTAAATGCAAGTAAATCCACAGACACGAGACTGGCGTATTTCAGCACCTTCAAATACCACCGAACTGAGCCGCCTTCGAACCTGCCAAAGTGGGATCAGAAGACCAGCGCTCTATCGTCCGAGCTACGCAGACCGGCAATGGGGCTTAGAGTAAGTTGATCGTGCGGTTAGGGGAGCGCAGCTGTGAGCTTGTATTCTGGTGATAGTGGGTTCGAACTCCACTGTCGGTACCCGGCAAGATGGTTTTCCGTAGTTTCCCATTTTCACATCAGGGAAATGCTGGAACTGTACCTTTATTAGACTTCGAACGCTTCCTTCCCACTTGTATCCCTTTTCTCTCCCACTGTCGCCGTAAGACCTATTTGTGTCGGTGCGACGTAAAACAATTTGTAAGTACATGCTTCGGTAATTTCTGAGACATGTCTGCAATTATATTATTAATAATAATTCGGACCTGTTAAAAGTTCACAATTTTCTTTAGTGTTTTCTGACAGATTACAAGCTACGAAGTTTGAGTGGGGCGATTAACTTTTATTTTCATAATAGTCAGTAATAATAGACTAACACAGTTTGTATAATAATATTGTTAGTTGCTTTTCGACGGATGCAAGCTAATCGCACGGCCAACTCGCCCAATAATAATAATAATAATAATAATAATAATAATAATAATAATAATAATAATAATAATAATAAATCTTCACGTGCCAATGGAGACGCGCGGTGTCGGAATTTTGCCCACTGGTATTCTTTAACGTGCCCGTAAATCTACCGATCAGAACCGGTCGTATTTGAGCACCTTCAAATACCAGCGGACTGAGCCAGGATCGAGCCTGCTAAGTTCATGAAACCAGTGCTTGAACCGTCTGAGCCACTCAGCCTGGCAACGTTTATTTTGATACGTTGAATAGGCACTGCAAAATCAGCAGTAAGCTAGAAGGTTCTCATTTACATTTAAACATGTTCTCTTCGGTTGGAAGCACGAAAGGAAGGTACGTTTAAGTAATTTATGTTTATAACATGTCCCTTACTTTATGAAGTAAAACGTTCGATGTGTTTTGACATTTCAATTCCGATACTACTCACTTTGAAATTCTATCCCATGCATTCTTTCGTTGACGTAATAAACTTTATTTACGTACACGTCAACACGGGTTGTTTCTGCATACGGCGAGTTGGACTCCCAAAAGACCATGATATTGAAATCGCACTGTGGGAGAATATTCCACGTAAGCAGTTCGACAAAAGCACTAGACCTGTCACATGCCGGTTGTCTGCTGTTCTTAGCGACGGAGATGTCGCTGGACGGGTTCCCCACCCCTACATGAAACCGGTCTGTCTGACCTTGACCTGAATAACAGCTGTCAGAGATGCGAATTATCGTCCTACTAGTACGCGAGTTACTTCGTAGAAGTAGCATCAGTAGTAGTATTTGAATAATGCCAGTGTATGAATACCACGAATACCATTATATGCTGCTAGTGTATCGTGTGGCAGAACAGAACACGGGTCGCCCTTCATGAATCTATCGGGAAAGGCTTCCAGCAATTTATATTATATTTCTTATTCCCTACGAGTTAAAACAGAGGACACTTTGCGTTTTAAGGGCCGATGACATTAAGGCAGCAATCATCATCATCATCGTCGTCGTCGTCACGTATAAATATTCAATAAAATAATCGTTTTATATTCATCATTACTGAAATAGGAACTATAAGTTAACATTTAACTTAAGAAGATTGCCTAGAGTGTTTTGTTAATTTACAAAAGAAAGTTTAACATTTCTTTTAATGCAATCTGTATGTTTTTGTTTTTTAAACTGTTGTACTGTAATGTTTAACATAGGTACATTATGTTGTTCACAGGCGTTTTCGTGTACGTTCGTAAATCCGTACTTTTCTATTCGAGATAGTCTTGTTACCGTCCACCTGGAATTACGGAGCCCGTACTGTATATTAGTTCATTATTTTTCTACAACAGAGTGTTACGAATGCGACTGTAGTTCCCGCGACCACGCCACTCTTATGTCTGTGTCACTAATGTGCACTTTGTTCAGCTGTGTGCTGCTTGACTATGTGGCTCTCGTTACCTTCTTCTTCCTCTTCTTCTACTGCAGCCTTATGTCTTAACAGGTATACTGTATTCTACCGACATCATCTCAACACGCTGTAGCGTAATCTGCTGCGATTTACCGAGCTCGATAGCTGCAGTCGCTTAAGTCCGGCTCCATGGCTAAATGGTTAGCGTGCTGGCCTTTGGTCACAGGGGTACCGTGTTCGATTCCCGGGAGGGTCGGGAATTTAACCTTAATTGGTTAAATTTCCTGGCACGGGAACTGGGTGTATGTGCCATCTTCATCATCATTTCATCCTCATCACGACGCGCAGGTCGCCTACGGGAGTCAAATCAAAAGACCTGCATCTGGCGAGCCGAACTTATCCTCGGACACTCCCGGCACTAAAAGCCATACGACATTTCATTTCAGTGTGACCAGTATCCATTATTCGGGAGATAGTGGGTTCGAACCCCACTCTCGGCAGCCCAAAAGATGTTTTTCCGTGGTTTCCCATTCTCACATCAGGCAAATGCTGGTGATGTACCTTAATTAAGGCCACGGCCGCTTCCTTCCCTGTCCTAGCCCGTTCCAGTCCCATCGTCGCCATAAGGCCTATCTGTGTAGGTGCGACGTAAAGCCAATAGCTGCTGCGATTTGTTATTAGCACCATCATAGTAAAATGTAATATAGTTGTGGCGGAATCTTCTTAGATAAGTTCGACATCTGTAGATTGTGTATAATTTGATAACTCATCTGTACTCATGAAAGCGACCGTCGGCCTGGCGTTCAGGTTAATAGCTACATGTCTCTAACGTGTAACCTTGTTTATGTTTCTTATATTTATTGATGTGTATGTTTGATGTTTATACACAATACGAGATTACAGCTGACTCATCCCCACGAGCTTGACCTGGTTCTCGTTTTACGCATAGTAATCTGTAGGTAACTACTGCGAACGATGCTAACTCACGTGACATACATTTCATCTTGTTTCCTCTTAAACCACGCATATTTTACTATTTTCTTCCACGTATTTCAGCTTTTAATGACCTAATAATAATAATAATAATAATAATAATAATAATAATAATAATAATAATAATAATAACGTTAAGTGCTTTACGTCCCACTAACTACTTCTACGGTTTTCTGAGACGCTGAGGTGCCCGAATTTAGTCCCGCACGAGTTCTTTTTATGTACCAGAAAATCTGCCGACACGAGGCTGACCTACAGTATTTGAGCACCTTCAAATACCACCGGACTGGGCCAGGTCCGAACCTGTAAAGTTGGAATCAAAAGGCCTGCACCTCAACCGTCTGAGCAACTCAGCCCGGAAGGAGGCACGAAATGTAGGTACGTTTAATTTATTTAGTTGTATAACATGTCCAATATTCCTTTGAAACTAAACGTTCGATGTGTTTCGATAATTCAATTCCGATCCTACTCATTTGGGCATCCCATAACTGCTTTCGTTGGCGTAAGGACCTGCCATCTTTCTTGTACCTTTACGCAATGCACAACGGGGATCTACTGTATTTCACGTCCCGGCGCGCCTATACCAACCAATAATTATATCACACGCTCGTACAGGTCCCTCACCGATTCAGGTTTTCAGGTCATTTCCATACTCACTAGACCACGGGGCTGATGACCACACGTATCCCAATCCCTTAAAGGACATAACAGCAAATGAACCAGTATTAACACTGAGAATTCGGTACATCCAGGGTCCGAAACCGATGACCAGGGTTGTCTGAAGCCCCTAAGACGGAAACTGAATACTGACAACTACGAAACCAGTCTGGCGAGAATGAAACGTAACAAGGCATACGCTACTGTAGTAGCCACCTTCAGCTGTTATCGTAGCTCAGTTGCTCTTAAACATAAAACCAGTTTGACAAGGATGTTACGTAACATCTCGTGGTAGCGTTCAGCTGTTATACGTAAACATAAACAGAAACCAGTTTGGCACGCATGGCTCGTGACTCGCCTGTTCTCAAAGGGAAGCTATTCATTCACAAGAACAAGGCATACTACCTATTCTAAAAACATCGTATCTCTTTGCTCTCGAAAATAACTTCCGAGAATTACTAAAAGTTTGATATATAGTGGTTCGTCACATCGTTCTCTATTGCTAGAAGAAATATCTGCAGGTATACACCTAACACCCTGTATATGCAGTATAACTAATGAAACCAATTGTTACCATTAACTTTCGGGATGAACGAGAAGAATCTCGTTTCATGAGTGTTAAAGTTTTCAGAAAAGAAATGATATTAAAATAGCAGTAATTCATTCGCGTCTTATGTTTCAAAACCCATATACTTCAGATAATTGCCTACCAGATGCCATTTCTTGATGGATGCAGTAATTTTACATTTGTTTCTTGGCACAGACCAGAACTAAATCTAGCTTTCAACGAGGTACCAGTCTCATCCACGGCTGTGGAAGTATGGAAGCTACTGAGGCATGGATGGTGTTGAGTAATGACATCTTGAGCACGACTCGTACGTCTGGGTATTTTGAAGGGTATTACTGTATTACTTACAGGGTCAGTCGTGCTGCAATAGCACTTTATGCTAAACTGAGCAAAGCAAAGACAAATTTTCTCACTCCTCCTCTTGCATAACATTCTTCACTTCGGCGCCGATATCGGTTATTGCGGTTTCCCATATAAGCACATAAACTCTGGTGATGATATTTGAGGATCCACCAAGCCTCGAGACGACTGCCTGTCTTTGCATCATTTAATTAGGTGATAACCCTTCTTATGTACTCGAAACTTTCATGGCTTAATTCAAATTAAGGCAGTTAGAAAAACTCAATGTATAGCCTACCAGATTTGATAACTATAACAGTGAAAATATGAATTAGAAATTTTGCAGTCGGTCGAACATAATTGGTAATACAAACAAATTATTAAGACTTAACACCTGAGATTATACCGATTACACATTATTTTATGCAACCTAATTGAAACATTCTCTAATATATCGTAGCTGCCGGTAAGAAAACCTCCTAAGTGAAATATTTTAGCTTAGAACTTTGCCCGGTAAGGTTCTGTCATCTAAGGTGCAATATTGTATGAATATTGTCAAGGCATTCTCGCTCTTCATCATGTATGTTATCACATAGGAGGTTTTGTCCCGGCAACGATGATATATAGGATAGAGAAAATTTAGTCAAATAATACGTTCTTGTTGCAGGAAAATAATAATAATAATAATAATAATAATAATAATAATAATAATAATAATAATAATAATAATAATAATAATAATAATAATAATAATAATAATAATAATAATAATAATATGTATTATGTATTATATGTATTATGTATATTATATGTATATGTATATGTATATTATAATAATATGTATTTATGTATATTATTATTATTATTATTATTATTATTATTATTATTATTATTATTATTATTATTATTATTATTATTATTATTATTATCAAAGTGTGCACAAACCCCAAGTGCGTGTCAAAAGCCAATACGAATAAAATTATGGACCACAATTCTGGTCAAAGTATGATTAGCGTGATGATGTATGGCGTGGATTTCGTCAGCATTCTAATGACGTCTACCGTAAATTTTATGGCCGTGACAGAACCTCACAACTTTTGAGTCCTATCGAGAGATGGAATTGAGGTTACTTTTAATATTTGTATGAATGAAAGTGAGATCCTATTTTTACCCTGAACTTTCTTAAATGAAGAAATAAAAATACGGGTACAAAAATGTTAACAAGACTCAATTGTTTGAACACGGAGTCCCAATGTTACAATCTTAGAATGAACGACTAATCATGTTTCATTCAGTAATACTTAATTTCACAATCACAAGCAATGACCTATTAATGAAGTAAGGGAAGGAATATTTCGTCGCTGCCGGGACAAAACCTCCTATGTGAAATATTTTAGCTTAGAACTTTGGCCGGAAAGGTTCTGTGATGTAAGGTGCAATATTGTGTGAAGGTTGTCCAGGCATTCTCGCTGTTCATAATGTACGTGCTGCGGGTCAGTATATCTCCAAAAACATTATCGCATAGGAGGCAACGGCGATTTGTTACAATAATATAACTGAGACAGTCTAGCCAAAGCGTTAAAGACGTGTTTTGTACCTCAAAACGAACTTTATTGCATTGTCGATCTGATTTAAGAGTCTAGAATAACACTGGAAACGAGAATGCCATTGCTAGAGAAGAACGTGTTCCAACGCTTGTCACAGCTTCAAATAAGAGTATCCATCAAGTGTCTTCTGAGGGTAATGGTAGTCAGGCATGAAGGAAGTCATTTAACTCCAGTGCCGAGATGTTTATCTTTCCCTCCTCCCACAACCTTCATGGGTTGTACAGGCACGCAGATGATATTTTCTTAAAGTGATATCTGAGAATTTCTGTTTGTTGTTTCCTTCTATTTTTCATCAGAAACGGAACTACGCCAACTTTCATGTTACTTTCGATGAAAAATTGCTCGGGATTTCGTATCTTCTACTTCCCAACGGAATTGAAAAATGGTTCGAAAGTAAAACAGTATAAAAAATTATCATTCCAACGATAAATGAGACATAATTGGCATGTTTGAGTCAATGAAGAGTTCACAAAGGTACTATTTGCCTCACTTGAAAGCCCTAAAAGGCAGCACTGAGATAAAAATAGATGCTGCGTAACGGATTATTTCGGAAAATAACCGCGTATCGGTGCAGGAAGAGAAACGTACGAATAATACGTATGACCATCAAGCTGAAATGCAAGGTCATTAGGGTAAAGAGACCATGTCCAACAAATGAAGCTGAGCTGTGTGCGTAATCGTGCTGATTCCGAAGTTCAAATCTATACCTCCATTAGTGGCTGTTACGACTACAGTCTGTTGACTGAGGATTAGAAGGAACGGAACACAATTATTTCCGATTGGTTGTTTCATCAGAGTATGTCTTAATAATCTCAGGGGAGGAAAGTCTCCTTGTACGTTAACAACTTACCTCCACAGCTAAATACCTGTAAGAAGAAATGGGAAAAGTTCTCGCATAATTTTCAATATGATTAATTGTTTGAAATTGCCAGGAATTTTCATATACATACAATTTCACATTTTTCTTTTAATATTCATTCATTCTTTTTTCCTTGAGATCGTATCCATCAATTCGAATAATAATATAATATAAATATAAAGGGAATGTAATATATAATGTAAATATTCAATAAAATTTGTTTTGAAGTAATTCCGATTAATAGTATACGTAACATCATACAAGTACAACAGCATCAATTTTAATTGCTATATACTTTAATAATACTAATTTGTTCGAATTTAAGACGTAAAGTCGAGGACCGAAAAGATTTTAGTAGCTATGGACCAAAGACTACGGAAAATGAGGGATAAAATTTTCACCGGGTGTTCCTAAAATGGTTCTAAATAACTCAAAGAACAGAACAAAATTATTATAGTTGTGTTACCGAAAGCAAACTACTGCTGCTTATTATAACTTAATAATCACATGGCTCTCAGGCTGAAAATGAACGACTTAAGCCACCAGTTTCGAAGTGTTGATTGCAATGTCATCTTTTTCTTTTCCTCTTATGCTCACTGGCCGACTCCGTTACACGCCTATGCAAACTATTTCTCTCATGACCTATCCACCGAAGCTGGTCCATACGTACAGCTTTATCTATAAAGTTAAATCCAAATTAAGATTTCATCTCTTAACTACAATTGTCTACTTAACATCGTCCCAACCATTTGAACCATAAAATAAATGCAGCAATAAATTCAGGTTTGATGCCTTAAGGTTATGATTAAGATAGATAGATAGATAGATTTCATCTTCATAAAACAAAGTCTTCTTGAAACCATTGGAATGTGTGGACGATTTCATCTGGGAGCTCAAGCCTTTGTTATAAAATATCATTAGGGATAGAAGCGATAAGAAAGAGCCCTTGCACTATCTTGGAGTATATCACATGTCCACACTCGCTTGATATGAAGATGCCTAGGATTGGATTTTAACCAACTCCTCTCTTCACTTACGTCATCCAAATTGCATGAAACCTGAGCCTCTTAAACATTCCTTAAATTCGTATCATAATTAAGAACGGTCGGGCAGTTAATACTAAGAAAAATAACAATGATCATAATGGTACCGGTGAAAAATGCTGTATTTTAATGAACTACAACGTTATTGTATATCAGGGCCTCTCAGGGTGCATGCGCGTGGTGCATGCACTGTGCACGGTGCAAAAGACGACTTGGCTTGGTTGACCAGAGTGCAGACCCCCCACTCCTCGATTTGGAGCAATAGCGCTTACTCTCTCTTTCCTCACGCCTGTCTCGCTCGCTCCGCCTGTCTCCCTCTCCCCCACTTGCGCCGTAGCGCTCCAAATCCGGGCTGAGTTGAGCCGAGTATAGCCGAGTAGAGCCGAGCATAGCCGAGTAGCCCAGAGACGAAGCGTTGATCCGAGCCATACCGAGCGGCACCGAGCGGCACCGATGCACAGTGCACGGATCTCTTGCGCCTCGCTCTGCACGCGTGAGATTTTGGGCGTTTGAGAGGCCCTGTTGTATATCGTCGCTTCTATGTCAAAACCGCGAATGTGGCAATGCTTTTCATATCTATTATGTTCCTTAAGACTCGTAACGCCTCCCAGCCACATATTGATTTACAATCCATCAGAACTATTATCGTTAAGTTCATTTTCCTATGTGTACCTGCAAAGGAAAATGAACCTTAAATACATCATACACCAGGAGTGGGTAAATATGTCATGCAAACATACGTTCCAACAGTACGGTACAGTAAGGTCCATTTTCCTTTACACGCGCGCTTAGGAAAACGAACTCAACAAAAATTGTTATGATGGACTGCATATCAGTATGTGGCTAGGAGGCGTGACCAGTCTTAAGGAACATAATGGATAGGAAGAGTATCGTCACATTCGTGGTTTTGGCACAGAAGTGACGATATGAAAACCAATGCAGTGTGATGCTGGTATACGAAACATGGATCAACATTTATCTAAACTGTTCTAGAGAACTCAAGTACTGAATTTTCTTCTTCAATAATAGGCCTTTAATGACCATAACTTTAAATATTAGATGTAGAGGAATAATAAACTCCTTTACTAGCATGAAGGGATAAAAATATGTAAGAACCTAGGTTTCTTATCGATTAATCAACACTTATCATGTGCGTGTATATTTGTATATGCATGTAAAGAGAGAGAGAGAAAGAGAACTCAACCTAATTAACACGCAACCGATGCAGAAGAATGTTGTAGGATCTCAAGGACAGCGGTCGACATGCAAGTTTTCTAAGATAACACTATAATAGAGAGGCCAAAATTAATAATTACCCTCTTTTGTGTTACCTACTTGACAACATTACTCTTTAGTACATTACATAAAGCATCTCTGAAATCCGCAAAAGTACTTCGTTAGACGTAAAACCAGTGACATATTGGTAATAATAATACTAATAATACTAATAATAATAGTAAACAAATGAACTTCCTCTTGATTTTAAAATCGTCGCCGTAAGACATATCTTTGTCGGTGCGACGTAAAGCAAAATAGCGGCAACAGCATTGATTTTAAATTGTTAAAAAGCAAGTCTAACTATCGTCGCGTTGTTCTCCCTCTGCTCCTCTTACCCTTTACGATCAAGATTCGTAACCTATCCTTCTCCATTCGCCCCACATGTCCTCATTTTCTAAGCCGGTTTATGCACACAACTTCATCCATCCAATTAATTCTTAACTAATCCTTTAACTCCTCATTCCGAGTACAATTCAGCCATTGCTTCCATCTGTTTGTAAACAGCAAACATTCTCGCTATTTTCATGTCCTTTAATTCTAACTTATAAATAACATATTCCGAGTCCACCTAGCTTTCACTGCCGAACTATAAAGTCGATCCTGTGTAAGGAAAGCTTCGTGCTGAAGTCGATTTCCTTCTTTTAGAATACCGCTTACAGTAACTCTCACTACATTAACTTTATCGTACCTTCGTTTTAACTTAATATACTACCATTACGGGAGAATACACGTTCGGAATACGTGAAATGATCTACGTGTTACAGTTTTGTATTCCTAATCCGACATTCAATCCTCTTAGATTTCCTCTTTAATTACCATCCTTCTCTTAGAAAGATTTATTTTCGTATCATATTCACTGCACCACTTTTCTAGTTCGAAGATTTTAAATTGCAGGCTTTCAGCACATTCCGCTATTAAGATAAAGTCATAGGCATAGGCGTTCATCTCCATACCTAAATTATTGGTCCCGTGTTCGAATCCCGGCAGGGTCATGAATTTGAACCATAATTGGTTAATTCCACTGGCACGGGGGCTTGGTGTATGTGTCGTCTTCATCATGATTAGTTTCATCCTCATCGTGACGCGCAGGTCGCCTACGGGAGTCAAATTAACAGGCCTGCATCTGGCAAGCCGAACTTGACCTCGGACCCTCCGGGCTCTAAAATCCATACGCCATTTTATGGGCATAGCCGAAACTGCTGTCTACATTTTCACGAAACTCAATCGTCCCCTGTCATTTTATACCCCTCAGTAAATGATCCATGTAGATTATGAGCAACAAAGGTGAAATATTAGAACCTTCTATAATCACTCTAACAACACTGAACCAAGAAATTATTATTATTATTATTATTATTAGTATTATTATTATTATTATTATTATTATTATTATTATTATTATTATTATTATTATTATTATTATTATTATTATTATTATTATTATCATTATTATTATTATTATTACACGTAATTTGAAATTTCAACATATAAAATGATATCGATGTCTGCAATAAAATACAATATTATTTTATAAAGTTACAACGCCTATGAAATTGTAGTTCATACATTGGAACCTTAGTGTAACGAAATTATATTCTCACTTTCGAGCTTCAGGACCTAAGACTCAACCCGAATGGTTGTGGTACCGTTTGAATGTAAATATGCGACATGAGAAAAAGAATGACATTCAGTGGGTTTCAGTTGAGTATGTGGGACAGAGAGGTGTTCAGAACTTAAGATTTTGAGATATATAATTTGATTTGCAAATAATAACTCCGAAACCACAAGACGTACGAAGGTAGTCATAATTTACGAAGGCACCATTGCCGTTGCCGGATCAACACCTCCTAGCAAAACCCGCAGCACGTGCATTATGAAGAGCGAGAATGCCTTAGATGACAGAACCTTATCGGCCAAAGTTCACCATCATCATCATCATCATCTGTTTACCCTCCAGGTTCGGTTTTTCCCTCGGACTCAGCGAGGGATCCCACCTCTACCGCCTCAGGGGCAGTGTCCTGGAGCTTCAGACTCCTGCTCGGGTGATAAAACTGGGGAGAATGACCAGTACCTCGCCCAGGTGGCCTCACCTGCTATGCTGAACAGGGGCCTTGTGGAGGGATGGGAAGATTGGAAGGGATAGGCAAGGAAGAGGGAAGGAAACAGCCGTGGCCTTAAGTTAGGTACCATCCCGGCATTCAGCTGGAGGAGAAGTGGGAAACCACGGAAAACCACTTCGAGAATGGCTGAGGTGGGAATCGAACCCACCTCTACTCAGTTGACCTACCGAGGCTGAGTGGACCCCGTTCCAGCCCTCGTACCACTTTTCAAATTTCGTGGCAGAGCCGAGAATCGAACCCGGACCTCCGGGGGTGGCAGCTAATCACGCTAACCACTACACCACAGAGATCGGCCAAAGTTCTAAGCTAAAATATTTCACGTAAGAGGTTTTGTCCGGCAGCGACGATTTGGTGAATTATATCCGCAGAGCAAAATGATTGGAATCCCAAAGGATAATAACGCGATTTTTCAGTCTAAATATTAATTCCAAACCCCCATGTGGGGTTCGACTAGAGAGCTCTCTGAGCTTAAAATGATGGTGTGACAGCAGTTGGTTTACGATCCTTAGGGACAATTTAATACATGTGTCGTCCGGCTCCATGCCTTAATGGTTAGCGTCCTGGCCTTTGGTCACAGAGGTCCCGAGTTCAATTCCCGGCAGGGTCGGGAATTTTAACCATAATTGCTTAATTTTGTTGGCACGGGGTCTAGGTGAATGTGTCGTCTTCAAAATCATTTCATCCTCATCACGACGCGCAAGTCGCCTACGGGAGTCAAATCATAGAAACCTGCATGTGGCGATCCGAACTTGTCCTCGGACATTCCCGGCACTAAAAGTCATACGCCATTTCATTTCAATGTATGTGTCGAAGTAAGGAGTTTAAAATTTGCTTCATATCGGCTACTGAAGGTAAATTTTGACCCATGATGTGTACATAATTGAAAATAAAATCTTACACCCGATATGATGGTACGGTTTTAGACAATTAAGCAAAAAAGCAAACTCTTCTCCGTACAGGCCATGAAGGCCCTTGGAGGGGTGGACGGTAAAGGCTTCCACTATCCGTAACCTCGGCACTTGATGGGATAGAGTGTTTAGCTCTACGCCCGGCCGCCTTTGCCCCCAGGAATTAACCTGGTAGTCACTTTTGGTGTAGGCTGAGTGAACCTCTTAAATTTTACGACTTCCTGACGGGGATTCGAACCCACGTCCTTCCAGGCGATCCGAGCACGCCTTTAACGCCTCGGCCAGGCATCCCCTTTTAGAAAATTAAGGCGGATGTTATATGGCGTCAAATATTTCAGAAATAACAAAATATTTTGAAACATTGCGGTTTTTGGAGTCAATGGAATAGGATTGAGCTGTGTTGTTCCAACTACTCTCAGACTTAAATTTCACAAGTTATAACTGCACGAAATCTTAATACACTCCTATAAGCGCACCTGCGGATTGGTACGAAATGGTACGGAGTCGCACGTTTTATGATGCTCGAGATATACGTATAATCAGCCGTTCGTGTCGCAAGGCAAACACCCAGATATGTTGGTTCGCAATAAGTAATACCAATAACAGAACTGTGTAACGTGTCTTTCATTCCAAACCAGGTCAGAATTTTGTCGAGCAACGTTGTCATGGAAACTCAGTGGAATAGAACTTTATTTGAAGGGACCCCAGGTCTTTTTGGATTTAGTTCCACTAAAGTTACGTAAGGAGCCGACAGCCCTCGACACGGAGTTGTATGATTTCGGCAGCCTCGAATGGCCCGGACTTGAGCTGGGATCGAACTCGCGCCATTCATGTACGCGTTAATGGCACCAGTAGGTAGATAATATATTTCAGTGTTAGACAAAAGTACTCTCAACGTGTGAATACGAAAAGTAAAATATCTACTTATCTTTGTATTACCCATTTCTGTTCCTCTACGAAGAGTTATGTTTAGGAATTTCCACCCCTACATGTCTCGGTCCAGTGCTTTATTGAGACGTATGCAACGCACTTACGAATCAGTATTTACAGAATCCTATAATCGTTGTTTCCTTGTACTTCCTCATGCCACTGTCTGTCTGGTATGATATGTTACTAACTGATCTAGACACGACCTGTAAGAGATGGCCGTACAATTATAAGCACGCTTCTCGCACTTTCTCGTGGATGAGAGCAATATCAACCTGACTGTCTATTAGATATGAGCCACAGTCGTGCAGCTGAACAGCCACATTATCGTACAGAGCATAAATACCATATTCAGTCTCATTAGCATTTTTCCCAACAGCCTCTTCCATATAAAGCGAATGAGCAAATGACAACTACGTATACCTTGCACTCCAGATAGAGATTTTTCCCCCTAACTTCACTCTGTTTTATCCATTTTACGCAAATTTGCACTGACATTTTGGCACCAATTCCGCCATAATTCTATAGGTAGGAGCTAATTTACTGAAATAGAACCGTATTTCTCGGCTGAAAATACGTGTTTTAGTGCGGTCTGAACATACGACTTTGTATATGCGGCACAGAAGTTCGAGCACTGATCTCTATCAACCAACTACATTACAAGGATATCGTCGTTGCCGGGACAAAACTCCCATGTGATAATATTTTTGGAGATATACTGACCCGCAGCACATACATTATGAAGAGCGAGAATGCCTTGATAATATTCACACAATATTGCACCTTAGCTGACAGAACCTTACCGGCCAAAGTGCTGAGCTAAAATATTCCACATAGGAGGTTTTGTCCCAGCAGCGACGATGTGTTTATTGTGTTAAACCGAAATCTCAAATAATTCTGATAGACTGACTTACACCTGAAACATTGTTCGAAACAGACAGTTTTCCAACGTAAAATGTTAATTATATCGATTTTTTGTATTCATTACACTAATATAAATAGGAATAGTCTAATGCATGCGTTAATATCCGATATTATTGCCTGCAGATGTCTTTCTGAAAGGTGACACGATCCACAGCTATAATAATAATAATAATAATAATAATAATAATAATAATAATAATAGTATGACCTGAGCTACCGTGTGCAAGCATTTTAATTTGACGCCATCTGGCTGCTTGCTCCTCAGTTTCGACGTTCCGTTTTACTCTAGGCCTACTAGGTGGCAGAGTAAATAGAATTTCTCTTGGGTATCCATGGCTGAGTTTTGATTAATTTTGTCGGGTAAATGCTAGAGATCTTTTACTACTACTACTACTACTACTACTACTACTACTACTACTACTACTACGAAACGTTTTCATTCCTCCCCTGAAGGGGGAGGCGGGCCTCTTAGACGGGTACGCCGTCTCTCAGGCCGGGAGAGTTGTTACGGTGAAGGAGATGTGTGGATAAGATGAGGGGGTAGGCGGCCGTGGCCTATACTACGAACTGCTCCGGCATTCGCCTTAGTGCAGGAGAATGGAAAACCACGGAAAACCATTCTCAGGACAGCTGACGGGCGAGGCCAGGCGAGAAGTGCAGCACTGTGCCCCAGGCCCGTCTCCCGAATGCAGAGGCGTAGAGCCACGGTAGAGCCGTGACCACCTCTCCTCTGCTCGGTTGGCCGGTCAGAGTACAGAGCTTATGGGACAACAACCCACTCTGCATCTACCGACCTCAGAGATCTTTTACATGCCACAGCCAGAATATTAGACTCATGACCCCAAGATAGAGGGTTCAGTCATCTTACGAAGGCCATTGCTGAAAGGTTCTTAACATTCATGGCACTCTATATTAAAGCTGTTGACGTATTAAATATCACTGGTAGCGTAATCAACATCCACCGGAGAAAAAATAATTTTGAAACTTCAAACGAATCTAATAGAATTGAATTTTTCCACCGTTAGATGGTAGTGTTATTGCAACGCAAAACTTGACATGTAGGCTGAATAAGTAACGTCGTCTCAGAAGATCTGTAATTCGGTAGATGAGGCGATGCTTTATTGTTGTTATTAGGCTATATATACATTCCTGAATTGTTTAAAACGCATACCCTCAATTAGTGGGCTACTTCAAAACGACTTTAAAATATTATTGTTGGTAGTGGTGCTGTTGATTCACGTCAGGAGCTCCGTATATACATGTTCATCAATTCCGTATCACACTGAGGATAAGAATCGCCCGATAACGTACGTTTTCGCGGTACAGTCTATTATTAGTAAAGGATAGCATTTTATCTTACAGCTGAAACATGTACGACGCGTTGAATAGAAACGGCCTTCGTCTGCGCTAGCTTCGGATAAGGTAGCCTGCAATATACAGAACATACTTATGAGGGAACAAATACATGTGTTACACTCGGATTCGGTTGAAATTTGGTAGGCATATTCTTGGGTGGCAGTAGAATGGTAAGGTGAAAACTGCATGTGCCCAGAGCAATTTTAAACGCCAAAATTGAACAATTATTAGTAGTCGTACAATTAAAAGTGCCACGGGAGTATCGGGGTGTGGCGGAGAGGTAGGGAGGAGCGAAGCAGCGGACGTGAGCCAACCGGGCTGTAACGAGCTGCGCCAGCAACCAGGCAGCGTATAGTTAGCGCCTTCGTTTTAACTTCCCGATCAGACGTCCAAAACGTAAATATGTAAACAGTACATGAAGCAAGTATACAAAGGACGATGTCTGAACAACGATGCCAAAAGGTTTGAAAAAATCACGCCCGAGTTATTGTTACACATATATGTGTTCCCTCGTTAGTATTCTTATTGAGTAAGTATGATAAAATATAGATTTACACTAAGAATAAATGCTGCCATTAGCGGGGTTCGAATCTCTCTTCTCTAAACTGCGGCTTCCTATGTATATCCGAAATCAAAATTAATCAGTTACGACGAAACGACTGAAGATTCGATATTTGACAAGTATTTCGTGGTACAGTTTAACTGATTATTCTTATTCTAAATTTTCTACTACATATACTGTAGGCGAGGTGTACATTGCAGTGCTTGACGGTGACTGTACTAGATTATTGAACTCTCGCCTGAATGCCCTCGTACACCGGAAAGAGCTGATTAAGAAGACTGTACCAGATAAGGGAGCGAGCCTGCGTATAAGCCATCTCATTTAACAAGTTCGCAAGACCTTGGTTTAGCTCTATTTGTTCACGCGTTCTTTTTATAGAGTGAAAAGCAGAAGGAAATTAAATCGCTTCATCACCTCAAAGAGTTGAAAAGATTTTATGTGTTAAGCTGCGGTGTGTTAAAAACCAAAGTTTCAACTAGAGCAAATTCAGATATTATTTCATGAAACCTCTAACTCTGAGAGGTAAAAAGTATGCAATAAAATTTAACATTTTGAATTTAAACGGCAAAAAATCATTGAACATGTAAAATTATCAATTGAAACTTTATTTCTTCCAGATAAAATCTAGGTAATGGCTTCGGCTCGTGAAAGCACTTGGCACTTTAATCTTGCAGAATTTGACAGCAAACTATACAGTCTATTTAACCTACCCACATGTTCATAACTGAGATTTCAGCGTAGTCTATGGCATAGAGATGTAGAATTTCCTTCAAACATTTGGCATGGTGGAATTGTAATTCAACATATTTTTCACAGAGGTGCTGCCTGGCCGAGGCGGTAAAGACCTGCTCGGTTCACCCGGAAGGACGTGAGTTCGAATCCCCGTCAGGAAGTCGTAAAATTTAAGAAACGAGATTTCCACTTCCGGAGGTGCATATGGCCCTGAGGTTCACTCAGCCTACACCAAAAATGAGTACCAGGTTAATTCCTGGGAGCAAAGGTGGCCGGGCGTAGAGCTAACCACTCTACCCCATCATGTGCCGAGGTTAACAAGGGTGGAAGCCTTTACCTTCCACTCCTCCAAGGGCCTTCATGGCCTGTACGGAGGTGACTTTGCTTTTTTGCTTTGATCTTATTCACAGCCCTCTCTACGGAAAGTATGTTTAGATAAAACTGTGGTAGTTATACTTTACTTGTTGACAATATTAACTTATATCACTAATCAAAGTAGACAGATCGCCGCGTTTAAATACTGGCCAATTTGTCTCATACCTAATCACGGAAGATACGAGAATTCAAATGTCGTTACTCTCAGCCTTGAAATGGTTTTTCGTAGCTTCTTATTTCAACTGAGTTGGTTCACTATCTTTATCATCTTACGTTTATATTACTTCCATTACCAATATTATGTCCACCTTTATAGCTTAACGGTTATTAATATCATCTGTCGTCCTCAGTGGACCGGGTTCGATTCCCCGTACTCCCAGAGATTTAGAATGGCAGGTCCATGCAGCTCGCCTCCATTATAGCTGTGCCTGACAAGAGCTGCACCATCTCGAGATGAGGACACGAGTTTAGTTGGTATTATTTGATTAATTGATAATATAGTAAGAGAACCTTCCAGGACTCACTTCTTCTCTCTTCTAAATTAACCCAAAATTTGGTTCTGTGCCTTTACATACTTTGCTTTCGACCCTCTACTGACTCGAGCTCTAAAATATCGTCGCTGCCGGGACAAAACCTCCTATGTGAAATATTTTCGCTTAGAACTTTGGCCGGTAAGGTTCTGTCATCTGTGAATATTGTCAAGGCATTCTCGCTCTTCATAGTGTATGTGCTGCGGGTCAGTATATCTTCAAAAACATTATCACATAGGGGGCTTTGTCCCGGCAACGACGATATACTGTACTGTTGAAGTGCGTAAATAGGTCACCTAAACATACATTCGTACAGTACGTTAGTAAAGTTTCCTGCGTAGGAAAATGAACACAACGAAACTTGTTCAGTGTAATGGATAGGAAGAGCTTCGTGAAATACGAGGTTTTATTATTCAACGACGATATATTCAATGTTTATACTATAGAACGGGTGGAAAAGAAATCAAAAAAGAAATTTGGGAAATCAATTATTTTAAAGAAGAAGAAATCGACAAATGTCCAAGTTCTTTGAAAAAATGAAATGAAATGTCGTATGGCTTTTAGTTCCGGGATATCCCAGGACGGCTTCGGCTCGCCAGGTGCAGGTCTTTATATTTGACTCCCGTAGGCTACCTGCGCGTCGTGATGAGTATGAAATGATGTTGAAGACAACACATACACCCAGCCCCCGTGCCATTGGAATTAACCAATTAAGGTTAAAATCCACGACCCGGCCGGGAATCAGATCAGTGATTACGATGATTGTCATTCAGAGTTTAGAGAAGAGAGGGAGAAGTTGCTGAATGGTACGTTCAAAGCCTTGAAGAATTATATGATTAAATAAATTAACCAAAACAATAACGGAATTCATTCGAGTAAGAACCAAGTCAAACAGAAAATATCAGAATTCTCAAAGAAAAGAGTTGAAGGTTATTATTTAGGCATTAAAATAACCGACAATAGCTGATGTAAGACCAAAAATACTGACTAGACGAAGAAATGAACGACATTTTCAACCAATGAATTCCTCAAACATTGGTATGCGTACTGTGAAGGTGACTGTAGGAAAATGACAATGTATAGAAGTGAAATGTGAACAATAACTAGTACAGGAAGAAATATAATAGAGACCATTGTTTTATTGAAGCGTATTGAATATAATAAGGGTGAATTATATCACAGATAAAGAGGTACTGGAATAAGTTGGTGGGAGGTGAACGTTTTGCACCATATGAATAAAGAAAGTAAGAGACTTATACGATAACTTTGAAACGTCCAGGACTTCATCAGTTGTTATTGTCTGGAGGCGTAGGTGCTAATGATGACAGTGCGAGACCAATAGATGCATATCACAAACAAATTAGAGTAGATATAACCCAAAATAGAGTAGCCCCAAGGTGTAGGGACAGCGTGTTTGCCTCGTACCCGGAGGCTAAACCAAGGATATCTACTTCTAAAATCAGGGGTGGAATGGAATTCACTCGACCTTGCGAGATTAACTAGCTTTCAAATACGACAGGTAGCATACCTGAACGCAAAAGCCAATCAATACAGTTGATAATACCATCGCGTTGACTACTTGACATTCCAGTATCTGCTGGCCATCCGAATGGGTAGCAGTCGTGTTGGCAGACCTAGTTCCTATATGGCCTGCAACACCATGGGTTGGATTTTTTGTTCGTAAGATACAATAGTCATCCTGTAGATATGAAGATATTAGCACAGGATAGGATTTCTTGGAGACCTACATAAAACCAGTCTAAAGGATGAAGACCCATGATAGAGTAACAACAATATCTATGTCGAGCGCCGGCCTTCTGAGCCCAATTTGGCAGGTTCGATCCTGGCTCAGCCGTTGGTATTGGAAGCTGCTCAGATACGTTAGCCTCGTGTCGGTATATTTACTGGCACGTTAATGAACTCCTGCGGGACTAGATTCTGGCACCTCGGAGTCTCCAAAACAATAAAAGTAGTTAGTGAGACGTAAAGCCAATAACATTATTTATTTATTTATTTATTTATTTATTTATTTATTTATTTATTTATTTATTTATTTATTTATTTATTTATTTATTTAGCGTATGGCTTTCAGAGCCGAGCGAGTCCGACGTCATGCTCAGCTAGCCTGGTGTAAGTATTTCTGTTTAACGCTCATTGGTAACCTGCTCGTCTGAGTGTGAGGAGATCGTAATAATAACGACGATGAGATAGGGAGAGGGTTAAACTGGGTGTTGGCACATAGACTACTGTCGAATAACAGCAAGGGATCTGCTCAAAGTTTAACATCTGCATCCGTGAACGAATCACATCAACAGCATCGTAAGTCCTATCTCAATATGAACATTGTAGATATGTTTGGAATTGAATCCAGGCTTTTGGTACGCAATCTAGTGATTAGAAATTGTATACCATCACGTCTTCTATCCTGTCCGCCAACATTCTGATGGTGAATTACCTTTTCCAAAAATAGGAGTCGAACCGACTAACCACCGTGTCATACCATTTAAGAATTGACGCCTTAACGATCACGACAACTAAACAAGCTCACTTAGAGGTTTCTTTGCCCAACTTTGTATAACTGCATGTTGTACAGGAGGTTAAATTATGTCAAAAATATACACAGTCAAGGGTAACAGTTGTCAAACCTGAGAAACTAGGTTATGATCACTCATTAATTGTTCTCTCCTCTAATAATTTCACATCGATGTATAATAGTATTAGTGTCATTTTGCTTATTAAATGTAGTATTCCACTGAAACATAGCAAGGAACTTCTGAAATACGAAAGTTCTGATTGTCTTTTCTCGACAATTTTTGTCTATGATGCTTCGGACTGATTGAAATTCTACAAAGTCAAACAATGTAGCATACACGCTGAGACTGTGAAGATAACGCGATTATGACAGTGCTGATATGAATGCACAAAGATAAAGGTTAATTTACAATGTAGTGCTGCGAAAATTACGCCTTTGACGAGCATCGGGGATTGGACAATCCATTCTCAATTTCTTCCCATCTGATATTTATTTTTAAATTAGCTAAATGATTTAAAATATAGGTTATTTTTAAAGCTGTTTGTTTGGCGTGTCGACCTATAGTGATCTTTTTGCCCCTAGTTGCACCATGTGATATGAACCTGCGTGTAATCGGAATGGAGGAAGTGTAGAGTGTTGAATGTGAGGAAAATAACGTTAAGGACGACAAACACACCCAGTCTCCAGGCCAGGGATATAAATCATTTACAATTAAAAACCCCTGACCCAGCCAGGAATCGAACCCGGGGCGCCGGGTGACAGGCGGACGCGTTCCCCCCTACACCGCTGGGCCGGAAAAAATATTAGTTACACTGAGGTAAAGTTATTTGATCTTATATTATATATTGTGTTCTAAAAATAATTAGCATAATTTTAATTAGTCCAATCGAGTTAATCTATAGCGGGTCAAACACACCTAAATAATTTCTTCGACTACCCCCATTTACGCCCATCCTTCTTGACTCGTATATCCTTCCCGTCCTTACCGAAATTCAACGAATCGTGTTCGACAATGCTTCAATGATCACCAACATCAACATAATTACCATCATTGCCCTTCCTCTCCTTTACCACATGTAAACGTTTCGCATACATCATGTTCCACGCTCAAAACTTATAGACAGTACGTTAGTTCTCCAAGATCACTTAACCTTTTGATTATGATCCCTACTTGGGGATTTCTTTTCGCTGCATTTGTATTTTCAAGGCAGTCCTTAGATTCACGGTATCCATTTGTTAGTTATATTGTTGTCCACAATATCTTCAAGCCTGTGCGTGAAGTTATTATTGATTTTTTCAAACATATTAGTTACGGATGGTTGAGACTGCGATTTTTCTATTATATTATATTATATGAATCTAAAGCAAAATTAACATTAACTTTGGAATGGAATGCCTGCAGGGCTTGATCCTATATTTATCCTTAAAAATCAATTCTGGAGAGCTTTTACGAATTTACTCTGTTACATTACGAGACATAACAAACGTCTGCCATTTTAATTGATATAGGAGAGTTCGGACACTGTAAATTATTGCCCTTATTTATGAGATACTGTTGTGTAGTGTTATACTGGTGTCAGTGACCTCCGTTGTCAATGCCCCATAAATCGTAGCCCTGGGATGTTAAACACCTTATTCCCCTGGTACCATTCGTCACAGATAAGCTATCGATTTCCCGGCCGTCGACCACTGCGTAACGTACGCTCTGCCCAATGATCATCCTGATGACAATCTACTCTGGAAAGATTTATGCAAGGTTAGCTTATGTTAAGTACGTTGTGTTAACAAATGTCAGACAAACTAGGCAGAAATCCTCTCTATGTATTAGGGAATATATTTACTCCAGAGTGGTAACTTTGCTTCTCTCGTAGGTAGAGGTACATTTTAAGATGGTGGAGAAGATCTTGATATTTTAGGTTAATCTCAATAACTAGGAACTTCGTGGTCTCGGCTTCTTTGTGCATTCAATGATAATGGAAATATTTCTCTTTCTAGCCTTTTAAGTTTCTTACTAACACATATGTCTAGTGACATGAAGCTCAACAGTGACTAGGACTGGAGAGCTAGCAGTAATGACACTTGTTGTGATAGAGTCGCATCATTCAACAGGGGTGAAAATTATAAACCGCGGAAATCTATTTTAAGGTCTATCAAGAATGGGATTCGAATTCTTTATCTCTCAGAAGCAGTGAAGGAGTACGCGATTTTCGTGAATGGACGTGAGCCTTTTCCCCGTCAGGAAGTATTAAATTCTTCGAACGAGACTGTAATTTTTGAGAAGTTCATGGAGACGGAGTTCACCGAATCTACAATAGAAATGGCTGCCAGGTATTAATTGATGTAAAAGGTGGAAGGATATAGCACCAACCCCTCTAGCTCACTTGTGCTGGGGTTATGAAGAATATAATTACTTATCTTACATTCCACCAGGTGTCTCATGCACTGTAAGGTTTTAGTTTTTCTTTACTGCGTTCTAGTTTATGTGCCACGTGCCTCCTAAGCAAGTAAATGTAACTTGACCTCAGAGGGTATCAATATCACACTTGAATTCCTAAGCCGAAAGTTCGAATCTATCTTAGTTTAAATGCTCTAAATATTCACGTTTACATCACATCCTCCCAATAAATATCTAAATATGATACTGCATTTCATATCTAAAATATCTTACCAACTTCGGCTCCAAAATAATATCGCTCACCACCCCTAGCAAATCATGTAACACCGTCAAGCCAACACAACTGACCCAATTTGAATGAACGAGGTTAAAGGTGAAATTTTTGCTATTTGCTTTACGTCGCACTGACACAGACAGGTCCTATGGCGACGATGGGACAGGAAAAGGACCAGGAATGGGAAGGAAGCGGACGTGGCCTTAATTAAGGTACAGCCCCAGTATTTGCCTGGAGTGAAAATGAGGAAACCATGGAAAACCATCTTCAGGGCTGCCAACAGTGGGGTTCGAACCCACTATCTCCCGGATATAAGCTCACAGCTGCGCACCCCTAAACGCACGGCCAACTCGCCCGGTAAAGATAAAATTGTCAAGACGCCAAACGAAAGGAGAAAAAAAACAGAGATGTGAATAAATAAAATTATAATTCTAAAATAATATAGTTTTTCCTATTTACGTATATTTAAAAGATATATTTTAAAGTCAAAATTTCCATGCTCACGAAGTACAAAAGAAAGCCATGGTCTATACAGGCCGTTAAGGGTCTTCAGCATACTGAGTTCGCTATTTTCTGTAAATATTGGTATATCATAGAAAAAACTTGACGGCTCATCGGCCGTATAACATAGCCATCATGACCGAGACCGGCTCCATGGCTAAATGGTTAGCGTGCTGGCCTTTGGTCAGAGGGGTCCCGGGTTCGATTCCCGGCAGGGTCGGGAATTTTAACCA
This sequence comes from Anabrus simplex, assembly GCF_040414725.1. NCBI lineage: Eukaryota > Metazoa > Arthropoda > Insecta > Orthoptera > Tettigoniidae > Anabrus > Anabrus simplex. The sequence continues at coordinate 1,106,160,261 of NC_090265.1, read as the reverse complement.
TCATTGGTTAATTTCACTGGCACTGGGGCTGGGTGTATGTGTCGTCTTCATCATCATTTCATCCTCATCCCGACGCGCAGGTCACCTACGGGTGTCAAATCGAAAGACCTGCACCTGGCGAGCCGAACATGTCCTCGGACACTCCCGGCACTGAAAGCCATACGCCATTTCATTTCATCATGACCGAATAGTTGCTTCTCATTTCAAACATCCCCTGTGGTTACCTCCGCTAACTGAGGTATAACCTTCACATTTGGATTAATTTAATTGGATTTTCCAAATTTAACGACTACATCTCTATGTAAGAAACTGACTTTCTAACCTTACAGCAAATTTTTGGAACATTTGTGAGCAGATGATAGGAAATAAAAGCCAATTATATATAGAGGGAAATGAAATGGCATATGGCTTTTAGCGCCGGGAGTGTCCGAGGACATGTTCGGCTCGCCAGGTGCTGGTCTTTTGATTCGACACCCGTAGGCGACCTGCGTGTCGTGATGAGGATGAAATGATGATGAAGACAACACATACACCCAGCCCCTGTGCCAGCGAAATTAACCAATGATGGTTAAAATTCCCGACCCTGCCGGAAATCGAACCCGGGACCCCTGTGACCAAAGGCCAGCACGCTAACCATTTAGCCATGGAGCCAGACAATATATATAGAAAAGTATAATCTTAGAACATTCAAGTCACATCTACTATTCTACTCAAGTATAGTACTCGACAAAATTAATGCTGATGCAGGAAATAGTTCGTTTTGTGTGGGTTTCATTTTTAAATATTTTGTTATTAATAAGAGACACTGCTCTGAGTGCTATAAATTTATTTTTCTTTGCCTGCTCTATGGATTATTTAAGACGCTTAATACCTTCCTGGACAAGAAAATAGAATGCCATACGTAGACTGCAACACACTATACATGACATGTTGAGAACGTAGAAAACGAAGCAACTTGAAGACCTGCCGGCAAAAACGTTGTAATCCTCGCTTTCCTAGAATGCAGGGATTCCGTGAATAAACGATGTATGCGGTCAGAGTGAGGCGTGTAGAAAGTTATGTTGGCAAACATGTACGTTAAGCGTCTTTTTTGTTTTGTTTAAATTTCGCCACGGGTCGTGCGGGTGCAGAAACGTTGTATCAATGGAGAAGGAAAGTCGTGTGTCGCTAAGTCCGAGTGTGTGCAACGATATAAATAGGGGACGGAAACGCAAATTTAAATATTTTTTAGTAAATGGAAGAGGAATGAAAAGAAATTCAAGCGGAATTCGGGACAACCATATTTGGCCCACAATAACAAATCAGTGCCTGGAAAAATCCTTGTTGAACGGGCGTGTGCAAAAACGTTCTAAGCCAATGTAAGAAAGTCAACGTGTTTAAAGGGAGATTCATGTCTTATATTTTAATGCGTTATCAGTGTTTTTATTCTCAACTTATTATACACGTATTTAATGTATTATATATATACTATATATGCATATAAATATGCCTTGCTCTCTTTACAAATCGCTCATTGTATGCATTAAACGAGGTATTTCCTGTATCTGCGGAAAAGAAAGCTAATCTGCTAGACATGCGTTGATACATTCGTGAAAAATATCGAGGTTTTTATGAGAATCTAAAGACAAAGTGAAGTGACAATGTAATGCCCATTTATCACTGCAAAACATTATCGCAACAATATTGCTGGTGTTCAGTGAATTCTATAAAACAATGGGAAGCTCTAACAATGGGTACTGCAAATTAGAAGCGTGGTTTACGTTTCATTATTTTTATACAGAATAAAAACAATAAATAATATTAAAAGTTATAAATATTTTCAATAGTATAAACGTTGTAACCCGCAAACATGTGCTACTTCCGTTACAGTTACAACCTTTTTGCACGGACGTCCAACGATCACCTCTTATATCTTGTTCTTAAAGTCGCACATTGTCAAAATTATTATGCATTAATAACTAGTGAACTCATTTAAACTAATTTTCAATGGCAGAATAAGCATTCACAAACAATTTGCTGGTTTATTTGTTTCTCTTCTCTCCTGAAAAAAATGCAATTTGAGGGTTACAACGTTTTTGCCAGCAGGTATTCACTTGCCAAAATGTAGATAATTAAGAAATTCACAATTTATACGTATAAATATATAAAATACGGTTTGAAACATCAGTTCAAAGGAATAAAATTCGAATTCTTGGTATATCAAAGGAAATTTGATCAGGTACCCAGCAACACACACTTCAGTAAAAATCTATTATGTGTTCGTTTGCTGTGTTTTATTTTCATACTCTTATGTTTCTAAGCTCATATGTGTCTAACCTCATATGTTACTATTGTGGAGCGGTACGATTCAAACTAAATAGGAAAGTACAAAGGCGAGATTTCTGGAGTTTCCTTTATATCTGTGTACCATTTATTTTTAACACATGAGCAACCTGCTACGTTTTGTGACACTAACAAACGCTTGACACATAAGGAACAACTTCACACTTTAATAATAGTTACCTAAAGGTAATTAGTGTTAATTTAATTACTGTCTAACCGTCTACGTATTTATTACATAGGCTGATTTTTTTTTCAAATTCTGGTCATGGATGTAAATAAACAAGAGACAGTCGGGAGCCAGGTCTGCGCACCACGGAAAATCCCCTCCGTAACCTCTGCCACTCTCGGCTCTAATGCGCCTGTCGTAGCCAACCTACGGACAATTGAACATGACGGTTAAGACTGATACTCCCGCCAAGTGTGTTCCCGAACTCCTTCTCAGAATATGTGTAGTGTTATGGTGTGGTGAAAACTGTATGAGTGGTGATAGTGGTGTCGGAAAGTTAAAGAAGGGCGTACGGACATCCATAACGAAGATGAGCAAGGACGCAAGACTGTCGCTACCGTACGCATGATTGAGCGTGTTGATGAGTTTGAAGGCCTGGTTGGGCGGACAACGTTTCTCCAACAACGAAGAACTTCAGGAGGCTATCCAGACGCACCTTACCTCACTGGCGGCAGACTTCTTTGCAGAGGGCATCGCAAAGCTGGTGTCACGATATGACAAATGCCTAAAAGGTTTTGGAAATTATGTAGGAGAAATAAGTATGAAATTATTCAAATTTTTGTATTAACATCATTTAGTTATGTCAATGTGTATTTATGTTATTGCCAATCGTATAATAATGTTTACACTGGAAATACTCGACAATTTAGGAAATATTCACTAATATTCTCTCCTAAACATAAAATGGCTTTCTTAAATACTTTCAACCCTGTACCTTGCTGTCTTAAATTACGATATTTTTATCTCCAATATCCCTGAGTCTCGATCATGACTCATCAAATTGTTATTTATTATACGAAGTGTAACGATATTACCTCTATCTATTACGAGAAGCAACTGGTCTAGCAAATCAGTGCCGCTGAACTGCATAAATTGCCCCTATATCGAGGCAAAAGACGTTATTATTAATAATAATAATGTTATTTAACGATTTTTGTAGACGCTTAGGTGCCGGAATTTTGTCCCTCAGGAGTTCTTTTAAGTGTCAGCAAATCTACCAACAAGAGGCTGACATATTTGAGTACCTTCAAATTACACCTGACTGAGCCTGGACCGAACCTGCCAAGTTGGGGTCAAACGGCCAGTGCCTCAACCGTCTGAGCCACTCAGCCCGGTGACGAAATACAGAGTAAAACATTATGTTAAGCAGAAATATGTAACTAGCTCCTGAAATGTGCAGGAATATTCAGACTTCTCCGTATTATGGCTTCACGGTTGTAGTTATGTAGGAAGTAATAAACAGTTCTTATAAATAAGCCATCATTTAGTATGCAAATAAATCTTGAAGAAAATATCATAGAAATTATGTCAAAATTCTTGTCGTTTATAAATTGATACAGTGTCTCGACTCATAAGAAATAATAAACCAGATCAATCTCTTAAAAGAAAGGGTTTTTATTCCGTTTTTAAAATGCTGTCATGAAGAGCCGTGATGCAGTAACGGTGAGCAACCATGCGAACACACCAGTTCTTCTGGGCTGCATATCTCGCCCCTGTACCTAGGAAAAGAACAAGATCGTGCATTGCTGTGCCAACATGTTTAACTAGCTCCAGAAACGAATAGTAATGTGTAGAGTATGGTACTTTACATTTGCAGTTGTATAGTAGATTATTAGGAGCCCTACGTTCCATTTACTTTACTCAACCGTTTAAGGATTGGGCGTTCCGCGAAATAATTTCACTCAGTATTCCCAAGTTACTGTAACTTCCGCAAAACTCTTTTTACTCGCATTACTTTTCTCAGTAGCACGATCTAGTGAGTTGGGCTTAGATTAAAAGTGGTCATGGGTTTAAGACAGGTTTCCCTTCCACTGAAACTGCCTCCCGCCTTGATTCGAAATCGGGATACTTAGGAGTCAGGAACGTTGATCACTGTGCTAGGCGTTTGGTCGTAGTGACCTTCTTTGGATATTTATCAATAAATCCTTCAAAGATATTGACAATAAGACACAATATTGACTGTATAAGGAAGCGTTCTCTGACATTTGGCCATAGTCAATTTCTTGTTCACTTCTAACTGCATCAATCAATATTTAAACATTTATTGATCATAGGATCCGCGACTGACAAAATCGCGTACATTTCGAAGCAAATTCATTTCAGAAATCTGTGACCAGCTTTGTCAGACTCTAACGACGACATCACTATGATATCATACACTCCAGTGAACTTTTACACTAACTTCGGAAGCTTATATGTGCAGGAAAATGAACATTAAATAAAATATACTGTAGGAAAGCGTAAACACGTCATTCAAACTTACGTTCCTACAGTACAGTACGGTAAGATCCACCTTCTTTTACACATGGGTATAGGAAAATGAACACAACGAAACTTGTTCTTATGGACTGCATGCCTAAATGTGGCTTTGAGGCGTGACCAGACTGAAGGATAATAATGGATCGGAAGAGCATTGTCAGATACATTCTATTGTTTCCTAAGCGACGATATCCTATGTGGCAGGGAGGCACGACTATTCTTCAGGAAATTAATGGATAGTGAACCCGACAGGGGGGGCGGGTGCAATAGGAAGTGCATTGTCATATACGCGTCATTGCTCGCGCAAAGACGATTACTTCTATTGGAAAATGTTACGTACCTGAAGTTGTATGAATAGCAATTTCCGATAGCTTATGCCATATATAGGGGCTGCCTGGCCGAGGCGGTAAAGGCGTACTCGATTCGCCCGGAAGGACGTGGGTTCGAAAAATTTAAGAAATGAGATTTCCACTTCCACAGGTGCATATAGTCCTGAGGTTCACTCAGCCCACACCAAAAATGAGTACCATGTTAATTCCTGGGAGCAAAGGCGGCCGGGCGTTGAGCTAACCACTCTACCCCATCAAATGCCGAGGTTACGAATAGTGGAAGTCTTTACCTTACACCACGCCCAGGGCCTTCATGGCCTGTACGGAAATTACTTTGCTTATGCCATATATAGGGTGGTCAGAAACAACGTTAATAGCGTATATGAGCGTTACAGGGTTGGTAATACGGATAAATATAATTCTATATCTCGCGCTGTTGTCATTTTAGCAGCTGCTAAAGTTAGTCAATCAGATCCCTTCGCAGGTGGATTCAAATGGGCTTTGTGAGGTACTGTTGTTAAATCTGCACGTGACTTAAGACCACCTTGAAAGGAAAAACCTCGCCAGGTGAGGGTTTTTTTTTTGCTAGGGGCTTTACGTCGCTCCGACACAGATAGGTCTTATGGCGACAATGAAATAGGAAAGGCCTAGGAGTTGGAAGGAAGCAGCCGTGGCCTTAATTAAGGTACAGACCCAGCATTTGCCTGGTGTGAAAATGGAAAACCACGGAAAACCATTTTCAAGGCTGCCGATAGTGGGATTCGAACCTACTATCTCCCGGATGCAAGCTCACAGCCGCGCGCCTCTACGCGCACGGCCAACTCGCCCGATGGTGAGGGGTTGGAACACGGACCTCCGCACCATAGAAAATTCGCTAATGGACACCAGCTGAAGCCCATGGTGTGTTTGATGCTGATTTCTACGCATAGGCATCTGCTCGGTGATCGGTCATTCACGGAAATGGTCCTTAAGCAGCCATGTGCCATGCGTAGAGTGGACGATGACTCTCACCGCAACGCAAGACTTCGTCGATTGGTGCTCTCAAGTTGTTCTTAAGTCATGTCCAGATTTAACAACACTGCATCGCACAACCCTTTTTACTCCGCCCGGAATGTGTGTGAATGATTAACTTCAGGGTCAGATGATAAATGTACATTGGTGCGAGTTGTCGAATTATTGTTATTCAGAATATTTGTCTGTATGGCCAACCATCTAACGCTCATACAACGGTCCACGTTGTATCCGACTGTCTAGAAATGGAATTATTATATGAGTGTGTCGAAATGGGTAACAGGCAATCTAATATTTATCCCAGTAACATAGCCTAACATTTAAGTATTCCAGTAGACAACAAATTGAACTGATCTATTACTCAGAATCAGAAAATAACTTTGATGACATTCCCAGTAGATTGATCGCATAAATTAAGATGCAATAATCTGCGTAGAAAATTGTGTATACACTAATTAAATTTTAAACACATTTAAAAGACAAGGAAGCGAATATAGGTCAAAAGTTAATACAAATTATTGCATACGTTTACTAAAGGCAGCTTCACGTATACATTTATTTATTTGTTTATTGATTTTGCTATTTGCTTTACGTCGCACCGACACAGATAGGTCTTATGGCGACGATGGGATAGGGAAGGACTGGGAGTGAGAAGAAAGCGGCCGTGACCTTAATTAAGGTACACCCCAGCATTTGCCTGATGTGAAAATGGGAAACCACAGAAAAACATCTTCAGGGCTGCCGACAGTTGGATTCGAACCCATTCTCTCCCCGATGCAAGCTCACAGCTGCGCGACTCTAACCACACGGCCAACTAGCCCGGTCACGTATAATATGGAACTTCATAAATACAATAAGGTGTATAATGATGACGGTAGTAGAGATTATTGTTTTAAAAGAAAGTTCAGATAGGCAAGCAAACGAAAACGGTAAAAAGTTTCAAATGATCCAAAGCCGTAACGGAATTTACTAGTGTGAACAATTGACTGCAAGTCTGGAAATACTCAGCACTCAAAAGTTTCAATTCAGATACTTACACGTCTCTTAAGACCGAAATCTATTGAAAGAGCAGTAACTCATTTGCAACAAGCGTAAAATAAAGTAAACACTGAATATTGGGCCTTGAGAAATCATGTAGAACTTATAATGTTTATTTTTTAAATATGCTCATCCCGTTATAAGCCACCCTCGCGGTGTGGGATACGAGCATGCCTCTTACCCGGAGGCCCCGGGTTCGATTCGCGCCCAGGTCAGGGTTTCTACCTGGATCTGGGGACTGGTTCTAGGTCCAGTCAGCCTATGTTATTATAATTGAAGAGCTATCTGACGGTGAGATGGCGGCCCCGCTTTAGAAAGCCAAGAATTACGGCCGAGAGGATTCGTCGTGCTGACCACATAATTTGCAGGCTGAACAGAGGTCGCTTGGTAGTCCATGGTCCTTCGGGGCTGTTGCGCCTTGGGATTTTGTATCCCGTTATAAAGGCGCCCAGCGGAGGTGGAAATGACATGGTCGATTCACCTGGATTCGATTACCTGTCCGGAGCTAAAAAGGAAAAATGGAAGTTATGAATGAGCTTTTCACTGCAGGAGAGCCAGACGTCCATGAGTTTCACTCAGAGTACATCGAATGTGAGTGCCTCCTGAGGGCGAAGGTGGTCAATCATAGCGATGACCACCACTTTGTGCGAGGTTGCGGATAGTGGAAGCCCTTACCTTTCACTCCTCCAAGGGGTTTCATGGTCTACGCAGAGATGGATTTGCTTTGCTCAGTCTGTTAGAGCCTACTGATATCCAAGGAGCAGTTACCTCTAATTTACAAGAAGCATTTTGTAAATGTAACCAGAATAAGTCGAATGTTTTGACTCACCACTGTAAGTATTATCTAACTACTCCGAAATAAAAATTTCTTATGCCCTAGCGTGTATCTTTAAAAGATAATGGAAAATAAAATAACCTGTGCCTTACGAGAGTATTTTTCGATTATTCTGCATAGTTCAATCGCATGTTTATTACATGGAAGAGAATTCTCATAACATTTAGAAGAATCTCGTTAAAGAATGAATTTACCCACATATGGGTTAAACTTGTAACACAATTATACCATACAAACCGTATTGGCTATTGTTTGCTCTATGCTGATCATAACTAGTAGTGGACAGCAGTTGTGCAAATGGGCTTTCACCCAGTTAAGAATTTCATCCGACATTCGAACAATAGTGGGATAATAATATAGAATTATAATATAAATAATTCTATGTGGCTGACGTCCTTTTAACAACAACGGCCCTTATAAAACATCTGTGTGCAGGAATTTAACGCGTCAGTAAATCCCCTTTAATTAGTCTCCCGTATTTGTTATTCGAAAGCTTAATCTTAAACGTAGAATGTAAGGACATAACCAACTACGTTATGCAACCATCATGTAGTATTTAGAGGTTGAATTGAATGGTATATTGTAGAACAGGCTATATGATAATAATCGTACCAAGTGTTATGAAAGTAGATCCAGCCTGGCTGAGTGGCTCAGAGGGTTGAGGTACTGGCCTTCGATCCTGGCTCAGTCTGGTAGCATTTAAAGGTGCTCAGGTACGTCAGCCTCGTGTCGGTAGATTTACTAGCATGTAAAAGGACTCCTGCGGGACTAAATTCCGGCACCTCGGTGTCTCCGAAAACCGTAAAAGTAGTTAATGCGACGTAAAGGAAAGAACATTATTTATTATGAAAAATAGATCCATCCAAGAAAATAAGGATAAAAATGTCGCTTCTTAATTAATAGAGATGTAAAAACTTAACCAAGAGATGAACACAAGATCGCCAGGAAAATGGCGATGGAAAAATCAACGGAAAATAACATAATATTGCATGTAAAGGGAGAAAGTAAGAAACGAGCTGTGTGCCAGTGGGGCTATAGTGTGTTTGTTCCAATCTTTGGTCGTACATCTCAATCGTCATGTGACAAGCTACTTTCGAACAAAGTGTGGGACATTAATTACAAATGGTGCTCACGAGTTCACGGCCCGGCTGTAGTATTGAGGCCAGCCACAATGGTTTGGCGACCACTCCACTCTGAAGGCGGGGCTGACACAGACCCGAGTTCGAGTATTTATGACCACTGTGCTCCGCGCCAAGTATCCACTCCACCTCGCTGTGCTCTGCCAAGTCTACGGGCTGAGATCTTTTATGACGAGGTAATTAGAGACTTGCTCTAGTGAACCAGACTGAAGCAGATGAGCAAGCCATCATCCTCAGTACACTCGCACTCAGAATTCCGTAATGCTGGAGATTACACTTACTAAGTTCTCCTTTATTCATGCATTCATAATAAGATATGAGTTAAAACATCAGGAATAGTACAGGCGCTACTGGGGACACGAGATATATTATTGCCGTTATTATTATTATTATTATTATTATTATTATTATTATTATTATTATTATTATTATTATTATTATTATTATTATTATTATTGTTGTTGTTATTAAACTTCAGCTGAAACTCTATGGAGGTTGTGTTTACAACTTTAAATTTCAGTCATACATCTTGTTCGTCTACAAGCCTACCAACTTTGAAATCCTACCTGTAAGTTATCCCTTACGGCTCGAACAGTGCTTTCTGTCAAAGGCTTCCTCCTTCTTCTGGACTCTAGTTCCACTTCAGACTCCACATTTCATTTGACCTACCGTCCAAATTCTTCCCTGTTAGTAATCTCTGTTTCTGTCCGGCCACTTGGCTGAATGGCGAGCATAGTGACCTTCGATTCAGAGTGCACAGTGTTCAATTCTAGGCGGGCCAGAAGATTTTATCTGAGTATGGTTAATTCATCTAGCTCGGCGACTGGGTGTTTGTGTTAGTTCTAATACATTTCTCCATTGATATAGAACACATCCCCCTACAAAACCTCCACAGACATATGAAATATTGAAGTAGTGAAATAGTGAAATAGTGAATACATCTCTCTACCGAGCAAGTGGCTGCGCGGTTTCGGTCACGTAGCTGTCAGATTGTATTCGGGAGATAAATGTTTCAAACCATGAAGATGGTTTTCCGTGATTTCCCATTTTCAGAGCAGAAAAATATTGTATCTCTACCTGCATTAGGTCCACGATCGCTTTCTTCCCACTTCTAGCCCTTTCCTGTCCCATCGTCCCCATAAAACCCAACTGTATCGGTGCGAAGTAAAGCAAATTGTAAAAAAAAAATCATTCGGTCTCAAAAGTGGGCCAAAAATCTTATTTTCTGTGACACTGATCTGTCTCAATTTTTCACATTCTTGGAACTATGTTAACTTTATCCTCTTTGGCTTCTTGAAATTCGGTCATGAGCCATACGGAAGATGTATCTGTATACAGAAATATTTTCCTTTTTAATTGACGATGTTACTGGTTCATTCTACCTGTGCAATTCTTCATTAAATCTTAATAATACCTGCCCCAGAGCCCGTCAACCCATTGCACTGCACGAACGTATCATAAAATTGGCAGCGATTCGATCTCCACTAAGTGTCACACAGTATGACCATACGACACTATGTACACGTTTTTATTTTGGTCTTTTTTAACTGACTTTTACATAATACATCATGTCTCCAATCTTGGTCAGCACAAGGAACAATGAGGAGAAATCCGTACTTATAATTTATATTAAATTTTCACTATTGAAAGATGAAAATATATCTTCTATATACTAGCAGCCCTGTGGTATACATGTAATATATCTATCACGACTTCAAATCCCTCCCGGACAATGAGGGAGGGAATAGGTTTCACTCAACCGTTTGAAACCGGCTGAGGAGCTATCTGAAAGAGGACCAGTAGACCAGGTAAAAGAAATGGCAAGCAATACAACAACGCACGTTGTCACGCTCACTCACAGCACCCCAATACCTGTGAGGTTTATATCTGAACTTTACTAAACACAATCTTTTCGTATATCCGCACATCTTGTCTGTTCTTAGTTATCGTCTCTATATTAACTTCAACATAAACTTGAAAACACAAGACACTTATGAGGTGGTGAAATCACTTCGAATCTTATAGACTCTTTTTTCGGTCAGAGAGTAGATCACGTAGGATGCTGATTTCGGAAATAATTTTGAAATTATGCCCGGCGTTATAATCCATATTTTCATCCTCATGAACTTTCCATATATGTGTAGTAAATGATCTACAGTATCCGTTCAGTTCAGTTCTTGTCTGCATTCATTACTTGCGTTTCGTATCCTGATGATCTCACTTCTCATGGCAAAAGTGATTCTTGGTTTTATTGTCGTGTTCTCGGATCCATCGACCAGTGGTGACTAGGACATGGCGTGAGGACCCAAGTACGTCAACAAGGTATCACCAGTGTCCGTCCTTGTTAGAGGGAGTATCTTTTGGCACGGAAGTGTAACTCGTGAACTATGTCCTTTCTCCACCATGTTGGTATGAAGATGTAGAAAGACCCCAAGTTCGTTACGACTGGACATAGTCACATAGTCATTAACAAATAGCTTCATAAATAATAATAATAATAATAATAATAATAATAGTTTTTGTGTGAAGCCTCCATGGCTCAGACGGCAGCGCGTCGGCCTCTCATTGCTGGATACCGTGGTTCAAATCCCGGTCACTGAGGATCGAGTTATATGTAAGCACAAGGCAGGTTAAACATGAAGAAGAACCAGAAAACCAACATAGCCTAACCATGAAGCACAGTATAGACTGCAATACGCACTTCGATTACAGACTAGAGTATACCTACACCTACGCTTACTGTGCATATTTCTGTTATCCATTACTCTGTTTATGGGAAGGACGTTTCCTCTTCATATCATTAAAGTACAGCACTTACAATGATGTTCCTTATAGTCATCTGTGAGGAAGCTGCTTTGCAACCAAACGTCTCGAATATAACAGGTTGAGAAACAATGCGTGATTAGTTGATGGTGTGGTGTATATAAGAAACTACAATTGAATATCCGGTCAACCCGGTCAACCGCAATACATATACTGTTTCATTTATAAGATTCATTGCGTAATACGTGTAAATTATAATATTAATAATATTTTGTCCTAAAAGTGATTCCTTATCGCGTTAGTAGACCTGAACTATTCTCCCTCACTTACGTTGCTCTAAATGCCAATCAATTATGCCATTATTCAATCCCCTCACATAGAACACATGAGTTGAGTGCCATGGTGCTGTTCATTTAGACAGATAGAAAGAAAGCCCGATGCAATATTATAAGTGAACAACGAATTAAATCTTTATATACACTTCGTCATTCAGATCACGTAGCAATGACAAAATCAATAATAAGTTTAATCATTCATTCGCCTTGTGTCAAAACACACGAGGAAACACGTTCCTTTATCGTTCAAATATTTTTCCAAAGTACTTTCTCTAGTGCCTTGACCACGATTAACCAATATCTGATAGGTAACGTACTTTATAGTTCAGTATTTTATACAGAAAAGACTCCGAAGGTCAGTATAGCTGTCCACGTTTCAAAGGAAGCCTGAATACATCTCTTGTCAGTGGACATTTACTTATATTGTTATGAACGTCGTTTCGACACTGAGAGTGTTTAGTGAATAGCTATTTGATATGTTACAACAAAATGCTATGCTGCTTCAATTTTCTGAATATTACTATCATGGATCATATCAGGCATATACTACAATTTAATAGTGCTATTTTGATGCTTATCCGAATATTTCCTTTTGTATTACCAGAGAAAAATAACGAGGCACAGGTAACCCAGCTTTTTTAAACCGGCTTTGGATGGTAGATCTGCTTATTTTCCCACTGAAGGCTACCTCTAAAGACATCTAGTAATAATTAACGTGATTAGTTAGACAGCAGACATTTGCACAATATTCAAGTTTTCCCACCATTATCGATTCTTTCGAGAGTTGATTCTCGTCATTGTACCTGGTGTTCTAGGTACATACTTCACAGCATGTTGTGTTACCCCACCATGCAGGTGCAATTTTGTAGAATGAAAAGTGAAAGAAAAATCACAAATATATACGAAGCGGTGCAAGTTTTGCCACAATAAATATTCAAGATAGCTTCCTCCCTTGTCCTCACATAATGCTATTCTAGTCATTACGCTCTCTCATGCTCTTGTTAACATTGCTGGAGTGATAGTTTCTGTCGATACTGGACAAACTTGATCACACAAATAAACCAATAACAATGTCCATGGAGGTTAAATTTGGCGATTTAGGCATTAAAACAACAACGCATTTTGTGCGAGTGCTACTCACTTCTTCGGCGATTCAATCACAGAAATCCTCGCGATGGGCTAGGCTTTCCGGTTGCAGGCGCTAAAATATGTGCCATATGAACAGATCCCAATACATTTCGTGTCCAATTATTCTATTCAATTTAATATGGCGTGTTACTTCCGTGTCTCCCACAGTTCTAGTTTTCGTATGAAGTTAGCTTGTCTCACTATACTCACTTATTCCTAGCCCGTTTCTCCTGTCCCCAATGGGTGAGATTCCATATGAATCGTAGTCTCTTCTCTGTATTCCAGTGCAATCTGAAAATCATTTGTCTGGATATTGGTGTGCATAAAGTGCAGCTGCTTGTCATTCATTGCAACAGTAAACTCCAAATATAAGCGGTATATCCACTCATTTGTCATTCATATTACGTGGCCATTCAATTGCTTGTCATTTGACTACACTGAATGTTCAAACACAAACGAGGCTTGCATTTTGACCTATATGCAGAGACCTCACGCAGCGTTTTAGCTAATTGAGTTCCCTGTCAGTCTGCAGCCTCGGTAAATTTGGGGAACTTCTACGACTTTACGCTGTTGCACATATCCATTTCGTGCATAAGAACGGAAGTTCCTACAGCAAACCGGGTATACCATCCATTCTAATTCGGACTAAACTTCTAAAACACCTGGTACGGTAGGTCCCATTCCTGCCACCGGCGCGAACGAGTCACACCATACCTAATGACTCCTCCCGGAACCGTATGAAATGAATTTCCCCACTAAATCTGTTAAGAAAACAAACCTTCTTAGCGAATGCCACCCGCATTCAATGACGCCCTCTGAGAACAATTTGTGTGTGCCATACATGGTGCAAGTCGTCGTGAACGGGTTAATGAATGAAATAGCTACGTTTAATGTACCTTCGACCTTGAGCTAGAGAGGTGAGCACTTAACCGCCTTCTATTATCGCCAGCCGTATTCCTTCTTATGATACTATACGACGAAGAACGAAATTGGGGAGACATTTGCGTATCTTACTTTCCAAAGTAAATATTTCCAAAAAGAGTTTATGTACATAATTACAGGAAAATTAAACACTTAGGTTATTTAAAGCTTCTCTTTCTATTGATCCCAGATTGCTTGGAATAATAGACCACTTGTTTTGGATTTCTTTGGTAAATTTTTCGGCATCGTCACATACTTCCTACCAAGAAGACTATCGTTAAAATCCCAGCCGAAACATTTGGGAGTTTTGAAATTTAATATCACGTACTAGAAGTTCGGATTACCCTTCAAGCCCTACGACATGTAACTAATGACCGCAAAATCAAGAGGTTATCAGTCACGTAGAACAAGAAAGTGTATCTGTTATTGGCTTGTCTCAGTTGCGCCGCTAAGCAGGAATTTAGTACTGTAAACGTTTCTTTTCACAGCATTTTATTGGCAATGAAAATCGTACCTGCTGTATATAGACTTTGAACTTTGGATAGTCCAAGAAATGAAAAGCAGGAAAGAAATTTCCGTGTTAATGAGACTATTATAGTGAACGTAAGTACGGGTCCTATAGTTTTACGTTGGTTCCGAATCAATGAAATGTGACTTTTCATTCCAATATGCATTGGCCTGGATTCGAACCGCGGTAGCATTGGTGAAAAGTTCAGAAAACTTCACTCGGTTATCCATGATAATAACCAATTTCCTTATCCATACTTATACGCTGATGGCCTAGTCATTACCCCAACTAAGTCGGGGCCACTGATCAGTGGTCCTGAGTTGGAGATTATTTACAATAGGGTGGTTAGTTCCTTTACACTACTCGCCTAATAAACAAAATGTGAACTTCTCAAACAAAAGGTGACTACTCTTGCCGTTGATGTTCTTCGGAGATCTCAAAATAATTGGTATTTCAACGTGACTATACCACAGTCAGCTAAACATGGATGTGATGTACCATTTATTATTATTATTATTATTATTATTATTATTATTATTATTATTATTATTATTATTATTATTATTATTATTATTATTATTGACTATCCTTCCCTTCAAAGTTCAATTTGTATTTTTATTGCCCTGGGTAAGTACGTGTGAAGCGAGCTTCTTGCCTCACCTGATCATGGATAATTCTTATATTTCTACGACTTTCTATGACCTATTGGACTGAAATAAAGCTGGGATCCACAATCTTATTTTTATTCTGGTACTTGAAACCTTATACGTACATGAGTTAGGCCTCCAAACGACTAAGTAGTTGGCCAGGGTTCACATGTGTAAGTACGTGACTGCAGCAAGCGAATGCATGAACCATTTAAAAGCTGATAGGTACTTTGATTGTCCCTAGGATCAAGAAAAATATTGTTTACGAGTCTTGGCCGAATCACTTGCTTCTTTTGAAGTTCCAAAGAATTACAGAGCTAGTTTTGAACATCACTTTCTACACTTGAATGCGGTTATATACAGTAATTACTATCAACTTCAGTTAATTATATACACACAGCTAAAAGAGTACTCCCACATCTGAAGACCATTAATTATATATAATTTGATGTCGAACAACTGGCAATAGGCCTTCGAGTGTGGTGTCTCTCTTAAAGTTTAGAAATTAGTCAACTTTGCAACAGATACTGTATATCCTTAATATTTAGGCAAGTAATGAAAAAGTACGGATTAAATGTTACGTATGTAAGCGCTAATAACCGGATGCATCAGTTTTGAAGTTTGCATTCCACCCCCCCCCCCTCCCTCTACTATATGTCTTTGGCAATCGATTTAAACTGATAAAGAAAATACGTTGCATATGACGGCAGTCTAAAGTAAGTTTTCGGACTAATGTTTTGTAGGTGAAAAATAAAGACAGATCAAGGTAAATAATACTGTGTTCTTTCGTCATCATTCCTTTATTTTTCACTATATGCACGAAAGTTATTGAAGCATTTTTCATTATGTAAAATGGGTGTCCAATGTCTTTGGTGATATAAAGAGGCATTGTAACCGCTGTACGACTCTCATTCAGTGTTAAACATCTGTTATTCCGTATTATTTTTAATCGCTCCGTGGCTAAATGGTTAGCGTGCTGGCCTTTGGTCCAGGGGGTCCCGGGTTCGATTTGCGGCTGAGTCGGCAAATTTAATCTTCTTTGGTTAATTCCGATGGCTTGCGGACTATGTGTGTGTGTGTGTGTGTGTGTGTGTGTGTGTGTGTGTGTGTGTGTGTGTGTGTGTGTGTGTGTGTGTGTGTGTGTGTGTGTGTGTGTCGTCTTCACTAGAATCCTTCGTAGATACGGCTACATCCCCATGGACCCACAGGCCGCCTAAACGGCGTCAACTCGAGAGACCTGCACAAGGCCTCATCGTAGGCAACACGCCATTAATTATTTTATAAATAGTATTAAGGATCCCATCTGATATTGATCGGAGACCTCTTTTCTCTTCGTCTTTCACAATCATTCGATCGTCTGCAAATTCACTACACCACTTCCACACACTTGTTGGGCAGACAATAATTTATTTCTGTATACCGACAAAATCCTTCTGTGCATGCTGATTAGTTCCTCATTTTTGGCCGAAGAATGTAGATCAATATACGGAATTTCTACTGTCACCAATTTTTTCTTTAATTTCAATTTCTTAACAGTGATACATTTCTGGTTTACCGACTTGTGTGCTTGTGGGCAATATATCGGCGTGACTACAATAATCAGATACGTTATTTGAAATGAGATCCATTACTTTGTTGCTGGGGAATGAAACAAGAAAATTCACTTCTTAACTTACCCTTTTAGTAATGACCAAACTTCACACTTTAAAAGATACTTATTCATACATATCACAAACATACAATACACATGATGTTTGGGAGAACGCCAACGGCCGGAGCCGTGTTGAAACATCGGATCCCGTGATATCTCCGAAGTTAAGCAACATTGGGCGTGGTCAGGAGTTGGATGGGTTGCCACGCGCTGTTGGTGGGGGGTAAGGGAATGGAGGAGCGGAAAGGAACTGGCCATACTACCGTGCGTAAACTCCGGCTCAGGAACACGTCTGCGGAGGTTCGGACCTGCCTTGGGGCAGAACAACCCTTACCTTACCTTTGGGAGAAAGTTAAAAATAACCTTACGGAAGGTAGTGTTGAATGTCCGAGTTCGTAAAATATGAGGAGTTATTTAATTTAAGACAATGGTTGGTCCGACGGTGGAGCTTCAAGTAGGCTACGATGATTGTGAGGCAGGTACTAGCTCCGTTTACCCTTCTACTTATACTAAGTACATCACTGCACTGCAGCCCCTAGCAACAAAGTAATTGATCTCATTCCAGGATCTATTTTGCATGCGTAATATGTAGGAAACAATTCTAAGAACACCAATGCACTTCAGCTTTAGGTAAGGTGTATGAAAACGTTGTATGTACCAGAAGCGAAAGTTTTCACACTAGTAAATATTGCAATGTATTTCAGAAAAATCCTGAATCACTCACTGTTGAGTTATTTAACCTCAATATATATTTCTGTAGACAAATTATACCTCCATTTTTACAATTAATTTGTAAATTTATTGCTACTCCTTAGACTGTACAATTATTGAATGAATTCTTGTGAACACGCATACAAATTTGTACCCAGGGACCTAGTACTAGAACGAAATAACGGACATATTCATCGCCGAAAGCATAACTACGGTAGAATATAGAGTTAGGTTTATGTCAGTTTGGTATATTTTATTTCTTAGATAACTCAAATAACCTAAATCACACTCGTCACTACAATTTTCAGGTACATTTGATTCCTTTCCAATACCATTAAAATTCAGTTCTGTAAAACTGACCGTCATATGAGAACATTCATAGAGGCAATACAGAAGGTAGGTCGCCCCATGAAGATCAACGCTGTTCAAAGCAACTAAAAATTAAGATCTTCATTTGTTCCTAAAGGTGCATAGAAGAGACTCGGCTAAATCCGAAGTATTAAGGGAAAACGGGAACATGGCGCATTTCGAGTATGGCTATCATAATTAATTACAGAGAGAATCCGGAGCTCAAGTTGAATTTCGAATTGAGAAAGAAGATTTCAGCACGGAAACACACCGTTTCATCTCTGCATATGAACTCTTTGAGCGGCAGTATAAAAAGGTGTCGGTTGTCGGCTTCATCAGAGTAACACAGTTACATAAATGAATACCTCCCCAGAAATATGTTGCACAATCCATTTTCTTACGAATCTGAGTTGTATGTAGGAAAACGTTGCCTCACTCATCCATGTTGTGCCGTGGAAGAATAATACATAAATACTAAATATGCAGGATATTATTAAGCTTTTAAACTAATATTTCCTAACATAATGTAGCATGTGATCAAGAATATTAGAGCCCGCAAACAGCACCTCTGTGCCATGCAGCTCAGTAAATCGTTTATATAAAGGTAGACGTACACCATCAAATATACAGATGTGGAGTGATATGAACAAAATAAAATGCTGAGGATGAGCAGGGGGGAACACAGAATAAGAAAGTACATAACAAATGGTACAGAAAAAGAAGCCAGTCTTTTGAATACAGCAATAGTATAACGGGTGTATATCTATGTAGAATGTTATTTTACGAAACTGGCTATGAGTCATTGACAATTATTTTTCCCCTTATTTCAATCAATCAATACTAATCTGCATTTAGGGCAGTCGCCCAGGTGGCAGATTCTCTATCTGTTGTTTTCCTAGCCCTATCCTAAATGATTTGAAGAAAATTGGAAATTTATTGAACATCTCCCTTGGTAAGTTATTCCAATCCCTAACTCCCCTTCCTATAAATGAATATTTGCCCCAGTTTGTCCTCTTGAATTCCAACTTTATCTTCATATTGTGATCTTTCCTACTTTTATAAACGCCACTCAAACATATTCGTCTACTAATGTCATTCCACGCCCTCTCTCCACTGACAGCTCGGAACATACCACTTAGTCGAGCAGTTCTTCTTCTTTCTCCCAATTCTTCCCAGCCCAAACTTTGCAACATTTTGTAACGCTACACTTTTGTCGGAAATCACCTAGAACAAATCGAGCTGCTTTTCTTTGGACTTTTTCCAGTTCTTGAATCAGGTATTCCTGGTGAGGGTCCCATACACTGGAACCATACTCTAGTTGGGGTCTTGCCAGAGACTTATATGCTCTCTCCTTTACATCCTTACTACAACCCCTAAACACCCTCAAAACCATGTGCAGAGATCTGTACCCTTTATTTACAATCCCATTTATGTGACTACCCCAATGAAGATCTTTCCTTATATTAACACCTAGATATTTACAATGATCCCCAAAAGGAACATTCACCCCATCAACTCAGTAATTAAAACTGAGAGGACTTTTCCTATTTGTGAAATTCACAACCTGACTTTTATCCCCGTTTATCAACATACCATTGCCTGCTGTCCACCTCACAACATTATCGAGGTCAAGTTGCAGTTGCTCACAATCTCGTAACTTATTTATTACTCTATAGATAATAACATCATCCGCAAAAAGCCTTACGTCTGATTCCACTTCTTTACTCATATCATTTATATATATAAGAAAACATAAAGGTCCGATAATACTGCCTTGAGGAATTCCCCTCTTAATTATTACAGAGTCAGATAAAGCTTCACCTACTCTAATTCTCTGAGTTCTATTTTCTAGAAATATAGCAACATATTCAGTCACTCTTTTGTCAAGTCCAATTGCACTCATTTTTGCCAGTAGTCTCCCATGATCCACCCTATCAAATGCTTTAGACAGGTCAATCGCGATACAGTTCATTTGTCCTCCTAAATCCAAGATATCTGATATATCTTGCTGGAATCCTACAATCCTACATCTGTACGGTGCTGCCATATAATGACTTTATTTTCTGGTACGCATGACACTCATATTACATGGAAACAGCATAAGATGGGGGTGCGTTGGACAGGTGCCACGCACATGGCGTTGGGACTGAAGTAGTGAGTCAGGCTCCGTGTAGAATAGATAAGACGCGCCAAGAATAGCATGCGTACATCAAACTGGCCGTTCGCCGGATTCGCAATGCTAAAAGATGGTTTAGTGAGCTTGCGGAAGTTATGCGATAGAATACTCTTTGATACCGAACTATTGCAAGATGGGCACGATCATTTCAGCACTACATGAAACAAGCAGCGACGTTCAACAGTTCGGGAGACCTGTTAGTGTCTGGAATGATATGTCACTTTCAGTAATTATCCAGTGCACTGTCATAGACGGAAGATGGACAAGCCGAAACAGGCTTCCTTCTCTGTGACCGCATGCTGCAGAGGCTGTACGAAAGAAACTTCAGCCCTCGGGGTGGGAAATACTGGAACACCCGCCGTACTCACCGGACCTGTCCCCATGCTATATTCACCTCATCCCCAAAGTGAAAGTACGATTGTGTGAGAGGCAGTTTGGGACACGAGAGGACATTGTCAACGCTGTTATAAATGAGATTGCACAATTTGCCCATTGTTAGGCGACTGGTATCCACCGTCTCTCGCAACTTTGGCCACGCGTTGTGGATAATCTAGGGAACTGATTTGAGGGTTTACAGTAAAGTTTTACAGTAAAGTTTACTTTGTTCTCTGAGAATAAACATTGTGTAGCACAAAGATTTCATAGCCGTTTCCTGGCTTTAATTCTTCACCTGATAAACCTGCAATATGATGTAGGATTTCAGAGAGATTTATTACACGCATAATATTACTTCAACATAGAAACACTCAATGCATTAAAAACAAGCAGAAGATGAACACAACACACAAGTCTTAACTGAACTGTGAGTATATCAACACATGACAATTGACTGCCTGTCCCTTTTTCCCAGAGTTCCCTTGACACACACCAACCGTCCTCATTGACACTGCCCACATGATTCACTCTCCCAAAATTATGATATAAAATGTATATTTTAATGTGATTTAGGTACGAAAGAAATGTCCCTACTGTTATTTTATATTAATTAATATATAATATTTATAGTGGATTCATATGATTTAGGTATAAAGTGCCCGTATACTGATTGATATTCTGATTCGTTCGTTCGTTCGTTCGTAATCTGCTCACCCTCCAGGTTCGATTTTTCCCTCGGACTCAGCGAGGGATCTCACCTCTACCGCCTCAAGGGCAGTGTCCCGGAGCTACAGACTCTGGGTCGGGGGACACAACTGGGGAGGATGACGAGTACTTCGCCCAGGCGACCTCACCTGCTATGCTGAACAGGGGCTTTGTGGGGGGATGGGAAGATGATGGCGTACTATATTACAAAAACAGTGGTAACTAAACGACCTGAAACTATATATAGTTGTTTTTAGAGTAAATCCTCGTTGCAGGGACAAAACTTCCTATGTGATAATATTTTTAGGGATATACTAACCCGCAGCACAAACATTATGAAGTGCGAGAATGCCTTGACGACCTTCACACAATATTGCACCTTAGATGACAGAACATTATCGGCCAAAGTTCTAAGCTAAAATATTTCACATAGGAGGTTTTGTCCCGCCAACGACGATATACTACATTATAATATTTACACTGTCTCCCGCAAAGCAGAACAAAATTATTATGCAACGTTATTCTGAAGTCAAATGAACAATGAACTAAATAGCCAATATAATACCTATACGCTGGAACAACTGTTACTTATGCTATATTTATTTAGTAATTTAAATATTTCAGTTAAATTTATTTCATTCACTTAATTTTAATTGTAATACCTCGGGTAAATTCCCAACAGCTTAATGATTCCGCATTATGGTATGGCTAATTCCACAGTAGTCCGTGAATGCATTGCCAGCAGCACACTTGAATGTAGTAACGTACACTGTAGAAGTATTCACATACAGCAGACAGGATGAATAGCGAAGTTTCATGATTCTCCCACCAAAGGAAAGCACAATTTACAACTTTTACTGTTAGAGTACAAGATGTTTAGAGAGCAAAACAAGCCAATCTGAACGCCTACGCCTATGCTTCACTTACTGCGAAATAACCATCCTGCACATTTAGCCGTCTCCCCTATAAAAGTGGATACTTTTAAAATCAAAACACTAAACTAACCTCGGAAAAGCGTGTCTCACGGATACTAGCATTCAAAATAAACATTCACAAACTTGTTTAAAGTTAAAAAAATTTAATATTAAAAATTGGGTAATTAGCATGTCATTATACAGACAACGGCTGAAAAAAGTGGGCATCGGTCACACAGACCTCGATCTATTTTCAACTACTAGTTACAGGGTTAAGTACCGTGCTGATAAAGCATATAATTCTATGAGATAATGGTATGCCTGATGGTTCACAGTTGCGGTCTGGTCCGTATCATGGCACACATGGTGCCCCCTCAAACTGGAGGGGCTATGGAACGGGGGTGGTCCCAGCGGTGTAGGTCAAGACTAATTGGCAGAGTCCCTGAGGACTGGGGTTTGTGATGGATGGTGTGACAATGGCAGCAATCACAGACCCATGTGTTAAACTACTTTGGGTGAACAAGCTAACGACCATAACACAGAAGATGATGTCCGCATGCGAAGTACACTCCATTGATTAACCCATTAAGTTGATAAAATGTCTGATATGCCTCTCACTGTAGAATAGAGTTTTTAATGTTGTTCTTACCCGAGGATCAAATATGAAGTTTCAAGGTACTGAAAGGCAGCAAGTATGTCCTGTTTTAATGTTTTACATATTTCAAACAAAATTCTTGGTCTGCCACAAGACAAAGTATACCAAATACATCGTAATTTTTCTTCACTATTCTTAATGAGTGTTGCTTAAGGTCACTTCGTCCCCATAGAAATGGTTCCTCTATATAGAGTTTGAGCCTTTCAAGACCGTTTGAGGTTATCTGCAGCAAAGACTGCTTATTTAAATCTAATTCTTCGTAGATAAATTTGGAGCACAGGAGTGGAATGGTTTCCACTGGTTCCAAACGGTAATTCAGAGAGCTGACACTTCTTCTTGTTATATGGAATTATAAAGTATTTTTAACTTATTTATTTCTTGATCCCTTTAACCTCCACGGTTGCTTTTCCCTGGACTCGGCGAGGGATCCCAGCGCTACCGGCTCAAGGGCAGTGTTCTGGAGCGTAGGGCTTTTGGGTCAGGGGTATACAACTGGAAAAGAGGACCAGGACCTCGCCCAGGTAGCCTCACCTGCTATTTTGAACAGGAGCCTTGTGGGGAATGTGAAGATTGGAAGGGATAGACAATGAGAGGGAGGGAGGCCATGGCCTTAATTTAGGTACTATCGCGTCCTTTGTCTGGAGTAGAAGTGGGTAACCACGGAAAACCACTTCGAGGATGGCTGAGGTGGGAATCCCCCTCTACTCAGTCGACCTCCCAAAGCTAAGTGGATCCCATTCCAGCTCTCGTACTACTTTTCAAATATCGTGGCAGAGCCGGCAATCGAACCCGGTCCTCTGGTGCTGGCAGCTAATCAAACTAACACTACATCACAGACATGGGCATTTAATCTTATTTATTTATTTATTTATTTATTTATTTATTTATTTATTTATTTATTTATTTATTTATTTATTTATTTATTTATTTATTTATTTATTTATTTATTTATTTATTTATTATACTATTTATTCTTCTCTGACGTCTTGGCTGGATGATCATCGTGGTGACCTTCGGTTCCGAGAGTCAGGGGTTAGATAGCCGGCCGGGCTGGGGTTACTAGCGAACTCTGGTAAATATCTATAACTCGGGGACTGTGATTTTCTTCGTCTTAATGCACATGTCTTCATTTCGGTACTGCACATCATACTACCAACCACCCCTGAAGCACGCAACAATGAATACGTCTCTCCGCGTACTATAGGACTGACAGTACCATTTTGACAACATAGATATTATGGAGTCTCAGAGGCTATTTATGTCACTAAATGGTATTTCCTAGTGTACTTACAATATATAATAATATATCACGGTGTATTAATACTTTAAACAATTTAATTAATCCACAATCGGTAACCCCGTAGATGGTTACCCAATTTCCATACCGGGGCTGGCAATTAATGCATTAGGCCTAACTCATTTAATCAGTCGGGTAGAGAATTTGTTTTGGGGGCATGATTAGCGTAGTGGCTTAAATGGTTAAATGATCGGACGGCCGAGGTTCAAATCCCGGCCGATTCTGGGTTTTAATTTTCACCTGGATTATCATATGACATCAGTAAGAGCTCCCGGCCTTAAACCTCTAGCCAAAACTAAAATGATCCTGGGTGGCTCCAGCGACCACAGATATATCTGGGATAAGCTGAAGTGAACGTATTTCTAGAGTCAATTTATGTATTTATTTACTTAATACACTTATTCATTTATTGATACTTTTTTTTAACTTGCTTTACGTCGCACAGACACAGATATGTTTTATGGTAACGATATGATGGAAAATGGCTAGGAGTGGAAAGGAAGCGAGAGTGGCATTAATTAAGGTACAATCTCAGCACTTGCCTGGTGTGAGAATGGTAAATCATGGAAAATCATCTTCAGGGTTTCCGACAGTGGGATTCGAACCCGCTATCTCCCGAATGCAAGCTGATAACCACGTGACCCAAATCACGCTGTCACTTGGTTGGTTGATACCACTAAACGAGAAATTAATTAATATCGCTTGAAATATTGAGATGCTAATGCCCATACTCTCCTGATGATGGCTACCTAGTATCCTCCTTTCCCACTAGAGAAAATTTGGTAGAAAACTGCGGTGTGATATTGTCGGAGAAATAGTGATCCACAGCACATCATATCATTAATAACTAGAACTCTTTTAGGTTACTGGAGCATTATAGAATCCCAGATTATAAAATCTTGCCTTCCAAAGCTTCATGCTGAAATATTTCTTATATCATACACGTTTTCGCATACACAATAAAGGGTTTTCTAAATCCATTTCGAATAATCGGCATCACGCACTTACCTGATCACTTTAAAGGAACACATAATATTTATGTTTAGGACATCGTGGTGTTTGTATGATAGAGAAGGAAATCTTCGTTATTATAAGTGTGGCTGTCATGATTGTACTTGATTACTTGTAACAGAGTGGCGTTAGAGTGGAGAGGAAACGAACGTACTCTATGAAATAGATACCACTGTGCCACTGATCGCAATGTGAAGTGGGAATCACTGAGTATATTGACTGCGGTAGACGGCATGTTTGAAATCCACCTACGGTAGCAATGAAGATGGTCTTGCATCATTTCACATCTTAACCCCAGAAAAATGACGGAGCTTACTCGTAATAAATTAAAGTGAATATGAAAATCTACCTGTTCGTAAGTCATTTTCGCCTGGTGGCTCCGATAACCTATCTTTAATAGTATAAGGTTTATATTCTTGCAAATAAGAAATTAATTACTGTAAGGATATAGTTCTACTTGTTTTTACATCACACCGACACAGGTGGGTCTTATGATGATAATGAGATAGGAAGCGTCTAGAACTGGGATTGAAGCAACAATGACCTTACTTAAGGTACAGCCCCCAGAATTTTGGGAAATCACGGAAAAAGCATCTTCTCTTTTCACTTTCACAGAGGCAGTCAGTCTTAAATTTAAGGCAGAATCAGGCGAGTGAGGGCTGTAGAATATATCCACTCTGTCCCCTGTCTGTTGTAAGAGCCAACTAAAATGGGTGACTGCAGAGGGGCTCTCAAACTGCGGGCTTAGGTCGGTGATCAGGCGGATCCTAGGTCAGTCTGACTTTGCCTCATCTTACTTGTACCAGTCTCCACACATTCACCTTTCCCACCCAACCTCCATTGGTCAGTTATTGTTTTCTGCAAGATTCGATGGTATTTCAGGTGTGTAAGGCTAAGTAATCCTTTCAATATCACGGTTTTATGGTCCTTTCTTCTCCAAAACCAATACCTTCCTTATCGAAAGTATGGGACATCTTGCTTTTACCTGACCAACGTTAACTACGTTTGTTGTATTGTTGTACTCTGTATTAAAAATAACACACACCACCATCATCACCAAAGTCAGGAATTGAACAAGAGTTACTCGACAGGAGAGCTTGTTCACTAATTATCAGACCATGACAAAATACGCATAAATACACATTACTGACAATGCAACGACTCCAAAAGGAATTACTTAATTGTGTTACTTGTTTTAATGTCCCATCAGGAGCCACAAGGGAGTAGTAAATTTGTTCCACAGAAGTTGTTTAACGTACTGGACACAACTATATAGAGTTGTAACACTTAAATAGTCTCGTATATTCACCACAAAACTGCTACCGGGAAAACAGTGGGTTAATGGCTGACTGTGTCAGTGAGGTCTCACGATAAGAACTGAAACTAATAGCCAAGATCTTAAAACAACCATACTTACCCACGTAAATCCCAGGTAGGTATTCAGTTTGTACCTATTGTTGACCTTTTTTACGTTGTTGATACCTGAGCTTTTTTCACCGCAAGGACTTCGTTTATCTTATTCAGTATAATCTGTATACTTTCTTTCAAACTTCGTGAGATATTTTCTAATCTATATTCTTTGCGTTAAATACAAGATGAGATGTGTGTTGAGGTGTAATGGCTGCTGTTGATGTTCAATGCCCCCCCACACACATCTCCTAAACTGTATCTTGGACGCCTATTAGGAAGTTAAGGCCAAAAGTCAGTTAACGGTATGTAGGTCAATATGAGAAACGATTCATCTCGGCATTGCTCTTTTACTTTTTGACATCGAAGTTATTCAAGCATCTGCCATGGTGTAAAATGAGCTTCACAATCCTCTGGCGGCAGAAATCAGAGTCCTGTTCGTTGAACAACTCTCAACATTATATTTTCTAAAAGTCCCTCGAATCTATTACACGAAATATTGAAGTGTGGCTTCACAAATCCCTTGAGTGAATCTCCTTCGATTAAAAAGGAGCTCCATAACGAGTTCCTGTACCATTTGAGTACAGTTGGTGATTTTTTGCGTTTTGAAGTCAGGATTTTCGAATTTTAATTTGTTTATTTAGTATCTTGTAACCTTTATACATTTGTAACTCTGCCTCATAAAGCTCTTTGAACAAAAACATAGAATGTGATTAATGAGTTATAATTCATTAGGTATTAATATTTTCCTTCTTGTTTTTCTATTTCTGTTACTTTACAGCGAATCAGAGAGTAGTAATATTCGAAAGGTTGCTGCAGAAACACACATAGGCCTACGTGTAATATCAAGTTGCATGGGATATGATAAAAGCTTGACTTTGTATATAACTAAGCAGAAATATGACCACTATGTCAGGAAGGTGTAAAATATGACTTTTACGGCACAATGACTACCCCACGATTTTCTTCAGAAGACTTACACATTTTTACATACTGTAGCTAGAAATCAAAATAAAGCGCTTATAACAAATATGAAATGTCATATAAATCCGCTCATTATGTAATCTTCTTATTCTTCCTCCTACAGTTCATTCTCCTGAGTTTCAGAATCCGTCCTATCACTTGTGTCTTTTGTTATGATCCGAGACAGTTCTAGGCGTAACACTGAAAGTCAAAGTCTTGTAAGACGTGGAAACGAAAACGAAACGTAGAACTCATGGTGTGATTAGAACACCAGTAAAAGAAATAGAAAAACAAGAAGGAAAATATTAATACCTAATGAATTATAACTCAGTAATCACATTCTATGTTTTTGTTCAAAGAGCTTTATGAGGCAGAGTTACAAATGTATAAAGGTTACAAGATACTAAATAAACAAATTAAAATTCGAAAATCCTGACTTCAAAACGCAAAAAATCACCATACTGTAAATCTTAGCCGTTCATGTCACTACATCTTTTGAACCCTGAGGTGCCATTCATTCGGTCACTCCATTATTTCCAAGAACTATGAGACTACATGAGATTGCACCTGAGGTATCAGAAACACATTTATATATCAATTTGTAGTCATGGTTCAGTCCTGAGCTGTCATATAAACCTCTCTCTCTCATCGTTCCCTCAATTATGAGGATCGTGCACTTCGAGAGGACTATTGTTCAGTCTTATCCATCTCTTGCGCTCCTCAGCCAAACATTCTACAGCAAAGAGGTTCAACCCATTTCTATTATTGATAATATTCAACAATTGAATGGGAACTAGTCCACTATCTCTCCTGCCAAGAACATTTCCAGGAATGATCAATTTTTCCATGCTGACATTCCTACGTCGAATAGTATGTACAAAGAACTGGATATGATGACAATGGACACTGATTTAGAAATTATTAATATAGTATCGTGCTGCATCTTGTGTTTATCGAACATTCTCATTGATTGGAATGCCGTCAAATAAGTCACAAATGCGTACTATTTGCAATCTTGGCATTCTCAGAGATCAAAACACAAACTGTGGCAGCAACAGGACAATGGACATGTGAGGTGTTGATTTCATTTACTGTGCCACTTTACTCTACAGATCTCCTCAGGTGAGCTATTGTTCTAATCACACCATGAGTTCTACGTTTCGTTTTCGTTTCTACGTCTTACAAGACTTTGACTTTCAATGTTCAGATTTGAACATTGATTGTGATAGTACACTTGCGCGATTTTCACAAGTAAGAGATATTATTAATATTATTTTATTATATACAATTCACAACTTTTCTTTTGGGTTCAGTAAAATGTACAGCGGAAGAAGTACTATTTAGCACATACGCACATATGCCACATGCATACTGGTATTTACTTACATTGTTGACGAATAAATCTGACAGATATTTACTATACGTAAGTAATCAAAGTTATTAGTGAACGATTTTCATTAATTCTCTGTATATGGCGGATGGTTCATGCCAATAAACGTCCTTACTATGAGGCAAGTGACCAGGATTGCTGCTTTTTGTAATTCTCTGTAAGTGAGAGGGTGGAGATTAAGTGCTTCTGTGTAGTGTCTTTCGTATAATACTATTATATTCAATCACTACTGGAATGATGATGACATTGTTGAGCTTCCACATGGTTTTTGTTTCTGTGCCCAGATCTGAGTGCTTGGAAATCTTCTCTGTATTTTTTGATTGAAGGTTATCCGGATTAGGGCAGGCTATGTCAATTATGAAGCAGAATGTCATGTTTTTATCTACAAAAGTTATACCTGGTCTGTTGCAGGTAGGCTAATAGTTTTATCAGTGATGATACTTCTATCCCAGTATAATTTTAACTTTCCAAGACTGACTACGGTTTGTACTTCCAATATGCTGTAGTACAGTGGATTAGATTATTTTGTCGGGCTGAATTCTGGTGAATGAATCTTCAATGATCTGAATAGACAGATGTATCGTGCAGTATATGCCTTCTGTAGTTCCTTGTGGCAATGACTTGATCTTATATGGCGAACATGAAGACCTCTGTTTCTGGGTATATATTTGAGTGTGTCAGATACTCATGAGACGCTTGTTTATGGATATACGGCTGATATATCTCATTTAGATACCGCTCATGAAGAGTTTTCTTTTTCCATAGACAGATATTTTCCTCATTTGTGGAGACTGAAATTGTAAGTGAAGGCGGGGTTCTTAAATTGAGGGGTGTAAAACCATTATCTGCTACAACCATTGCACTATGTAGGGCAGAGGTTTGCCAAATTTTAAATGCACGTGAATATCCAGTGTAATTTCATTGATTGTGGGAACTAATGCCACATGGGACTACATTTATTTCATTCTCATTTTATAAATAATTTGCTTAGACACTAGCTAAGCTCTTCATCACCGATTATTTCTTTTCAGAGTACATAACTTGCTATAACTATAGCTGAGGGCAAAATGGAACAAATAAGTTTCTGATAGATGATAGAAATTAAATCTAACAAGTTTGATTATTAAATGTTAGTTACATCTCAATTAAAGGGTATGATCATATTGTATACATAAATTCATTAATATATAAGGTAATACCTTTACCTTTCTGCGTCATATTTGGATGACTTTGGGGTCATATTTCCCATTATATTTTTAATATTTGTGGTCGTTAAATATCCTCCCCTTTATTGTAAGTATGTTGCGTCTTTGTCACCAAGATTGGTTGGATCCCTAACAACTCAACGACCAGCTCTCATAGGTAGAATTCGGGTCCCTGAAGAAGCGTCCCTAGCAGCGTAACGAAAAATGAGGTAGTTATCCGCAGTTTTCCTCGTGGAGCCTGAAGTGGCTATCGTTCTGCCAATACCAATGAAACGTACACACCAATCTACCCTATTACCGACACCTACACTCTACTCAAAACAGAAAATAAGACATAATGTTACTAACGTTGGTCATAACCGGTCCCTTGTATATCCTCAACGCGAAGGATGATGCTCAAACTGGTCGATGAAAGTAACATTCTTTCTTCCACATACCAGAAATTATGGTTCACTGTAAACACTATGTATCACCAGAAATGGAGCTGGGCATACAAGAATATTAGTGCTAATAATATTATATGTAGTTCCTAAAATATAAATAGTGACGGAGTTATTAGTCCACCTCTGTGGTGTAGTGATTAGTGTGAATAGCTGTCACCCCCGGAGGCCCGGGTTCGATTCCTGGCTCTGCCACAAAATTTAAAAAGTGGTACGAGGGCTGGAACGGGAACCTCGGGAGGTCAACTGAGTAGAGGTGGGTTCCATTCCCACCTCAGTCACCCTGGAAGTGGTTTTCCGTGGTTTCCCACTTCTCCTCCAGGCAAAAGCCGGGATGGTACCTAACTTAAGGCCATGGCCGCTTCCTTCCCTCTTTCTTGTCTATCCCTTCCAATCTTCCCATTCCTCCGCAAGGCCCCTGTTCAGACTAGCAGGTGAAGCCGCAGAATCCGAGGGAAAAACCGACCCTGGAGTGTAAACAGATAGGAAGAGGAAGACGGAGCTAATATTACTAACACTGCCCTTTCTTCTGCGTTTTAATATCGAAACCCAAGGAAGTTTACGCTCTTGTACACCCCACCATATGAATGGGAGAGACAAACTAACTTTCTGAATGATACAAATTACCAAACATAACTTCGCTGTGAACGCCTGTACTTTCATCATCGCACCCTTTTAAAAGGCCCGGAGATTACCTTGTGTAACACCGAAGTAATCTGGAGCCTTTTATTCAATCGCTTCTCACGATCGATATGAGGGTGGTGGGGGTGGGGAAATTTGTTGGTCCGCATCGCTTAGCACACGGACGAGCATGCATATCATTTATTAGACAGTAGCCTGAACGCATCGCTCCTTCGTGGACCAGGCTATAAGATGTAGGCCTTCCAGCACTTGTCCCTAGTTCAAGTCACGGTTCCTTCATGTTAAACTTGGGCAGGACAAGCATTCACCAGTTTTCTCATTTAAATTTACTTCAATTAACATTTCATAAATCATTCAATTGTCAATACCCCGGACGTGCGCAATTAAACACGCCAGTTACACATTCCTACAGTCCTACTTTAGTAATTGTTGGAGCTTCAACACCGTTTCTGTTCCTCAGCCATCTGGTGGAGTAAAATATGTCTTGTAAACATACAAAGGCTGCCTAGATGGCTTCAAATAAAGTAGCTGCTCACCGCGCTAGCGCCTTATATTATTATTATTATTATTATTATTATTATTATTATTATTATTATTATTAATATTATTATTATTACCGTGATTCCGTGGCTCACGGAGGAATAAGAATGGCCTGGGCTGAATGGGCAGACAAGCAATATTCAAAGTATAAGCCAAACTAACGAAATTCAAGAAATTTCATTTATTTCTACTCTAATAGACTTTGATTTAATCACAAGTTAACAACACTTAGAGGAGCAAGTTTACTCGATAAACCTTTACAACGTTGCAACAATACTGGAGCTCGTCAACTCGAAAAAACATAAAAGTTAAGAAGCTTCGACACCGGTACTACATGAGCGTAATGGCTCCTAATTGGTACAGTTTTCTAGGGATTAAGCTCCCATTTCTATTAACATGACAAGGATCTTGATCACTCTTAATAAGGTCGATTTGATACATTCTCAAATCGAACAGAGGCTAGCCTTATCATCTGAGAAAGATGCGTCTCGATTATTACACTTCCTAACCCGGGTCACAACCCATTCCACAATTCTTTTATAGGACCAGCCCAATATTGGGCTATTGATACAGTCTTTCAAATTAAATTAGTGATACCAAATTCACTTATTACGTTGAAGCACACAGATGCAAATTACATAGTAAGGCTACACTTCAAGAAACCTGTATACAGAGGACACAGGCCTATACTACTTGGCCACAGTAAAACGAAACTGGGAAAAGAAACCTTTGTAGCTGGCCGATAACAAGTTGAAAGGAGGCAGAAATCAATCACTCCGAAATGGAAAACTTTGGACCCTAAGTGAGTTGATGGTCTAAAGAAGCGAAGTGTAATCCCATTTTACGGGGTGACTAAGCTGGAGAAACACTTAAGGCAGAAAAACGTAAGTTCAATTTAAGAGTAACTAAAATAGCCACCCAATTCAAATTAAATGCGAGAATTACGAGGGTAACCACTCATCCTCCCTTATATTCAACCAAATTACAATAATGAAAATAATTATTAAAATCCGGAGGCCACCATACATTATGGTGAGAAAAGAAAGCTGTAACAGTTACATTGAAATGAAAGCTGCGAAAATCTTCCCTGCACTTCACACGCAGTTTAGTACACTTAGATAAGTTTATTCTGCCATAGCTTATTAGTTGGGACTTCTTTACGTCCGAAACACCCGCTTCCAGATATCCCCGAGGGAACCCTCTCTCTCCTCCGACTCCACGCACACACAATCACAACAGCAATGCAAGACACTGAGGATGAAAGCGCCTCAGCTTACATAGAGAGAGCCCGAAAGATCTGAATTTTTACAATCCAAGGATCGGATTGGACGGCTTCCAATAACCAGGAGAGACCCAGATTGGATATAAATATTACATTCCAACTTATGATAGTCTGATGGAATATAAGGAGGTGGTAGAGGAAGTATGTGCAACTTCGGAAATAGAAATAATAACCACATCATGCCAACAAGTTTCCCAGCATACAGAAACACACTTTCTTTCAGGATTAATTAGGGCTTTGCCCTCAAGAGGTCCCTTATATATCAATGGCAGAGGCATCTAAACGTTGAGTAAAGACCCTATTACACTGTCAAAAAGTTCAGAGTATTTTGCAGAGATGGACATAGTAGAGAAAAGCTCACGGTTATTGGCTATAATAGCAGCAACTTCCTGATCACTGACAAGTGCATACACAACTATACAAGATATTATCTTCAATATTTTCCTGTAACAATATACAATTTATATCAACTAATAATGTCCCCAATAAGAGCAAATTGAATTCACATTAAAGAAAATTTTAAGCTAAGGAATTTTCTTCCAGACTAATACCAATAAAAACACTCATTCTAGTTATGGATGGCATTATGTCATGCATGTTGAATGACGTTATTGCACTCACGTTACTGCGCGATATTTCTTTCATTTCTTCTTTTTTCACAATTGGCCTTACCTCGCACAGACACAGATAGGTCTTACAGCAACGATGGGGCAGGAAAAGGCTAGGAGTTGGAAGCAAGCGGCCGTGGCCTTAATTAAGGTACAGCCCCAGCATTTGCCTGGTGTGGAAATGGTAAATCACGGAAAACCATCTTCAGGGCTGCCGACAGTGGGTTTCGAACCCACTATCTCGCATATGCAAGCTCACATCTACGCACCCCTAACCCCACAGCCAACTTACCCGGTGTACGATATTTCAAATTAGTTATAAGCAATACCCCGACTAAAATTATTTCATATTAATCATTAACACGTTTCCTTTATACTAGATTTTCTCTATCCTCGATATGGTATACTATTTTTCAGTCTCGAAATTCTCGAGATTCGATACTCGATACCGTCATATTTCTCACTAAATAAAATACAAATGTGCCATGTTATTAATTTGAGAGTATTAATATATCAGACAAATAAATTTCCTTACTCATTGAGTGAATTTTTATTATGAAACGTAACACCTTTACAATCTTACATATATAAAAATGTGTGTGTGTATGTGTGTGTGTGTGTGTGTAAATGACACTCTACTTCTAAATCATTGGAGCAATTTCAACCAAACTTGGTACACTTTTGACTTACTATCCGGAAACTAGCACTGTGGGGGTAAGCCATCCCTAGCACTATTAGGGGTGGGGATATCAGTGGGGATAAGTAAAAAAGTAATCGAAAATAGTGTCGAATCCATAGTTATCGATGTCGCCGAGATCAATAATGACACGCCGGATTTTTTAAGTCCAACTTCACACCCCTTTTGGGTGGGAGCCGAGGGGGTGAGATAAAATAATAATCGAAAATAATGTGGAATCTATACTTTTCGGCGTCGCTGTGTTGAATAGTAACACTCCGGAATTTTTTAAAGCCCAAGTTTGGGTGGAGTGCGTTAGGGAAGTGAGACATAAAAATAATCGAAAATATTGTCAAATCCATACTTTTCAGGGTCACTCAGATAAATAGTAACACTCCGGAATTTTTTTAAGTTCAATCCTCGTTTGCGTGGGAGTCGAGGGGCGAGTGGGATATAAATATAATCGAAAATAGTGTCGAATACATAGTCTTCGGTGTCGCTGAGATGAATAGTAACACTCCGGATTTCTTAATGTCAAATATCAGCCCCTTGTGGCTTACGGAGTGAGAAAGGTTGAAAAAAGAAAATTAGGAAAGTGACCGAGATTATGGATGCATGTATGTGTATAGCTGTCAACTATACATAGTACAAATATTACTTACAATCTGGTAAAAATAATGTAGGAGTAAGACTCCGCTAGCCCCCTAGAGGAAGGGGTGAAATATAACTAATGCTTACCGACATTAGTGTCGAATCCATTGTTTATGAGTCTACTAGAGCGATTTAAACCATATTTGGTACTCTTACGACATACTATCAGAGACGAATCGCGTGGGGGTAAGATACATCTACCACTCTCAGGGGAGGGGTAAAATATGAAAATAAATTAAAACAGTGTCGAATCCATAACTTTAGACGTCGCTAAGATGAATAGTGACACTCTGGATACTTTGATCCCAAGTTCAGTCACCTTTGGCATAGGGGGTGAGAAAAGGGGAGAAGGAAAATATCCAAAATGACCGAGATAATGTGCATGTGCGTGTGTGTTCCAGCATAGCTCTCAACTAAAATTGATATAAGTATGACTTACTATGTGGAAAAAATACTGTAGGCGTAAGAGACCCCTAGTAACCCTAGGGTACGGGGTGAAATATAAAAATAATCGATAAACGAACGGTAATTGTGTCGAATCCATAGCTTTCGGGATAGCAGAGATGAACTGTGACATTCTGGACGCCGTTTAGTCGAAGTACAGCCCCCATGGGCATGGTGATGAGAAGTGGTGAAGAAAGAAACGTCCGAAATTAACAATATTATGGATGTAAAATTACCGAGTTATGCATGTATGTGTCTGTGTTCCAGCATACCTCTCAACCAAAGTTGGTACACATGTGACTTACTATCTCGAAAATATATTGTGCGGGTATCACACATCTAGCAACCCAAGGCGAGGGGGTGAAATATAAAAATAATCGCAAACGACCTATATTATTATCGAAATCATAGTTTTTGGTATCGCTGAGATGAACGGTTGTACTCTGGATGCCGTTTAAATCAAAGTTAAGCCCCAACCGGAATACGGGTTAGAAGTGGTGAAAAAAGAATGTCCAAAACGACCGAGATTATGGATATATATGTGTATGTCCTAGCATAGCTTTCAACGCAACTTGGTACACATATGACTTAATATTTGCAAAAAAATAGTGTGGGGTTAAGACACTCCTATTACACCTAGGGGCTGGGTACAAAGAGGGGTGAAATAAAAATTAATATAAAACCAATATTAATGTAAAAACCATAGCTTCTGGGGTCACTGAGATGAACAGTGACACTCCAGATGTCGGTTATGTCCAAGATCAACCCCCAGCGGCATGAGGGGTTGTTGTGAAAGGGCCGAAAAGAAAGTGTCTAAAATGACTGGAATTATCGGCGAATGTGTGTATTTTCCAACATAGTTCTCATGTAAAACTGGTACGTATATAGGTTACTATCTGAAAAAATACTATATGGGTAAGATACCCCTACCACCCCAACGGGAGGGGGGAAATAAAAAAATAATCGGAAAAGACAGGTATTAATGCGTAATCATTAGTTATCGGAGTCGCTAAGATGAATTTGGCACTCCGGATGTATTTGAAGTCCACTTTTAGGCCCCAGCGGTATGGGGGTGAGAAGGGATGGAAAGGGAAATGTCCTAAATGACCAAGATTATAGATTAATGTGTGTATGTTCCAGTACAGCTCTCAACCAACGTTGGTACACATACTAGCTGGAAAACGTCTGTGGGGGTAAGACTCCCACAAATATAAGGAAGGGATGCCGCTTTTATTATGAGATCGGTGGTTAGGATTGGAAATGCGTTCAGTGACATACTACCTGCCATTTCGCTACACCTTCTTCAGAAATATAAGCAAGGGAGCAGCTTTTATTGTGCGGTAGACGATCTGGCTTGGAAAAGCACCCAATTTCTTGATGCCTGCTCTTTAGATGCCTACCAATTGGGCATGTATACTTATAATGTTCAACTGGTGACAAATAACCTAATACCCATATAGCCTAAATAAAGTTGTAGGGGGTCCGCTGTCTGTAATTTCGTTTGTTTTGCCAATTTTTCAGATATTTATCCGTTTAGGTCAACTCAAGACCGAATAGGTAGTTTTTATTTTTCGTGTTTGTTTATCTGTTTGTCTGTTAGTTCCACCATTACTGCAAAACGGATGGATAGATCTCAACCAAACTTCATATTTAGAGTATACTCATCCCGGGGAAAGGTTTCGATATGAATATAATTTTAAAATATTTCAATAGATGGTTTATAGGAAAACCAGAACGGTTTTCCTCCACTTTCTCTTATGCTATTGATTTTCTGTAAACTCAGTGGACCGTATGTGAAACGCATCTTCATTACAAACAACTAATGTTATGTTCATAATTTACCTTACTCTTCAAATGACGAAGAAATTAACTATTTTCGCGGATATGCACTGCACTGAGTGATCGACAGAACGACAACGAACCTACAAGTTACCATGGCAACGTCTCTGACTGCCTGCCAGCAGGGAAGTAACGTATTGCCCTTTTCCTCACCATGCCTTTAAATTCGTGGTAGTTCCTTGGGTAGAAGGCAAGAGAGGCGTCAATCGGCCATTCTGCGGGACATTGGCGGAATATCGTTGGACGTATGTATAACTTTTGGCCCCGGAAAACATCTAATTACGGATGCAATTTTAACGACGGTGCAGACGTTCATTTCGGGATAATTGGTGGCTAATCGGTAAGTCGTATGACAAATCAGAAAGCACAACCGCGTTTCATTTTGGAGAGATCTACAACTTTGGTCCTATGACTTTTTGTCGTATTTCTATACCTCATACGCTGAATAGAGCTGTATTTCTCGATTTCAAGTTAATTTTGTACTTTTACATGTGTATGTTACCATTTGGCACACTTATAGGAAATATAGAATCATAACATTCGGCACGCACATTGACATGACCAGTGACCATGTGTTAGCCAAATTTTATGATTCTAGCCGTCACATGAGTATCAGAAATATGAAGTAGTATGTGAAAACTGTACAAAATTTAACCCCATTCAAAGAGTCTAACTCAATCAAACCATAAATATAGGATATACGAGAAGAT
Organism: Anabrus simplex; assembly: GCF_040414725.1. Classification (NCBI taxonomy): domain Eukaryota; kingdom Metazoa; phylum Arthropoda; class Insecta; order Orthoptera; family Tettigoniidae; genus Anabrus; species Anabrus simplex. The sequence continues at coordinate 1,106,122,160 of NC_090265.1, read as the reverse complement.
GTCATGGGACCAGCCATGTTGAACACTGAACGAGGCGTCTGATGGTGAAGTCCGTTTGTAGATATGTCGTACAGTTTCAAAGTAGTAACTCTCGAAATAAAGGTCTATACTGCTAGACGTGTCCATGCTTATCTATATAAATAAAGTTGTAAGGGGTCCGCTGTCTGTAATTTCGTTTGTTTTGCCAATTTTTCATATATTTATTCGTTTTGCATCAACTCAAGACGGAATCGGTGGTTTTTATTTTTCGTGTCTGTTTTTCCGTTTGCCTGTTTGTCTGTTTGTTCCACCATCACGGCGAAATGGCTGGATAGATCTCAACCAAACGTCATATTTAGTGTATACTTCTCCCGGCGGCGGTTTTGATATGCATATCGTTTTAAAATCTTTGAATAGACGGGGGGTTAATAGGAAAACCAGAACGGTTTTCCTTCATTTTCTCTTATACTAGGCCTATTGATTTTCTTTAAACTCCGTGAATTTTATGTGAAACGCCTCTTCATTATAACAACATTTTTATGTCCAAAATTTACCTTACTCTTGAAATGACGGAGAAATTTACTAATTTCTGCGGATATCATGCTCTGCATTGAGTGACCGACAGACCGACAACGAACCTACAGGTTCCCACGGCAACATTTCTGACTGCATGCCAGCAGGGAAGTAACATATTGCCATTTTTGTCATAATTCCTGTAAATTCGTGGTTGTTCCTTGGGTAGAAAGCAAGAGAGGGGTCAATCGGACATTCTGCGGAATATTGGAAGAATATCGTTGGAGGTTATAACCGTCCTCGAACTGCTTAAAGAATAACACCACTAGTCATCTTCTTATCTGTTTACCTAAGAATCCCTGCGCCTGAATTTCTCCTTTGTTACCGCTTTCTTATATCCATAACCCATACCAGCATAATTTGTTGAGGAGCATTTGATTTTCCAACACATTCACTTGGAATTTACATATTTTTACTCATCCCGCTGTCCTAAGTTATCATCCTATTTTCTATTAATTTCAACTTTCTCAACTGTTTTACTTTCTTCCTTAATTACTCCGTATGTATGTGAGTACGAATCTCGAAACCTGGACAATATTTTCTTTGAGGAAATTAAATTTACAGGCCATGCAAATGTATAACTTTTGGCCCTAGAAAATATCGAAATATGGATGCAATTTTAATGACGGAGCAGACCTTCCTTTCGGAAGAATTGGTGGCTAAACCGTAAGTTGTATCACAAAAGATCGCGTTTCAATATGGAGAGATCTACAACTTTGGGCCTATGGCATGTTGTCGTACCTCTATCCCTTATTCGTTAAATAGTACTGCATTTCTTGAGTTACCGTTTGGCACACTTATAGGAAAGATACATCATGACATTCGGCACGCACATTGACATGACCAGTGGCCATATTATCGCAATTTATTTTGATTGCAGGGTCACATGAGTATAAAAAATAAAGTAGTATGTGCAAAATTGTACCAAATGTCACTTTATTCAATGACTAACTGAATCTAACCCATAAATATAGGAGATACGAGAAAATATCATAGGACCAACCATGTAGAACTGAACGAGTCGTCTGATGGTGAAGTCCGTTTGTAGGTGCAATTTAATATAGTCTTACTCACTGCCTTTACCGTAATTTTCGGGGAAATCCGTATATAATATAGAATACCGTAGCGAAGCGCGGGTACATTTGCTAGTATTAAATAAAAATTGTTATATTAACTGAGTGTCTAATAAGTATCGATTTCATTTAGAATAGTATCGTTCGATATTGATATATCTTGAGTACAGACGATATCGAGGTATCGAAACTATCGAGAACACATCTATAATTCATACGTAATATTCACACATACGTCAATGATGAAAGTTCGTTCTTGAAATTTCAATGATCTGTAACCTAAAATAGACTACGAGAAAAATAGTTACCCCCGTTGTCGGCCAAGTGATGAGGTGAATGAGAACTCAATACGCTATCTTCAGTGAGAATGCACTGTATCAGTGTTTCATGGAACTGTATTTCTGTAAAAGCATTTACTGCATTGAGGTTCATTATAACACACCATGTTATTGGTAGTTTAAAAAGAGGATCAGAAGAATAATGGACTCGATCTTAGAGAATTGTGAAAACAGAATAAGACGGTGACATTGATTCAAAACAGATTTTAATGATATATAAGTAAGACATGTGAAAATAAAGGAGAGTGGTGGTGATTATTGTTTTAAGACGAAGTACAACCAGGCAACCATCCTTAATAAATGAGAGCACGGGGATAGTTGCTAATAGGGGATTCTGGATTCTCTCACTTAATTCACAGAAGCTTGTAAACTGATCTCTGAGAGGCATAATGACTTATAATGAAGACGTTTGCTATAAGTGCAATGCAGTGTGTCGTCAATTGCTGCCTCGTAAATACCTGTTCTGAACCACACATTCTCAGTAACGTTCTACATCACGCCCACATTAAGCTCATACGACATTATCGCAGTTTCTCTCGCTAGAGAAGTGCAGCTGGAAAAATTGGAATTTTTTTTTTGTTACTTAATGAGGTTAAGTCTTGTATAGTATATCTATATCTATCAATCCCCTACTAAGTGAGTTACCTGGTTACAAGTTCATTCACTAACAAATTGTACGAGTTGAATAATTAGTGTGTTCATCATATCTTTTCTCAATACAACTCGTTTCTCTAGCGGAGGAATTCGTGCCTTGTAAACACCTGTTCTGAGTGCACACATTATCATTAACTTTCAAAATTACGCCCAAATTATGCTCATGTGCGATTATCGTCGTTTCTCTCGCTGGACAAATGTATCTTGAAAATTTTTATTTTCGTTACTTAATCAGTTTCAGTCTGTATAATATTCTGATTTATATATCTATAAAAAATACAATAAGTGAGTTGCCGGGTCATATGTTCAACCACTAACAAGTTATACGAGTTGAATAGTTAGTGTGTTGATCATATCGTTCCACAAGATAACTACTGTATGGCCTACTGTATGAGAAACAAGTTGTATGTCAAGCTGTGCTTCTATAAGAGTCTTTTTTAATATATAAATCCCAATATGTCATGCAAAATGAGTTCCTGTAACTGCAAGAACACACACTATTCATTCAATGAGTTATTTCATATTCTTCTTTGATATTTTCCGTTCCCTGGTATAAATGGCTACATAATTTTATTAGCTTAGTTTGACGGTCGTATGCCTTATCTGTCACCAACCCTATTTTTATTAATGTATTCACTATTACAACATATTGCTGTGGTGGCTTGTAGTGCGATGTATTGTCTGACAAATCCCGGAGCTAGAAGAATTAACCGAACGTGGATAAAATATTCCTGATGGCCCAAGTGTCTATGTTAACTGAAGACCATTACACTCACCATTCATCGAAGGGAATGGATAATACTGTCTTCTTATTTCCGTTGTGTATAATTAAATGTTATTATACAAATGACCAGATTATTATTTCCTCAAAACAATATAAATATAGGCGTGGACGAGATAAGACCTACCATCGGAATATGACTCCTGGGTCATCAGACGACCTATAAGTCTACTCCTTAGTTCTGTTTCTTCTTACGAGGTCGGGGATGAGGTGAGATGAATTTAAATTAGGATGATCTTACTGCCGGATGCCCTTCCTGACGCCAAGCTCAGTTGAGGAGCTAGTGAAGGTGAAATAAATGATGGTGAATGAGAATTGTGTAAGGAGGTGCAAGGAATCGTCTGTGGTCACTGGATAGGAACTGTACCAGCATTTTTCCGGAAGTGATAATGGAAAACCAAAGAAAAACACTCAAAACAGCCGACGTTGGGATTCGAACGCGCACTTCTCCTGAATGCAGAGATTAGCTCCATTGCTGTAGCACGTTAACATACAAACACAACTTATTATAGATAAAAAGCATACTGATAGTCCGTCGTCATAACTGCGAAGTTTACATACAGTAAATATTCTTAATTTTAATGTATTTCTTTGCAGTTTGTTTAATAATAATAATATTATTTGTTTTACGTCCCACTAACTACTTTTACGGTCTTCGGAGACGCCGAGGTGCCGGAATTTAGTCACGCAGGAGTTTTTTACGTGCCAGTAAATCTACCGACACGAGGCTGTCGTATTTGAGCACCTTCAAATACCACCGGACTGAGCCAAGATCGAACCTGCCAAGTTGGGGTTAGAAGGCGGCCAGAGCCTTAACCGTCAGAGCCACTCAGCCCGCCTGCAGTTTGTTTTACGTCGCACCGACACAGATAGGTCTTATTGTGACGACGGGCTAGGAAAGGCCTAGGAGTGGGAAGTAAGTGGCTCTGGCCTTAATTAAGGTGCAGCCCCAGCATTTGCCCTGTGTGAAAATGAGAAACCACGGAAAACCATCTTCAGAGCTGCCAACAGTAGGGTTCTAACCCACTATCTCCCGGACGCAAGCTCGCAGCTGAGGGCCCCTAACCGCACGGCAGATATTCTTAATTACTCGCTTCAGCCGGAAGGACGTGAGTTAGTAAAATTTTAGTTCTCCTCTTCTGAAGATGTCGATGGTCCTGAGGTCCACTCAGCTTTCATCGAAAGTGAGTAGCAGGTTAATTCATGGAAGCAAAGACGGCCAAGTATCGAACTGTTAGTGCGGACGTTACGCGTTGTGGAAGTTTTTACCTTAAATTCGTCCAAGTGCTTTGATGATCTGCAGAGAGACAGCTTTAGGTCAGCTACATACTTTTATAATTGAATGTACTCGTATGTACTCGGTATATTTCAATATTCATATTTTGTATGAAAGTAAATAAATACCAGAGAACGTTATATACATTAGCTAGATGTATTACTAGTGAATGGAAGCATATTGCTTTCATATAGATGCATCTAGTAATAATGTAAAAATATTCCTGACTTGGGACGGATATTGACGGAATTATGCCAAGCCATATGAAAATATACTGTAAGTATGTGAAGATGCAGTGCGCAGAAAATGAAAAGAATGAAGCATAAATTGCTAGAATGTGTGACAGGACCTAATTCCATGCCAAGGCAGTGTGACCATCATAGCTGTGCGAGTTTGCTCTCGAACCTAAATTCTTGGTGATTTGAGTTACCTCAGATTGCGTTTCGATTTAAACTTGAATGTAGACTTCTGTGCAATAAGGAAAATGTTTGTTTGGTCTCGGATACATCACACATAAATTCCACATATTCGAAACTTAAGGATGATTATAATGAGATGAGAAGCTCATTTAACGTTCACTAGTCGTGCCAAAATAGTTCTCATATACTACTTGTAGTGGCAGCGATGAACATCATTAGGACAAGAAAACCACAACATAGAATATTAAAAGATCTGGTTTTGCATGGCGAGTATTTTTATTAATATTCAGTGTGAGGAAACGTTGATGCTCTGCATCAAAGGGTATGAATACATCATCTAATTTACAATTGTTAGTAATCAATCAATCAATCAATCAATCAATCAATCAATCAATCAATCAATCAATCAATCAATCAATCAATCAATCAATCAATCAATCAATCAATCAATCAATCAATCAATCAATCAATCAGCCAATAACGATGTACACAATAATAATAATAATAATAATAATAATAACAATAATCATAATAACAATACGAGGGCTGTAAGTAAAGTATTGGCAACCTAGTGCAGACGCTCGCAGGAGAGGATATGGGAGCGGTCAGGTGGCGCTGTTGTCGATGTGTAGTGTGCATATGACGGGGATGAAATAGGGAGTTTTGTTGCTGTGTGGCTTTTTGAAGTGAAGAGCGTCGATTTTACCGTTCTAAAGCATGTTTTCAAAGGGTGATCAGCGTTCGTGGATTAAAATAGAGGTTACTCATGGCAAAAATGGATAAGAATTTTATCGAGGATTACGTGAATAAAGCCTGTCGCGAGAATGCATTACCGTACAGGACGGTTGTACAATGGGTCAAGGCATTTCGTGCAGGTCGGAATGAGACTGCGGGTTTACACCTCACAGGTCTTGGTACACCCTTCATACTAATCAGACATGAGTCACTTCGATCTGTTTCTGAAGTGAAGGAACCCCTCCCCGAAGCTGCCGATTTCCTGGCGTGACATCTGTACTCCGCGCAGTAGCGCTCCGTCGCCGTCATCAACAGAGAACACCATACCATCGGTCCCCAACGGCTCCCCGACATTAGGAGAAAGGTAATAAATTTTTCGGATGACTACATTGAAGGAATGTTATGCAACTTACCAGTTCACTGAACATTGCCTTCTCTCAATAATGCCAATACTGTATTTACAGCCTTCGTATGTAAAGCACAATTTTCATGTTAATTACGAGTAAAAGAAACTGTATTTAGTCACAAAATGTGTGAGTTATACAGTAAGTAAACTCGTGTCCTCATCCCGAGGTGCTACAGCTCCTTTCAGGCACACCCCCTTTGGAGGTAAGCTGCATGTAGCCTACCATTTCAACCACATACCAGCCCTCCTGCCATTCTTAAATTTCTGGCAGTACCGGGAATCCAACCCGGGCCACCGAGGACGGCAGCTAATAACACTAACCGTTACGCTACGGAGGCGGACTGTTATACAGTTATACTGTACGAAAGATTGCATCTATTACAATTGTATTATTTTAATGTAAATATCGCTATAATAGCCCATTCCACGTTAAGAAAACAGTATTGGTCTTATGGACCTACAACGAGTGAACATTCTCCCTCTGAGACTCCCATAATTCCTCGTGATTAAGGAATATTATACTGTACGTTGTAATTTTATTATGAAAAATAAAAAGGATGAGGCATTTTTTTGCCTTGAGTTATTAAAATAACTATATAACATTTTCTTTTTCATAAATATATTCGTAGGGGGAAAGCACAATGGCAGGAACATCCATCGCTTCGTTGCCTACCTTCACTTCCCTTCTTCTGTGTTGCTCTGGTACAAACATCGTATAGTCCATCACTTTGTGAACCGCCGGCAGCTCACTTATGTAGTGATGTCATCTACAGTGTTTATTTGTTGCATGTGTGTTTTCAGTGCGCACTAGTCTTGTGTTGATTGAGAGTTGGTTGTATATTGCATAGTATGTGTGTATGTTATATTATTTTTGTACTGTACAAAAATTGTTACTGAAGATTTTGTTTTTGTTTTATTTTTGCTTGGTTTTGTTATTTAGCTGTTATTTCTTAAGTACATTTTAATTTCACCACTTCTTCCACAACCGCATTTAATTTTACTATTGTTTTTTTAGCGATACGACAGTACAGTAGAACACCACGTTGCCTGGGGAAATGTATTAAATGCAATCAATTGCATCCCTGACCCATCGAGCCCATAACAATATCATTTTTCTATTTTCTCTCCCAATTTGTCTTACACAATGCTGATCTTTTTCATGTGCCGCAGTTTACCTCTGATTCTGTACAAACCAAAACTAGCCCATGTAAATCCCCGTCCCCTTTAGTTCATAAAAATAAGTTTCAGTTTTGTCTCTTCCGCTTTTTTTTCTTGAACTTAAATATTCACAAATTTATGTGCCGCCGTTTTCCCGTGATGGTGTTGAGCAGAGTCGTTCGATATGGCAATCCTGTTGCCATAAGAGCAATACTGTTTTCTTAACATGGAATGAACTATAGCCTATTATCTCTTACTGCATTATCACCATTCTTTATCAAATTTAGTACAACTTTCTTTGAACGAAATGAAGCATACATGACGAGCAGTCCTGCGGAACTGAAAATAAGTTGCGTTATTGCTGGATTCAATTCTCAATGTTGAGAGGTTGGATCAAAGGTTAATATAAGCTAAAGGAGGAGCTATATGTTGCTCTGAGCGCCAATTGTGTATTTCAGGAAAGTTTTCAAATGGATGGAATTGTTAGCCGATAAGTTACCTATAAGAAGAAACTAAAACCGATATCTGATTCTAATTGACAAATGGCACATATAACTTTGCAGTGATCTGCAACAAATATTTCTAGATACCGTATCTCGATAAAATCTGACTGGTCAGGTTCTTGATGCTCTGGCCACGGGTTCCAGGATTCGATACTCGGCCGGATAGTGCGATCTAATTCGTAAACTACTAACTATTTTAGGTTGTTGTCTGGATGTTTATCTCGACTTTAAGATTTCAAACCGCACATCATCCACAACACTCAGTTTTCTATAGACAGCAAACGTCGTTCACTCTCATCAGAGGTTCTGCCTTACAAAGGATCTAGCAGACTAGACACAGGCTACCTAATCTACTACTGGAGTAGTATGTATACCCTGGAAATTATGAGAATGTATTTTGAGAAAATCATGGACTACTTGTCCAGAGTCTACAACACTTGGACTTGGTCTTGTCAATTTGTTCAGTGGCTGTAATCGCCGTACGTATAAATGAAATAAATCTGCAGAAATATCTCAATGTAGTTATTTGGGAGAAGTGTTTCTTTAAACATAATAGCAGATGTTCCAAAGCTGGGCTTACAACTTATTTCATTGATCATACATATGTAATGATGGATAATTAAAACAGAAATAAATGTGTTTAGAGACCCAGTTACTTTTCTGTAAAATAACTTAGTACAAAAACTATCACTAAGTTTAAAATCTTGAGTTTTTGCGATAGATTTGTAGTGAAACCGTCCGACTAACCGTTTATGTAAGGAAATATTTACAGGATCTAAGTAAACAGAAGATAAAATGTAATGCCGTTTCACATTTGTGTGCAGCATGTCCTTATATAAGCGTTAACTGATTTACGAAAAGGCACATGCGAGAAGGAATGTATAATTTCGTTGTCCGCATCACAATACGTGATACATCCCCTGAGAAAATACCGTTCTTATAAAAACTTCAGTAATACAATAAATACACAGTAGTTTTCTCATATCACTGAGAGTCGTAATGTGCGCTCCAGCCATATTAGAATGTACAGTGTACTGTTACGAGAAGCATTCGGGTTAAAGAACTGTATAACCTTAACTGGCATCAGAAGAATATAATCTGACGTTACATTTGATACACTGAAATAAATATGAAACCGATCATGTCTTAAAGTCGGTTAACATCAAACCTAATACTCGTATACGGCAGTGGTTTCAGAAATTTACATTTTAACTCACTTGCCAACCAAGAGATAATAGGCAACTTGATATATTTGGAGTGTACAGATCGGGAAAGGGTAGCACTGACGCGGATTCAGAATTATTTGATAGGATAGTCAGCTATGTGGGAAACGACATGGAAAGAAATGTGATTGTAGCGGGAGATCTGAATTTGCCAGATGTCAATTGGGAAGGAAATGCGAACGACAGAAAGCATGACCAACAAATGGCAAATAAGTTAATATGGGAAGGACAGCTGATTCAGAAAGTGATGGAACCAACCAGAGGGAAAAATATCCTGGATGTCGTGCTGATAAAACCAGATGAGCTCTATAGGGAAACTGAAGTAATAGATGGCATTAGTGATCATGAAGCTGTTTTTGTGGTAGTTAAAAATAAATGTGATAGAAAGGAAGGTCTTAAAAGTAGGACTGTTAGGCAGTACCACATGGCTGATAAAGCAGGCATGAGGCAGTTTCTAAAAAGTAGCTATGATCGGTGGAAAACGATAAATATAAATGTAAACAGACTCTGGGATGGGTTTAAAGAAATTGTTGAGGAATGCGAAAACAGGTTTGTACCATTAAGGGTGGTAAGGAATCGTAAAGACCCACCTTCTTATAATAGAGAAATAAAGAGACTAAGAAGGATGTGCAGACTGGAAATAAGTAGAGTTAGAAACGGCTGTGGAAGTAAGGAGAAATTGAAGGAACTTACTAGAAAATTGAATCTAGCAAAGAAGGCAGCTAAGGATAATATGATGGCAAGCATAATTGGCAGTCATACGAATTTTAGTGAAAAATGGAATGGGTATGTATAGGTATTTTAAGGCACAAACAGGTTCCAAGAAGGGCATTCCAGGAATAATTAATGAACAAGGGGAGTGTGTATGTGAGGATCTTCAAAAGGCAGAAGTATTCAGTCAGCAGTATGTAAAGATTGTTGGTTACAAGGATAATGTCGAGATAGAGGAGGAGACTAAGGCCAAAGAAGTAATAAAATTTACATATGATAACAATGACATTTACAATGATACAAAAGTTAAAAACTAGAAAAGCGACTGGAATTGATCAGATTTCTGGGGATATACTAAAGACAATGGGTTGGGATATAGTACCATATCTGAAGTACTTATTTGATTATTGTTTGGTCGGAGGAGCTATACCAGATGAATGGAGAGTTGCTATAGTAGCCCCTGTGTATAAAGGAAAGGGTGATAGACATAAAGCTGAAAATTACAGGCCAGTAAGTTTGACATGCATTGTATGTAAGCTTTGGGAAGGCATTCTTTCCGATTATATTAGACATGTTTGTGAAATTAATAACTGGTTCGATAGAAGGCAGTTCGGTTTTAGGAAAGGTTATTCCACTGAAACTCAACTTGTAGGATTCCAGCAAGATATAGCAGATATCTTGGATTCAGGAGGTCAAATGGATTGTATCGCGATTGACCTGTCTAAAGCATTTGATAGGGTGGATCATGGGAGAATACTGGCAAAAATGAGTGCAATTGGACTAGACAAAAGAGTGACTGAATGGGTTGCTATATTTCTAGAAAATAGATCTCAGAGAATTAGAGTAGGTGAAGCTTTATCTGACCCTGTAATAATTAAGAGGGGAATTCCTCAAGGCAGTATTATCGGACCTTTATGTTTTTTTATATATATAAATGATATGAGTAAAGGAGTGGAATCGGAGGTAAGGCTTCTTGCGGATGATGTTATTCTCTATAGAGTGATAAATAAGTTACAAGATTGTGAGCAACTGCAACGTGACCTCGAAAATGTTGTGAGATGGACAGCAGGCAATGGTATGATGATAAACGGGGTTAAAAGTCAGGTTGTGAGTTTTACAAGTAGGAAAAGTCCTCTCGGTTTTAATTACTACGTTGATGGGGTGAAAGTTCCTTTTGGGGATCATTGTAAGTATCTAGGTGTTAATATAAGGAAAGATCTTCATTGGGGTAATCACATAAATGGGATTGTAAATAAAGGGTACAGATCTCTGCACATGGTTATGAGGGTGTTTAGGGGTTGTAGTAAGGATGTAAAGGAGAGGGCATATAAGTCTCTGGTAAGACCCCAACTAGAGTATGGTTCCAGTGTATGGGACCCTCACCAGGATTACCTGATTCAAGAACTGGAAAAATCCAAAGAAAAGCAGCTCGATTTGTTCTGGGCGATTTCCGACAAAAGAGTAGCGTTACAAAAATGTTGCAATGTTTGGGTTGGGAAGAATTGAGAGAAAGAAGAAGAGCTACTCGACTAAGTGGTATGTTCCGGGCTGTCAGCGGAGAGATGGCGTGGAATGACATTAGTAGACGAATAAGTTTGAATGGCGTTTATAAAAGTAGGAAAGATCACAATATGAAGATAAAGTTGGAATTCAAGAGGACAAACTGGGGCAAATATTCATTTATAGGAAGGGGAGTTAGGGATTGGAATAACTTACCAAGAGAGATGTTCAATAAATTTCCAATTTCTTTGAAATCATTTAGGAAACGGCTAGGAAAACAACAAATAGGGAATCTGCCACCTGGGCGACTGCCCTAAATGCAGATCAGTATTGAATGATTTATTGATTGATAAAATGCCAGTAATGTAGTAAGGGCGAATATCACGCGCAATGACCTTCTAAGGGAGCCATCTGACCCATTTATTTGTATTTAGGAGCTACTGTACTTCAAGCTAGGCTCGGGATGCTATTAGATAAATGCTCTGAATAGATGGTTAATGTTCTGACAAAAGATGGTGGGGTGCTTTGATATAGTCAAGGAAGAAGTTATAGTTGCCCATTTTATATACCTTGAGATGTATGAACACATTTTTTCGTGGATGAATGGATAAAGGTTGATTGGTAATCCTCACCTTTTTTTAACTTCATGAAATCAGAATGTGCACTTCGTGTGTTTTCTGTGGGCTATATATGGATATGTACAAACACAACTGTAGGCTTCTTCCTGTTCATTCTATTTTCCTAGTGTAACACAGACGTACAACGTAGTTATACATAATAATCTGGACCCTACTTCAGGCGCAGGGTGTATTTAGACATCTCCAAACTGGTCTGGAAAATTCTTCTTATTCCAAGTGTGTTTCTGGAATAGGAACAAGGCTGCACATAGTAGTGTCATGCAAAACACGCTCTATGCTCAGTTCATATTCGTCGAGTATAACCATGACCGAAGTTTGCTTCTAAAAGGAAAGGCGAGCTCTGTTCGTTCGATCTTGCCCCTTGTTACTCGTTCCTTCACGCGTTACATCAGTCACGGATAGAGGTGATCCCCTTCGTCCGTCCTTGTGTCTACTTCTACAATATCTACTTTGTTAAAATTAGAACCGATTCTAATCAGTTCTACCCCTAATTCTTTAAAGCCATATCCGGCAACAGTGTTCAATGGTCGGATATCTTTGCCACACGTGAAAACACACCCGCTAGTTATGGCTTGCTTTGTGTTGCCGGATAATGCTTTCCGAGAAGCGCTAGAATTGAAGTAGGAAACGCGTTTTTCTTTAATGAGTTGTACCGTATTTATATGTTAACAGAGCATTGGGCGTATCACAGGAGTCATACCCTATCTGCTGACTGCCTGTAGTAACCACGAGCATGAACGTCTTCCAAACATCAGAACTGAGCCCATTTCTCTTGATTAGTTTATATCCACTGTTGCGAATTTTATCCATAACTCTGACCGTCGATTCACCTGGCATGATGAACTTCAGCTCAAAACTAATGGTTAACTCAACCATTCTAACATCCTTTTATACCTCCGAATTCCTGGACTTTGTTCTTCGTAAACAAGGACTTACTCACCTCTGGATGAACCACATTGCTTAAAACGCCAGTAAGGCAAGCAAGGCCATTCTCCTCCTTAGTAGGCAAACTTTGCTTCAAACATGCACTGTCAAACGAACTGGAGCAAAATCGCTCTACTAAAGCGAGATGATGGTTGCATATCCAGTAAGGCACACCTTTCTCCGTCTTGGTTACCCGTCTCAAGTTCGAACAATGCACGCCACTAGTACATAGATATATGTGCACTTATCTTGAGTAGTCTTCTTGCGCAGAACAATTTTCTACCGCAATGACAGGGGCAAATACACACACATACTCACAAATACTGATTTGGAGTTGTCTTCTTGGGCAGATGATTTTTGAACCTCACTAGCTTTGCTGTACATAGACACACAGACACTTCTTTGGAGTCATTTTTTGTGCAGAACTGCTTCTTACAACAGAAACGGGCCTGTACACAGACACTTACATTTTTGTGCGTAATACCTCTTTACTACAGTAAGAAGTATGCACATAGATACATACACACTGATCTGGATATGTCTTCTAGTGCAGAGCAGCTTTCTACCACAGGAACGAGGGTCTGCTTAGACACATACATACTGACCTGAAAATTTCTTATGCAGAGGATTTTCAGCTACAGTACCACAGTAATACGGATGTACATAGATATTTACTCTCGAGTCTTTTCCTTATTCTATTATCTGAAACAATAGTAGGGGTGTACATATATTTGGAGTCTTTTTGTAGTGCACAGTATTTGCTACTATAATAATATAACTAAGGCCACGGCCGCTACCATCCCACTCCACTCCTAGCCCCTTCCTGCCTCATCGTCGTCATAAGACCTATCTGTGTCGGTGCGACGTAAAGCAAATAGCAAAAAAACTATAATAATAGGGGTGTACATATATACACTGCCTGTCAAAAACATGGAAGCACCCAGCAGAAATGATCAGATGTCAATGTAACTTCGTACACGTACACACAATATAAATTATTAGAGTTGAAATTCTCTGTGACTGGCAGAACGGCCACCAGAATGAATTAGTATTGTTCGTGTTTAGTGTTGTCCACAGGCCTGGTAGGGTATACAAGAGGCGTAAACAGCGTCAAATGATGAGTATTCACTGTTAAGCATAAGGAAACGCCACGTATTCGTGTGAAATAGCGTTATCGGCATCTGACGGAGTTGGGAAATGGACTCATTGTTGGTCTCCATTTGGGTGGCTGGTGGAATCGTGCAAGATTTGCCGGTTTTCGAATGAGACAGTGGCCCGTTGTTGGGCTGCATGTGAACGTGAGGGCAAGCATACTCTTCGTCAAGGTTCCGGTCGACCACATCTGACCACTACAAGGGAGAATCGCCGTATTGTGCACCAAACACTTCGTAACCACTTCACATCTGCGCCTGCCATCCGTGAACAAGTAATGGACTCCCTGCAACATTCCGTGTCATCCTGCGCCATTGGTCGGACACTAACAGCAGCCGGTCTAGGGAATTATCATCCCATGCATAAGCTGCCGTTAACATCACAACACAAACGGCTGTGTTTGAGTGGTGCCTTGATCGAGAAACATAGACTCCTGATGAATGGTGACATATTGTGTTCAGCGATGAATCGCGGTTCTGTACTACCCCGGACGACCATCACCTGCGAGTATGGCGGGGAGGTCCCTTTCTTCCAAACTGTTGGAGAGGCACAGCGGTATTACTTCTGGCGTCATGGTTGGGGAGCCACCGAGTAGGATTTCAGGTCACGGCTGGTAGTAATTGAGGGAACTCTAAGGGCACAACGGGGCGTCACGGACGTCTTGGGTCCTCATGTGTTACCTCTCAAGCAACAAAATCTTGGTATAATTTTTTCAACGGGACGGGGCACGTTCACACACGGTACATGTCTCTGTGAACTTTCTGCGTGAAGTAACTCCCAAGGCTAGCAAGTTCCCCAGATCTGCCCCCGATAGAACATGAGAGGGACCAGCTCGGACGTCAAGTCCATTCCAGTGCCAGTATCCAGGATATCAAGGACCCGTTACAGCAGTTGTGGGCCAGATTATAGGAGAAGAGGACGCAACGATTTTATGATACCCTTTCCAACCGAATCAGTGCATGCATGCAGGGCAGAGGGGGTGCAACGTTACACTGATGAGTGGGTTCATTTGGCACCAAATGGCGTACCACTTCCACTTCTATTATAATGTCTAAACTCAAACCTCATTCGTCTTCCTTGTAAACAGATGAGATTTTCTTCTTAGTACGCAGAGCAAAGTTCTCTGTGCAACGCACTATAGATTCAACTATTTCTGAGAAAATTATACCTGTGACGAACAATATTTTTCACTCATCATTTTCTTAAGTGACTGTTAATTGTAGTATTCAGTCTGCGGATTACTCCTTAATAACACAATTCCCTTGTTGCAATGACAGCATTTTACAAATAAATAAAGTTTTTCAGACTTGATTGAAGTCGTACTCATATACCATCTCCTTTCTCTTGATGGACTGAGTTCATTGAAGCTTGAAGAGTGGTGTACAGTTACGAAAGTTCTGCAGATTTTGCATCCTATGGATGGTTATTTACTAGATTTCAAACATAGTCCATACGATCGTCTATAATTTGGATTGCAGTTTAACATTTTTGACTTGAACTTGTCCTTCAAAGTTTTCTGAAATAACAGAGTTCTATTTACTCAAGAAGAGGGCTGTAAAAATGTAGATTCGTTGAACCACTCGTGATATTTTTTCTCCTGAAGAATATTCTTGTGACACAAGATCTCATGGAAGTACCCGTGGATAAGTTGTGTATTTTTCTTCTTGCGGACAGATATCGTGGCAGTAGGGCAGAGCTCTACCCAGGCCTGCAACTGGTGGCCGGCTGAGTAGATCGATAGAACTGTACCAGCTGGCTGCACACTCCCACGGGCGGGCGCGGCACATCTTTAAAGAGACCTCATTATCCAAACAGCCCTCTATCATCCTCAGGCACAAACAAAACTTTCCTTAGGTAGCATTCATCAGATATGGAATTACTTACAAAAAGTAGATTGCCACAAGGGTGTATGTTCGGTCCATTAACTTTCTCAACTTGACGTCCCTTCAGTGGCTATGTCACGTGTAAGGAGTAAGAAGACGCTTATATACCTTCCATAAATGGGGAAAAGATGGACTGACCTCCTAACGACCTACTTTAGAAAAGGGAAAGAAAGAGAGGGTATTCACAACACGAAGATGCGAAGATACCATATTTAGGGCTAAATTTTGGAATTATTTCACCACTTCTATCAGTATATACGGATACAGATATGCATGCACACATACACATAAACGCACATGCATACATACATACATACATACATACATACATACATATATACACACTGTAAAGATAACGGAATCTTTCCGATATAGAATCACTGACTGGAACAGTGTTGACTGTCACAATCCTCGTCATTACAATCGACGTTGTGATTGTGGGCGACACGATAGAACAAATGTACACACATACCATCAGAATCATACGCATTACCAACGATTAGAATAAATGTACATGGTTGTATGACGTCGTGAGACCCTCCTACGTCAATTAGTATTGATTGCGGGTGAGCACAAGTGAAGAAGAGAAAGAGGTGCTACAGCGAATAATACAAGCCAACCATGCCTTATTCAGCCTGAACAATCAATTTAAACCACGTTTTATAAAACATGGAAGTAAGATTGACATTGCATGAGGTTATTATGGCCGGTAATTATATATGGCTGTGAAACATGGGTGACACCACCAACTGACGGTGATCTTTTGCCTGTATGAGGAAGTTACTTAGGAAGATTTATGCACATGTTTAGAACATTGTACGAGGAGAAGAGAACAACCACTGAGAGAGGACCTACACCAACGGTTTGTAAAGCCAGATATCGGTGGTATGATAGCGAGGAGACTGCAGTTGTTTGGACATGCCATTAGGGCAAATGAATTCCTCTTTGATCGAGTACCTTGTTCTCAGCCAGAAGAGAAATGCCCAAGAAGATTGTGTGACGGCAGCTTTCGAACAAGTTGAGCCGACGACCACTGACGAAGATGCGAGAGAAATATAGCCATCGTTCAATATCTACAATGGATATCTTAGCTGCGACACTTTTGCCTCCAGTGTGACTGCCACCTATTTTTGTAAGTTGTTGTAATGGGCTACTTTCCTTTGTCTTCTACTGTGGGACTTAATAGGCCGTAAGGAGCAACAAATGACGATGAATATATATTACAATTCCTCTGCCACGACCGAGTCCAGTCCCTTATCTCGTTCTAGTAATTCCCTTGTGCTAATTAGCAGCCTCCCCTTACTCTTGGTTCACAGAGCCTAAATGATCTGTTAGGCTGTTAACTGCAAACAATATTCAGAATTAAACATGCACCTTCCTTTAATTATACGGTATGCCCAGTGGTTTGCTCGAAAATCAGTTTAAGAATATTTCAAATCATTATCTTCCACGTAGTGCAAAATATTGTGTTTGCTTTTCATTCTGACGAAACCGCTGAAATATTAGGCTATAAAATTAAATATATCATATGCAGTAGTTTTATTCCTGTATAAGTCTGTAGGATGGCGACAGACTGAGGAGCAAAGAAGCGATTAGGTTCTATAAATAGTGTAATTACGAGTGTCTGAATTGGAATACGGGTGTATCTGTCGTGAGATTGTCAAGTGTTACTTTCCTCCTTAACTTGTAATAACGCGTTTATTTAAAACAAAGCAGTGCCTCACTGAAGCTTAATAATAAGGATCTGTGAAGAATGCAGGGAATAGCTAGACAGGGATTTCAAGGTACAGCGTGTAACATGTAGGAACAGGTACCAAATGAAATGTGTAATCACGTTCAATTATTGTGAAAATGCGTTTTGTGGTATGTAAAATGGGAAATAAACTAAAGAGTAAAGAAAGATGGTGGTTAGAAGGTGTAGAGTTAGAAGTAGTGAATAAGACAGAATTATTAACTAACATCTAATGGTAAGTTGAAAGAAAGAATAAGACAAGAAAAACAAAAGGACTTGCAGCTTATATAGCACGAGATTTTTGAAGGCGAAGATGCTAAATACTGAACAGAAGAATATTCTAAATTCACTTGTAAAATCCAGAGAATTGTATGGAGCATAAATTTGCGTACTGAAGGGGATAGTAAGGAAATAGTGGTAATAAATGGTCAATTCTGCAAAATAATAATGTGTCAGTCAGAATGTACAGTTAACAGTGGAGTCAGAATTCTATGCGAAAATATATGAATACAAGGAGATATAACTAAAAAGTAACTAATATGATACTCCTGGGATAAAGAAATTCAGAACGCAGAAAATAAATTGAGTAAGAAAGTGAGTACTAGAGATAAATTTTTTGAGAAACAGATGATTATATCTGAATGGAGGTCCAAAGGAACATAACGAGAATTCTGTGAAGTTTGCGAAAAGTATGTCCATAAAGAAAGAAAGATTTCCGAATAGAAAAGTAAGAGGTATATTGTGGCGGTATATACAATAAGGAAACATACAAGGAAATACGTTGTTTATTGTCAACTTGTGTATACCAACTTTCTCAAAGTAGCAAGTATATTCAGAAGTATTCGAATGGATGGAATTGCATTACGAGATTCATGATAATAATGTAGTCATTGTTGGGGACTTAAATATACCATCCATAAATAAAAGTAGTAATCATCTAATTGCAACTCAGCAGAGCCGAGAACTATCTACATAATTTGATCTCATATAAATCCGTACAAAACAGTAACAATAAAATGTTAGACCTAGCTTTATCCAGTCACATTAAAACAAAAGTCAATTAAACAAAGAAAATTGAACCATTACTGTCCGAAATCTCACGCAACCCCACTCTGGACATAGAAGTTCAGGCCACTTCTATGAATTAAAAATGAAAAAGCGATTCTCAGACGTCGTATAGTTTTTAAAATGCTAATTTTGAAATAATGTTCACAGTTGCAATCCCTATGGACTTCGACTTACTTCAAAATTACCTAAACAGTATAATGGAATGGACAACAGAAATATATTTGTATTAATGTAGCAAAGTATGTCTCAACGCAATTCACGATAAATATAAACCTTATCGTTTCCAATTACATATTAGGTTGTAGCCACTTGAAAGAATTGATTAAAATGAAGACCTCGGAGTATTGTTAGATAGAGAACTAAGGTTTACTCTCCATTCACAGAAAATATTAGCCGATTGAAATAAGGTGTTGGGATTCGTTAACAGGAAACCTCTGTACAATGCACTAGTCAAATCGATATTAGAATATTCAAGCGTCGTGTGTAGTCCTAGATGCCAAATATATGTCTCAGTGATTAAAGAAACAAAATGAACTCTTAAAATATCTACACTAAAAAAGAACGGCCAACTATCGTCACCGAATACAGTATACTTCTAGTAAATTTCGAAATAGATATTCTGGAATCGCTAATTTTAAAGAGATGCAATGAAATTAATTTTCAAAACTATAAACAATTCATGGTTCAAAATTGCTTTCTCTCTTAAATTTCCATGTACCGCGCAAAATCGAAGTAACAATGTCACATTTGCAAAGAAAAGAAGCAGTTTATTGGCATACATATATTCACGGGATAAATGGACTACCTCATCCCCTACTCTGACTCGATACGTCCAAGCTCGTTCGGCATGTCTGTCCAAACATTAACGAGAGATTTCCAGCTCTATGGTACCAACGTGGCTGTTTACCGACCACACTCGAAGCTTTCACTGTTGGGTCCGTGCGTAGCTACGGGGCTGACATCAGGATATCCATGTCCTGACTTGAATTCTCCGCATGATTCACTAAAACTTTCTCTGGATGTATTTCCAAATCTGGAAATGGCTGTGTTTCTCAACTGCCTATACAAAATAAACTACTAGTATCCAATATCCAGCTTCAAATATTCCTACATGATAACAAAAATAATAATAATATTAATAATAATAATAATAATAATAATAATAATAATAATAATAACATGTTGTGTTAAATACAGTACAGGGGTGCGATGTATGTACTATCACAGAGTAACGTCACAAAAGCTTTACAAACTTTAGGCTGGGAAGACTTGGGACTAAAGAGATGAACTTCTCGACTAAGCGGTATGTTCCGAGCTGTCAGTAGGGAGATGGCGTGCAATGGCATTAGTAGACGAATTAGCTTGAGTAGAGCTTTTTCAAGTAGGAAACTTCATAACATAAAGTAAAAAATGGAATTCAATGGGACAAACATGTGGGAAAATATTAATTTATAGGAAGAGGAATCACGAATTTGTCAAGGGAAATGTCCAATAAATTTCTGAAATCACTTAAGAAAAAGTCGGATAAATAATCGGTAGGGAATCTGCCACCTGCGCGACAGAAATTCAGATCATTGATTGATTGATTGATTGATTGATTGATTGATTGATTGATTGATTGATTGATTGATTGATTGATTGATTGATTGATTGATTGATTGATTGATTGATTGATTGATTGATTGATTGATTGATTGAGTGGGCTTTGGAGGGCGTAGAAAGGAATCAGTGAGGAACGAGGGAGAATTTCGTGACGTCATGCGTACCGAAGATCGGTGGTCATCCACGTTATTAGACACCATGCCACATTCAAACATAATATGTATAGGGCCCATACATAAGCTTCTCATTTGCCGTGGAAGACAGATGAGCACAGTAAAAAGACATTTAAATGTTTACTTTAAGGAGAAACTGTATTTTCATGAAATATGAGAAGTGTCCCAAAATTTGATTTTTGTCCGTCTTGAAAATCGTCGCTGCCGGGACAAAACCTCCTATGTGAAATATTTTAACTTAGCACTTTGGCCGGTAAGGTTCTGTCATCTAAAGTGCAATATTGTGTGACTATTTTCAAGGCATTCTCGCTCTTCATAATGTTTATGCTGCGGGTCAGTACGTCTCCAAAAATATTAGCACATGGGAGGTTTTGTCCCGGCAACGGCGATATAAATTTTCAATTGCCTATGAATAATATTCGTGTCGTGTTTTCTTCTAAAATCTGTATCCTCTTTGTTCAGCATGATCACTTCTCCAAATAACAATGACATGTTCAAACGAATTCGTATGTTAGCATTGTCTCGGTATACTGCCAGTGTATGCATGAAGGCTATCTGCTGCTCCGTTCTCCGTCGGTAACCAGCAGAGCAAGTAGGGCCTGCTCCCATGAGGTACGAGTTGATGACCTACGTCATAGAGGAATACATAAAACTGATGTCATTCTACAAGATTAGTCTGATAATTCTTCTACTTAATGAATTTCGTGTGAGTTACACAGCGTAGTTGGGAAGCCACTAATCATTCCTGCTGTACGTATAACGGTCGAACTGAAATAGTTGGTTACATAAAGGACTTTGTTTTTAACACTTAACCAATGCGTTCGCCTCTCCGCCACCAAGTGAGTGTGCAGGGCGCACTCTCACAATCCCTGTTGCAAATACTGTCAATGGAGTACAATACAATGTTACCTTATAACAGATGCTGGAAGTGTCGTCCTTCCTGGATTATACAGGCACTGTTTCTGGAAAGCACAGTGAGTTCTTCCACTGTAATGTTTATAATCTCATTCGTAATGCTTTCTCTTCTTTCCTCCAATACATGAGGATTCGTCTGATAAATCTTTTCATTCAGCCTACTCCACAAGTGAAGAAGGTGCACTTCACCAGGAAAGTTCCAAGCACATTCAACACACCCGATGAGCTGATTCGTATTTAAAATTCTTTTTGCACATGGATATGCGCTGCTGTAATGAAAGCATTTTCGCAAATTAACAATCCAAGGCTTCGACATTCGATTGAGGAGACATGTGTAAGTAGATTTAAGAGCGTATTAATCAATGTATAACATTGTACATTCTGATAAAAAGCGTCTGTCTAACTCTAGAGTAATTGAAGATACGTCAAATATATATCGAGATATTTGTATAAGTTGTAGTAGTATATTTTGCTAGTTTATTTTTAAATTAATTCGTCAATATCTCTACACGAATTGTCTTAGGATACAAATAATGAATATGTATCTAAGGTATTGGATAGATAAATTGCCGTTCGCAAATTTACAATTGGATGACACTGAAAAGAATATTTCTATAATGTTTGAAAATTGGAGTGATGAAAAAGAATATAACCTGCAGGAACGTCAGAATTTTTTTTGCTATTTGCTTTACGTCGCGCCGACACAGATAGGTCTTATGGCGACGATGGGATAGGAAAGGCCTAGGAATTGGAAGGAAGCTGCCGTGGCCTTAATTAAGGTACAGCCCCAGCATTTGCCTGGTGTGAAAATGGGAAACCACGGAAAACCATCTTCAGGGCTGCTGACAGTGGGGCTCGAACCCACTATCTCCCGATTACTGGATACTGGCCGCACTTAAGCGACTGCAGCTATCGAGCTCGGTACGTCAGAATTGTGGCCATTACTCCTGAACTCCTCTAACAATGGTCCGGCAAGTAACTCCTATATTATTGTCACTTATCGAGGTTGACGTCAGAATTTTCAACCACGATAAGTGACAATAATATAGGAGTTATTTGCCGGACCATTGTTAGAGGAGTTCAGGAGTAATGGCCACATCCTCTACGATCAATTTGTCCGCTTCTATAGATCTGCGAACTTCATCGAAGATGACATCGTTTCGATTCACAATGCGTAGTGTTCAGTATGTTTGAATTATCTTGACGAAAAATCTCACTTTGGCTAGCAAATCCATCCAAAGACGGTTATGTTTGTGCATGGATTCAGTCTTTATTTGTTCGTAAATTATATTAAATACATTTTTGTCTGTTGTATGGTCGTTGCGCCTAGGGAAATCTCTATGTGAGCTTAGAACGCTGACCAGAAAGGTTCTGTCACCTAAGGTTTCAGTATTAAATGAAATATAACAAGGAATTTTCGTTCTGTGATACACGCGCTGTGGATCAGCATTTCTACAACAACATTGTCACATAGCGATATTTCGAAGCGCAACGGCGTTATGTTAGAGATATCTTGAAATTTTAAATAACGTGGACCTCCAACCTTACGTGGATACAGTTGCACAAGAATAAAGTCGATTATAAATTTTAATTTAATAATCCTACATTCATTGGATGGGATTCGAACTGCGGTTGTGTTGATGAGAAGCCAGTAACGATGCTACTCGGCTGCCATGCCCCTCACAAGATAAGCATTCTTTCCTGTGTAGTTACAGTTTATTGATACCCGACTCCAAACAATGGAAATCTATATTTATTGTATTGTGAACTCTACTTCTATTAGGTTTGATTGTTTTATTTCTTACTAACATCACATTTTACAACCAGTAGTCTGTGGAATAATTAGGACGGGAAAATATGATATTGTTTATAAGAGAATTACATAAAAGTAACCCGGCTGGCCTTATCCTGGAGAGAATGATTTCGTGTGGTGACGTGGCGAACCGTATTAATGATGTAATAACCTCAGCGCTAGCATTTTGCACATGATGAGGTACATAGGCTTCAGAGCTGAAGTGAGTTAAACACCGGTTCGTATCACAGTGGAGGCTCGAAAATAGGAAATACACTATGTAGTAGGGTGATATCTGTGCAATGCCTCAATGCAAATATTGTTGCACGATAATACCTTCCCTCATAGAATATATGTTACAATTGTAGAAACTCCAGAAAAATGTATTATAATTGTCCACGACTTTCGTCGAGTTACTTCCACATGTTCGGTAAACTAGTGGAGAAACTGAAAGGTCGACAATTTGCTTCAGTTGGGGACATAGAAGGTTGCCACAGGCAATCTCAATTAGCTTTCAAAGAAATTTCAAGACCGTATCATTACTAGATATTATATTATAGTTCAGCAAGTACAGTACGGAGATATGTATCAGAAATGCCATCCAGTAAAAATGGAAATGCTAGTGGTTTAATGTCGCACTATCAATTAGAAGGTTTTTCGTGACGTAAGGATTAGAAGGTAATAGGGTTTGGATAGTAGAGACCGTGGCCTTTATTAAGGTACAGCCCCAGCATTTGCCTGGTATCAAAATGGGAAACCACTGGAAACTATCTTAAGGGCTGCCGACAGTGGGATTTGAGTCCACCATATCCTGAATTCAAGCTCACAGCTACGCGATCCAAACAGTACCGCCAACTCGCAGTAACAATAGGCTGCGATAAAGGGAAACAGGATAGTTAAAATGCGGATAAGAACCAACCTTCCACCTTGCAATACTCATATATATTCAAAGGGGGCATAAATATAATGCCGTTCCAGACAAGGTCAGCGACCTAAACGCCTCAAGACCAGTCCTGAGGACGTGATAAATTATAGTTATGTTGTGAAACTCATCTAGTGGCTAGAAAACTTCAAGAATTATGGAATGTTTGCTCTATAAAATACTCCATTCACTTGCACTGTCATTCGAAATTATCAAAATAGAACTTAGACAAAGCAGAACGGTCGCAGAGACCCCCCATTTAATATGGTTGCAAAACCTTAATCACCCCCAGTTCACTCTGAACGAACATCACGACCTTATCAAGTTCTGTGAATATTCGACGGTGTATTTCCTTCATCAGGTGTACATAAGTGTGTGTGTGCCCTCATAAATAATTTTATAAGATGTCAACTCAATTACGTCGGAATGAGTGCTTCTAGAGTATTCATCGGAAGCGTAAGAATCGGCGAGGAAGGTACGTGGGGGAGAAACGTAGATGAAGAGTCATTTCGACATTTCAGAATATGGTAAACCAACCATACTAGTTAGAAATGTGAGCAATTGCTGGTTATTTAAACTGAAGACAGCTACTAAGTGAAGCACGCTTGTCTTACCGCTGGCTAGCTGTCCAGCACCACCCGTTTGTCCATGGAAAAGGAAACAGATTTCCTACCAATATATTGCATAGGAACCAAAATATGTTAATACATATATATATTTAAAACATAAGGCGTTTCCTTTTGCAATTAGCAAACAACTCCCCACTCAACCTGTTTTTGTGAAATGTGATTTAGATGAAAGGTGCAAATATGTATATGTGCCATCACTATTTTTTCTTTATTTCAACTATAATTAATATTTTATTTTTCGAAATTAACTTGCGCATCATGCTATAGGCCATATACGACAAGTATGCTTTATATCTACAATCCGTGAATGACTTCTACTTGTCAGATTTTCAAATTGTTTACTTTAAATTAAAGACGCATATCTCTAAATTCCGCATTAATTATTGATAGTTACGACTTTAATAAGAATTTTTCTTTATTTGGACGAAGATTCCTCTCGGCTTCAGAAAGTACTTACAATCAGTTCCAGTAACTGACAAGAGATGGCAATACCGTTCTTCATTCTGTGACTATCAACAGATGGTATCACAACAGTTACATTGACCTTGATTCTGGCAACGAGCAAAAATATAGGGAGATGAGAGCGCTGCCTGGCTGAAGCTAATTGAACGAATGTCTGCCATGTTTCCAGTGGTACCATAAGCAAAGGGGCATGCCCTTGAATGACGAAAAATGTTAGCGGCCACATCGAGTCACAGGCGGCTTCGTAAGTAGCATTCGTGTCCTGCCCGTATTAAATCTTGCACTGCATTATAGCATGGGGTCAAAAATATTGGCGAAGGTATGAAAGCTTAGTCGATGGGAGATTACAGTTTCCTTCTTTTCTCCAGGCTTTAGAAAGCAGTGCGTGTTCTGTCCACAGCCTCTTTCAGTGTTGCTGTGTAGAGAGTTTTTTTCCACTGCTGCTCTCTGACTTCCCTTAACCCTAAACTTGCAGTGTACCGCGTTTCATATGTAGCTTACTCTCTGTAACGAATGCTAGCAAAGCATGCATACATTGTCTATTATTGCTCACTCCCCTTCTTTGTGATTATTTCTCCATAATAAATTGTTCTCCATGGTGATAGAAAGGTAGATACCGGGTTTTATTTTTCAGTTCTTTGTCGTGTTGTTCATTACGCTGTTGACGGCATTGACGTCCAAGCTGGCCACACATATGTTATATCGGGGATAGATCTGGGGATATTGCTGGCCACGACAGTACCTCAGTTTCATGCAGACAATTCATGGAGACACGTGCCGTAGGTGGATGAGCATTTTCCTGTTGAAAAATGGCACCAATGTGGCAGGTTTGATCTTGGCTCAGTCCGGTGGTATTTGAAGGTGCTCAAATACGTCACCCTCGTGTAGGTAAAATTACTGGCATTTACGTATGTTGGGTATTCAGCCCGAAGGCTGGTTTGATCCTCTGCAGCTCCGCCAAGAGCTGTCATAAATAGCCTAGGTGTCACTGAAGAGACGTACTAGGGAACTGAGGAGTGAGGTAGTTTCCCGTTGCTTTCCTCACGGAGCCAGCAGTTGCTATTTCATATCAGTATGCCAAGCCCACTGAACTGCAGGCACCAACCGACCCTATGAGCGATATTTTCACATCATTCATAACAGGGACTGGCTGCATAAGGAATGGTATTACTAGCATCACTCATACCT
Source organism: Anabrus simplex (assembly GCF_040414725.1). Lineage (NCBI taxonomy): Eukaryota > Metazoa > Arthropoda > Insecta > Orthoptera > Tettigoniidae > Anabrus > Anabrus simplex. The sequence goes on along the minus strand of NC_090265.1, from coordinate 1,106,095,751 downwards.
CAGTCACTTTCATATTGTCAAGGTCAAGGATGAGACTGAGACAGGTCAATGAAAGTAACAAATTTGATGTAGCCCATACCAGAAAACATAGTGCACTGTAAACACTACATCTCACCAGCAAAGGCATGAATTACTGGCACGTAAAAGAAATCCTGCGGGATTAATTTTCGGCACCCTAGCGTCTCCAAAAACCGTAAAAATTGTAAGTGGGACGTAAATCAATGACATTATTACAAAAATGGCACTAGGAGACAGTCGCAAGGGAGGAGCGCAGTATGTCCGTGACGTACCGTTGTGCCGTCAGAGTCCCCTCAATCACTACCAGCCGTGACCGCAAGTCATACAGGATGGCTCCCTAGACTATGATGCAAGGAGTAACACCTCAGTTCGTCCCCAACATTTCTGAAGAATTGGACCTCTCCCCAAGTTGCCGCCATACTCGCAGATGATGTTCGTCCAGGGTAGTGCAGAACCGCGATTCATTGTTGAGCACAATGCGGCGCCATTCATCAGCAGTCCATGCTTCCAGGACATGGTATCACTCCTAACGCAGCCGTTTGTGTTGTGGTGTTAACGGTAGCCTACACATGGGACGGTAGTCTCCGACCAATGGCGCAGGATGACACAGAATGTTGCAGGGAGTCCAATACTTGTTCTCATATGGCAGGCACAGATGTGAAGTGGTTACGATTAGGTTGGTGCACGATACGGCAATCCTATCTTGTGGTGGTGAGACGAAGTCGACGGGAAGCTTTACAATGAATATGCCAGCCCTCACGTTCCCATGCAGTCCAACATCAGGCCACTGTCACATCCGAATGTCCCAAAAATCTGTATATTGCACGATTCGACCAGCCGGCCAAGTGGAAGCCAACAATGAGGCCACTTTCTAACTCTGTAAGGTGCTGATAACCTCGTCTCACACGTGTACGCGGCATCTCTGAGTTCTTCACAGACATCGCTAAATATCTGACGCTATTCACACTCCTCATATACCTTACCAGGACTGGTAACAACACTAAACACGAACAGCACCGTTCTACCTCTCACAGATAATTGCAACTCTAATAATTTACTTACCCACCGACGTGTACGAAGTTAGATTGACGTCTGACCATTTCTTCTGTCAGAGAGTGTAGTCAAAAACAAACACAACGCGAGCCCAGATTCTCTCTATATAAATTCTCGAGCTCTCCTTATTACTGCAGGCAATTCATTCATTTAAATTAGGCTATTCTTTGTCTAGACCTTTCGTCAAATTGTCCATTAATAGATTTTTTACGACCACCAGATCGCATTTGTAATGTGGTACGATAAAGTAACCACTACCGTTCAAGAAAACATGTGAGTGACAGGGTGATGAGGATAAGATGCTAGTCTATTCACGCCTCAACGCCAAAGGGAACTGCCTTACTATTAACATATCTGACACTGAAGATAATTCTGACAGGCACATGAATGAATATTTAACCAGGTTTTACATCTCGGATTAACTGCTCCATAGAGCATAAACAGAATCTTCAAAACAGACAGCTCAATATGAATATGTAGACGAGCTCACAAAGAAGTGGAAGACGAGAAGAAGAGGAACTAATGAACTGGAGCAAATGAAGCTAATTGGATGGAGTGGAAAGGGAAAAAATAGTTTTTAATAGAACTAGGGAAAAGTAATGACTTACAAGGTTCTGAAGAGAGGAGGAAACTCAACATTTAAAAATAAAACATAAAATAAGATTTTTTCTTTGCAAAAAAGAAACAACTCTTTAAACAGTGGATATCTGTCCTAAACGAATCATCATGAACGTAATAATAATAATAATAATAATAATAATAATAATAATAATAATAATAATAATAATAATAATAATAATAATAATATTTTTTTGTTATTTGCTTTACGTCACACCGACGCAGATAGGTCTTATGGCGACGACGGAGCAGGAAGGAGCTAGGAGTGGGAAGGAAGCGGCCGTGGCCTTAATTAAGGTACAGACCCAGCATTTGCCTGGTGTGAAAATGGGAAACCACGGAAAACCATCTTCAGGGCTGCCGACAGTGGGGTTCGAACCCACGATCTCCCGAATATTGGATACTGGCTGCATTTAAGCTACTGCAATAATAATAATAATGTTCGCCTCTGTGCTGTAGCCCGGGTTCGATTCCTGGCTCCGCCACGAAATTTGAAATGTTGTACGAGGGCTGGAACGGGGTCTACTCAGCCTCGGGCGGTCAACTGAGTAAAGTGGGGTTCGATTCCCTCCTCAGCCATCCTCGAAGTGTTTTTCTGTGGTTTCCCACTTCTCCCTCAGGGAAATAGTACCCAAGACCACGGCCGCATCCTTCCCTCTTCTTGTATATTCCTTCCGATCTTCCCATCCCCCACAAGGCCCCTATTTATCATAGCAGGTGACGTCGCGGGGTACTGGTCCTTCTCTCCAGTTGTATCCCCGATCCAAAGTCTTACGCTTCAGGACACTGCCACTGAGTCCGAGGGGAAAACCATTGCTAGAGAGTAAACGGATTCAAAAAGAAACAAAGAAAGAAAGAAAGAAAGAAAGAAAGAAAGAAAGAAAGAAAGAAATAGTAATAATAACTGTGTTATTGGTTTTACGTCCCACTAGCAACATTTACAATCGACAACATGCTGGTAATTTCATGATTTAAAAACCTGATACCTTGAATACTGCTATTATTATTATTATTATTATTATTATTATTATTATTATTATTATTATTATTATTATTAATTTCTCTTCTAATCAGCCATTTTTGGGGTACGCTTAGATGAATCACTTCTTAAATGCTTGTGCTCTTTTATTCTCCCAATAGTTCTTCAGTTTATCTGATTTCCTCCTTCTTTCCACCTCTGATATCTGAATCGGTTTTCTGGTGTTGTTCTTTGGTCACGATCTTGGCTATAAAATTCTTTAACATGACTGCACACGGTAGCTGAGGCTATGTGACCCTAGAATGGTTACAATGATGGCAAGGAGCAAGTTAGCTATGTAATTCTGGCCTTGTAGCTGTTAGCTTGAATTTGGGAGACCTGAAGTTGGCTTTCCGTAGTTCCTTATTTCTACGTCAGAAAAATGCAGGGGCTGTACTGAAAGTAAATCCACGGTCACTTTCCTTCCACTCCTAGCCCGTTCCTATCCGACTGTTGCCAGAAACCTGTCTGAGTTGGTGCGACATTAAGCCACAATAACAAGAAGACTGCATTCATTGCCACATATGTGTACCAGTGCCATAATTCATCTGGATATTCTTTAAACACCTTATTTCGTAATTTGTCATAATATTCTACGTTGTACAATCAGTAATCTTCATTTGAAGCGTCCAGAAGCAAACTGCAGTAAATCCAGTTTTTCTCGACACTGAGTTGTTGCTGCAATTTTCTCTATACTGCCGTCTGTTGATTAGGCCCTCAAAACACAAGCAAAACTGATTCCGCCTGTTCTAAAACGCATCTATAAAACAGCCTACAGATGCAAAAGTGTGTGTATCCGCTTCTGATTACAAAACAAAATTGAGTGAATCCATTTCCATCATAAAAAAGCAGAACATAGTCTGGGCAATTACCAAGCGCCAATACCTAGGATGGTGTGCAGGTGCAAAACTAAATTCACATTGTGTTCTGTGTCTGAATAATGCTTTTTTCCCAGCTTTTAGCTCTATGTACGTTAGTTCTGAGCTTGTGTTAAGTTGGCCCTACTGCACACAGTCGTGAAACAGAAAGAAGCAATAGCAGGAAAGCCTACTCGTCCATGAAGCCGAGTGTTATCCGAATTGGAAGATTTTAGTCATTTCAGGAAGGAAATGAAACTAAGATTTTGCTTTCTATAAGAATATGATTCGCCCTCAAACAGCCGGGAACAATGCAGAGGAGGACTCAGAGTTTGAAACTGATACAGAGGACAATGAGTTGCCTGTGTAATTTAGATGGGACAGATCAGGACTTGCAAGGTAGTGGCCTTTTTACTTCTTGCAGGCTTTCATTTGACTCATATACTTTGTTATCATAGTTACTTGTAGTTTTAAATAATTTATTTTTTCCTTTAAACCAGCTTTAAGGCATTTCTTTCCGTTTACGTTATGGTAATATCTCTACAGAAGCAAACTTCTGTAGGTCCATGAGAACAGGAGAAACCTCGGCGAATTAAAACCATTTTAGGTAATAACTAAAAACTAACCCGAATATTTTAAATAGCATCTTAAAAATAGTCCCTAAGTGAACATACATCTTCAATGAAAAGAATTTTAAATATCTGCTAGCCAAATAAAATGTTCTGGTGCACTCACAGAGTTTTTATTCTAGACGCCTTATTCATTCAGTACATTGAACTTTTATGTCTAGTACTGTATATCGAACACTCATTAATAGTTGCGGAGGGTATCAGCGCTGCCAGGGTGTGAGTTACTGAAAAATTTACTGTTAAATTTAAAACATTTTCTTTTATTGTGTAATTTATGACGATTTCATATCCAAATAGGTATATACTGTGTTTTGTACTAAATATTTAGTTACCTGGCTTACAGGTATTCACCAGTAGTATTTCAAAGCAGCTTAGTGATATCTCGTATCGTATTAAAATATTCATGTGAGGTCGCACTAACAAAACGCTGCATTCCCCGGAATATAAGCTGTTTATACCTGGCGTAACCTCGTCAATGGGATTGATTTTAATACCAAAACAATGACTTGTACAACAACACATGCCATTTACATAAGTAACATTATTATTCTGTTACACTGGCAGAATGTTTATGTGGTATTAAGCCTATTTTACTCACAGCACGGAGGTGTTTCATTTACTGGGAACAATATTAGTGATTAGCTTTACAGAAACTCGTATATCAGGCGGATTTAAAATGTGCCTTTTGGTTAATACACCAATTAGTAGGGTAGTGTGTCGTGGATGTGGTTTATGTTCTTTTAAGGGGAAAAACTGTGGAAGATCCAGCCCCATGCAGAAGATCATGCTCCGTATTTTTCCATAGTGCAGCAGATGTGCCTAGGCCGAGCTTTATGCTTTACTTGCACGGAAAATATGGAAATTCCATAGTTTGTCATCAGTATTCTTTAACTTGGTTGACTAAGGCGCACCTGAATATCCGATGATCGTGGTAAAATTAGTATTAGTAATTCACATGTTCATTGGCGTAAAATTATATTCAAATGGAACTGTACCAAAGAGTAACTCTTCGGCTCTCGAACAACTCTCAATTGATGGAGCTACCGTAGGGTAGAACTATATTTTTACGTGGAATTACTCTAGAGGGGAGTTACTAGACAGATGAAGTATTCATTCGACTATCTTGTCATTTAAGTACCGTGGAACTATCCCTTCGTCGGCCTGCTATGGTAACGAACTAATCACTGTGTAGCTACTTCAGCATGGAGCCACCCTTTCATTGATCTGATAATTGGAGGAACTATTGAAAATTAAAACCTAGAACCTGTTTTCCAGTCATTGACCGGGTCAGGGATGGAATGAATGAAGCCCCATCTTGCGGCGATGATAGGAATTGTGCCGGCTGCCGAAGCCTGTCGCGCTCATCTGGGGCAATGATTAATGACTGACAGATGAAATTAAATTATATTGGAGAATGTTGGTGGAATTAAAGATGACAGGGAAAACCGGAGTACCCGGAGAAAAACCTGTCCCGCCTCCGCTTTGTGCAACACACATCTCATATGGAGTGACCGGGATTTGAACTGCGGTATCCAGCGGTAAGAGGCCCCACGCGCTGCCACCTGAGCCACGGAGGCATAATGGAGGAACTATCATTTCATGGTACCACGCTAGCGTTGAACTATCCTTTCGTGGATCCATCCTAGCATAGAACTACAGTTTTGTGAAACTACGTTAGCATGGTATTCTCCTCTTGTGGAACTACTGTTGTGTAAAAGAGTCCTCTCATGGAACTAAGTTATCGTGGAACTACTCAAGGGGAAAACGAGACAAAATCTCCAGCCACCGTACAGCCACCGTGGTACACTGATTATTACATTCCAGAATCCTCCATGAGGAATATAATTCCAGGTCCGATGTTTCGTACGGGGTGAGATCCAGTCTCATGTGGATAACACAGATAACAAACTGGACTCATAATTCCACTGTTGAAAACCATAGAAATGGCTTTCTACATGTCTCTTCATCAACAAGAAGAGAATATCTACGTGAAACCTAACACATCAATTAGCTCAAATAAATAACATTATTCACGCTAGCCCTCAAACAGAGCCAAACAGGCAATCAGTAACATTTAAATTATCTAAATATGTTTCCCTTACAATGACGGATAAAACCCTTACATAAATGTTTAAATCGGAAATACATTACTGTGGCTGTTTCATTTCGATTGTAGTTGTTCATATTTCACAGCTAGCATCATGTTGGTGTAATTTCCTTTTCATCTCGTATGATGACATAAGATCGATGAAGGTATTGCTGATGGTGATAATGATAATAGTACAGAAAGAGAGAAATTTTATTACGGCAATGAACCAAAAATAATTATCCGATGAATGCTTAATGTTGAGGAAGAATGCGGTTCAGAAACATTTAATAACGCGTTGAGAAAGCATGGTGATTCTAGTCATAAGACGAAGTGAGTCAAAGGTGAGGCCGCTTTGGGAATTCGAAAACAAAATATCTTCCCTTATGACTTCCAACTGACAAAAGTGCATCATGACTAGAACCCGGATTGTTATGCATTAATAGGTTAGAATGCAAATTTACTGAAGCGAGTAGCAAGTATAGTCTACCTTCACAACGACTGTGCTATGGGGTTTGCATGAACATTAGGGGTATGGTCCATCAGAACCCCTATGATTTATGTTGCTCTTGTTACATTATCGAAGAGCGGGTGGCCGATACTCCCTGCTATCAGTTTGCAATCTAACCTGTTACTACATAAAAATCCGGGCTCTAATCATGATACTAAAACTTTAGTTAAAGGTAGTATTTAAAATGATATCGGAGTGCCGTTGGCTGCAACATTTATACTCTAAAATTTAATGTAATAATCGCAATGAAGGGTGCCTTTTAAATTGAAATAATTGTATGTCGATGCATTAACCACGACGTGCCAAAATTTTAAGACAAAACATCAAAAATAATGAATTTTAAATTCTGATAATATTCATCTCAGTGTTATTCTCGTATTTTCTAGTTATCAACCGAGGACTGGGTGAGGGTTTCGGCGAATACTTTTGTTAGTACAATTATATCACACCAGCGAAGCCAGTATTTCTTTCCTTTTCTCTACCAGCCATCACCAAGATCATCTTTCAGTGCTATTTCACAATATATTTCACAGTAAAGGTATCTTAATTTATTTCAACTGTTAACCTGTACTCTCAAGACAACATTTACGAAAGCAATATAAATCCAATTTGCTTAGCTAACAATACTACCAAACATTATTTAAGAGCATTCTAAACTAAAGGACTATGTAATTTAGAAACTCATTTAGTGATAAACTTGTCAAAATTAGGATCGAATTTTATGAATTACTCTCCATTAATTTGACTCTGTTCTTGCTAAGGAGATGGCCACAAGACCGAGTTAAATCACGATCAGTCACTGATGCAGAAGCAATTTTATATGCCATAATATCGTGAGAGATTTGCTCTTGACACATGATAGTGAGGGGAGTTGGCGTGGAAGTACGTTTCTTCGGATTTAAAATGAATTTGCACAGAAATTAAAACTCTGATATAGCAATTCGTCGCTCCGCGAGCAACACCACATATATGACAATGCTCTACCGAAACATGAACCTTGCCGTACCACACTATTAGCACGAAGGTATAATGTATTTAAGATTAACTTTCCTTTACACTTTAGCATAGGAAAATGAACAAAATTAAAATTGTTGTACTGGACTGCATATCCATATCGTCTCTTAAGAAACAACACCGCATATCTGACAATGCTCTTGCTATTGATTATATTCCTTAAGACTGGTCACGCCTCCCGGCCACATATTGATATCGCCGGGACAAAACCTCCTATGTGATAACATTTTTAGAGATATACTGACCCGCAGCACGTAGATTGTGAAGAGCGAGAATGCCTTGACAGTATTCACACAATATTGCACCTTAGATGATAGAACCTTACCGGCCAAAGTCTAAGCTAAAATATTTCACACCGCGCGAGTTGGCCGTGCCCGTAGAGGCGCGCGGTTGTGAGCTTGCATCCGGGAGATAGTAGGTTCGAATCCCACTATCGGCAGCCCTGAAGGTGGTTTTCCGTGGTTTCCCATTTTCACACCAGGCAAATGCTGGGGCTGTACCTTAATTAAGGCCACGGCCGCTTCCTTCCAACTCCTGGGCCTTTCCTATCCCATCGTCGCCATAAGACCTATCTGTGTCGGTGCGACGTAAATCCCCTAGCAAAATATATATATATATATATATATATTTCACATAGGAGATTTAGTTGCGGCAGCGACGATATGCAGTCTATCAGAACAATTTTCGTTGTGTTCATTTCCTTATGCGCGAGTGTGAAGGAAAATGAACCTTACTGTACCGTACTGTAGGAATGTATGTTTGCATGACGTAACCCCCTCCCAGTGTATGGTGTATTTAAGGTTCATTTTCCTGTTCTGATGGACTGCGGATCCATTGTCAGATATGCGATATTGTTTCTTACGGGACGATATTTGTCTGGGCGGCGTGACCAGACTTCAGGAAAATAATAATTGGTAGAAAGTGCATTTCGAGATACGCGGTATTGCTCGAGCAGCGGCATCTATATAAATAAAATTGTAGGGGGTCCGCTGTCTGTAATTTCTTTTGTTTTCCCAATTTTTCAGATATTTCTCCGTTTTAGGTCAACTCAAGACCGAATCGGTGGTTTTTACGTTTCGTGTCTGTTTGTTTGTCTGTTTGTCTGTTTGTCTGTTTGTCTGTCTGTCTGTTTGTTTGTCTGTTCCACCATCACGTCGAAACGGCTGGATAGATCTCAACCAAACTTCATATTTAGAGTAAACTCATCCCGGGGATGGTTCCGATATGCATATCATTTTAAAATCTTTCAATACTCGGGGGGTTTATAGGAAAACCAGAATGGTTTTTCCACCATCACGTTGAAACGGCTGGATAGATCTCAACTAAACTTCATATCTAGAGTATACTCATCTCGGGGAAGGTTTCGATATGCATATTATTTTAAAACCTTTGAATAGACCGGGGGTTTATAGGAAAACCAGAATGGTTTTTCCACTATCACTTCGAAACGGCTGGATAGATCTCAACCAAACTTCATATTTAGAGTATACTCATCCCGGGGAAGGCTTCCATATGCATATCATTTTAAAATATTTGAATAGACGAGGGGTTTATAGGAAAACCTGAATGGTTTTTCCACCATCACTTCGAAACGGCTGGATAGATCTCAACCAAACTTCATATTTAGAGTATACTCATCTCGGGGAAGGTTTCTATATGCATTTTATTTTAAAATCTTTGAATAGACTGGTGGTTTATAGGAAAACCAGAATGGTTTTCCTCCATTTTCTCTTATACTACTGATTTTCTGTAAACTTCGTTTACCGTACGTGAAACGTCTCTTCATTATAAACAACTTTCGTTATGTTCATAATTTACCTTACTCTTCACATGACGGAGAAATTTACAATTTTCCGCTGGTATCATGCTCTGCATTGAGTGACCGACAGACCGACAACGAACCAACAGGTTACCATGGCAACGTCTCTGACTGCATGCCAGCAGGGAAGTAACGTATTGCCATTTTCCTCATCATGCTTTTAAATTCGTGGTTGTTCCTTGGGTAGAAGGCAAGAGAGGCGTCAATCGGCCTATCTGCGGGATATTGGCGGAATATCGTTGGATATTATAACCGCCCTCGAATAGATTAAGTAATAACACCATTAGTCATCTTCTTATTATTTGTTTACCTAAGAATCACTGACCTAAATTTCTCCTCTGTTACCGCTTTATTATATCCATTACTCACACTGGCATAATTTATTGAGGGGCATTTGATTTTCCAATACATTCACTTGGCATTTACATATTTTTCGTTATCCGGCTGTCCTCAGTTATAATCCATTTTCTATTACTTTCAACTTTCTTAACTGTATTATTTCTTCCTTAATTACGCCGTATGTACGCGAGTGCTACAAACTACTGGATGTATTTCCACCAAGACTCATATTTAGAATACACCTGTCCTTGATAGGTTTTAGGGCAAATATTGTTTCTAAATCCCTGAATTGACTGGGGGTTTATACGAAACCGAAACAGTGATTTTGCACTTTCACAAAATATACACAACCAAACTTAATGGAAATCTACCTACCTTGGTAGATAATAATTTCTAAACCTTTTTTCTCATGTGCATCATTTCGATACGAGGATTAATAAGGGAGATATTTAACGGACCGTTTTTCTGTACAAGTCCCATCGGACTTAACTCCCGAGCGGGTGCGTGTAAAGCGTACTCCTTACAATTTGAAATCTACTGAAGACATTCGAACCAAAATTTATATTTAGCATCCACCTGTCCAAAGGTAGGTTTTAAACGTAAATAACATTTCATGTTCCGGAATGGACTGGCGGTTTATAGGGAACCGAAATGGTGATTTTACTCTTCCACAACATATACAGAACAAGACCAACCTGACTGGAAATCGACCAAACGTGATGGAATTCCACCTCTAAACCTTTTTTTCATGTGCATTCTTTCGTCAGGAGGATTACTAAGGGAGATATCATGAATGGTCAGTTTTGCAGGTTAAGTCCAGCGGACATAGCCCAAAAGGTGTTTACATGGAGCAGATTCCTTATCTATATAAATCAAATCGTAACGACTGTGTGCCTCTACACTGACTATTTTGGCGAAATTTTCGTACAGCTTTCCGTTTAAGGGGTAATAATGACCATCTCCATAATTTTTGGTTTAGTTTCCTGAAAGTACTAATTTTTACCCGCCTCGCCCAAAATCCAAATTGCGCCATAATCTGCCAGAAGAAAAAGAAGATAATTGAAATTTGATAAAAATTATACGTTTTAGCCTGTAACGAACGGAAAACATCCTAGATCATGACATTTTTCACTTTTTATCCCCGAAGAATATCGAAATATGCAGGCAATTTTAATGATGGTGCACACCCTCGGAAATTCCTATCACATAACGGATTGCACAATCTCCGTTCAATATGGAATGATCTACAACCGTGGTCTTATGACTTTTTGCCGTATCTGTATCCCTTTTACGTTTTATTTTTCTCTTTAATCGATGTTAAGTCAATTTGGAATTTTCACATGCATAATTCATACTTTCAATTACTTATATGAAATACAGAATCATTAAACTCTTCACGAAAATTGGCCCACCCAGTAGCCATATGTGAGCCAAATGCTATGTATGTATCCGAAAAGTAATGTAATGTGAGATAATCTTACAAAACCTTTACCCTGTTCCACGTTTCTAACTCAATCTGACCCAAGAATAGATCACATATCATAGGACCAGCCATTTAGGCCACTAAATCTTGCGTGTCTTATGGTACAATCCTTTGTCGATAAGACGTACGTTTACTAGCAGTTAATCTGTAAATGAAGGTCTTCAATATTGTAAACACGCATATACTTTCGTATGTCGATCTATATATATTCACTGATGTCGATTTTTAGCGATCGAGAAAGGGTGGGTCTGCTATTGTAATCAGTACTCCCCACACCGACTTTGACTGGCAGTAGGAAAGGGTTCCTTCTCCAACTCCTGTGTAACTGTCATTAGTAAGGAAGGCCTACAATTGTAATGAATAGTTCCCTTCTCGATTTGACTTGCAGAAGGCAAGTGAGCATGCAGTTTTGTTTAAAACTACCCTACCCGATTGTGTTTGGCAGTAGGCAAGGGTGCCCGCCATTATAAAGAAATGTCCTCGTCTAAAATGTGACGGGCATTAGGCATAGTGGCCTGCTATTTTGATGGAAACTCACCAACTTGGTTTGACTGGCAGTAAGCTGGCTGGCAGTAGGAAAATGGGCCTGGCATTATAATGATAACTGCAGAACTCAATTTCGAGTGATAGTAGGGCAATTGCCTGCCATTATAATAGAAACTCCTCAACTGTAATCTGTCTGGAAGTAGGAAAGGGGGGCTGCCATTTTAACGAAAACTCCCCAAATCGATTCTGTTCGCGTAGTAGGCAATGGGGCCTGCAATTATAATGTAAACTTCCCAACTCGATTGTGAATGCCAGTAGGCAAGTGAGCCTGCCGTTATATCACAAATCCGTAACAAACCCTTTACATTGGAAACAACGTACGGGGACCTCCCATGCTCTTTCTCGGATAACGCTAAGAGACATGCAATTTTAAACAATCTTATTTACTGCATGTACACTATTTACTTCGATATTCGAATACAATGTAGAATACCGTAGCGAAGCACGGGTACATTCGCTAGTTTTTTAATATATTTAATGCATTTATAATTCGTTTCAAGACTGATTATGATATCAGTTTATGAATATTGAATTGCACTGGCCCTAGTAAAACAATGGAGTGTGTACTTAAAGGAGGGAGACGAGCGCTGTAGACTAGGACTAAATTTGGGATTTTCACGTACACCTCGCCTTTTATGTGCTGATTAGAGGTTTTCGGGTTCGGTACACCACAATAACAAACTTTGATGAACTAGCTCAAATGTTTCAAATTTCCTTCTACCTGCTTACGTGAAAATTATTGTTCTATTTTTACACTGTAAGCTAGCATCAGAAATGTAGCACTGAATTATCGGCGAAGATAAGTGGCTCAGTGCTAATGGCAACAGTTCTGATATCTAGGCACTACATTCAAAAGCAAGAATGACGCTAAAACGCATGATTATTTCATTCCGTGATATACGGATGCACAATGTTATGTACTAACAAATAGGACAACCTAATTTCATTTTTTCTAAATGAAGAATAGATATCGTCACTGCACGAGTAAAATCTTGTATCCCACAATGTTCTTCTTATCCATTATTCTCCTTAAGACTGGCCACGCCTCGCAGCCACATATGGACATCAGAACAACTTTCGTAGTGTTAATTTTCCTATGCCAATATGAAAAGAAAAATGAACTTTACTGTACCGTAATGTAAAAATGTATGCTTGCGTGACGTTTTTACGCAGCGCTAGTGTATAATGAATTTAAGGTTTATTTTCCTTTAACGCTAGCATAGGAAAATGAACACAACGAACATTGTTCTGATGGACCACATATCCACATGCGGCTGCGATGTGTGACCGGTCTTAAGGAGAATAATGGATAAGAAGAGCAATGTGTGATACGAGGTTTTGCTCGCGCAGCGACGATATACAGTAATTATAATATGTAATTCTCAGTTTTAATATACGCTGAGCGAGATTACCTAGTATACTAATACTACACCAAATAATAATTATTATACATACATTACATACATCATCATTATAGACCGTTATGCCTTTCAGAGTTCAGTCTGCAAGCCTCTGTGAATTTACTTAACGTCGCCACAATCCTCTATTTGTAACTAGTGCTGTAGCCTCATTTTGTTCTATACCTTTTATCTATGAAACGTTAGAAACTGAGTGTAACCATCATCGTCTTGGTCTCTCTCTACCCTCCATTCCACAGTTCATTATTCTCCTAGGTAACCTATCGTCCTCCATCCGCCTCACACGTTCTCACCACCTGAACCGGTTTCTGCGTTCAGTTCATCCATCGAGTTAATTCCTAACTTACCCTTTATCTCCTCATTCTGAGTACCATCCTGCCATTTTTCCCACCTGATTTTACCAGCAATCTTTCTCACTACCTTCATGTCTGTTACTTCTAACTTATGAATGAGATATTCTGAATCCACCAAGCCTTAGCTACCGTAAAGCAAAGTTGGTCTGAAAACTGACCGATGTAATAGTACAGTATGCAACAAGCCTATGATGGCAATAATTAAGATACGAGGATCTTAATTACCATTATAGGCCAGTTGCATACGACTGTTTATGCTCGACGATAATTATAACTTTATTTCTTAAATATTCATAAATTTCTGTCGAGATGTCACTTGACAGTTGACAGTTGAGTTTACTGAACAGAGCGCAGAGCGCATGCGCTAGGTTATTGATTTTCCGTGAGTGGATCAGAGACCTTGACAATGTCGTATGTTTCAAGGTTATCATATCCTAGGTTTATTTCAAATATAAATTGTTTATTGTACACTAAGTGAAGTGAATTTGCGGGAATGTGCCGTGTGGTTGTGGAATATTGGAGGTAGAAGGTGCATTGATGTTAATATGTGTGTCCAGCATCCTTACCTAGTTCGTCGAACAGTTGTATCATAATGATAATCAGAACTCTAATTGGCGGAAACCTGTATCATAATAAAACTTGAACTATAATGGGGTTCATTAAGATTCAGTTTTCTGGCATATAATAGTCATATTTCGGCATCGTCGAGCATAAAGGTAGTTTCGTCGGGAGCTGTCTTCCTTTTTACAGAACACTGTTCGTCGCAACTGCGAGCTCACTGCATTAGCTTTACTGCACCTTGATTAAATCTCATTTACTATATTACCATCAAGGGAGAACACACAAACCAATTACTTGTAATTATATATAATTATTATAATTTTAATAATTAATAACCGCCCCATCGCACTACAGCCCTGAAGGGCCTTGGCATATCAAGCGGCCGCTGCTCAGCCCGAAGGGCTGCAGATTACGAGGTGTCATATGGTCAGCACGACGAATCCTCAAGACCTTTTTTCTTGGCTTTATAGACCGGGACCGCTATCTGTCCGTCAGATAGCTCCTCAATTCGAATCATGTAAGCTGAGTGCGCCTCAAATCAGCCCTTAGATCCGGGTAAAAATCCCTGACCTAGCAGAGAATCGAAACCGGGACCTCCGGGTAAGAGGCAGGCACGCTACCCCTACACCACGGGTCCGGCATAATGATTAATACTAATTTATTATTATTATTATTATTATTATTATTATTATTATTATTATTATTATTATTATTATTATTATAAAATGCATGACCTCAGTTACTGAATATAGTCATATTAATTAGACGCCATTTAGGTTGCTTGCGTGCCAACTCCCCATTTCTCTACCAGATAGCAGAGAAATTAGAATATTATTTGACGCCCCATTGCTGACTTTCAATTAATATATAGGGTGAATACAAAAAGTGCCACCAGAGATCATGTGCATGTCTATATCCTACGACAAGATGGGCCGATAGAATTGTTTTCACCAGTTAAACATCCAGTACCTCTTCCGCGTTTGAACCAACAGTCTTTAGATCTGGAGATCGACATTTTACCAATGATCCACAGAACGAGCAATAATAATAATTATAATCTTCTTCTTAGTCTGTTTACCCTCCAGGGTTGGTTTTTTCCCTCTGACTCAGCGAGGGATCCCACTTCTACCGCCTCAAGCGCAGTGTCCTGGAGCGTGAGACTTTCGGTCGGGGATACAAGCGGGGAGGATGACCAGTACCTCGCCCAGGCGGCCTCACCTGCTATGCTGAACAGGGGTCTTGTAGAAGAATGGGAAGTTTGGAAGGGATAGACAAGTAAGAGGGAAGGAAGAGGCTGTGGCCTTAAGTTAGGTACCATCCCGGTATTTGCCTGGAGGAGAAGTAGGAAACCACCGGAAACCTCTTCGAGGATAACTAAAGTGGGAATCGAACCCACCTGTACTTAGTTGAACTCTAGAGGCTGAGTGGACCCTGTTCCAGCCCTCATACCACTTTTCAAATTTTGTGGCAGAGCCGCGAATCGAACCCTGGCCTTCGGGGGTGGCAGCTAATCACGCTAATCACTACACCACAGAGGCGCATTTAATAATAATAATAATAATAATAATAATAATAATAATAATAATAATAATAATAATAATAATAATAATAATAATTTAACCTCCCTCGTTCTCTCATGAATTGAAGTAAATCTGCTCTTAAACACCAACCGACTCTGCCAGAATTCAATTCTCTAAAGTTTACACTTCAGTGACGCGCGTGCAACCAATTGTGTTACTCAGCCAATATTAATTAGTGCAATTGTCACCGTGCGCTTGAAAGCTTCACGGTTCATGTACAGAGAAACTGAGCGCCCACTACTTGAGTGTTAAACACTGCTAAGATGTGAGCGAGTGAGTTAAGACCTGCATTGACCTCATTAGGTGATATTTCGCCAAGTTTAGGACAGGCAGGTTTTAATAATGTATCCCGAAGTACACAATAGCCGTCAGAGTGCGTGATGCATTATCTCATATTTCTAACTTCTCCCGGCTTACCGTCGTTGTCGAGCCCTTATCTCAAATGAGACTTCACAAGGCGTGCTACACCCGCATGTACTACACTTATACTCCTTCTTTTCCTCTGTATAATTAGACGGCACCAAGTAAATTAACTATCGATCAAGATATAATTCAATTGTCTTAGAAATAGTTTACCTGCATCAAGAATTTTCTCAGAAACAAATTCTATTGGTAAGTGTTAATTGCACTTACGTAATAATGTAAATATATTATTTGATATTGTCTGCACATATTTAAAATTAGCTGTTCATTTATCATCATTCGTAATTGGTAATTATCCGTTGCAAATACGTCAATCACGTGCTGATTTTACGCGCATTTATTACGTTAAATGTTTGTTACATTTTCATTGTGAATGAGTCTTAAATATCACATGTACAGTATGTCAGCCGCGTGGTGAAGAAATAGTGTGCCTGTCTTTTGAGCAGAGACCCTGAGTTTGATGCCTGTTTCGTCCTAGGATTTTACTCACTGACTAAGGGGTCAACCTTGTGAACCGAACGGAAGAGAAGTCTGATATTAGAAGAAGTGGATTCCGTGAGGAAAACTTATCCAACTATCATTCACTCCACCTCCTTGGCTAATTGGTTAGCGGGCTGGCCATTAGTTCAAGAGACCCAAGGTTTGATTCTCGGCTGAGTTGGGGATATTAACCTTTATTGGTTTATTCCACTGACTTTAAGGCTGGATGTGTGTGTTGTCCTCAACATCATCTTACGTAGGACTCCATCCTCACAGACATACAGACATACGTGTCACCTATAGGCCGTCTGCTTGAAAAAGACCAGCGCCAGGCCTCTCCGGAAGCCATACGCCATTATTAACTTTATTACTACAGTGTTATTCACCTGACGTATTGTACCGAAATAATTTACTTCATTCACGATATCGATATTCTATTTTAATTTGCTCAAATGGTAGCCGATCTTAGAAGCCCAGGCGGTAAAGCGCTGGCCATCTGATCCCAACTTGCAGGTTCGATCCTGGCTCAGTCCCTTAGTATTTATTTCAAGGTGCTCAAATACATCAGTTTCAAGTCGGTAGATGTATTTGCACGTAAAAGAACACTTACTGCACAAAATTCCCGCACTTCGACGTCTCCTAAAATTACAAAATAATGTAGCTAGCAGGATGTAAAACCAATAGCATTATTCTTAAGTGAAATCAAGGGTCTCGTAAAACGTTGTGCTACTTTTTTCTGTGGAATTTTTAATAACGGAAATATCGATACCAGCTTTGTTTTTTAAGTGGAACTAGAGTAATTCCTGGCTCTAGCAGGAAAGTTCGTACTATTACGACTTCAAACATGTAATTCATTCATACAGCGAACAATCACTTTTTGAGATATAAATATTCCTTCAACTTGCGGTTCTCGTGGCTCAGAACAGGCGCTCGTCTTGCCGTATCAGTCAGCATTCACTCGCTGTTCTGATCTCAGCCACACGACTGATAATCTACAGCAGGGCCTCTCAAACGCCCAAAATCTCACGCGTGCAGAGCGAGGCGCAAGAGCTCCGTGCACTGTGCATCGGTGCCGCTCGGTGCCGCTCGGTATGGCTCGGATCAACGCTTCGTCTCTGGGCTACTCGGCTATGCTCGGCTCTACTCGGCTATACTCGGCTCATCTCAGCCCGGATTTGGAGCGCTATGGCGCAAGTGGGTAAGAGGGAGACAGGCGGAGCGAGCGAGAGAGGCGTAAGGAAAGAGAGAGTAAGCGCTATTGCTCCAAATCGAGGAGTGGGGGTCTGCACTCTGGTCAACCAAGCCAAGTCGTCTTTTGCACCGTACACAGTGCATGCACCACGCGCATGCACCCTGAGAGGCCCTGATCTACAGTTAAAATACAATAGGAGTTACAACCCATAGTTTGCAATGTGTTTCTAACGGGCCAACTAAAGGCAGCATAATCTGAAGTGTTTCCACGTGCCGGCAAATGTGACGAGGTATGGTACCACGAGCTCTGACTATTAACCCTATAACATCAGTTTCCTGAAGGTGGTGTTTAGATTTTGAGTAAGGCATAGTAGGTTCGCCTTTTTTTTTTACTTTACGTCGCACCGACGCAGATAGGTCTTATGTCGACGATGGGATAGGAAAGGCCTAGGAATGGGAAGGAAGCAGTCGTGGCCTTAATTAAGGTACAGCCCTAACATTTGCCTGGTGTGAAAATGGGAAACCACAGATAACCATAGTAGGTTCGTATGTTTTCTTCTTTTACAGACTGACCTCATCTGGCTGAGCACTATGGTGCTCAAACCTGACATTCGGGTGAAAGTATAAGCCTACTTATATAGTCATGTTTTATATACCTCTTGGTGCATTTTAAACACTCTTGGGACAGACAGTTATCCAGTAATAATGCAATAACATCAGAGCTTAATCCCTTGGTACCAGAAGTTTGATTAAGAGCAAGTTCCTCTATAATGAAGTAAATTCGGACAATAAAATATTACATTTGAGTAGTCTACTTCAGTTTTCATGTTTGTGCAGTTTCATTGTTTCGAAGAAACGTATTCCACCCAGAGTGTTCTCATGAAAATTATTTGATTTTTAAAATTTTAAATGTTGCCTTGAATATTGATTTTGATCCTCAGGTACTATTTCACCTTATATTTCTTTAAATGCTATTTACTAGGGAGACACCAGTAACATTGACCAAATATGCCTCAAGAACAACAATAAGAAAAAAATCTGTCAATATTTCAAATTCATGGAATAAAATCTTATCTGAGATACCTAGTATTCTGAGACGATTTCACCCACAGCATTATATCTTCAAGCCGCTCTTATGGTTATATCTATACGATGCAAATGGTTTTTACTTAGGAGCAGTTTCTCCCGCAGCGTGTAAGATGATTTCTCTCGCTTTGAATTCCAGACCGGCCTCAGCGCAGTGCAGCAGAGCACACAATAGTACACATTCCTATCTGGAGCACAAAAGGTTCTCCAAGCCAAGCCACAGTACATCTCTCTTATTGTGTAACCAAGTTACCAATACAGAGAAATGGTGGTAATGAACACACACACCCCGTGAGAAACTTCCGCCGGCCCACCCCTTCGAGTGGCGGGCTGAATACAGCTCATTACTGAGAGGTGGGGGTGGAAGGCGATATCCGGCCGGGACTGCTGGCTTGTGACCTGCCCAACAAATTGAGATGCTAGTTTCCACTCACTTATCGTCTGTTTTACTGATAAGTTCGGGTCTAGCAGCCTTCCAGCGCTGATGATCATGTAGTTAGGACTGGTTCCAACTAACATCGTTTATTTTATTGTATCCTAGAGCAGCCCTTCAGCACTGATAACCATGCAGTTAGGACTAGTTGCAACTACAGTAACTTAACGTTCGTTTTGCTGAGACGTTTGCATCCAGCTCCTCTCCAGTGCTGATAACCTTGCAGTTAGGACTGGTTGCAATTAACTTACCGTTTGTTTCGCTGAGCTTTCCAGCGCTGATTACCGTGCAGTTAGAGTAGTTGAAGGTAATATAATTGATCATAATAGAGGATTGGAAGGAGCCTCCGTGGCTCAGACGGCAGCGCGGCGGCCTCTCACCGCTGGATACCGTGGTTCAAATCCCGGTCGTTCCATGTGAGATTTGTGCTGGACAAAGCGGAGGCGGGACAGGTTATTCTCCGGGTACTCCGGTTTTCCCTGTCAACTTTCATTCCAGCAACACTCTCCATTCTCATTTCATAGCATCTATCAGTCATTAATAAATCACTTTGGGAGTGGCGACCCCATCGTAATAATAGCCTATATCTGCTTCACTCATTCCATCCCTGACCCGGTCAATGACTGGAAAACAGGTTGTAGGTCTTCATTTTCAGAGGATTGGGTTCGATGATCAATAACGAGGGGTCTGCTAGAGCTTAGGTCTTCAAGCACTCAACCAAGGGTGTGAAGAAAATAATAATACACTGGCGGAAAAAAATATCAAAACACCAAGAAGGGGTTTTGCTAGATTAACAAAAGATTGCACGCGTGTTTATACATCTGAAATATGACGTTGGTTCAAATTTCCCGCAAATCGCATTAGTGTGGCGCTAGTAGCTCCCCCATGACGTTGCACATCAGGTTTGCTTTAAATACGGGCTTTCGTTACCAGTGAGATTGGACGGAGTGACTGTGAGTGGGTCAAGAATATCTTTACAACGACGAAGAGGCCACTATCAACAACTCACTGCAGTTGAACGAGGCCGTATAATAGGGCTACGTGAAGGTGGATTTTCCTTCCGCGCTACTGCAGAACGACTGAGCAGGAATATCTCCACTGTGTATGCGTGCTGGCAGCAGTACGCTCGCAAAAAGACCGAGCTCCAGACGTCCCCGGGACACCACCGAGAGGGAGAACCGCCGTATTCGGCGTATGGCTGCGGCGTGGCGGACTGCGTCTACAGCAGCAATTCGAGCGACAGTTGGCACCACAGTGACGCAACGAGCTGTTCGAAACTGGTTACTTGAAGGACAGCTCCGAGCCAGACGCTCTGCGGCATGCATTCCATTTACTACAAACCACCGCCGTCTGCGACTTCAGTGCTGTCAAGAGAGAGCTTTTATTTATATTTATATTTTAAACACTCCAGAAGTTGCGCAAACTTCGCTAATAATCAGAAAGGAATGTTTGATGTTATGATTTACCAGCTGATGTACTCGTGCTTCGCTACAAAATTCTACATTTTATACAGAATTCCATATAAAGTAGTGTACATATTGTGAGTAAGATTTTATTCAATTCCATAGCTGTTAGCGTCACCCCGAAACATGACGGGGAACTCGCAATACGTCGTTTGTCGTGTGCAGACCGGGTTGAGGAATTTTCTTTGTAATCACAGTCCCCCTTGCCTACTGTCAGTCACTATTAAGTTGGGAAGTTTTTGTTATGATTGCAGGTCCCGTTTCCTACTGCAAATTACAATTGAGTTGGGCAGTTTTCATTATAATGGCATACAATCATTCTGCACATGCCTTTTTACATCCTCACAAATACTTTCTCGGTAGCTTTCTGAAAGTTTTAAAGGATCCGGCAATGGACCGAAAACCAACATGACAGAAATATTAACGCGGTTTTATAATACGTTTCTATGAAAGTATAAAATCAAGGGGAAAGTTATTAATGATTAATATTAATATTTTATTATTGGGACATGCAGTCGTTGCCGGAAAAAAACCTCCTATGTGATAATATTTTTCGAGATATACTTACCCGCAGCACATACATTATGAACAGCGAGAATGCCTTGACCACATTCACAAAATATTGCACCTTAGATGACAGAACCTTACTAGTCACAGTTCTAGGCTAAAATATTTCACATAGGAGGTTTTGTCCGGCAGCGACGATATGGGATAATTGGCCTATATATAGATATCGTGTAGAACGGTTTCCGAAGGAAAGGTATGTTTTCAAAACATACCGCTAAAATTTCTCATAACAGCTGAGAGACTCTTATGAATCATAAAGGGTGCGTCTGAGTGAGAGTTAAAATTGCCTCTGTTATTATATTAGTGGAGTATCTTTCAGTGAACCTCCATGCCATGATAGCTCTTTGAGTGTGTTTCTGTTTTTGTTCCATTATTTGCTGAATCTATTCAAGTTCCTTGCCAGTCAAAGGTATTCAGAATAAGATAGACTCACACGCGGTAATAGTATACTATCCTGGAATTGAAGCCGAGTCAGTTGTGTATGGTTTGGTCTTGGTTACTACGAAAAGTGAATAAAAATGAGAGGATGAGTGGAAGCTCCGAATCGCACACGAATGTGTTTAGCACTTCTCAAAATAAACTGTACAGCTGCCGCCATTTTGTGAATTATTGTATTCCATCAAAGTAAGGACATCACATTCCAACCATCAAAAGTATTTGCTAAAACGGAAACATTATTTTCTGGGATATTATTAGAGTAACGAAGAAAATTCATATAATATTTTTCTCCGGCAAATCGAATTTTAAGTCACACGTGCTCTGCTCCGACGTTCAATATGAATAATTTGTTGATCAGCGTATCCAATTTTAAGGGTCTCAGGCGTACGTTTTCCTCTGACTTACTATACATTTTCTTTCGCTTCATGGCCCGCTTAAGAGGTAGTGTGATAGTAAATCACAGAAGAGCTTCTTTACCTGGAATACTATCAGAATTGCGTAGGAAATGCTTAAAAACGTTTCTGCAAAATAGAATTTTAAGCACACTCGTTGACTACATTATTTAATAACACGAACCGTTTAGGCACGATATTCACTTTTAAGGTTCCCAGATGTACAGTTTCCTATCAGTTGCTTCAAATTTTATTTCCTTGCCGGGCCCACTTTAAAGACTGCTTGATAGTAATTAAACTGTGTGTTAATCGAAGGTGCGAGCTACAAACTTGCAGAATTTGAGATCCATCAGTCAAGTAGTTTTTACGTGAACAAACACAGACTGGCAAACATACAAACATGGAGACTTCTTATCGCTTCCATCTTTCCCTTAAATCATGATTCCCATGGGATCCCTTTGATATGCCGCTTTGATAGCCTATGTTACCCGGAATGATAGTTTGTTTCAAATGGTGAAAGACATTTCAAAATGAGTGTAGATTAATGACATTGAACTTCAGTATTTTTCACCCATAACTTACTATGAAATACATTATGTGAATAGATAATGTGAAAAAATGACCGTACTTATCGTCGTTATCAGAATTACATCTTAATATTTAACTATTCAACTATATTAACGTGATATGTAATTAATTGCCTTTTCTTAAAGTGCAAATCGCCATTGCCGGGACAAAACCTCCTATGTGAAATATTTTAGCCTAGAACTTTGGCCGGTAAGGTTCTGTCATCTAAGGTGCAATATTGTGTGACAGTTAGTTGTCAAGGCATTCTCGCTCTTCATAATGTATGTGCTGCGGGTCAGTATATCTCCAAAAATATTAACACATAGGAGGTTTCGTCCCGGCAACGACGAAATGCCACATGACTGTCTCTGAATTAAGAAGGAACGTACTTTAAGCTTTCGTTCGGTTTTACTAATAATTCTTTTTTAAATATATTTTATTTCAGTTTACAATAAGAACATTTACTTCTTGTTCATTGTATTCTTTCAAGTATTATAATATTATCTTATTACAATATCAGTTTATACATCCATAAACCTAGTACATCACTTTGTTCGAATCAACATCGGTGTCGTGTTCACGCTCTTTCAGTGTTTCTGAGAATGTATCTCGTAAATTTCGTTCCTTATTCGGAGTACCCATAAATTACTTCAGTGGTCACTTCCTAGGAAATGTGTCGTCATAAAATTTAACGAGGTTCGAACAAAGTCTCTTTGTAATACCGTTGCGCTCGTAACTACCGAATAGCTGTGTTAATCCTTTAAGAGCTAGACTATGAAAGCCACTTCGTAGTAAAAGTCTCCCATCGAGTGGCACATTCATGACTTTTTTCGACGTTTCAAATAAGGAGTTCGTATAGAAAGTTTGTAGTTTGTAGCAGAGTAGAAATAGTATATGGGGTGATAATAAGAGGTTATCTTTCAAGCATTTGAAATAGTTTATGTCATTATCAAATTAGTAAAATATTCTTTGATGCATATAACAAAATTTATAACATGACACGCAATATCATAGTTGACCATGGCAGACGTTTCTTGAACCAGCATAGAATATGACACAAGGCAAATCTACCGTGGGAACTGAAATTTAATTAAATGAACTAACATACCGATGAGCTGGAGAAGCTTGATATTAATACTGATTTTTTAAAACATGGGCAGGGGCTGTGCCAGAACCACAGTCGTAGACCTTCTGGACGCAGAATACATCACGTATGTATTAGAAATAAGAGAATGTGTCAAATTTCGGTTTAGAGTTTTTCTCCTTGCCTGAACTCTCCTTCAACGAATGTTATCTTATCATACTATGCTCAAAATTTAAGTTTAGAATATTTATCTTTGCCTGAGTTCTTTTAGCGAACGTAACCAAACACACTATTTTCGAACTTAATCGACGCAATTATATTCTCTTGACTGTCTTCAGTCGTATCTAACTCCATAGGTTAGACAGGAAAAGGAAAAAAGGAAAGATTATGGTAGAATACCCGTATTCAGGTCTGGACTTAGTGTGGAGTGCACGGATCATTGTCCTATAATGTATTGTTTTGTTTTTCTTGACATGAGGAACACACACAGAATCTAATAATTAATGAATGTTATTCTCTTTACGTCCCACTAAGTACTTTTTAAGGTCTTTGGAGACGCCGAGGTGCCGGAATTTTGTCCCACATGAGTTCTTTTACGTACCAGTAAATCTACCGACACGGGGCTGACGTATTTGAGCACCTTCAAATACCACCGGACTGAGCCAGGATCGAACCTGCTAAGTTGGGGTTAGAAGGCCAGCGCGTGAACCGTCTGAGCCACTCAGCCCGGCCAAACACAGAATCTAGCAAGCTGGCCGCGCTTTACGGGTCGTGCAGCTGTGAGCTTGCATACAAGGAATGGTGGATTCGAATCCCACCAATTGTAGCCCTGAGGATTGTTGTCTGAGTTTTCCCATTCTCTCACAAGTCAATTGGTGGGGCTGTACCTTAATTGAATCCAGAGCCACTACCTAGCCCTTTCTCTCATACTTGCTTCACCGAATACTTTCTATGTATTAGTGTGACGTTAAACCACCAACAAAAGGTAATAGTTACAGACATGTTGACATTTGATTCATCCGGAATCAATATACTGCAGTTACCACATAGTTCAGTGAAACTCATAACTTTCTAAACACAGAATGTAAACATTAGTCGACGTAAATTTTTCTACGAACTGTGTTGCAACCGAACATGCTATCTTAAGAAAAGAGGGGCAACAACTAACCGACTGTACCATTGAGGTAGACACCTGATTTGTGTCGTTGCAATTGAAGCATAAATGTCTAGGAAATTTCTGAACCAAAAGCTATGGGCAGAGTTACTTTTCAGAGTCAGGCAGATTAAAGCACATTTGACCTCAATGTATTCCCAGAGAAAGGAGCCCCAGAGGAACTCTTCTCCATTGACTGTAAAATTTGTGAGCTAGTTTTACCTCTGACCTTTGTGCGTTCTCTGTTTGTGGTGGTCCTTAAGCTCTACCCATCACATAATACATAGAATTACTGCCCTTATCTGTCTCACACACGAGGTGCACTTCTTGAGCTAATGATATAAGAAATATTAGGCTCTCGTGCAGGAAATTATATTTTGTACAATTCTAGGTCTGCATGCTATTATTCTCTACCCCCAAACAAATTCAAGTCATATAATGTGAGCATTTTAGATGAGTATTTTGTTTCTATATTCACATAGTCATTATGTGGCTCTGTATAGCTCTGAGAACGTCTTTATTTACAATATTTATAACTACAGCACTAGGTTTTTCAGCCTACTGAAACTAATTTTGAGTAATACATTTATAAACTACATGAAAAGGAAAAGTGTTCTTGTTTTTCTAAATATATGAGTGTATTTTGATGGAACTGATGATATTATTTCTAGAACGAAACATGTCATTTTATTTTAATTAATTTGTTTCTGTTTCAGGTACAATACTCTTACCATACGTTTTCTCTTTCAGGTAGTTAATACATTTATTACCCAAAATTAGTTTCAGCAAACTCAAGAACCTAACAGTTATACCTTAACTAAGATGAAATTGAAAATAGATGGCTTCAGATATTTAAAAATGATTTACAATATCCAAAAAATCGTGGTTTAACGATTTACACTTTAATGAGTTGCTATTTGCTTTCAGATAAAGAGCCATATAAATAAATATTCGAAAAACCACACGCATAACCTTCTGAATAAATGGCAGGTCGTAAATTTCAGCCATAAAGTGCATTACTTTTCACTGATTGCTGTGTAATATTATTTCAGCTTTATCTTTTACTTGGCTTCCGTACCAACGTTTCCCACTAAAGTTTGAAAAACATATTTCTTTAGCGTTTTATTACTCTGTCCGTTTTGATATGATTTCAATGTACAAGAAAGGATTCAAACAGTTGGCTTGACGTTCGAATGTTTTACTGTCATCCTTCCTGACCTTTCCCTAATTACTTGGGTCAACAACAGGATAGATGTAGCCTTGTTTCACGCCTGGATGCCCTTCCTGAAACCAATTCTATTTCAAAGAATGTATTCAGAATTGCATGCTTCTGTCATGGTTGGTAGTGTAGTGAGTTGTAATGAGGTCTATGAGGATCTGAAGACAGAAACCCAATCCCTGAAGAAAAATAAACCAAATGTGGTTAAAATCCTCGTCAGGATGATAATCGAATCCGGGACTCTCTGAACCAAAGACCACTACGCTGACCATTCAGCTATTGAGCCGAACTGTTGAAGTTCAACTATACTATTAATAAATTGTATAAAACAAATTATTTATTTGTGGACGGTATTTTTCGTTAGTAAAATTCGGAAATTTTATACGAATATTTATACTCAATTTTGGGAAATGACTTTTATGACATGTTCATCTATACAATTGTGCGATGATGACACAGTGTGAGGATTATGGCCTTTAATATTTTTTAATCAGATGCGATTTTCTCAACAGGAGTATGCCATAGTGACACGAAAGGTAGCTAACATTTCACATCCCAGACAGTACTGAAACAAATCGCAGTGGTGAAGTGATAATACGGAAAGTAGTGACATCTGTGGAAGTGCAATATGTTAATATTACGTATTATCAGCTTTGATCTTCAAAACATCTTGAAAATGAAGTTAATATCTAACCTATAGTGGTGATAACATTGAGTCGGATGCCCATTCGCGGCTTCCTTGGTTCAGCTGGAAGAAATTGGTTGGAATCAGCCGTCAGGTATTCCAAAAATTCAGAAACGATACTTCCATTTCTGGAGCGTTACATAACCCTGGGTGGGCTTCACTCAACCTGATATAAATGTGACCCAGCATCGAACGGAACTCAATAACTACTCTAGTGTCGAGGTTACGAATCATTTGCCTTCCACTCTTCCGATGCCTTTACGGAGATGGATTTTCTGTTTATTTTTAATATTTTGCAATAACAATGATTAGATTATAAATACGCTTAAGTATGAGGGAATGTACAGATCGCTAATGAGGTCCGAATTAATCAGCGTATCAACTCTCGATGATAATCTCATGGCCATTCACTACTCAACAGTGACTATCGAGCGTTCATCGTCAATAGTTCTGATAGCACTAATTAACAAATTTCGGCTAGATATCGACCCTTATGAAACAACACCGCGTATCTGACAATGCTCTTCCTATCTATTATGTTGCTTACGACTGGTCACGCCTCCCAGCCACACATTGATATCGTCCCTCTTTGATCACTAACGTTAAAGTGTTTTTTCTATACCCAGGATAGTGTCTCATAACATATGTACTTGTTACTAGATAAATACATAATCAAAATACTTAGTCATTAAATAACTGAATAAACTGGAAGACAGTAATTATTAGTTCTTAATTTTAAAATTTAAAATGTTGAAATCCAGATTTAAAATACTGTGAAATTTTCTGATGGGGCATTTGAATCAATGTGAAATCAGCCTCCAAAGATATATTCAAGAAAGTTTAGAACATCTCAGAAATGCTATACCTTGATCTCGTTATTTCCAGTTCAGGTAGCTGAGATCTTGAGATTAATATAAGAGCAGCTATGGCCGTTAAAGCAATGACGAATTTGTCCCATTTATGGAAGGATTGCTCTATGTCGTTATCAGTGACGATAAGAATAGTATCGAGTTTGGTATTGTCAGTTTCCCTCTATGCAGTCCATGTAGACACTTCGTGCTATGCACCTGAAAAAGAGTCGATTCTTTTGAAATGTGGTACTGGTGAAAAATATGGCGCGTACCTTGGACAGCATTTCGCATCAATGATTCATAAATTCTGAATTATCATCAATATGTAAATAAAGCGTTTTACAATTCTTTGGAAACACTATGTGACGCGGGAATGACAGCGTAGAAAAACTGATCATTCTTGGAAATGTTCCCGGCAAGAGGGATCGTGGACGAATTCCCAGTCGATGGTCGAACATTATCAAGATTAAAACTGGGTTGAACCTATTTGGTGCAGACCGGGCGAGTTGGCCGTGTGGTTATGAGCGCGCAGCTGTGAGCTCGCATCCGGGAGATAGTGGGTTCGAACCCTACTGTCGGCAGGCCTTAAGATGGTTTTCCGTGGTTTCCCATTTTCACACCAGGCAAATGCTGGGGCTCTACCTTAATTAAGACCACGACCACTTCCTTCCAATTCCTAGGCCTTTCCAGTCCCATCGTTGCCATAAGACTAATCTGTGTCGGTACAACGTAAAACAAATAGCAAAAAAAATATATATATATATATATATATTTGGTGCAGCACTCTGGCCGAGAACCGCAAGAGATTGAGGAGACTGATCCTCGGAGGTTACGATTCTCAGAACTGAGGAATAGATAAGAGAGATAAAACAACTTACCTTATTAGTAACAAAGCACGTTAAGTGATTCTCTGCTGTCAAATATAGAAGCTTTAAAGGAATTCATTGTTTTTACTTTGGCTTAACCGTGGTTATAGCAGGACAATGAAGATTGAGTTTTAGTTCAAATCTTGGAGTATCCAGGCACACGGGACTAGTAGCAAGCAATGCTTAAAGCCGGTCAGGTAAATCAGGTACGATAATAATACAACAGTTTCTCTACATAAAGATGTTTGCTGAACTTCAATATTTCATGTTTTCAAAATATCATTTCGATATAGTCTACTTTCCTACAATTGTAAGTCTTCATGGGGATGTTCTTTACCATATTAAGAAGCTGAAATACAAATAAAAAGACTAACCTACAACACTATAATTTTCAAGTCGATATAAATACGTCATATTGACTGTAAACATCATGATACTTTGAAAAGATATAGAAGATGCCACTTCATAACGTCCGTCGTAAAAGGCAAGCCCAATCAGTAGATCGGTCGCTGAGGTTCAAAAGAGGATGAACAAAAGTAGAATTTTCTTCAAGTGATGTCAGCTTCCTGTAATAGAGTGCGTTTAAATATTTTGAAGTATCCAGTAAGGTGTGTTAGTGAAAAAACTTCTCGGTGGATGTGAACTGCAAACATGTAGAGAAATTACGCAGAAACAACAGAAGAGACGAGAATTGCCGAAAGCGTAAAGTGCCCTGTGAACGCAACGCGAGGATTCACGTATCTAGCATCACGCGAAGATATTTTAACACAATTAGCAATAGCATGATACGTACCTAAGCCACCAATCAGAAACCAACATTTTCGATGTTTCGATATATGTTTCCTTCAGTCTCCCTGTAATTGTTGGTATATGAAATATTTTATATATTTCAAGTTTTTAAACAAATTATTCATTCATGTTTCAGTGAAGGTGGAAAGAGACAGGCACAGGGGCGGCATAACCAAGATACAGACCCGGCATTTTCCTAGCGTAAAATTGAGAAACTACGTAGAACGGCCTCCAGGAACGCTTTTGGCGAGCTTCCAACCATCACCTCCATTATTGAAGCTTATAGGAATTATTTCACCTTTCCAGGCTTGTCTATGTTCTTCAGAGTCTCTGCACCACTTTGATTTGCTTCCATATTTTCGAAATACACCAATGTCACGATGATGTAATCCTGCAGAAAATACCGTTTGAAATAACAGGGAAATGTTACAGAACGAAGTTACTATGGATTATTTTTACGCAGCCGTTACAAGTACCTATTACAGAGAACTTGTTTTAAACTACAGTGTAACTATAATATTACAGGTATACATAAATATAATTGAAATATTTAACCTTCTGTAACTTCTGTAATATCTCCCTGCATAATGTATTGATTTCAGGATTTGCTTCATATGGGACTGAAATGTTTTTGATTTTACGGCTTTCCGTAAAAGGAATATTTTGAACAAAGATTATAAGGAAATTGCACATTATAAGGATTAATATTACACCGTCAAGTACAAATAATGGCCTATGATGGATTCAGTTCAATTTTTGTTTGTCTGTTACAACATCACGGGAAAACGGATCAATGGATTTATATTAAACTTGGCATTTAAGATTAGGATAGAGGCAAATAGGATCTTAGCTATATCTTGCTCAAAGAATTCACCAGGAGGGCTTGAAAGAGAGTTTGGAAAATAAAACTTGTATCTCTCTTAAGGATGATTTAACAGGAAAACTGGTCATGACAAAATTAATTTTAGAATCTTATTCTTCTTTTTACTACTTTTTGCCACACTTGTAAGGTTGCGGGTATGGATAGGGCCCTGTTTACGGCGGTATTCCCTTCTTGACGCCAACCCTATATGGAGGGATGTAATCACTATTGCTTGTTTGCTGTAGTGGTTGGTAGTGTAGTATGTTGTATGAATATAAAAGGAAATGTGTTGAGACAAACACAAACAACCAGTCCCAGCGCCAGAAGAATTAACCAGACGCGATCAAAATCCCCGACCCGGCCGTGAATTGAATCCGGGACCCCCTGAACCAAAGGCCTCAACGCTGACCCTTCAGCCAAGGAGTCGGACAAAATTCATTCTAGAATATTAATTATAAACTTTCTTGTTCTATACCTTTTACCGATACTGTGAAAAATAAAGGAAATACAAATGGCAGTCGGGTGAAAATTTTAAGTTCAAGAGCTGGAGAGTTACAATGGAGATCATCGCGGACACATTTTGGGCACTTTGTACGTAGGACTTGATTGTGTATTTTGAATGTCAACCCGATGCTTGGTTTTTATACAGCAATTTTGTGATCTGTACGGAAGTGAAAGAGTACACAGGGGAAGGTCTAAACACAAGGAAAACCTAATAAGCCATTATGTCCTTTTTTGTTCTGACATTTTTCCTGTTCCGTTAAAAAGAAGGGAAATATCAAAACACTCAAGCCCAAGAGAAAATAAATAACTCTATGGAAAGTCCTATAGAGATTTTGAATGCTTTGCACATATCTATATACTTACTGAATATTAACGTGATACTTGGTTTTTATGCCAGACGGATGAGAACTAAAGTAAAAGAAAAATATGAATCCGCGCGTGACTAGAGGAATACAGAAATTTAATATGTCACGATAAGCTGCTGATACGGATACGTGGTCCAGCTACGTGCCTCATAATATCAGCAACATCATGAGGGGTCAAAAGAAATACAATCATGCACATGCTAAGTGACAGTTCCATCAATGGCATTTCAACAGCTAGTTTGAAATATAAAAGTAATCTACTGTTGATTTAAAAGCCTTCTGTCTTGTACCGTGTAAACTGTGAGAAGGAAGTTATTTGAAATTATTTAATCCACAACCTTTCATGGCTTTGAAATGGCCATAGAAAACACCATTTTATTAAACAAATCATCTGAAAATAGATAAATATAGATGGTATTCACTTGCACATTTTATTTTTGCAGGGATAACAGAAGACTTGGCCTACTTGTAACAAGTCTTGTAATTTACCTTATAACGATAATTTGTACTCACCAGTGTTTGATACTGCTCCTGCCTCCAGGATGACTCTCCCTGGCTCTGATGATTTTGCGGGCTGTCAGTGAAGTAAAAGGAGACGATGACCGCTGCCACCAGCACGAATATCGCCACCGCTAATGCCAGAACACTTCCACCTTGACGTCTTCTTTCACAGCTTAGTTCAAGCAGACGTCCTGCGGCCGGTAACTTAGATACCTCTTTTAGAGATAGTCCCAGTTTGTCGGCTCGACGAAGGACGTCCCTTAGCCGACGTCTAGCTGTCTCTGCAGTCTGCGGCCCCATTATGCCTTTCCGTTAGCACTTGACGACTTTTTAGCGCGCTTCTTAGATTAGTCTATTTATTTTACTCACTCGCTCTCATGCTGTCCGCTAACATGTTAACTAAATGTTCACTTCCACTAAAAATAACTTCTGCTTTTCACCATAAAATATTCTTATTAAGGATTGAATTGATTCATGATTTTGTTAACAAATTTATGTTTTGTTCGATATGTGATAATATTTTTAGTATAATATGAATTGAAAGGCAATATTAAAAGAGTTTCTAAGTCTTTTTTTAAGGTCATCATCTGCACAGTACTGACCCATATCGTAAGCAATAAATTTAGTTCTGTGGCGATTTTGTCTGCTCTTCTATAAACATAATTTTCTTCGAATTGTAAAGAAAATGTTAATACTGAACACTATTAACTAGAATACATCAATTATCAGTGTATTGACAGGTAACTTATCTTATGGCTCCAACGCGTCTGAAGTAAAACTGCTTATTTACTGACTTTTCTGAGCACATCAAAATTGAAATTAAGAATTAAGGAGAAATTCTCTGAAGCTAAACGCAATAACCTCACACAATAGAACAATAATTTAATAATAGTTCTCTGAGTTTTAAAGAAGATCGCTATATCTATAATGAATATAAATTACAAAGAAAGTCTACTAGATTTCGTATTTACTAGGTGAGATGTTTAGACAATTAAGCTTCATCTATCATAGGTAGACTATGTATAGTTTTCAATTTATATATAGATTCCATTTAACGCAAAATAAGCAACAACGCCTCCAGACTCTGATGTTGTTCGTTTTCATGCCCCTCTAACAAATGTGATAGAACTGTTCCCTAACGAGTTGCTGGCCAATATTTTATGTGTGTTTTGGTCTATATATATATATATATGTTACGACCTTAGCTCCCTTTTAATGACGTCGTAAACGTTTCGAGCCATATAATTTCCGGTTTGTATTCTTACTGTAGGATAACTCTGTGTAGATAACTAAGCTGAATATCGCAAGGGTGGAAACATTACGCATTCGACTCTCGCGAGTATCGATTTTAATTATCGTATAATCCGTTTTGGTGCTCACAGCCGTTTGAACTCCATTGCTGAAACATAAAAGAAAAAAGAAAAGCATAGTTTTATACACTCCTTCAGTTTAGAACAATACATTTAACTTTAAAACCTTAATTGCTTAATTTTAACTGTGATTAAGACTGCATGGAGCCGGGATATAGGGATATGTCTCTAAATAAACCGGGATTTACTCGCAGAGCTGTTCCTGCGGCTTTCTTCATTTGTAAAACCATAACTAGGTTATTTCTACAGCCCCGTAAAGCTTCGTACACAGCAGAAGTCTGCGACTGGAATTACATTTAGTGATTTGCTAGGGGAAAGTGTCAAGATTATGAAAAATATGCTATGTATACTTCTTCATATTGTCCAGAAAAAGACCATGGAAAATGTGTGTTTAACCCTGGAATACAAGCACTACTGGCTAGTTTCCCAGTACTAACGTACGTAAAATCTACGTGCATGTCCACATCTACGCTAAAGCAATAAGCAAACTCCACATTGTTGTCAGAACTAATAGATTATTTAAGAATTACCAAACATAGTTTGCATTATGTTGTTAGTAAAGAATAATTCAAAACACCTAAGTGAATCACCTTCTACGTTCGACGTAGGTTCTGGTTGGATATGAACTATGTTCTTTTTTTTGGAGTGGCGGGGGTCCTGTGTTTGAATCAATCGTTTTCCATACCACTTCACAGTCAACATAAAGCTATTCTAGAAGTTGAGAGGCTGAAGTTAATCTGTTTGAAGTTGTCGCTTCTGTTTTTCTCTTCGTAGCTCTTTTTTTTTTTTAGATTCCCCTTTCGATGGCCGCACAACTTACTGAATTTCAATAGATGCTCGTAAATCTGGATCACAGTCGACATTATTTTCGGAAACATCGGCTCTGGGTAAATAGTTCGGATCGCAGAGTCTTCGCGCTCAGATTCAGTTTGTAAACGGTTGTCTTCCCCGCTAACTTCTTCATCCGACTTGTCAAAATATACGGCAATTGAACTCATTTCACTCTTCGTTTATCCATTGTGTCCTGGCAAGTCTCATACCTAATAACTCTAAAGCAGCCATCAGGAATGAGCAACCTACGTGCGTACGGCAAGAATCATGTACGTGTTACATACTAATAATACGTAGCAACGATGATGCGTCTATACTGTGTCTGTCTGTTAGGTCGTCAGCTTAGAGGCTGGTTGGATCCTCAAATGGTACCACCAAATGCTACGCAGTTATAAGAAAACCGCAATAACCAATGGCAGTACCAAAATGAGGCGTACTAGGCAAGACGAGGTGTGAGGTAGTTTGCCATTGCTTTCCTCACTAGGCTAGGTAGTTCTATTGTAGCACAAATAACCCTATGAGGAACACCTTTTATGACACTCAGAGCACTGGTTGTGCTCTGAATGTCATTACGCAGCACCATCCATACTCCAGTCGCTTCCATATTGTCACAGCCGTGGATGAGACTGGGATTTCTGTGGAAGCCACACTTTGCTCTGACCTGTGCCAAGAAATGACATCAGGCAGATATACTAACAGTACGTAAAAATAAAAAGCGCAGTGATTTACCGAAAACGAATTCTCCCGGCATTCGCTCCTCACACATGTAACTTATCTATATGTTATAGTGACATCATCCACAATGATCAGTGGAAGCATTGCATGGAGGTGGTAACGCGGATAGGAGCAGTGTGCATACACATTCATTTTACGTATGTTAGTATTCCAAGGATAATTTCCAGGATGAGAAATCCCACAGTAAACGTATGTGAGGAAAATATAGAAGCAGAAATTAAAATAATGCTTGTTGGTAAGTTAGGGCCAGAAGGCCATCGCGTGAACGTCTGAGCCACTCAGCCTGGCAGAGTAGTAGAATTGAAGTCAGTAGAGAAAATATAGATTGTATTGTTATCAAGTTATCCCTAGGAGGTTGACTTACTATATAGCTACAATTTACTTTCCGTCTAACTCTAAATTATGAACTTACTTATCATTTTATGCACTATTTGATGAATATTGTTCTTCTTGCTACTGTCGTTTTCCTTTCGCTTCTTCTTCTCTTCCTCGTTCTCATTTTATCTTTCTATACTCGTTCTAGTTCTCGTTTTTAGCGCTCTTGATCAAGTTACAACCCTCGTTCTCATTCTTGTTCCCGTTCTCATTCTCGCTCTAGTTTTCGTTCTTCCTATCGTTCTCGTTCCCCTTACCGATCTTCTCTTTCACGTTCTCATCTTTGCCCATGGTCTTGTTCTCGTCTCATCATTTTGTTACGCTCATTCTTGCTTTTATTCTGCTTCTTGTTCTTCTTGTTATTCTCGTCCTAGTTCTCCTTCCCCTTCCTCTCGTCCTGGTTCCCATGTTTCTTCCTATACTCGTTCTACTTCCCGTTTTCATTGCTGATCGCGCTCTCGTTCCAGTTCCTATTCTCGTTCTAGTTTTCATTCTTGTTTCCATTCTCATTCTCGTTCCCATTCTTGTTCCGGTACTCATTTCGTTCTGATTCTCGTTCTTCTTCCAGTTCTTATTATTGTTCTCGTTCTCATTCTTGTTATAGTTCACATTCTCATTCTTGTTTCCGTTCTCATTCTCGTTCTAGTTCTAGTTCTCGTTTATGTTCTCGTTCTCATTCTCAATCTCGTTCTAGTTATCGTTCTTGTTTCCGTTCCCATTCTCGTTCTCGTTCTCATTCTCGTTCTCGTTCTCATTCTTGTTTCCGTTTTCATTCTCGTACTAGTTCTCGTTCTTGTTCCCGTTCTCATTTTCGTTCTACTTCTCATTCTTGTTTCCGTTCATTCTCATTCTAGTTCTAGTTCTCGTTCATGTTCTCGTTCTCATTCTCAGTCTCGTTCTAGTTATCGTTCTTGTTCCCGTTCCCATTCTCGTTCTCGTTCTCGTTCTCATTCTCGTTCTCGTTCTCATTATTGTTTCCGTTTTCATTCTCGTTCTAGTTATCGTTCTTGTTCCCGTTCTCATTTTCGTTCTACTTCTCATTCTTGTTTCCGTTCTCATTCTCGTTCTAGTTCCAGTTCTCGTTCTTGTTCTCGTTCTCATTCTCGTTCTAGTTATCGTTCTTGTTCCCGTTCCCATTCTCGTTCTCGTTCTCGTTCTCATTCTCGTTCTAGTTATCGTTCTTAACACTAACAATATACTCCTCCGTCGGCTGTTCTCAGAAGGTTTTCTGTGGTTTAATATTTTCATTTCCAGTCAAATGCCGGGACAGTTCATATCTATAGACAAGAGCCGAGTACTTCCACTCCCTTACCCAATTTCATTCACCATAACACATTTCATCGTCGTTAGCTTCTCAACTGAGGTTGGTGCCAGGAAGGGCATTTGGCCGTAGAAACATGCCGTATAAATTAATCTCATCTCATCCCGGACTCAGTATCAAGAAACGAGACTAAAGAGTAGACATACATACATATAGGTGAAAGTAGGCTAATTATATTTTGAGCAGCTGTTTACTTAACGTGTTAGTATAAATATTTGAACAGTTTGAGCATGATTTAACCAGTAATTTAATAGTGTCCCCTGTTGTATAAGAAAGTGAAGGTTAACTGCTAAGTTTGAGATGAGCTACAATTGCTTCAAAAAGGGTAGCACTGACGAAGAAGCAAAGTGTTACGGCAAAATCCTTTGTTTTGAATTTGGAAAGTGTAAAATTCAACGGTTTAATACGCCCATTTTTTGGCCTTCTTCTTAAAATGCATTTAACCCTTTAAACTCACAACCATCCCGTAACTCTAAATAAAAGGTTCACTTGAGTCCTGTTTATTCTCTGTCAGTCCCGATATTAACGCATCAGTCTCAAACGGTAAATATAAGGGTTTTTTTTTTTTTTTTTTGCTTTACGTCGCACCGACACAGATAGATCTTATGTAAAGTGGCCAGATGTCCCGTTTTGAACGGGACAGTACCGTTTTTCAACATGTTATCCCGGTGTCCCGACAGATTTTGTCGAGACGCCTCTTTGCCCCATTTTGTTAGAAAATGAATTTTAATTTTAGTCTGTATTTTTGTCAACGTAATATTTTAAATTATTATAGGTACTGAAATTCGTGTATGGCAAGGTAACTGTTTTATGTCCATAACAACTAAGCTAGCTAAGAGTAAAGAGGGAATATAGGAGGCTGTGAAAATATTCGTTACGAGCAACAACAAATATGGCAACCCTGCTACTCTGCCTGCATTTGTTTTCTTGCTTGAAGCGAGTCCCTGGTTAATTCTCTCAACAACAGCAGTTGGAGTGTCGTATGATGCAGGGTTAAAGATGCCGAAACGAAAATGTATGTTCACTACTGCGTTGCAAGAAAGGTAAGTGCCTTATTAACTTAGAATTTATACCGAATTTAATGCAATTCAACTCCCAGTAATTATATACATCAACAAATACTTATTTTCTATCGTAGCTACACATTCATAAAGAAACCACTGACCGATTGCGATTGCGATTGTGATGTTCGTTGCACCATTTGTAACACCGAATTCTCTGTGTTGCATGGAGGGAAAAGCGACATTGAACAACATCTAAAATCAAAGAAGCATAAAAATGCAGAAATTGCGGCATCGTCATCCAAAAGTGTAAGTTCATTTTTTCGGCCAACTTCAGCAACAGACCGTGAACTGCACTTGGCTGCAATTGAAGGAGCCTGGACTTACCACATGGTTGAAGAAAATCATAGCTTTCGCTCAAATGACTGTGCTTCGAAACTAATAAGAAATTGGTTTGAACAAAAATTCTCTTGAGGTCGTACGAAGTGTGAAGCCATTGTTGTGAACGTACTTGCACCTCATTCTTATGAAATATTGCAGAAGAAATTGAATGAAGTCAGGTTTGTTACAGTGTTTACAGATGCTTCTAATCATGGGGAGAAAATTATTTTTTCCTGTAATGGTTAGGTACTTTTTACCCCTACAGAGTGTCGGTGTTCGAATTTCGGAAATTGATGAACGTCCTGGCGAAATAGCAGATATTGTTACCGATTATCTGACTGACGTGTTTGCAAAGAACAATGTTAACAACAAGATAATTGCATTCTGTGGTAACAATAGGCCAGTAAGTTTGGTGGGGCAGCACGTAAGGAATCCAGAAATATTTTCCACAAACTTAGGATGTTATTTCATCGTGAAATCCTTGGCGTTGGATGTACAGCGCATATAGTACACAACACAATTAAGAGTGCTGCTGATTGTTTATCTATCGATGCAGAACTTCTTATTCACAAAATATATTACCACTCATACACTATTAGAGTAGAATTTCTGAAATTTTGCTGAGATTGAGTACAGGAAATTGTTAGGTTATAGTAACACCAGGTGGTTAGCGTTGATGTCAGCACTTGGAAGAGTTCTTGCAATTCTTAAAGGACTGAGGTCATATTTTCTGAGTCAGGAAAAATGATAATGAAAGATTTTTGAAAACCCATTGGCGAAAATTGTTCTTTTTTTTCTGCACAACCAAGCTACAACTTTCCACCGGGCAGTTCTCCAGGTAGAAGGTGTGTTAACAACAGGAGTTGAAGTAGCCATGACACTTTCTATGTTGAAAATAAACATGACTCAGAACAAGGAGAAAAATGTTATCCCAAATGTTGTAAAATATGCTTTGCCTGAACTACAAGATGAGGGCAAGGTGAATGTAGAGGATTTCCAAAAAATTGCTAATAGATTCTATCATTCGTGTATTCAGTACTTAAAAGTCTGGACTGACAGATTTGAAGCATATAAGAAATTTGAATGGATCTTGCTTAACAATGTCCTGAAATGCAATTATGTTGAAATATGTATACCTACGATTGAAATTGTATCTGAAGAATCAAATGTTGATGATAATGCTATTTTCAGCGAATTTGTTTATGTTAAGCAATTTGCCACTGCAGACAAAATCACTCAGTGGAATAATGAAGGAAAAGAAGCCAATCTGAGATGGGTAGAAATGTTTCAGTAATTCTCTTTTCAAAAACTATCATTC
Organism: Anabrus simplex; assembly: GCF_040414725.1. NCBI lineage: Eukaryota > Metazoa > Arthropoda > Insecta > Orthoptera > Tettigoniidae > Anabrus > Anabrus simplex. Next base: position 1,106,056,597 of record NC_090265.1, on the reverse strand, counting down.
AGTACTTTTTCTAAAGTTGTAGAATTTGGGTTATCCTTGCCAGGTACTAATGCACCTGTAGAGAGAGTTTTTGCAAGTATGAACAAAATATGGACATCAGAAAAAAATAATTAAAAGTTGGAACGCTGAAAGCATTGTTGCTTACCAAAGTCAATTTAAAATACTGTTGCTTTGAGTTTTTCAGTTACTTGAAGTTAAATGAGAAACTTCTGAAGAAACTCCAGTATTCAGAAAAATATGTCCTCTAAGCTAACTGTATAACCTGATGTAAAATGTATGCGATTTTTATAGTAATTGTAATGCTTTAAATGTTCTGTATTCATTAGGCCTATTGTAATGAATTTGCCTTATGTCTGTAATAAATAGATAAACAGGCTTATAGTTTTCTATTTGCTTTAACTTATAGACCAAATAATACTTTTCTTAAAGTCAGTTGATAAGTGTCCCGTTTTCAGCTTGATAGAAGGGGAAAGGCCCAGGAATGGAAAGAGAGCAGCCGTGATCTTCACTAAGGTACAGCCCCAGCATTTGCCTGGTGTAAAAATGAGAAACCACTGAAAACCATCTTCAGAGCTGCCGACAGTGGCGTTAGCAGGCACTATCTCCCGGATACCAGCTCACAGCTGCGCGGTCCTAACCGCGTGGCCAACTCGCCCGGGGTAAAATATAAGTAATTTAATGAGTTTCCACTTACGATTCGTAAGAATCCTAGTTTGTAGTTTCGTCAGTCACTTGAGGGTTGTCTTCCTGTACCAGTCCTTCAGTAGGAAATTCCCTCACAGCAATATGACTGTATGTCACTGATAAGAGTGATCGCAAATGGGACAATGCTTAATCCGTCAAAAATGAAATAGTCTTGTATTCTACCTGAGTGATCACAAATGGGACTGATCGCTAATGAGACGGATCGCAAATGGGACGACAGCTCCACGGTACAGTATGCTAGATTATAACATGGGTAAAGTACTTGTCTGTTTTCCGCTATCCAATAGGAAGGATTCACAACGTTTCAGTAGCCCTTCCCGTATCTGCCGAACAACATGCTTTGCCCAAAATCTTTCACTAGCTTTTCCTTGACCACAGTCGTGAAATAGTGTTTGGTGGCAGCGGACTAATCTTCGGAAATCCAGATAAGTACAGAATTAGGTTTATCATTGTGTTAATACGGTGTTGGTTGAGTACATATAAAAAACATCAGTTGTTATTACATAACTCTCTATGATTGATAAGTTTACGCAACGTAAACAATTCTGTACATATTTACGCATGTTTTACGTGATTTGATAGAATCTGAGGATGTTCTTGTAGAACGAAACATGTCATTATTTGTGTAATAGTGCGTATTCTTAAAGGTATGTTTATAGTGTCATCCTTTTTATTGAAATTTTGTGTGTTTGACAGACTGGAAAGTTTTTATTTCATATTTGACTAAGTCGACACTGGAATGTATGGATTCCTTCTTAACACAAAAATAATAATAATGATATTTCCAATGTATCTTCATTCACCGCTTCCGGGATCCCATAGAAAGCTAATGTATTCCTTCTCCCATACTGCTCAAGATCAACGGTTTGCATTGTTGTTTCGGCTATCTGCTTTTAATAAGCAATTTCTGACTTCAGTTCCGTTATTGTTTTAATACAATTTTGAACCATTTCAGTTTATTGTTTTATCAAAAGAATATTCTAGTCTAACTTCATATGTGGTGAGTTTAATGATTTCCCTAAGTCATCTTCAATTGTTTTTGTTTGTTGTTTTAATTCATTCATTGAACCTCTAACCGACCTTAAACTTTTTACTTGGCTATTTATTTCCGTTAGGAGATGGAACATTTGCTCTAAGGTTGATGTATCATTTGCCAAAGTTTCTTTTCCTGTGCACGTGGTTGATAAGCTCTTTTTACATCATTTCCCTTTAAGCGGAAATTTCATTATATTTACCCTTCAGGCCTGTACAGTTACTATGTAACCAGTTGCTACATAGTCCACACTGTATTTTTTTCAGATGTATCCTGTTGTGAGATGCCTTTGGAACATACAATACATACAACCATGGCGCTGCTCTTTGTCAATGCTAAAGACTCCTAATCTTATGTTCTAGCGCTACTGGTGACGGGGAGTGTTACTTCGATAGCACCAGGGAGTAAAGAACACATAGCACAGAACACGGTGCCAGAGTTGGCAGTACTGCACTTGAATATCGTCTGTCACTTGTCACTGCTAGTAAACCCTCGGACTGACCACGCCTAGTTATCAACAAACATTTAAATACAAAACTATGTTACATGCAATAAGTAGGATACTGTTGTAACGGCGTACCTTGTGTCGGCAACTTATTTACACACTTTAAGTTCGGTCACCCGCTTCCGTAGCGCTTTCTTCCCAGTTAAACTTTCATAAATAGCAGTCTAATTGGCACATGTTCACTCACTCTCAACACATGGCCTAATACAGTGTTGCCAACCCAATTTTAATTTGATCATCCAATATAAGCTAGAAAAAGCTAAATAAGGACTAGAAAAAGTTAACTTTTTTTGCTAAGGGCCTTACGTCGCACCGACATAGATAGGTCTTATGGCGACGATGGGATAGGAAAGGCCTAGGAGTTGGAAGGAAGCGGCCGTGGCCTTAATTAAGGTACAGTCCCAGCATTTGCCTGGTGTGAAAATGGGAAACCACGGAAAACCATTTTCAGGGCTGCCGATAATGGGATTCGAACCTACTATCTCCCGGATGCAAGCTCACAGCCGCGCACCTCTACGCGCACAGCCAACTCGCCCGGTAGAAAAAGTTAAAAAAAAAAGTAAGCCAAATATCGATAGCATTCCTCGCCAGGTTGGGAAAGACATTGGTATTTATTGTTCAATTAGCAAACTACTATAACCGCAAACTACGGACATTTAAATATGTACACTAACCTAGTCTTGACAGGCGGAGGTGCCAAAAAATACAGTGAAAGAGGTCAAGAAAAAGAAGAACCCTCTTCTAGTCCATACTACAGGGTGCTAAAACCCACGAACACTGTTACCACAAACATCTCTTCGAAGTCCAAGAAACACTAGAAAACGTCTGTGCCATATTACAATTACAACCAATTCAGTTGCTCATGAGTAGCATTGAATGTAATTAAATAAGTATTCTTACTCCCAGCATTTCTGAGCGTACATCAAACTAGCGCGCTGCTAGCTGAGGCGGTAATAGACTGATCGATTTACCTGTAAATGTATGGGTTCATTTCCCCATCAAGAAGTCAAAAAATGTAAAATGAATGTTCCATTTCTGGAGAGACATATGGCTCTAGAGATCGCTCAGTCGACAGCAGAAATGAGTGTTTCCTAAGACGAAAGGTAACAACTACATCCCACTTAGAGCCGAGGTTCTGAAAACCAATCCTGCCATGGCCGTCATTTCCTGTAAAGACTTGGCTTTGGCTTATGTACTTCAAATTAAAATTCAATAGACCAGACTCAGAGTTACTTTATATACACTGGCTCAATTTAATGATGCATGAGAATAAGAGAGAAAGTACATTTTCCATAATAATTTCACACCTTTTCTCGCAATAAACGCTAATACTATTTAATTCCGAAACAAATATTGTAGAAACTACTTAATATACCCGTACTTCGCTACGATATTTTATAATGTATACGGATATCTCCGTAAATTACTGTAAAGGCAGTGAGTAAGATTATATTAAAATTGCATGCCTTTCAGCGCTATCCCAGAAACAAAACAGGGAGGACGCCATACGTTGTTTCCGATGTAAGGTAGCCATTGGGGAAGTTTTGAGGATAATGGAAGGCCACATTTCCTACTGCCAATCACAATCGACTTCGGGAGTTCTACTATACCAGCAGACTCACTTATAACGCCGGGCTGAGTGGCTCAGACGGTTGAGGCGCTGGCCTTCTGACCCCAACTTGGCAGGTTCGATCCTGGCTCAGTCCGGTTGTATTTGAAGGTGCTCAAATACGTCAGCCTCGTGTCAGTAGATTTACTGGCACTTAAAATAACACTTGCGGGACTAAATTCCGGGACCTCGGCGTCTCCTAAAACTGTAAAAGGGCAGTTAGTGGGACGTAAAGCAAATATTCTTATTATTATAGACCCACTTAGCAACTGCCATTCGCAAGACAGGCCTTTTTCCCTAATGCAAGTCACAATCGAGTTCAAAAGATTTGATTATAATAGAGAATTGCAGCGCTATCTAACGTATCAGCAATCGAGATACGACAATAAGTCAAAGGACGAAAGTTGTTGATCACTCCAAATAGAACGGCGATTGTGATATCTGTTTTGTAATACGACTTACCGATTAGCCACCAATTATTCCTATAAGAACGTCTGTACCGTCATTAAAATGCATCCATATTTCGATACTTTCCGGGGCCAAAACCTATACATTCGCATAGCTTGGAATTTTTCCTCAATGAAAAGAGTGTCCACGTTCAGGGATTAGCATTTGCACACATACGGAGTAAATAAGGAAGAAAGTATTACAGTTAAGAAAGTTTAATAGAAAATAGGATTTTAACTGAGGACAACCGGATAGTACAAATATGTAAATACAAATTGGATGTGATATTGTATAGGCTTTTGGGCTTGTGCCGTGTCAAGAAAATAAGGTGAAATTCTTAACGTTTCGCAGAAAACTCTTCTCTGTGTCCTCAGAAGAATTCTCGACTGTCCACGAGAAAGGAAAAGGAAAAGGAAAAGGAAAAGGAAAAGGAAAAGGAAAAGGAAAAGGAAAAGGAAGGTGTAAAGGAAAATGAAACTTATTGTCCCGTACTGTAGGAATGTATGTTTTCATGTCATATTTATCCACTCCAAGAGTATATGTTTTTAAGGTTCATTTTCCTTTGAACTACCGCATGGGAAAATGAACTCAACGAAAATTGTTCTCATGGACTGCATATCAATATGCGGTTGGGAGTCGTGACGAGTCTTAACGAAAATAATGGATAGGAAGAGCATTTTTCATATTTCATATTTTGGCTCAGCAGCGACGATATTAATTATTACCACGAAGTCGTTGAATCGTTCACTCTTTTACCTTTCTCTTGCCGACACAGTTATTTTTCAACTAATCGAAATTGTTCTGTTTTTGAGTGTTGTTGTTAGGTCATCATTCCGTAGACTGTTTTGATGCAGCCAGCCATGCCATTCTATCCCGTTCTAATCTATTCATTTCTTCGTAACACTTTTTACAAGTTGCTTTACGTCGCACCGACACAGATAGGTTTTATGACGACAATGGGATAGGAAAGGGCTAGGAGTGGGAAGGAAGTGGTCATGGCCCCAATTAAGGTCTGGTGTTTAAATCGGAAACCACGAGAAACCATCTTCAGTGCTGCCGACAGTGGGACTCAAACCCACTATCTCCCGAATGCAAGCTCACTGCTTTGCGCTCCTAACCGCACGGTCAACTCGCTCGGTTCCTCTTATTACATGCTAAATCAACTCTAATCCATCCTTCGTATTCAAGTCACGGTCTGCACCCACTATTTTAACCTCCTTCACATCCCTTAAAAAGGTTACAATAAATCCTGTGTGTCATACTTATAACGATAGCTTATTGCTATAGGAACCCCAGAATGAATCACTCACCTACGGTGACTTTACGTTAACCTTATTTCCCTTTTTACGCTTGATTCAGGAGGTAAATTTAAGACATAATTCTTGGTAAACGAATATACTCGTAGATCTACACCATTCCCGCAGTAGCGTGTCTGATTCTGACATGGTAATTCCAGTTTCGATTCCCAGTCAGTTGAGGAATTTTATTATGGATTGAAAGCTGGAACGGGGTTCACTTAGCTTTATGATAATCCCCGAGGAGCTGGCTGATACAAAAGACAGCGTATTCGGTCTTGAAATACAAGCAGTACGTTTGAGTATGTCGTTAAGATGACCAAATGACAAACTTGAGTATTTGCAGACCATTTGACTGAACAGCCACCGATTATAATGGACTACATGTGCCAAAGAAAGAAAGCCAAGGTCATATGTGCAAGGCAAAACAAAACCACTGTGTTTTTTCTGAACATGCCGACCACGTTTAAGCCACCCCGGCTACATCAAGGATGAGGTATCCTGAACCGTGGGGTTAGTTGTGTTAGTCAGCAGTATGTTGGCTACTCATCCAAAGGGATGAAACGTCCAATGTTACATAAGTTCGCACATCTCATGAAATCCAAAATCTAGATACATAAGGAATACAATAATTATACAAAAATAGGGCTAAGAATGGGAACGAAGCAGCCACGGCCCTAATTAAAGTACAGTCCCAGCATTTGCCTCGTGTGAAAATGGGAAACCAAGGAAAACCATTTTCAGGGCTAGCAACAGCCCGGTTCGAACCCACTATCTCCTTCATGCAAGCTCGCGCTGCGTGCCCCTAACCGCACGGCCAACTCTCTCGGTATTTTTGAAAATTATTAATGCATATTTTAAATTTGAGAACTGTACCACTCCACTTGTAAAAGGCGTACAGGGTTCAGTTAGGGGAAGCCGTTTTGAACCACCGTCAGGACGACGAGAAATTTTACATGCACGACTTACCGTGCGGAGAGACACATATCCCTGAGGTTACTGATTTTGAAATTTAAATGAGTTCCAGGTGAATTTATGTGAGAAAAGGCGGACGGACATATATCTAACGTCTTCATCCCATTATGTAGCCTACCGTAGTTACAAATGTAGGACATCTTTCCTTTTATGGCCTGAACAGGTATGACTTTTAATTATTCTTTCTATTGTAAATTCATAGTAGCCTCTACGTCCAGGGGGTAAATAAAACACAGTTTTAAATTTCAATGTATGGCATCCAAATATTATCCTACAGCGTACGTGTTTGTCAAAGTACGAGAAGAAGAACTAGAACAGTTCATTGTACATAGCACACTTCATCTATATTTCACTGTGTGTTCGCCAGTTGATTGAGATATTAGACAAAGTAATGAGACGTAATGAGTCTTAAGCAAATAATTGCTTCATCATATTGTTAATGGCTATGCTAATTGCCCTTTACTCTTTATGCAGCTCTCCATTAACCGCGTGAAATGAAATTGGGTCATTAAACGAAGCAAATGGGGGTACCGTATATCAATACAACGCCACAAAACCTACATGGTTAGTCTCCATTGAAGATGTTTCACTGTTGCTACAGCAGTGGAAACATAATGAGTTTCAGAACACCTAGTAGGAGTTAATAATTTCAAAATATGGGCAAGGAAACTTAGCACTTGGGTCCGAGTCTTTGGCTCAATGGTTAGCGTTGACGCCTTCGGTTCAGAGAGTCCCGGGTTCGATTCGCAGCCAGATCAGGAATTTTTTTTCTAGTTGCTTTACGTCGCACCGACACAGATAGGTCTTACAGCGACGATGGGACAGGAAAGGCCTAGGAATGGGAAGGAAGCGGCCGTGGCCTTAATTAAGGTACAGCCCCAGCATTTGCCTGATGTGAAAATGGGATAGCACGGAAAAGCATTTTCAGGGCTGCCAACAGAGGGGTTCGAACCTACTATCTCCCGGATGCGAGCTCACAGCTGCGCACTCCTAACCGCACGGCCAACTCGCCCTGTGGTCAGGGATTTTAATCGTGTCTGATTAATTATTCTCGCTCGGGGACTGGGTGTTTTCATTTCACTCCCAACACTCTCCTATTCATATTCAGACAACATAATACACTACCAACCACCACAGAAACACGTAACAGTGATTATATCCCTCCATAGAGGGTTGGCGTCAGGAAGGGCATCTAGCCCTGAAATGGGGCCAAATCCACGTATGTGAGACACAGTTCGTATCCACGACCCCGCAAGTGTGAGATAAAAGGTAGTAGAAGAAGAAGATACTTAGCACTTGGCTATTGTCACATTTACCGTTTTATTATTATTATGTTTTTTTTAATATATATATGGTTGCAACTAAATGTGCATCGAATAGATATTCTTGGAATTTGCATTAAACAATGTTACTCAGCTAAGTAGATTGATTTCTAAGAGTAAAGACTTCCCTTTTGGATCGTTTTCTTTAAAGAAATTCCCGCTTTTAACCACAAGAAATTTGACTGGTTTAAGATTAAATGAAGGTAGTAGAAATGAAAGTACGACGGGAGCCTCAAAATAAGTTTATAACACATTTACCGCCTATAAACATGAGAAAGAAAGATGTTTTATTAAACCGTTAGCTTCCCGTATTTAAAAGATGCCAAAAATGCACAAAGTGCATAACAGGCAAACGAAAACTGCAAAATCTACGGAGCTGAAAACTAACTTGCATTATCAGTAGGCTGATTGAAGGCAGACTAAAAACAAAAAATGTGGATTATAAGTAACATACACAGGTTGTACATGTGAGATCTCGCTGTTCCCACTTAACCGCGTATTATGGATATGACGAGGCCCGAAATCCTGTCTTTTGGTGAACTAATAAATAATGTTACTTGCTTTACGTCCCACTAAGTACAACTTTTACGGTTTACGTTGAAGCCGAAGTGCCGGAATTTAGTCCCGCAGGAGTTCTTTACCTGCCAGTAAATCTACCGACACGAGGCTGACGTATTTCAGCACCTTCAAATACCACCGGACTGAGTCAGGATCGAACCTGCCAAGTTGGGATCAGAAGGCCTGCGCCTCAAACGTCTGAGCCATTCTGCCCGGTCTTTTGGTGAACTGAACCCTGAACATCATAAAGAAGGCTGGCCTAGTACCATAAGCGCCTAGTATTAGCTATATTACCTCGATGTCAGCAAGATGGTATTTCCCTTTGTAGTATCAATCAATCAATCAATCAATCAATCAATCAATCAATCACTACTGATCCGCATTTAGGGCAGTCGCCCAGGTGGCAGATTCCCAATCTGTTGTTTTCCTAGCCTTTTCTTAAATGATCGCAAATAAATTGGAAAATTATTGAACATTCCCTTGGTAAGTTATTCCTATCCCTAACTCCCCTTCCTATAAACGAATATTTGCCCCAATTCGTCCTTTTGAATTCCAACTTTATCTTCATATTGTGATCTTTCCTACTTTTGAAGACACCACTCAAACTTATTCGTCTACTGATGTCCTCCCACGCCATCTCTCCACTGACAGCTCGGAACATACCACTTAATCGAGCAGCTCGTATCTTTTCTCCCATTTCTTCCCAGCCCAAACTTTGCAACATTTTTGTAACGCTACTCTTTTGTCGGAAATCACCCAGAACAAATCGAGCTGCTTTTCTTTGGATTTTTTCCAGTTCTTTAATCAATTAATCCTGGTGATGGTCCCATACACTGGAACCATACTCTAGTTGGGATCTTACCAGAGACTTATATGCTCTCTCCTTTACATCCTTACTACAACCCCTAAATACCCTCGTAACCATGTGCATAGATCTGTACCCTTTATTAAGAATCATATTTTTGTGATTACCCCAGTGAAGATCTTTCCTTATATTAACACCTAGATACTTACAATGATCCCCAAAAGGAACTTTCACCCCATCAACGCAGTAATTAAAACTGAGAGGACTTTTATTATTTGTGAAACTCACAAAGTGACTTTTAACCCCGTTTATCATCATACCATTGCCTACTGTCCATCTCACAACATTTTCGAGGTCACTCTGCAGCCGCTCACAATCTTTTAACTTATTTATTACTCTGTACAGATAAGGTATCGTTGAGTTGTATACGTTCCCCTTCTCAATATTTATTTGTTCAGTATATTTGAAAGAAAAATTACAGGAATAATGAACAAGACAGCATATAATACAAACTAATTTTTTTTTAAATTACAATTATCTAGGAGCAAAAGAAATGTCATAAATACATTTTAGTTGAATTAGGTAGTGAGGGTATATGACACGGCTTACGGTGATTCGTCCGTAGGATGCGGACGTTAAGCATTGAGTAGACCCCTTGGTGTCATTCGACAGCAGTTTGTTTAATTTTTTGTTAAAAGAAGAAAAACTATAATAAGTTTGTGTAACTTGTTTAAGTATAAATGTACCTAGAGCTTGAGTGTTTTGAAATATTTGTATGACATTTTCAATAACTTAAAAAAGCATGTAAAAAGAGTGTTGACACCACAGACAGCTTGGTTTCAAGCGCTCACCTGGCCTCCTCCTAACCAAACTACGTCCATCACTGACACCAAGACAGAAACGGCTCTCATCTGAGAACAAAGTGTTTTCAGAGTTTAAGCTAACATTAAAACTTCGTACACAAAGGTTGCGAGGGTGGATACAACTGTTCGTCAGGATTATAATGAAGATGACTATCACGATGAAAAATATACGTGAAGGAACAAACACACCAAGAATAAGGGAAAAATGAACGATAAGAGAGGCGATGGAATTGAAAGCTTCAATATCACTGAGTAGGAAGAAAATATGTCCGAAATATGTGAAATTTGTCGATGTTCCTCGAAAAATGTGTTGTCTTTACCTTTGAGCCAGCGTTTTCTACTGTTCTATCATCATCAAACTCTCAATATCTGTGTCACCACAAAGATATTCTTTCAATGTCAGGAAGAAATACCTCTCTGCCATCCAAACTGTTGTTGGTCTACTACCCTGCGCACAGGCAATTGTCGCCACTCTCCTGATCAACTGATCAATTTGGCCATAGACTCCCATCTTTGCGTTGATAATCGAATAACAGCATGAACTCCCTGCCTGGACCTCTGTTGTAGTCGACTCTCCATTTTTAACTGGCTTTTGTTACCAAGTTGATATTGCACAGTACTACCGACTGATGCAAAAGTACCAAATGAAACAAAGTTCTTCTACAAATGCAGTCAGCAAGTCTGCGTTATCTGAGCATAACCAGTGTCAATAATGTTGCCAATCAGTGGAACGGCCTTCGCGATCCAATGAAAATTCGTCAAAAACTTAATTTGTCAGTTTGGTCTTCATTACTTCATAAAGGCATCTTAATGGACGTATACAAAGAATATACATCTCCCAACAGCTGGATAAAACATCATGAAGGCCTTTCCCGCAGTGAATGGCGCAAACTATTAAAATGACAACCAACATCACTGCAGTCAGAACTGTTCCGGGCAGAACTCTGGACGGAACAATTCTTCCGGCGATGCCGCAAGGTGCAAACAATACTGGATTACTTCCTTGGATACTGTCCGTTCGATGACGTACTGAGGAACTTTCCCCACAATAAAATCAGGTCCTTCATTACACAAGAGCTTTGTGATGTTGCGGACAGCACACATACCTGGTCCCCGAGCTAAGGAGCATGAGGACCGCGGCATATCGTGTGAGAGCAGTTCGAGTCGAATAGACATGATTGCCTACAAGAAAAAGACAAGGCTGCATAATAGACCCGACTAAAAGTGTGAATTCCTCTATACTGTCTTCTTCATTTTGACTGTCATTTTTCTTTCCAATATATACAAACATACGATAATTTGCGTTACAGTATAACTAGTCATCTATTGAAATTTGAACTAGTCTGTGTTGAAGATGTTTATTATATTTAATGGGCCAGCAGAAATATTTTTTATATAATTAATATCTAACTTCTCTAACGAAAATGGGATAGACTGAAGAATGTAATTGCTTGATTCATCAAACAAACTTGCGAGATGGAGGCGATATGAATACTTAAATGGCTTAGTATTTTGTGTCTAGATTAGATATAACTATTAAGGTTAGTTTCAGAATTATTGAGTTATTAATTATTATATTAATAGTAATTTATTATTATTATTATTAATTATTATTATTATTATTATTATTATTATTATTTACTATTGCTTTCATTTTGCACCAACTCAAACTGATTATTAGTGACGGTGAAAAAGTAAGTAAGGAGTAAACGTTGGGAAGGAAACGCTCTTGATTTAAATTATGATACCGTCCTAGAAATGGGAAATCTCATTACACCATACTCAGGGCTGCCGATCGTGAGGTCCTAACTCACCATCTCACGAATTCAAACTTCCAGATACACTGTACAAACCACGCAGCCAACTCACTCATTATTATTATTGTTACCGTGGTTTAGTGGATCGGCAGAGGTGAAAGAATGTGCCGGGGTGAATGGGTCTACTGTAACTACAAGGCCAGATATGAATTAAAATTGCATTAAAGGTTATATTTTCGAAAATAGCAAAACTTAATTTTCACTTAGAATTTCAAAATTTAACGAATAACAACAAGTCAACAAATATCCGACAATCAGGTACAAGACCAGGAAAGCCAAGATTTAGAGACAAATTAACAATCCGGGCTTTAAGCCCCAATTTTTACAATTTCTGAGCTCTCAGCTCACAACCACATATTTACCAAAGGGCAGAAATCCCCTCCATACATGGAGCACTTACTCCTAACTTTGAATATCTGAGGCACTTTTACCACAAATAAAAGAGTTGACCCGCTCTCAATTTTCTGAGCCTATCAAAGGCCACAGCAGACTTTACCATTAACTGCCCTCAAGGCACACTTACAAAGAAACAGGGGTATCTTGTACCCAACATACTGGGACTTAGCAGAAAAGAACAGGTTAAGTAAATGGCCCAAAATACCAAGATGAATGGAGGCGTGTATTTGCACTCCTATATGAAACTTCTTAAAACCTAAGAGGAACTAGGCCGATGAAACAGGGGCTATTCGCAAACTATGGAGGTGACTCGTATAAGAAAATTTTTAAGGTATTACAGAAGGGAAGAAAACCAGTTACAAAACGCAGTCACCTCAAACCAATATGAAGGGGAGCTCGAGAGGATAAAGCACTCTCTATCCCCGAATTGCAGTTACAGATCTAATGAAGTTTTTACATCAAACAGCAAAAATTACATGTCGAAAAGGTAGTTTACATTAAAAGGGATTCGGACCGTTCCCGAGGGTTAAACTGCTGAGCTAGCAATAAATAATGATGTTAAAGAGCCATTACCTTATTGAAGAGTTGCTGCCTGATGAAAGAGGCGCTTCCCGCCTCCTGCTACATGTCCATACACTAAGTTAGAAGTTGATGAAGTGGCCGAGAGACAAGAAAATCAGCAGTTTTTATACCCTCGGGGAAAATTCGAGACCTTTCATGAATAAAACAGCCACACCCACTCAATGTTATTGGTCAGTGTAGACAGTACACTCAAAATCAAAGAAGAAAGACATGATTGGTTAAAAATTAATTACAGAAATTCTGGATTGGCTCAATTCAAAACTGGCGGGAAGGAAAGATTAATATTGCCAACCCACAAATGAATGAACGAAATTTAGTAAAGAGAAAACTTATGAATACAAAATTTCTTCAAGAAAAGTTCCTTCACTTCGCACCAGGATACATGATCATAGTCTTTTAGTAGAGACATCTATAAGAGAATGACCACACTTCTTGATCAATGGAAAACAAAACAAGTTGAAATCCACACAGTATTGACAACTTCGTAATCACAACATTTACGGTAGTGACATCTTCTGAGAAACTTATGAGTTGATCCAGTTTCTAAAGTTCACAGTTTCTCCTGTAGGGGAAGATTTATTGGCGCAATATTTAAAACTGCGGCGTAGGGGTGTACAGCCCGGTACAATTATTATTATTATTATTATTATTATTATTATTATTATTATTATTATTATTATTATTATTATTATTATTATTATTATTATTATTGCCTGTAACATTGCCTTATGACTGCAGCACTCCAATCATATAAGAGTCCAGAACACTAACGTTGCCATCTATAAAGACGATATCTATCTAAATAGTTCAGTGACTTAAAGTGGTATTGGGAATGCCTGTTGTATTATTGGGCAACCAAACTGCATTGAAAATCTTCCGTACAGTTGACTGGAGGGCCAAATTTTAGATCCCTCAATGTAAAAGATAATAGTAATAATGTTTTTCCATTTTACGTCCCACTAACTAATTTTGACGGTCTTCGGAGACAAAGGTTATAAGCTAAAGAAGGAATAAAGCTGAAAAGGGAAGATTTTGTTCACTTCAGAAACCAGAGTGGCCCCGGGAAAATTATTCGATTCCCGACCGGGTCAGGGTTTTTAATTGTAAATGATTAACATCCCTGGCCTGGCGACTGGGTGTTTGTGTCGTCCTTAACGCTCCTTTCCTGACATTCAACACTTTACACTTCCGCAATATGCAAATAAACGCAGATACATAACATAATGCAAGTATGGGCAAAAGATTTTAGTTGGTCGACGCCCCGAACAAATAGTATTTAGAAAATAATGGGAGGTCGGACAAAACTGGTGAAAGACAAAAGAGGTGCTAGAGATAATAGGGATTCAACAACCATCGACTGCCCTGCCTTAAATTATTCTAGACTTTAAATGCACAGGATTTCATAAAATAATAATAATAATAATAATAATAATAATAATAATAATAATAATGTTGTTTTTACATTCCACTAACTACTTATACCGAGGTGCCGAATTTAGTCCTGCAGAAGTTGTTTTACATGCCAGTAAGTCTACCGACACGAGGCTGACGCATTTGAGCACATCACCGGACTGAGTGAGGAACGAACCTGCCAACCTCAACCGTTTGAGCCACTCATCCCTGAAATGATAATAATAGCATATTAATAATAATAATTGTACCTGGAGGTACACCTCATCCCCGTGCATTTAAATGAAGCGCTGTAAGGAACGCTATGTATCACACGAAACTTGAAACAGCTAATGCATAAAGTTGGGACATTGATCAGAAGATGTCACTACTAAATAACAGTGTAATATGTTATTTTGAAGTTTTCTAAACTGTCTGGATTTCTTTGTTTTGTTTTGTTTTGGCGTACATCAAGAAGTTCTCACGTTTCTCGATATATGTCTTTACTTAAAAAACTGAGGTAATGCACTCTGGTGCAAGGTGGAATAATTGGTGATTTAAAGAAATTCTGTGTTTATAGGTTGTCTCAACACTTCCTTCTCATCTCGCCAGCTTTTGAGTTTGGCCAATGGTAAATTTCCTGTAATTATTTTTCAGCCAATTATAAGCTTCTTGTAACTTTCTGATTATCCAATAAAATGAGAGGCTGTGTTCGGATTTAGTCCAAAGCTTCCTCGAACCCTCCCCTCTGGTATGAAACTGCGGCTTTTTTTAAGTTACCTTGTCTTATAGATCGTCCAATTACTGAGTGTGTGTGTTAAGGCAGGAGGCGGGGGCCTCGTTCTTCGGCAGGCAGAACATCAGCTAAGATAATGGCCTACAATTTTTCCATCTAAGCAGTTATCTGCGCAAACTGACCCGAAGGGAAGGTTCCAAACTTTAACTATGTAACCGTCAATTTTGTAAACATGTAAATTTTCTTCTTTCTCTTGTAAAACTTCATATAAGTCCTAGAGACTTAAACTGTAAATCGGGGATAGAGAGTGCGTTACCCTCTCTAGTTCCCCTTCAATTTATCTTGAGGTGACTACGATTTTGTAACTGTTTCTCTCCGGTAAATTATTAAATAACTTCTCTTTCGAGTCACTTCAGTAGTGTGGGATTAGCCTCTACATCATCGGGCCACAAGCCCATGTAGGGTTTTAAAACTTGGTTTTCAAGGAACGCAAGTGTACGCCTTCATACATTTTGAGTTTGGGAGAGTAAATTAACCTTTTCTTCTTTTTCACGGAGGCCCAGTAGCATAGGTACTAGATACCCCTGTGTAATAGAAAAGGTGATTACCATGGCGTGTAAATAGTAGGTTGTGCCTATAGAGGCAAGAAATTGTAAGGTTTTATGTAAAGTTGCCTTGAGTAGGCCGTAAGGAACTAAGAGCGCAGTCTCCTTGGTTGAAATTGTAGAGCTTGTGAAGTTCTGCAATAGATTTCTGTGTACTTTTTAGTGGTGCCTTTGGAAGGCCGTAATTATAACGGTTGGAGCAAAGTGCTCTGAAAAATTGTGTATTGGGAGATATCTCTCCTTAGCTAACTAAACGCAACATTTGCGACGTTGTAATCTTGTAAATTTGGAGCTTGCAGCTCAAAAAACTTGTAAATTACCTATCATTGGGTTTTCTACCTTTTTGGTATCAAATTGCTATAATACCTGACATTTTATTCTTTCACAAAGTGAAGCATTTTGCTTGTTAACCTTTAAATTTATTTAAAGAAATATAAACTTTATTTTAAAGATTTGAATTAATCTCTGTCTCTCGTAGAGAGACCCATTCCAGCCCGCGCCTTCTTTCAGCTCTCTCTGTTCCACGTAAAACTCCGTAACAATAATAATCATAATAATAAATTATTACTGTTTAACTGGGTTAAAAATTCATTTTGGACGCTTTGGATATTTCTGTCTCACAGTAGTCACATTACATGCCTCAAACTAGAAGCACGGAGTTGCAGCATCCAAACACGCTGCCGACTTCAGGAGGGATAGAAATAAGTATCTTAAATAACAAAGATCAATGCCTAAGTGATAGCGTCATGTAGGTAGGCCATTTCAAACAACACTTACAGATATTGATTACTAGACTTGAAGTATGATCACACTGGGTGTTTCCGTATGCAAGTAATATCTATTTTTACTACGTTTAAGACTCATTTTGGGTGATGTAACATTTGCCAATAAGTGTGGGACTTCATTATTGATGACGCTGCTTGCACGGGAAGTGTAAATCTGTCCTACCCGGAAATGGCACGTACTTGAACAAATTACTTTTCAAGTTAGCGAGTGTGTGTGTGTGTGTTATCGCTAATGAAATCGCGCTGCAGTGGAACCTGCCGGACGATAAACCCGGGAGTTTATATCCTATATTCCCTGACTCCGTAATCTGACGGAGATACTCGGAGGTGGGTTAGTAGGAAGACAGGAACGACTATAGCCGTCATATACAAGTATTACGGAGACAGGATTGAGTTCAGCAAGGCTGACATTAGACACGAGACACTACATCCTATTTGCAACCAAATGATTATTACACTACACCAAGCGAGAGTTAAAATAAAAGGATATCCTCTAATATGTCAGTATTACCTTTTCTTTTCCTTCAAACTGTGTTCAAAATATTGTACTCTATGAAATCACCAACTTTTAGCATCCTAGTTAGCAAACTTTGATTTTGGGTTTGGATTACTGATAGAATGGGCATACATAATTCATTCTTCGCTAGTGAGAATTAAATACCACACACTTAATAACTTGCATCTTGCCGTTGCATTTGCACGGCTAAATATGCTTTGAAACATGACAGGTCAGAATGCATTCGCTAATGCTTGGGTCACTATCCATGCAAACGAAACCGGTTATTTCGAAATACACCACAGACCATTCCGGAAAAATTTCCATGTTTCTTTGCTCAAAGATCATGACCATTTTCATGCCAATTCTTTGAAACACTACTTCTCACAGGACGAGTTGGCCGTGCGGTTAGATTCGCGTAGCTGTGAGCTTGCATCCGGGAGATAGTGGGTTTGAATCCCAATGTCTGTAGCCCTGAAGATGGATTCTCGGTGGTTTCCTATTTTCACACCAGGCAAATGCTGGGGCTGTACGTTAATTAAGGCCACGGCCGCTTCCTTCCCACTCCTAGACCTTCCCTATCCCATTTTCGCCATAAGACCTATCTGTGTCGGTGCGACGTAAAGCAAATAGCAAAAAAATTAACACTAATTTTTATCCTGTCTGTACCTACATAGTTTATGAAATTACTTGGAGTCCACTTCCTTAGCTAAATGGTCAGCTTAGTAGCCTCGGTTCAGAGAGCCTGGGTTCCAGTTGTGTCGGACTGGGGTGTTTAACCGCCTCTGGTCGATTCCACTAGCTCGGATGCTGGGTATTGGTGTTCGTCTTAATACGCATCTTCACTTACACACAAGCTGCCTCTGTAGATCAGTGGCTGAGTGTCGGCCTCCGGATCCCAAGTTAACGGGTTCAAAACCGGCAGATGTAGTCGGATTTTTGAAGGGCGGAGAAACGTCATTTCGACACTCCATCTAATACTATATCGGCATATAAAAGATCTATGGTGACATGTGGTGTTTACCTGACAAAATTCATTAAAACTCAGCCGTGAGCGCCCAAGAAACTTTCGGTTTATTTTGCCATCTAGTAGGCTTAGAATAAAATGGAACGTCGAAATTGGGGTGGGTAATGGTTTTTGTCTTAATACGCATCTTCACTTGCACACAAGTTGCCTCTGTGTATCAATGTCTGCACAGGGTAGCTGAGGTCGTACGATTATTATTATTATTATTATTATTATTATTATTATTATTATTATTATTATTATTATTATTATTATTATTATTATTATCGTTATACTCAACACATCGCACTACTATCCTCCACACAAACACGCAGTAGTGAAGAACTCCCTCACATCCTTCATAGAAAATCTAGCAAAAATGGGCAAATGGAAGGAAAATACACTAAAGCGAATTACTGTAAATAACCTTCGACAGCAAGTGCTGTCTACATACGATTATATATTCAATACCTTTTATGGTTATGGATATTTTGTTTAAAGGAAAGTATTACAAAATAATTAGGGTTAGGGTGACATCCCAACACCATTAGTTTCATGCAGTGTTACATAAACTTAGGTAATGACCACGTGCGTTAAGTCGCTAGTGGGTCAGTTTAATATGTGTGGACTTAGGCGATATGTCTGCTATCAAGGGCCATCTGTCAGATTATTGCCCATCCTTCACCATTTTAGCTGCAAAATAATTTAAGGATAATAGCTTTCATACGGTCAAAATGGCTTCCTTCAGAATCTTACTCCCAGCTGAATAATGAATTATCTCACGACAGGAGATGTCATAGACACAAGTTATCAGATGTACAAAGAACACGGATAAGCTGGTCATGATATTTCGAACTCCTTACATTACGCAACATCTGTCACGAAACTCCAAACATCGGATGATCTTACCTACTTGGGGTGGGGGATGGAATTAATCTCTTACGGGAAACTCGATGAATATGTGGACATAGAGCATCATATTATTCATTATTGCGGATGGCAATATTTAATGTGATCAATGTGCTTTAATGTATCGTATTTCATCTTTCCTGATTTTTGGAATGATCTACGTCCATGATAGGAAATTAACATGTGACCATGTTTACAATGTGTCAGTACATAAAGCGCCAAATATTCTGAACAACAATGCTTGAAGCCAGGAAATTAGTAGCCTATAAGCAGTCGAGTTATTCACTTGCTTTATATAAAGTCTTGTTCGCTGTAGTGAGATTTTATTCTAACTAGTGAATTAGTAGGTGATTTGAACGCTATGAATGCTGTTGATATGAAAATAATGATGAAATGCTCAAACTGACTAACATTATTAAGGAAAAATGGGCTTATTGATAGTTTTTATTTTCTCAGCCACTTTTGATTAAGAAGTGTGTGTTCAAAAGGTTCTCTTCCACTTCAAAAATGTTGTAGTATTTTGTCCATATGCACTAGAATAGTTGAATAATATCGATGGGCCATGAGCAAACCGGACCGGAAAAATGTAATTCTATAATAGTAGTACCATACACTACCATGGGTACGTTCCATGTGCCATTCATTGTACGTCTCACAACTCGCTTAGGGTGGAAATAGCGCCTTTTGAAATGACATCCCTCAATTATGCTTTCGTTGGGTATTTTTCAACACATTTCAATCTATAACAATACTAGCAAAAGTACCCGTGCTTCGCTACGATATTCTACATTGTAGTCGAATATCGAAATAAATAGTGTACATGCAGTAAATAAGATTGTTTTAAAATTGCATGTCTCTTAGCGTTATCCGAGAAACAGCAAGGGGAAGTCCCCATACTTTGTTTCAAATGTGAAGTGTTTGTTACGGATTTGTGATATAACGGCAACTCACTTGCCTACTTCCACTCTCAATCGAGTTTGAAAGTTTACACTATAATAGCAGCCCCCATTGCCTACTGCGCGGTCACAATCGATTTGGGGAGTTTTCGTTATAATGACATCCCCCTTTCCTACTTCCAGACAGTTAACAGTTGAGGAGTTTTTATTATAATGGCAGGAAACTACCCTACTATCAGTCGAAATTGAGTTGTGCAGTTATCATTATAATGTCAGGCTCCTTTTCCTACTGCCAGTCACACCAAGTTGGTAGTTTCCATCAAAATAGCAGGCCACTATGCCTAATGCCAGTCACATTTTAGATGAGTACATTTGTTTATAATGGCGGACACCCTTGCCTACAGACAAACACATTCGGGTAGAGGAGTTTTAAACAAAACTGCATGCTCCCTTGCCTTCTGCAAGTCAAATGGAGAAGTGAACTTTACCTTACTATGCTAGGCCATCCCTACTAATGCCAGTTACACAGCAGTTAGAGAAGGACCCCGTTCCTACAGCCAGTCAAAGTCAGTGTGGGGAGTACTGATAACAATAGCAGACACACCCTTTCTCTATCGCTACAAATCGACATCAGTGAATGTACATAGATCGACATACGAAAGTATATGCGTGTTTACAATATTGCAGACTTTCATTTACAGATTAACTCCTGCTAAACGTACGTCATATCGACAAAGGATTGTACCATAAGACGCCGCATTTTGCGTCCTAAATGGCTGATCCTATGATATCTCATCTATTCTTGGGTCTGATTGAGTTAGAAACGTTGAACAGAGAAAACGTTTTGTAAGATTATCTCACATTGCATTACTTTTCGGATAATTATGTGACAGATACATACAAAGCATTTGGCTCACATATGGCTACTGGGTGGGCCAATTTCCGTGAAGAGTTTGATGATTGTATATTTCCTATAAGCATTGTCAGATACGCGGTATTGTTTCACAAGGGATGATATGCACATGAAGTCCATCAGAACAACTTTCGTTGTATTCGTTTTCCTATGCTGATATGTAAATTAAAATAAACGTAACCGTACAGTACCGTACGAATGCATGTTTGCAGGACATATTTAAGCACTCCTAGAAAATGATGTATTTAAAGTTAATTTGCCTGTACACATTACCTTAAGAAAATGAACACAACGAAAATTGTTCTGATGGACTGCATATCAGTATGCGGCTGGGAGACGTGACCAGTCTTAAGTGAAATAATTGGATTCGAATAGCATTGTCACATTAGCGGTTCTGACTCCACAGTGACGATATGATGTTTCTGAAGATATGCATGCTCATATTTCCACCTTTCTGAATCGTCGAGGATTAACTTGGAAGGGGAAAGATAAATGTTCTGCTATACAACTAGCCGCTTAAAAAAAAAATCGTGTGGCTTTCTAGCCTGGTGCAGCCCTCGTAAGGCAGACCCTCCGATGAGGGTGGGCGGAATCTGCCATGTGTAGATAGATAACTGCGTGTTATTGTGGTGGAGGATAGTGTTATGTGTGGTGTGTGAGTTGCAGGGATGTTGGGGACAACACAACCACCCAGCCCACGAGCCATTGGAATTAACGAATGAAGGTTAAAATCCCCGACCCGGCCGGGAATCGAACCCGGGACCCTCTGAGCCAAAGGCCAATACGCTGACCATTCAGCCAACGAGTCGGACAAAGTAAACTCGTGTCCTCATCCAGAGGTGGTGCAGCTCTTTTCAGGCACACCCCCAGTTGAGGTTAGCTGCATGTACCATTTCAACCACATACTAGCCCTCCTGCAATTCTTAATTTTCTGGCAGTACCTGGAATCGAACCCGTGCCTCCGACGACGGCAGCTAATAACACTTACCGTTACTTTACGGAGGCGGACAACTAGCCGCTATATTGTACTCTTATGAATATATATGGTCCTGTGTGCAGCCTTCCGTAGGCAAACCCACTGTGGAGTGCGGGCGGTATCTGCCGTGTGAAGTACTAAGTGTTTATGTGTGAAGGAGTGTGTATGTGTGGAGGAACGCGTTATTAATCTTGCCTGAGTTGCAGGCAAGTGTAGCGACAGCACAAACACTTAGTCTACAAACCAAAGGAATTAATCATCAGCGGTTAAAAATCACAGCACTCTACCGCGAATGGTACTCAGCTTATAGGAACAATTCCAGAATTGATACTCTCACCAGGACAGCTATTGTTTAGAAGGCTTCGAGGTAATTTACCAGTACGTTACGATCCTTCCCTATCAGAGGAATAACAGAGTTAACGAACGTAAATAATTTCAAAAAGACGTATCAGAGCACTGTGCATAAAGGATTTCCTGGACGTTGAATATTGGCCACTTGGAGTTCTCAAGCCATTTCAAGGCTTACATAGAAGAAGTAAGAGGAGCATTCAACATATCACTGAGCCGTCTCGGCTTCTAGACAAAGTACTTGACAAGTGGGACCAAATAGGGAAGATTGTTCACCACAAACTAGCCATCTAGTGAGGGATTCCTTGCCACACAGCAAACAGAATCCGCTTAATGTCCCGGAAAACGACTCCCATAAATTGCTGGCGAACTGCTGCAGAGTAGGCTATGTACGTAACGCGACTCGCGTTAGCATAACATGAACACGTTCTATTTAATACAGCACCATACTACAAGAGCACTCATAATTCAACCAGAATAGAATTTCTTTCTTTCCCTGGAAGGTTCTCCGTTCGGTTTTAAATCCGTTAATTCCTTATCAATAGATGGTGGCTCAGTAGGCTATCAAAATAAATGTATAGTGAACCGTTTTGTGAAAGATTTCCTTCAGGATATCAAACACACTTCAAACTCTCTTCCTGAGATACAATCGTGGCCGAGATGGGTCATATTTATCATTTCTATTTATTTAATTCTGCTTTTTATTCAAGACCATTTAAATCAGGTCTAGGTAACCAGCTTACACCCATCCACATCACTTGTTACCAGCACTTAAGCTGGTTTAAGTTTGTAAATTCTAGATTAGATTTATTTATTTATTTATTTATTTATTTATTTATTTATTTATTTATTTATTTATTTATTTATTTATTTATTTATTTATTTATTTATTTATTCGTGCTGGAGTAACCATGCATATACTTACGTATAAAATGTGGAAACAGAATTATAATAGGAAAAGGCTTATTGATTCAAACCCATACACCACGAAAAGTACAGATTTCAATGAATAATATATTTCTTTTAAGTCTCTTGCTAATCCAACACCCACCACCCAATTGCACTACAGCCCTTGAAGGGCCTTGGCCTATCGAGCGACCGCTGCTCAGCCCGGAGGCCTGCAGATTACGAGGTGTTGTGTGGTCAGCACGACGAATTCTCTCGGCCGTTATTCTTGGCTTTCTAGACCGGGTTCCTAAACCAAGAGATAATCTAATATTGTGTCTTCATCCTTCTCATAACGAATTTTCATACCGTCCTCAGTATCACTGACGACCAGCAACGTAACAACGACCGGTTCTGAAACGACTTGAAATTGATTTATTCGCTAAAATTTCTTACAGCAATATTTCTTCGTGTTTCCCTCAAACAGTACTGTTTTCCCTTTTTCAAAATATTAAGATCATCTGCAGAAGCACCCTTAATAATAGTTCTCTGAGCACCGATATATTGTTTACGAGGCTTCAAGGATCAGAGGGATTCATTTGGAAGTTCCGAGCATCCACGGCACTGCACCGTGCATTTAGTGTGTGTGTGTGTGTGTGTGTGTGTGTGTGTGTGTGTGTGTGTGTGTGTGTGTGTGTGTGTGTGTGTGTGTGTGTGTGTGTGTGTGTGTGTGTGTGTGTGCCTGATGAGCAGTCCAAAACGTATACGTGGGTGTAGTTTCAATTATTAGACTTGTAATCTGAACGGATGTATCCTTGGTTGAAAAGACGTAACCGAGGGGTTATATATTCCTTCATATTGCGCCATGGGTAGAGCGTGATATCTGACTGAAACTGGCAACAGTTTTTCACCAAGTTAGCCACGTTTCGACACAAACCAATACATGTGAGATTTTTGAAATTTAAAGTTTCGTACGACAGGTCTGGATTCTACATATAACTGTAGGTCCCGCGGACATGGTCCCGATATCAATATCCACGTAAAACTACAAGCTTGCTTGGTTACTTTCTTATACTGTGCTAAATTAGAACGATGCTACAGGTTTGAAAGGTAAACAACATTTCTCTAAAAAAATTTCAGTGTTTAAGATGCCACGTATTCAAAATATTAGGATATCATTAACTACTCTAAAATTAACAAATGACTTGTAACTACTAAATGGTACAGATGTTATGTATTGCAACTAATTTAATATAATGGCCCACACTGCACAGTTTTCTTCTAAATAAACTAATGTGTATGATTGGTCATACGCTGAAGGAAGCCAAGAGATATCAACATAATTTCGGAAGCACTGAGAACAGTTGGCTACCGTCCTACAACTGGTTTACATTTAAGTGTGAACATATTCCATGGATGTAGTTTCAGAAGAAGGATTTACTATTCTCGTACACACAACAGACTTTGTAGAGCACTCTGTCAATAATAAAATATTTTTGTTTTTAATTCTTTCATTATGAACGTATTAATGATATTCAACGTCAGTATTTAACATTCAAAACTTTATATATCGTCGTTGCCGGGACAAAATGTGATACTATTTTTGGAGATATACTGACCCGCAGCACATACATTATGAAGAGCGAGAATGCCTTGACAATATTCACACATTATTGCACCTTAGATGACAGAACCTTACCGACCAAAGTTCTAAGCTAAAATATTTCACATAGGAGGTTTTTTCCCGGTAGCGACGATATATATCATTTCTGATTAGATAATAAGCATTAAAATATCCATATTCACCCTTATTATGAGATATTGATAGTGTACTTCTACCAATGCAAAGAATAATACAAATGTTTACTGATAAAGCATAACAAAAATGAAACTATTCTTAACATTATTGTATTATGTTTTGAAATATCACTGAAAACTATATAGTAAATTTTCATCCATATCTGACCCTGAGGCTAACATTCATTTTTGTGGTCGATGTCAGAAATTTCATTTATTCTGTTAATGCTGGGCTGAGTGGCTCAGATCGTTCGATCCTGGATCAGTCCGATGATATTTGAAGATACTCAGATACGTCAGCCTCGTGTGGGTAGATTTACCTGCACTAAAATACCTCCTGCAGGACTAAATTCCGGCACCTCGGCATCTCCGAAAGCCATAAAGATAGTAGGTGGAACGTAAAAACAATAACATTATTTATTATTACCTTCTGCTAAGTACAAGTACCGCATGGTTTTCCCTATTATAATGATTGTGTTTTAAATTTAGTTCGATGCCATTAACTCTCTTCTTAATGTTACTTGGTTCAATTTAGCAAATATCATCCTTATCTCAGTTTTATCCTATCATGAACTAGTATGCGTACATGTGTAAAAGTTATGAATGATGGAATTTACTGTATAACCTCGGAAATGAGGACGAAAAAGCTGCGTCATTTTAGTTCAACAGCACATATCATACAGTATTCCACATGAACTCCGCCATACCACCAACGTAGGGTAGTGGGATCCGGAGTCAGTACATGTATTCTCTGCCCGCACCCACACATACAATACAGTGGTGAAAACGAGATGGTCCAAAAACAATTTTGATAAGATTTCCTCGTGCACATTAAATCCAATCTGATTTTTAGGTTGCTTAGTGGGGGTAACTGACATACGACGTCTCATTCATCCCAAACAAAATAGTTTTGTTATGAGGAGTCAGTGGACTGTATAATCGATTCATCTTTCGATATAACTTCACGAACCTTAGCAGCACACACAGTTACTGTATTCGGTTGCGGTTGAAATCGGTGACGTTTCAGACAACTGCATGTAAATTATAGCAAAGTAAAGTTTGAAATCCCGTGTAGGTTGAGATGAATTGCAATAAGTATGGATATTAATTAAGTGAAGTAACAGTATATCTCGAAAAGCTTCTCGCAGGTTTCCAGCAAGGCTATCCGCTGTAATTCGACTGTGTCCCTTAACGTAAGACATGATCCTATTGAGGGATTTTAGTGACTAGATGTCTACTGCTGAAGGATTGATATTTGTGTCCTTTCAGGAAAATGAAACTTGCTGAACCGTACTGTAGAAATGTATGTTTGCATAACATATTTGCCCTGTCCTAGAGTATTTAAGATTAATTTTCCTTTACACATGCACATAGGAAAATGAACTCACGAAGATTGTTCTGATGAACTGCGTATCCATATGTGGCTGGGAGACGTGACCAGTCTTAAGGGAAATAATGGATAGGAAGAGCATTGTCACATCGGCGGTTTTGGCACAGCAGCAATGATATCGTAAATATGGTGTTATGTAGGATATGCAGGCTATCCGACACAGTTTGGCCTGCTTGGAGTGGTTCAATGATTCTTTCTAGAATAACATTGTCGTATTTGAGCCTTCCTGACAGTAATGTGGGATTTTAACCGAGATTTGTCAAAAAAAGAATGGTTTGGAGACTGGGATATTGTGCTGCCCTTACAATCCATAACCCGTTCCTCCACGTCAATTGCATGGAGAGTAAGGCTGCAAGACATACACGGTATTATTATTGTAATTATTATTATTATTATTATTGTTGTTGTTGTTGTTGTTGTTGTTGTTGTTTTACACCTTAAAAGATTACGTAGTAGACTAAGAAGGCATCGTGTACAAGAGTACAAATAAAAGATTGATATGATGACTGCTATATTGGGGGACAAACACTTCAGTCATTGACTCATGTGGGTTGGGCACATACAATTTTAATACCAGTTCAAACAGTGTAGTTCATCGGCGCGTAATATTTCACTGTTTTTGTTTGAGTCTTCAGTCCACGGAATCGTTTGATCCAGCTTCCCATGCCACCGCATCATCTTCTAAACTTTTCATTTCCATATAACTACTACGCCCTACGTCTGCTCTAATCTGCTTGTCATATTCATACTCTGGTCTACCCCTACCGTTCGTGCCGCCTACACTTGCCTCAAAAACTAACTGAACAAGTCCTGAGTGTCTTAAGTTGTGTCCTATGATTCTATCTCTTCTTCTCGTCATGTTTAGCAAATAGATCTCTTCTCTCCAGTTCGATTCAGTATTACTTTATTCGTGATTCCATACATTCATTTCACCTTCAGTATTTTTCTGCAATACCACATTCCAAAAGTTCTTGTTTTCTTCCTTTATGAGCTATTTATCGTCCATCTTTCACTTCCATGCCATGGTACCATCTATATGAGTTTTCAGAAATATATTTCTAATTCCTATATCAATGTTCGAAGTGAGTAAATTTATTTTCTTAAGTAAGGTATTCATTTCTTGTGCTAGTCTGCATTTTATGTCATGCTTACTTCTGCCATCGTTAGTTACTTTACTAACCCTGTAACAATATCCATCTACTTCCTTTAAGACTTCATTTCGACTGCACTCCATTACTTTTATTTAGGACTTATTTATTCTTATCTTGTACTCATTCGCCAAGACTCTAACCATACCAATCAGGAAATTCTCCTGATCTTCTGCAGTCGCAGATAAAATTAAACATCACCGGGAAATCTCAGGGTTTTGATTCCCTCCACTTATATTGTGATTCTCTTTCCAAATTCCTCTTCTATTTACCCCCTGTTATATACACTGACTGACAGAGCAAATGCAACACCAAGAAGGAGTGGTTCGAAAGGGATGAAAGTTGGGGAAAAAACAGAGACGGCACGGACGAATAATTGATGTTTATTTCAAACCGATATGCAGGTTACACAATGCGCACGGCATCGACTCAGTAGGATGTAAGACCACCGCGAGCGGCGATGCACGCAGAAACACGTCGAGGTACAGAGTCAATAAGAGTGCGGATGGTGTCCTGAGGGATGGTTCTCCATTCTCTGTCAACCATTTGCCACAGTTGGTCGTCCGTACGAGGCTGGGGCCGAGTTTGCTAACGGCGTCCAATGAGATCCCACACGTGTTCGATTGGTGAGAGATCCGGAGAGTACGCTGGCCACGGAAGCATCTGTACACCTCGTAGAGCCTGTTGGGAGATGCGAGCAGTGTGTGGGCGGGCATTATCCTGCTGAAACAGAGCATTGGGCAGCCCCTGAAGGTACGGGAGTGCCACCGGCCGCAGCACATGCTGCACGTAGCGGTGGGCATTTAACGTGCCTTGAATACGCACTAGAGGTGACGTGGAATCATACGCAATAGCGCCCCAAACCATGATGCCGCGTTGTCTAGCGGTAGGGCGCTCCACAGTTACTGCCGGATTTGACCTTTCTCCACGCCGACGCCACACTCGTCTGCGGTGACTATCACTGACAGAACAGAAGCGTGACTCATCGAAGAACACGACGTTCCGCCATTCCCTCATCCAAGTCGCTGTAGCCCGGCACCATGCCAGGCGTGCACGTCTACGCTGTGGAGTCAATGGTAGTCTTCTGAGCGGACGCCGGGAGTGCAGGCCTCCTTCAACCAATCGACGGGACGGGAAATTGTTCTGGTCGATATTGGAACAGCCAGGGTGTCTTGCACATGCTGAAGAATGGCGGTTGACGTGGCGTGCGGGGCTGCCAGCGCTTGGCGGCGGATGCGCCGATCCTCGCGTGCTGACGTCACTCGGGCTGCGCCTGGACCCCTCGCACGTGCCACATGTCCCTGCGCCAACCATCTTCGCCACAGGCGCTGCACCGTGGACACATCCCTATGGGTATCGGCTGCGATTTGACGAAGCGACCAACCTGCCCTTCTCAGCCCGATCACCATACCCCTCGTAAAGTCGTCTGTCTGCTGGAAATGCCTCCGTTGACGGCGGCCTGGAATTCTTAGCTATACACGTGTCCTGCGGCACACGACAACACGTTCTACAATGACTGTCGGCTGAGAAATCACGGTACGAAGTGGGCCATTCGCCAACGCCGTGTCCCATTTATCGTTCGCTACGTGCACAGCACAGCGGCGCATTTCACATCATGAGCATACCTCAGTGACGTCAGTCTATCCTGCAATTGGCATAAAGTTCTGACCACTCCTTCTTGGTGTTGCATTTGCTCTGTCAGTCAGTGCATAAATATTGAAAAGAAGGGGGAACAAACAGCAGCCTTGCCTCACTCCTTTCTGGAATGCTGCTTCTTTTTCAAATCCCTCGATTCGTATCACTGTAGACTTACTTTTTTAATTGTAGATCAGTATTAGTCCTCGGTACCTGATCCCAATTACTTTCAAAACTTCAAAGCTTGGTCCAATCAACATTATAGATTGCCGTTTCTAGATCTATTAACGCCATGTACGTGGGCTTGTCCTTAATTCGGTCCCCTAAGATCAGACGTAAGTCAGGATTGCTTCACATGTTCCAAACTGATCTTCTCCAACTCACTTTCAACTTGTCTTTCCATTCTTTTGTAAATAATACTGGTTAAAATTTTGCAAGCGTGAGATACTAAACGAATGGTGCGGTAGTTTTCACACTCGTAAGCACCGGCTTTCTTGAGAATAGGCGTAACAATATTCTGCCGAAAATTCTCCTGTATCATACATCTTACACACTAAATGGAATAATCTCCTCGTGCTGGTTTATCCAAAGGCAGTCAGTAATTCTGAGGTTCCTGGTTCCTATTTAGGCCTCTCAAAGCTCTGCAAAATTCTGACCTCAAGATTTGGTCTCCCATTTAATCAGCATCAAGAGCCACTTCTTGTTCCAGAACTAAATCATCTACGTCTTGAACTTGATACAACCGTTGGATATCATCGCTGCCAGGACAAAACCTACTATGTGAAATATTTTAGCTTAGAATATTTGCCAGTAAGGTTTTGTCGTCTAAGGTGCAATATTGTGTGAATATTGTCAAGGCATTCTCGCTCTTTATAATGTATGTGCTCCGGGGCAGTATATCTCCAAAAAAATTATCACATAGGAGGTTTCGTCCCGGCAACGACAATATGTTCCTGGGATCTTCCTGCCTGTCTTCTTTCTCTAGAAGTGGTTTTCCATCTGAGCTCTTTATATTCATACACCTAGTTTTCCTTTCTCCAGACGTTTCCTTGATTTTCCTGTATGCAGCATCTACCTTTCCCAGGACCATACAACTTTCAGCATCCTTGGGCTTCTCTTTCAGCCATTCTTCCTTATTTTTCCTGCACTTTCTATCCACTTCATTATTGAATTGCCTATATTCTTTTCTGCACTCCTTATTTTTGCATTCTAGTACTTTCGTCGTTCATCACTCTGGTCTAGTATCTCCTGTGTTATCGATTGGCAATTTTAATCGCGTATGTTTAATTCTTCTGGCTCGGAAATGGGTGTTTGTGTTTGTCCCAGCACTTTCCTCTTCATATTCGCACAACACACTACCAACCACCACAGAAACACGCTATAGTGATTACATTCCTCCGTACAGGGTTGGTGTCAGGAAGGGCATCCGGCCACAAAACAGGGCCAAATCCATATGTGCAACACAGTTCGCACCCGCAACCCCACGTGTGTGTGAAAAGCGGTAGAAGAAGAAGCGTTATTTCTAGGTTCAACTATGATATCCAAGAAGAGAAAATGATTTTCCATTCTTCAGTAAAATCTAATTACGTTGATTTTTAACAACACAGTTATTAAGTTCGTTTAATCATATTTTCAAACGTCATTCTACATTTTACTACATTTCCTCCATACGATACCTTTAGTTTGTTTGTAGCACGTAATTGAATGATACCGAGACTTGGAACCTCTACTAAATAGGAAACTCCTCAACCTCATGACATGAAAAGACTGAAAATAATATGTCAAGAATAACAAGAGTGAGTCTATGAAAAAATGAAAATGTAATAATTATTTTATGTCTCGTCACTGCGAGTCAGCTACGGTTTTCAGCACCCTGTATCAAAAATGTTAAAATAATATAACTCTATACCTTGTTGCAGAAGTTGTTGTGGGTATCATGTATATTTAAGCTGCCTTCTAAGATATCATGTGTCTTAAATTCAGAATGTAAATTAAAATCTCTTCCGTAACCGTAGTCTTAACTCAAGACTAGTTGGAAACTATATTTCCATTGATTTAATTTAATTTCACGTGGCTATTTCTAGCCGAGTGCAGCCCTTGTAAGGCAGACCCTCCGATGAGGGTGGGCGGCATCTGCCATGTGTAGGTAACTGCGTGTTATTGTAGTGGAGGATAGTGTTATGTGTGGTGTGTGAGTTGCAGGGATGTTGGGGACATCACAAACACCCAGCCCCCGAGCAATTGGAATTAACCAATGAAGGTTAAAATCCCCGACCTGGCCGGGAATCGAACCCGGGACCCTCTGAACCGAAGGCCAGTACGGTGACCATTCAGACAACGAGTCAGACATTTCCATTGATAAGAAATTGTGAATTATCCGCTCTGTTTATCAGCTGAAGTGATTTTGATAATCCGTGAGTATTTTATGGAAATAAATATCGATCCACAGGTGATCAGGTCTTAACCTCAAGACGTGACTTACGAAGTTTTCATACCTCAAGTTTTTGAAGCAGCATCATTCACAGGAATACCAACATAGATGCATTTGTCGTTAAATTGGAGGGAATGAGCCGAAAGACAATGTCAATCATTTCTTATTAAAGTGACTACGATTCAAATTCTTGTCATTGATGTGCTTTTTATGATGGGAAGTCAGGTCGCTGTGGTTCATATTCGACGTAGGACTGTAGGTCTGCTGACTATAATTAGGTGATACTAAAATCTTGTATGTTTCTAACATTAACAACACATTCGTTAATTAGTATAAAAATACAGCCAATGGTAAAGTTCAACTTAGTGCATGGATATCAGTCCTATTCCTTAATTCATACACCGTTTACTTTACGCGTCGTACAGGCATTACGATTCTCATGCACCTAAGTGAACTCCCCAAAACCTGAATCAATCAACTAGAAAAAAAATGAAAAAATGAAAACCTACAACCTGTATTCCAGTCATTGACCGGGTCAGGGATGTAATGAATGAAATATATATAGGCTGTTATTACAATGGGGTCGCCACTCCCAAGGTGATTTATTAATGAGTGATAAATGATATGAAATGATAATGGAGAGTGTTGCTGGAATGAAAGATGAGAGGGAAAACCGGAGTACCCGGAGAAAAACCTGTCCCGCCTCCGCTTTGTCCAGCACAAATCTCACATGGAGTCACCGGGATTTGAACCACGGTATCCAGCGGTGAGAGGCCGACGCGCTGCCGTCTGAGCCACGGAGGCTCTCAATCAACTAGAATGGAAGAAAAATGCTATCAGGGTTTCTTAACATTAGATCATCTAGATAAAGAGTTATAAAATTGTCGACAACCAACATTATGGAACACTGTCCTCGTAACGTACAGCTAGTGCTTAATTTCATGTATTCATGGAACTTTTTATTATTATTCAAGGGTTTTAGTTGCCTTATTGGATAAGCACGTGTCCACCAAGTTCAACTAGACCATTTTAGGTGACAACTAGGATAATATATAGCGTGATATGGTGAAGTTGTATTTCCTTAATATGAATAAAAATGCTCATACAGCAACTAGGATGCAGATAAATATAAAATGATTGTAGCATGAAATGCAGTAAATCTAACAAAGTTGCAGTTTTAAGTGATTATTAATTCCGTGGTCATAGCCTCGGGTGGCTTAAAAATGTGGTACCTATAGACTCAACAACAGCATCCGTATATATGCAAAGAGACATGATGAGAATAAAAACACATTATGAAATATCAATCGACAATCAGTGAGTTGACTACGCGGTGCGAGTCATGTTGATATCAGCAGCCTTTCTTCGTGGGTTCTCACATTTTACACCCAAAATATGCAAGGATTGTACCTTAATTCCAAAGCTGCTATCGGTCCAGAAGTCACCCCTTCCTATCAGTCCGTCGCCAAAAATTGGTAAGTGTTAGCGTGACCTTAAACTGCGAACAAATTAAAAATATCTTCCGTATACAAGCTACATGTTAATGGAGAATGTCGTCGCTGAAGGAACAATACAACGTATCTGACAATGCTCTTCCTATCCATTATTGTCCTAAAGAATGGTCACGTCTCCCAGCCACATAGTGAATGCAGTCCGTTATAACAATGTTCGTTGTGTTTATTTTCCTATGCAAAAGTGAAAAGCAAAATGAACCTTAAGTGCTGTAAACCATATGAGTGAGTACATAAGTCATGCAAATATACATTCCTAAAGGTTCATTTTCCTTTGGACACCAGCACAGGGAAATGAACGCAAGGAAAAATATTCTGATGGTCTGTACAGTATATCCGTATGTGACTGGGAGGTGTGACTTGTCGTAAGGAAAATAATGGATAGGAAGAGCATTGTGAGATACGAGGTTTTGCTTCGACGATGTATTCTAGTTGCTCCGGGAGATTTCTTTGAAGTTTATGTACAAGAATATTAAACTAACCTACATGTATCCAATACTATTTCAATAAAGAAACCTGACCGCCCATAGTTCTGTCATTTTCCAGAAGAAATAAAAACGGTCTTTACGCATTACATGAATTGCCCTGTTAGTGATTTCGAAGTACTATGTAACTGACTTGTGGATAATTCAATACTGTTTTATACCTATTAAAGAGATTGATGCTCCTCACATAACGGAAATAACTGCAAGCCATCTTAGTACAGTTCTATGGAGACATGGTCTGTAGAAGGTTCTACTATTCGTAACCTCGGTACTAAGTAAGATAAATGACTCAACCCTACGCCCGGCCACCCTTGCCCCCAGGAATAATTAACCTGATGCTTGTTCCTGTTTTAAGCTGAGCACACCGCAGAGCTGTATGTCTCTCCAGAAGTTGAGCACTCGTTCCTAAATTTCCTCGATATCTTTACATTCAGGTCTGATATAAATGTTGTAGAAAATTCATTTCATTTTAAATCACTTCACTTCACTTATATGTTCTTGTTTTTGTAAGTTTTGCTATTCTGTTCCTTCTGAGGTCTACCTGAAGCAACTGCGAGTCCATATTAATTCGGTGAATTCAATGGGTTGGTATTTTCCACAGTTCACTTTACTCTGCATTGCCATTGTCAAATTATTTGACGTCTGGTACGGCGCTGTTATGGTTACCAGTAACAGGTATGTTATAGTGGTATATATTGTCAGTGCTGTGTCAAAACCTCGAACGTGACAACTCTTCTTATCTATTACTTCCCTTAAGACTGGTCACGACTCCCAGCCAAATATTGGTAAACGGTCCTTCAGAAAAATTTTCGTTGATTTAAACTTTCCTCTGCGCATGTGTAAAGGAAAATGAACTTTAAATACATCGTACTCTAAGAGTGAGTAAATTTGTCATGCAAACATACATTCCTCCAGTACGGTACAGTAAGGTGAACTAAACAAAAATTGTTCTCATGGACTGCATAACAACATGTGGCTGGGAGGCGTGACCAGTCTTAAGGGAAATGACGGAGAGGAAGAGTGTTGTCACATTCGCAGTGTTGGCAAAGCAGCGAAGATATTATATTTTGAACTTGTTTGTTCGATAGACTAAAAACTATTTACATTAACTAAGTCGACCCCGGAAAAAAGTACCCTTCTTTACAAATTATTTGAATGTCCCAGTCAGTATTCGTCCAATACACATAACGACGGACAAAATTATTCACCATTGTCACTCCTAAGCGAACGTCATTCAACTTCAACTCGTCGAAAATTCTCAATAATAAATTGCCAGGAATTAACACATTATCGTTCTAGAAGAGAATGTCAACCTTAAATAACTGCTGTTGTTTTTTCTCAAGTCCTGAATAATTTTCTTGATCTCTGGATCATTTTTATTTTAGTATTGATGATTTGCCTATTTATCTGGTCACTGGATATCTGAAATCATTCCATTGTACAACTGGTTAACTTCATATCCCATTAGCACATCGCTGGATGAATTAGAGTGATGAACTGGGGCACGTGAAAGACAGACTACGTTTTGATCTAGAAATCAATAAGTGGTTAGTTGCATAATAAGACCTCGCTGCAGTTAAAAGCTGTCTGAATTGTTCAGCGTGCATTTTCACACGTTTTAAAAAGTTCTTAATAATACCGAAACAAATCCTGGGTCTACCAAAAGGACTGCTGTTCAGCCAGGAGGTCTTCAGATTACGAGGTGAAACATGGTCAGTGTGACGAAACCTTTCGGCTGTTTCGGTTGTTATGGTTTTCTAGGCCGGAGTCGCCACCTCACCGTCAGATAGATCCCCAATAGTAATCACATAGGCGCAGTGGACCTTAAACAAACCCTCAGATCCAGGTTAAGATCACTCTGCTGGCCGGGAATCGTCACCGTGACCTCCGGGTGAGAGGCAGGCGTGCTAACCGTAGACTACGTGGCCGGTGCAGGAAGTATTTCTTATTTTAGGCAATTTAAATAGAAAAATATAACATTAGCGTGTCATGGAAGTTATAACTTTCCGTACTAAGGACCCCCCCCCATGGCGCCACAGCCCTAAAGGGCCTTGGCTTACCAAGCGATCGCTGCTCAGCCCGAAGGCCTGCAGATTACGAGGTATCCTGTGGTCAGCACGACGAATCTTCTCGGCCGTTATTCTTGGCTTTCTAGAACGGGGCCGCTATCTCACCGTCAGATAGCTATTCAATTCTAATCACGTAGGCTGAGTGGACCTCGAACCACCCCTCAGATCCAGGTAAAAATCCCTGCCCTGGCCGGGAATCGCACCCGGGGCCTCCGGGTAAGAGGTAGGCACACTACCCCTACACCATGGGGCCGACTCCGTTCTAAGGATGTCACATGAAAATCGGGATCAGAATTATTGTTAGATTTTTTATTATCGATCGATGATAATCACTGGTGTTAGGACATTTAGCAGAGGTGAGAGGCAGCAGAAGATAGACCTCACGTAAGTTAATAATACAGTTGCTTCCTTTTAATGTGAAGATTAGTTGGAAGAGTCAACCTTCAGATCTTAAGATCGCATGTACAAACGTGGCAGCACTACCGTTTCCTAGGTTAGGCCCAATTGAACCTGTGGGGGGTTATTAAAAGGGCTGCCATGACAAAATATCGACGGCCTAGATTGAATACCTCGTATCTCACAAAGTTCTTCATATCCATTATTTCCCTTAAGACTGGTCACGCCTTCCAGCCGCATTTGGATATGCAGTCCATCGGAACAACGTTCGTTGGGTTTATTTTCCGATGCTTACAAGTAAAGGAAAATGAACCTTATAAAAATTATACTCTAGGAGTTAGTAAATACGTCACGCAGACATACTTTCCTATAGTACGGTACGGTAAGGTTCATTTTCCTTCACACATCGGCAGAGGAAGAAAGAACACAAAGAACATTGTTCTGATAGCCTGCATATTCATGTGTGGCTGGGAGGCGTAACTAGTCTTAAAGGAAATAATGGATAGGAAGAACTTTGTGAGATACGAGGTATTCATTCTAGGCCATCGATATTCAAAATCAAATTTAAAATAATTTATTTTTTAAACATTTATAAACAAAGCTGACCGTTTTCAAAACATCAGCGAGTAAACATTTCAATCCCCGCCTTAGCCTCCCATCGTCCTTCGAATATCGTTCTGCCAATTACTCCAGGATCTATGTTAACACAGTTGTAACTGAACAATTGGCCGCGTGGCTTGGTTCGCATAGCTATAGCTTGTTTTCGGGAGACAGTGGGTTCGAATTCCTCTGTTGGTATCCCTGTAGATGGTTTCCATGGTTTTCCATTTCCACACTAGGCAAACGCTGGAGCTATACCTTAATTAAGGCCGCGGTCACTTCCTCCCCACTCCTATCTCTTTCCTATCCCATAATCGCCACAAGACCTACTGTATCTGTGTCAGTGTGACGCAAACAATTTGTAAAAAAAAAAAAACACAATTGTACAATATACGCCGACATTTATAAAAGTATGTCCTGCATTCTTCACATAATATTCGAACACATACATACATACAGAAATTGAACCGATGGTCTCCATTATCCTCTGATATTATTTTGTACTCGCATACCAGGGTAACAACGAAATTCAACCATAACCATAATTTACAGATGAATCTAATTCGAACTTTGCGCCTACCCTTAACGTCTTTCATAGCAGAAGCTCCTAAACTTATATGTGGATTGGATTGGCCATAAAATTACTGATGTGCTTGGAAAGCAGTCTCGTTTGAGGCAGAAAACGCTGTGAATTGAATTATGAATTGCTGGGTAGATTCGGGATATCTTATTAATTACAATTTCATTTTTGTTAACTTTTAACGCACATCGCAGGTTTTTGGTGACGGAATTCATTAGAAGTAGCAGACGTGAAAGTAGCGAGAACGATTGCTGGTAATATCAGATGGGAATAATGGCAGAATTGTACTCGGAACGAGAAAATAAAGGCTAAATTACTAATGAAGTTGATGGATGTAACCATACACATAAAACGGCTTCGGTGGTGTCATGTGAGGTCAATGGAGAAGAATGGGCTACCAAGGAAATAATGGACCCGGTCATGGAGTGTAAGAGATGTAGAGGGAGATCAAGACGACAATGGTTAGACTGAGTTTCTAACGATTTAAAGATAAGAGGTATAGAACTAAATGAGGCCACATCACTAGTTGCAAATAGATGATTGTGAAGACGTTTAGTTAATTGTAGGCTGTAGACTGAACGCTGAAATATAACAGTCTATATTAGAAATGTATGTATGTATGTATGTATGTATGTATGTATGTATGTATGTATGTATGTACGTATTTCTTTAAAAATTATTTTATGCAATTGTGATACAAACGTGAAAGAAAGAAAAAGATAATTGAATGCAGAGGTAAGAATACTGTCGAGTAGTTATCACAAATAGATGAAAAGTACTGTTTGTTTCTGGTTTTTGATTTTTTGTTTTCATTTGTTGTTTCTTCTTCAGAAAAATTGTAAAGAATTAGGAGGCAATTTTTAGATAGAACTGTTGGTCACAATGATAGTGATACTGACCCTCCTCATGTGTCAACAATTAATTCATCAGATGAGCTAATTAAACCCAACCCCTTCAAGGCACCCCAATCAAATTAAATCCGCTACGAAATAATGACATATGATCAAAGAACGGTTATTACAAATAATCTATTGAAAATAATGGTCCCAAATGATTTCCAGAATCAAATCACGTTCTTAAGAGTGAATTTTTAATCAGACGAGTGTTTATGAATACCATACGCAAGATATTTACAAAATTTACGGTTAATCCCCTAGTCACATTTACCGCATACAAGTATCAGCAGTAATGTACTCTTAAGCAATCGCCATATAATGTGATTCATTACATAACAATCATAGAGCCCCTGTGACTCAGGCGGCAGCGCGCCAGCCTCTCACCGCGTGGTTCCGTAGTTCAAATCCCGGTCACTCCATGTGAGATTTATGTTGGACAAAGCGGAGGCGGGACAGGTTTTTCTCCGGGTACTCCGGTTTTCCCTGTCATATTTCATTCCATTCAACACTCTCAAATATCGTTTCGTTTCATCTAGCATTCATTAATCATTGCCGCAGAGGAGTGCGACAGGATTCGGCAGCCGGCACAATTCCTATCCTCGTCGCTAGATGGGGCTTCATTCATTCTATTCCTGATCCGGTCGAATGACTGGTAACAGGCTGTGGATATTTACCTAGCAATCATATGAATTTTATTTACGTGAGGATAATAATAATGACACCAGACAGAGTAGCTCAGACGGTTAACGCGCTGGCTTTCTGAGCCCAAGTTGTCAGGTTCGAGCGTGGATCAGTCCAGTGGTATTTGGAGGTGCTCAAAAGAGTCAGCCCTGTTGTACTAGATTTACCGGCAAGTAAAGGAACTCGTGCGGGACAAAATTCAGCAACTTCGATGTCTCCGAAAAGTATTAAAGTAGTTAGTGGTACGTGAAGCCATTATTATTATTATTATTATTATTATTATTATTATTATTATTATTATTATTATTATGGTAATTCTTCTTCTTTTTCTACCGCTTGTCCCACACTTGTGGGGTAGCTGGTGTGAACTATGTAGCACATGTGGATTTGGCCCTGTTTTACGGCCGGATGCCTTTCCTGACGCCAATCCTATACGGAGGGATGTAATCACTATTGCGTGTGTCTGTGGTGGGTGGTAGTGTAGTGTGTTGTGTGAATAAGAAGAGGGAAGTGTTGGGACAAACACTAACACCCAGTCCCTGGACCAGAAGAATTAATCAGAGGCAATTAAAATTCACGACCCGACCGGGATTATTATTATGGTAATTATCACGCCCTTATTGGTGCATACAATGGATCTACAATACGCAAATATTGATTCTCAGACACTCTGCACAACAAGATATTTTAATATTAGTTTCCAAGCAAAAGAAGAAATCAAGCAAGCAAGCTTGTAATTTTACGTAACTGTTTATGTCCCCATCATAGCCATGATACCTCCAGTTTTCACGTGGAATCCAGACCACAGGGACGTAATTGTTCATTTAAAATATATAACATATCGTCACTTGAGAAACAATGTATGAACCTTACTGTACCGTACTGTATGTTTGCATGACGTATTTATGCACTCCTACAGTATAATCTATCGTACTTAATGTTCGTTTACCTTTATACACACGCATAGGAAAATTGTTCTGATGGGCTGCATATTCATGTGTGGCTGGGAAGCGTGACCAGACTTAAGGAACGTAATGGATAGGAAGAACCTTGTCAGACAGGCGGTATTGTTTCTTAAGCAACAATATATTTGCCGGGCATCGAACCACAGTGATCTTGGGAAGAAGCCAGTGACTGTGCCACTCGAATATCACCCCCTTATCAGTTTTCACTCGCATGACATTTTACTGATATATTTCCTTTTAACAGACGTCTGAAATTTTTTTGTCTCTCTAATAATGGAGATACTTTATCCGTAGTATCAAATACCGATATTGCTCATTCTAACGTTACAAAAACTTAACAACGGAGATTTATTCTTGGTAAGTTCCAAAACTGCCTGCTGTCGTTTCTTAATGGATACAGTACTTTTGCATACATCTCTTGACACAGGCCAGAGTTAAGTGTAGCTTCCACTGAAGTCCCAGTCTCATCCATGGCTGTGACAATATGGAAGCTGCTGGGGTATGGGTGGTGCTGATTAATGACATTCAGAGCACAACCAGTGTGTCTGAGTGTCATGAAAGGTGTTGCTCATAGGGTTAGTTGTGCTACAATAGCACTGTCTGGCCCAGTGAGGAAAGCAATGGCAAACTACCTCACTCCTCATCTTGCCTAGTACGCCTCATTTTGTTACTGGCATTGGTTTTTGTGGTTTCCCTATAACTGCATAGCCTTTGGTGATGCTATTTGAGGATCCAACCAGCCTCTGGGCTGATGACCCAACAGACAGACAAGTTCCAAGTGATTCACCTTCACCTCATTTGAAACACTAGAGAGCGCTGTTTAGTGAACTGAGTCCATATTGCCT
Source organism: Anabrus simplex (assembly GCF_040414725.1). Lineage (NCBI taxonomy): Eukaryota > Metazoa > Arthropoda > Insecta > Orthoptera > Tettigoniidae > Anabrus > Anabrus simplex. The sequence goes on along the minus strand of NC_090265.1, from coordinate 1,106,016,312 downwards.
TTCACCCAGGTTCTCTTGAAAACTTTTCCATTATTACTTGATAAACACTATTATGGTGGATGTATAAATCTGTCACTTCCAAATTTTGATTTATCTCCATAATTTATAAATCTAAAAGCACCGTTATAAAATTCTGAATGCTCTTCTATATCCATGTTGACGACATTCGACATTCATTAATAAATAATGTCCACTAGAATAGTTAGCTTCCTCTCACAGGTGACATGTAATTGAAAATAAGTCTTGGGGTGAACTCAAATGAGCAAGAATGGCAAATTTTGGCATGTATTCTTATCACGAAATGTAAACAGTAAAAGATAAAATAAAAACTCACGTGCGCATTCCGAGACGAATCCTTCAGTTCATAGCTGCTGATAATCTCCTTTAGTTAATCTGAGCGTCGATATCCATATAAATTACATGGTTTCTTTTAAAATTAACAATAATAATAATAATAATAATAATAATAATAATAATAATAATAATAATGTCGTATAAGCTCCATTTGACTGACCTATTCCTTCAAAGCATGTGACTTTTGAAGAGGTAAATGTACAGGCAAAATGCATAGCAGGAACAAGACACTTTCATATCTTAAGTACAGTACAATTATGTATTATAATAATTACAATATTTGAGAATCCTACTGATTATTGAAGAGAATACCAGTAAATACATTCTTCCAATATATGCCCATATTAACTGTAGTTAACAAATTCAAACCTGAATTCAACAGTGCCTGCCAATTAATCGTGTCAATTGTATATATTGGAAATATGATTATTTTTATTTTATTGTATAATGTTTTTATATCCAAAATTATTATATGTTTGCTTAAATAAACGACGACTTAAAATTCAAAATATTTCAGTTACACTGACTTTTTACCAGCTTGTGATGATGTTTATTATTAGGCTGCTATTATCGTTACTGTTATTAAATATTCAGTTTCTCCATTTTCTCCCATTTAAGAGGAAACAGCTGACATGCAAGGAATGTTGAGTTACCTGAACTTCTGATGTGGAGACAGGCAGACGGACTTCCACACGATACGCAACACTCGGTGCTAGGGGGCGGACTGTCAGGGCAAGCGCGACCCGGCGAGTTTTAGCAGAATGTGCCTGGTCCCCGCCCGATACCCAACCGTCCAAACTCTAGGCCACCCTCTGCGCAACGACTGACCTGGCGCAGGCGCAGTAGAACGCATCCACTGTTATGAGGCGTCGACTACCATGTCAATTCATCAATAAGTTATAGCCGCCAAAGTCCTTTAAGGTACAACGAGCAGCATCTGTGATATCGCGAGTTCAACTCCCAGCTTCTCTAAGCTGCGCGCTGAAATTTCTCTCCCTTCTCTCGCTGCCGTAAGAAATAATACAGAACGCTCCAACTGAATGTAAAGTTCTTCCATTAGAGTTTGCTAGATAATTCAGTGGGACGTTAAAACTCTCTCCGTTGGACTGTCGTAAAAGTAGGAAGAAATATATATTGTACAGGACAAAATGACGTACTTGGGGTTGTCTCGTACTCCAAGTTCTACACACGAATATCATACAAGCCTAACTTTCATTTATATCGTCGTTAAATACTTCTGCCATCAAAGCGATGAACGGAATACATCTTCTATGAAATTATTATTTATTTATTTAGTTTCTCGACCCATAAGAGATCACATAAAGCAAATTATGATTTGTTTTTATTACTTTCCTTGTTCTTCCAGAATTCTTTCATCATGTCACTATGTTTAGCTCGACGTTCGTCAGCCCATTTTCTACTAGATCTGCTGGGCTTACCTTCTGAAGCAACTTCCCAGGTGTAGATCTTATGTCTGAACGTTTTGCGGTCTTCGATATCTGTAGGTGTGATGTTGACGTTATTGAGATCAGTTTGGTCTTGTTTGATCCAAAACGTTATCATCTTTAATGTTTGTGAGTGCATCAATATTTTTTTTTGTTAGTCGTTTGTCATCTGGCCTCATAATGTATCCATAAAATTTAAATCTTCGTTTACTGAAATCTGTTTCAATGTTCGAGTATTTTTCTGTGATTTTGTATGATTGTAGGCGATATCCTTCATCTGTAAGTTTTGGGCCAATGATTTTTCGGATGATTTTCCTTTCATCTTGCTTGATATTTTCGAGATCCCCTTTATAATTGAGGCTTAAGGTCTCACTGGCATAGAGTGTTTCAGGTCTGACGACCGTCGTGTAATGTCGACTTTTTGTGTTATAACTTATTATTATTATTATTATTATTATTATTATTATTATTATTATTATTATTATTATTATTATTATTATTATTATTATTATTATTATTCATCGTTAGGGCGACAGAGGACCGCGAGATCTCAACTGTTTGTCTTCTTGCGGGCTCATCTGGTTTTCAACTTTTCGGAGTGTTCTTTCTTTCATGCGTCAGAATGGACATGCTTTAGTCGAGTTGGGACTCCTTCTTGATGAATTTGTCTAAGTTGGTGTTTGAGTGGCGGTCGGTGTTGAATTGCTTCTGTGGTTCCGTACTTTAAAAGAACTTTATTATTATTATTATTATTATTATTATTATTATAAGGTAAGGGTTATTCTGCCCGAAGGCAGGTCCGAACCTCCACAGAGGTGTTCCTGAGCCGGAGTTTACGTGCGGTAGGATGGTCAGGTCCTTTCCGCTCCTCCATTCCCTTATCACCCCACCAACAGCGCGTGGCAACCCATCTAACTCCTGACCACGCCCAATGTTGCTTAACTTCGGAGATCTCACGGGATCCGGTGTTTCAACACGGCTACGGCCGTTGGCATTATTATTATTATTATTATTATTATTATTATTATTAAAGTTTACAACAGTAAATCTGGAAATCTGGGAACCAAATTGAAAATTTCTTCAGCTCATTCATCACAGATAACTAAAGAACGATGTTTATCCCATACTTGTTTCAGTTAGACATCAGTGGCGCGTAGGTCGCATGCCCCTCGATTGTTACCAGAGAAAATTTGACAGAAAACCGATGTACTCATGAAGCTTCAATCTGAATTTTGTGGTTATAGATTTGAACTGGATAGAATATCGTGTACAGTCGAACAAAGTCGGCATCAGAGCTTTCATAGAGGTATTTAGATTTTATTTTAGCTAAAAAAGTTGTTGGCGCTGCACGAAAAAGGAATTTCAAGAGTACAGTCTTCTAATAATCTCGTGAATCACTATTTCACCATTAATATTACTATTTGGGACAGACATTGTAATAGACTGACCGTTTAAAAGGAACATTGGGAAGAGGGACAAAGGTTTTCCACTCATCTATTCAGTTATTGTTTCATATTACTAAGACCGAAGTTACTCCGAATAAAATGATAAATTGAACGGTGAAAATGAAATGGCGTGTGGCTTTTAGTGCAAAAGATGATGAAGACACGCATACACCCAGCCCCTGTGACATGAAATTAACAAATTATGGTTAAAATTCCCGACCCTGCCGGGAATCGAACCCGAGACCCCTCTGTCCAAAGGCCAGCACGCTAACCATTTAGCCATGGAGCCGGACAATTGAACGGTATAGTGTACAGCTTCGAATGGAACCTATTATAGGTGGAAAATACAGGATGGCCAAGAAATTATTAGGCTATGGATAAAAAGGAAGATGAAAATCTTTTACGAAAACCATTTGCCACGTCTGTTCCCTGCAGTGCATATTTTCCATGTCGAGCAGCATGAGTCGGTTTTTCAGTTTGAAAGATGTATTGATTGAAAATGCGACGACCAATTTAAGGGAAGTAATTTCTAAGTCTCTAAACATGTAGTCAGTTTCCGATACGTATTTCAAAACTGATATATCGTCGAGAATTGTTATAGTAACTCAATCCTTGCTCTACGTATACCTCTTTCTATTCCTACACATGTATGCAGCTGACAAACATGATATTCATGTTCAAGTCCCGAGGCTGGTTACATGTTCAACTCTTTGATCTCAAAACATACGCGATTATTATTTATGCACAGTTAGACGCCGGAGACATTAAGACTGCAAGATTACTGTTACTGGAGCATACCTAATGTTTCCGCGGAGCTTGAACCTGAATTTATCGGGCGAGTTGGCCGTGTGGTGAGGGGCGCGCAGCTGTGAGCTTGCTTCGGGAGATAGTGGGTTCGAACTTCACTGTCCGCTGCCCTGAATATGGTTTTCCCATTTCCACACCAGGCAAATGCTGGGGCTGTACCTTAATTAAGGCCACGGCCGCTTCCTTCCCACTCATATCCCACTGTCGCCATAAGACATATCTGTGTCGGTGCGACGTAAAACAAATAATAAAATAATAACCGGAATTGTATGATTATGGACTTGAAAGGGGAGGAGTAGTACGTAGAATGAAGTCGACCGCAGAGATTTCATAGATGACTATGGGAATATTCGGAGGAAAACGCACTCAAAATAAAGAAGGAGTTGTCTGTAATGCAAAAAACTGATTGGGCACTTCTTCGGGAGAATCGAGCGTCCAAGTTTCTAAACCTCATACCGGCTACGGTTTTTCGTAATGAAATGCGTATGTCTGGTTTCAAACTTTCATATACATTTGTACAATAAACATTTTGTCAATAAATGTGCATCGTTCTATTATGTTAGGAAATTATGTTGAGTCAATTTTTCATTTTGAAAGATGTAATGGTTGAAAATGCGACGACCAAATTAAGGGAAGTAATTTCTAAGTCTCTAAACATGCAGTCAGTTTCCGATATGTATTTCAAAACATATCGATGGTTTTCTTTTAAAACCTCGTATGTCCAAATGTTCTTCCTACCCATTATATTCCTTAAGACTAGTCACACCTCCCGGTCGTATATTTGTACGCAGTCCATCAGAATAATTTTCGCTGTGTTCATTTTCCTTTGCTAATGTCTAAAGGAAAATGGACCTTACCGTACCGTATTGTACGGATGTTGATTGCATGGCAAATTTACACACTCCTACAGTATAATGTATTTAAGGTTCATTTTCCTTTACAAAACGGCAGAGTAAAAGGACCATAACGAAAATTATTCTTTTGGACTGCATATAAATAGGAGATTGGGAGGCGTGACCAGTCTTAAGGAAAATAATGGATAGGAAGAGTGTTCGGACTTGCGAGGTTTTTAAAGAAAGCCATCGATATATCGTCGAGAATTGTTATAGTAACTCAATCCTTGTTCTGCGTATACCTCTTTCTATTCCTACACATGTATGCAACTGACAAACATGAGATTCAGGTTCAAGTCCCGAGGCTGGTTACATGTTCAACTCTTTCATCTCAAAACATATATGTTAATAATAAGAGAATGGTTGGCATACAGGGATCCCACATTTTAAACACCAAGGGAATGCCTAGAAAATACTGTATGTAAAGATGGGAAAGCGATTCTGTTTAGGAGAATCAGTAGTGATTATCATTTCACCTCTTTATAAAGTCATAAAATACACCCATTTATCGAATAAAACCTCCTAATGAGGATCTCCTTACATATGCAGTAAATATATCAGCACTATTCCACGCAACGTAGTTTCTGTTAGACACGTAAACGAGCGAATAAGAACAGTAGATTTATTAGTTGGAAGAATAAAGACGAGAATTGTCTCAGTGTATTCATCATGTGACGGTGAAGATTAAGAGGAAGTTGACAAGTTATATAAGAACTGAGTGACATCGTAGTCAGGGTCAACAGCATGGATAGGATAGTCATACTGGGTGATTTCATTGCGAGAATTGGGAATAGCAAATGAAGGACATGAGAAGATGACGGCTAAGTTTGGGGGAAAAATGGAAGCTAATAGGAATGTGAAGCGTTCACTGGACTTCTGGGATTAGCAGTTAAAATTACATTCTCAAAGCTTAAGGTTATTTACCGCTACATATGGGAGAGTAGGGGCACATCGTAACCGATATTGTATTCAGAAAATCTATTGAGAATGTGCGGGTTTTCCGGGATTTTTTAATGATACGGACCACCATATGATCTGTAGTGAGCATAGCATCTCTAGACCTAGAATAGACAAAATGAAGTTTGTCTGCAGGTGAATAAGGGTAGAAAATCTTAAGACGAGGAAATTATACAGAAATGTATGAATTTGATTAGCGAAAAGTTCCAAACAATAGAAGGTATGCAATTTCGCGATGTACGAATATGAAGAGAGTGGTTGGCATACATGGATCCCACATTTGAAACACCAAGGGAATGCCTAGAAAATACTGTATGTAAAACTGGAAAAGCAAACACCTTGGTGGAATGATGAAGTGAAGGCAACTTTTAAACGTAAAAGGAAGGTGTATCAGTAAACACGTAGATGAAAGAAACAGAGCGAAACAAAAATGGTTGAATACAAGAAGAATTAAAGCCTCCGTGGATCAGACGGCAGCGCGTCGGCCTCTCACCGCTGGATACCGTGGTTCAAATCCCGGTCACTCCATGTGAGATTTGTGCTGGACAAAACGGAGGCGGGACAGGCTTTTCTCCGGGTACTCCGGTTTTCCCTGTCGTCTTTCATTCCAGCAACACTCTCCATTCTCATTTCACAGCATCTATCACTCATTAATATAAATCGCTTTGGGAGTGGCGACCCCATCGTAATAACAGCCTATATCTAATTCATTCATTACATCCCTGACCCGGTCAAAGACTGGAAAACAGGTTGTAGGTTTTCATTTTTTTCACAAGAAGAATTAATGGGTGTATGTATGTTTAGTCCTCAGCCCTAAGGCTGGTTGGATCCTCAACAGTTCCGCCATCAGCTGTCATAGATGGCCTAGGCATCACTGAAGAGGTGTACTAGGGAAATAAGGAGTGAGGTAGTTTCCCGTTGCTTTCTTCGCCGAGCCAGAAGTTGCTATTACATATCAGACTGCCAAGCCCACTGAAATGCATGCACTAACTGACCCTATGAGCAATATTTTCACAGCATTCATAGCAGGGACTGGCTGAAAAAGGAATGGCATTACTAGCATCACTCATACCTCAGTCACTTTCATTTTGTCCAAGCCAAGGATAAAGCTGAGATCAATGAAAGTAACAAAATTGCTCTAGCCTATACCAGAAGACATAGTGCACTGTAAACACTAGGTCCTGCCAGCAAAGGCACCAATTAATGGGTATATTTCGATAATTACCTGGTAAGGCTAGGTCGAGCGGCATGGAAACCTTTCTCGACAGTAATAATGAATCTTAAGAAGGGGGTGAAAAATTAAATGATTAGTGTTTTGGGTAAATCGGGTAGACTCAGATTGGATTTCAGGGAAGAAATATTTTTATGTTCTCAACGTAAGAGAAAATGTCTCTCTAGACGTGGTGAAGAATTGAGCCCATGAGGAGGATGACAATGATGTTAGTAAAATTACACGTGAGGAACTGGAAAGGACAATCAATAAACTCCACTGTCATAAATCAGCAGGAATTTATTAAATCACACTTGAAATGGTGAAATGTAGTGAGTAGACAAATATGAAATGGCTTCAGAGGGTAATACGATTACCATGGAATGTTAGTAAGGCACCTTCTGATTGGACGATAATCGTAATTACACCCATCTACAAGCGAGGGAACAGGAAGGACAGCAACAAACTATCGAGGTATTTTATTTACCTAACAAGGTATTCTCGGGCATATTGGAGGGAAGAGTGTGATCATTGGTTGAGAGTAAGTTGATTGAAACCTACTGTGTTTTCAGACGAGAGAGGGGCTCTAAGGATCAGTTTTTCAGTATGCGCCAGGTAATTGAAAAGTGCTACGAAAGGATTAGACTTACGTTTATGTTTCACAGGCATATGACCGAGTACCGAAGGGAGATATGTTGGCCATACTGAGGGATTAAGTTATTAAGGGTACATTTTTAAAAGCAATCAAAGGCATTTATGTTGTCAAGTGGGGTGCAGTGAGAGTTGATGGTAGAATGAGTTATTTGTTCAAGGTCAATACAGAATATAAACAAGGCTGTATTATTTCACCTTTGTTGTTCATAGTTTGCAAGGATCATCTACTGAAAGTATAAAGTGTCAGGGAGGGATTCAATATGGTGTAAGTGTAGTTAACAATCTGGCCTATGCCGACGACTTGGTCTTAATGGCAGATTGTGCTGAAAGCCCTCGGTCTAATATATTGGAAGTTGAAAACATGTGGAATGAGTATGATATGATAATTAGCCTTTCCAAGACTATGTCAGTAGGCAAGAAACCTATGGTAATGAAATGCCAGAATGTGAATACAAAGCTGAGAAAGGTAGATTTCAAGTATTTAGGATGTGTATTCTCCCAGTATGGTAGTATAATAAGTGAAATTGAGTCCAGTTGCAACACAGTTAATGACGTGAGCTCTCATTTACGATCAACAATATTCATTAAGGAGGAAGTCAGCTCCCAGACGAAACTTTTTTGACTCCAGCCTGTTTTCAGAACAATTAAGGGAGTGAAAACTTGGTGGACTCAGGATTACTTATTCGCATGTTAGAAATGACAGACATGAAAGTAGAGACAGTGATCACTGGTACAAACAGGTTGGAAAAAATGACAGGAAAATACTGGGACGGAAGAAACAAAGGCTAAGTTAGTAGTGAATTTAATAGATAAAGATGTACACACAAAACAGCTGCTTTGGAACATGTAAGACGATTGGAGGGAGATAGTTTACCTGCGAAAATAATAGGCAAGGCCATAGTGGGTAATATAAGTTGGAGACCAAATTGTAAACAAAAAATTTATGATTTAAAGATGAGAGGTTTGTAAATAAACAAGACCACAGAACGATTTACGAATAGAAATATAATCAAAATTGTTCAAAACTATTCTATAATCTTAGTGTCCATGTCGGTCTCTGGAGGATAAGTTTAGGTAAATGCATCTTCGCGTTATGTCAAAGCTTTCTTAGAGGAGGTTGCGTGGGCTTGGTGACCACTTCTTTCCTCCTTTCATCAGCCAGAAGACCCTGGCACTCTAAGTAATGCACTCTAGGTAATCCACTCAGGCACTTCACCGCTGTGCTGCGGGTTCAACGGATGTGTGAAATGTGGGCAGCACAAAGCATATGCAGATGACTTTATCAACAGCTTTCCTTATTTTCTCCGTCATTCTATACTTTATTTGTAATCTTTAACATTACCTTGTTAAAAATTCCTCGCCCCGTTGGAATATCCCGAAGTTTGCTTACTAGAATATTACATCATTCCTCTCTAGTAAGATTACGACGTGATAATCTAGTTGTATGAAAAAAACTATCTCAGAAAGAAAGAGAGAAGATTTTGATATGTGGTATTATAGCATAATGCTGAGGTTGTGAAGAGTAGATCGAAAAACAAATGGAAATATCCTCAATTAATTGGTGAAAGGAGAAAAATTTGACAAAATTTGACCAGAATAAGTGTTAGAATGATAGGACACATCTTGAGACATCCAAGACTTGTGTACTTGGTTGTTGAGAGAAGTTTAAGCGATAATAACGGTGGGGGTAGATCAGGGCAGATTAGACTAAGTGTAGGATGTAGCAGTTACGCAGGAATGAAACGGTTAGCATAGGGTAGAATCGCGTGGAAGCTGCATCAAATATGTCTATAGACTTCCTGCCCAACAACATCTAGATCATTTGCCTTTAAAATAAAAATGGCTTTACTATGTTGAATACACCGGTTCTCGACCGATCACTGCAGTTACATACACTTACAATGATCAAGACAGACTTTTACGTATGAAACACTAATCTTTAAAAATCATTTAAATACCACCGACTTACTTTTCATTGGTCTTCGAAACTATTGTCTTCCATACATATTGCTCCCTTTATGTACTTAATTATTTATTATTTATTCATTTATTATGTTTATTTAATAACTGAAAACATGAAAAAGCACAAGACTAACTGTCCATTGAAGTACCATCATTGACAAATACATTTCAGTATGACCACAGGTAAAACAAGGTATTAACAAAGCAAAGAATATAATAATTGTGTGCAGGACTGCCATTATACATATTTATACAGTTTACGTGAATGTATTAAATTAATTCTATTAACTAATGTTCATTAACTTAGTACTTGTTTTTTGCTATTTGCTTTACGTCGCACGGACACAGATAGGTCTTATGGCGACGATGGGATAGGAAAGGCTTAGGAGTTGGAAGGAAGCGGCCGTGGCCTTAATTAAGGTACAGCACTAGCATTTTCCAGGTGTGAAAATGGGAAACCACGGAAAACCATCTTCAGGGCTGCCGACAGTGGGATGCGAACCCACTATCTCCCGGATGCAAGCTCACAGCCGCGCGCCTCTAACCACACGGCTAACTCGCCCGGTAACTTAGTACTGAGGTTACGCATAACATGATATGTTACCTTGCACTTGTGAACTTTTCATGACCAGTATGGAGATGCATTTGCCTTATCTGAAAATGAACACATCACAATAAGCACAACAGTAAGAAAAGTTCTCCGAATACAGGACAGCAAAATATACATATCGAACCCCAACCAAAAGAATTACTTCATGTCTAATGCTGGTCTATTTCTTTATTAATACCAATGTTCTGATCCAAGACATTAAGTATTTTATTTATGTGTTTTTATACGTATTTGGCCTATTTTCATAAATTAAATAAAAGTTTCTGATGATAAGAACAAGAATCGCGTCGTGGCTCTGTCCCCATCCCATACAAAAATATATCAAAAGCCAGAAGGCTTGCATAGTCACAAATTTAAACATAGTTAGCTCCTAACTCCATACGTGTCGGAATATTAAGTGACTGAAAATTCCTTGGGGTTCTATAAAGATAAGTTTCGAATGGAGTGTTTTACAACATCCTAACGTATCATTTAAATCCTTAATGAAACCTACGTGTGTATTTTGGAAGAAAGAATTCCCTTCCCGTGTTGAATGAACAAAATATCCAGATTAGACAACCTAGGAAGCCTCTAACTCATAAAACTTACAGGTAAATTCGGTGACTGTCGATTCCTAGAAGAAACCCATCAAAGCTTATTTCCACAGAAAAAAAGGCCAAAATACTTGATTTTCAGTGTATGAGAGATACATACTTTATGTGATAAATTTAGCACAAGTAAGAGGAAGTATCAGAGAAATCACCAGCATCACAGCGAACTCCGTTTGACTTCCTGTTGAACTACCTCGGACAAGATTGTTTGAAACTGTTAAGCTCTAGATACGGCCGAATGGTCGAAGCACAGAGAATATTGCATGGAAAGAAGTGTTATTAAATACATTACAAATGAATCAGTTATTACACAAGCAAGCAAGGAAAGTCACCTCCGTACAGGCCATGAAGGCCCTTGGAGGAGTAGAAGGTAAAGGCTTCCACCATTGTTAACCTCGGCACGTGATGGGGTAGAGTGGTTAGCTCTACGCCCGGCCGCCTTTGCCCCCAGGAATTAACCTGGTACTCATTTTGGTGTAGGCTGAGTGAACCTCAGGGCCATATGCACCTCAGGAAGTGAAAATCTTGTTTCTTAAATTTTACGACTTCCTGACGGGGATTCGAACCCACGTCCTTCCGGGCGAACCGAGCACGCCTTTACCGCCTCGGCCAGGCAGCCCCTCACTTATTACACACAGGTATTAAATGCTCACAAAACTATTTAAAAGGCCAGGCAAAACAGTATTACTACAACAGGCATATCAAAACGAGTTGTTTATAATGAATGCAGTGGAGCATCACCGGTCCACTAGTTTGTATCCCATTTGAAAAGAGAAATGGGTTATTTACTTTCAGTCTTCGCTCGTTGTACATCGTATTTCTGAAATAACACATTACGTACTTTGAAACCGATCGATATTGTTAAGCCAGTTACCATTATTACGTCCCTACTCGTGATAACCTATTGCGAGCGATGTTGTAAGTTCATTAGTAAACATCGTTAGATCCATGCTCAGCTTTTTTAATCATCGCGTCTTAATTGGATGAGAGCTCGTCAAGTTTCTTTTTAATTTGCCTCTAATATTGCTTTTCTAGGTTTATCGACCCTAAAGGTGGAGAAGGTAATATCCGAGGAGAGTAGTCTGCCAAATGAAGCCGGAATCTATCTCATATGTTCTCGTTTCAATTTCCACGAATGATTACATTCCAAGTAAATTTGGAGTTGCACATATACCTGAACATTCATTAGAATTTTCAACCCTCATATTTTTAATGTGAATTCAGAAGGTTTATGGTAGTGGTAATCTTGTTTTAGGGAGAAATACAACGAGATAATCCTCCTAAATTTAATCGCAGGTTATTGACTTCGTTTCCGACTCAGTCCGGTGGTATTTGAAGGTGGTCGAATACGCCAACCTTATGTCGATAGATTTATCGGCACTTAAAAGAAATGCCAGTCAAAATTCCGAGACCTCAGCTTCTCCAAAAATTGTATAAAGATTAGTCTGTGGGATGTAAAACCGATAACATAATTATTTTTAATCAAAGAATAAAAATGAGATCCGCCATTTCAAATAATTAATGAATTGGCAAAAAGGAAAGGGAAGGTGGCTAAAGGTGAGAAGTTGAAAACATAGACTCAGTACCGTTGAAGCCAGAGGAGAATGAGAGTTGACCCAAGGTGGTTATATCTTTTATTTCTTTTTATTATTATTCGTCCTGGTCTTTTCACAATCTATTTAGTTCAGCACTTAATATGTAATGGCCCCAGTTTTACGGTCAGATGCTCTTCCAGATGCTGAATTTATGTGGGTAAGTGTATTCACTAGTAGAGTGGTGCGCTGTGTGCATGTTTATGAAGAGAAGTGTATTAAGAACCAGAGAAATGAACCATATGCAGCGCAAATCCTTGACCCGGTCTTTAGTCGAACCTAGGGCCCTTTGAGCTGAAGTCTACCACTTTGACTATTCACTCAAGGAGCTGGACTTAAGGGAGGTCATAAAGTGCAGATGAACTTGAAGATTCTGGAACAAATAAATGGGGGTAATGTTAGCTAAAGGCGTCCCCGTCGCCAGTACACCCTCCTAGCTTGGGTACCCCACGGCGTCTTAGGAGATTGTAAGTCGGTCCTTTAATGGCTTCTCATCGATTTCAGTCTGGTGACTGTGGGGTATCAACCAGATAAAAATAAGGTGGACTGGACTCCAACAAAACTTCCTTACCACTTCCGTGCTGGCAATGTTCCATAACTATCTATTGGTTACATAATCACCCAATGGTCATTATTTCGACGTTGTGCGGCATGTCTCGTCAACCGATCCATTCCTATACGTCAATACTAAATGAGACCCTATCAAACGAAACAAAAATTGTCTGGAATAAGGTGACTTATAGTATATAAAAACTTTTAGAACAATCATGGGTTTTACATCGTCGTTGCCGGGACAAAACCTCGTATGTGACAATTTTTTAGAGATATACTGACCCGCAGCACACACATTATGAAGAGCGAAAATGCCTTGACAGTATTCACGCAATATTGCACCTTAGATGACAGAACCTTACCGGCCAAAGTTCTAAGCTAAAATATTTCACATAGGAGGTTTTGTACCGGCAGCGACGATATACTGATGATCTCTGTATTTATTTCAGGTTAATGCAACTATCGACTTTAAATTCTAAGTTTCTTTTTTTTCTAGTTGCTATACGTCGCACCGACACAGATAGGTATTATGGCGACGATGGGACAGGAAAGGTCTAGGAGTGGGAAAGTAGCGGCCGTGGCCTTAATTAAGGTACAGCCCCAGCATTTGCCTGGTGTGAAAATGGGAAACCACGGAAAACCATTTTCAGGGCTGCCGATAGTGGGGTTCGAACCTACTATCTCCCGAATACTGGATAAATTCTAAATATACCGCTAAGTGATATTCTAAGAAAATCGTACATTGATAATTTCAACCATTTTATTCCGTTAAATTTAGAATTCCAAGTATGACATATATTTCTACGAATTTTCATTTATAATATTCTACATTTAATGGATTATTTCCCTACATCAATCAAAATGGTATTTCTAGTGTAGGTATTTGAAATTATAATTCGAAACTAATATATTTTATTTAGCTTCTGTTATCTATTTAGCGTATGATGCTTCATTTGACAATCGTTTGAGATGTATTTTACATGTAAGTGTTATTAGAAAAATATAAACATTTTTAAATACATGGATATAGAGTATTTACAGACTAACTAGGAGGTAAACACACACACATACACATACACACACACACATACACACAACTGCAGGTTCTGAGATTTCATCACAAGCTGATGTCAAGTCCTTCCAGCCAAATGAGTGCCGTAGGGGTTAGTTGATGTAGCTCCTCCATAGGTCCAGTGAATGCTCGGAGAGGACATTCTTTCACGATGTGGCTGATGGTTTGCACTTCAGCACCACAGTTGCAGGAAGGAGACTCCAACCACCCCCATTGGTGTAGTGCAGAAGCAGTTCTTCCAACACCGCAGCGTATCCTGTTTAGTCTAGTCCAGATGGTGCGTGGGAGGTTGAACCCAGGAGATTTTGCTCTTGGGTCATCAATGTTGATTAGACCATGTGGATGTAATCTGGCCTATTCTTGCTTCCATGCTTCGTCAGGTCTAAAAGGTATGTCAGTTACTTCCTTGGCCGTCTTCCAGGCAGGTTTCCGGGATTTCAGTCTCGCAACGGCGTTTCCTTCTGCATCCTGGTGGATGGGAAGTGAGCTGTTCATCATCACCTAAGTCCATAATCTGACAACAGCATTTTATCGTCTGATGTGAGGAGGTTGAATTTGGCTCAGTACGGGTAACCACTGTACAGGAGTGGAGTGCAGGGTGCCAGATATGACGACTTTTCAGTTTAGCTGCCAGTTTCTGAAGGTGATGGCTGTAGGTTAGGGGTCTATCTAAAGTTACACAGAGGCTTTTGGGGGTAGCATTACACAGCAGTGTGTGATTTCTGAACCTGATTGTCGGTTGGTAGTTTGCATTCCAGTTACTGAGGTGAAACGTAGCTACTTCTGTCTTTAGAGAGCTAGGTGTCAATCGCCACTTTGTGAAATAACCGTCCATCTTCTCAAGGTCCTGGGATAGGATTTATTCAGCTTCACTGAAGTCTGCTCTTTGTATGGTGAGGTTGATGTCATCTGCATAGATGAACTTGCGAGATGTGGTTTCTGGAAGGTCGTGTATGTATAAGTTGAAAAGAATTGGAGACATCACTGAACACTGTGGCAAACCATTGTTCAGTTTGTGGTAATGACTGCGGACATGTTCTGTATGAACCTGGAAAAATCTTATTTTCCAGCATATTTTTTATTAGAGTGAAGATTTTGAGGCATGGTATTGCTCTGCTAAGTTTCAGGAGGAGGCCTTCTTTCCAGACTGTGTCATAGGCGGTGGTAAGATCGAGGAACACAGAGACACTTTTCTTCTTCCTCTCAAATCCATTTTCTATAAAGGAAGTCAGAGCGAGCAACTGTTCGCTGCAGTCACGGCCATGACGAAAACCAGCTTGTTCAATCGGAATGAGGCATTCAATCGTAGGAGCTATCCTGTTGAATCAATCTTTCCAGATGCTTGTCAGTTACGCTACTAAGCGTAACTTACTAAGTTTATGTTATGGTGGTAAACGATAACTAATAATATATTAACTCCACAGTTGCCCACAACCAGTGATGAATTAATACTAACTCCGCATTAATGTAATCGTGTGGGTACTCTGTCCTGTGTTAGTTGTCCTTTTATTTTATGATCAGCACGTCTTCTTCTCTTTTTCTTCGCTTTACCATCGATGTATTTTCTGGATGACGTCTTGGTTGTAGAGCTATTACTAAAGATCCTCCAAGATTAGCAGACCGCAGTTGCATTTTTGGTGTTGATATCTGCTTCTGTTTCAAGATTGAGGGGGTGGGGGCGGAAAGTCGCAGTTTTCTGTTCATCTGTTGATCCAAGCTGTTCTTGGCCTTCCCATTTTTCATATATTGGGTATCTGGAGGTCAAGGGTTCTTTTAGCTATATAGCTTTCATCCCGTCCTTTCACTTTCCCAAACCATGTTACAAACTCTCATTAATCCTTCTCCAAGACCATATCCCCTACGAGTAACGTGTTTCTGATGCGCCCGTTGCAGATGTGATCGAACTTCAAAAGTCCTGCTGACGTTCTGAGAATCCTCATCTCCGTAGCATTTATACGACGCTTGTGTTGTTCATAGAGTACCCATAATTTCGAAGTATAAGTCAGTGCTGGCCTCACCACATCATGCAGTGTTTTACCTTAGGATTCGGAGGCATTCTCTTATCATACAACAAAGAATTTGTTCCCACTTCAGCCAGCCTACTCTGATCCTGTTATTTCCATCCTCATCACATATGCACAGTTTTTCCACCATGAATCAAGGTGTTTAAAACTTTCATATTTTTGCAGTGGTTGGGAGTACAGTAAAATATTTGGTACTATAGACTTCGGATCTTCGAAAATTCAGTGCAGATTTTCGGACTTTCAGTCTGCTGTCTTCTAGAACTTTTTATCATGTTGTCACTGACCAATGCAAAAGAATCCTGAAACAGTAGTACCTCAAGACGGAAATTTGTGATAATTTTCGAATACCTGATCATTCGGCACTTTGTCGAATGCTTTCTCAAGATCAACGAAGGCTATGTGCAGGTCCATCTTGGCATCTCTAGGTTTTTCTATCATCATACTCATGGTCTGAATTTCACCTACAGTGGGCTTTGATGGTAACAATTCACACAGGTTACCATGCACCCTCGTCCGGAAGAACTTTCGCATACGACTGGTGCCCACTCGTTCCAAAATCTTCAGAGTATGGGCCGTGAGATTAATGCCTCTCCAGTTGCTGTTCTTCTTTTAAAACGGAAAAAAGTAAATTTCCCCTAACAAGTTTGATATTTATTCATCGTTATTTAGCTTAACAAAATTTGCAAAATCTTTACTTCAGCGTCATCACAACTCTTCCACATCTTTGCTGGAATCTTAACTAGGCTGCTGATATTCTACCATCATTTCATATCCTCCTCACCGGCAATATAACAACTGTTTAGATCGATGTAAGATATTGTTAGCATGTAATCAGCAAAGGCAGCAACACTTGTCTGAAATCGATTTCGCTCAGAGAAGCAAAGGAAAACTTGTGTCATATCAAATCAGAGTACTGGCGATCTATTCAGTGCACCCGGGCAATTCAAGGGGGCTAATCATCCACGTGGTTACCGCGCTCATAATTGACACAAAAATAGCTCCCATCGCCACATACGGGTTGGAAAACATCTGGGAGAACCTCGCCATGGCGGGCTTGAGGACACTCGAAGCAGTCAAGTCGCTCTTTCTGAAAATTCCCCTGGGATTATCGAAATACACAACATCTCGACTAGCATAATTATGAACTTTCCAAGGAGACCTTCTTCATCGAGGACCTCGAGATAAAGAGGGGACTATCATTCACAGACTCATGGGAGGAAATAATGCAAGACAGAGTAAAGAAAATAGACGAAATCTGGATCGACTACTACTTCCATGACCCATATGAATCCTGCATTTCGTCTCTGCCGGAACAAAACTTCCTGTGTGAAATATTTTAGCTTAGAACTTTGGCCGGTGAGGTTCTATCGTCTAAGGTGCTATATTGTGTGAAGGTTGTCAAGGCATTCTCGCTGTTCATATTGTATGTGCTGCGGGTCAGTATATCTCCAAAAATATTATCACATACAGTAGGAGGTTTTGTCCCGGCAACGATGATATGTAAATTATGCGGTGTGCAATGCAGCCGATACCAAGTACTCACTTGTACAAATCGGAGATTTTCTATTGTGATCTTTTGTAAAAGTGAGTGAAAACAGTGTAGAGGGTAATTCTAGTTTGTTATCAATTCGATGCACAATTTGTGCACTGTATCTTCAAACAAAGTAATAATTGCTTGAATTCGGAAACCACATGGAATTAGAAGTGTTTCATCATCGCAACACCTTTAAAATTAAGTACATTAATTTGTTTATATCAACTAAATGCAAAATTATGAATAGATTGCATAAATTAAAAATAAAGTTCATATTTGGATATGCTGTTACTGTCCGACATCTCAGCCGAAGTTCCCTCCGTGGATCGGTGGTAGAGTTTTGACCTCCGACCGCCGTATCCTAAGATTATGGATTCAAACCCAGCAAACGCGGAATTTTAAAGGTAGAATAATAGTCCATATCGTACAATTTTTGCATATAAATGATTTCTGTTGGCTTATTTTGAATTTTCCTGTCAAAATTAAACCTGAGCCATTAATCACCAAACGGAATATGTCAATTGACGCTCAGGCAGCTTAAAGGATGTCAAAATTAAATGCCAGCACACGGTACCTGAAGTCTTATTATTATTATTATTATTATTATTATTATTATTATTATTATTATTATTATTATTATTATTATTATTATGTTAACATGATGGCAAGCATAATTGGCAGTCATACAAATTTTAGTGAAAAATGGAAGGGCACGTATAGGTATTTTAAGGCAGAAACAGGTTCCAAGAAGGATATTCCAGGAATAATTAATGAACAAGGGGAGTGTGTATGTGAGGATCTTCAAAAGGCAGAAGTATTTAGTCAGCAGTATGTAAAGATTGTTGGTTACAAGGATAATGTCCAGATAGAGGAGGAGACTAAGGCTAAAGAAGTATTAAAATTTACATATGATAACAATGACGTTTACAGTAAGATACAAAAGTTGAAAACTAGAAAAGCGGCTGGAATTGATCAGATTTCTGGGGATATACTACAGACAATGGGTTGGGATATAGTACCGTATCTGAAGTACTTATTTGATTATTGTTTCGTAGGAGGAGCTATACCAGATGAATGGAGAGTTGGTATAGTAGCCCCTGTGTATAAAAGAAAGGGTGACAGACATAAAGCTGAAAACTACAGGCCAGTAAGTTTGACATGCATTGTATGTAAGCTTTGGGAAGGCATTCTTTCTGATTATATTAGACATGTTTGTGAAATTAATAACTGGTTCGATAGAAGGCAGTTCGGTTTTAGGAAAGGTTATTCCACTGAAGCTCAACTTGTAGGATACCTGCAAGATATAGCAGATATCTTGGATTCAGGAGGTCAAATGGACTGTATCGCGATTGACCTGTCTAAAGCATTTGATAGGGTAGATCATGGGAGACTACTGGCAAAAATGAGTGCAATTGGACTAGACAAAAGAGTGACTGAATGGGTTGCTATATCTCTAGAAAATACATCTCAGAGAATTAGAGTAGGTGAAGCTTTATCTCACCCTGTTATAATTAAGAGGGGAATTCCTCAAGGCATTATTATCGGACCTTTATGTTTTTTATATATATAAATGATATGAGTAAAGGAGTGGAATCGGAGGTAAGGCTTTTTGCGGATGATGTTATTCTCTATAGAGTAATAAATAAGTTACAAGATTGTGAGCAACTGCAACGTGACCTCGATAATGTTGTGAGATGGACAGTAGGCAATAGTATGTTGATAAACGGGGTTCAAAAGTCAGGTTGTGAGTTTCACAAATAGAAAAAGTCCTCTCAGTTTTAATTACTGCGTTGATGGGATGAAAGTTCCTTTTGGGGATCATTGTAAGTATCTGGGTGTTAATGTAAGGAAATATCTTTATTGGGGTAATCGCATAAATGGGATTATAAACAAAGGGTACAGATCTCTGCACATGGTTATGAGGGTGTTTAGGGGTTGTAGTAAGGATGTAAAGGAGAGAGCATACAAGTCTTTGCTAAGACCCCAACTAGAGTATGGTTCCAGTGTATGGGACCCTCACCAGGATTACCTGATTCAAGAACTGGAAAAAATCCAAAGAAAAGCAGCTCGATTTGTTCTGGGTGATTTCCGACAAAACAGTAGCGTTACAAAAATGTTGCAATGTTTGGGCTGGGAAGAACTGAGAGAAAGAAGAAGAGCTGCTCGACTAAGTGGTATGTTCCGAGCTGTCAGCGGAGAGATGGCGTGGAATGATATTATTAGACGAATAAGTTTGAGTGGCGTTTATAAAAGTAGGAAAGATCACAATATGAAGATAAAGTTGGAATTCAAGTGGACAAACTGGGACAAATATTCATTTATAGGAAGGGGAGTTAGGGATTGGAATAACTTACCAAGGGAGATGTTCAATAAATTTCCAATTCCTTTGCAATCATTTAGGAAATAGATAGGAAAACAACAGATAGGCAATCTGCCACCTCGGCGACTGCTCTAAATGCAGATCGGTAGTGATTGATTGATTGATTGATTGATTGATTGATTGATTGATTGATTGATTGATTGATTGATTGATTGATTGATTGATTGATTGATTGATTGATTGATTGATTGATTGATTGATTGATTGATTGATTGATTGATTGATTGATTGATTGATTGATTGATTGATTGATTGATTGATTGATTGATTGATTGATTGATTGATTGATTGATTGATTGATTGATATTATCATTATTACTTAACTGAAGGGTCAGTGTCGCGGTATTTGGTTCGCAGGGTGCCGGATTTGATCCCTGGCAGGTCAGGAATAATAGCAGCATCTGGTTCAATACTGTGACTCTGGGACTAGATGGATTTTTTATCAATACGCGCAGCATATCACACTGTTAACTATCATAGAACAATGTAGTACTTGAATCAATTCCTCCATATGGCACTGATATCTGGAAGGGCAACGAGCGATAAAATTGGACGAAGTCTACATGTGCGACATAGGTAGCACCCGCGAACGTATAAAGTTATATGAAAAGTGGTTGTAGGTGAATGAGGGGAAGTACTGTTACTGTTAATGAGACTGATACGTGATGAAGTTATAGCCTCCGCCACTCAAGCGACGGCTCGTCCCAGGACTGTTTCAGTCTTGAAACGGAGTTCAGTCAGTCCTGAGGAACTATCCGATAATAGAAAATCCAATCACGAAAGGTATTCAGTTTCACTCTATGAAGCAGCACGATCATCACTTCACACCTTTCCAAATTCAGATACGTAGCTTGTATGCAAATCAGTCGTCTTCGCAAACATATAACCGTTTAAGGATGGTGCGGACCACAGGGAAAATTGAATTACTGAGTACGAATGCCTGTTGTATTAATTTGTCCTTTAATAACTGAACTTTGTACTACAGTCAAGTAGACGTTGGCTGTCTGCTTCCAGGTTAGTAGATTCATTTCTGATTGACATCAGGGACATTTGAAAATGCATACATATGACAACCCCTATTCACTGAATTATGCAGGTTGAAGAAGTCCTTCAGGACAACACTAATAGGGGATATCTTCTTCTTAAGCCGTCGTCTCCAAACGGAGGTAGACGATCCACACGGGCAGCTCCGATCTTGACGTTGCAGCCATGCCATGTGGATTTATTGGAATATCTCTCAGGATCTTTAATGCAGCGGTTTCCCGTTGCCTTCTGCATCCGAATGCCGTTGACCAAACTGGTTTCTCCACCTTTGGGAACAATTTCTTGTCCCCAGGACAATAGAGTGCCCTTACCCATACCCACTCATCCACTCTCAAAGAGACTGTTGGCACTTGGTATAGTGGGATCTCCTTATACCGGGAGATAATCGGTCCCTTCATTCGTTAGCCGCCTGCATATAAAATATTACGTAGCTTGTATGCAAATCAGTCGTCTTCGCAAACATATAACCGTTTAAGGATGGTGCGGACCACAGGGAAAATTGAATTACTGAGTACGAATGCCTGTTGTATTAATTTGTCCTTTAATAACTGAACTTTGTACTACAGTCAAGTAGACGTTGGCTGTCTGCTTCCAGGTTAGTAGATTCATTTCTGATTGACATCAGGGACATTTGAAAATGCATACATATGACAACCCCTATTCACTGAATAGGGAGGTGAATGTCAGGATTTCACCGCCATTGAAACAAGGACCAAATGGCATTTCCTTGCTTCTCTGGTTTTTTTAGAGGGGAATAGGGGATATACCCAAAAATATATTTCTCATTAAAACCGGGCGTAAAGTGAGTAGGGCAATTACCATTACCTAATACCTAATTCCGTTGATTACGCAAAATTATAAGATAACTAACGCACTTATGATTATGCGAAATTGCTTGTTCTATTCGGAACAATACGATGTCGAAAGGATGAGTTAGGGTATGAGATGAGACACAGGTTCTGTGGCTAACTGTGTTAATTCTGAACCTAGTTGTGTTATACCTTTCAAGCAGTTTCGTGTTTGAACAAGTTGCTGCCTCCAGTGACATAACTGACAGGTATTCTGTTCCATACTATTACTTCCGTTTCCCTTGATGTTATTCTTATTAAAATTATTAAACAGTCATCAAATAGGCTAGCCTCTATTGCTGTTATTACCTCCTATTCATGTATTAGACGTAGTGGCCTATTATGATTCCTTAAAAATTTCTCTCGCCAACCTTTCGTTAGAAGATCAATTGATCTTGTTCCTTTATAGTAGTGCTTATCTGAGAAATCTTCCTGTATCCATTCTTCGAACAGAATTTTTCCACCTTTCTTGATAAGCATGCATTGATTGTATTACGGATTCAATTTCGAATTCCTTCAATACCGTTTCAGGCTTTTATGATTCCACCGAGTATATTCCGCTGTCCTTCCCATGCATTTAATCTCATTAGTGGTAATTCTATCAGCATAGTTCCTTTTCATTCATACTTCACTTCTATAGCATAGGACTGGTCTTTTTAAGGTTTTATATACACGTATTCGGGTATGCCTTTGAACTACGGATGGTTTCCAAATGTAATTTATAACTCGTAAATATTTTTTAAATATTTCGTTATTCTGTGTGGTAAGTCTCAGCTTCGTCTCTATAATTTGTATTCCAGATAAGTACATTAATTTTCTATTTCCAGAAATTCATTGATTTTTAAAAAGCTGCTTGGAATGGCTTATTTCACTTTAAAAGCCATAATTGCAGTTTTCTGTGTCGATATTCATATCATACTTTGATGCAAAGTTGCACAAATTGTTGACCGATCGTTTCAGGTCATTTTATATAGAGGAAATTATAGAAAAGCCTTGTAATGATGATATCATCATCATCATCATCATTATCACCATAATTTGGTCCATGGCTAACTCGCTAGCATACTGGCCATGGGACCAAGGGATTTTGAGTTCCATTCCCGGATGCCTAGGGGACTTCAACGTTCATCGGTTATTTTCTTTGACTCAGAGACTGAGACTTCGTGCCGTCTCCAGCATCATATTTCATTCTTTATAGGGGCCAATACTCACAGACGCGTAGGTCTTCTACTCAAAAGACCTGCACCAGGATATCTCCGGAGGCAGCATACAAATTATAATGATAATAATAATTTATTTTTATTACTATCAAATGTACCCATGCTTCGCTACGTGATTCTACACTGCGTACGGATTTCCCCGTAAATTGCTGTAAAGGCAGTGAGTAAGGTTATATTAAACTGCATGTATCTTAGAGCTATCCAAGAAACAAAACAGGGAGGACACCATACGTTGTTTCCGATGTAAGACAGGCATTGGTGTTTTGTTGACAATGGCAGGCCTCATTTACTACTGCTAATTACAATCAACTCCGGGAGTTTCTACTATAACGGCAGGCGAACTTGACAACTGCCATTCACAGTAGAGATGGAGAATTTTCATTATAAAGACAGGCCCCCACTCCTCATGCCAGTAAGAATCGAGCTGTAGAGAGTTGATTATAATCGAGAAATGCAGCACTATCTCACGTGTCAACAATCGAGACACGACAATGTCATAGGACCAAAGTTGTAGATTTCCCAAATATGAACGGCGATTGTTCTATCTGTTTTGTAATATGGCTTACCGTTTAGTCACCAACTACCGCGAAACGAAGGTCTGCACCGTCATTAAAGTGCATCCAAATTCCGATAATTTCCGGGGCCAAAAAATCTTCAAATGTTTCCTCAGAGAAAAGAGTGTCTAGGTTTCAGGGTTAGCACTCGCATTCATATGGAATAATTAAGGAAGAAAGTAATACAGTTAAGAAAGCAGAAATTAATAGAAAATAAGGTTATAACTGAGAACAGCCGTATAGGACAAATATGTAAATACCAAGTGGATGTATTTCAAAATAAAATGCCCATCAATAAATTGTGATGATACGAGTTACAGATATAAGAAGGCGGTAACAGAGCAGAAATTTAGGTGCACGGAATTTTAGGTAAACTGATACTTAAACTTAAAGAGGCAAGGCAAAGACAAGAAAATAAAGCGGGGAACAGAAGTAGAAAATAAACACAGAAAAAATATAGCAAATGCCAGAAAACAGCTTACGGTGCAAAATAATGTGCTACAGTCCCCGGTACTGTTCAAATATTAACAGTGCACCTTAATTCTATCCGAGGATGATCGTAACCTCCGACGGTATTCCGCCAATATCCCACGTAATGGCCGATTGACGTCTCTCTTTCTTTCTTTCTTTCTATCCAAGGGACAGGAGTTTACAAGAATGATGACGAAAATGGAAATACGTTCCTTCCCTGCTGGCAAGCAGTCAGAGACGTTGCCATGGTAAGCTGTAGGTTCGCTGTATGTTCGCTGTAGATCTGTCAGTCACTCAATGCAGAGCATGAGACCTGCCGAAAATAGTAATTTTCTCCGTCATTTGAAGAGTAACCGTAATTACATACATAACAAAAGTTGTTTATAATGAAGGGACGTTTAACATATATTCCGCAGATTTTATAGAAAACGAGTAGTATAAGGCAAAGTGGAAGAAAACTCTTTTGGTTTCCTTATCATCCCCCTCCCACCGTCTACTCACAGATTCTTAAATCATACTCATATCCAAACCTTCCCCGGGATGAGTATACTCTAAATATGAAGTTTTGTAGAGGCATATCCAGCCGTATAGCCATGATGGTGGAACAAACAAACAGACACGAAAAATAAAAACCAATGATACGATCTTTACTTGACCTAAAACGGAAAAATATCTGAAACATCTGCAAAACAAACGAAATTACGGACCGCGGATCCCTACAACTTTATTCATATAGAAAAACATATCCACGTTTATAAGTGCAGACCTTTATTTCTACACGTACTGCTTTGAAACTGTACGACCTGTCGTCAAACGGATTTCACCATAAGACGCCTTTTTTAGTTTTCTATATGGTTGGTCCTATGATATTTTCTCGTAGCTGCTATATTTATGGGTTAGATTGAGTGAGAATCATGAATAGGGAGATATTTGGTATAGTTTTCACGTATTACTTTTTCAAATTCTTTTTCTTTTTTTGAAATCATAACATTTGGTTAACATATGGCCACTGGTCGTGTAAATGTACGGTGCCAAATATGATGGTTCTATCTTTACTATTAGTGTGTCAAACGATAACATATACGTGTAAAATTTACAAAATTAACCTGAAGTCGAGAAATACAGCTCTATTTAACGTATAAGTGATAGAGACATACGAAAAATCGTCATAGGACCCAAGTTTTAGATCGCTCCAAATTGAACATCGATTATTTCTATCTTTTCTGTGATACGACTTACCGTTTAGCCACCAATTATCCCGAAACGAATGTCTGCACCGTCATGAAAGTTGCATCCATATTTCGGTACTTTCCTGGGCCAAAATTCATACACTTGAACACCTTCGAATTTTTCCTCAAAGGAAAGGGTGTCCAGGTTTCGGAATTAGCACTCGCATAAATACGGAGTAATTAAGGTAATTCAGTTAAGGAAGTTTAAATTAATAGAAAATAGGATTGTAACTGAGGACAGCCTGTAGAACAAATATGTAAATATCAAGTGGATGTATTTGAAAATAAAATGCCCTCTGTATATGGTGATGGTATGATTTACAGATATAAGAAGGCGAGAACAGAGGAGAAACTTAAGAGCAGGAATTCTTAGGTAGACAGATAAGAAGATGACTTATGGTGTTATTACTTAAGCCTAAAGAAGCAAGGCAGAGGCAAGAAATTAAAGCGGAAAATAGAATTAAAATAGAAATACAGTAAAAATTGCTATAATTTGCTATAATTACTGTATTTCTATTCTGACAGAAAACAGCTTACGGTGTGAAATAATGTGCTACACTCCGCGGTACTGTTCAAATATTAACATTGCCCCTTAGTGCTATTCGGGGAACGTAACCTCTAACGGTATTCCGCCATTATCCCACAGAATGGCAGATTGACGGCTGTCTTGCTTCCTACCCAAGAAACAACCAGGAGTTTACTGGAACGATGACGATAATGGCAATACGTTACTTCCCTGCTGGCAGTCAGAGACGTTACCATGGTAACCTGTAGGTTCATTGTCGTCTGTCGGTCACTCTATCCAGAGCATGAGACACGCAGAAAATAGTAATTTTCTCCGTCATTTGAAGAGTAAGTGAAATTATGCCATAACAAAAGTTGTTTATAATGAAGAGACGTGTAACGTATATTCCGCGGATTTTACAGAAAATGAATAGTATAAGAGAAAATGAGAGAAAACTATTCTGGTTTTCCTGTATTATTACTATTGAATATCCAAAGCAGTTTGGAACCCTATTTTACATAGTATACTAGGGTTAAAAAATTCAATTTTAAAATGAAAATGAATCCATGTATCTAATCGGCGGAAAATAAAGTGGATGAAGTTAATGAAATATTTGTAACAGCACGGCTTCTCAAACAATTGATACAGGGATTTTGATAATGCAATGTTGCAATAATTTAAATGAGAGTTCAAGTCATGCCTTCTTCTTTCAAATGCAGCAAATTCAAACAGTAGGTAGTCCACTGTTTGTGAGGATCCACAGACACACATGTAGTCATCAGGACGATTTATTCCAAATCGATGAAAATAATAACCAAATTTGCCATGACCAGTCAAAAATTGAGTTATTTCAAAGCTTGGCACCAACCCGTTACTTTGCAGACGGTTGCAAACCTCAGGAATGAATATTTCTCTGGTGACTTGGCCTCTAGTGGAAGAAGTCCAAATGTTGTTCCATTGATGGATTACGTGCTTCTTTATGATGTTTTTAGCGTAGCTAAGTGACGTTTTGTCATAAGTAAATTCCAACTAAGATGTAGCCGCTGCTTTTTCCAGAATATCAGCTTTCTTGTTTCCACATATTCCACAATGACCGTAAATCCAGTCAAAACAGACGTGCCGACTTTTTTTGAGCTGTGTTTCTAATAGCTACAGCTATTGGATCCATATTATATTTATTATTTATCGCATTCAACGCAGCTTGCGAATCACTGAATACCCGAGATTTCTTGTTGTTAGATTTTCATCATTCGATCGCAGATTTCATCGCCCACAGTTCAGCCTGGAAAATAGAGCAAGTGGAAGAGAGTTTGTACTGGGATGAGAACACCTCAGAATCGTTTTCGTGAACAATGAAGGCGCTTGCAACTTTGTCCTGTTCATCTGTGCTTGGTATGCGAGATCCATCCGTGTAAATAAAGCAGTCATTGTTAATTGAACAATTTTCATAAATGAAGTTTTTGAAGAGATTTGGATGATCAGACTGTAGAAAATGTCAAGGTTGCTCTAGAGTGGTATTTAGAATGGGCATTGGTGATATTTTGTTTTTCTTCAAAAAAGTGAGTTCAGCTTTTGCTATCGCCGTTAGAAATAGTGGCTCAATGCCTGCAATAAGAAGAGCTGCATCAGTAGAGGTTGTACGGTAAGCACAAGAAATACGAAGGGCAAATCCTCTCTGAATTTGCATCAATTAATGCTGAGCCCATTTCTTCTCAAGCGTCATTCGAAAAGAGGAAACACAATACAATATCAGAGATACAAACGCATTATCATAAATAACTCTTAGTACCTCTGAATTTATTCCCCAATAAGGTATGCAGGCAATAGATAAACCTTGCATAAACTTACTGCCTTTCTGTTGTGGTTTGTTGAAATGGGCCCTGAAGGTCAAGCAGAACTCCTAGATAAAGAATATGATTTTCCATAGTGATATTTTGTCCATTCAATTTTATTTTAGGCTTTCTCAGTTTCCTTTTCCTTGTAACAATCATGGCCGTCTTTTTCTGGGGATTTTATTGTAATTTATTATCAAAACCCCAAGTAAATAAACTGTCAAGGGACAAATTTTCTCTTACTCTCAGGTCCTGCACATTATCCTATAAACACCCCGTCTATTCACAGATTTTGAAATCATATGCATATCCTAACCTTCACCGTGATGAGTAAGTTATACTCTAAATATGAAGTTTGTTCGAGGTCTAACCAGCCGTTTCGCCGTGATCGTGGAACCAGCGGACAAACAGATTCGATAAATAAAAACCAATGATACAGCCTTGAGTTGACCTAAATCGGATAAATATCTGAATAGAATTGGCAAAACAAGCAAAACTAAATTCAACGGACCCCCTACAGCTTAATTTACATAGTTATTATTATTATTATTATTATTATTATTATTATTATTATTATTATTATTATTATTATTATTATTATTATTATTATTATTATTATTATTATTATTATTATTATTATTATTATTATTATTATTATTAGGTACTATTATATCCACACTGAATCATAATTTGCACAGTCCGAAATAAGATGGCCGGGTTTGAATCCCAATGAATCTAGGGTATAGTTTTCACTTCAAAGTAGCATATGATATTACAAAGAATATTTACGACTAAATAACGTGAGGAAAGGTCATTCCTGTGCCCCAGAATTACCCGCGTTTATCTTTATTTATTTTTGTTATAATGTCCGGCTCCATAGCTAAATGGTTAGCGTGCTGGTATCCCGGGTTCGATTCCCGGGAGGGTCAGGAATTTTAACCATATTTGGTTAACTTCGCTGGCACGGGAGCTGGGTGTATGTGTCGTCTTCATCGTCATTTCATCCCCATCACCACGCGCAGATCGCTTACGGGCGTCAAATCAAAAGACCTGCATCTGGCGAGCCGAACTTGTCCTCGGACACTCCCGGCACTAAAAGCCATACGCCATTTCATTTTTTTTATTATAATGCTACCTTTTATTATGATGATAATTTATAAATATTATTATTAGGCCATCTGGTGGCCATGATCGTTAAGGCGTTGAAGTCTAAGCGGTCTGGCACTGTGGTTAGCCCGTTCGAGTCCCGTTGGTCGAAACAAGTGTCATCATCAGAATGTTGACCGGCAGGGTAGGAGAGGTGGTGTTATAAAATTTATAATCACTAGATTGCCGTGCCAAAAGCCTGGATTAAATTTCAGACCTCTCCACAGTTCTCATATGGAGTGAAAGCATATGACGCTGTTGATGGCGATTCGTTCGTCGGATGGGGATGGTAAACCTTGATCCGACCCCTCGGTGCTATTCGGCAGGACTAGACTATGTGTCAGCCGCGGGTTTCACCCTGTCGCTTCCTGCTATCATATAACATGTAATTCATTTCATCTCATTAACTCCTCTGATACGGTTGACGTCAGAAGGGGCATCCGGGCATATAAACCGCCATAACAGATTCATCTCACCTCATACTCGACCCCGTAGAGAAACTTGGCAAGGATTGAAAAAATATTATTATTATTATTATTATTATTATTATTATTATTATTATTATTATTATTATTATTATTATTATTATTATTATTATTATATCTTCGTAGTTTATATTACAGCTTCACAGGTATTCATACGTTAATATATTTGCTGCAGTGTATAATACTAATATTTTTTTCAGGTAGATGGTTTTATATGGAATGATATTTGTATTGATCAGATCAATAAAAATGGATGTTACGTCTGGATGTTCCCGTTTGACTCTCGAGTAAACCCACACACAGTCTTTCTTTCCTCGTCCTTTCTGACCTTTCCCTAAGCGTTTAATTCGTTCTTAACATGTAGAATTCTTGTGTTGATAATCCTTCTCTATCCTCTGTGGGTGTAACCAAGTGCATGTAACTCTACAGTTTTGCGTAGAATACATTGGAGTCGACTCCTCTATTAGAGCTCACATGCATTTGTTATTCAAATGAAGTAAGCACTCTAGCATTATCTAAAATCCTGGAATAGCAGATTTCTACACTTTGAATTCAACGCGGTTTAGTAGCTCATGTACAGATGGGATCACATTAAAACCCAACCGTCCAGTCGAACTGATTTTTTAATCACTAGACCACGTGAACTATTATCCACGGATTCAGAAGCGTGTATTTTCGAATCCCACAATCTGACTATGGGAAAAGGTATCTCGTAATAAACCGTTACAGTTTTTAAGCAGTCTTTCAATGTATCTCTCTTTAGTCATCGTATTGATTTTTGGGTTTTAAAATCCTGGGTTCTGTTTCCGACCGGGTGATAGGATTTAAATGGTGAACTGTTAATTCTCTTGGTTTGAGAACTGAATGTTTATTCGGTTCCAAAACTCCAGCAACTTACACAACACACACTAAACTAACACCCAGTTTCCTACAATACCCAATAAAGACACATTCATTAAAAGGCCTACCTTACAAGGGCTACACCAGGCTAGTGAAATCCCCACAGGAATTATATTTCTCGACATCTAGTTCTGTTTGCATACGTAATAATTAGGATGACACAGTACATTGGAACGTTAGTCACTGTGGTGAGTATCCATTAATTCGTGATCCAGTTGAGTTTGCTTCCACGATGACCTTCCACAAAATGGCTTTTATGCTATCTCATTTCAATAGAAAGAGTACAATGGTACAATGAGGGTTCTTCCACATTTAAAGCAGCGACATTCACAAAAAGAGAAAATCATCTCAGAATATCAACAGGGTTAGTAAACTTAGTATTTGAACAGATTGGATTAATGTGAATTAATTAATTGATAACAACAGCGAACTTCCTCATACGCTATGGCCTCACTTTATCCCAGGTCGGGTTCAGTCACCCAAATGCAGTGGATCAAATTCATATCGATGGCAGTGCAAATGGATTTATTATTATTATTATTATTATTATTATTATTATTATTATTATTATTATTATTATTATTATTATTATTATATTGGCTAATTTAACACCACTTCAACCACTATAAGTGTATTTTCTTTTTATCAAACTGAGAAGATAAACATACATTCTGCAAGTTGTCTGATGTAGGGCTTCCAGAGCGAGAACGCAAAGGGCAGCACTGTATACCAGATGTTCGACAGTCTGCCTCTCCAGGCAACAGCCGCACGCTGTTGCTGCATTTGCTGATCCAGCCCTAGTTGTGCCGAAAATATTAGGTTGGTGCATAATTCAATATTTTTGTTTTGCGAGTTGGTATCGGTTGCTGTGGGTTTATTTATCGAATGTAATTTTGTATTTGTAGTTCAATCTTTGTATTTTGAGCTTACATATTGAAGTTTTGTCATTTTCAGAGAGTGAGTGGAGCTGTCAACGCTAGAAAATGTAGTGCCAATTGAAGAAATCGGAACTTTTCCGACATATTCTTCTCTTTGAGTTCGATAGAGGGGTGAAATCAGCGAAGGGGGCCAGAAACATTTGCGCCGTGTAGGGGATAATGCACAGTGGGCCAGGAATCATATCTATCCGAAAAAAGGTAGTTTTGATCTGGAATGCTTCATGTTTGACATTTTATTGTTAGATATGTACTGGTAGGCTACTGATATGTATACTAGGCCTATACTATGTACACTATATATATTATAAATCGATGGCCTAGATTGAATACCTCGTATCTCAAAAAGTTCTTCCTATCCATTATTTCCCTTAAGACTGGTGACACCTCCCAGCCACATTTGGATATGCAGCCCATCAGAACAACGTTCGTTGGGTTTATTTTCCTATACGGATGGCTAAAGGAAAATGAACCTTATAAAAAGTATACTCTAGGAGTTAGTAAATAAGTCACGCAGACATACTTTCCTATAGTACGGTACGGTAAGGTTCATTTTCCTTCATAAGTCGGCAGAGGAAAAAAGAACACAACGAACATTGTTCTGATGGACTGCATATTCATGTGTGGCTGGGAGGCGTAACCAGTCTTAAGGGAAATAATGGATAGGAAGAACTTTGTGGGATACGAGGTTTTCATTCTAGGCCATCGAAATACTCCTCTGATTCAAAAATAGTCTCTGTTTTACAGTATAGAAACACAATATGTCTTTCTCTTCACTCACTGCTCCCAGATTTCATCCTCGTCGTCATCATCGGCACTCTCATTGACATCATCCGCATCCTCTTCGTCCGCAGCATGCAAGGTTTGAGTTCCGCCGAAAACTGTCGGGACCCTAGCAACTGCCGCAAAGTGGCAAAGGCGCGTTCTTCCTATGCAAGAAAGCAGAAGCACTTGTTATTACAGGGTCAGAAATTATCAGAATCATGTTAAACACATCTTGGATGTTGTATTCTCCAGGCGATTTTCTTGCATGACCCTCCCTGTATCGCCTAATGTGCTTATGTCTTGCCTCCTGCGCTTCTTCACTCAGCATACCTATTGGCATGATGGCCGATTCAATTGTACTTCCTCCATGTATAATGATATTGTGCACGGTAGATAGAAGTAAATACCACGGATATAAATCAAGACACAGACGTGTCGTGTCTGCAGTAAAGTTATCAAATTTATCAACATCAACAGGAAGTCCAGATGATATGGCATGCAGAATCACAGCAAATATCTTTTATTTTTTCACGGATTCCAGTAATTCTAGCTGATTTGACTGGGCCACGAAAGATTTTAACTGAATATCGTTCATGGTTTTAGGTGTAGCTTCACATACATAACATTTTTTGTTGGCATTTCACTCAAGGAATTGCAGACTTTACCATCAACCATAGTCAGAGGAAAGTCAGAAATTACAATACAATTCACGCCTTCAACAACAACTTTATTGAGTACCAAGGATCGTACTTGTTCCTCAATATAACGAACTTCTCTCCTACACATGTTTGATGTCTCCTGTTCGTACAGGATCTTGATTGGACGACTAAATCTTGTAGAGGAAGGACGAGGATTTTGCCATAGAACCCTATTACTTTTGTCCCAATTTGAAACGGAGTGTAACTGCAAAGACACCAAAGACATAACAAATATATCTGACTTACTTAACTCTATATTTTCCGACTGGAATTTTTGTTTGTAAACACTTTAATTAATACTGCCGTCACATCCCCATTTGAACACTGCTTTTACCGTATCATTGTCTTCAATACATTGTTTTATAACATCAGCTTGCACACTTACAAATCGATGAATTGTGTGGTATACAAGAGCCTGCAATGTTACTTCAGCATAGATCTCTGTAACCTTAAGAACTGCCCTTGGATGGTTGCACTTCAGTCTCGCGTCTCTCACAACATTATAGGTTAGACAAATGCCATTGTTCCTTACCTTTACCCCAACTCGTATGTTGACATCCTGTCCCTTTGAAAACTCATTATAGCCTATATCAAAAACCCTAAAGCTCCACCTGACCTATAATGCATAGGAGGCATAGTGGTCTGAAAGCCCTTTTATACTGTGCCATTACATAATTCCCGAAATAAATGATAATCGATTCCAAATGAGCGCGAGTACTTAGAGCGGAATTAAAATGAATGACTTCATATAAAAACCATAGAAGCTAAGATTGACGCAATGTCGAAGTAGATATAATCATGAGTGCAGTGAAAAGGGACAAAACAAGGGAGTAGGATTGTTAAAAAGAGCTCCAACACTGTAGAAGACAACTAATGCAAATAGACGCATCGTGAATAAGGAGCTGATTGAAGCTCGTAAAGGCACCAAGAAAGAGAAAATGGATTAAAAGAAGATATCGGATACAATTCTACGCAGATGCAACGCTAAATCCAGAAATATAATTATGAAACGTATCGGTTTCAGTTAAAGTATTTACCAATACTTGAAAGTCAACCAGACTAAAGGCTTCAAGGGAATAGAACCGGCCAAAGAATTAATAAATCTCAAGAACGCAATATAATTGCTAAAAGAAATTATAAAACAATAATTTACCCCTCACATATTTGGGAATTTCGCAAATATATTGGGAGTCTGATATAAAAGCCATAGATTAACCAAAGAAATTCTGTTAAATTAGAAGTATTTGCTTATACTAATATGTGTCGACTGATTGCATGTATGTTTTGTATTTCCAACATTCAGCAAAACAAGATGATGATCTATCTTTAAGAGTATGGACCACGGTCTACTCGGAATTACCTGAGCGGAGCTGTGATCGACCATCACTGCAGACGACAACCGTATAGCCAGCCGTACTGTATGGAGATCGACTCCTGACAGCGCAGAATGAACCAAGCATAAATCACCCCAAAGGCAACGGAAAAAGAGATAGGTTTTATAAATAAATACGTAGTTAGGTATAAGTAATCTTATATAGATCATTGGTTATCAAAGTGTTGAAATTGTGCTGTTTATTCATTAAAAATAACGTATAAATGTTAGTTTGTCGCGAGTGTTCCCGCAATTAGATCGATTTCAAGAATGATATTTGCCTAATGCTGTAATGGATTTACGCGAGATCACATAACCATATTTAAACTAATTTAAGGTTGTAGATACCATTATATATTTAATGGCTACTTGGTGGTCATCTACAAAAAGTAATAAAATTCTAGTTAGAGGTGCATGCGATGTTTTATCCGGATATGTTATGCCACAGATGATATGAAGTTCTTTTAAGAAGAGTACTTTGAGTGTTATATAGATTCCAAGTGATAGGTTAAAATATAAATTCAGGCGACATGGTTAGATAATACGGGTAGATGATACGTTGCTATAATAAAGAGAGATGTATTGAAACATGGAAGTACCAGAGGATAGTAGAAATGTTGCAATTCAACACGATTTGGATCCAATGAGGAGAAAACATGAGATTAAAACTACTTAGGCGTCAAAATGAAGTTAATATGTTAAGAGTTGCGAATAATAAGAAGAGATGAGAGTTTAAATAAATAAAGGAAATATAGAGATGTTATAAAAAGAAATATAAGATTAATTGAATAGAAATATGTATGCCATGTCGAAACGTAAGAAGAAATGGAATTCTTTTTAAGCAAGAACGGTGATAATTGACGCAGACTAGAATAGCTTGTTTGGAATCTAATAACATTGCATTGGTCATGAATTCGTGTATAATATGAATTGTAACGTAATATAATCTTTTGTAAAATAGGATGTTAGCACTTGGTCATCGAAAGATATACATTGTAAGAATGAATATGCATTATACTTGGACATATTAACTGAGGATATTCTTCTGAAAAGATGCACTCTCTTAAATTATGCATGACATGTGTAGAGTAACTTGTAGGGTCATGGCTATCGTAAATGAGAATAGGGATGGTTTAATATCGTACTGTATTTCAAGAATGACACTTCCCTAATGCTGTAATGGATTTAAACTAATTGAAGGTTGTAGATACCATTATAGATTTAATGGCTACTTTGTATACACTGACTGACAGAGCAAATGCAACACAAAGAAGGAGTGGTTCGAAAGGGATGAAAGTTGGGGAGAAAACAGAGACGGCACGGACGAATAATTGATGTTTATTTCAAACCGATATGCAGGTTACACAATGCGCACGGCATCGACTCAGTAGGATGTAGGACCACCGCGAGCGGCGATGCACGCAGAAACACGTCGAGGTACAGAGTCAATAAGAGTGCGGATGGTGTCCTGAGGGATGGTTCTCCATTCTCTGTCAACCATTTGCCACAGTTGGTCGTCCGTACGAGGCTGGGGCACAGTTTGCAAACGGCGTCCAATGAGATCCCACACGTGTTCGATTGGTGAGAGATCCGGAGAGTACGCTGGCCACGGAAGCATCTGTACACCTCGTAGAGCCTGTTGGGAGATGCGAGCAGTGTGTGGGCGGACATTATCCTGCTGAAACAGAGCATTGGGCAGCCCCTGAAGGTACGGGAGTGCCACCAGCCGCAGCACATGCTGCACGTAGCGGTGGGCATTTAACGTGCCTTGAATACGCACTAGAGGTGACGTGGAATCATACGCAATAGCGCCCCAAACCATGATGCCGCGTTGTCTAGCGGTAGGGCGCTCCACAGTTACTGCCGGATTTGACCTTTCTCCACGCCGACGCCACACTCGTCTGCGGTGACTATCACTGACAGAACAGAAGCGTAACTCATCGGAGAACACGACGTTCCGCCATTCCCTCATCCAAATCGCTCTAGCCCGGCACCATGCCAGGCGTGCACGTCTATGCTGTGGAGTCAATGGTAGTCTTCTGAGCGGACGCCGGGAGTGCAGGCCTCCTTCAACCAATCGACGGGAAATTGTTCTGGTCGATATTGGAACAGCCAGGGTGTCGTGCACATGCTGAAGAATGGCGGTTGACGTGGCGTGCGGGGCTGCCACCGCTTGGCGGCGGATGCGCAGATCCTCGCGTGCTGACGTCACTCGGGCTGCGCCTGGACCCCTCGCACGTGCCACATGTCCCATGTCCCTGCGCCAACCATCTTCGCCACAGGCGCTGCACCGTGGACACATCCCTATGGGTATCGGCTGCGATTTGACGAAGCGACCAACCTGCCCTTCTCAGCCCGATCACCATACCCCTCGTAAAGTCGTCTGTCTGCTGGAAATGCCTCCGTTGACGGCGGCCTGGCATTCTTAGCTATACACGTGTCCTGTGGCACACGACAACACGTTCTAGAATGACTGTCGGCTGAGAAATCACGGTACGAAGTGGGCCATTCGCCAACGCCATGTCCCATTTATCGTTCGCTACGTGGGCAGCACAGCGGCGCATTTCACATCATGAGCATACCTCAGTGACGTCAGTCTACCCTGCAATTGGCATAAAGTTCTGACCACTCCTTCTTGGTGTTGCATTTGCTCTGTCAGTCAGTGTATATTGAGAAGGTTATTTTCAAGTATGGATGTGAATGAATTGGTAATTAAAATTGATTTAAAGCAGAGTTGTGCTAAATAAAAGAAAACTTCTTACTTTTTTACGATGCTTAGGAGGAAGTATAGTAAATACCGGTACACTATGAGATTACTCATTCCTGCATAATCCATATCTGAAGATATACATGCATACATGTAAAGAAATCTTAAATAGCAATATTTTATTAATGGATTCTGTAAATACATAGGAATATTTACATCCAATAGATGACCTAGCTTCGAGGAATATGACCTTAATATCACGAAACTCTTCCCGTGAATAATTTGTATTTTTTATTGGCAGAGATTGTAAATAATATGGAAGTATAGCA
This sequence comes from Anabrus simplex, assembly GCF_040414725.1. NCBI lineage: Eukaryota > Metazoa > Arthropoda > Insecta > Orthoptera > Tettigoniidae > Anabrus > Anabrus simplex. The sequence goes on along the minus strand of NC_090265.1, from coordinate 1,105,979,191 downwards.
AATTTCAATGATTAAATTAGGAATCGAGATAAAGAATACAATTGCTAGCCGAGAATTTCAGTCAACTAGATAATAGTTAATTAATTGAATATAAATTATTATTATTATTATTATTATTATTATTATTATTATTATTATTATTATTATTATTATTCCAGTTTTCTCTTCCAAGATTTCCATTTAATCAATAAATCATAGTAATTAAGTTTTATTTGGTGTCTTATTTATAGCTTGTTGTAGTTATATAAGGTTCCGCTGAGTTAAGGCAATGGAATCGTTGGATATTCATGTGCACCACGGACATGTAGGATGGAGATGTCCACCGAATCTACAGGGAGGTAGAAATAGCACTCGGCGTTTCAATTCTCTTTTCTGATCCCAAGTAAAACACTTTATCATTCAAGAACCTTGAGAGACTGGTCGGGATTTCTTTTACGTGACCCAGCCTGGATGCAGGAAGGGCGTAATACCTCGTAGCCCCTTGCTGTGATGATTCCACAACATCCTTAAGAATCCCCGCAGCATCCCTTTTACCAGTGGACCTAAATGATACCTCTGCAGCCAATACAAGTTCTTCATGAGATTTCTCTTCTACTATACGCTGGATATGTCTGCGTTTTGTTCTATCTCCACTTTCAGTAAAAAGTTGCCTTGGTCTTTCCATTCTTGAAGGACCAGGTTTCTCCGTTGCAAGTCCCTTGTCTTTATTAAATATTTGCATTTCTCCGTCTAGCCATGTACTGCCTTTGTTAATAAAACGATCTTTCTTTCTATTGCACTGCTTCCATTTTATGCCAAAATTACACTTAAAAGCACTTCAAATTTAATAGTCCTTAAAATGTCCTTAGAAGAGTTATCAAGGCCATATTTGTGCACTAAAAATCATATAATGCTTCAGAAGAAGTTTTAATACACAATACTTCCTCGAAGAGTTCCGGTCTTTTCATAACACACCGCCGCGCCTGCGGAGTTAGTTCTGGAAAACAATATTATATTTATTAAAAAAGACGCAAATATGCACAACATTTTAAGGGTTTATATGTTGTGATAATAATGCGGAATTCTTACAAGTTTTCTTTGTAAGTCTACAGGAATTTAATGAATTTGAAAGTGATCATAACTTTTTAATTGGTCATAATTGACTCTGTATAACTCAACGAATATAATTCCGATAGTTATTATAGGCATTAAAAATGTAATTGCTTATCCATTGTGATAACCTTATATTAAACTAATGCGTTTCTTCTTCACCGTGTTATCACAAAGAGAGCTCCTTGTCAACTAACGCATCACGAGGCGCTCTATCGGAAGCGGCTGATGCATCGCAAATTCAAGGTTTATTTTATCTTGATTCATAACAGTGATAGTCAAAACAAACTCAGGCTAGTGTAGTTCAGACAGTGATAAACGAAATGCTTAGGGTAGAATATTGTTTCAATTAACTTCCCAGAACGACTTTGGTCCAGCTAGATATGATTCCTGGTCCACTTTGCATTGGAGGGAACATGGCAAGAAAATGGTTTTCTCGTTTTAAGGAGAAAAATTTTGACATGAGTGACTCTACAGTTCAAAAAAACCTTCGGGGTTTGACGAAAATCGCTTAAACGCATTAATCCAAAATGATCTACGACACTGTACTCGAGGACTGGCAAATGTGATGGACTGTGATCATTCCACCATCGTGGGGCAAAGTTCAAAAATCGGGTGTATGGGCACCGCATGCCCTTAGGCCAAACAACAAAATTCAGCGGATAGCCATATGTACATCTCAGCTTCCTCGTCATCGATTCCTATCCCTTATCTTTGCTGGTGACGATAAATGGTATATTGATGCTAACATAAGGAAAAGAAAGGAATAGTTGAGCCCAAACGAAAAGGCCATTCCCCGTACAATGACCTGCGCGCATCTACAAAAGATAATGTTATGCATCTGGTGGAATAGCGACGGTGTGCTGTACTACGTATTGCTTCCCCGACGTGTAGGTATCACTGCTCACATTTATTGCCAACAACTGAGACGTCCTGCAGACGCAATCCAAGAAAAATTGTCAGCAAGACTGGGTGAAGTGATGCTGTTCCATGATAACGCCCGACCACACTCTGCTAACCTGACAAAAACACTACACAGGAGGTGGGTGGGAAGTCATTCCGAACCCACCTTAATCACCTGATCTTGCGGCCTCAACTTTTCACCTATTCCACTCTCTATCGAACAACCTTCAAGGAACTTCTTTTCCGGATGAAAATGCGCTCTGAACATGGCTTTACGAGTTCTTCGACTCAAAACTACATGATTTCCACAAGCGTGGAATCAAAAATTTATCCCAGTGTTGGCAAACTGTTGCAAATAGTGAAGCAGAATACATTACTGATGATTAACTTCCCTCTTATATGTAATAAATAATTTAATTTCGTGTGGATATTTCTAGTCGAGTGCAGCCCTTGTAAGTCAGACCCTCCAATGAAGGTGGGCGGCATCTGCCATGTGTAGGTAACTGCGTGGTATTGTATGGAAGATAGTGTTATGTGTGGTGTGTGAGTTGCAGGGATGTTGGGGTCAGCACAAACACCCAGCCTCCGGGCCATTGAAATTAACCAATTAAGGTTAAAATCCCCGACCCGGCCGGTAATCGAACCCGGGACCCTCTGAACCGAACCCAGTACGCTGACCATTCAGCCAACGAGTCGGACCTCTAATGTGTATCTGATATGTTTAATAAACGTATACACCAACCCAATAGTTGCAGCAACAGTGTCCAATCTTAATATCCGATCATAGGGACTTAATGCCTTTGCTGGCGGGACTTAGTGTTTACAGTGCACTATGTCTTCTGGTATGGGATAGAGCAATTTTGTTACTTTCATTGATCTGTCTCAGCTTTATCCTTGGCTTTTACAAAATGAAAGTGACTGAGGTATGAGTATGCCATTCCTTCTGCAGCCAGTCCCTGCTATGAATGGTGCGAAAATATTGCTCACAGGGTCAGTTGGTGCATGCATTTCAGTGGCCTTGGCAGACTGATATGTAATAGCAACTTCTGGCTCGGTGAGGAAAGCAACGGGAAACTATCTCACTTCTCATTTCCCTAGTACACCTCTTCAGTGATGCTTAGGCCATCTATGACAGCTGATGGTGGAACTGTTGAGGATCCAACCAGCCTTCGGGCTGAGGACTAAACATACAGGGACTTAAACTTATGTGTTGTCTCAGCAAGCCAAAATGTTTCGAAGTAGTTGCGATAAGCTGAAAAATGTTTATTGCATATGATAAACTAGAAAATTCTGGACTGTGCAGCTCCCTGTGTCTGCTCACCATGCTTTTTTATTACAGCATACTATTGTAATACTTACTCATTACTTTTAATCTGAACAGGCTGTTACTTTATGATCTGTATGAGACCGCCCTGTACATATTACGTTCCTCATTCTGTGAGTGGGATGTCTCTGACATATATGATAGAACTGTGGTTCCTTATAATGTATACAAACCTATATTACAAGATCGGTTAAGGCACTCTTCCTAGAAGAGTACTTAAGTTTGAATTTCGAGGCTAGACACATTTTTAAACCTACAACTTATGAACCTACCTGGTATTTCGTACTTTTTGTACTTCTAAACATTATTCCACAACTATGAGAGAGATCTGATCTCTATTTTAACCGAAATAAAATTATATTAGGAGCCCTGGTCCCCCCTCCCCCCATCCCGTTTACTTCGGGCTCTTATACCGGTCTTTATCGACTTCAAAGCTGCGTATGACACTGTGAGACACGGGATGATCTATACACTGCTGTAAGTTGTTTCTAGCCGAGAAACCGTGGCTTGATATCCAGTATTCTCAGCAAAAGACAATATGAGGAGTTTAGGTGACTCCAAAATCATCAAAATAAAACTAAATAACGGCCTACTCTAAGGAATTTTGGCCACATTTCCTTTCACGTATACATTCATGAAGTAATAACAACTAAGTCTATAAAGTTCATATATGTTGACTATATCGTTTTCGTAACACACAGAGGCCGATGACCTTCGATGTTAGGCCCCTTAAAACAACAAGCATCATCGTAACACACAGCCGAAATTTTGAAGTTGAGGAAGACAACCTTACAACAGAGAAAAATTACGGCATTTTTCAAGCTCCAGTGTTTGATTTCGAGTACCATCGAAACTGAAGTCTCTTGTTTCCATCTTGCAAATCACGTTCCGAACTCTATTATCCGTCTGGTAAAAGATTAGATACAGTCCTCTTTCTAAATATCTGGTAGTAACTCTGGATAGAACCCTGAGCTTCCAAGAGTGGCTCACCAAGGCTCCCTCATAAATTTGCTGTTAGAACAACATATTGCATGAGCTCAGTGGTACTTCTTGTGGATCCTCTGTTTCTGCGTCGAACTGGTATCAGTCTTGACTACTCGACTGCTGAGTAGGCTAATGTGGACTATATAGTTGGAAAGCGTGAACTTGCATAGAGTAGATACAAAGTTGAATGATAGAGTGCGTTACTTTACTAGTACTGTGATGTCGATCCAATGCTATTGGCAACCTCTGCCAAGCCACATTTCTCTACAGAACCTAAGGAGGAAACAAGCGCTGCTGATCGATCGAAGGAACAAGAGATGCACTTATTGCTGAAGAGTTTGGGACCAAGGATAGAAAGCCAAATGGTATTTTGCTCCGAAGTTTTGGTACCACTCAACAAGCTTTAAAATGGCTATATAACAGAATAAGGCACTCATCCTTCCCAGTCATGGATGGCCAGCAACCGGGAGAGAGTATTATTTTATTGTAATCATTACTAATACATGTAGATAGCTATTTTAATGTATGTCTGTCAGGCCATCAGCCCAGAGGCTGGTTGGATGCTCAAATAGCACCACCAAAGGTTATGCGGTTATAAGGAAACCAATGGCAGCACCAAAATGAGGCGTACAAGGCAAGATGAGGAGTGAAGTAGTTTGCCATTGCTTTCCTCACTGGGTCAAACAGTGCTCTTGCAGCACGACTGACCCTATGAGCAACACCGAACATAACACTCAGACGCATTGGTTGTGCTCTTAATGTCATTACTCGGCACTACCCATACCCCAGCAGCTTTAATATTGTCACAGCCATGGATGAGACGGGGACTTTAGTGGAAGCTACATTTTGCTCTGGCCTGCGCCAAAAGATGGATGCAAAATACGAAATGCTAAGTATAATATAACTATATTAGTACTCGGACGTGAGTAATGGTTGTATTAAATATAGGTTTCTACTTTTACTGACTTATTTCTAAAGATGTTGGCATTAATAACCCCATGAAAGTACTGAGACATCTATATAAATCTAAACCTAGAACATTAGAGTTATGTATTATACTACACGCAGACACCACGATAATTCAACCTACCACACGTAAATGTATCACGATGTTCACGATGTTCACGATGAGGTTTTTCCTTTCGGATATATTCTTTTTCTAATGGTCTAATATCGCACTAAGGTAGGTTTTCGACGAAGACTATAGGTTAGGAAAAGCCTGAGAATGGCTCTAGAAATCGCCATAGAACAGTCGTTCCATTTTCCTTCTGCCGGGAGTGTGGTTTGAACCTCCGAGCTACACAGCTTGTGCCACGTAGCCAAAGCTCTCAGTTCTTTTGAATGATAGATGCAGTTTATTGTGTTCTTTTTTTCTTCAGGAGTCAAACACCTCCGTCCATCAACCCTATGTATGATTATGACAAGGAAATGGATGTTCTCTGTATACAAATCCTTTCTCTTCAATCGTGTTGAGGGAGGAAGGCAACTAATATAGCGGCCAATCCGTACACGTCACTCGCATGATTAATGAAAACGTATACCCGCGAAATGCATGGGTTATTCGTCAGGAACGAATGCCTATAAAAGATATTTATCAGTTTACCCGATGGATAATAATTCAGAAAGAAAGCGGGAGAGGTAAATTGTATATATCCAGAAGGCTGTGACAAATTTTGAAGCTTGTTTGTTGCCTGCTTGGCGTTTAATGGAGCCTAACATCTAGTTCATCGGCCCATAATTTTAAAGCCATACAAGCAGCATCTTACTGAAAATGGTTTCAGAACTTAAGCGTTAACAGCATGTATTGATTTCGCAGAGGACTGTTTGGATAGGAGTATGGATCATTAGTGAGTGAATAGGTGAGCTGACTAACTTACAGCAACAATCCTTGAATTTTTTTTTTTTGCTAGGGGTTTTACGTCGCACCGACACAGACAGGTCTTATGGCGACGATGGGATAGGAAAGGCCTAGGAGTTGGAAGGAAGCGGCCGTGGCCTTAATTAAGGTACAGCCCCAGCATTTGCCTGGTGTGAAAATGGGAAACCACGGAAAACCACCTTCAGGGCTGCCGATAGTGGGATTCGAACCTACTATCTCCCGGATGCAAGCTCACAGCCGCGCGCCTCTACGCGCACGGCCAACTCGCCCGGTCCTTGATTTTTTTTTTTTTATGACAAGGATGTGTTTGATTTGGATGCCTAATACTTACCAGTTCTAAATCCTAAGAAGAAAGTACTTGTGCGCCAGGAAAGCGTAGTAGATCACATGCAGGCCTAAAATGATTTTATTCCTCATAGTTTTGAACTCGGAAGTAGGGAAAGTCTAGATGGAATGATAAGACGCAAAAGGCTGAATGTTTAACACTAATTTAGCTCATTGAATAATCTAAACTCTAATTTCAAGAAGAATTTTAAAACTTAGTCACATCATATTTATAGTATGATCCGGTTAAAAATTGGTTCGATTGCGAAAGTATAGTCTATCTGGAAGTACTGTATATATTTAATACATTGCCACAGTTCGGATGATAGTAGTGTTAGTCAAGGAGATTCTCTGTTCGAAAAGCCGAGGATCTAATCCAGACAATGATAACCAACTTCTTGGGTGGTTTTTCGGAGGTATTTTAGCTGTAAATCTAGTTCTATTCAGAGATATCACTTTATTTTCAGTTCATATATATCCCAACCTACTGCCTTTACGTATGTAGGATGTATGCTAACCAACCATGAATATGAGGAGGTAGGGACTTGAAGTTGATTTGTTTAATAATAGGTGACCATGTCTCAGTTTATTTTTTTCTAAACCGGAATTTTATTCAGCATACTTACTAATTTTAATTATTACCATTACATATGTACGTCCTTACCGCAAGTTTAAGATCATTATATCTGTAATGGAATAATATTGGTTTATTAACATTGCAATGGTACACTCTGATTGGGAAACTACGCAACTACACTTTTGAATTATTAGCATTCTGATTTATAAATCCAGATGCTTCAAACAACATTAAACATAATTTAAAGACATAGTTTGTTTCATTATAGAAACAATTTAAAATACTTTTAAATCACAGCACCGTGCCATTGTAATATTTATTGTGTTACTCACACATAAATGTCTTCTTAACATTTAACAGTTCTATAATACTTGTTACAACTGCACACAAAGCTTATTTACCACTTGTTTGGAACGGATACACTTTTCTTTCGTATTTATACTAACAATATGAACCATTCTCAGATTAACGTGATAATGAACGCAATGGTTCCTCTCTCCATATAAGACCTGCGATTTACAATCAAAGAGCCTTTGCGGTCTGTTTAAACAAACAACAAGCAACCAGAAGGTTCCAATCTAGCTTTAATTTTCAGTCCATATAGGTGCTGCAAGGGGATGAAAATCACACCTTTTACAACAGAAATTCACGTGCCACCAAAAATTGAAAATTGACATAAGAAACGTATATCTGATAGCTTATATCGTCTGAAGATTTTTGTTAAGAGCATACTACATATCATGGTGATACATAAAGAAAAGGATATATACACATAGGAAGAAAGTTTTTGTTTACATTTATAAACACGCTCCGAAATTAGCGTAATTTTGAAACATATTTCTTTAAAATTGCATCAAGATTACCAAATACTAAAACAACAAAATGTTTTTTTATCTCAAAATATTCGTATTAACATGTCAACTTTTATACAAGGTTACCACTTGCTTAGCTTTTATACACTTAGGCCTACGAATGAATTGTCAATAACATGCTAGTGGTCCTGAATTTTGGCCCGGTCTATGCATTATAATAGGCCCCCTGAAAACACATTTTCCTCAGAATTAACACCTCCAAAACCATAATATTTAAGAATATTACGCATAAAAGACTGACTTATGCTGTCGTAAAGGAGACAAAGGCGTACTTTGAAGTCGTCCTTTTATACATCCATAACATACAGTAGGTTTTAATTAATAAACAAAGAGATACATCAACTTTTATTTTCTTTACCTCACTAAATCAGAAGCAGTATGTATAATGCACTAATTACTCGACCTTCAATAAACCTAAACTTAAATTCAATATATAATTTATTCTATGGAAGGCGAGTTTCTTCTCTCCTGTCTGCATCTTGTCGTCTTGCAGAGATAGACTTTTCTATACTCAGAATTGGTTGACACCTGCACCTGCCATCGGATGATGAACGTGTTTTGTCTAACCGAAGTCTTGCCAACGTTATACAATTTATTGCTAGGACATTAATCTTGCGTCCTGACGTGGAACTATTGAATGGATGTCTGGAAACTAAATAGCATTATATATCATTTATAAGTATTACTTCATAACATCGCACAGAAAACACTGACACCATTGCACACAAACCATGCTATGATCTCAGAAAGTAGAGAGAAATGAACCACACATGCTCATAATTACGTGAAAACATGCGTTATGAACGCGCACGAAACTCCAATTCCGTTAGCGAAACAAAAGGAAATAAAATTCATACAATGCTAGTTGAATTTTAAGGCATGTCAATTAATACTGTGCACTATAAGAATGAATTACTTGAGATCGAGCAAATCAATTTCTATGAATCTTTCAGTAAAATCTCAAATTGTTGAAGCTTGTTAAATACGCGGCAATTGTTACATAATCCCCAGATCTCTACACTCCGACGACAGCATCTATTCTTAATTTTATTTAATACGGTACTTCTCACATTCATTTAAGGAAAACATAACGATGATACACTGTTTTCAAATACTGTATCTAAATAATATATACGTTTATAGATCAAGACAGTAACACACGTTAAATATCGTGCTTGAACCTGCAGAAACAACTGTGTGAAGTATTTTAGCTTAGAAATTTGGTCGATAAGGTTCTGTAATCTAAGTTTAAATATTGTCAATGAATTCTCACGTTTCATAATATATGTGCTTCGAGTCAGTATTTCTCCAAAAATATTATCACAAAGCGGTTTTCGCTATAAATTCTGTGCGTCTTGAAACGAAAGGGTATAAAATATCGTTTTCGGAGATGCTGAAGTAAACATTTCGGATGTGAAAGATTAGGGAGCCATTTGTCGTGCAAGATACAAATTTTGAACGTTAAAGAGCTTGGTGTTTCCTAGGACAGAATCAATCAATCAATCAATCAATTAATCAACATGGAAGTTTCTCTATCAGTTGTTTAGCTAGTCTCTTATTTATTGATCGGAGGAGTTGGCCGTGCGGTTAGGGGCTTGCAGCTGTGATCTTGTATCCGGGAGATGATTGGTTCAAACCTTACTGTCCGCAGCCCTTAATTAAGGTCACGGCCGCTTCCTTCCCACTCCTAGCCATTTCGAATCTCTCATCATCGTCATAAGACCTCTCTGTGTCGGTGCGACGTAAAGCAAATAGTAAAAGAGAACTCTTTATTATTATTATTATTATTATTATTATTATTATTATTATTATTATTATTATTATTATTATTATTATTATTATTATATTTGACTCATGGTCCTCTCTTATACGTAAGCAAACTTTTTAGCATTGTACATATGATAGAAATACAATGAATCTTATCTTACAAACTAGCAGTATCATAACACAAAAAACATAAGCAAAATAAATATTCTTAATCTTATCTTAGGAACTACCATTACAGACTAGAGTAACATGAGACAAAAGACGTAATGTAAGAACAAATAATATTCTGAATATTAGAAACTACATAAGCACAGTTAACGCACACACACACACATTTACACCACAAGATTCATTCCATCTGGCGACACACATCAAGGAGATGCTCACGGCAAGACGACTTAAAGGTATTTAAGCTTTTTATGGCTCTAAGGTTATGGGGGAGAGAGTTCTATATTCTATCTCTATTTGCAACAAAGAAACGGCTATATGCTGCTGACCTGCTGAGAGGGATAGCAAGTGTGCTGCCGGAGCGTGTGTTATGCTGGTGGAAAGAGGAAAGGAAATTCAGTTGTGAAGATAAGTATTATGGTATATTCTCGTTTAATACTCGAAATATTAATACTGCCACGTGGAGGTTTCTATACTGTTCAAATTTTAGAAGGGAAAGTTGACGAAAATAAGAGGTATCATGTACATCATAGCGTAAGGAAAAATAAATCGAATACAATAGTTCATGGCACGTTGTAATCGGTTTAGTTGTTTTCTGTGGCATCAATTAGTACTACGTCACAGTAGGAAAATATAGGGAGGATAATATTTATAAGCCTAATTCTCATGTTTAGTGGAAGCATATTCTGATGATATTTTAGTGGGTGGAGGGAGTCGTATTTTTTTACAGACATTGGTAATGTGCTCTCCGCAGTTAAGACTCTCATTTAAAATAACACCTCGATTTCTTACCGATTTCTCGTACGGAATAATTTTGCCAGATAAAGTTAGTGGAGGAATGTTTTTGCCTTTTAGGGCACTGATTTGTTTCATCTGCCCGACAATAATTGCTTTAGATTTTGATGGATTAATTGAAATATAGTTGTCATGAACGTGTGTACAGATATTATTTAAGTCAGAATTCATATAACCTATTGTTTGACAGATGTCCGAAATTTTGGAGTGATAATAGATTTGTAGATCGTCAGCATACAAGTGGTACTTACAGTGTCTTAGCCGTGTCGATATATCATTAATATAGATAACAAAGAAAAGTGGTCCACGTACTGAGCCCTGTGGTATTCCTAAATATTTGATTACCCATTCAAACGACTTATTTTGAAGAATTAAGCATTGTTTTCGTTCGGTAAGATATGAGTGAAAGAATTCTAGAGCAGTCAGTCCAATATGATGTAATTTCAATTTAGCAACCAGTATGTCTATATTTACTGTGTCAACGGCACTGCTAAAATCAAGAAGTGCAAGTAACGTCATCTGGCGTTCGTCCATCGCACGTCTCATGTCGCCTGTAACCTTCAGTAGGGCAGTGGCCGTACTGTGTTTTTTTAAACCTGACTCTAAAGGGTCAAATAATTTGTATTTATTTAAATAGTCAGTTAATTGCACGTGTGCTATGCGTTCAAGAGAGGGAGATGAACGTATGCAAACAGGTTGATAATCTGTTATAAGAACATGTGAGGGAGTTTTTGGAACAGGTTTTATAATGGCATATTTCCACATTGTTGGAAAGAGGCCACTTGTGGGGCAGGTGTTGTATGACAGGAAGAATGTCAATAATGTTTTTATTATGAGTATGTGTGTTTCATCAGATCCTATAGCAGGTGATATGATTGATAGTTCACGTTTCAGGTCAATCTCTTTGACTTCACGAAATTCAATGTATGGCATATTTTGTGGTAGTTGGTTCAGAAGAGAATTTATAGTCCTACATATTGTTTGCATTTCCGGTTTAATTTTTATTTCAGGAAAATGAGCATTAATATGTCTGGATTACATGGCTGGGGCAAAGCTTCCCCAATTCGAATGGAACGAAGTTGTTTCCAAGTGTTTGACACATTTAAATTTCCAGACAGGTGTTGGTAGAAAAGGAAATTTCTTATTTCGGATTATTATTTAATTCTATCCCGAAGTGTCCGATAGTGTTCAAGCGTACTGGGAGAGAGAGTGCGTCTGTAGAGCCGGTGTAACGCGTCGCGGTGAGATATCATTATTGTTTGATATCCTCGGTCAGCCATGGAGAAGGAGGTCGGGAGACTTTGACCGCGCACTTAGGTGCATGTTTGTCGAGGAGGCCAAGTATAAGCGAAATAAAAGTTTCAACTTTCTTATCGATATCGTTTGTATTTTTACGTCATCCCATTGACTATTCAAGACACCAACGTTTAGATAATCTAAGCTTATATGTTTAATGTCCCTGAATATGATGTATCTCGTTTTACACTTGGGTACTTTGAGCGAGTAAGACAAATATATTAAGTCATGTGTCAATATGCTGGGAGTGGGGATCTGACCATGTGATACTATTTTCGGCAGATTGTTAGTGACCATTAAGTCAATTAGTGTATGTGAAGATGAGGTATGATTTGTCGGTTTTAATGGCAGTATTGTCATATCACTTGTGTGGAAAATACTTAACAGTTGTTTCGTATCTCCAGCCTGCTTCAGTAAATTGGTATTGAAGTCTCCAAATATAAAGTATGTTCATAAGCAGGTGATATTATCTGTAGAATGTCTTCAATGTCTGAGAGGTGACCTACCCGTGGTGGCAGATAAACTATTCCTATTAGGACTTTAACTGTTGTCACAGTGATCTCGGCAAAAATGAACTCAGGTCTTGGGTCAGCACAGTGTTCAGAAGTGCATATACGTTTACATTGAATATCATCTCTACAGAACAAGGCTACCCCTCCATCTCTGTTATCTATTCGTTCATACCTGTAAATATTGTAGCCCGTTATGTGAACCATACTACTGGGAATAGTTTGGAGTAACCAGCTCTCATTAACACAAGCTACGTGTACATTGCTGGTTTCAAGAAGAGCTGTTAGCTCCTCGTGATGAGCAGGTAGTGATTGGGAATTTAAGCGAATGCAGTTCAATGTCTCCAGTCTCGTATAGGAGTGGTTAGGGGTAGGAGGACAGTCAGGTCTGCAGCTGTCAGTGGCTATAACGGTACTCATCACACAAAGCAGAATAAATGCTTCTTACCTTCGAATCTCCTCCAACATCGCGCCAGCTTTTCATGTACTCACTCACATTCACACTCAAAAAAAACAATATAATATAAACTTAAGCTGTTCGTCACTTTCTTTTGCTGTTTGCATCTAGCCGGTTTTCAAATGAAGAAATCTTATTTTGCACGGCCTTAAGAGTGATTCTGAATTTCGTTAACTCTTAACGGTACACTAATTAAACTCTTTTGATTATTCCCGACAACTAAATGAATCTACAAATGAGGATTTGGCTAGATTAACACAGAGCGACTTCACAGACGAACCTCACTACGCGCCATCTAGGACGAATTTGAAATTTTATCGAAGACTTCCCTGCCTACACGCCCTGCCCAATTCCTCTTCCTATAGACGAATCAGATGTTTACTCTAAAAGGTCGTTGACAAAGAGCTGTTACTATTCGTTTAAGGTACATTGGTGGCTGAAGTATATTATAGTACATATTTTCAATTTACTTAAAGGGTAGATATATATCGTCAAACACTACCATTTACCATTTTTAGTCATAACTCTCGAGTCATATAATGTGTAACCAGTGACGGATGATATAGAATCTATCACAAATCAATAACATCTGATCGATTCTTCCATAAAACGTCCAAGGCTAGCATAAACATCTCGAGATCTACAAGAAAATACAAAGTTTGGACGAACGAATATATTCTGATATCAAAACTAAGTTTCTTGCCCAGAAGGTATATATTCACTGAATACATTTAATGGTAAAAATTAACCAACATATAAATATATTATGTAAGCAACCTGCAATATTGTATAACTTTAGCAAAATATTTTATAATCAAAAGTTGTACTATATGTTAACTTCATGATGGTAAAAATGTTCGTTTCTTTGTTACTGAATTTTCTAGCTAGTTGGTCCTTGCAAAACAAGAGGACCTTATAGAAGACGTTGATTTGTTATAATGCCCAAAACAGCACATGTATGATATATTGTAAAAAAAAGCACATCAGAAATGTCCTTGCGTCGGAAAGTTTGTTCGATAACTCGTTATTAGATTAGCTACTGAAATTGAAATCTAAATATGAAAATGTATACAATATATAATATAAAACAATTAAAATATTTCGTCATTTTTCAGTATCACTGTCCGGCCTAAAACTTTTCTTTACATAAATGTCGTCACACTTCAATTTGGATTAAACTATTAGAACCTGCGTGGAAACGTACTGGAGAGTGAGAGATTTAGGTTCAAATTCTAAGGTTGGTAACATTTTGAGCTCTTTCTTCTTAGAAACTGCAATGTTCATAACGTTGATGAATTTTGTATTTGAAATCCTAAGTAGATTCTTCATGTAAAAACAATTAGGGTAATGTTTCGAATGGGACTGAAGGAAGAACAGCAGAAAGAATAGAAAAAGAAAGGAAGAAAGGAAGAAAGAAAGAAAGAAAGAAAGAAAGAAAGGAAAAAGAAACAAAGGAAGACAAAACAAAGAAGAATATTCAGGAAACCAAACTATAATATATATATAAATAATGTTGTCGGGGGTCCGCTCTCTATAATTTTATTTATTTTTCAGACATATATCCATTTTGGTCAACTCAAGACCGTATCAGTGGTTTTTAGCTTTCGTGTCTGTTTTTCTGTTTGTCTCCTTGTATGTTTGTTCTACCACCACGGCGAAACGGCTGGATAAATCTCGGCCAAACATGATATTTTAGAGGCAAGTCATCCAGGATCAGATTCCGTATGCATATGATTTTAAAATCACTGAACTGACTAGGGTTTTATAGCAAGATCAGGGATCTCATTTGACATTTTCTCATACACTATTGTTTTTTTAAATCTGTAAACTATATGTGAAACGTTCCTTCATTTTAAATAATTATTTGTAGTGTACATAATTTCACTTACTTTTCAAATTACGGCGAAAAATACTATTTTCCATGGTTTGATGCCCTGCATCGTGTGACGGACACTCTCACAGACCGACAACGAATCTACCAGTTACAATGCCAACTCCCCTGCCTGCTTGCCAGCAGGGAAGTACAGTAATACCATTTTCGTCATCATTCCTGTAAACTTGTGGTTATTCGTTGTGTAGAAGGAGATAGAAACTTCAGGCTGCCATTCTTATGGATAATTGCGGAATACCGTTGGAAGTTACAATCGTCTTTGAATAGCACTAAGAGTGGCTGTTAATATTTCAACATTACCGTGGAGTGTAGCATATTATTTCACACCGTAAGTTATTTTCTGGCATTGGCTATAATTTTTACTGTATCTCTCTTCTACTGCCGTTTTCCGCTTCACTTCGTTGCCTGTGCCTTGCCTCTTTAGGCTTCAGTAATAACACCATAAGTCATCCTTTCTGAATACCTAGGAATCCCTGCTTCTAAAGTTCTACTCTGTTACAGCTTTCATAAATTTATAACTCATGGCATCAGAATTTAGTGAGGGATATTTCATTTCTCCGATACATCCACATGGTATTTACATATTTGTCCTATCCGGCTGTCCTCAGTTATTATCCCATCTTCAGTTAATGTCAACTTTCTTAACTGCCTTACATTCTTCCTTAACTTCGTACACATACGAGGGCTAATCCCGAATCCTGAACTCTCTGCACTATTTCATTCGTGATTTTTGTCCTTCGCAGTTTATGATTTAGCCGATTAAAGTCGTATAACGTACTTGCCGTTAACTAGAGCGTGTTTAGAGTCAGTAGGTTAGTTGTGACAATTTGAGAGTTGGTGCCTCTTTCTATTGCAACGAAAGAACGAGCTGCCCTTGGAAATTCTTCTTTCAAGGCCTGAGAACACCAGTCCACACCCAGGGCGTCTAAAATGCTTCTTAACGTGAGGCCAGTTTGAGTGTGGTTGATTTGGGAATATCTTTAGGTCAAAAAAATCTGCTCTCCAATTATGACCTGGCTGGAATACATATCCTCTACCTACCTTTCCTATATTAACATGACACTACGTGTGTGAAACAGTCTGCAGAAACCATTCCTGTGAACAGAGTTTGTGATAATGAACGTTAGTGCTGTACCGGTAAATGTCTGAATAAAGTTGGTGCTGCAATAATGACCTAATTCAAATGTTTCACATATTATTGACAATCATGTCCTAACTTTAGCGGCATAAAACAGAAAAAAATCTAAAATAATCTATGACTCATAGTGTTAAAATTACAGTATACACTACTCAAACTGTATACTGAACGAAGGCAAAGTATGGCCTGAGCAATAGTTCTTTAATTATTTTTATAAGTTCCTTCGTTCGTCAAACTAGAATATGGATCATTTCATTGGTGCCCTTACCAGCAAGGTCATATTGATTACATTCAGCCCCTTCAGCGATGGTTCATTGACATTAACTGAAGATAGGATAATAACTGAGGACAGACGGATGGGATAAATAATGTAAATACCATGTGGATGTATCGGAAAAATGAAATGTCCCTCACTAAATTCTGATGATATGAGTTATGAATTTATGAAAGCGGTAACAGAGAAGAAATTAAGAGCAGGATTAAGAACAGCTATACTTCCAGAAATGTTCTTATTTCTGAGTTTGAAGCAAATTTTGGCCTTCGGCAATTGTCTGAGAGGAGAATGACTGCTGATCTGTCATTTTTATACAAACTCCTCCTTGGTATACTCCACTATCCTAATCTGTTGCGACAGATAAATATTAATGCCCATGTAGCCACTCGCTCTTAGCACATTTTTGGGAGAAACCACCGTAGCCGTAATTACCTAGTTTACGGTCTTCTACTAATATTTCTGAATGAGAGAAATATGATTTGTTCAGTCACCACCGATCTGCATCTTGGGCAGTCGCCCAGGTGACAGATTCCCTATCTGCTGTTTACCTAGTCTTTTAAATAATTGAGAAGAATTTGGAAATTCATTGAATATTTCCGTTGGTATATTATTATAATCGCTAACTCCTTTTCCTATAAATGAACATTTGCCCCAATTTGTCTTCTTGAATTCCAACTTTATCTTCATATTGTGATCTTTGTTATGGAACCCGATTTGAAACTGGCGCGCTGTGAGGAACCTTCCAGTTTGCGCCAGCGAGTTCCAAGCGGCGAGCAAGCAGCAAGCAGCAACACTAGTATATAAAAAAGAGACTCAGCAGGATAAGGCAGGTCGCCGTCCAGCAGTTTACTACATTTATGTCCCAAGGTTTCCGAAGACACCGAGGAGCCAGATCATTTTTTCCGTAATATTTCATTTATGTACGGGTAGATCTACCTACACGAACTTTGAAAATGTCCACCTTCCAATGAGCGACACCTATTCACACACCATCGAACTGAGGCACTACCTTGGGGACAACTAGCCAACGTTCTACTGTCTAATCCATTTAGTCCAACAAGACTGCATCATAGTACGAGGCTAGGATCTGTGACGACAGACTTAAGAAAATCACTGCTCGATACACAGTGTGTGACACCGATCGGGGGCGGGGGAGGTAAAGTCCTTGTTTCAGAAGATTAGATAGCACCGTTTAAGACGTTTAAGGGGAGAGAACATTTGTAGACGTTAGCAGAACGACGAATTAGCTTTACGCCGTCAAACGAAATACAGATTGCTCATCTGAAATAGAATAGATCGGCCAGCTCATTAACACAAATTACAGGCCATTGATAAACACAAAGCAGACAGAGCAAGACTTGCAATTGCTAGAAAATTAGGCTCAACCTCAAAGGAAACTAGATACCTTACTGCTCTATGAAGTGAAGGGCAGCAAAGTACATTACCATATAACCCTCTCATCTATTACATTCAACACCTAAAAATAGATCTCAAATAGAAGCACGAGTCAGAAAAAAATTTCTATTCCTATCAATTGGATCCCATGCTTCATTATTCATAATCGCAAATCTCTCCACCAAAATGGTCATATGTCAACTTTTAATATTTCCTTTAGTCTGTAAGATACTACAATTGTCCATTCCAAATCACTAGCTGCCCGCGTGTGAACGAGTTTACTTGGATGATGAGTAGAAGCCACGCTTGATCCACAAGACCAGCATGGTAGTCGTGTTGCTGGCGTGGAAGGAATGTGACAAACGATTCTTCCCAGAGAACGGAAGGCTCTTCAAAGGAAACTATTTTCCCATTTTTATTCGCATCAAAAAATGTTAAGGCCAGGTGAGATGAACTACTGGCATTTATTTTGTCAACTGTCTGATCAGTTCTGGGAAGGTACAGACTGTAAGGTCACTCTATATAAGAACTCATGAAAAGTGCTGAGAGATACCTTCACCTGAAAGATATAATAAATCAGGACAAGCAATTTTACCGTACGACCTCAATACATTCGATTACATCAATGAACTGTATTCCCGATCCTATTTCCATTTCAGATAGCTACAAGGAATCAGAAGTGGGAAGAAATGTCATTTAAAACGGTCAGTCACCCAATGATCGTCACAGCATTACATAACGTGTATTTCACTTCAAACTGACAGCTCACATGACTTATTAATCGAAGGTCAAAATGTTTGGATAATCTCTTTGTTTTCTGTCCTCGATTGAGGTGCAGTTGCGAAGTTTGCCTTTATTGTTACGAACCGATATTAGGTTACTAACTGCAATTATAGATATGGTCATTAGCTCTGGATTGTCAGAAAAATGTAATACCACAGAGTTTTCCAGATTTTTTAAAAGTTCCATATTGTAGAATATGGACTATGTGGATCTCTGAAGTGGCGCCCGCAATATATGAAAGGCGAACGATATTCAAAAAGTGATTCGTGAATTTTGATCAAATAAACGCGTATGGGTGCGATGAACCAGCATTAAGAGTCCATCAACAGGGGGTTTCAATGAGTATGACGTTTTCCCACTTCAGCATCTATATGGGATGTTCTAAATGTATATATATTTTATCTACAACTTATTATGAAGAAATATGTGCCTTTCAATCAATGATGGGTAGCTCAGTTCAATAATTTAGAAAGGAAAATTATGTGTGATTTAGCGGTTGTGCCCAAATCGGAAGCTGTCTAACACTTCCAGATAATTCCTGATGATTCAAGGGAATTCTTTCCTATTGTTTAATATTTTGAAATTACTCATTTTCGTACAATAAGAACAAGGGGACCCCGACAAGAAATTGCTCCTCGGTATCCAGTAGAACAACAGAACCAATACGATTCAATACTTCAACGACGTTCGTGGACTAATAACCTTTCCGAAGGGTGGAATAATCGTCTACAAAGTATTGTAGGACGTCATCATTATTATTTCATGGCCGATCTGCAAAAGGAACACGCAGAGATTTAAACAATACTAATTCAACTACAGCGTGGTCAAACAGTGAGAAAATGTAATACCGCCGTTAAGAAATTACGGTGTTCTACATTTTAAACATTGTTACCCAAATTCCAACAATATCGAGTGTACATAAAATCTATTGAACATAATATAAAAATCCGTTGAGTTTGGAACAGGTGTGTTTGCAAATATTTTACTCAAGAATCCACATTTTTTGGGGAAAGCAGTTTTAGGAACTAAAATTAGTAGGAATAATGGATTGTGGAAAGTGTTTGCTAACCAGACATATGCTGTCATTGTTGGAATAGTCGTGCGAGAAATAGAACAACTTCCTCAAGAGCCGCATTAGGCATTTCATACCTAAACCTCAGTTAGAACATCCACGTTCAACTCCAGAAAATAGCGGCTTTGAAACCTGCAGTATCTTGAAGTGCTGAATAGTGATTTCAAGGATTCATTACTAAAGAAAATCAGGGGATACATAATACCAGTTTTTCACTCGGATTGGATATTAATCCCGCATAATGTAACTGAACACCGAGGACAAATTAGAATACCTGAATAATAATAATAATAATAATAATAATAATAATAATAATAATAATAATAATAATAATAATAATAATAATAATAATATCCTCAGCTACATGCATATAATCATAAGGCTCACTCATTCTGCATTGAATCATTTGGTGCCTATGACTTCATGGTCTTTATACAGAGTTACGTTTTATAAGAATGTTGTTCTCGTTTTTGGAAGATTATTCTCAAATATCTTCGTTAACATTAAGTCTATCAAGAGACTATAATTATACTCGTAACATAAGTGTAGGGATATGTTACTTCCGTTAGTTTATGCCATAGACCCTATACGTTTTTATCGTACGACGGATAATAACGGAGATGATTACGTGGCGCACTTGGTGCATGTCACTTCAAGGTGTATTAACGGGAAGAACTAAACAGCTATTTTACTGTTTTCCATAGAGCAGATAATAAGGGATATATCATCAACGGAGGATTGCATGAGCCTTCAGTGACAGCACCTCGACAGTGGTCAGTATAACAACATGGAACTGAGAAGCATAGAGAACCTCCTACAACTTCGGGAAAGGAACTGTACAGTATTATGAATTCATAAATCGCCCTCATTCTGTCTCGAATTTGTTCAGCTTTATCGTTCTTCACGTTACTGTTTTAGTGCTGTATTAAACATGTGAATAGAGCCAAGTACTACCGTTTAATTTCCTGAAGGAAAAGTGTAATTCATTCCAACTAGTAGCCTACTATAATAATTTCGTGTGGTTATTTTAGCCGGCTGCAGCGCTCATAAGACAGACCCCACGACGCGGTGGGTGACATTTGCTGTGCATAGGAAACTGCGTGTTATTGTGGTGGAGTATTGTTTGTGGTATGTGAGTTGCAAGTACGTTGGGGAAATATCAAACAACCAGTCCCCGAGCTAAGGGAATTAACCATTTAAGGTCAAAACCTTAGACTCGAACAGAATACGAACCCGCGGCCTCTGAACATAAGAGTACTACGCTAACCGTTGAACCAAGGATCCAGACACCAACTTATGACAATATAGACAGACATTTCATCTTTTCTGAGGGATGGGAAGATTAGTTTCGAGGCCAAGCCTCTGGACTTACACTCGTGTGATCCTAGTTTAAATTCCAAACGATCCGATCAACTGAAAATCCTAGTGATTTAGCAAGAGCATGTGTACGTAAATTCACGGCCAAAACACAAAATTAGCCATCGAACCCAGAATTTTCAAAACTAAAACTGCGATGAACTGAAGAAAACATGTACTACCTAATTACACTGTATCTAATACATTGCTAGATCAGATGGAATACTCTACCGCATATTGCTTGGTTTTCTTACGCTTATTTAGTTTTCTTATATTTAATTCCAATTTCAAGAGTTAGACAGGGCTGTAATTTTTCACTTTTGTTGTTCGTAGTTTACGTGGATAATCTGCTGAAAAGTATAAAGTTGCAGGGAGGGATTCACTCAGGTGGAAATGTAAGCAGTCTGGCCTATGTTGATGACGTGGTCTTAATGGCCGAAAGCCTGCAGTCTAATACCTTGGAACTTGAAAATAGATGAAATGAGTACGGTGTGAAAATTAGCCTTTCGCAGAATAAATTGATGTCAGTAGGTAAGAAATTCAGGAGAACTGAATGTCAGATTGGTGATATAAAGCTGGAACAGGTAGATAATTTCAAGTCTTTAGGATGTGTGTTCTCCCAGGATGTTAATATACTGTAGTGAGTGAGAATGAATCAAGGTGTAGTAAAGCTAATGCAGTGAGCTCGCAGTTGCGATCAACAGTATTCTGTAAGAAGGGAGTCAGTTCCCGGAAGAAACTATCTTTACATTGGTCAGTTTTCAGACCAACTTAGCTTTACGGGAGTGATAGCTGGGTGGTCTCAGGATATCTTATTCATAAGTTAGAAGTAACATACATGAAAATAGCGAGAATGATTGCTGGTACAAACAGGTCGGAACAATAGCAGGAAGGTACTCGGAATGAGGAGAAAAGGATAAGTTGGGAATGAACTCGATGGATGAAGCCGTACGCATGAACCCGGCTTCGGTGGTGGGGTCATGTGAGGCGAATGGAGGAGGATAGGTTTCCTAGGAGATTAATGGACACTGTTATGGAGGGTATGAGAAGTATAGAGAGATCAAGACGACAATGGTTAGACTCAGTTTCTAACTATTTAAAGATAAGAGGTGAGAACTAAAGGAGGCCAAAGCACTAGTTGCAAATAGAGGATTGTGCCGACATTTAGTAAATTCACAGAGGCTTACAGACTGATCGCTGAAAGACATGTCAGTCGATAGTGATGATGTACGTATGTTCGTAGTATTTTTGTTCATTTTTTTATATTACCGTTAAATATAAAGTGTAAGCAATGCTTTACACTCCAGCATATTAACAGGTTATACACGTCTATTGAAATTTTACTCCAAGCCGTGAAAAGTCCATAAAATAGTACTTGTTATTATTTTATTTGGATATTATTTAGGGTCATGAATTCTATCTGTGACTGTATAAGTGTGAGGTGGCCTAAATTTTGCATCCTCGGAAACACGAGTGTTTTCTGAGACGAACATGTACTAAAATTGCTGCTCCAATCATATTCCTAATTTTTTTCTAACATGAATGAGAGCTTCGATGATGAATGTTGAGAGTCTTATGTTGTACATAAACTCATAGTTTAACTTATATATTACGGGCCTGATTGCAAGTAGTGCAGTACTTCAATGTAAATCAATCACATCCACCAGTCTCTTTGTAGAGTGTGGTTTGTGCTCCTCTTTTACTAAGCCGTCGTGTGTGGACAAATGAACACTTTGCATCCTAATGTGCACTAGTTTTTGCCTCTCCCTGAATAATAACCTTAGTATATGAGCCCAACTTGAAACCAAACAGTGCTCTACGGGAAGTCCTGCCGTAATACAGGCAAGTACAAATCAAGACGAATGTTCAGACACAGCAGCATCTTACAGCAACACGAACTGTAGAGATTTCTTGTTTCAGGATATAGAAATTCGTGAAATCGCAGACACCTGACAGATGATTACGTCCTCATGTACTCCTTTATGCAGAAGTATCGATTTAGTAGAGTTCAAACGCTCTGATCTGAAACACAATATTAATGCCATCATAATTTCATTTTCAACAGTGTACTTCGAGAAAATTCTGTATGGTAGTAAGACAAATTATTCCATGTCTTCAAACTGAACTATTTACATATAATTATTGAGACCACTTCACTATTTTAAATTTGCATAATTATCTATCGGTTAATTACTTGATGCGGTGGTCAACATAACAATGTGTTCTCACAGTAACTCGATGCAGTTTCATTCAGTGGAACATTAGCTTTTCATGACCTCGCTAACTTAAACTCGGTTATCATATGATAAGTAGTATAATAAGCTAAGCCATCAAGAAGGCCCCTGAAGAGTAGAAGGTTAAGGCTTCCATGATTCACAACTTTGGTGGCATTAACTTGCCCCATACTTGGGCATTGACACGCATTACTATTCAACATATTCATTATTTATATCCAAACACTTGTTCCAATCGTACAAAAAGGCATCAGTGCCGGCACGGAAGAAATCAGCGTCCAGTCCCTGAAGCCACCTCATTACGGCATAGGGAATGACCGAAACGTTGAATCGCTCACCAACGAGGCGCTTTTCCAACAGTCCGAAACGATTGAATTCGCTGGGTGCAAGGTCAAGCCTTTGTCCCGCCGGACACACCGTAACAAATAAAACGTTCTGTTGGCTGCGTTTGATCTGCCGTTGTCGTGCAGCAACGATACACCTGATGAGAGAAGTCCAGGTATATTCTGAAAATTGTTACCCAGAAATGCTACAGTATTTCACAGTAACTGATGGTACTGACTGTCACCTCGTTAGAGAGTAAATCAACCATCTGGACAATCCTACATACAACACCGATTTGGTACCCAGTAATTTCCATCTCTTCGTACCATTGGAGAAGTTCCTGCATTCTAAACGATTCCATGACGGTGCAGCCATTCAGGATAACGTCATGGCGTGGCTTCAGGGACTGAACGCAGATTATTTTCTTCCATGGCATTGGTGATTTGGTGTCCCGCTGGAACAAGTGCTTGAATAAGACTGGTGAATATGTTCAACAGTAAAATGCCTCATTGCCACACTATTGTGTATCCTTACATCTGCCTATAACGGTACATGAAGTTTCGCTTTGCGAACGCTACCTTCCTTTTGAAGCACCTTTGTATAACTGGACTATTGGTGCAAAATAGCCATTTTCCAGAAAATATCTTGAGAATACTATGTGAACCAGTAAAAGGCGATGAAAATATAATCTCAGATTACATCAAATGTAAAATTAAAGCAGCAATATCAAGATGCTTGAGCAATGTTAAAGAAAATCAAGATACTTGAGCCATGTTATCTTGTAAAGTGGAAGTCACCCATGCATAACGTTCGCCTTCACCAGAAGAGTGGGACGACCTCCACTAAAATGGCTGGACGAGAAAGAATTATTGCGGAGAATATATGCATGAGAATGTATATTATTGACCGACTGTATTGATACGAATACAATGTTCGAATGATACTCGAATCGATAGACCTCAAACATTGTGTTCATACCATCGCTGATAAATAATATTATTAACCTGTACCGTGGTTTTAACAATAGACAGTCAATAGAGCAGTCGAAACAACTTCAACTATTCATGGTATATTGCTTTTATGTGAAGTACAGAGATACTCCAGATGACGTCAGGATATGTTATGGTTACACAGCCTTTCCTTGTACTGTGAGAGCAACGACGCCGACGATTTCCTTCAACTGGCCTTATGGGTCGTATCACCAAACCCAGAATTGGCCTAGGATTTCTTCAATATTTCATGGACACTCCTCCGTACTTGGCGTTTATCCCACATGCTGACGTGATCCGCTGTTTGGTTCTCTGTCGACATTTGACACGATCATGTTCTTGTTCAGGGTGTCACGCCAACAATTTCTCGGTCTTCGTCCTACCAGCTATTTACCATCTCATGTACTAGCAAAGTAAAACCAGTCTTCATGACTGTTGCTGCTTCTCCTCGAAGAGCATACTCGGATTTCTCTGATATTTTCGATGACTGGAGCCATACAACATCGCCTGCGATCTTCGTCACTTCTGAAATGATCCTACAGTGACAGGCCATATGTCCATATTAGTATGTTTGTTTCCATTATGGCATACCGTAAGCCACCCTGTCACAGAGTACACCATTTAATCCACGCACTGCTCAAACGGTTACAGATTTCAGCACTGAGGGTTCCATCATCAGCAACTGTCGATCTAACATACTTAAAAGTACTTCTTGTTGGGATTTTGATGCTATCCAAATAATTTAATGGACACCGTTTGTAAAATTTGTTGACTCCAAAGCAAAGGATTATTTATTCCTAAGAAACTTTGATATGCATTATTTTACGATACACTGACCTAAACAGCTGGTTTACTTATCTGATCTTCGGGAGATAGTGGATTGAACTCAGACTCTTTGACAAATATATTTTATTATATATCAAAATAAATCCTGATCAATAAAGGAAAGAAATATCACTGAGGATGTCGCCGTGCTGACGACATGACACTCCAGTATCTCGCTACCATTTAGGTGAGAAGCAGCCGTTTTGGCAGACCAAGTTATCTTAAATTGTTGTTTGCACCAGTTCGTTATTTTTTGTGTTTATTATCACTTGTTGTTGTTTCTTTAAAAGGCAACTCAGAATGTGTCCAGGAATGACAAAGCCCTTTCCATTTGTCTACAACTACCGTAGATGGTCACAATATAAATATTGGTTCTCCAAATGTGATTTAATAGCACTTGCCTCCGATCCTAAATTTAGAGAGCAGAGCATGTAATATAATGCAGTCCATTTTAGTGTAAAAGAAAGTGAGTACAGGCTTCCCTTTAAATACACTGACTGACAGAGCAAATGCAACACTAAGAAGGAGTGGTTCGAAAGGGATGAAAGTTGGGGAAAAAACAGAGACGGCACGGACGAATAATTGATGTTTATTTCAAACCGATATGCAGGTTACACAATGCGCACGGCATCGACTCAGTAGGATGTAGGACCACCGCGAGCGGCGATGCACGCAGAAACACGTCGAGGTACAGAGTCAATAAGAGTGCGGATGGTGTCCTGAGGGATGGTTCTCCATTCTCTGTCAACCATTTGCCACAGTTGGTCGTCCGTACGAGGCTGGGGCAGAGTTTGCAAACGGCGTCCAATGAGATCCCACACGTGTTCGATTGGTGAGAGATCCGGAGAGTACGCTGGCCACGGAAGCATCTGTACACCTCGTAGAGCCTGTTGGGAGATGCGAGCAGTGTGTGGGCGGGCATTATCCTGCTGAAACAGAGCATTGGGCAGCCCCTGAAGGTACGGGAGTGCCACCGGCCGCAGCACATGCTGCACGTTGCGGTGGGCATTTAACGTGCCTTGAATACGCACTAGAGGTGACGTGGAATCATACGCAATAGCGCTCCAAACCATGATGCCGCGTTGTCTAGCGGTAGGGCGCTCCACAGTTACTGCCGGATTTGACCTTTCTCCACGCCGACGCCACACTCGTCTGCGGTGACTATCACTGACAGAACAGAAGCGTGACTCATCGGAGAACACGACGTTCCGCCATTCCCTCATCCAAGTCGCTGTAGCCCGGCACCATGCCAGGCGTGCACGTCTATGCTGTGGAGTCAATGGTAGTCTTCTGAGCGGACGCCGGGAGTGCAGGCCTCCTTCAACCAATCGACGGGAAATTGTTCTGGTTGATATTGGAACAGCCAGGGTGTCTTGCACATGCTGAAGAATGGCGGTTGACGTGGCGTGCGGGGCTGCCACCGCTTGGCGGCGGATGCGCCGATCCTCGCGTGCTGACGTCACCCGGGCTGCGCCTGGACCCCTCGCACGTGCCACATGTCCCTGCGCCAACCATCTTCGCCACAGGCGCTGCACCGTGGACACATCCCTATGGGTATCGGCTGAGATTTGACGAAGCGACCAACCTGCCCTTCTCAGCCCGTTCACCATACCCTTCGTAACGTCGTCTGTCTGCTGGAAATGCCTCCGTTGACGGCGGCCTGGCATTCTTAGCTATACACGTGTCCTGTGGCACACGACAACACGTTCTACAATGACTGTCGGCTGAGAAATCACGGTACGAAGTGGGCCATTCGCCAACGCCGTGTCCCATTTATCGTTCGCTACGTGCGCAGCACAGCGGCGCATTTCACATCATGGGCATACCTCAGTGACGTCAGTCTACCCTGCAATTGGCATAAAGTTCTGACCACTCCTTCTTGGTGTTGCATTTGCTCTGTCAGTCAGTGTAGATCGGGAGTGAAATGTGAGAAGTGTTTAGAAGTTGCCAGCACCAGCATCGTGCAAGTGTAAATCTCAGACTCAAGAAACTCCGGTCTAATATATGAAAATCCACTGCTTTGACAATTTAAAGAAGTATCGTCAAAAATTATGTAAAAATTCCTTCGTTCTTCAACATTTAAGTACTGAATTGGCTCTCTGCCATACTATTGATGTTAATTATCTGAACTATTCTTAGTTCATCTTTCCTAATAATTCTTATTCATCTTCTTCTGATATCTTACGATCATATGGAGAACCACCTCTCCATATAAGTTTCAAATTCATATATTCTACAAACTGAATTATATCTGTTGATTTCTCGAATAACAAATCATGAACAGAAACTTGTCCATAACTTACTCATTTCGTTATAAAAAATATGTTAAAAGAGACAGTTATCTAGCAATAATTAACCAACTTCACTACTGTTTTCACCGGTGAATAAATTACCTCACTGAAGTACCATCAATCCCTCTAATTGAGCTACCTTATTCGGCAACTGACGTTCTGGATAGGAAACCTTGATGTTTTGTGACCGTTACCAACTTTGATGTTAGAAACGCATTTGAATTGATCCCGTCCGTTGAGATGTATTGGTTATTGATTTCATATTGTTTGAAAAAAGAAGGTCGAATTTGCATAATGTGTTGATATCTGCGATATTTGCGTATTCGTGTCTTGTAACTAATAGCTGATTGGAGGGTGTACTGATTACTGAAGTACTGAGGTTTCGATATTTTTTCAAATTCTAGATGTTCTTGCTTTTATATTTGAAAATGCATAAACTTTTAGTGCATCCCTGTGCAGGTGTTATTCGTAGATTCATTTCTGTGAGACACTTGATTATTGTCCTTCAATTATTAATATAGTAAGTAGGTCCTATCTTGGAAGACGCCGGGGACTTTTGAGGCATTTTAAATGTGAAAGGTTCATCCAGAAAGCTAATGTACTACTATGGAACGAAATGTATATATCCGGTCGTCCCTCAAATTATATAGCCATTGACGAGACGTCAAACAAATAACATGGTTTTTAAATCTGTTGAACATGTCAGCTCTTTGTTCCGAGTGTCGTCCTTTACACCAATTTACTAACGTTTCGGTCAAAGTTGTGTGGTCTCTTTTGAAATATGTTTCTGTGACTTGTCTAGTTGTTCTTATTTTTAGTAAATCATTTATTTTTGTTCTTATTATCGTGTGTAAGGCATTAATAAGTTTATAGTTTTGATCATTAACAACTGTCATAACCTGTACTTCGACATTGTAGCAGCTCATCTTCTGTGGTGAGAGGTGCGTTGTTGAATTTGTGTGCCATAAATCCAAGTGATTTGAAGTGTTACGAATCAGTATTTCAGTCATGGTGGGATTTACATATGACTTTAATTTATTATTTTACTCTATGTCTGTTCTCTGAATGCATATCATCATAGTTATTGTGACGAGTTGGGGATGTAGAAAGAAACAAATTTATCAATTCGTAGAAAAACAAAGCAACAACGTAGTAGTTGATTAAGATTCTTTGACAAGACGTTCAAGGAGGAAAGGGCTGGGACCAATTGGAGGTTGGTGGATGTAATAATAAGAAGAAAAAAGGTTAATCAAAACAGTATATTGATTCTACAAGGAAATCAATTTCAAATTTACAACACAAAATTTTGTAATCTGGCACACAAAAGAAAACGCTCATCGTGAATGACGTACATTAGAATAGAATCCCTAGACCATTTACAAGTTATAATGTGTGACTAAGTAACCTATAAGCCTCGGAGAATATTGACACAGATTTCCAAAAAGGTAAACAAAGGGAGAAGAAAGGCACGGGAAAGACCAAGGACGGGGATCACAATAATGGGAGTCGCCTGAGTATAAACGTTGCCAAATGCAGGGACAGTTTTATGTGATAAGTTGTACCGTCCAGGCCACAAGTTCAATCACTCACTAACTCTTGAAATTGCATATTACTCGATGTTCATTTGTTAAGGAGAAATATCACTCATATCAAGCTTAAAAGAAAACCGGCCACAGCAATGAAGATAACTCCAAATCCATAGGAGAAGAATGATAGTGGTAATTATAAAATAAATACTCTGTTGCTCACCCAATACAGCAAATAAAAGAAGTGGAGCTTCCCAGCAAATACTACCCTCCAACCACACTCGGAGTCAGCGCTGGACTGAAGACCGAGTATGTGGGGGAAGCCTTTATACCGCTGCAGAAAGTTCAGGAAAAAAGTACACAAAACGTCGAGATATATCGGACACTGACGCAGCGGGTGACGTAATCCAGTGGAGACTCAGTGTGTAGTGAGCAATTCACCAGGACGGATGCACGGCGAGGCAGCAGTGAAAGTCCAAGGCCGGTTAGATGAGTGAAGTAGCGGCGAGTATATGGAAATAGGTGGAGTTCCAGATGACGGCAGCCGAAAATAGGTGAGTGATCGTTACATTATCTTATTCGTCTGCAGTAAAATAACCATAGTATAAATTCAGGCATACCCTTGGAGTGGATCTTTAGGACTTTGGCCTGCCAAGACACCTGTTGCCCAGCCAAATGGCCTACAGATAGTGGAGTGGCACGTTCTCAGTTTGACACCACCGTCAGGCATATTGCTTACTTGACCGGAGTAGTTACCTCTCGGATCACCAGCTCCTCATTTGATCTCACAAGGCTGAGTGAACCTTGTTCCAGCTCTCAGTCCAGAAGAAAATTTTCTGCAGTTCACTTGTCAGGAACAGAAACCAGAGCTCCGAAAAAAAATACATTTTCACTATCTGTTCACCACGGGACTCGCCACTATATTGTTTAAATGTATACAAATATTGAGAGTAAGCTGACGGTTTCTATATTTTTCTGATCTGACAGGTAACTTCTCTTTACACACTAAAGGTCTATCGGACAGCATTACGATTATCAGGTTACTTTGTTTGATAATAACGAAAGCTATCACCCTACTATCCTATGCATCAAGCACGGTATGATTCCATCAGCAATTGTTACAGAAATGCATTTTATTTACGCAACACAGTTACGTTACACTTTATTTTTATATTGAAAAAGTAGGCTGAAATAAAAAAATATTGTGAGCCCCTTGTTCATGTAAAAAGTTATTTTGGATCCCTCGAGAGATTTTAGGATTTTCTTCTTTTCTAGGGATCTTAGAGTACCAGATGTCCGACTCGTTGGCTGAATGGTCAGCGTACTTACCTTCGGTTAAGAGGATCCCGGTTTCGATTCCCGACCGGGTCTGGGAATTTAACCTTCACTGGTTAATCCCAATGGCTCCTGGGCTGGGTGTTTGTGCTGTCCCCAACTTCCCAGCAACTCACACACCACACATAACACTATCCTCCACCACAATACCACTCAGTTACCTACACATGTCAGATGCCGACCACCCTCATCGGAGGTTCCACCTTACAAGTGCTGCACTCGGCTAGAAATTATTATTAGAGTATTAGATTCTCAGGCACCAAGTTGCGAGTTTCTAAGATGCATGGATGTGGTTCGTAAATTCATGTCCATATTTCTTTCTTTACCTACGTTTATACATCTCTTCACTTCGAATTCCATTTATTTAGATGTATGGATAGATAGATAGATAGATAGACGACTATCACATTCGCTACCATTAGGACTATAACTTATATTTTGTGGTAGGAAGTAGAATAGCGTTTGAACGTTCTTGTCTATATTAAATTCAGACGCTGAACGAAGATTCTTTGCGTCAACTTCTTTATTAGCCATTTCTTCAAGTTTCCGTAAACAAACACTTCCTAATAGTCTACCGTGATGGAAATGAATCAGAATATCTCGTTCCATTTCAACTCACCGTTTATTGTATATAGCTGGCGGAAGGGTGCACGGGAAACTAAGATGAATGATGGAGATTCTACCTTTTTGTGATGCTACAGGGGGCTTTGGAAGGATGTCGTTAGAGCGAGCCACGGCCGCCTGCACATCATGGAAATGTACTTTAAGTCGCTTCTTCTTCTGCTTCTTCCACTTTCTCTGTCTTTGTTTTGTTTAAACTTTCCATCCACGTACAAGATATTACTTACTGAGCATTACGCTACGGGCGAGCATTATAATACGCCATATGACCCGCCATAGCCCATAAAACAGGCTCATTCATCTGCTTCTAAGTTGGGAAGTGGCTAGGCTCAACAATCCCAAGGTGGACGTGGCTTATTTATGGTGTGTCAGTATTTATCCTAAGCTATATTCATACTGCTGACTGTGTGCGTCTAACATAGCATCGTATTATTATGGTCACTACAACGTGCCCGGTGATTCTCTGTACGAGGAAATGCAGTCATACTTGACTCACATGAAGGATCGTAGGTTTGTTTCCCTGTTATGTATAAAACAGTTGTGATGATGGTAGTAATGATTGTTTTAAGAGGAAGTACAAGGTGACAACCATCCTCGTATATAGAGAAGAGATATTTAGACACGAGAGTGCCTGAGGTACACTTTAACATATTCTCTGGAAACAGAAATTTACATGTTTTCAACTGAACATTATGATTTTTTACTTTTTTGATTGATTGATTGATTGATTGATTGATTGATTGATTGATTGATTGATTGATTGATTGATTGATTGATTGATTGATTGATTGATTGATTGATTGATTGATTGATTGATTGATTGATTGATTGATTGATTGATTGATTGATTGATTGATTGATTGATTGATTGATTGATTGATTGATTGATTGATTGATTGATTGATTGATTGATTGATTGATTGATTGATTGATTGATTGATTGATTGATTGATTGATTGATTGATTGATTGATTGATTGATTGATTGATTGATTGATTGATTGATAAATCACCTATTCGACGTTCTGAAGTTCACGCACAGATACCATTAATGTCATTATCATTACTCGCATACGTGCTCTTATTGGCAAATAACCGAGGTTTTTATGCTGCGGCATAGTGTTACCAATGTGCGTTTGCTGTGCAGCTAAGGTACAGGGGCGTGCCTTCTGCAATGTGTAGGAAAGAGTATCCTCTGCCTGTTGTAAGAGGTGGGTAAAAACGGTGAACTCCAGGCCTCTCACTTCGCAGCCTTGTATTAGCAACCACGGAGTACCTAGAAGAATCAGACCCCTCATGTTCTACCTCTGTTTAACAAATTTTCTTCCACTGAATACCGACCACGATGTTGTTAGGTTTGCGAGACTTTCCTTTCCACGTCATCGTGGACGTTCCCTTTCCTATAAAGATACCCAGAATCTCTTCCATGTATAGTTACCCTGTTGCACATTCCCTTTAAACAGTTTTCACCACCATGGTTAATTAGACCTTAAGAATAATTACATATCTATCTTACGAATGGGACACTTTTGGACATCGTTACTATATGAAATGTTTTCATAATGATCAGCTGTACCAAACCTAATATAGCTCTCTAATGTACATGTCTTTAGTCTTATCTCGGAGAACCCCGAGTACCATTCCTCACTCCTCCAAGGATTTCAATCCCAGCTGAGAGCAAAGGCAGTATTAAAGTTGCCCCATGAGGTTAATTGAGGAGATGTCAGATTTGAGTGGCGAATGACCGGCCAAGTAAGCCTATCAGAAGAACTGAATGTGTCGCCAAGTTGATCTCAAGATACTACAAAATCTGCTGTCTATAGAGTTCAGCAGTAATTATCTGGACAGGATGATATCGCTAATGACCCATAGATTTGTTAATTTGTTAGTTCAACTTGCTCATATATTAATTTCTGTAATACCAGGCGAGTTGGCTATTCGGTTAGGGGCGCGCGGCTGTGAGCTTGCATTCGTGAGATAGCGGGTTCGACTCCCAATATCGGCAGCCCTGAAGATGATTTTCCGTGGCTTTCCATTTTCACACCAGGAAAATGTACCTTAATTACGGGCACGGTCGCTTCCTTCCGACTCGTAGGCCTTTCCTATCCCATCGTCGCAATAAGACCTATCTGTGTCGGTGCAACATAAAGCTACTAGCAAAAAAGAAGTATGTAGTAATCCAAAATTTCTTAACAATACGTTTCGTGTAATGATAGGTGTCATCGTCTCAGTGGAATTACTAACTCAATTTACTGTTAAAAATTATCCGATATTTCTGACCATTGTCTACTCTCACCTCCACAATGCGTCAAACGTCATTATTTGGAAAAGGTGTACGTATAATTTGATGTCCTTCACGACATTAATTTTCGTGAAATAATTTATAACGTGATACTCCGGTTGGATGATCTTCTACCGTAACGGGCTTCACTCGTTAATAGAGTACGCCTTGACGTGTTGAATATAACAAGTCCTTGACAGAAGGAAATTAGAAAAGAGAAAATAAAGTGTATTCCAAACACAATATACATTTTTCTCACTTCGATTCTGTTTGTAATATTCTCGGGTAAAGGAAGAACGACTGCTTCATTGATGTGTCCGAGATTACTAAGTTTACATTTTTCTCGCATACAATTTTGTGAATTGTAAAGTTACTTTTTCTGATACCTCCCAACTCTCTAAGTTACTCACGTGATGCACGATTGGAAGATAGAAGGACAGAACAGTCAGAATAAGACGGCTGGGGGAGACTGACAGGTGTAAAATTGAAAAGTAAATTGTAACGGGGTGTGACGTTTTGGGTATTACTGAAGAAAGGTTTCAATTTTTACTCCTAGTATGGCGCTTATGAGCAAGATAAATCTGTCTAATGCTTTGGTTTTGAGGTATTAATTATTATTATTGTTATTCTTTCCGTTTACCAAATAGGATTGGTTTTTCCCCCAGGGCTCAGTGAGGGATCCCACCTTTACCGCCTGAAGGGCAGTGTCCTGGATGTGAGTGTCCTGGGTCTGGGATACAACTATGTAGGAGAATCAGTACCTCACTCAGGGGACCTGAACTGCTATTCTCAACAGAGCTTGTAGTAGGATGGGAAGACTGGAAGGGATACGCAAGGAAGAGGGAAGGAAGCGGTTGTGGCCTTAAGTTTAGCTACTATCCCGGCATTTGACTGGAGGAGAAGTGGGAAACCTAGGTAAAACACTTCGTAAATGGCTGAGGGAGGGAATCGAACCCTCTCCCCTCTACTCAGTTGACTTCCCGAGGCTGAGTAGACCCCGTTCCAGCCCTCGTACTACTTTTCCAATTTCGTGGGAGAGCCGGGAGTCGAACCCCGGCTTCGGTGGATGGCTGTCAATCACACTGACCACTACAACACAGAGGGGGACATAATAATAATAATAATAATAATAATAATAATAATAATAATAATAATTATTATTATTATTATTATTATTATTATTATTATTATTATTATTATTATTATTATTATTGTACGTCTTGGTAGTGACAAGATCGGTAAGTCTGTTGTGCATGCAATGATCGAAGCTTTCGTTGGTAATCACCCGTATATTTACATGGAAAGTGAGTATAAATAATATTTAAGGGTACGATGCGCATTGGTGTCACCCAAATATCACTATAAAATTTGTCACAAATGGAACATAATAATTGCTTTTACACATATCAAGTGAAAAATCTGCGGTAAATTAAGAAATACCGTCGTTATTTGAGAAATATGAACACATAGTTAAGGCTTGTAGACAGGACTGGTTTATGTCGTATTCCGCTCCTGGTGCCGTCTTTTGTTACTTTCTTCAGGTCCAGGGCTAGCACCGAGGAATGGGAGGGCTATGTCTGTGGATTCTCATTATCTTTGTCCATTCGCTGCTGGTGCCGTCTTTTGTTACTTTCTTCAGGTCCAGGGCTAGCACCGTGGAATGGGAGGGCTATGTCTGTGGATTCTCATTATCTTTGTCCATTCGCTGCTGGTGCCGTCTTTTGTTACTTTCTTCAGGTCCAGGGCTAGCACCGTGGAATGGGAGGGCTATGTCTGTGGATTATCATTATCTTTGTCCATATGACTAGAGCGGCCAGTTCAAACAGCAAAATGGAGATCAATAGAAAAATAGCATGATCCCTGGGCCAATAAATATTTTTATTTCTGTTCGAACGAAAGTAGTTCGATCCCTGGACCAATAAATCACTAGTCCACTGAATTTTTCTTAAGTACATTGGCCATACCATTTTGTCGCCTATTAAATATTGCATATCGCGATACAATTCATGAAATGATGTCATTGACAAGTGAAGCAATGAAACGAAAGCAAAGAACTTCAGTGAACACAGATATCACACACGAAATTGTTGAAAGTGTAAGACAAATGACATACGTGTGTCACTGTGAGCGCAACACCAAATGTACTTGTAAAGTGGTAAAGTACGTATACATAATATTCTCCAAAAATCAAATATTTCTTAATTTGCCGCAGCCGCAGATTTTTCACTTGATATGTGTAAAAGCAATTATTGTGTTCCATTTGTGACAAATTTTAGAGTGATATTTGGGTGATACCAATGCGCACTATACCCAATATTTAATATACGTGCTTTCAATATTTAATAGGATAAACTACGATAGTGGGAGTATTGTGTGTTAGGGAAATGGCGTTTTTAGGTTATCTACTTTCGTCATAGAAAATAACAGAGAATAGATATTTCACTGCGACTTGAGTCACGGCCAGCTGGGCTCCCTATACGACACGATGTCGGGAGCTGGAATCTAGTGTGACTCTGTGGATCTGAATCCAGCATCTATGGAACATGGCCACAATATCACGGACGTGGAGTGCACGCATGATACATGCAATAGTAGTATTGAGCAGAATGCGAAAACGAATTTGAGGCTTGATATCACTCAACAAATTATGGAGGATATATTAAAAGAGGAAGAACAACTGGAAATCGCCAGGAGCCTGTTGAAAAGTATTCTTGCAATTCAGCAGAAAAATATGAAGGTGGAAATTCAGCAAGGTTTAAAGAAATTGGACGAAGCCCTAAATGCGGGATATACGCACAGAAAAGCTTGGAAAGCAACTAGAGCATTAATGCAAAAGGATTTTCCTGTTCAAGAGAAGGCAGAACAGAGCACCACAAACAGAAACGTAGAACAGGATAAATGGGAAACAGCGTTGTCCGAGAAGAAGAAGAGGGAACAGAGGCAGAAGAAGACATATGAAGATGAAGGTACTCAACCTGAACCAGCACCGGTATCTGAAACTTTTAAAAAGAACGAGCAAAGGAAACGTTCAACTATAAGAAGCCGCCCAGGAGCAGTACTTATTAAACCGATGAATGGCAAGACATTTGCAGATGTTGTGAAGGATATCCGCAACAAGGTGAAGCCGGAAGACAGTGGCGCAGGTATTAGATCGATCTGTAGCGGTTCTTCTCGAATTTAATAAGGCCACGGAAAAGGAGACCAGAGAAAATTTTAATAAATCACTTAAAGGTGCTCTTGGACATGATGGCGAAGTAAACGTTTTGACGCCTAAAACTACATTGGAAATTCGGGATATGGACAGTGCCGCTACTATTTCCGACGTAGAGGAGGCCGTAAGACTAGAATTAGAAAATCTTAATCAAGAACTGAAGGTCTCAATCACAAATCCGAACAGCAGGAGACAAAAACTCGCCATTGTGGAGAGAGAAGATAGCGAGGCACGAAAGCTGTCAGACATAGGGAAAATTAAAGTAGGCTGGCTATGCTGCAGGGTAAGAAGGTGGGCCGTAGTTCCTCGGTGCTTTAGATGTCTGCCATATGGGCATCAAGCACGAAACTGTAAAGGATTGGACAGAAGTAAACGGTATTGTGTTTCGTGAAGCACTAGAAAAGGCCAAAAAGCAGTGGTGAATGGTACAGATCCGTCAAGCCAATATACACAGGAATCGAACTGCCAATGATCTATTGACGCAGATTATCTATTACATAGGAGCAGACAACTTGATTCTTAGTGAACAATATCAAGACAGAGATCAACCAGCCTGGTTTTCAGACAATCTAGGGACAGCTGCGATATGGGTATCAGACCTTGGAAAATATTGAGTTATAAATCAGGGATGCGGGGATGGGTTTGTCTGGATCCAAGTTGAGAAGGTAATTTTTGTCAGCTGTTATTTTACCCCGAATGAGGCTATTTCTGTCTTCCAGATAAAACTAGATGGGCTTGAAGATATTCTGCAAGGGATGAACACTAACCTACTTGTAGGTGATTTTAATGCTCAAGCAGTTGAATGGGACATGCCTCAAACATATTCTAGAGGGCGGCGTACAATGGAGATGGTCGCCAGATTGGGATTAATGGTTATCAACGTTTTTAATGTGACAACCTATCGGCGACCAGGATGTCAGGGAACTATACCAGATGTAACCTTTGCTTCTGAAGACATTGCGTCTAGGATAACTGAATGGCGAGTAATTGAAGAATATACTGGAAGCGATCATCAGTGTATCACTTTTCGTGTACTTGAAGAGACTCCGCACTACCACGCGCAAGCCAGAAAGATGGAACATAGCCACTATGGATAGAGAAAAATTTCATGAAGTAATACAGAATGGAATGGACTGTATGACGGATACATATCACGGAGACAAAAGAAGCATAATTGCTAATAAATGCGTGGAACACACCATGAGATTCCTTCAGCGAGCACGTGACGCATCAATGACCAGAATCGAACAACGGAGAGGCAAGCGTCCAGCATATTGGTGGAATGAAGAAATTGCTGAGCTGAGAAAACAATGCCTGCGACTCAGACGAAGGACACAAAGAATACGATATAACGATGAAACTCTCTCAGTAGAATATAAAACTATGAAGAAAAGACTGCGAAATACAATTAAAAAGAGTAAAGCCGACAAGTGGTGGGAAATGTCTAAGGAAGTGGACGAAAATCCATGGGGATTAGGGTATAAAATCGTTATGAAGAAATTCGGGATGCTACCGAGCCCTATCATGGGTTCACGCACCATGGAAGAAATAGTACACACACTATTCCCTGATCAAGCGGAGAGGATTGATGATGAGGCCGAGAAAGAACTAGAAAATGTACCACCTTTTACAACTGAAGAATTGATAACAGCAATTAATTCTCTTAGAAATAAGAAAGCCCCTGGACCAGATGGTATTCCAGCAGAAGTACTAAAGGTGGCAGTCGAATTATGTCCTCAACTGTTGTTGAGAATGTATAATCATTGTTTGAAAGCGGGAATTTTTAGCTTTCGTTGGAAGATAGCTAGATTAGTTCTGATCAGTAAAGGGAAAACTGGGGGTTACAGACCTCTAGGTATGCTGGACACTGCCGGAAAAGGTTTGGAGAAGCTACTACAGCCGAGAATACTAGCAGAAGTCCGATTAGCTGGCGACCTATCTGACCAACAACATGGATTTCGCAGAGGTCACTCAACACTAGATGCTGTGAAGGAAGTGGTGAAGACAGCAGAACAAGCTCAAACAGGTAATCATTACTCTAGAAAGCTGACGCTTCTTGTGACTCTAGATGTTAAAAATGCTTTCAACTCGGCAAGATGAAGTGATATTTTGGAATCTCTACAAGAAACTTTCAAGCTACCAGAATATCTCATGTATATACTGCGAGACTAGTTGAAAGACCTTACATTGTTATACGACACGGAAGACGGTCAGAGAAGAAAACGGCTCACAGCTGGTGCAGCGCAAGGCTCAATTCTTGGGCCACACCTCTGGAATATCATGTGTGATGGTTTGTTATGGCTGAAGATGCCAGAAGATGTGAAACTTGTGGGTTATGCTGATGATGTGGCTGCTCTGATAGTAACCCGTAACCTAGAGATGGCTCAATTTAAATTGAATCAGGTGATGCGACGTGTTAAAGAATGGATGTTAAATCACAAGTTAGAACTCGCAGATCACAAAACGGAAATTGTCCTCCTGGCGAGGAAAAGGTTTTCTTGCTAGTTGTTTTACGTCGTACCGACACAGATAGGTCTTACGGCGACGATGGTACAGGAAAGGGCTAGGAGCGGGAAGGAAGCGGCCGTGGCCTTAATTAAGGTACAGCCCCAGCATTTTCCTGGTGTGAAAATGGGAAACCACGGAAAACCATTTTCAGGGCTGCCGACAGTGGGGTTCGAACCTACTATATCCCGAATACTGAATACTGGCCGCACTTAAGCGACTGCAACTATCGAACTCGGTGCGAGGAAAAGGATTAATATTGTTGTACCGATGCAGATCGGGCAGATAGCCATCAAAACAACTAGGAGCACAAAATATCTTGGTGTAACGCTTGATACTAAGCTTACATATTGGGACCACATCCAGCGGGTAACAGATAAGGCAGCGAAAACCATGACTGCACTGAGTAGACTCATGGGAAATATCAAGGGGCCGAAATCTAGTAAAAGGCGGCTTCTCATGTCGACTGTTCAATCGATACTGCTATACGGTTCGGAAATTTGGGCTGAATCGTTAAAAATTGCAAAATATTGGATAAGAATTGCGGCGGTACAACGGAGAGCAGCTTTATGAATTGCTTGGGCATATCGTACAGTATCAGAACCTGCGATTCTAGTAGTAGCAGCAGTAGCTCCTATTGACTTGTTGGCTTTCGAAAGACAAGAAATTTGGCTCACACAAGAAGAGCTACGAAGGAAAAGGGCAAAGGCTTTGGCTCTTAGTCGCAGAATGCAACGATGGCAAACAAGATGGGAAGATGATTCTAGAGGGAGATGGACGAAAAGACTGATACCTTCTCTGGGTGTATGGGTTGGCCGAAATCATGGTGAAGTCAACTACTATGTCACACAGTCCTTGACAGGTCATGGATACTTCCGAAAAATTTTTCATAGATTGGGGCTAGCAACTAGTCCGGTGTGCATATACTGCGGTGATATCGATGACGTATTACATACTTTCTTTGTGTGTGTTCATTGGCTGCCACAAAGAAGATGCT
Source organism: Anabrus simplex (assembly GCF_040414725.1). NCBI lineage: Eukaryota > Metazoa > Arthropoda > Insecta > Orthoptera > Tettigoniidae > Anabrus > Anabrus simplex. The sequence continues at coordinate 1,105,939,200 of NC_090265.1, read as the reverse complement.
TAGAAGTTATGCAGGGAGAATTGACGCCAGAAGGGATCGTGTCAGTAATGCTACGAAGTCAAGAATCTTGGGACCAGGTGGCAGTCTATGTAGAAAATATTCTGCGTCAGAAGAAGAAGGACCTGGATGATTACGACAGACAGTAAAGCAGAAGAAGGAAGATCACAAGATGCATTAAGCACGACATCCGTCCTGAAGTAATGCGAGAGCGGTTTCTGGGGCGTAGATAAACGTCGTGGAAAAAGGGAGTGTGGTTTTTAGTGGGTAAGAATCTCCACACACTTGTTGAGTGCGGACTCTCACAAGCGTCTTATGAAAGATTTTCCACACTCCCTCGTAAAAAATTATTATTATTATTATTATTATTATTATTATTATTATTATTATTATTATTTCTTCTGCCGTTCATTGGACGTGCCATCCAGAATTCTTCGGAAGGGTGTGGTTTGTAATCACTGTGTTCAGGGTCCATCTGTGGATAAGTGGATTCCAGGATCGCAGGTTCAAATCTGGCAGAGGTACTCAGCAAAGGAAAATAAAGAGATAACCCAACACTCCAAGCCGTACAACGCCAACATGCAAATGATCTCTGGTGATACATTCCACGTTAATAGAAGAAACTCGAAACTCAGCCTAACGTCGAAACTGACGCCTAATTGGCGATAAATGGAACTGATTATACACAGTTGTCATAGGATTATTATTATTATTATTATTATTATTATTATTATTATTATTATTATTATTATTATTATTATTATTATTATTATTATTATTATTATTATTATTATTATTATTATTCATACTCCACTCGACTAGGCGGTTCACCGATCAGGATATGGATTATTGTCAAGTTCTTCCAACCTCTACTATTGTGACAGGCAGGTTCTTGCCATGCGGTATGTGTTCAGAATGATAGCCTTCAGCATTTATAGCGATGTCCAAATCCAGCAGGTGCTGTTGCAGCTTATTGCGTACAAGTCCTGTGGTGGAGATGACTAAACGCCTCGCTGCCGCCAAGTCCATTACCCACAGTTTTGGAATTTATGTTGCGGAGTCAATGTACGTTTAAATCTTGTGGAAATAGACGCGGTGGATATTGTGATTTGAAGCGACCGGCACATCCAAAAGATGAGTCTTCCTGAGCTGTTTGCCAATGAGGACAATATCCGGCCTGTTTGATCGTATGGTCCTGTCTGTCTGCAAATATCGATTCCAGTACAGCTTGAACCTTTCAGTTTCGAGCACACCATATGCTCTGTGCTCAAATATGTGGGATTGTTTCATCTGTAAGTCCCGATTTGACTCCCTGCTCTTAGTGCACAATGTTCGTTACCTCTTCATGCCGATGAGTGATGGCCTTACATCACCCACAATATGCTCTACCGTCTTAGCTGTTTCTCCGCATTTCCTGCATCTATCGTTCACTTCATCCTTTAAGATATAGTTGCTGTATTTACGGATGTTTATGACTATCATGGATTGCTATCAAGAACCATTTCTGTTCCTCCGTGGAAGTAGCCGTGTTTTAGCCAAAGTGTGAATTTCATTCTGTAAACAGATGGTTGACTTAGATGGTGGGGATAGGAACCATGGAGTTCCTTCTGCTTCCAGACATGCTGTAGTTATTCACTTTTTATTCCTGCGTTTTGAAGCAGCTGTTGTTCTCTCAAGGAAAACAGAGATCTTTCTTGATGATTGAGTGAAATATCCCTTTAATTTGATGTACCCCAAGCATTTGTAAAATTCTCCTTGTTCCAAATCATTCATTATTTCCTTTTCAGAGATCAGAAATCCATCAGTAGTCTCAAGTTCTCCTTGTTCCAGATAATACATTCGGAATTTCTCCATTTCGAACTCCATCTGTATATCAGCAGAGAATCACTTCGTTAATGCCGGAAACTGAGTCAGTTGTTGATTGCTACTGGCATACAGCTTAAGGTCATCCGTGTAGAGGAAGTGACTTAATATGCGTTTCGTTTCGGATGTCTTTACGTTGTAACCATAGCCTCTGCTATTGAGTGTTCGGCTCATTGGATTAAGAGGTAGACAAAACCACAAGGAACTGGGAGAATCACCTTGGACTATTCCTCTCCTGATGTTTATTTCCCTCGTTTGTAAGTGCCGACCTAGTCTGAGTCGTGTTGCCCATTTCGACATTGTTGACTCCAAGTAGTTAAAAACGGCAGAATGAACTTTGTACATTCTGAGGAATTCCACGAGGTAATCATGTTGCACTGAATCGAAAGCCTTCTTATAGTCAATATAGGCGGGTGGTTTGTGCAACTACCACATTGGCAATTGTAAGTTAGTCTTTGCACCCTGTAAAATTCTTGTAGCAGCCTTTTTGTTATTCTTCCATGATTCCTGCATTTAAGCAGTAATTGTAGATTTTGATGGTAAGTATGGATGTAAACATCTGGAACAGAGACGGCAGGCAGGTAATTGGTTGTACTCGGAGATATAACTGGTATATTAGTCCTTAGGCAGCAATTATATGGCACATTTTATTAAGAAGTCGAATGCAATTGCTTTCAAGATTTTCCCAGACGTTTGATGGGAATTTTTTAACTTCGTGCCGACTTGAAACTTGACATCCATTCCTTCAATTTTTGTCAGCAAAGATCTATAGAATGTTTCTCATTGGTCTGGAAGATCATGTTTTCATGCCGCGTTCTCATACGTTTTTACATCTTCGTAGTCTACCAGAAAACACGTTAGTCTCTGGATATCGATGTCCGTCAATTTGTCGTGGTTTAGCTCCCGACGTTTTAGTGTTCGAGTGATTTTCTTGACGTCTTTCACCACTTTCTTTGATCTGTTGATGTTCTTCACATGCAGAGAGAGACGCCCTTAGTTTGCTTTGATGGTCTCCTTCTTTGATTCTTCTCATCCGGTGGAAGTCCTTATCACGAACTCTGCTAGGTTGAGTTTTCTGAGGCTGTGTCTTTTAGTCCCAAGGATCTAACAACTTCAACACCAGAGCAGTAGACAGCACAATGGAGCTCTTCAAGAGAGTGGCATACTTGGATGTGCTGAGGCAATATGTGCACATGCAGGTTTTCAACGAGTTCTGTCAGTCGTGTATTTATTCTTAGCTTTGGGTACAGATCTCTGGCTGAAACCCTCCTTTATACTCGTAATCTCTGCAAATCACCTGACTCCCTCCCCATTATTACAAATATTTCTGTTCAGAAACATTTATAGTTGAGATGAATATAAAGAAATGAGAAAATTCCTATACTTCTTCTTCTCCTACCGCTTTTCCCAGACATGTGGGGTCGCGAGTGCGAACTGTGTCGCACATGTGGATTTGGCTCTGTTTTACGGCCGGATGTCCTTCCTGACGCCAACCTTATATGGAAGGATGTAATCACTATTGCGTGTTTCTGTGCTGGTTGGTAGTGTAGTGCGTTGTTTGAATATGAAGAGGAAAATGTTGGAACAAATACAAACACCCAGTCCCCGAGCTAGAAGAATTAATCAAACACGATTAAAATCCCGAAATAGGCCTGGAATTGAACCCGGGACCCTCTGAACTAAGGGCCTCAACGCTGACCATTCAGCCAATTAGTCGGACAGAAAATTCCTGTACAATAATACATAAACTAATCTTAACCAACACTGAGGTGTATGGCCGAAACAAGAATGTAAATTTTAATATGCAAAAGTAATCATACGTCAGCAAAGTGCCAATATAAATCCTCTACTTCGAAATTCAAAGTGTTGGCCTTAAGAAAAGTTTAAATAAACATATAAGTAAATTAATTGGTTTAATCTATTCACATTAATTTCTGTGATTCTTTAAAAACAACAATTTGCCTTCATGATTCGAAAGTATGCTTATGTAAATATGCACTCTGAGCTAAAACTGGAATATAAATGATGGAATAATGGAGTATTAATGGGATGGATGACATAGCCTTTCTTTAATGGCCTCCTTAATGCTCGGTGTAAGGTAAGGTACATCCGAGGTCACTTTCTATGTTCAAATAACAGGAGTGCTTGGGTTTCATAATGAACAGTGTTCAAAATTGTTGCCAACTTCACAAAAATAAATTGTAATTCAAAATATGTAATGTCGTATGTATATTTATTTCTATATTCATTAGGTCTCATTTTTTTTCTTTTCCTGTAATTAATTTTCCCTTGTGAGTCTGTCTCCACACCATCCTCTTCCTCAGTTTAAGAAACCTCTCTGTTAAACAGTATATTTCATCACGATACAGGACTCATGTTTTTCTTTCCTGAAGTGACTTGTTTTCTTTCTATATTTTGTGAATCCAAGATGTAGTACACACGCTGTGTCGGAAGCATGCAGAGCTGCTGTGCAATGAGGAGGTTCACCAAGCAACAAGCACTTAATGAGCCTAATGAAGGCGCCGAGCAGGTCTGCACATGTGAGATGAGAGCTGATGTATCTTGGGTTTGATGCCAGAAGGTAAGGTCCCAGCTGTATCATTATTTATGTTTATCATGCCCCTCGTATCCTTGGAGACTGAAGCACTGCTCCTGGTTAATGAACGTACTGTATCCGTCTGTTTTTGTTCTTATTTCTTTTCAAAACAACACGAGTGGTTGGTAAAGGAATGTCATTGTTAGTTACATTTAAATATACCTGCGTATGTATATCTCAACAGTCAACGTCGACACCTCGAATATTAATTTATATCTTAAATTCCATTATTCGTAATATCCTATCTCTCTAAAGTCGAATTATTTTTAAGGAAGGGAGCTATTGAAATTTGCATTACTCAGGAAGGGGACAAACGATGTCAGTAAATGAACGATAAATACAAAAACTGATCATGTAATCAAGATACTATCTCCATTTTACTTTCGGGCTTTCTCTATTGCTTTACAGCTACCATGTATTCTCACAATCTTATATCACAGATATTCCGAGCGAATTGGCCGTTCGGTTAGTGTCGCGTAACTGTGAGCTTGGCAGGCCAAGATATGGTTTTCTACGATTTTCCATTTACATACCAGGCAAGTGTTACTGATCCTGTAATGAATCAGAGGGGCCCAGCAGGCCAGACCTTTATGTTTTCTTATGCATATAATATAAATGATATGAGTAAAGGACTGGTATTACAAATAAGGCCAATTACAAGTGATGTTATGCTGTATAGAGGAGTGAGTTGCAGGACTGGGAGCGACTGCAGGGGGACATAGAAAATATTGTGAGATGGACTGTGGACAGTGGTATGTTGGTAAAGGGAATGAAATGTCAGGTTATATGTTTCACCAAGAGGAAAAAATCCTCACAGTTTTAACTACTGAGTTGTGTGCCTCATGGAAAACACTGTACCGAGATGTTAATGTAAGGAATTATCTTAATTGGCGTAATGATATTAACGAGTTTGTTAAGAAAGATTACTGATTTTTTTATGGTTAAGAGAGTATTCAGGGTTCGTTGTAAGGATGTAAAGGAGAGGGTGTATAAGACTCAGGTAAGACCCCAAATAGAGTACGGTTCCACTGTACGGGGCCCATATCATGACTACTTGATACGAGAACTGGAAAAGATCCAGAGGAAAACAGCACGATTGATTCTGGGTGATTTCCGGCAAAGGAGTAGTATTATGAAAATCTTTGCAATCTTTGGGCTGGATAGACTTGGAGAGACGAGATGCTCGATTATGTGGTGTGTGTCAAGCTGTCATTGGAGAGACGGCGTGGAATGACATTAATAGACGATAAACCTGACCGGAGATTTTAAAAGTAGGAAAGATATGAAGATAAAGCAGGAATTCAAGAAGAAAAATCGGGGGAACATTTTCATTTATAGGGCGAGGTGTAAAGGATTGGAATAAATGATCAAGAGAATTTCCAACTTCTTTGAAGATGTTTAAGAAAACCGAAGTAAACAATTGATAGGGAATCTGACCCCTGGGCGACAGCCTCAAATGCAAGTCATTGATTGATTGATTGATTGATTGATTGATTGATTGATTGATTGATTGATTGATTGATTGATTGATTGATTGATTGATTGATTGACATGTATGTATAAAATAACGCAGTACACGGCAAATTTTCGGCATTCTGGCTTGTCTTAAAATCTGTGGTAAAATGAATGATCCCTATCGCATAACTAATTTATAATAATAATAATAATAATAATAATAATAATAATAATAATAATAATAATAATAATAATGATAATAATAATAATAATAATAATAATAATAATAATAATATAATTATCACATAAAATGTTCCACTATATGCATTAATATAAATTGCTGTAATTATTACGTTATTATTACTGGTATCATTAAACACTTAAGTTCAATTCATTGATATGCCGGTGACAACGACTACTTACAATAATTAATACAGTACTGAAATTAATCGCAAACATAAATTATTTAACAACAAATGTTGGCAACAAACAGTTGCTTAAAACATTAAAACGAGATTACTATACATATAAAATAAGAGTTTTGTCTGTACATTGCTCAGAATGTGAAAAGAATGGTATTTCTGTATCGGTAATGTCCACAGTAGGCCTAACAATTAAATGCACTTTTTACTTTTCCGTAATGTCTGTCTGTCTGTCTGTCTGTCTGTCTGTCTGTCTGTCTGTCTGTCTGTCTGTCTGTCTGTCTGTCTGTCTGTCTGTCTGTCTGTCTGTCTGTCTGTCTGTCTGTCTGTCTGTCTGTCTGTCTGTCTGTCTGTCTGTCTGTCTGTACACGCATCACTAGAAAATGGCTAAAGAGAATTTAATGAAAATCAGAATGCTAAGTCGTGGAATAAGTCGCTACAATCTAGGCCATAAATAATTGTATTCACGCTGATAGGATTCGTAGCTTGGGAGAAGACCTAAAATTTAATTTTCAAATATTTATGTTAGCAGTGGTCCTATCTTAATGAAAATTGGTATGCAAAGTCAGAAAATGAGTCGCTATAATCCAGGCTATATATAATTTCATTCACGTTGAGTGAAATGGTAGTTTAGGGGAAGGCCTAAATTTAATTCTGAAATATTTATCTTATTAGTGGTCCTGTCCTAATGAAAACTGGTATGGAAGGTCGAAGAATGGGCCACTACAATCTAGGCTGTAAATAATATTATTCACACAGAGTGAAATGGTAGTTCAGGGGAAGGCCTAAAATTTAATTCTGAAATATTTATTAGTGGTCCTGTCGATAAATACTACATAACTAAAGCTATATAGTATTAAATTTCCGATCATTTATGTCTTATACATTTTACCGTACCGGCTATGATAACAGTGATATTCATTAATTTGGATTTTTGTTGCTTGAGTCTATATCAGCGCCGAGTCACGAGAAAATGGGTGAACAGAATTTAATGAACATCTGTAGATAAAGTTGGGGAATAAGGAACTACAATCTACGCTATAAATAATTTGTTAAGACGCCCTAATATCACAGAGTCGAAAGAAAACTGATTGCGAAGGCCTACAACATAGAAAGCTCATAAAATTGATCAACAATAACATGACATTGACCATTGTTTGTTGTGATATGCTTTGTGTCTTCTGTTGCCACTCATTTGCGATAGATGGGATTACTGTTGCGTACCGAGTATTTTTTAAATTTGCTTTGCGTCGCACCGACACAGATAGGTCTTATGGCGACGATGGGGTAGGAACGAGCTGGGAGTGGGAAGGAAGCGGCCGTGGCGTTGATTAAGGTTCAGCCCCTGCATTTGCCTGGTGTGAAAATGGGAAACCACGGAAATCCATTTTCAGGACTGCCGACAGTGGGGTTCAAATCCACAATTTTCCGGATGCAAGCTCACAGCTGCGCGCCGGTAACAGCACGGCCTACTCGCCCGGTCGTACCATGTATAACAGCCTGCCTCAATATTGGCGGGAAAGAACTGGGGAGTTAAATAACTTTCTTCTTTAGCATGCCATTCCTGTGGTTCATAAATTTTCTGATACTACTGGTACGTAACACACTGGTTCATCATAGTATTCGAGCTATTCAATCCCTACTCTGTGGCACTGATTGGAATGAGCAGTATGCACACTCACATAAACAATGGCAGAGGAGTGTTCACGGCTGTCAGCGGCCTGGTCATTCCTGTACTGGGACTTTGGACTGTGTGAAAATGTACGGTTTTTCATTTGATCGAGTATTTTATATGATAGCATTGCTTTTAATCGTTTATTGTAATGACCTATGTTGACTTCAGTTAGAAAACCACAAAGACAGTCTTTCTGAGAATCCCGTAGCGAAGCACGGGTACATCAGCTAGTTTCATATAAATGAAAGAAGAATTAAAACGAAGTACGTGGGAACAAAAGTGAACAATATACGAAAATTAAAAATTTCTTAAAAGTAGTGTAAAGTAATAATTTCAAATAACTGCATAGGGAATTCATGCCTATTATACACAAAATAACTTAAGTATTCCAATACAGCCAAAGTCAAAAGGTCATCTTCGTGCATACCATGAACGTCCTTGGAGTGGTGGAATGTAAAAGACTTATATTATCTATAACCTTGGCACTTGATGGGGTAGAGTGGTAGCTCTACGTCCGGCAGCTTTTGCCCTCACGGATTAACCTGGTAGTCATTTGTGGTGTAGATTGAGTGAACATCAGGGCCATGTGCACCTCCAGAATTGTAAATCTATTTTCTTATATTTTTTTACTTCCTGGCATGGAATCGAAACCACGTCCTGTCGGGTGAACCGAGCACGCCTTTAATGGCTTGCACAAACAGTTGCTATTCCATTGAAATAGCGCAACATATAGATATAGGCCTAGCCACTTATTACTTGCTTAACGTTGTAGTTATACAATATTTAAAAAATAAAAATGGACATAAAATTAACAGGATAATGCCATATCTTTAATCATCTTTTATTTTGGGAAAAAGGCTCTAAGACTGCCGCAGGAATGCATCCCAGAGATCAACATCACTGCATTTGTCCACGAAGACATGCAGGTACATTTAGATAAATTCTAAGAGAACAATAAGTAGATTCTATAAACGTAGAATTACTAGTCTACTTGTAGAATAACATATCGTAATACTGAAACTTTTCATGTAAAAATGAGGTCAGTTTTATTATTCCACACAAAGGTAAGTCATGATCGCTTGCAACATAAATACATTTAACGGGAAGGTACGTTAACAACAGCTACGTTGTCAAACTTCTTAAGAGAAACATGATATTCCCAGAAAGTCAGCTTATGTAAACTTATGCTAAACGTTAGTGTCCGTCCGTAGCATATTCATGAGGTGGAGATCCCCATGTCTAGGATTTAATAGGCAGTGGAATGTGATTTGCCGAGAAGGGTTGAAACATAAACAGAGAGAAGAACTGGTTCTTGAAGCTCCACGTCAGGAGGGAAGTTCCAAACCAGTCACATTAATTCAACACTTCAGGTGAAAGCGATAAGGTATTACAAAAAAAATTTACGTCGAAATATCATCTGTATAATACTTCAGCCTTGGAAAGAGAAAATCAAAATTACATTCTTCAAGGGAAAAAATATCAGCGCCCTGTTCCTTGGTTTAATGAACAACGTAATATCCTTGCGTTCATAAGGTCTCGGGTTCGATTCCGTGCCGAGCCGGAGATTTTTAACCACGTTCGGTTAATTCTTCTAGCATGTTGGCTAGGTGTTTGCGATCATCTTAATACACATTTTCACCTACACCCAGCTCTTCACACTACTAAAACACGCAATAATAATACATCCATCCATATACAGTTGACGTTGGGAACCGCTTTAGGCCGTAGAATAGGGTTTGATCTACACCACGCCAGATAACTGAAAGAAGGCCGGGAAAGAGGAAGAGATAAATGTGAAGAAGACCTTATTTCTTGTAGATGCCGTATTACTACTCCTATACTACCGCTGTTACTACAGTATGACTAATAATAATAATAATAATAATAATAATAATAATAATAATAATAATAATAATCATTGGTGAATAGATCACACCCATCATCTCTGAGAAAGAACTTCGCATCCAGGATCAACAAAATGGAAATGGCATACCAAATAATCGTAACGACCGTGTATCTGAACGTTATTTTGGAGATATTTTATTACCTACCTGACCCGAATGTACACAGACAGAGATTAAGCAACGCAACCTCACCTGTTTTCTATATTAAAAGAAAAACAAATGAGCCCATTACCTGAGTTATAGAAGGACCTACAGGAAGTGGGAATCACGCGCAGAGATATTCACGAATGAAACCCTCCTAATCAGATAGGGGTTTCCATGAAAACCTGAAACTAAAGGCAGGAACGGAATTCACGGAGGAGAGAAAAGAAGAACACTGAACATGTATGCGGGAAAACTGGGCAAAAGTAAAAAATCAGGGAAGAAGACACTACAATTGTAATTACATACTCGTTAAAATAAATGCTGTGTATTCAACGCTCATTTAATTATAATTGGTCTTAAGATCCATCATCAGAGTGACGGAATTTTGTTTGAAGATGAGCTTTTCATAATTCTAGAAAAACTACTAGAATGGTTTTCTACGGATTCAATAATTTTGTACTACAATCGAGTATACAGAGATTCGAACATACAACCTTGAGGATATGAGTCAAATTATCGAGCGGACCAGAAGATATTTTTCCATCGCTGCTGGTGCTGGCACTGGCGCTGATTCTTCTATGTCTTCAAAAATGGTCTTTGGAATAAGTAGTCATAGAATTTATTTACTTACTGAGTTTTGTTTACGTCTAGTATTAATGCATTATCTAATTACACAAGGCTGAATAAATATATTTTTAATTGTTTTGACTTTAGTAACTTATTTTTATGTATTTTTCATTTTGAAAAGGAAATCCGTTTTTCTCTATTACGAAAATTATATATTTCAGAAAATTAACTAAAGACCTGTTTTATAAATTTGTTTCAGTTTTACATTTTATTTGATTTATAAGCGACATAATATTTATATCAAAACAATACACAATTGAAAAATATGTATTAATGATTAAAAGTCATTATAGTATAGTTTTTGCTTCCCATCAAAACTTCCTTTATTGCTCTTTCCCCTTGAGGATCGCCCCTTTTCAACATCCAGCAGTAATCAGCTATCATGTTAATATTCCATCTCCCTTCCTACCTTCTTTCCATTTCCTTAACGTCTTGATAAAATCTTTCACCCTGCTCCTCATCGACAACATCGAGATTTTCAGGGAAGTAGTCAAGGTGTGAATGGGGTAAATTAACTGTCATGCTTATTCATAACCTAACTTAATAGATTTTTATAAATTATCTAATACAATGGAGTTGCAGTTTGAGTCCTTCTTGTTCCCAAGAAAACTGGTTACAACAAATTTAAAATATATCTAAAGTGCTTCTCCTTTGTTGCGATTTTATCTCAAAACTGACATTCCTCATAATTTTACTGTCAGATCCCAAGAAAAAAGAGGAAATACTCCTTCTTTGAGCTTTTCCTCAGATAAACTCGGAAACTGCACACAAAGATATCTAAAATTCACCTTCTCTTGGCAATGCTTTGACAATTTTTTCAGAGACCCAATTTCATATGAAGTGGTTGAAACACCTACTTTCGGGACCCACAAGACTCTCCCTCCGAAATTTTTTTGAACCCAACAAGTAAGGTTTTTACTCAATGACCATTATTTTCTAATATAGAACTATATCTTATCACGACTATACATTTGCAAAGGATGCGTGTAAATTTGTTCAACCTCTCTTTTCGTAAAAAAGCATTGAAATCCATTTGTGATCTGAATAGCAACTTGTATTGAGGACCATCTCAGGATTTTCAAAAAATACTTCTAAACGAACCGAATATTCGACAGGAACCGAAGCATTTTTGTTGCCATTGTGTAGAAATACTGTCTTCAGATTTCGTTTGCAGGAATCAATAACATGTCTCCAATCTTCCGACACCTATTCTATATTGGAGCGTGCCATAACTCAACAGATATCCACTATCTCCCGGATGCGAGCTCACAGCTGCGCGTACAACTCACCCGGTAAGGCTTATCTTAATCAGCTAATTTGAAGCAAACATAACCTAAGTACTTTTTACCATATATGATTTTTTTCATTTTAACTATATGATTATCACAAATGGAGAAGAAACAATCTGGTGAAGTAACAAATCAACCAGACAAATCGAGAATTAAAAATCATCACTTTACAAAACAAAGAACAGAATATGTACTGTACAGCACAAAACCAAGGGACACACTTTTTGTGGAGGAGGAAAACAAAAAAATCCGTAACGGCTTTTATATTTAGCGGGCTCCCGAAAAATTGTTGGTTGTGAAGTCTTTGAAAACCCTTAATTGTCATATGTGGAGAGTAGGGCCTACATGAACCTGGACATTCACTTCGGGATACTTAATTTACCGTTCTCAATATACAATGTAATTTTGTAATTAGTTGGACACAGCGAGTAAGCCTTGCGGTTATGAGCTCGCAGCTGTGAGCTTGAATTTGTAGACAGCCGGTTCGAACCTCACTGTCGGCTGCCCAGAAGAAGGTTTACCGTGGTTGCCCATTTTCACACCAGGCTGTACCTTAATTAAGGCCACGGCCGCTTCCTTCCCATTCCTATCCCACCGTCGCTACAAGACCTATCCGTGTCGGTGCGACGTAACGCAAGTTGTAAAAGAATGGTAGTTGACAGTAATATCCGCGCGCTGGATGGAACATCCCACACAACACTGTAGTATTTGGCTTTGAGCTCCAGAGGACGGTAAAGTGGAATGGAGGGAGGGGATAGACACACAAGTTCCGAAACGAAAATGGCCCAGTTTTAACCGAATTTTAATAGTCCGTTCAATGTAATAATGACTACTTCATTATGATAACTTTAAAACATGTATATATTACTTGCGTTTAAATTCTTTTAAGCACATTATAACAATTTAATTGGAATATTTGAGAACTCCATGCTGAAATGAGTTATGTAGTATAATCTAATTTTGAAAAAAACGTAAATGGTCAAAACTAGATGTGTGGATTGTGACCAAACTGTACATGATGGATTATTTTTCGTAATCAGCGCCAAAACACTATGAAAATCACTGATTACATTTGAGACCATTTTTCGATCACAGATCTGTGTTATCTAACTATAATGGCAGAATTGAAGCAGGATATGTACCATATTTGATGCTTGATGTGAAATGGTTCATCTGGTAAGAAGTATAGAAATAAATAGAGACGCCATCACAACACCCTATGGATCCTAATTTAAACATCAATCACGTGTACACTTTACTCACTTTTTAGATGTTGTTGTTTGAGTCATCAGTCCATAGACTTATTTGATGCAGCTCTCCATGCCACCTTATCCTGTGCTAACATTTTCATTTCTACGTAACTGCTGCATCCCACAACCACCCTAATCTGCTTGCCATATTTTTCGTTGGTCAACCCCTACCGTTATTACCACCTACACTTCCCTCAAAAACCAACTGCACAAGTTCTGGGTGTTTTAAGGTGTGTCGTATCATTATATCTCTTCTTCTGGTCAAATTTAGCAAAATCGATCTCCTTTCACCAATTCGATTCAGTATTCCTTCATTCGTGATAGATTTTCCATCTCACTTTCAGCATTCTTTTGTAACACCACATAACAAAACGTTCTATTCTATTTCTTTCTGAGCTAGTTATCACTCAGTTCAATTCCATACTATGGAACATTCTTCAAAAACAACTTTCTAATTCCTATATCAATGTTCGAAGTGAGCAAATTTCTTTCTTAAGAAAGGCCTTCTTTGCTTTTGCTAGTCTGCATTTTATATCCTCCTTACTTCTGCTATCGTTAGTTATTTTACCACCCAACTAACAATATTCATCTACTTCCTTTAAGACCTCATACTCTAATCTAACATTCTCCGCATCACCTGACTTCATTCGACTGCACTCCATTAATATTGTTTTGGACTTATTTATTTTCACTCTTGAACACCTTACCTAAGACTGCGTCCATACCATTCAGCAATTCCTCCAGATCTTCTGCAGTCTCAGATAAAATAACAATATCATCATAAAATATCAGGGTTTTGATTTTCTCCCTTTGGATTGTGATTCCCTTCCCAAATTCTTCTTTGATTTCTTTTACTGTCTATATAAACATTGAAAAGGAGGGGGCAAACTTTTCTCACTCCTTTGTGGATTGCTGCCCCGTGTTTCAAAGCCCTCGATTCTTATCACTGCAGACTGATTTTTATACAGATTGTAGATCATTCTTCGTTCTCGGTACCTAATTCCGATCACCTTCAGAATCTCAAATAGCTTGGCCCAATCAACATTATCAAATGCATTTTCAAGATCTACGAAAGCCATGAATGTAGGACTGTTTCTCTTAATTCGACCCTCTAAGATCGAAATTATAGGCGGGATTGCTTCACGTGTTCCAACATATCTTCTGAAGCCAAACTGATCTTCTCCCAACTCAGTTTCGACTTTTCTTTCCATTCTTCTGTAAATAATACGTGTCACGATTTTGCAGGCGTGAGATATTAAACTAATGGTGCGATAGTTTTCACACTTGTCAGCACCGGATTTCTTGGGAATAGGTATAACAACCAAACCAAACCAAACCCCATGGCACTACAGCCCTTGAAGGGCCTTGGCCTACCAAGCGACCGCTGCTCAGCCCGAAGGCCTGCAGATTACGAGGTGTCGTGTGGTCAGCACGACGAATCCTCTCGGCCGTTATTCTTGGCTTTCTAGACCGGGGCCGCCATCTCACCGTCAGATAGCTCCTCAATTCTAATCACTTAGGCTGAGTGGACCTCGAACCAGCCCTCAGGTACAGGTAAAAATCCATGACCTGGCCGGGAATCGAACCCGGGGCCTCCGAGTAAGAGGCAGGCATGCTACCCCTACACCACGGGGCCGGCAGGTATAACAACATTCTCCCTAAAATCAGATGGCACTTCTCCTGTCTCATATATCTTACACACTAGATGGAATAACCTCGCCATGTTGGTTTCTCCTAAGGTAGTCAGTAATTCAGATTGATTGTCATCAATTCCAGGTGCACTGTTCCTATTTAGGTCTCTCAAAGCTCTGTCAAATTATTATCTCAATATTTGGTCTCCCATTTCATCTACATCAACAGCCTCTCCTTGTTCCAGTACCATATATTCTGCGGTTTTATCTTTATACAACTTCTGGATATGTTCCTACCATCTTTCTGTCTTGTCGTCTCTCCCTAAAAGTAGTTTTCCATCTTAGATCTTAATATGCATACACCTAGCTTTCCTTCCTCCAAATGTTCCCTTGATTTTCCTGTATGCAGCATCTACCTTTCCTAGGGCCATACGCCCTTGCACTTCTCCTTCAGTCATACTTCCTTAGCTGTCCTTCACTGCCTACCCACTTCATTCTTTAATCACCTGTATTCCTTTCTGCCCTCTTCATTTTTTTGCATTCTTGTTCTTCCGTCGTTCGTCAATCAGGTCTAGTATCTCATGAGATATCCATTGATTCTTAGTTGATCTTTCCTTTCTTCCTAACATTTCTTCAGCAGCCCTAGAAACCTCATTCTTCACAACTGTCCATTCTTCCCCTATTGTATTTCCTTCAGCCTTTTCATTTAGTCCTTGTGTAACATGTCCCTTTAAATATTTCCTCATACTATTTTCTTTCGACTTGTCTAGATCCCATATCGTTGCATTCCTTCCTTTCTTCAATTTCTTCAGCTTCAGACGGCATTTCATGACCAACAAGTTGTGGTCAGATTCCACGTCTGCTCCTGGGAAAGTTTTGCAATCTAACACCTAGTTTCTGAATCTCTGCCTAATTAGAATGAAGTCTATTTGATGCATTTCCAATGTCTCCAGGTCTCGTCCACGTATACAACCGTCGTTCGTGGTGTTTCAACCAAGTATTGGCAAG
This sequence comes from Anabrus simplex, assembly GCF_040414725.1. Taxonomy (NCBI): domain Eukaryota; kingdom Metazoa; phylum Arthropoda; class Insecta; order Orthoptera; family Tettigoniidae; genus Anabrus; species Anabrus simplex. The sequence continues at coordinate 1,105,923,339 of NC_090265.1, read as the reverse complement.
GACTAAATTATGATCAGTGCAGAATTCAACCAGCCGACTTTCTCCTTCAATCGTTTGTCTCAAACCGAAATCTCCTACTGTATCACCTTCTCTTCCTTGGCCTATCACTGCATTCCAGTCACCCATCACAATCATATTCTCGTCACCTTTCTCATATTGTATTAAATCTTTCATCTCTTCATATATTCTTTTTATTTCTTCATCTGCTGAACTATTAGGCATATAGACCTGCATTATTGTGGTGGGCATTGGTTTCGTGTCTATCTTTATAACAGTAATCCTTTCACTATGCTGGTCGTAGTAGCTTACCCGCTTCCCTACTTTCTTATGCATTATTCAGTCACAGGGGAGTATACACCCGACAAATCACACCGGTAAAAATAATTCGTGCTTCATTTGTTATTTTATTACCAACTTCTCAAAATGTATCATTATTTTCCTTTATTATTATTATTATTATTATTATTATTATTATTATTATTATTATTATTATTATTATTATTATTATTATGAATGATATATTATTCGATATTGTTTTCAAACCCATCTCATAGTAATTATAAAGGTTGTTCAACTGAAATTAACCTGGTGTCTAGAAACTTACACTGTATGAATCAGACATTTGACAGCATACACTGTATCAAAACGACAGCATATTGATATTGGTTTGAGAGTTATTCAACCAATCTTTCAGAACAGGAACCGCTTGATCATAGGTAAAATAAAATACGGAGGAATGATGTTAGCTGTAAGGTGCGTGATCCATAAGACCCAATGAAAAGATCATTGGCAACGTGTTGTTATGCGATACCATGGATCAACAAGTACACTTCATGACAGTTTCTCCGGTCAAAATATATTATTATTATTACTATTACAAAAATTGAATCATGTTTGAATTGAATTGAATTATGTTTCAAATTTTTTCTTCCACTTAGTGGACTGTCCACATTCTTATATGTTCCTATAAACATCCACGCCACATATTGGCTGTCCCGACAGTTATCTGCACTGTTGGACAACCCTTAGTCTATACATTGACACTATTTTATACAATTTTAAGTTCCAGAATATTAGATATTAGACTCCATAATGCTGTTAGTCACTAAATAAATTAACAATGGTCTACTCTCGGAACGGTTTCCATAATCGAACATACTCAGGCATTAAGTCTGAGTGGACCAGGCATACGTAATTCTGAGATTCGAACATGTCCACATTATTTTCGATTGCCTGTCTTGAATATGGAAAACAATTACGCAAATAATTTTACAGTCTTGTATGTATTTTGATGTCTTGATCGCAGTCAGTAGTCTGAGCAACGGTCACGTGACTTTTAATTTTAAAAATAACAGATGCATTGCCTGGAACCTCACGGCTAGTGGACGCCTCGCTCATATGAAGTCCCACCATGCTGTTAGTGTCGCTATATTTTCCTTAACGTATATAAAGGAAAATGACGGTAGAATATAATATTAATTTAAATTTTGAACCACCTTTTCAATAATACAGTTGTATATTGTAATTATTCACACATTAATTGCAGATATCGTAACAGCAAAGAATTAGGAATAGGATTCAAATACAATTATTGTGCAATGCTGCATAGAACGAAAATTAAGACAAAATAAAGCAGTCCGTGAAAGTAAGAGGAAAATTATGACGAGGAGGAGTTTCGAGGTCACAACTAGATGATTATTTCATGTTTTCCCAGTATCTCTATACAGGCAAATTTAAAAGCGAAGTAGTTAGTCATACTTCTGATGTCTAAAGTCTATCCAAGCTACTTTAATCATTATAAGCTTAAATATTTCGTTTCCAGTTGATATGAGATCTCTCAGCTTCCTAATTTCATGCTGTCGGTTTTGAAATTTATTTAGTAAAATACTTTTCTATTGATCAAAGCGAGGGACATTTACAAAACCTGGTCCAAATGTAATTTTGTGAAGAGAGATTTTTAAAAAAATTACGCCGGGCATACACTCAAGACGTTCAGCAAGCGCTAAGTTAAAATTTAAATCAGTAATAGAGAACTCGTCCGTCTCTGTGGTGTAGTGGTTAGCGTGATTAGCTGTCACCCTAGGAGGCCCGGGTTCGATTCTCGGTTCTGCCACAAAAATGTTAAAAGTGGTACGAGGGCTGGAACGGGGTACACTCAGCCTCGGGAGGTCAACTGAGTAGAGGTGGGTTTAATGCCCATCTCAACCATTCTCCGGAGTGGTTTCCCGTGGTTTCTAACTTCTTCTCCAGGCAAATGTCGGGATGGTACCTAATTTAAGGCCATGGCCGTGTCCTTCCCTCTTCCTTGTCTATCCCTTCCAATCTTCCCATCTCTTCACAAGGCCCCTGTTCAGAATAGCAGGTGAGGACGCCTGGGCAAGGTATTGGTCCTCCTCCCTAGTTGTATCCCCCGACCCAATGTTTCACGCTCCAGGACACCGCCCTTGAGGTGGTAAAGGTGGGAACCCTGGCTGAGTCCGCGGAAGAAACCAAACCTGGAGGGTAAACAGATGAGAAGAATAAAGAACTCTATTTTCAAATAAATAGTTTAGTTTCAAATAGTATGCTGGAATTAGTTCGAAATTATTAATGCTAACAGCAAGCAAATTAACGTAATAAGTTTTTTATCTTCGTTTCATCAAATCGCCTACACTGTACCTCATGGCGCAACAGCCCTAAAGGGCCATGGCCTACCAAGCGACCGCTGCATAACCCGAAGGCCTGCAGATTACGAAGTGTCTTGTGGTCAGCACGACGAATCCTCTCGGACGTTATTCCTGGCTTTCTATACCGGGGCTGATATCTCAACGTCAGATAGCTCTTCGATTGTAATCACGTAGATTGAGTTGACCTCGAACCAGCTCTCAGATCCAGGTAAAAGTCCCTGACCTGGCGGTGAATAGAACCAGGGGCCTCCAAATGAAAGGCAGGCACGCTACCCCCACACCGAAGGGCCAGCAGCCTACCCTATAATTTCACATACATTTTCCGTCAAATTACGAACATATTGGGCATCCATATCGCAATAATAATTAGTCATATGTAAATCGAGATGGTCTACAAGGTCAGCAAACTTACAGTACTTGTTCGTCACTCGACATCTTATTACATACTACTGTAACTTATATTTTAAAACATATTATAGCTTTCCGTGTTCTCTTAAGTAAATTCCGTCGCCGACTGAATGTAATACCGTACCAGTGTCGTGTGGCACTTGACACACGAACTGTCTCTGCACTGGCTGCTGCCGAAGTTCTTAGAACAGGACAGTCCCGTGCATCATCCATCAATGTTGACATGTGTGTTAAGTCTGGAGCTGACAGCTGCCCTTCTCGCTACATGAGGGTACAAATGCAATCACCTCACTAATATGACCTACACCGCTCATCATGCTGCTGACGTTTTGTTGTTGTTGTTGTTGTTGTTTCATTTTAATGGTTTAGGACATCTTGGTCAGGAACCGCGTATTCTAAGAGTTTATGAAATATGTCTGATAATCTCTGTGTGTACTGTTAGTAATCACTGTAGGCTATAATTGGAAGTGGTGATCATATACTGTGCACTGGACATTTTTGAACTAGAAATAACTACAATAATTCAACATTCGTTCATGGATTTAAATCCTCCTTGACATACCTGGAAATCTAACCGCAATCAACAATACTTCAAAACAATTGTTGAACCTTGAAGGTTGACAGCACGTTATAGTAACGAACCTGATATTTTTTTTGAAAATGGCACTGAAAGTAAAATTAGGTGAAAAGTTTAAACTTCCACCTTAATACATACATTATCATTATAGACTGTTATGCCTTTCAGCGTTCAGTCTGCAAGCCTCTGTGAATTTACTAAACGTCGCCACCATCCTTGATTTGCAACTAATGCTGTGGCCTCATTTAGTTCTACACCTCTTATCTTTACATCGTTAGAAACTGAGTCTAACCATCGTCTTGGTCTACCTCTACTTCTCTTACTCTCCATAACGGAGTCCATTATTCTTTTAGGTAACCTACCCTCCTTCATTCGCCTCACATGACCCCACCACAGAAGCCAGTTTATGCCTACAGCTTCATCCATTGAGTTCATTCCTAAATTAGCCTTTATCTCCTCAGTCTGAGTGTCCTCCTGCCATTGTTCCCACCTGTTTGTACCAGCAATCATTCTTGCTACTTTCATGTCCGTTACTTCTAACTTATGAATAATATATCCTGAGTCCACCCAGCTTTCGCTCCCGTAAAGCAAAGTTGGTCTGAAAACAGACCGATGTAAAGATAGTTTCGTCTGGGAGCTGACTTCCTTCTTACAGAACACTGTCTATCGCAACTGCGAGCTCACTGCATTAGCTTTACGACACCTTGAATCAATCTCACTTACTATATTACCATCCTAGGAGAACATACAACAAAAATACTTGAAATTATCGACCTGTTCTAGCTTTGTATCACCAATCTGACATTCAATTCTGTTGAATTTCTTACCTACTGACATCAATTTAGTCTTCGAGAGGCTAATTTTCATACCATACTCTTTGCACCTATTTTCAAGTTCCAAGATATTAGACTGCAGGCTTTCGGCACAATCTGTCATTAAAACCAAGTCGTCAGCATAGGCCAGAGTGCTTACTATATTTCCACCTAACTGAATTCCTCCCTGCAATTTTATACTTTTCATCAGATGATCCATGTAAACTACGAACAGCAAAGGTGAAAGATTACAGCCTTGTCTAACCCCTGTAAGTATCCTGAACCAAGAACTCATTCTACCGTCAATTCTCACTGAAGCCCAATAGTGAACATAAATGCCTTTGATTGATTTTAATAATCTACCTTTAATTCCACAGTCCCCCAGTATAGCGAACATCTTTTCCCTCGGTACCCTGCCATATGCTTTCTCTAGATCTACGAAACATAAACACAACTGCCTATTCCTCTCGTAGCATTTTTCAATTACCTGGCGCATACTGAAAATCTGATCCTGACAGCCTCTCTGTGGTCTGAAACCACATTGGTTTTCATCTAACTTCCTCTCAACAACTGATCGCACCCTACCTTCCAAGATTCCAGTGCATACTTTGCCTGGTATACTAATCAATGAGATACCTCGATAGTTGTTGCAATCCTTCCTGTTTCCTTGCTTATAGATAGGTGCAATTACTGCTTTTGTGCAATATGAAGGTACCTTACCAACACTTTATGCTAATCTTACTACTCTATGAATCCATTTATTCCCTGCCTTCCCCCTATACTTCACCATTTCAGGTCTTATTTCATCTATTCCTGCTGCTTTATGACAATGGAGTTTATTTACCATCCTTTCCACTTCCTCAAGCGTAATTTCACCAACATCTTTTTCCTCCTCCCCATGAGCTTGGCTGTTCGCAACACCACCAGGAGGATTTCCTTTTACATTGAGAAGATGTTCAAAATATTCCCTCCACCTCTCCAGTGATTCCCTGGGATCTATTATGAGTTCACCTGAATTACTCAAAACACTGTTCATTTCCTTTTTCCCTCCCTTCCTAAGATTCTTTATTACCGTCCAGAAAGGTTTCCCTGCAGCTTGACCTAGCCTTTCCAGGTTATTACCAAAATCTTTCCAAGACTCCTTTTTGGATTCAACAACTATTTGTTTCGCTCTGTTTCTTTCATCTACGTGCAAATCCCTGTCTGCCTCGGCCCTTGTTTGGAGCCATTTCTGATAAGCCTTCTTTTTACGTTTACAAGCTGCTCTCACTTCATCATTACACAAAGACGTTCGCTTTTTCCCATCTTTACACACAATTGTTCCTAGGAATTTCCTTGCTGTTTCTACTACAGCATCCCTGTATGCCACCCCTTCACATTCTATATACTGAACCTGCTTACTGTCCACTGTTCGAAATTTCTCACTAATCATATCCATGTACTTCTGTATAATTTCCTCGTCTTGGAGATCTTCTACCCTTATTCGTTTGCAGATATATTTCACTTTCTCTACCCTAGGCCTAGAGATACTTAGTTCACTAAAGATCAGATAGTCGTCTGTATCATCGAAGAATCACCGCAAATCTCGTACATTCCTAACAGATTTCTTGAATTCGAAGTCGGTTAAGATATAGTCTATTATGGATCTGGTGCCCCTAGCCTCCCATGTGTAGCGGTGAATTGCCTTATGCTTGAAGAATGTATTCGTAACTACTAAACCCACATTAGCACAGATGTCCAGCAAACGCTTCCCATTCCCATTAGCTTCCATATCTTCCCCATATTTACCAATCACCCTTTCGTTTCCTTCAGTTCTATTCCCAACTCTCGCATTGAAATCGCCCATTAGCACTATTCTATCTTTGCTGTTGACCCTAACTACTATGTCACTCAATGCTTCATAAAATTTGTCAACTTCATCCTCATCTGCACCCTCACATGGTGAATACACGGAGACAATTCTAGTACTGATTCCTCCAACTGACAAATCTACCCACACCATTCGCTCATTTACGTGCCTATCAGAAACTATGTTGTGTGCAATGGTATTCCTCATAAGGAGCCCTACCCCAGACTCTGCCCTTCCCTTTCTAACATCCAAGTACACTTTATAATCTCCTATCTCTTCCACGTTATCTCCCCTTACCCGAATATCACTTACTCCTAGCACATGCAGATGCCTCTTTGCTGACTCAGCCAGTTGTACCTTCTTTCTTCCATAAGCCCCATTAATATTGATAGCTCCCCATCGAATTCCATCGCCAAGTTGTTTCCAAGGACTCCCTCGCTTGTCAAATTTGAGTGGGACTCCGTTACTCCCATAGGTCCGAGGCTTGCTTAAAATGTTCTGAGCTCGGTAAATTCATGAAGCAGGATGCTACCCGATTTGCACATATCCAAGTGGGATCTCTCCTCTAACGGGTTATGGACCACCGGTGAATTGTATAGTCCTAGCCACCTGAGCACAAGGAGGGCCATGACTCAGAATATGTCCGAGATGCCCACTCCCATTCCGCAGCAACTGGTATCCCGACCCTCAGGACCACTTACTAGGCCACTCAGCCGTTGCCCATGGTTCACGAACTAGGACGTGACTACAGTAACCCACACCATGAACCACTTCCACTTTAATTGTAATAAATAATATGAGAAGACATATTACTGCATGAAATGCTAAGATACTAGGAAATATCGTTTTAAAATCGCATTTTCTTCGTGAAGCTGCTTGCATTGTCCGAAAACGACATCCTCAGCAATGTATGTCGACTCAAGGACCATATGATAATCTCTCGATGAAAGTTGTGTGTTTCAAATTCAGGTAATGAAGACTTTAGTTACTGAATCCTGAGTCATATTCCTAAGTTCTGTCAGGACAACAATTGCTCGAATGGAGTGTCATTGAAAGTCCTAAGTAACCTCCATCGACACTGGTCTTCAATTATTACGGATACAAACACAGTAACTGGCAGTGCTATCATGCTTTATGTTAAACAACATACGCCATAAGGAAATGCTCATAATTTTGTGCTGGAATAATATGCAGTATAATACTTTATTTAATCCACTTACCAGTTCATAAAATTCGTGTACATCTCAAGGAGATATCACGAACAACTTCTTTCTGGCCTTCTATTCAATGCAATACAGTTCAAATTTGGAATGAACATTTCCTTTCTGAATGCATCAGTTTTCTCACATACTTACGCAGCCTATTCACATTATTTTCATTCATACATAAATGTGTTGTATTTTACACTTAACGTACAATATATTTCTGTCGCAATGGTGGAATATCAAATCTACGAAGCTCCTCTTTACTGCAGAGTCTGTCGATTGTGCCTTTTTTAATTTTCTCGTTCGTTTCTACGATCTATTTTATCTAAGTATGTTTTAAACAATCCTCCACTATCTCCCGAATGCAGGCTTATAGCTTCGCCCCCCCGTTACGCGCAGCTAACTAGCTTGGATATTGTTTACCTAGTGTAGATAAATGATATTTTTCATGTTGTAAGCATAAAAATTAATTGTTCATCAACAAGTAGTATATATTAAATTTTTATTTTTTGCAAATTGCTTTACGTCGCACCGACACAGATAGGTCTTATGGCGACGATGGGCAGGAAAGGTCTAGGAGTGGGAAGGAACTGTCCGTGTCCTTAATTAAGGTACATCCCCATTATGTGCCTGATGCGAAAATGGGAAACCACCAAAAATCATCTTCAGAGCTGCCGACAGTGGGGTTCGAACCCACTTCCTCCCGAATTCTGGATACGGGCCACACTTAAGCGACTGCATCTGACGAGCTCGGTAGGATATATTTTAAAGAATTTTGGTAATATAAGACATGTTCTTAGCTAAAATGAAGTAAAATCACAATTTAGATCCTTCACATTTAAGGGACTTTAAATATGAATGAGAAGTTAACTAATTCGTTCAATTGTGACACCCACTCTAAGAAGCCCAGTCCGTGTATTAGCAAGCCGCTGGATATAACCAGGTAGATGAGACGGCTATATAAGCCAAGTTGGGCTTATTGCTCACTGGGTGGGCACAAGGAGAAGGATTTAGCGATCCCGAGTGAATAGCAGCGGTTATTGCTTTTGTCCCGCTACCAGCTGATCAAATTAAAGGAAGAACTACAGTACCATCAGGTCCACACGAAATCAAATAGAAGTATTATGACCACCTCGGGAGGTAGACTGACTTCAGTTATACTGGTTTAATGATAATCATCTTTTCGTTCTTCTTTCATTCTTAATATTTTTACCGTCCAGGGTTGATTTCTCCCTCGTACTCTGCAAGGGATACAAACTACCGTTTAAGGGCAATATCCTGAAGCTTGAGACTTTGGGCCCGGGGGATGAACAGGGGAGAAGGACCAGCACCTCGCCCAGGCGGCCTCACCTGCTATGCTGAACAGGGTGTCCTTGTACGGGAATGGAAAGTTCGGAAGTTATAGACAAAGAAGAGGGAAGGAAGGGCCGTGGCCTTGAGTTAGGTACCATCCCGGCATTTACCTGGAGGAGAAATGGAACACCACGGAAAAACACTTCGGGGATGGCTGAGGAGGATATTGAACCCCTCTCCATTCAGTTGACCTCCAGAGGCTGAGTGGTCCCCGTTCCAACCCTCGAACCACTTTTCAAATTTCGTGACAGAACCGGGAATCGAACCCGGGCTTCCGGGGGTGTCAGCTAACCACAATAACTCCTACACCACAAAGGCGGACCACATTAATGATAATAATAGCCCACCTCTGTGGTGTAGTGGTTAGCGTGATTAGCTGCCATCCCTGGAGGCCCGGGATCGATCTCCGGCTCTGTCACGAAATTTGAAAACTGGTATGAGGGTAGAAACGGGGTTCTCTCAGCCTCGGGAGGTCAAGTGAGTAGAGGATGGTTCTATTCCCACCTTAGTCATCCTCGAAGTGCTTTAGCGTGGTTTCCCACTTCTTCTCCAGCCAATGCTGGAATGGTATATAACTTAAGGCCACGGCCGCTTCCTTCCCTCTTCTTTGCCTATACCCTGTTCAGCATAGCAGGTGAGGCCGCCTGGGCGAGGTACTGGTCCTCCTGTACTGTTGTATCCCCTCCGACCCAATGTCTCACGCTCCAGGACACTGCCCTTGAGGCGCTAGAGGTGGGGTCCCTCGCTGAGTACGAAGAAAAACCAATCTGAAATGTAGCCAGGAGTTCGTTGACTTCCTAGCGCCATGCGATTTTCAAGTGAAAAATACCCGAAGTGACGGAATTTTTTTCACAAGAATTCGTTTATGTGCAGATAAATCATTTTACGCCCTGGGATTTCAACCTGTCTCTGCATCGTCTTCGGATATAACTGAACTGATCCTAAATCGAAGCCAACAACGTACCGATGTTGAAAATTATGGGTTGTTAGTATGCTGAAAAAATCAATGCTAGAACTGCAAAATCTGTCGCAATGCTGGAATATCAAATCTACGAAAGCTTCTTTTTACTGTAGAGCCTGTCGATTGTCCTCCTTTATTTTCTCATTCATTTCTACGATCTATTTCGTCGAACCCATGCCTTCGTCACTGGTGTCCAAAATATTGCAGACCATCGTAACAACACGTCACTATATCGGCCAATCAGAGGCTGCATTCTCCCAGCGGCCGATTTGTCACTTAGGGCTATTCGTGTTACCGAGAAAATTGTTTTCCATCGTTTGTCATTTTCAAACCAGGCAATTATTGTCAGAGGTTGTACCATACTTCAGCCATCTCTTCTTTTAGAGTCATAGCCCTTCCCTTTATCATTTTCGTCATAAGACCTGTGCGACTTAATCCCATATCAGAAGAAATCCCCTCTTCATGTTACTGTAGACTTTAGAACGTCCGTCGTGTTTTCGTTTTTCCCTGATAACCTTCTCCGTACTTAAATTGAAAATACATCACTTATTTTGGTATCTGGCGACGATACCGATCCATCGAAATTGATGCCAACTGAAATTGTATAATTCAGAGACTAAAACTGTTCCTATTATGTTATAGCGGGTTTTCTTAGCAACATGTCCTTGGGACCAAATTAAAACAATAACTTATTTATTGTTTTTAATGTCATCACAGCCCGGATGATGGCATTATAATGTGCTCGGTCGTCTGTCGGGGACTACACGAACCGGCAATAAGTTGTAACTCTCTTTGAGAGCCGGCCAGTGTATTGGGAAGGTGCGGTGTCCAACTGATGAGCCCATGACGCACTGGGGCGAAACACTGGTAAATTTTGACGATTGAGTCTCCTGAATTTTATTCTCTTTGCAAGGTTTACATTAGAGGTGGCCCATGCAGCCGGGCGAAGTGACCCTACACCAAAAGTATGAAATTGAAATCGTGATTATACATATTCATCCTGTCATACACTGTGTGCAAAACTTAAGGACGAGATAGTTAAAGCTACATAACATATCAACTAGTCGGTGGAAATCACTGAAAGTGCAGTAACATGTTGTCGGTCTCCCACACATGCATAGAAATCTGGCGCGAAGTCAGCGCGATTATAGAGCCAAATGGGTCTGGCCCCTCAAAATGAGGCATTTGAAGGAACGGGACAAGACAGTGTGAGTCCATCAGCGAGCTGTTACGGTTTACTGTGGTAGTGTTATTCATTTCGATGACTTTACACGGAGAAGAATCTTTTGGAAACTGGAAGAAGTATGAAGTGTGACGAGTGTAGCCCAAGAGTTAAGTATTGCTCACAGCATTGTTTCACGTGCATGGAGAGCATTCTGAACCACAGACACTGCTGCACGAAGGAGAGGATGGGTTCGACCACGGCCAACTACAGCGGCAGACGACCGCTACATTGTGCAACAGGCAAGAAGACACTCACGTCAAACAACGGGTACAATTGCAACCACATTTAACAGGACTGCAAGGCACCCAATCTCACGCTCCACAGTGGCACGGCGACTGCATGGGGTTGTCTGTTTTCCCCCATGACCATTACGTTGTGTTCCGTTGACACCCGCACATCGGCGATGGTGCCAAGAGCATTAGGTCTGGACCGACAAGGAGTCGGGTCACGTGCTCTTATCAGATGAGAGCTAAATCAGTCTGTGAAGTGATTCTAGACGTATCCTCATCTGGCGGGAGGTGGGAACACGTAATGCAACTAGGATTATTGACGAACATGATCACCTTGGTTGTTCAAGTGTTATGGGGTGGGAAGGCATAATGTTTCATGGGCGTACCGATCTCCAAATTTTTGAACGGGGTACACTCACCGGTGAACGCTATTGTGACAGTGTACTCTTTCCCCATGTGCGTCTTTTCAGGGGGTGCATTCGGCTCTGACTTTATTTTTATGGATGACAATGCACGACTGAGCTGAATAGCGCAAGTGGAGGAGCTCTTGGAACTAGAGGCTATTCGGTGAATGGACTGGCCTGCCCATTCCCCCGACTTAAATCCCATCGAGCACATGTGGGACATGTTGGCAGACGTATTTCAGCATGTTCACATGCACCAAGGACCATCCAGCAGTTGTCAACTGCGCTGGTGGGGGAATGGAACAACCTACCATAAACATTCCTTAGCAGTCTTGTGGCTAGCATGAGAACACGTTGCAGAGCATACATTGCTGTCCGTGGTGATCATACATCTTTCAAGAACTATGTCACTTCTTTTGTGATGTCCAGGAGACCATCATGAGTAGCAGTGACTTACATGTAATTTATTGCCTCTGTATAAAAGTGTCATTTCAGTTCGTCTCATCGCATATTCCTTACAGTTGCCTCCCGTACCATACTGTACCAGTTCTTCCTATGTATGGTTCAAGTTTCATCGAGCTATGTTACTTGACAGTGACACAACATGCGAAAGATACTTTCATCCTTAAATTTTGCACAGTAGTGTAGCTATAACATAGTATAAGGGCAGGTGCTTAGAGGGACAATAACAACAAGCAAAATCACGATAATTTTAACTTTAAAATTAAGTGCGTTCAAGCAGCTATGGGCTGCCCCTGGATTATGTTTAAGTTCAAACATTATCAGATTATAACAATTAGATAGAGCTCCTCCTATGGCTATTTGCATATCGGGCAAATAGATTTTTCCAGCGAGTCCTGTCAGCTTCTAGACCTTCGACTTCATTCCATTGCGTCTTTTCAGGGGGTGCATTCGGCTCTGACTTCCTATGGCTATTTGCATATCGGACAAATAGATTTTTCCAGCGAGTCCTGTCAGCTTCTAGACCTTCGACTTCATTCCATTGCGTCTTTTCAGGGGGTGCATTCGGCTCTGACTTTATTTTTATGGATGACAATGCAGTTTTCCTGGGAAGTTCGGGGCCAAATAAAGCGTGGCTGTTCTCCTCTCCTACATCCGATTGGTTGTAACTACACCAGTGTCGACTTTAGAATATTCTTGTCACCCATCCGTGGAACATGTCCCACAAGTTTTAGTCTTCTTTCAGCAACGATATTGTATTGTCTACGAACAACTAACCCTTTAAAATATTTTTAATGCTCTCAAACACTTCTGTAATTCCTGCGTAGTTTGATTTAAATTCTTCATTGTATATTAGTTTTAATTTGAAGATGTAATTGCCATCTTCAAACATAATGACTACGAAATAATCTATCTCTATCTATCATAAGTTATCAAAAGTGTGTTTCTTTATTCTTCATATAAATCCACACGCCTCCATAGATCACTAACACAATTAACACCAAATCGCATGAGGCACTCAGACGGTTATCAGAGGTGAATTGTCGAATTCAAATTTCATCTCCATATTAGAAATGGTCAGAGAATGTACATAGAAAGGCAAATATAAAACTTTTCGTCCAAGGCCCGGACACAGATCATTTTACACCCCTCACTGGGGGGAGCAATGCTCGGTTAGTCCCAGAATGACTCCGGGAAAGGACACTTTATAGTCCTAAAATCAACCGTTTATGAGATATTTCCAAAAGAAACTAATCAACTAATCAAGGAATGGCTAGTCGTAACCAAGGTAACGCTAACTCAAGATGTCCCATTCGACTTTCCCTCTAGCTATGTAGGAAGCAGTGGCCACAATATGTTGGGGAAAAGATGAACAACTGTGAATGTCGTGGTGCCGTCTCTCGACGTCCTCAAAAACGCTTCTTTTAAGTCTTCTAGACCTGCTGTGATAGCTTACTTTATAGAATGGATGCTTCTCTATGAGATAATCTAGCAGTTCATTGTCCGGAAAATTAACCTCAATTCCATGAATGAGTATGGAATGATTGATTTCAGGTACGGATTACTTGCTTCACTCGTACGTACCACAGTTTTGCATTCCTGTATGTTTCTTAAATTCTAAAACGACGCCTTTACTACTTATTTTCTTGACTCTATTCCAATATGTGGAGACTTAGTTTCAGTCGCAGACTACAGCAATTGGAAAATCTACTCTGAATCTTCTACCTCAACTTCAACATTGGGGGGGAATTATAACTACATGCTCAGTAGCAGAAAATGTTGCTGGTTTATGAGATTACACTACATCAGCGTAAAAAAGCTTCCTCGATGACTGTAAGACGTGGCCCAAGGACAATCGCTGAAAGTAACAAGGATTAAACTCCGTGTTTCTCTCACGGTCAGTGTTATGTAGTTTGTTCCAAGGTTAGAAATCTGAGGAATTCGCAAATGTACGCTCCTAATAGTGTGACATGTAATATTGTTTATCCTATGGCACTTAAATAATGATTTTACCCGTTACAAAAGATATACAAATTTAACGAATAGATATCAACAATTCGCAATAAGTTACCAAACGCGATCCGGCCCCGCGGTGTAGGGGAAACGCGTCCGCCTGTCACCCGGCGGCCCCAGATTCGATTCCTGGCTGGGTCGAGGTTTTTGATCGTAATAATTAATATCCCTGGCCTGGGGACTGGGTGTTTGTGACGTCCTTAATCTTCCTTTCCTCACACACAACATTCCACACCACCGCCATTCCAATTACGCAGGTTCATACAATATGGTGCCAATAGGGGCAAAAGATCCACATGGGTCGACGCCCCGAACAAGTAGCATTAAAAAAAATTCAAATAATACCAAACGCAGAAAAGAATGTAATTAAATTTCTATTTATGATGTATTTTCAAATGCGTCTTGATATATTACATTCTATTACCGTATGTATTATGTCATTACCTAGAAACTTTGCACGTACAGGCGTGTGGATATTAATGAAAACATGTTACTTTGTGGGCCAACCACGCGGGAAACTGAGAATTAAATATACTTTTACATATCACAATTTGACCTAACTTGTGACCTTTAAGAAACAGTACAAGGCACAGCCTAATAATCCAATAAATCAGAGTCTAGATGACCTTTCATCATGCCCCACGATCTGACGATCTGACTTCGACGCTGCGAGACCACTTTTTCAATGTAGCCCATTATACCAGTAGTCCTCTTTTTTGACGAATCATTATTTCACTACAACGGCACTCGTAACATCCGACACAAATGTAACTTTTGAGGGCCAAATAAAAATTGATTTTTTGAAATGTGTAGGAATGTGTCCGTGCCATATCAACAGTAATAGACGTAACAAAAGTAGTAGGAGGTCCTGGGATTTTAACCTGTCTCTGCATGGTCTGTGTTCGTAATCTCAGCTGTGCACGATTTTGCCGCCTTAGCCAGTGTTCGGCTTGGCACTCGATAATAACTTAACAGTTTATGAGGAATCTATACATAGCCTTAATGTACGCCACCTGTCCTAATATTGTATTATTCGCAGATGTAGTGATTTCTTGAATTCATTCCAATTGAAATCATTTAACTATCATTCACACTATCGATTCAGACCGTACTGTTCAGCTTGAACACAAACATATCGTTTTACTAGTTCTTTATAGGAACAGGAAACGATATTTTTAATTTGTGTTTACTCTAGCGGTTCCATAAAACTAAATTGTAAGGGCTGGTGGACCACTCTATATACAACTACAAAATTCACAAACAGTATACCTAACTAGAGATAAAGGAAGTTATAAGCCCCGGTTGAATTAAATTTAATTATGTAAAAAGCTAGTCTTGCATTTAAGCCTGCTGTTCTGTTGGGGTCTATATGACCCGAAATGAATATGCACGTTATCTTTTATTATTTAAATACCAATATTTGTTTATGAAACTTGGTGAATTTGTCTCAAAATGGAAGAGCAGCACGTGTTTTAAAGAGCTTTAAAATAGTTTAAGAAGTTTGGGCATAAAATGTAATAGTTACATATGTAATATGACCCGACACAAATATCATTACTGTAATTCGGATTTATTTCTAAAAAGATGGAAATGGTGAACTTTATTTTTGTTGTATTGTGTGGGAATAGTGATTTTTATCATTCCAACTTACTCTCAATAATCAACTAAGCCTCCATGCATTTACAACAGTGGGCTTGTTTCTTCCCTTTCCCAGGAAATAATAATTGGCAGTTCTCAACAATTTGAATGCTTTGTTTTTGCTCAGTTTGAATTGTGACACCATGGCGATTAGACCATTGACTGATGATGAGTTGGAAGAATTAGTAAATACCTCAGTAGATGAAGGATCACTCTGAGTTTGAAGATCATGTCAGTAATGCATCTGAAAACGAGTGTTCCGATGACAGTTACGACAGTCCACAGCCTGTACAAAATAGTGTAGAGACTTTTCTTTCTAAAAATGGGAATATAGAACGGCAGTTGCATCCTCCAGCACAACAGGGTCGCCCACCAATTTCTAACATCATCAACAGTACCCCAGGAGTTAGCAGGTATGCAATCAGCAGAATATCTGATGTACAATGTTCATT
Source organism: Anabrus simplex (assembly GCF_040414725.1). NCBI lineage: Eukaryota > Metazoa > Arthropoda > Insecta > Orthoptera > Tettigoniidae > Anabrus > Anabrus simplex. The sequence goes on along the minus strand of NC_090265.1, from coordinate 1,105,907,084 downwards.
TGAAGCAGTATTTCATACAGTGCTTCAAAAGGAAATAATAGAGATGACAAATATTGAAGGGCAGCGAGTTTATGGTGAACAATGGACAGATATTGATGGTTCTGTTTTCCATGCATACTTAGGACTCTTATTCCTTGCGGGTGTATATCGATCTCATGGGGAATCTACAAAAAGTTTGTGGGATAAGGATACTGGGAGAAACATACTTCGAGCAACCACGTCCCTTGAAACGTTCTGTAAGATATCGCGTGTCCTGCGATTTGACAAGAAATCTACTAGAGAGGAAATACTACGTACTGACAAACTTACCGTAATTCGTAGTACTTGGGAGAAGTGGGTAGAAGTCCTTCCGAAACTGGATAATCCGGGAGAAAATGTTACTGTTGACGAGCAGTTAGTAGCATTTGGAGGTCGCTGTCCATTCAACCAGTATATCCCAAGAAAACCGGACAAATATGGGATCAAAATATGGACCCTGTGTGACAGCAAATGTTCATACTACTGAAAGCCCAAATTCGTACAGAAAAGGTGAGAGGAGCGGCACCAGAAAGAAATCAGGGAATGAGGGTAGTATCTGATCTCACTTCTGAGTTACGCGGTCAGAATATCACGTGTGACAACTTTTTTATGTCGTAAGATTTTGGACAGCTGCTTCTGAAAAGGAAATGGACTATGTTGGGAACTATACGGAAAAATAAGCCGGAGCTTCCACAGAAAATGGCCAACAAGGAGGTACTTTTCATTTTACTTCACAAATGACACTTTGGTTAATTATATTACTAAGAGAAACAAGAATGTTGTACTTATGAGCACTCTCCATCATGATGAGGAAATCAGTGACAGGGCTGATAAGAAGACAAGAATTATTTTTGACTATAATTCAACCAAAGGGGCTGTAGACACGCTTGATCAGCTATCAGGTACATATACATGCAAACGAAAGACCAGTAGGTGGCCAATGAGACTTTTCTACAATGTTCTTGATGTTTCTGCTTATAATGCATACGTTTTGTGGATTTCGATTGACTCTAATTGGAATGCAAGCAAATTGACTAGAAGGAGGATATTCTTGGAGGAACTTGGAAAGTCACTGATAAGAAATGGTCAGAAGCATCCAAAACCCTAAAGATGTGGCTGGTGTGTCAGAATCGGTAACAACAAGAAAATCTACGAAACGTACACGCCGTAAGTTCTGCCCATCATGCAATGACAATAAAACAAACTTGTTGTGTGGAAAATGTAGTAAACATATTTGCAAGAAACATGTCACCTACTTGTGTCCAAACTGCAAGCAGTAAGAAGAAAAGTAAGAAAAGAACTGTAGTGTTTTCTAAGATGGTTGTATTGAAAACTGTCTGTTGTTACACAAATTTATGTGAATACTTACGTCAAAACTGCCAATAGTAAGAATAGAAGTATGGAAAAACTGTAGTGCTTTCTAAGTTGAATGCCTGTAATGGAAACTGTCTGTTCTTTCAAATGTATGTGAATATTTAAATAAGAAATATCCCTCAATAAAGGTGTTTGTATTATTATTATTATTATTATTATTATTATTATTATTATTATTATTATTATTATTATTATTATTATTATTATTATTTGCGAATGAGCCCAGTAGGACTACGCAAAGTACTTAGAGACAGGCATTTGCCTTTCTTTGTGTCCACACTTCCTTCATTCGTTTGCTGTGTGCTTCTTTTCTCTCTTGAGACCATGTTGTTCCGGTCTTCTTCCTTGGTTCCTCCTCTTGGTCAACTTGCCACTTATGAACTTTGGCTCTGAAGATAACCCGGCTTTGGATGTCTTCAGGTGTAATTCCTGCCAGTTTGAGATCTGTTTTAATTTCACCAATCCATTTTATTGTGTCCGTTTTGGCTTTACTTCGGTTTTCATAAAATTCAACTATTTGCTTGGTAAGTCTATCTGGGTTCATCCTTTTTATATGTCCAAAGAATCTTAATCTGCGTTTTTTGATGTCGCTGTGAATGTTAGAAAATTGTTTGATTTCCTGTTTTCCTCTAAGGCGGTACTGTTCATCTACGAGATTTGGGCCTAAAATTTTTCTAATGATCTTGCGTTCCTTTTTCTGAATATTTTCTAGATCAGTTATTATTATTATTATTATTATTATTATTATTATTATTATTATTATTATTATTATTATTATTATTATTACCAACAAGGTACTGGAATAGAACAACAATGTCGATAACTAACAACTGTACAAAAATTTATGTTTGTATAAGATTTCTACAGCATTTTGATATGTTGGGATCATATTGACCCGAACAGTATATCCGTCAAGTAAACGTGAAGAGAACAGCAGGGTTAAGGATCATTAACATCTCGGAAATATGTGCTGTTATTGTTTTGCAGAATCCATTTAGCACACTGCCATTCCATTTTCGGAGTTACTGGCCCAAACAAATGGCATTCTCTATCTTCGTCAATCAATCATTGTTAAACGCAAGCCACGAGTGCGGACTGGGAGACAATGCTAATCCACCTCTTCGTTAGTTTGTGGGATATTTTCTCTAAGCAACTCCCAGAATCGGATTTGCTCCGGGCCGACTGTCGGCTGTTAGCCGTTTTCCGCACCGCTACGTTCCATTGTTCTGTCTTTTGTCCCGCACTTCTCGCGTACTTCGCCAGGGGCGCCATCATTCAACCGCCGTCGTCATTGTAGGACAAAGCTTCTGAGGGTTTTAATTTCTTGGCTGACTTGGAGACCGGGTACAGAGGAAAATTATTAGGGTACACACAGTCCAGTGCGTATATAGAGTAGTTACTATTATGACTGAGCCTCAGAACTCTTTGAGCATTCACAGAGAAGAATAAGATGTTACACACTTTCACATAACTGTAAACTGATTTAACGACTGTTTAAACCCACACCTCGGTAGAACTCGGATACAATGCAGGGAAAATTTATCCTCAGATGTGAATGAGAAAATATCATCTACACTTAAATTTGAAATTTCGTTCTTACCAAGTATGTGTTGAACTTAAGCCTCATAATATGTTTGTTTTTTATTGTTTTTTTTTTTGCTAGGGGCTTTACATCGCACCGACACAGATAGGTCTTATGGCGACGATGGGATAGGCAAGGCCTAGGAGTTGGAAGGAAGCGGCCGTGGCCTTAATTAAGGTACAGCCCCAGCATTTGCCTTGTGTGAAAATGGGAAACCACGGAAAACCATCTTCAGGGCTGCCGATAGTGGGATTCGAACCTACTATCTCCCGGATGCAAGCTCACAGCCGCGCGCCTCTACGCGCACGGCCAACTCGCCCGGTAATATGCTTGTTTAGTGAAGGGTATAATTTCCTTAAACATATATATCAATAAAACATGTGAGACATTTTCAACCTTTTCAGCCACCAACATTCTACTGGTATTAGTATGTACATATCGTCGCTGCGAAAGCAATACCGCGTATCTGACAATGCTCTTCCTATCCATTATTTCGCTTAAGACTGGTCACGCCTCTCACTCACATATGCATATGCAGTCCATCAGAATGAACCTTACCCTACCGTACTGTAGAAATGTACGTTTGCATGGCGTGTTTATGCACTACTACAGTATAATACATTTACCGTCTTACTAATAAAAAGTCCTTATACAGTTCTTTAACTCTTGTTTAGTTAAACAGTGAATAAACCCTGTATAAGCGTTTTACATTTTTCTTACTAATAAACGAGGTATACGCATTGTATTACTATACAGCACGCATACACTCGTTCCAAGGCGTAGGAATCTCTTCCTGCAGTTCACTGACGTATTTCGCACGTTCACCGCCTTTATGATCGCTTCTGCTGGTTATCTACGAGAAAAACTTTTCGGAAAGTCGCACAGTAGCACGGCATATCGAAAAGGCAGTGGCAACACTAAGTGAGACAGCTGGAAATTGGCTTACACTGATATCAACATTTCTTCAGCTTGCTTGTGTAATGAACGCCAGAAAAAGAAATGGAAAGGCTTAAGAAAAGATCAATAGCTCCTAACTGGGATAGTACGGAAAACGCAAGCAATTGTAATTGAATCGGCGAGTTGAAAAGGGTACACATTCCAAAATCCTTACTTTTCAGGAGAAAGGAAAACCTGTTTTGTAGCTAAACGAAAGGTTTGATCAAAAAAGTTTCTATTAGGCATTTATACATCATATATTTCTGCGTATTCAACTACAAAGTATGGAAATCATATTACGTATGGTTTCCATGTTATGCCATTTTTTATCTCGAGGAATGTGTCCCATTTTATAGGTAAGTTATTCAAATTTGAAAGATCTTTGTAGGGGCAGATAATGTATAATAAACTCGCAACTTCAAAAGTCTATTAAGCAGTAATACATTATTACACAAACATACGCCCAACCATCATTTCTTTTATAACTTAGTTATTCATTGTCATTCCATGAGACAGCTGGAAATTGACTTATATTGATATCAACATTTCTTCAGCTTGCTTGTGTAATGAACGCCAAAAAAAGAAATGGAAAAGCTCCTAACTGGTGTAGTACGGAAAACGTAAGCAATTGTAATTGAATCGGCGAGTTGAAAAGGTTAGACATTCCAAAATCCTTACTTTTTAGGAGAAAGGAAAAACAGTTTTGTAGCTTAAAAGGAAGGTTTGATCAAAAAAGTTTCTATTAGGCATTTATACATCATATTTCTGGGTATTCAACTACAAAGTATGGAAATCATATTACGTATGGTTTTCAAGTTATGCCATTTTTTATCTCGAGGAATATGTCCCATTTTATAGATACTCAAATTTGAGAAAGATCTTTGTAGGGGCAGATAATGTATAATAAACTCGCAATATCAAAAGTCTATTAAGCAGTAACACACTATTACACAAAAATACGCCCAACCATAATTTATTTTATAGTTATTCATTGCCATTCCGTCTCTTTAAAGTGTTTTACTTTACGAAGATGTCCAGCGTCCATAACCTCTGAACGGTGTATGTCTTCTACGTTTAAAATATCGTGAAGATCATCAACGTTATCGTCCATTCTTTCAATGTTAAATGGATAAGTCGAATATATCACCACGATTATATTACTGTAGACAATAAATACCACGAAAATAAACTGCTCACTCGTTTCTTTTTCCGCTATTCGCTGCTATACAACGCTTATACAAAGGTCTTGGTCTGTATAAGCAATCCAATGAATAACTATAACAGATGTATACACAGGAGGCTTATACACGGTTTATTAGTAACGAATTTCACATAAACGGCGTATAAACCTTGTATAAAAGTTATACACCGTTTATTAGTAAGACGGTTAAGGTCCTATTTTGTTGTACTTCAGAGCTTATTTTCGTACTATAAATAAAATATGGAAAACACTCTAGAAATATAACTATTAAAATAATGTAATAAGAAAAAGACGCAATTTCTCTACACTATTAACTTCGACTATCATACAATGGTTATCGGTTATATGAACTTATAAATCACAAAAGGTGACTTAGTTATCCTCATATTCTACTACTACTACTACTACTATTCTCGTTTTCATTCCACCCCTGAAGGGGGAGGCGGGCCTCTTAGACAGTGATGCCATCGCTCAGGCCGGGAGATTTGTTACGGTGAAGGAGATGTGCGGAGAAGGTGAGGGGGTGGGCGGCCGTGGCCTCTGCTACGAACTGTCCCGGCATTCGCCCTAGTGCAGGAGAATGGAAAACCGCGGAAAACCATTCTCAGGACAGCCGACGGGCGAGACCAGGCGAGAAATGCAGCACTGTGCCCCAGGCCCGGCTCCCGAATGCAGAGGCGTAGAGCCACGGTAGAGCCGTGACCACCTCTCCTCTGCTCTGTTGGCCGGTCAGAGTACAGAGCTTATGGGACAACAACCCACTCTGCATCTACCGACGTCATATTCTTGATGGAGGGGAACACTGGCGAGTAAGCTGACTGTTACAATACTCGATGTTCACGTCTTTGGGCTGTTGTTCTAGCTATATTGTTGAATGGAATATTAACGTGTGGCCTCTTTGCTTATCAATAGTTCAAACAGAACACATACCAAATGTTTTTCGCGAAAGAATGCAAAGATCGTGATGAATGATTTCAATCCTAGAAGCAGCATGATGTGGAAGAGAAACTGGTGGGGTACTCTGGAGGCTAGAAGAAAAAGTAAGATTATGTGTCGTGTATAATGTCTGTCCGAAGAAGCCAACTTGCGGAGAGTTAAACTAGAAAAGCTCTGTTATGTAAACAGTGATCGTTAGTATAAAGTATAAGGAAGGGCACAGAAAACAATGGTAAATATTCGTTTGTATATGGGGGACGTTTTAGATCATTGGAATGCATTACCTGCAGTAGTCTTAGAACCTTTACCCTTTTTTATTCAGTATCCTGATAACTGGGTGTAAATGTCTATGTGATGGATTTGTAAATGCAACAATAAACTAGTAGTGATTGTAGTGCAAATCATAGTGAAACGTTAGGGTACTGGAATTACTGAACTCATAACTTACGTGAATTTGTAAGTAATTCCATTGTAAATATTTTACTACACAATTTGTAATGAAATATTTTAAGCTATACTTTGTAAATTTTGTGTGAATCCTAACTCTATTGTTTGTTATTACAGGGTGATTCATATTAAACTCATTATTACTTACACACACATATTTTAGAAAGAACTGTGCTAACAATAATGTGTCACTTTTAAATTTAGAGTACCTCTGAGAAATTAGAATATCTTTACTGAAGTGCCGAAAGTGGCCCCCTTCGCCTTAAGGCACAACTGAGCATGTCGCTCCATGTTTCTAGCCGCTCGCTGGAGCACTGCGTTGTCTGTGCCCTTAATTTCATGTGTGATGTTGTCATTCAAGGACCAATGACCAAGAAGTTAGGCTCCTTTAAACAACATACTTTAAAAAGTAAGCATTACCATTCAATCCGTATTGTGTAAGAATACTCGTAAGTGTTCATGTGTTCTTTTTTTATTATTGTTTCCTCTTTTTATTATTTTGCTGGCATGTAACTTCTGGTTTTGATACAATTTACTCTAATATTCCGTTGCAATGTAATTTTTATATTGTATTTAAGTTGTTGTTCTTGCTTTTGTCGTTGCTATTCTGTTGTGAAATGCATGAGTCAGTTTATTCATTTCTTTGCTATTGAAATCGACCATTGTCACCAAGGTTCAAGGGGTTTCGGGGTCGATTCCCGGTTCGATAGGGGATTTTTACCTTTCATTAGTTAATTCCTACGGCTCGGGGGCTGGGTGTTTCTGACGTCTTCAGCATTAGATTTCATCTTTGATAGGGCCCATCCTCACAGACGGGCAGCTCGAAAGACTTGCACCCGGCCGCTTTGGCGGCCACACTCTATTATTATTATTATTATTATTATTATTATTATTATTATTATTATTATTAATATTATTATTATAATAATAATACAATCCTTTTCCAGTCTTTGTCCCGTTTCCCTACGGGGTCGGGTAGAGGTGAGATGAATCTGTCCTGGCGGGTTTTTATGACCGGATGCCCTTCCTGACGTCAACCTCATCAGAGGAGTTAATGAGATGAAATGAATGACGTGATATATGATAGTAGGGAGAGGGTGAAGCCCGGTGCCGGCACATGGCCTACTCCTGTCGAATAGCAGCAAGGGGTCTGCCCAAAGCTTAACGTCCCCATCCGACGGACGAATCACCATCAACAGCGGCATATGCCCTCACTCCATATGAGCACTGAGGAGAGGTTTGGAATTTAATCCAGGCTTTTGGTACCCAATCTATGATTAGAAATTGTATACCACCACCTCCTCTAACCTGCCGGCCAACATTCTGATGGTGAAAATTTTTTCGACCAACGGGACTCGAACCGGCTAACCTCAGTGTCAGACCGTTTAGACTTCAGTGCCTTAACGATCATGGCCACCAGGTGGGATATAATAATAATAATAATAATAATAATAATAATAATAATAATAATAATAATAATAATAATAATAATAACCACAGTTATTATCAGCTCTTTTAACAGATAATATCGGGTCTTCATATATACTTACTTGTGATCCAGGCAAAACTTCCTCATACACCTCCTAGTCTTCATCACAGAAAGCTTTGACAATAGGACCTCGAACTGTACGATGCCATTTCTCTCTCCGCCCACCTCCTGTTATGTAGCCTCGTCCCTGCTCGTTGGTGAAGAAACTACAACTGACATGAACTACCGTTAAAGAATGAGTGGAAGATGGCAGGTTTGTTTACACATCTGGTATGCCTTGCTTTATAATTCCCGGTGCCTTAAACTTTGTAGCTTCTTCTTCTTAATTTGCATACATTTCCCATTCAATTATGTCTGTGGCCCTCCAGTATTGTTAATATTAACAAACCTGGAACACATCGTTACACCTGTGAAGAAAAAGTTTATACGTTGCTCCTCAAATTTGTTGGTAATACGCGGAGATTTACGACAGCTGTTACCTCGGGAATAAAAGCAGCATCCATAAGCTGATTTTGAAAGACGTGCTATAACGAGTGAGCAACGAACTCGACTAAAACTCTCATCAAAACAAAAGAGAACTGAACACAGCGACTGTTAAGTTCTGGAGTTCCTACTGTATTCTATTGGACTTATGTCATGATCGTCACAACAAATATCGATGATATTAAAAGAGATAGCTAAAACCGGATAGAATTGTCCAATTTAACTCAACAGGATAAAGTGGACTATCCATAGAGCAAGGTATGAACGGGAGATGCTTGGATTCGAATCCTATGGTCAGCAGTCATTAGATATTGTCCCGTGGTTCTGCCATTCACAGACACAAACAAACAAACAAACAAACAAACAAACAAACAAACAAACAAACAAATAAACATATAAGCCCGTGACACAAAAGCCCATTAAGGACCATAGTCTGTCCATAGACGACTGCTAGCCAGCCCAATGGCCCGCAGATACTAGAGTGGTACGTGGTCAGTGTGATGAACTCCTCAGATATATTGTTTGAATTCCGTGGCCAGGTCTGCTGCCTTGCATGTTGGACGGCTCCTCAGTTGTCCTCACTAGGCTCAGTGAACCCCATTCTAGCCCTCAACCCAGAATTTAAATCCTTGGTATGGCCAGGAATCGAACTCTGGCTTCTGGGGAAGATGCAGTACACTCCCCTTACAGCTACAACACTGGGATGTTTTAATCATTCACATATCCAAGCAAAGGTCTAGGCAACATCTATCTGAAAAGTCACGGACGAGCTGGGCTGAGTGGCTCAGACGGTTGACGCACAAGCCTTCTGACCCCAAATTGGCAAGTTCGATCCAGGCTCAGTCCGGTGGTAATGGAAGGTGTTGAAATACATCAGCCTCGTGTCTGTAGATTTACTGGCACGTTAAAGAACTCCCGTGTGACTAAATCCGGCACCTCAGCTGAACCCATAAAGTTACATACATACATATCTTTATTACCCACCCTAGTGTATACCATCGGTTTACAGGTAGTAAAGACAGGGACAGAGCGAAACACAGAGCAAACAAACAATAGGCACTACATCTCTCCTAAAACTACTTAACTAAATTATCTACCTCTACATCTACTCAGTGTCCTCCCATATGTACGCGGATAGCCAGCATACGTGAAGGAAGTACCGCACTACAAACTACCCTATTCCCCTACTCCTACCTACCACCTAAAAAAGAAAACTTTAGTAGACTGGTCGCTGCGTCAGCCCTGTTATGGAATACATGCCCACCAACCCGTTGACCGCAGCGACCAGCCTCGCCACGTGAGAACTGATCTCGTATCTCACCTACACTTGCTGACAATGTATTCCTACCCTACCATGTGTGACAAGCCAGCTTAGCGGAAACCAGACCGAACACATGGCCTGCCACACACTTCCGCTATGTACGTCACACCTACTCTGTTCATTGTCAGCTCTCTATCTTCCCTCTCCTTTTTCTTCCCGTGCAGACATGCTCAAGCCTAACTTCCTTGGGCTGGGTCAAGGCCCAATCCCTCCCTCTTCCCTCCATACGTCACCTTCTTCTCTCTCGCACTATTCTCGCCCACTACGTCTCACCTTATTAAACTTACGACTTAAACATCAACTAACAACCATTTTACATCCCTCATCACCGCACTTTAAATAATTTAACTTTTTTTCACATCTCACTTACACACAAACAAACAGTTTCCATTCCAAGTCCATTAGTTCACTGTCTTATCAATCTACAGCACCACACTTACATCAAACTGTTAGACTTATCCCATTTATTCCATCCTATTAAACTTAGTACATAAACATCAAGAACCCATCAGTTTTACACCCCTCATCAAGGCATCTACACCATTTACTTTTTATATATATGACCTACATTCATAATTTCCATACTGCCGACATTTTCTCCTTAACTACAGTCCCACTTAATCAATCTCAATTCTATTATATACACCTTCTTTATACTCCCTCCTCACACAAATACACTTAAATAACACTTAAACAATCCATTTTTTTCCACTCCTCATTTACACACAAACAGACAGTACTCCATTCCAGGTCCATTAGTTCACTCAGTAATCTCACTTTTTTTATATCTTTCAACTAAGCTTCATTTCAACTATCTACGATAAAAAAAACTATATACCAGCTTCTTAAATTTACACTACCCTCAAGCCTACTCAACCTCCCCTTTTCTCAACTCTTACCTAATTTTCTCAGGCTTTCCCTTGTTACCAACTATTCTCATAAACACATGTACTCTCATATTCCTCAAGTCATTAATCTATCACCTCCTCCTCTCCTACTACTTCTCTACCTACTTCCCAACAACTTACCCCAGGGCAAGGTGCTCTCCCCCTTTCCCCTAACACTACAGCCCCCTCTTTTGGTATCATGGTTACCCTGATACCCTTCCCGCATCTGCTCAGGGCTGTACCCATAAAGTTCAAGGGTTCACAGCATGTCCGAAAACCGTAATAGTAGTAGTTAGTGGAACGCAAAAAACGATATTATTATTCACGGACGACCATTTCCAATGTTCCTTGTCAAGTCTTCGTCTTATATACGGACTCAGTTCGAGATCACCTAATCAATAGGTCGTTCTCTTACCATAGTTGTATCTAGAATTAAATTATCCCTAAGTTCCAATTCACTACCTGTTACCAAGCTGAGGTCATAATGCCTTGCTTATTCAGAGTATGAAGCCACGCTGAAGGATATATTTATCTTTACATATAAAAATGAAATGACGTCTGTCTGTCTGTCTGTCTGTCTGTCTGTCTGTCTGTCTGTCTGTCTGTCTGTCTGTCTGTCTGTCTGTCTGTCTGTCTGTCTGTCTGTCTGTCTGTCTGTCTGTCTGTCTGTCTGTCTGTCTGTCTGTCTGTCTGTCTGTCTGTCTGTCGCCCGAAACTGCATCACGTCCAAATCGTTGGGTGGAATTTCATGAAATTTTGCATAAATATTATCAGAGGAATTTGTCTCTTACTTAAAGTGATGTTTTACAATATTGAACTAAAATTCAATATTTTGGAAATTATCTGCGGAAACTCGCATACAAGGGTGGGGCATAAATCACGGCAACTATTTTGTCGCATGAATGCGGGATCTATCAGCCAAATGGAATGTATGGACAAAGCGAAGACACTGGCTGCCATGAAATCCTCGTGCTACATAATGTTCATTCTCAAAGAGTACAGTTACCTCCACCGCACACACTCAAATTAAACGCTACATTGTCCACAACACGTTGTCAACGATGCGGGGGACGTCGGGTACCAGCCGATCACCTCCCCTCAAACATGTGAATTTTATAGTCTCATATTTCATAGCGTTGGTGATGTCCTCTAGTATCCCAAATCATCCCCCACGCATTTGTTCTATCACTTCGGGGACGAGGTCAAAATCACTCGGAGGAAGGTCCGGTGAGTATGGCAGGTGTTCCAATACTTCCCATACTGTTCTTACCTCGTCACATCCATTCCTTACGGAGCCTGACTCACTACTGCAGTTCCTTCGCCTTGTACGTGGTACCTGTCCAGCGCATCGCCATTTCATGCTGTGCCCAAGTACTATAAGTGGCATACTTTCCGGTGCATATAAATATTGTGTGGTAGCACCTTGCAAATACGTGTAAAAAATAGTTTCCTTGAATTATGCCCCAGTCCTTTTAACTTACTCCTGTTACGTGAGGACAGCAATGCAACGCGTTTATTGATAGCCAACATATTGATAGTTTGTGGTATACCTTTCTCCCAGATCAGGTACCATGGTTACCTCAGCATAACAATTCGTGTGTTTAGCATGTGATGAACTGAGTATATACATTTACATTAAATACCTAAATCGAGCTCTACAGCTGCAGTCACTTAAGTGCGGCCAGTATCCAGTATTCGGGAGATAGTCGGTTCGAACCTCAATGTCGGCAGTCCTGAAGGTAGTTTTCCACGTTTTACCATTTTCACACCAGGAAAATGCTGTGGCTGGACCTTAATTAAGGCCAAGGCCGCTTCCTTCCTACTCCTAGTCCTTTCCTGTCCCATCGTCGCCGTAAGACCTATCTGTGTCGGTGCGTCGTAAAGCACCTCGTAAACAAATAACTAAAACTTGCACCCCAGATATTTCTGAAATGAAAAGCGCTATTGACTGACTATTTCCACAGAAATGAATTGTAACCAAGGGCTCGTAATTGTAGCAATACACAGATTTTAATAAATGTCAGAATGTGAACATTTTAGAAGGTTACGTTTTTCAAATGGAACCATACCTATTGACATTAACAGAATAGAACTAGAGCAAATTAGAATATCAGTGGTATATTTTCAGGTTTCTACTGCAAGTAGTTTAAGAGCTACCGTAGTTTGAAAATTGTAAAATACTGGCAGTTACCTCCTTCATGTGTCAGCACTAACTTGAGAAAAAAATTAAAAATCAAATTAATGAATTTTGCAATGGATTATAAGTTTCCTTTATGAATCTATGCTAAGTTACATGTCACACGTTTAATACAGAATTTTAAACTGATATTTTTCTCCGAAAGCACGTGACAGTAACGTAAAGTACGACAAAGCTGAACAAAGTTGTGACAGAATGAGGACGATTTCCGAATGTATAGTAAGTTACAGTCTAGGTCCGAAGATGTGCAAAATTCTCCTTGCTTTTCAGTTGTTGTTTCTCTGACCACCGCATAAGAGTGCTAGCTTAACCTAACAGACTTCAAGTTAGCCCGGATGTTGAACTTTGTTAAGCTAATACTCATAGGCTTCGAACTACGGTCTGTACGGTTAACGCCCTTAGGCCTGCGGTCGAACCCGAGGTCTTTAAGGTTAAGCCTGGACACAGCCAGCGTGAGGTCATGTGAGGTTAAGAGCGCGCTCTTAGCTTAGCTGAGACGTCACTCAGCGGTTCAGGTCTCGTCCAGGGGGCCACCGGTACCGGATGCCGCGGAACTCTCAAAAAATCACTACTGAAGAAGACTAATAACTGCTTTGATTTCTTGCTCATCAGTTGTATATGCAGTGCGGTTATTTATATTCTTGAGAGTGTCTTTCTCTATCTTTATGTTGGTACAGATGAAGCATTTCATCATCGATAAAGAACGTAAAGCATTGAGCTGGAGTCTTGGAGATCTTAGCATTAGACTTCACACCTAACAAATGTGTCGCAATATTTTGCTTACGAGTTCTCACATTTTTATTTGCAGGTGTCCTCTGCCATTTTGTCGCTTTGTCCCTGCCTACATATAATTGAGCTGTATTTCGAAAGGAAGGCACTTCCTCTTCGCTTGTGGTGTCTAAGAAATATGTTTCTGTGCCTATGTTATCATCAGATGGTTTACAACAGTCTTCTTCCCTGTCAGTTGAATCAATAATATCTTCAGCATTGTTGGACGTCTCCTGAAGAAAACTCTGATATTGTCCTCATCCATTCCTCTAATGTAAGGAACAATAAAGGACCATATCGTCCCTGTTTTGCCAAAAGGGCGAATGTTACAATGCTCTTCCTATCCATTATTTCCCTTAAGACTGGTCACGCCTTCCAGCCAAATATTGATATGCAGTCCATCAGAACAATTTTCGTTGAGTTCATTTTCGTATGCGCGTGTGTAAAGGAAAATGAACTTTACCGTACCATACTGAAGGAATGTATGTTTGCATGATATTTACCCACTCCTAGAGTGTGATGTATGTAAGGTTCATTTTCCTTTACACACCCGCATATGAAAATGAACTCAACGATAATTGTTCTGATGGACTGTATATCAATATGTGGCTGGGCTTTGTGTCCAGTCTTAGGGGAAGTAATGGATAGGACGAGCATTGTCACATTAGCCGTTTTGGAAGAACAGGGACGATATAATGAGGAATCTAAGGAAGAATACAATAGGCCAAATATCAACATTGACACATAACAATATGCAAACCACCTCATTATTTAGTAGTGAGAATATTACTTACCACAAACAAATCCACAACAACGCACAGCAATGCAAAATTATGTGCACAAAAATATGAGCACATATTCTCCCCATAAGGAGATCCATAAGGATACATGGATATTACCGGATGGTCTGACAAAGAATCAGATAGACGATGCGCTGATATATGCGGGACATGACTCCATTATCATTTGTGTGAGAAGCCTGCTGGGTGCAGAAGTGATTCAGATTACATATTGGTGAGGACTAAGTTCCAAGAAAGACTGGCAATTAAACCCAAGGACAGAGCTGAGCTGAGCAGAGCAAGGTCTATCATGTTGAACTGTTAATGGATGAGAAGAAGGAGGAAGAGTATACTGGCTGCAAAGGAAACGACAGATGAACGGAAACGAGGATGTGTGCATCAGTACAATGTGAGAAGAAGCCACGCTAGCAATAAATAAAACAGCGCAGGAAGTTTTTGGAAAGAGATAGAAACAGAATAGAAATAAATGGTATGACGGAGAAGTGGGTAAGGTTCTGGAAAAGAGAAATCTGACCCGACAAAGAATGCTACAGAGAGCCACTCGAAATAATATGGCGGTTTTTAAGAGAAACGGAGAATAGAAAAGACACTGATGAGGAACAAGAAAAGAATAGAAAAAAGGGAGAGAGCGGATGAAATGCAGAAGAATTTTGAAAACAAACAAGGTAGAAAATCCTTCCGTGGTGTTGGACAAGTAATGAAGAGAGAACAATCTAGAGTGAATATCCTTAAGTATGAGACTGATGAACTAATTGTTGGGAGAGAACGAGTTCTGGAAAAATTAGCAAAACATTTCGAATCATTACTTTCTGTCAGACCAATAAATGAATAAAGAGAAAGATCAGCTAGTATGGAAACTTCTTTTTTTTTTTTCGCTATTTGCTTTACGCCGCACCGACACAGATAGGTCTCATGGCGACGATGGGACAGGGAAGGGCTAGGAGTGGGAAGGAAGCAGTCGTGGCCTTAACTGCTGTACAGCCCCGGCATTTGCCTGGTATGAAAATGGGAAACGACGGAAAACCATCTTCAGGGCTGCCGACAATGGAGTTCCAAGCTACTATCTCCCGAATACTGGATACTGGCCGCACTTAAGCGACTGCAGCTATCGAAACTATGGAAACTTCAGAGAGAGATGAGGAGGGCGAATGTGGAGATGAGTGTGAGGGGGAAGAGAGGGATTATGAGAATGGAGATTAGGATGACGACTATATGGGATCACCATCAATTGAAGAAAGAAGAGAAGTAAAACAATTGAAGAACAATAAAGCCCTGTGAATGACCTCATAACGGCAGAAATGGTAAAACAAGGAGGAGAAGTATTGGTGAGGAGAATACATTAGTTAATTGAAAAGGTATGGGAAACAGGTAAAATGCCAGAGAACTGGACACTAGCAAATATATGCCCTGTACGTACGAAATGGTCATGCTTGCAACGCAAGAATTATCGAGGTATATCCTTACTGATTATAGTGTACAAAATCCTATCTACAGCCATAACAAAGAGAGTTAGTAGTAGAGCAGAAGGAATCAGAGGGGAGTACCAAGCTGGTTTCAGACCTGGAAGATCGACGATGGACCTTATTTCCGCCATGAGAATTACTCTGGGAAAGACATATGAATACAACGTTCGCCTAGGACATCTTTTTATAGATTTTAAACAAGCCTATGACAAAATAAATAAATCGATATTGTGGGAAACAATGAAGGATTTTTAATTCACACAGAAGTTAATAAAATTGACTAAGATTACCTTGGTGAACAGCAGAAGTCAGGTAAAAGTGCAGGGAAGTCTGTCACGATCTTTCAGAACTGAAGAAGGCCCAAGGCAAGGAGATCCCTTATCACCAGTGTTATTTAACCTAGTGCTGGAGAAAGCTATTAGGTCAGTAACTACTAATCCGGGTGGTAATATTTACAATAGACTGATCCAAGTTTTGGCTTATGCAGATGATGTAGTGATAACTACTAGAAACAACGAGGCACTTCCAACTGGCTTGAGGAATCCGAAAGGTGCGGCTGGGTCTTTGATCCAAGTTTCGGCTTATGCAGATGATGTAGTGATAACTGCTAGAAGCAAGGAGGCACTTACAACTGTCTTGAGGGATCTAAAAGATGCGGCTGGGTCTTTGGAACCAAGTTTTAGCTTATGAAAATGATGTAGTGATAACTACTATAAGCAACGAGGCACTTACAACTGTCTTGAGGGATCTAAAAATGCGGCTGGGTCTTTGGATCCAAGTCTTGGCTTATGCAGATGATGTAGTGATAACTGCTAGAAGTAACGAGGCACTTACAACTGTCTTGAGGGAGCTGAAAGATGCGGCTGGGTCTTTGGATTTGCAGATATGTGAGGCTAAATCTAAATATATGGTAACTGAGCGAAGTGGAAGGAAAGCGGAAAAACTCCAAGTAGATGATTACACCTTTGAAGCTGTAGATAGCTTCACATACCTTGGCTCAGTAATAACACTAGAAAATTAAGTTGAGAATGATATTATATATCTTTTTAAGGTTGCCAACAGATCTTACAGAGCACTTTACCCCCTTCTGAGAAGTTAGCACTTAAGCATAAAATTAAAACTAGCTCTCTACGAAACAATAACTAAACCAGTACTTATGTATCAGAGTGGGGCATGGGTATTGACTGAGGCCACACAAAGGAGGTTAAATGTGTGGGAAAGGAAAGTACTGAGGGTGATATCTGGACCGGTGAAGGAGGGATATTTATAGAGAATCAGATTATCGAATAAGGAGCCGGACTCAGTGACCTCAGTCAAAATGAGACGAATTGCATGACGGATTGAGGAGAAAAGGCTTCCAAGGAGGGCACTGACAGGGCACCCTGGGGGCACGAGGAGAGGTCGGCCCCGGGTAAGATGGCTGGAGGATGTGGAGACTGATCTGAGGACCGTTGGAGTGGTGGTGACGTAGGCGTGCTGAGGACCGGGACGACTGGAGAGGTGTGGTGAGAAAGGCCAAGGTCATTAAAGGATTTTAGAGCCATGGATTAAGTAAGTAATATTATTATTATTATTATTATTATTATTATTATTATTATTATTAACATCAACCAGGTATTCCCAGGCTTCATCGGTGTTCCGTTAGACCTACATTAGGCGGAATAAATATCAAAGCCGAGTGAAATATTATGCATCTTCTGATTTTCTCCCGCTAAGAATCCTTGGAAACACTATTTAGTACTTTCGATACAACACTACAGGTTTTCAAAACCACTATCTCCTGCAGTTTAATATAGATGTTCTACTAGAGGTTTAGATGATAAATTGCATAACGGCTATGAATGCTAGTGTTACATGAGGTAAGTTAGAAACTGTTGGTTCAATTTTAAATGGAAGAGGCAAGAGAGTTACAAGAACATTAATATTCATATTTAATCTGGAGAATAAGCTGTATATGACCAGTACGGCAGGTCTCTTTTTACTTCCAGCTTTAGTCTCTCATGTGTGGACGCATGTGTACTGGGTAGATCTTTAATAAGAGTGTGAGAGTTGTGCGAACGTGTCACAGTGTAAAGCCTTTAATCCAGCGGAGTGTCGCTCTTTGAGTAAACGTCGCTAATGAAGAAGCTCCCAGCATCTCAAAGCTCGTCTCGCCACCTGAGGTCAGGGCGTGGACACTAATCACCTTGTTTGGTCACACGCCCCTGTGCTCCAGGCAACACGCAACATAGCTGGACAGAGAGAGACCAATCTCTTTAAATGAACTAATGTCATTAACGGTAAAATTCATCTTCTAGTTTAGATGAAGGTTGTACCCTTTAGCCACTGTGGATCCCAACAGTTAATTGGAACTTCGTTAAGATGCTTTTACTCGGATTACTTGCCTCGTTGTCAGCCATATTTAAACTAATAAGACATTTGCTGTAGTTGTAGTAGTAACCTGAAACATAGTGGACAATATCTCTGTGAACTCAGAGTGTAGTCTGTACGTTTTCAGCACTAGGCTAAATTAATTAGTGCTGGATTGGGAAAGAATCAATGGTGGTCCATATGTTTGACACAATCCTGAAATTCACCAGGTGCTGAAGTCGTGAATTTATGCAAATCTAATTCTAGGATAGCCTCAGTCGTATTATTTGTCGCATTTTGCTACCCGACTTCTAAAATTGCCACGAAATTCCAGTGCAAATGTGTAAAATATACGACAACCTGATTGTATTCGATCCACCATAATAGAAAGGGAATTGATTTAATTCCGAGGTGAAATATGAAATTAGAAAGGAAATTAAAGTGTAACATAAATATATTTCGGGAATGTAAAAATAACAGAAAAAGGAAATCGTATTTAAGTTGTATAGGATTCAGTACAAAAGTGGCTCTCCATTACTTATTTGCACTGTGTGCGGAAAACAAGAAAGGGGTACAGCTCGACATCATTATGAGGTAACTTTCAAAGTAATAAAATTCCAAGAAACAAATAAAATTTTTATTTCCGCTAAATTTATTCGTTTTTCTGTATAATGATTTGATATTCTGAACAGTGTTTCACAATTTAAACTAATATATTTTTGTGCCCTTTTTGCGATTTTTTAAATTTTCTACCTTAAACTCTGAACCAAACTACCATCTCTTCTGAGTTGTGTTCGAGAGTCTGCGTTCACTTCTCTTCAGACCCCACATGGTGGAGGCAGGAATCAAATCAGCATCTACCGGACGAGCAGTTGGCGATGTTTTTATTGTTACTTTATGAAAGAGGCTAAGCACAACTTGGTCACATCCCTACGTACGTGAAATTTTGTGTCCATGTGGTTATTTTATTAGTGTGTATGCACTTGTAATTAATTAGGGATAGAATTGTGTAGGACGTGGCTGTTAGCTGCACGTTATATTCTATTTTAATTCCCGCCCAGAGTATCAGCAAATTAGTGGAACATCCAAGAAAAAACAATTCTAGGACCATCGAAAGTGGGTTTTAAACTCTTCAGTTAATTTGCCTGAAGCTATATGCACCCCTTCTAATTCTATCTACTGGGAATCGAATTCGAAACTGACTCGAAGGAAGTTAATACGTTAACGCTAGAACATGGCAGCGGTGGATAATGGACGTGTCCCAAATCGAAAATAGCATTAAAATAAAATGCTATGAATGATGGAGGTTTTGATGCTTATTGTTTTAAGCAGAAGGAGGGCTGAAATACCATTGTCTCTTCACAAAGAGCAGAGCAAGAAATGGAAGAGTTCGTGCCCTTCGAAGAATGAGGGTGTCAGCAAAATAACGGGAAAGAGGCACAAAGGGCGAGAAAATGAAAGACGCACTAGACCTAGCATTCCTAATATCATCGGAGTCGGAAGAGGCAAGAGTTGGCCAAAGGAAGTCAGATATAAAACATGAAACATGAGCTGTCAAACAAAGTGGAAGGAATGCTAGGCTCAGTAAAGAAACCGTGGTAGACAATCCATGCTCTCAAGTTGTGAGCCCTCTTACGACAGACTGAAAATTGTGCGTGTGAAAATTTAAAAGAATAAATAGAACTATGCGAAAATTTCGATTAGATTATTAATTCTGATTACAACACACGATAAACCTTTTTGCGTAAATAACTCTTGTGGCTCTACTTAATACAGCCTACCACGTCTTTTCTTCGAATATGGTTCCAGTCTAGTATTTTATTACTCACGAAAGGCTGAGCCTGGAGTATTTGATGTGACTGATTTCATTTTATTTTCTGCCCCTAAAACTGGCATTAAGAATCGCAGTAATAATATTTTTGTTTGCTGAAGTCTCTATTTTGTACAGTGCCATTGTCACTTTCAATTGATGTTCTGATTTTAGAATATTTCGGCAGGCTGTACAGTGCAGTGCAAGTGTGAAGAACGTTGATTCTTAAAAAAACGTACGTGTCATAAAAGCGACAATTCTTCTGACTTAAAGATCTCATTTTATGTATTAGTACATTCTCTCTCAACTGCTGTTCTGATTCCAGGATATTTGGAATGCGGTAGAGTGCAGAGTAAGTGAAGGGCACTGATCCAGAACCCTCGTGAGTAATTGTGACGTGAGTAAAGCCCATGTTATTGTGAGAGAACCGTACTATTCGACTTAAAATTTAATAAGCGGCCAGAATTATATCACAATTAAAAAATTAATCAAGACTGAATTTAGTACAATGGTACGAGCCGTGCTTTAATAAGAAAGATTAAAGCGCTTCTTTTGAATAGTGGGGCAATTGTATGCAGTACAATGTACGCGTATTAGAGTAATTTTAAAATTGTATACACTTGTTTCAGCCAATTTATAAACCTTTGGACTTACTAATTCATCAGCTGTTGACTTTTCGCCACCGTATCTCTTCGCAAGAGTAATTTCGATGTAGATGAAAGATAATGAAATTTTATGCTCTGAAATGGCAGGTTTTCAAATATGATTTGCTACTAACTTTAAATGAATTGTAATGTATGTATGTATGTATGTATGTATGTATGTATGTATGTATGTATGTATGTATGTATGTATGTATGTATGTATGTATGTATGTATATGAGGTTCAAGTTAGACGTAAACTCTACCAACAAAGGTTCAGAGGTTGTTCAGGGTTGCTGGCTGAATATTTTCATAAGGAAGTCATGGTAGCTGACGATTCATTCCTGAGTAATAAAATTCCTTTCTTTTTCCTAAACTCGATTACCATTGTGCTTGTTTACACTGAATTTGTTTTCTTTTCGAACTAAGCTCCTGTAACGTACGTTTACTCGGTGAGTATCATTGGACTAATTGAGACGCTACTCTCCGTTGAGTGAACTCTACGTTGACAACAACAAGAAATGGATCCGTAGAGAGAACTTGCAGTTAACGCGCCACCTTTGACTCATTAACAATGGGTCACGCACCCAGAATGATCTGGAAGTGGAAACTACGAGAATCTTCCGCGAGCTTATATAAAAAGTGCAGCGTGAAAGAACAGTGAGACGGAGAATCAGTCTGGAGTCAGTCTTCAGTGAGTCAGTGTTGTGTCAGTCGCGAATGAGTAATGAGATAGCCACGAATCCTGTGCATCAGCGAATACTGTAGTGATTCCAGACAGTTTTGATTACGTGGCTTGTGGCAAGCTGGGCGTGAACTGTTCTAGAACGAGGTTGTAATTCGAGAGTCCTGTTGGGGAGCTGGAGTTCGATACACCGAAATTCTGTGTGATCGCGCTACTGTGGTGTGTTACGACTGTGCTTAAAACGCTGTGTAAGTGGAAAACTCTTATGCGAGTGAACTCATAAACAACTTTAAATAACAGTTTTAATACAGTTAGTGGTTAAAAAAACACACTAAACTTGTGGTAGTAATTATAGGAGGGTTCATTCATTAGTCATGGAATTTTTTCTCTCTCGAAAATGTTCTAGCACGGGAAATGTACTAAGTAAACTTGAAGGTGTAAAACAAGGACCTTTTAAAATTGACGCCACTTAGTGTAGAATTGTAAGAATTTCTGGCAAGGTAAAAGGACAAGCATAGCCTTTTAAAATCGTTGTTTTATTTATGTTAGTCTCCTACAACCTGTATTCAATAATATTTATGTAGGCCTATTGTACAATCTGTCTTCTGACTGGTTGCCTGTGATTCATTGCCATCGATGAGGAAGACGGAAAATAGTATCTGCTGAACGTGATTCGTCAATGTGCACTACATCACGTCTAAATGCTCGTACGATGCCTTGTTTGTTGGCAAAGCGTTTCCCACATAATGGCTACTTCGATCTTTTTCCTGAAGTGAGATAAGCAAACGCTGGTCGACTTGGGTTACCTCCATTACGCATCTCTGTCATCAGACAACTAACATTATTGCTACACTGATGCACTGATACTCCACCCGCCGGCAGCATTACGAAGTTTATGTGACGTACTTTCATAGGTATATACAGTATAACATGTTTGCGTCAGCACGTTTTCAGGAAATTAAAAATCGTTGCCATAACTTTTGAATCAGCTCTCGTTGTTGTAAGGACAATGATAACACCCCATTATAATAAAGGTGATCTACAAAATGTTTGTTATTGTTTTGGCCTCCACATGCATATGGAAGTAATGAGACATCTCTAATCTGTTCAGGAAGATATGGGGTATAATAGTGCGTATCAGGTTTCGAAGCATAATTTCTTTGTTAATTTGCTGTTCAACTCTCGTCCTCTACTTGTAACATTACACATTCTTAATCGTCTACCAGATGCAGATAGAATCTTCGCGTTGAACATTCGAGATCACTACTTGGTAGGTCTCTAAATACTTGATATGCAAAATAAGTAATGAACATGCGCTCTCCTTGTACGGATAGTTCAGCAATGTGTTAAAGGGCGCATACAAAAGGCATCAACTGCACTTCTTCCCCAACAACACTGTCATACTTACAGTAGTATGTTCTTGTTTCATTTTTAAGGAAATATAACGCGCTATGGTTTTATTTTTTTGCCCCGTTGACAGAAAACAAAATTTTGGACACTGATATTTATAACTTTCTTGTATTTTTGAACTTAGTACAGTTTCCTTTCAATCCTACGATAACTACCGTTAACTATTCATGTGTGTAAAATTTTAAAAAAACGTATAAAGTGCACTGACGTCGAAACATGAAGATTGAGAATACAACAATATACATATACAAGGTAAAATGAATATAGCAATACCACGAAGGAATTGGTCATCCGTGAAGTTATTGGAGATTTGGAATAGTGACGGCTAGGTACGTAAATTGTACAAGTTTCAGGCCAATCGGATTGTTCATACGGCCCTCCCAACCTGGTTAGCGATGAACGAAACATCTCCTGCATGCGACTTCCAACAGACCTTAGTTGACGTGTGCCCTGCGAGATTCTGTGACTGTGAAGTGTTTGTCTGTGGAGTGGCCCACCGAGGGATACGAGCACCGATTTGATCTGCCAGAGAGTGCGAGTTGTAACCGTTCGTGTTGCATAAAATGCACCTACCGTACAATGTGTATGGCAGCAGTGGTCAAATGAAGGATCACATTCTCGGAGACCGAGACAGGAACAATGCTACGGACAGGCATCAGTGCGGAACGATCGTCACGATTAATTGGGATGCCTTAGACAGACCTATCTGTGTCGGTGCGACGTAAAGCCCCTAGCAAAAAAAAAAAGTAATAACAACGAAACGCGAGTTACTGTGCCACCATACTTTATACTCCAAACAATTTGTAACCGTTTGGTATGAGGCTGCCCTATCATCGAGAACAGTTACGCTGTATCGAATGAAAGTATGGCGTCGTCTTCAGTGATGAATCACGCTTTGTCATTGACACAGAGATCATCGCAATCATGTCCTATGTCGAACCGGGGATAGAGGCTGTGCAGATTTTCTTATAGTCGTGAGTTACACTGGGCAAATCCCAGGGTCTGGGGAGCCATTAGAATAGCCACCAGTAATTGTAGACGACAAAATGACTGATCGAGAGTATGTGAACAGGTTTGTCAATACAGTGGTTACCAATTTGATGGTGTCCGTTTAAACAGGATCATTCAGTAGGACAATGCCCAGTCGCACACTCCAGGCATTTCCACAGAAGCTCTGCGATATATTACGCTTTTGCAGTGACCCGCCAGGCCCCACACCTAAGCTTTATTGAACATATGTGGGTCATGATGACCATACGCCTGCTCATCTCCCCTTAGCTAACTCAAAGTGTGAAGGATTTTGATTTTCGCGTGTAGCAGGCATGGGCTATAATTCCGCAAGAAGCGGTCAAGGACATTATTGACTCCATTTGAAGTAAGATGTACAGTGATGTACTTTGTATTTCAGTGTGTAGTTGGCACA
Organism: Anabrus simplex; assembly: GCF_040414725.1. Lineage (NCBI taxonomy): Eukaryota > Metazoa > Arthropoda > Insecta > Orthoptera > Tettigoniidae > Anabrus > Anabrus simplex. The sequence continues at coordinate 1,105,882,863 of NC_090265.1, read as the reverse complement.
TCCTGTACTTATATCTGTCCACATGTGCATACAGAGGCATTTGAAAATATTATCATAGCATCACTGCCCCACACCCATCCATTGTGGATACCTGGGGCTTTGCAGACACACTCCTTCATGATGTTTCAATATCTATATTCCCTAATGTATTATTAATCAAGGAACCCCGGGTTCGATTCCCGACCGGGTCGGGGATTTTAACATTAATTGGTTATTTCCGCTGGCTCGAGGACTGGGTGTGTGTGTCGTCCTTAAGCAGAAAAATGAAACGAATTCAAGGAAACAATGAGAAAAATAAGAAAATATCAGTAAAATATTAAAACAATTAATATCATTACAACCTTCTCACCCATCTAGTGTTTATATGCCCCATAGGCATTTTGTGGGATTATTATAGAAAAGGGGAACTTATTCGTGGCTGTTGCCTTCAGGAAAAGGGTTTCTTTTACAAGAATCATTACCGGAAATCCTTCGTTGATGATAATAACGAAAATCTGGTTGATGGAGAACATTCATGTTTTGTGTTTGAAAGATAATTGAGTATGAAAACGTGAACATGCAATTTCTATTTCTTTTCCGAAAAGCCACTTGCTCGGAATCTCAGTGAAAATATGCAGTCATCAAGTATGTCTACACCCTTACAGGTTACAGCCTACCTGCATACAAACTTGTACCTTGCCAGTCCCTCTAGTATTCGAACCGAGCACAGTGGCTCAGACGGTTGAGACGCTGGTCTTGTGACCCCAACATGGCAGGATAGATCCTGGCTCAGTCCGGTGGCATTTGAAGGTGCTCAAATGCGTCAGCTTCGTGTCAGTATATTAACTGGCACATAAACGAACTCCTGAAGACTAAATTCCGGCGCCTCGGTGTCTTCGAAAACCGTACAAATGTAGTTAGTGGGACGCAAAACCTATAACATTATTACTATTCTAGTACTATTCTAGTAATTGTTTTTTTCCTTTTGGGGGGTTTTCCTTCCCACACCAATCAGTTACCTAGTGAATACTTTATTCCAAAGTGACCAGATCATTTTTAAAAGAGAATCAATTAATAGAGAGATTTAATCTGAGATTTACTCTTTGCAACAAAGACAATGGCTCATTCTGTAATTTTGAATTTCTGGGGAAAAGAATGTTAATTCTGTGGAAATGTTTGACCTCCAAGTTTTGTGCATCCTTGTGGATTAGTTGTTATGTGCATGAAAACTTGTAACTTCCTAAGCGTTTTTGTATTTTTGTGTATTTTTCTGTGCAGAGAAAAGAGGGACTTGCTATTACTTAAATTACCATAATTAATGTGTTGCCATGATTTGACCATCTGCTTAGGTTCATGAGTAATGTCTACTGAGAAGCCTAAAAATACTTGTGGTTTGTTACCATTAATATCATCCTCGCGTGCTCCTGTGTTTATATTTTATACGCAGAATACCTCTTTCGTTTCGTTCGTGTACTGTAACACGTGTTGAATTCCAAGCATCAGAGGAGACTGAGTACGGTAGTGATTTCGGTTTCATAACTATGCAACTGTAAGTTATATTTCAGTGAAAAACTTTAAAATTAGACTTGGCGACTGGTGGGGATATCGACAAAATTATGTTGTAATTGAGCTTGTCGTCAAGCAGCAAAATTAGTACAGCTCACAACCATGTGGTGCTAGAGTAGTATTCTTGCATTTGCATCGTAGAACTCTACCACAAGAGCTGCCAATGACCACCATAACTTCCATATCATGGTAACCATGTCAGTTGAAATGCTGAAAATTGTGTTGAATTTGCAAATGTCTAACTATCTTCTGCCGAAATATGTCATAAACTACCGATAATTCTTTCAGAAGGATAGAGGATAATCTGAGGAATCTAATAATTCCAAGAAGTCCCCAGAAGCAGGGTGATCAGTTTTCATAAACAGAAAGAGGGGATGGTGCCTCAAAATGTAGGACGTTCAAGGAAAATATTTGACAGTACAGAATAAAAGTTATAAAGAACGCATATATTGATTTCATTTCATATACTATTTTATTTCGTGGTACACGTATTGAATTTTATTGAACATGACCAGGAAAAGTTATGATTTATAAGCAATTAACAAGTGATTTAGTGGGTACAGCCATGATGTGCTTAACTGTATTTTTCTGATGAAGTTATCTTCTTTAAAACACTTTATTGACTTATAATAGAGTTATATTACTGACATGGCATGTTATGTTGGGATTTCTAAATAGATCGCTTTGAAAGTAAATCCCCAATATATGCCAGTCAAGATTACTATTATCACAAATAGAGTAAAATATTGAATCGTTGAATAGTCCTCCCAGTCACCTGACAGAAGGCTACAATGTAAGACATGTCCGGGTGAAATCAGATCAAATCACCCTACCCAGGAGTACTTGCCAGAGAGTATCGACAGCGCTAGACATTGGAGTCGTCCGCACTGCGGGATGCACAGCATGACACTTATATCACCCACTCTGGAACCTGTGGAGTGGGAGTTGGAGGTAGGTGACGAAGCAGTCGCTGGTCTCTATCATAACTCATAACTCCATAAATGTTGTTAGATCTAAATTGATCTTCTTCATTTTTGCCCAAAAGACATATTCTAAACCATAAACACTGGGGCCAAGCCTCCACTACAGCTCATCTGTATTTTCCTGTTCAGAACACAGGCTGCACTCCAATTAGGAACCAGATGACGTTAGGAGGTTACGACCTGATTTATGAGCAGAATGGGTAAATGTTTGTTCCGCCATTTCTCTTGAATATCTCATATAATATAAGGTAGGTCCTTTGCTATAATTGCATTTCAACTTGGTTCTTGCGGACTCAGAGAATAACTAATTGTATGTGCGATGTTCACTGTGCACTTCTATTTTGTGGCCCAGAACTCCATTGCTAATTCTCATTACAAATGCACCGCATTGCTCGCAGTATGCATGTAAGTAGCGTACCCAGGTTTCACGTTGCATTGCACCACGAGATATTGCTGTCTGATACGTAATATTCTGCTCCTTATATTTATCAAGGTACTTGAACTCAATCTTGTACAGGAGTTACATAATTATTTATATCTCGACCTACTTCACATAGAATGTCTGATAACTCAGTAACGGAAAAAAAGATAATCGAAGGTCAATTTTGTAAAATTTTATAATATTATTAGCACATAAGACTGTCTTCGTCAGTCGAAATACATTTTTTCTTTCTTTCTTAATCTGTTTACCCTCCAGGGTTGGTTTTTCCCTCTGACTCATCGAGGGATTCCACCTCTACAGCCTCAAGGGCAGTGTCATGGAGTGTGAGACTTTGGGTCGTCAATACAACTGGGAAGGATGACCAGTACCTTGTCCAGGCGCCCTCACCTGCTATGCTGAACAGGGGGCCTATGGGGGTGATTGGAAGATTGGAAGTGGTAGACAAGGCAGAGGAAGGGAAGCGGTCGTGGCCTTAAGTTAGGTACCATCCCGGCATTTGCCTGGAGGAGAAGTGGGGAAACCACGGAAAACCACTTCGAGAATGGCTGAGATGGGAATCGAACGCCCCTCTACTCAGCTGATCTCCCGAGGCTGTGTGGACCCCGTTCGAGTCCTCGTACCACTTTTCAAATTTCGTGGCAGTGCCGGCAATCGAACCAGAGCCCCCGGGGGTGGCAGCTTATCACACTAACCACTACACCACAGAGGTGAACCGGTCAAAATTACTATATATAAAGTTATTGGAAATTCTAAATGGACTATTAATATTTCTTGTGAATAAAAGGCACACTTTCCAGGTTTCATACGGTATTCGAATGGAGTCAAAATAGGGTACTGTAGTATTTCCTTACAAACCATATTACGTGCACTTGTAGCTCAGAGTTGTATTGACGTCTATGGATCTGCGTGCTCTTGAGAAAGCTCAGTACAACTGTCCAAACGAATCACCATCAACAGCGTCATATTCCCTCACTCCATATGAGCAGTGCAGAGAGGTCTGTAATTTAATTCAAGCTTTTAGCACGCATTCTAGTGATCAGAAATTCCATAGTCCGCCTCTATGGTGTAGTGGTTAGTGTGATTAGTCGCCACCCCCGGACGCCCGGGTTCGATTCCCGGCTCAGCCACGAAATTTCAGAAGTGGTACGAGGGCTGGAACGGGATCCACTCAGCCTCGGGAGGTCAACTGAGTAGAGGTGGGTTCGATTTCCAACTCAGCCATCCTCGAAGTTTTTTCCGTGGTTTCCCACTTCTTCTCCAGGCAAATGCCGGGATGGTACCTAACATAAATTTACGGCTTCCTTCCCTCTTCCTTGTCTATCCCTTCCAATCTAAAAGATCCCCAACAAGGCCCCTGTTCAGCATAGCAGGTGAGACCGCCTGGGCGAGGTAGCCTACTGGTCATCCTCCCCAGTTGTATCCCCGACCCAATGTCTCACGTTCCATGACACTGCGCTTGAGGCGGTAGAGATGGGATCCCTCGCTGAGTCCGAGGGAAAAACCAATCCTGGAGTGTAAGCAGATTAAGAAAGTAGTTCCATAACACCTCGTCCCCTTTCCTTCTGAGAAACATTCTGATCGTAAAAATATTTTTTACGAACAGGATTCGAACAGTCTAACCACAGTGCCAAACCATAAGAATTTTGACGCGTAAACGACCACGGCCGCCACGTTAATTGCTCTATAAAGTCTTTATCGATAGTGATAAATCCCAGAATGGGAAAAAATATTCATTCATTTCACTGAAAGATAGTCCGGCTCCATGTCTAAATGGTTGGCCTTCTGGCCTTTGGTCACAGGGGTCCCGAGTTCGATTCCCGGCTGGGACGGAGATTTTAACTTTAAATGGTTAATTGTCTTTAGTTGGGGACTGTGTATTTGTGCTGTCCCCATCATCCCAACTCACACATCACAAATAACACTATCCTCCACCACAATAACACGCAGTTATCTACACATGGCAGATGCCGCCCACCCTCATCGAAGGGTCTGCCTTACAAGGGTTGCACCCGGCTAGAAATGGACACACAAAATTATTATTACTGAAAGATAGCAGTTTTTACTAACAGTTCAGGTATGGTGGTTATATAACCCTTAACTGGGAAATACCAGTTTATGTCCCAAATCTGGGGAAAGCAACAGAAGCCATACGCAGTTCGACATCACGCCGATAGATACAGTTGTACGTACAATCGAGAAACACAGGCGAATCTATCACATAAGGGATAGAGATACGACAAAAAGTCATGTGACCTAAGTTGTAAGTCACTCCAAATAGTACCGATATTGTGCCATCTGTTTCGTGGTACGACTTGCCGATTAACCACGAAATACATCGAAAAGAAAGTCTGCACCGTCATTATAATTGCCTGCATATTTCGATATTTTCCGGGGGGTACAAAGTGAAAATTTTAATCATCCTGGAATGTTTCCGTCGATTACAGGCTAATACCTATAATGTTGACAAATTTCTATTTTCTAGCTCGTCTGTCAGATTGTGCCACCATCTTGATTTTGGGGAGAGGGGTAAAAATTAGAACTTTCAGGACACGAAAGCTAAAATATATACAGATGGTCATTAATACACCTGAAACGGATAACTGTACGAAAATTTCGCCGTAACAATTAGTGTACAGACACACGGTCGTTACGATTATAGTTATATAGATAAGTATCATAATAAAAGTACTTCAACCCCTTTTTCACTTCTTTTCAACCCCCCCCCCACCACTTTTTAGTGGATTTTCAAAGAAAAATTGTCCTTTATTTCTAAAGGACATTCGAATAGCAATTTTCACGCCAGTGATATTTTTAATTTTTGGCATATCCGTATCCTAATAAAATAATTCGACCCCATTTTCATTCCTGTTTACCCCCTCCCTTAAATGTTTTATCGGGAACAAAAATACGCATGTTTCTTCATTTTTAAAAGAAATTAATAATAACACTTTTCACGTCTATAACATGTTAAATTTTAAAATCTCACCCATTTTTTTTGTTTTTTTACTTTCCCTTAACTGGATTTCCCTTAAACAAATTATGCGTGTTTCTTTACTTTTACAGAAAATTCCAAATACCAGTTTTCATGTCTGTAGAATGTTACGTTTTTTAGATATACTATTCATATACTCATTTGCAAAATCCACCCATTTTTCACTCCTGTTGACCACCGTTAAGTGGATTTTCCAAACAAAATATGCGTTTCTTTATTTTTGAAGTAGATTCCAAATAACAATTTTTAATGTCTGTAAACTGTAAATTTTTGAGATATAGAGGTACTCATTTAAACAGTTAAACTTTCCCCCTTGTCATCCCTTTAGCGACAGAATATCCCAAAATTCTCCGTTAGTGAGCGCCTACACAGTAAAATAAATGTATCACCAAAATGTCATTTCTTTATGTCGCGTAGTTTTGGCTGGGCGTTGATTACAGCCAGTCGGAGTTAGCTACTGAATCCATCCAAAAAGGAGGGAAGTGAGAAAAAAATCTCCAAAACCTTAACTGGAACAATAATCAAAATGAATAAAACAGTATAAACTTGATATGTAATATGAAGGACTAGAAATTCCATAAACAATATTACACTTCTTCTCCATAAAGTTATTAAATAAATTCCATGTTTTACTGTTTTACAGTCCTAGTGCCAGAACATGCTTCTGTATTTATTTTATGTAAATCTCGCTATGGTTGTCGAACTCTGCCTAATTTTGCTATGGTTATCCACCTCTGCTTAATTTCGCTATGGTTATCCACCTCTGCCTAATTTCGCTATGGATATCTACCTCTGCCTAATTTCGCTTTGGATGTCCACCACTGCCTGATTTTTCTATGGTTATCCACCTCTGCCTAATTTCGCTATGGTTATCCACCTCTGCCTAATTTTTCTATGGTTATCCACCTCTGCCTAATTTCGCTATGGTTATCCACCTCTGCTTAATTTTGCTATGGTTATCCACCTCTGCTTAATTTCGCTATGGATATCCACCTCTGCTTAATTTCGCTATGGATATCCACCTCTACCTGATTTTGCTATGGTTCTCCACCTCTGCTTAATTTCGCTATGGTTATCCACCTCTGCCTAATTTCGCTATGGATATCTACCTCTGCCTAATTTCGCTTTGGATGTCCACCACTGCCGGATTTTTCTATGGTTATCCACCTCCGCCTAATTTTGCTATGGTTATCCACCTCTGCTTAATTTCGCTATGGATATCCACCTCTGCCTGATTTTGCTATGGTTATCCACCTCTGCTTAATTTCGCTATGGTTATCCACCTCTGCCTAATTTCGCTATGGATATCTACCTCTGCCTAATTTCGCTTTGTATGTCCACCACTGCCTGATTTTTCTATGGTTATCCACCTCTGCCTAATTTCGCTATGGTTATCCACCTCTGCCTAATTTCGCTATGGATGTCCACCTCTGCCTAATTTCTGGAAGACACTGGGTACCAGTATATATCGAGACTGATCTAACACAGCCAACAGAAGTCGATAAACAGAAAAAATATATACATCTCATATATCCCCTGCTATTAATAAATATCCCCTCACCGGGCGAGTAGGCCGTGCGGTTAGGTGCGCGCAGATGTGAGCTTGCATCCGGGAGATAGTGGGTTTGAATCCCACTGTCAGCAGCCCTGAAAATGGTTTTCCGTGGTTTCCCATTTTCACACCAGGCAAATGCTGGAGCTGTACCGTAATTAAGGCCACGGCCGCTTCATTCTCATTCCTAGGCCTCCCCCTATCCCATCGTCCCCATCAGACCTATCTGTGTCGGTGCGAAGTAAAGCAAAATAGCAAAAACATCCTCTCAAGAATCTCAAAGTCGTAAGAATAATGTTCGAAACCAGAGACTCGTTTACGTCTTTCTTTTGACCGAGCGAGTTGGCTGCACGGTTAAGGATCACATAATTGTGAGCTTGCATTCGGAAGTTGGTGATTTCGAATCGTACCGTTGCCGGCCCTGAACATGGTTTATCATTTTAACATCAGGTAAATATAGGAGTTTTACCGACCTTTCCATCGCTTTCCCATCGCTGTGTGCCCGAAAACCTTCCATTTGTTAGTACGACATTGAACCAATAGCAAAAACCAGTATTTATTTGACGACTTCTGCAACGGGTTCGGAATCAATTGATATGCAATACATTTCGTTGTCCTCACAGCATTGAAGAGATCAATCAGAATACTGAGACAACTTTTGCATTCATCCTCATGTTATCGCACACAGTGCGCAGCATATCATAAATTTCTTCTTTTTTTTCGTATTCATATTTCATTTGTTTCGTTCGCAACTGCTGTTCACTCTTAATTTGTAAGATTTTGTAGTAATCTGGATCCTTGTGGTCACCTATCATTTTAGGTATATTATCAGAGATCCGTTATAGACCGCACTTCTGCTTGTAGAACATATGTCTTAGACGTTTATATCAAGAATGTTCGAATATTCCCATCCCAACCGTTCGAATAATATCCTCACTGGAGCAGCTTTCTGAGCGAGAACCTGAGGTATTATTCGGCATTCATCGTTTGGCCCTGGGAAGGACCATAATAGAGTAGTGTATAACACTGACTTTCATCGCAGAAAAGATCACAAAAGCTATAAAAAGTACAAATCATCCGAATTACTTCAAAGAAGGAGAGCCCCGTAACACCTTCACTGCGTATTCCAACCTTCAGATATAAATATTCCTGTATTTCTCCGTTCACTGTACAAAATTGCCTAGTTGCTAATGGCTTTACGTCACACCGACACAGAAAGGTCTTATGGCGACGATGAGGTAGGAAAGGCCTAGGAGTTGGAAGGAAGCGGCCGTGGCCTTAATTAAGGTACAGCCCCAGCATTAGCCTGGTATGAAAATGGGAAACCACGGAAAACCGTTTCAAGGCTGCCGATAGTGGGATTCGAACCCACTACCTCCCGGATGCAAGCTTACAGCCACGCGCCCCTAACCGCACGGCCAACTCGCCCGGTACCGCCTAGTTGATTAAATCAGTGGAGGTACGTGTATTTTCATTATAAGCACACTACGTGACATGCGTATACCAAATTCTGGTGATCACATATCACTTGAGGCTACAATAATTGAACTAGAGACCAGTACCTTTAGCTGTTGCATTGTGGATACCTGCCGTCTAAAGTTGAGCTTAATAAAGATTATGTCTACTCTTTATTGAAAATCAGAGCAAGTCACTTCCCTTGAGATTATGTTAATTGAAGTAGAAATCAGTAGAGTACCTTTAGCTGTTGCGTTGTAATATCCACCAATTTAGGCTGAGCTTAATAAAAATATGTCTACTCTATATTGATAATCAGACCAAGAATAATCCTTGTGGAAGACCTAAACCACAAGCACATCACGTGCAAGAGTAGTTCTACGGGGTTCATTCTGAATTCCCCGGTTATGGTCACACAGATGCTCTTTGTTTCTTGTTCGTCTTAACGCTTGGTTTCTCTCGGATATTTACGGCTGCGAGAGCAGTTTCGTGGAGCCGATTCAGAGCGAGATTAATATGGCCCCGGGTCTGCTAATTGTCCGCAAGAAGAAATGAAACGCGAGATGCGTGCCTTAAGGCCTTCCTCCCGAACAGTTCATCTTGGTCGAGGGCTTTTAATTACTCTGCAATGGAGCTGTAGGATTATACAGGAGCAGGCCTCATTACCTGAATACAGCCGGTTGAAGGTAACTGCGGAAGAAATCGTTAGATTACATTCAGATAACATAATGTAACTGTGATTCACTTTGGCTTCTTATTGATATCAACATCATAATTATGATTAGCATCTCAAATAATGATACCAGTCCAAATAGATTGCACAGGAAAAGTATCAAGAACTATTTCAGGGTTTCTGATTTAATGGAAAATATTCGATGCTAAATTTTTAACACTTTTCTTAATGCTATCCATCAAAAGTATGTCTAAATCCAAGAACTGTATCCTGTAAATGGAACAGACTTCTTATGTCCCAGTATTCACTAAAACAAACTTATTTCCCAGGATTTCTACCTTACAACAAGATGAAAAGTAGACTAAGAAATCTTGTAATATTTTTACATGAACATTGACAACATGATTATATCACGTGATATTCTGTTTTACGTGGAATCATAACCACCGCGATGTGACATTTCATTTTAAGTAAATCACGAGCTTCTTAAATATGCCAAATTAATAGTTGGATATACAGTATTTGCCTCATTTAGGCTAAATTGTGGATCTTCTAACAGTAACACATTTCATTTTGAAGAATGGTTTCAGAGAATCTTGGATCTCTTGCCTCATGCATCCCACTGTAATTACTGACCAGACGCTATAGAGTGGAATCTTGGATTGCGAGCATAATTCGTTCCGGCAACATGCTCGTAATCCAAATCGCTCGTATATCAAAGCAAATTTTCCCATAAGAAACTATTGAAACTCGGATGATTCGTCCACAACACAAAAACATTTATTCGCATAACATTTCTAAAACAAAATATAACGTAAAACAATTAAACTGCACTTTACTTTACAATAGAATCATTGTTGATGTGAGGGAGACGAGAGATGACATGAGAAGAGTTACTGTGTAGCACGAATTTTACTAACGGAATCACTGCTATCGGTTGGCTCATTGGAAGTGCTTTCTTTTCGTGCAACTTTGAGGAACCTGTCCAATGACTGTTACTTTTGCCTCTTTTTGAGGATTTCACGAATATGTGACATTGCATTGTCATTGAACAGACTCATCCAATGTAATCATCTCCTTCTTCCGATCGAATTCCTTTTTAGCCTTATTTTGATTCACAGGGCCCATCGTTGCAGAACAGTTATATCACAGATGACAGAAACAAAACATGTACACTCGTACGGTGTTGGCTATGCGAGCGAGGCACGCCAACTGAAGTCCAGTGCTTATCAAGTCACAATTTATTTAAAATATTTTCTCGTCTTGCGAAACACTCGTAGACCAAGTTACTCGCAATCCGAGGTTCCACTGCAATGACGTGATGTCGAGCTGAATACAGCTAATGCTGATGAGAAAGGAAGAAGTATGGAAGCAATGAAAGATCTGTGCTGTCAAGGCTCGCAGTCTGTAATTCCCGATTAGTGGAAAATGTACTCAGAATGCTCAGAAAATTAAAGATTATTACTGGAACAAGGTAAACTTCTGGATGAAATTAATTGTTTGGGAGCCGATTGTAATAAGCCTGGATAGTTCTGACGCGCCCGAGGAGTGACTCATCAGCTGAAGCATACACTATGTTGTAAATATCTACTTAGAAATGACGAAAAGGAAATATGATACACATCGTGTAAACAATAATCTAAATAACAATTAGTGATAATCTTTTAGAAATAAGTCAGCAAAACAGTTTCCACCCTCCATTGGAAGTCCAAAGCCTTCATGTAAAAGTGGTGATGGGAAATGGTTAACATAATTGCATGAAAAATACGTGTACCCTTTTAATGTGTGTGTAATTGTGTGGTAGCATTACGGAGTATAGCGCTAGATCACAATCCAACTTAGCAACACAGTACTCTGGGGCCAGTACAATCCCTGCTGTGACAACTGAGCAGCGCACACTCTCTTTCTCTACCAAATGGAATTCTATACAAAATCAACGCAAGGATTCAAAACGTCCGTAACAGTTCTATAAAACAATAACTGAAGGACTTGTTCCGATTCATATTGTGACTTCATCAGAGAAAACGTTTCTTTGCTAAATTGGCAAATCTTATTCATGAATATGCAAGTCTATAATTATAGAAGCCTTGGAGATAAATTATGTTAAAATTTGGTTACGATCGGTTGGCAAAGTTTTATTGCACCTGCTTTAAACAAAAGATCATCCGTAGAAGGTAGAAAATGAGGTTCAGATTCCTATTCCATCAAAATGCCAGAAGCATGAAATAAATGAAAAAATATTCGATACCAGTTCTAAAAATGGAATGAGAAGATACAATGTTATTTTCCTTTTTTCAATTTTTTTTCGCGTCGCACCGACAGATAGTTCTTATGGCGACGTTGGGATAGGAAAGGTTAGGATTTGAAAGGAAGCGGCCATGGCCTTAATTAAGGTACAGCCGCAGCATTTGCCTGGTGTGAAAATGGAAAACCGTATTCAGGGCTGCAGGCAATATGGTTCGAACCCACTATCTTTTGATTACAAGCTCACAGCCGCGCGACCCTAAGCGCACGGTCACTTGCTCGACAAAAATTTTGGAGTATTTTGAAGTTCATATTGGCTCACTCATTCAATATTTACAGAGTAGCCTGTTTAGGTCTGTTGTCCTCTTGGAATGACACCGAGTTTAAGAATTTGTAGCTCACGCAAAAAATTATATTGCTTAATCGCTTTTGTTATCATGAATTGGCATTATCATCACTTGATTGCTTACTGTCAACATACAGTGAGAGACACGATTTAAGATGGAGGCGGCAGGATATTTAATATCCAATAGCAGCCGTTCTGGTAAGTTCTTGTTTGTGCGTCATATTATGGCGTTCGTAACATTGATTGAAACCAATACCAGAAATTTGGAATAATGAGTGCATATACCCGTCTTTATAATACTAGTTTAGAGAGTTCCACTATATTGTGAGAAATATCCTTGTACTTACGAAGGGGCAGATGACCTTCGATGTTAGGCCCCTTAAAACAACAAGCATCATCATCATCATCATCATGTACTTACGAAAGAAGTTTGGCTCTTTGCTCGTATTCCACCACTGAACACTATGTCCTTCCTAAAGATCATTCGGACTCCTGAAAGCATGTCAAAAGTGCTGCAGTTTAGGTCTGGAACTCATGCGTAATTCCGTATTTCCTAGGAGTCGATGTCACAAATATGGACGAATTTGACGTGGATGACTTGAATGGCGTGGAAGAGGATGTTGGTTTTGTGAATATCGAAACTCTACCGAGCAACGTGTTCCTGGTGTGCCTCTTCCATCGGAGTTACGTCGCACGTAGAAAGCTGGGAATATTCCTATATGGTATGTTGGGAGTGTGCAGCAAAGGTGCTGGAAACCAGGGTGCACAATGAAAACAGCTGTTGACTTTTACGACGTTCTTCTGAAACCATTGGTCCAATAACACCATGCGCTTGTATTTAGATTCACGAATCCCTCTCCCTCCATGTCTCATTACACTCAACAATTGCCATTTGCCTCCCAATCCTATTTCCTTCCAGTGGTCTTATTATCTGATGCACTTTTTAATTATTTCGAATGTAGAAAGCTTTTCTCGCATCGTTTAAGAGACCAGTATTTACTTTGAGTCATTCACTTCACTTTCCTTTCATTCAGAGCCAGCTCATATCATACTTACTTCAATACCATTTGAAATCATCGTAATATAATTAAAACTACACTGGTCACAATAGCAGTCATACAATACACGAAGGAACAACCACATTACAAGCCAATAATCAAAATCTTCTGGCCTTTAATTGATGAAGAAGTATAGCTGCCTCGCTTTATAAGACAGGTGGAATGCCGACCAAGCATCAGTAACCTCTCGCATGTTAGCCACGCTGCTGAGGCAAATTCACTTATTATTACGATGCAAAACCGAAAAAATATTGTACTGTACTATATTTTTGACTTCTGCTTTTGTGAAATTTCAATGATTTTGGCCTATTTATTCATGTCTAAGTTTTAGAAGCTATATACAGTACTTTAGTTTAAACCTACAGCAATTTACATTATTTTAGTTTTGAAATTCTCATGATAGGGCAGACAGTAGAATAATAATTTTAAAATGACTGAACAGGGAGGGGTCCGAAACAGCGTACTAAAATACACTTTACACTGACATTTGAAGTCGTTTGTTGTGGTTCAAGATTGACTTTCTAATTTGATTGCCATTTCAAATTTCCTATCGTTTATGTGCAAATTTTTGTTGCAACTCCTTTGAACATCTCATACCCGTCGCCATGTCAGGAAAACCATCAACGGCTGAGAATAAGACAAAACGCCCATGAACTACCAGAGTTGTAGCAAGGGGAGGTTACTGTCGCTGCATACGGCATAATGATGGAGATGATTCATTTACTTCACTGAAAGAATGTATTTGTCACTAAACAGTTCAAATATGATGGTCTTAATTGTTTTACTTTGTAACCTACATCTTATGCCAGGTTCGATGTTCTAAATATTCTCATTTTCTCAGAATCGCATTGGAGGGTAACAGAACTCAAGGGGATGTGCGTGTCAACATGGTGAATATGTAACAATCAATTTACTCAAGAAGAAGTGCAATTTTCTTTGAAAAGTACAAAATTCGTGGTTGTGAGAGTTAAGTTGCAGTATTTTTCATGTAAAGGAGAAATAACAACCGTTTCCTGGTACCAATTCCAGCTGTTGAAATGATCGCGTTTTCTCAATATTGCTGTGAATGATACACAAAATAGGGAATATATATATATATATATAGAGAGAGAGAGAGAGAGAGAGAGAGAGAGAGAGAGAGAGAGAGAGAGAGAGAGAGGAGAATGTTTACAATTGTATATGAGTGTCTGTCTTATATTCAAAACATTTGACTAGATCGACGCTCAACAATAACATTTTTTCTCATTGCTGCTTTGTAATCTATTAGCTATCTCGTGGTTTTTTAAATATATTTTGTATTTTAAAATGTTACTTATCTTCTGCACTAATATAAGCGTATTACGACGCAGAATTAAACTCGTGAAATCTTTGTCGAACGATGATTTCCTGTGCGGGACTGTTTTTTTGAAGTCGACTGACAGTTATACATGATGCCCGTACAATGTTTCTGTGTTTCTCCTCTGCTCTACCACTTTGTCATTAATATGCTCTTAAATTCTTGATTTTGGAGTACATTTTCAAACTTGGTATTTCTTTTCCCTTTTTTAAATTTTTAGATCGAAAAATTCACTGATTGAAAACTGGAAGCTAAGATTAATTCGTCGTTACACAATCGCTCCTTTCTAGTGTCTGCCGCAAGCCTATCGAGTTATCTCCTGCCAGTATCCGAAATATCACTTCAATAGTCCCACTTTAAGTGGTTTTCTTGAGATTCCCTCCTAAATAATCAGCTTGTGCGATTGTTAGAATGTTTGTGAGTAATCGGATGTAGAAATACCATTAGGTTAAAGTATGCACAGGAAATGCGGATCATCATTAACATAATATGCTACTGCCACAGCTTGTACCTGTAATTGCAGATATGCAGTAATTATGAACTTTGAAATTATGTCACTAAATGTATGGGTGGTTAAGTGTAAGAGGGAGAAAAAGAGCCGAGGGTCATGACTCCACCACCTACAAAGGTACAAAACAAATTTAAAATATTACATTAGTAAATCATAGATTATCGATCTGATTAATAGTCGATTTGAACTTTAGTAGTGAGAATAAGACTCTCTAAGAACAAATGTTTTTTTGCTAGTTGCTTTACGTCGCACCGACACAGATAGGTCTTACGGCGACGATGGGGGAGGAAAGGCCTATGAGTTGGAAGGAAGCGGCCGTGGCCTTAATTAAGGTACAGCCCCAGCATTAGGCTGGTGTGAAAATGGGAAACCACGGAAAACCATCTTCAGGGCTACCGACAGTGGGATTCGAACCTACTATCTCCCGGATGCAAGCTCACAGCCGCGCGCTCCTAACCGCACTGCCAACTCGCCCGGTAACAACAAATGAAAACACCCTTAAGTCTGATAGCTGTTTATCCTGTAGTTATTCAGTTCATGTGCGTGAGGCACGGTGATCATGAAAATCCCGTCTAATCATTACATTTTACATAAGAGATGATAAATCGAGCTCAAATAAACACAATGTAGCAGAATTTCTTGGAACTGAACTGGCAAATGACAGATAAGCCGTTTCAAAGATAATTGAATATAGGATTGTGAGCTATCTTCTCGAACAGATGGTTGGTGCCGTGAAGAAGTTACGTGTGGAATTATTGTAACGATTAATAGTCAACAACAGCAACATGCTCTCTGTGAGAACGAAATATGAAGGAAACAGTAATAGGGCTCTTATGTGAAATAAGCACATACGATATGTTCATTGAATCGACGATTCCCTGAAGGAACTGGAGCGAGAAACGCTTTCAGCGCATCTTTGAGCACAATTCCTTTGCATTAAACTCACAAAGGTTCAAAATTAACACATATACACATTCGAATGTAACTGGAAACTAAAGCGCATAGTAATTAGGATGTTTTAACTTTATCTATCTATATAAATAAAGTTGTACGGGGACCGCTGTCTGTAATTTCTTTTGTTTTGCCAATTTTCCAGATATTTATCCGTTTTAGGTCAACTCAAGACTGAATCGGTGGTTTTTATTTTACGTGTCTGTTTGTTTGTCTGTTTGTCCGTTTGTTTCACCATCACGGCGAAACGGCTGGATATAATCTCAACCAAACTAAATATTTAGCGTATTCTCATCCCCAGGAAGGTTTCGATATGCATATTATAAATCTGTGAATAGACGGGGGTTTATATGAACACAAGAATGGCTTTCTTCCATTTTCTCTTATACTATTGATTTTCTGTAAACTCCGTGGGCCGTATGTGAAACGTCTCTTCATTATAAACAACTTTCATTATGTTCATAATTTACTTTACAAATTACGGAGAAATTTACTACTTTCTGCGGATATCATGCTCTGCATTGAGTGACCGACAGACCGACAACGAACCTACAGGTTACCATGGCAATGTCTCCGACTGCTTGCCAGCAGGGAACTAACGTATTGTCATTCCTTTAAATTCGTGGTTGTTCCTTGGGTAGAAAGCAAGAGAGGCGTCAATCGGCCATTCTGCGGTATATTGGCGGAATATCGTTGGAGGTTATAACCGTCCTCGAATAGCTTAAGTAATAACACCATTAGTCATCTTCATATCTGTTTACCTAAGAATCCCTGCGCCTAACTTTCTCCTCTGTTACCACTTTCTTATATCCATAACTCCCATCAGCATAATTTATTGAGGGGCATTTGATTTTCCAGTACATTCACTTGGTATTTACATATTTGTCACCATCCGGCTGTCCTCAGTTATAATCTATTTTCTATTAATGTCAGCTTTCCTAGATGTATTATTTTGCTTCCTTAATTACTCCGTATGTATGCGAGTGCTAATCCCGAAAACTGGACACTCTTTTCTTTGAGGAATTATTCTAAGCTATGCAAATGTATAAGTTGTGGTCCCGGAAAATATCGAAATATGGATGCAATTTTAACGATGGTGCAGACCTTCGTTTCGGGATAATGGGTGGCTAAACGGTAAGTCGTATCACAAATCAGAAAGCAAAATCACCTTTCATTTCGGAGAGATCTACAACTTTGGCCCTAAGAATTTTTGTCGTATTTCTAACCCTTATACGTTAACTAGAGCTGCATTTCTCGAATTCAAGTCAATTTTGTACTTTTACACGTATATGTTATCATTTGGCACTCTTATAGAAAAGATTGAATCATGACATTCGGCACGCACATTAACACGGCCAGTGGCCATGTGATAGTCATATTGTATGATTCTAGCTGTCATATGAGTATCAAAAATAAAAAGTAGTATGAGAAAACTGTACAAAATTTCAGCCCATTCAATGATTATAACTCAATCTAACCAATAAATATAGGAGATACGAGAAGATGTCATAAGTCTAACTATGTAGAACACTGAAAGAGGCGTCTGATGGTGAAGTCCGTTTGTAGATATGTCATACAGTTTCAAAGTAGTAACTCTCGAAATAAAGGTCTGCACTTCGAGAGTGTGTCTATACATTGACTGTTTTGGTGAATTTTCCGTACAGTTATCCATTTCAGGTGTAATAATGACCATCTGCATATTTTAGATTTGGTGTTTGTTTGTTTGTTTGTTTGTTTGTTTGTTTGTTTGTTTGTTTGTTTGTTTGTTTGTTTGTTTGTTTGTTTGTTTGTTTGTTTGTTTGTTTGTTTGTTTGTTTGTTTGTTTGTTTGTTTGTTTGTTTGTTTGTTTGTTTGTTTGTTTGTTTGTTTGTTTGTTTGTTTGTTTGTTTGTTTGTTTGTTTATACCCTGGAAACTACTGGATATATTTTATCAAACTTGATATTTAGAATGCACCTGTCCATGGGTAGGTTTCATGGCATGTATTGTTTCTAAATCCATGAATTGACTTTGGGTTTATACGAAACCTAAACCGTGATTTTGCACTCCCACAAAATATACACAACCAAACTTAATGGAAATCTACCTGCCTTAATGAAAATTAATTTCTAAACCTTTCTTCTCGTGTGCATCATTTAGATACGAGGATTAATAAGGGAGATAACATTAACGGACCGTTTTTCCGTACAAGTCCCACCGCACTTAACTCCAGAGCGGGTGCGTGAAAAACTTATTTCTTGCAACTTGAAAACTACTGAAGATATTTGAATCAAACTTTATATTTAGCATCCACCTATCCAAAGGTAGGATTTAAAGGTCAATAACATTTCCTGTTCCATGAATGGACTGGCGGTTTATAGGGAACCAAATGGTGTTTTTACGCTTCCACAATATACACAGTACAAGACCAACCTGACTGGAAATCGACCAAACTTGATGGAAAAAGATTTCTAGAACATCTTTTATTTTCATGTGCACTCTTCGGACAGGAGGATTAATAAGGGAGATATCATGAACGGTCGGTTTTGCAGGTTAAGTCCAGCGGACATAGTCCAAAAGTGTTGTACCTGTAACAGATTCCTTATTTATCTATATAAATAAAATCGTAACGACTGTGTGCCTGTACATTGACTATTTTGGCGAAATTTTCGTACAGGTACCAGTTTAAGCGATAATAATGACCATCTTCATATTTTTTTCGTTTAGTTTCCTGAAGGTCCTAATTTTTACTCTCCTCTCCCAAAATCCAGATTACGGCATAATCTGCCAGACGAACAAGAAAAGTGAAATTTGGTAAAATTTTACGTTTTAGCCTGTAACGGACGGAAAACTTCCAATATCTTTAAATTTTTTATATTTTATCCCCGAAGAATATCGAAATATGGAGGCAATTTTAATGATGGTGCAGACCTTCGGGAAGTCTTATCACATAACGAATGGCACAATCTCCGTTCAATTTGAAGTGGTCTTATGACTTTTTGTAGTATCTTTATCCCTTTTACGTTTGATTTTTCTCTATTTCTCCATGTTAAGTAAATTTGGGCTTTTCACACGCATAATTCATACTTTCAATCACTTATAGGAAAGATAGAATCATCAAACTCTACACGAAAATTGGCCCATCAAGTAGCCATATTTGAGCCAAATGCTATGTATGTAGCTGTCATATAATTATCCGAAAAGTAATGCAATGTGAGATAATCCTACACAAAATTTACCCTATTCAACATTTCTAACTCAATCTGACCCATGAATAGAAGAGATATCAGAGGACCAGCCATTTAGGTCGCTAAATCCGGCGTCATATGGTTCAATCATTTGTCGATATGACGTACCATTTAGCAGCAGTTAATCTGTAAATGAAAATCTGCAATATTGTAAACAAGCATATACTTTCGTATGTCGATCTGTATATATTCACTGATGTCGATTTGTAGCGATCGAGAAAGGGTGTGTCTGCTATTGTAATCAGTACTCCTCACACCGACTTTTGACTTGCAATAGAAATGGGGTCCTTCTCTAACTCCTGTGTAACTGGCATTAGTAAGGAAAGCCTACCATTGTAGTGAAGAGCTCACTTCTCGATTTGACTTGCAGAAGGCAAGGGACCATGCAGTTTTGTTTGAAACTCTGCTACGCGATTGTGTTTGGCTGTAGGCAAGGGTGCCTGCCATAAACAAATATACCCATCTAAAATGTGACTGACATTAGGCATAGTGGCCTGCGATGGAAACTCACCAACTTGGTGTGACTGGCAGTAAGCTGGCTGCCATTATAATGATAACTGCACAACTCAATTTCGACTGGTAGTAGGGAAGTTGCCTGCCTTTATACTAAAACCTCCTCAACTGTAATCTGCCGGGAATTAGGATAGGGTCCTGTCATTGTAACGAAAAGTCCCGAAATCGATTGTGACCCCACAGTAGACAATGGGGCCTGCAATAACAATGTTAACTTCCCAAATCGATTGTGAAAGGCAGTAGGCAAGTGAGCCTGCCGTTATCATCACAAATCCGTAACAAACACTTTACATTGGAGACAACGTATGGGGTCCTCTCCATGCTGTTCCTCGGATAACGCTAAGAGACATGCAATTTTAAAACAATCATATTTACTGCATGTACAGTATTTACTTCGATATAGAATGTAGAATACCGTGGCGAGGCACGGGTACATTTGCTAGTCAGTAATAAAATATCATTTCCGACGGGATGTTGTCTAGGAAGTATTTATTTTATCTATTTATTTATCAGCGAGATTTTTCCAGGACTTTTTGAAGACGTATATAATGATGTGAAAATTAAATCCATAACTAACACGAACAGTGGTTAGTGTGATTAGTTGCCACTTCCGGACGCCCGGTTTTGATTCCCGGCTCTGCAACGAAATTTGAAAAGTGGAGCGAGGACTCGAACGGGGTACACTCAGCCTCGTGAGGTCAAATAGGTGGATTCGATTCTCACCTCAGCCATCCTGGCTGTGGATTTCCGTGGTTTCCCACTTCTCCTCCAGGCAAATGCCAGGAAGGTACCTAACTTAAGGCCACGGCCACTTCCTTCCCTCTTCCTTGTCTATCCTTTCCAATCTTCCCATCCCACCACAAGGCCCCTGTTCAGCATAGCACGTGAGGCCGTCTTAGCGAGGTACTGGTCGTTCTCCCTTGAGGTGGTAAAGGCGGAGATCCCTCGCTGAGTATGAGGGAAATACCAACCCTGGAGGGTAAACAGATTAAGAATAAGAACTAACACGAACAAAGTAAAATGAAGTTAATATAATTTAGTCGAAATACGTTATTTGAAACAGATAGAATGGGAGTATGGTGTAATATTTGAAAAAAGAAAGCAAATTGTGCCATTTGGGAAACATTTTTGACAGCAGAAGCAATAAGTGCATAAAGCGTACCGGTACTCGAAATTACGTATATAGTTATGTCTTCCTTTACAAATTGTGTCAGAGCTGGGCCTGAATATTATCATATTCAAACGATTTCCGTAGCACTTCATATTAGAATTTGATAGCTGAACCGTTTAAAATTCCAAGGATTTAATCTCTTCTCCAATATCAGTTAGCTTGAGTGTGACGTTTTCCGATATCAGCCAGCTTCATTGTTACTTTTTACCGAATATCTCTCATGGCACTTGAATAATTTTCGAATAGTACCTTATTTCTAAATTTGTGGGTCCATTACAAATTTTGGTGCAAGTAATAATGGAGATACAAATGTTAGAACAGATCAACCCGTAGAAGATGAAAGATATCTAATGAACGTGAAAGTAAGTATCATACAATATCTTATTCCTTTTGTAGCGATAGTAGCTGAGCGGTACAGCCAAAAGCTTAGGGAAGCAACCAATTTCAGACGACACTCCTTCTGTTCTTAGGTGATAATGTAGATCATTACGGATGGATGTTAGCCCCGAAAATTCTACGAGCGTTCCTTCAAGATATTGCCTGCCGTTGGATAATTTATTCCAGAAGAGGGGCATTCACGAAGGTCATATCACCAGGCTAATGGAGTTCGTAAGTGAGGAGATAGGGGGCGCTATGATCACACAGAAAATCACGGTAGATTTCCGTTCACAGTATTTGTTCATCGCCATGGCTGCGACGCTACACATAAATACGAACTCAAAACCTCCGGAAACGGAAGCAAAGCGACCATCTTTTACATTTTGCGTGTTTCGTGAGATATGAGGCCAGTGGGCCGAGGACAGCGCAAAGCTGAAAAGCTAAAAGCAACAAACCGATGCTTCTTGAGTCTCAATAGAGGCCACAGTATGAAAGTATGTCCAAAGAAGAGTAAGTCGTCATGGATAAAATGCAAAAATTCTCATCACGTTTCGATATACAATGGAGAACAGGTCGCCTCAGTGTCCGAGGGAAACATCGAAGTTAATAAACCGAACTTCACATATCTTCAAACAATTACTATCTGGATCACAGGGCCAACCGGTCTCAAAAAACGTACACGCTGCATTTTGGATCCTTGAAGTCAATCATGTTTTGTAAATAGAAGTCTGGTATATCGTATCGTAGGAAATAAGGATTTGGCAGTTGCTAGAATCGAGTCATCTTGTCGCACATCTTCAGTTCGCAGACTTATTGAGTTTAACACCAGTGTACTACGAACGAAAACTACCTTGCGTATATCAGCATTTGAGTGTGAATACATCTACACGTCACATCCGCCTGTTCCACACGAAGTGCAATCCCTGTCACACTTACGGAAATTGATGCTTGCTGATCCCAAGGATGTCAACAATGATCTTCCAATATAACTTCTCATAGGCGGAGACCAATACTGGAAAGTGATTCTTGATGATCAGCTAATACCCCAATACTCAGTAGTAGTCATTCATTCTAAATTGGGGCCAATGACCTTCGATGTTAGGCCCCTTTAAATAACAAGCATCATCATCATCATCCTAAATTAGGGTGTATTCTTAGTGAAAATAAGTCAGGGACTGCAGTCAGCAACGTAAACGTGAGAAATATTCACACTGATGTGGAGCCATCTCTGGGGACGATGGTATGCGAAGATTTTTGGGTCTAGAGATCTTAGTAGTAAGGAAATATCAGAGGACTACAAAGATAGAGCCACTTGGAAATGTAATACCTACCGAGGCAAAATCGTGGGAAGATCATTCAGGAGAATCACGAAGCACTACACCATTTCAGACGTAGGAACTGCAAATTGATGAATATCTGGTGGAGGAAGATGATGATGGAATTTCTGAAGCAGAGAAAAGTTCTGATACGAGCGAAGATAAGGAAACTTCACACGATAGTAAAGAAATCAGTGAAGCTCAAGACAGCGAAGATGATGAAACTGGGCAGGAGGAGATTGAAAGGCCTGAAGAAGAGGACGTAAGGAAGAAATTGAAAACAAATTCGTTCAAGGACCAATATTACGAGACCATCAATTGCTAAAGCACGTGTGGGAACTCCTCAGGGCATCAATCAAGGCTGAAGAAGATTAAGGATAAGAAGAAGAAAAGCCACAAGAACAAGAAGTTTCGAATTGTAAGCTAATAGTCGCCGAGTTAACGCATGAGCCAGTTAAACCACAACGAAAGTGTCCGACTCGTTGGCTGAACTGTCAGCGTACTGGCCTTCGGTTCAGAGGGTCCTGGGTTCGATTCCAGGCCGGGTCGGGGATTTTAACCTTAATTGGCTAATTCCTACGGCACGGGGGCTGGGTGTATGTGCTGGATTCATCATCATTTCGTCCTCATCACGACGCGCAGGTCGCCTAGGGAGTCAAATAGAAAGACCTGAACCTGGTGAGCCGAACCCACCCTGGGATATCCCGGCACTAAAACCCACACAACATTTCATTTTTACAACGAAAGTTAAGAAAGCTAAAGCAATAGCTCAGCGAAGTTTTTAAGGACCCGCGAACAAACGAGTACTTCGGACATAACTGAGTTCAGTGGAAATTTATAGAGCCACGGGCGGCTTGGTGGAGAGGCTGGTGGTAAACATTGGTGGGAACAGTTAAAAGATGCCTAAGAAACGTTTTGAAGTAATGAGGCACGCAGAACACTATTGGTGGAAGTAGAGGCCGCAATTTGTTAAAGAAGGATCTAAGACACTGACTACAAGTCATCTCCTGAATGGTACACGACTAACTGCCCTGTCCACCGGCTCCGAACCCGGGACCCAAATAGACCTGAGGAAGGAGGCCAGACTCAAGGAGATAATGCAGGGGAATTCCTAAAGAGATGAAGGAATGAGTTTCTCCTTGCCCTCAGGAGCTACCACGAAGTTCGACTTCCAAACGGACAAGAGAGGCGGTGCCGAGAAGGAGACATCGTGCTGTTTCAGCATGACCTGCGACCTATACAACTATGGCAGAAGGCGAAAATCACAGAAAGGAGACCAGGCAAAGAGAGTAAGATACGAACTCTCATCCTTCATATGGCCAACAGGACGAAGATTTGTCGGCCTGTACAGCTGGTCTTCCCCTGGAGATCGAACAGGGTGGGGAGGATGTGGAGAACTGAGAATATGAGCCTCCATGATTCCTTTATCTATGTATTTTCTTTCTATGTTTTATTTTCTCTTTGTAATGTATATATTGCTTATGGTTGACGGTCGAAATAAAAGATTGATGTGTTGTAAGACGTATTATACTGTAATTACACGATTCTTAATAATATATCACGAAACCCGACAATATTTAAGCGCTTGGTTAATGGCTGGGCGAACATGAAAATTAGATAGTCCTTTGCCTGTGTTTTTCCACATTTCAGGATATAATCCAAAGAATCACAGCACTTGAGAAAAATTAAGGTACACAAATTAGAAAAGCTGCCATGCAAATATGAAAGCCAGAATTTATATAAAAATTGTCGCTGCCCAAGCCATGAACACCGAAGTTGCCTAACAGTGTTCTGGTGCTTTTATCACGTCAATACAAGCAAGACGACTAATTTCAAGCCGTGACCAGCATGATGTTGGCCTATCTTGTTTGTAGGAGCATGTAGGCTGGTGGTAGAGTCTCCTTCTTCCTGTAGCAATTAAAAGCAGTGCACACTTTAGAATGCAAATGGTCCCAGTTTTATGGGAAAGAAACGGGAGCGTGGCGTAATACGTCACTCCCAATCACGTAGCTCTGAATACTTCCAGAAGCACGAAGATTAAGGTATGTCCATGACGTCAATCAATTGCTAAATTCACTGACAGGCAAGGTGAAAAGATAGCAGGGGCGGTAACTCGCCAGCAGTAGCGTTTCATATGCTGCGTAGTGCAGATTCAAGCGTAAACAAGACTGGTGGGTCACTAGCAGGCAAGGATTATCTTACGTTATTAGAAGATTCACGTCCATGCGGAACAAGTCGACAGAAAAGCCAAGATAAGCAATCGTTTCACTTTGTAGCTTATATACAAATAGCTATCCACAGATCAGTAGTGAACTAACTATCTCTAGCCTATAATTGAGAAACTGAAATTCGTCTGTAGCCGATTAAGGGTAGAAAATCTCAAGGGAAAAGTGCATTATACAGAAGTACATGGAGATAATTAGTTGAAGTTCCAAACAATGGACAGTAAGCAGCTTCAGAATATATAAATACAATGGGTCGCATACAGGGATGCTCTAGTGAAATCAGTAAGAGAAAGCCTAGGAACAATTGTGTGTAAAGATGGGAGGAAGCGATTATCTTGATGGAATTATGAAGTGAGGGCAGGTTATAAACGTAGGAAGAAGGCGTGTCAGAGATGGATCTAAACAAGGTCTGATGCAGACAGATAAGTTATACTTAGATGAAAGACACAGAACGAAACAAATAGCTGTTGAATCCAAGAAGTAATAATCTTAGAAAGGGAGTGAAAAAAGAAACGAATAATGATTAGGTAAATTAGGTGAACTAATAACAGATCTGAAGGAATCACTGGACATGTGGAAGGAATATTTTGAAAATCTTCTCAAAGTAAAAGGAAATCCCTCTGGTGACGTCGCGATCAACCGAGCTCGTGAGGGGGGGGGGGTGAGGGGTGGAGACAATGACGTTAGTAAAATTACGCTTGAGAAAGTCTAAAGAATGGTAAATAAACTCCATTGTCAAAAGCAACAGGAATATAGTGGGAAGGCAGGAATTAAATGGCTTTATAGAGTAATAATATAAGCTAAGTAACAGGAAGGAGTGCAACAATTATCGAGGTATTTCATTGATCACTATTCAAGGCAAGATGTTCACTGGCATCTTGGGAGGGAGTGTGCAATCAGTGGTTGAGGAAAATTGGACGGAAACCAGTGTGGTTTCAGACCACTGAGGGCTGTTAGAGTAATATTATCAGTACACACCAGTTAATTGAAAAATGCAACGAGAGGAATAGACAGTTTTGTTTATGTTTCGTAGATCTAGAGAAAGCATATGACAGGGAACCGACGTAAAACATGTTCGCCATACTGGGGGACTATGGAATTAAGAATAGAGTATTAAAAGCAATCAAAGGCATTTACTGTATGTTGACAGTTGGGCTGCAGTGATAGTTGAAGGTAGAATGAGTGCTTTGTTCAAAGTCAATACAGGGAATAAACAAGGCTGTATTCTTTCTCCTTTGCTGTTCATAGTTTGCATGGATCATCTGCTGAAAGGTATAAAGTGACAGGAAGGGATTCAGTTACGTGTAAATGTAGTTAACAATTTGGCCTACGCCGACGACTGGGCCTTAATGGCAGATTGTGCTCAAAGCCTGCAGTGTGATATTTTTGAAAATTAAAATACGTGCAATGAGTATTAAATGAAATAATAAAGAAATAAAGAAATAATAAATAAATGAAATAATGAAAGAATAAATTGATGTCAATAAGTAAGAAACCTACGATAATTTAGTGCCAGAATGGGAATACAAAATTGGAAAAATTAGATAATTACAGGTATTTGGTATGTGTATTCACACTGGATAGAAGTATAGGAGGAGGTGCACCAAACCTAATGCAGTGAGGTCGTAGTTAGGATCATTACACTGGCCTATTTGCAAAGCAACTTTGCTTTACAGGAGTAAAACCTGGGTTGACTCAGGCTTTCTCATTAATAAGTTAGAAGTGACTGATTTGAAAGTAGCGAGAATGATCGTTGAGACAAACAAGTGGAAACAATGGCAGAAGGATACTCGGAATGAGGAGCTAAAGGCCAAGTTAAGAATGAACTCGACTGATGAATTTGTAAGTACAAACCGCCTCAGTAGTTGGATCATATGAGACGAACGGAGGAGAATACTGCACTCTGTTATAGAGGGAAAAGAGGTAGAAAGAGAGACCAAGTTGACAATGGTTGGACTCAGATTCTAACGAGGCTATAGAACTCGTTTAAGTAGAGGATTGTGGCAGCATTTAGTAGATTCACAGAGGCTTGCAGACTGAGTGCTGAAAAGCATAACAGTCTATATTGAAGATGATTTTTGTCCTATATACAGTCTTCCACCATGATTTATAAACTTTTGCTCAACTTTCTTTTGTCCTGCATCGCAGGGCAATGTCTGCTAAATAGTTCTACTCTGTTCCTTCTCTAGCTTTGAGCCGTTTTATACAGTAGGTTGCATAACTGAAGTGGAATCGCATTGTAAGCAGAAATGTGCACAACGCTGCCATACAATACGTAGTTCTACCTTGCTATGTTCCTTAGAGCGGACTGTGTTATGGCATCTGTGTAATGTGAATCCAAGTACCAGGTGCTTGTTTGTTCTAGTTGATTTGAATATATTTCACAATGTCTGTCCCCTTGTACGTTCGGTATTTAATGAGCTTCTTTTTCTTTGTGTTAAATTCTCTTTTCTTTATTTTCTCTCTTAATCCGTTTATGGTTCAGGATTGTTTTCTCGCAGGCTCAGCGAGGAATCCCACCTCTACCTCCTCCTGGAGCGTGAAACACTCGGTCGGGGATACAACTGGGAAGGAGGACGAGTTCTTCGCCCAGGCAGCCTCACCTGTTGAACAGGGGCCTTGGGGGGGATAGGAAGATTGAAAAGGATAAGCAAGGAAGAGGGAAGGAAGTGGCCGTGGCCTTACGCTAGGTACCATTACGGCATTTGCCTGGAGGAGAAGTGGGAAACCATGAAAAACTACTTAGAGGATGGCTGAGGAAGGAATCGAACCCTCTCTATCCAGTTGACCTCCCGAGGCTGAGTAGACCCCGTTCCAGCCCTCGTACCACTGTTCTGACTTCGTGGCGGAGTCGGGAGTGAACCCGGGCCTCCGGGGGTGGCAGCTAATCACACTAAACACTACACCACAGAGGCGGACTGCAATATTTATTCCGTCCTTAAAACATCTGCCCTGCCGGTATGTTCAGATAACACAACCGGATATCTTGGTATTTACCGACTCGCCATTATAGGACCCCGTAATAGTATACTCGTATTAAACCCTGGGAGGTATGCGTGCGCCTTCTGGATCGTATGAATGGATTTGAGCCCCACTGTCGGCAGCTCAGAAGATGGTTTTCCGTGGTTTCCCATTTTCACACCAGACAAATGCTGGGGCTGTACCTTAATTAAGACCACGGCCGCTTTCTTCCCATTCCTAGACCTTTCCTATCCCATCGTCGCCATAAGACCTATCTGTGTCGGTGCGACGTAAAGCGAATAGAAAGAAAAAATGATCATATGGACCTGACACGCCGGCGAAACACTAAATAGATAATGTGACCACAATAAACCTAATGCATGCTACAAGCTGCACGGAGTGGCGTACGGAATCGTATCGTAGTTGGTAAAGGCGCAGTGGGGAGGACTTTCTTGTTAGGTGGGAGGTTCTAGTCCGGGGCGAATATTCCACATTTTTGAAATATTTGTTTAATACGTACCTCTCGTAATATAAGTTAAATGCCCGCTTTCGTGCAAATTGTCTGAGAATGAATTTTGTTTGTGACCCTAAGATGGGCCGATTATTTATCAGGCCGGATATATACGGACCGGAAGTAATAGGAACACAACTCCCCTGACAATGCTTTATCGCAGCAAATGTTCGATGGGACGAGCGTTTTGGTTTATGCATATTCGGGCCCGGTGTCCAATATATCGTCTTGAGCGCTAATGCATTCCGGGTGTAATTTCTCGGCAGTCGTCCGTGATTGAGTATCCGGAGCTGGTCG
Source organism: Anabrus simplex (assembly GCF_040414725.1). Classification (NCBI taxonomy): domain Eukaryota; kingdom Metazoa; phylum Arthropoda; class Insecta; order Orthoptera; family Tettigoniidae; genus Anabrus; species Anabrus simplex. Next base: position 1,105,854,178 of record NC_090265.1, on the reverse strand, counting down.
GGGTTTTTCGGCGCTTGAGTGTAAACGACGTTCTTCAAAAACCTCCACAAGAAGAAGTCTAGCGGCGTTAAATCCTGTTATCTGTCAGGCTAAGAAGCAGGGCCTCCTCGTCCTATCCATTTCCCTGTCATTTCCTTGTTCAGATGGTTACGAACGGGTAAAGTCGAATGTGGTGGAGCTCCATCCTTTTACAACCACATCGTCAAACGATCGTGCAAGGGCACATCCTCCAGAAGCAGTGGGAGTTGTTGACGCAGAAAGTGCAGGTGTAGTAGGCCCGTCCAATGGCCCTCAAAGAAATATGGTCCAATCAGGCGATCCCCCAAGATTCTATACATCATATTCACTCCTCATAGTACTTCATGGACCGCCTGTCGCACCCAGTGAGATTTGTCCGGACCCCAATAGTGCATGTTGTGGCGATTGACGTCCCCATTATTGTGGAAGTACGATTCGTCCGAGAACAAGATATGCGATACGAATGCTGCATCGTTGTCCAGCCTGCCTAATAGCCACCGTCGTAAATCTATTCGAGCTTCGAAATCCCGCACATGGAGCTCTTGGTGTAGCTCAAGATGGTATGGGTAAAATTTGTGTTGATGCAGTATTCGCCAGACTGACGGCTGGCTGGTGTTCACCTCTAGTGCAGTTACCTTGTACTGATGAGTGGATTATTACGATCTGTTTCACCCGATATAACGGGCCTATCGCGGACTGAAAATCACTCCCGTTGTCTTTAGGCGTCTTTCAACACAGTAGAATGTCGTAGCAGCCGTGTGTCGCCTATCGGGATACCGTTCCTGGTACAGACCGTAGTTCCTCACACGCGTTTTGTCTTGCTTCCCTATAAATGAGGAGCATGCCAACGTATTCCTCTGTGGAAAACATGCCGAATGACGGCAGGGATTACATACAGTCAGGCCCTAACCAGCGGAGTATGCTCAGGGCAAAATATGAATAACAACGTCGTTCTACTGTTTGAATGTGGCCAACGTATTCAAACAGCATACCGATGCCGCTGGAACATTCCGTCGATTTCTTGGCTAAAGCCTAACCACATCCGCTACGCTACACTGCTGAGAGCACGTTGATAGTGCGACGAGAGTAGGGTACATTCGCCGTCCAGTTCTGTGTTTACATTAATTACTGCACTGTTACCTAGTTTTATACATGGATTCCCCTCTTCGTTACACCCAGTCACGAGGCACGTCACATTAACATAGTTACACGGCCAAAGGACATGATTTCAAGGCGCCATGTTTTGCGAGCGGACGATATAACCTGTCGGTACGGTTCAGAATCGTGTGCAAAATATGCTCACTGGACATTAGTACACATGCAGGGGAATAGCCACCTAATAGCCATGTCACACGTTAGTTGGGTTGCTTAAAACTACATTGGAAGGGGCGGCTGAATAACGCGGTATCACTATGATAAATAAACTAAATCATGCCAATTTTAAACTGTAATATGGTGATGATGATGATGTTTGTTGTTTAAAGGGGCCTAAGAGCTAGATTATCTGGCCCTAATGGAACGAGGTGAAGGAAATGAAAATTAGAACTTCAAAATGTATCCACAGACTAGAGTCTGAAAGGAATGACAATGAGAAAATGATCGTGGATCCTCTTCACAATGCCGTAAGTACTGAGATGATACTTATCTTAAGGGGTCCAAAATACAGGTCACCGGCCCATCATAACGGTACTAATCACTGATAGACCAGAACCACAGTGTTCCTCCTATAGTGGTACTAATCACAGGTAACGTAGGATCATGATGTTTCTCGCATGGTGGTACCAATCACAGGTAATATAAATCTATGGTATGCCACACACAATGACACCACTCACATGTAACAAAACCTATGATGTTTCGCACATGAGTGTACTACTCACAAGTAACGCAGAACCATGGTGTTCCTCACTTAGTGAAACTAATCCCAAACCACGTGTACTCATGGGCTTGCTCACATAGTGATACTAATCATAGGCAATGTAGACCCACGGTGTATCACACATTATAGTAACGCCCACAGGCAACAGAAACCCATGGATTTCCTCCCATAATGGTATTACTCTCAGGCAACGCAGACTCATGGTTTTCGTCACAGTGGTACTTATCATGGGTGCCAGTCAAACCCGTGGTTTTTCTCACAAAGTGGTGCCAACGTCAGGCAACGAAGATCAATTGTGTTCTCTATAAAGTGGTACTCATAGGTAACGCAGACTCCTTCTGAACACAGTGGAATTGGCCGGTGGAATGTACACGATGACACTTATCACTATAAAGCGGATCTTTAGGTGGTAGTCCGACTCGTTGGCTGAACGGTCAGCGTACTGGCCTTCGGTTCAGAGGGTCCCGGGTTCGATTCCCGGCCGGGTCGTGGATTTTAACCTTAATTGGTTAATTCCAATGGCTCGGGGGCTGGGTGTATGTGTTGTCTTCATCATCATTTCATCCTCATCACGACGCGCAGGTCGCCTACAGGAGTCAAATAGAAAGACCTGCACCTGGCGAGCCGAATCCGTCCTGGGATATCCCGGCACTAAAAGCCATACGACATTTCCTTTTTTTTAGGTGGTAATAGGTATGCAAAGTAATTCGGTTTGTAGGAAGTGTAATGCAACCCGTTGTACCATAGTGTAGGAAGAGTAGAATAAATTCAAGGAGTTCTATAGGGTGTACCCCTAATGTATATGCAAATCTCATAGCATAACCGTTGTACAGTGTAGGGTATACTTGTTACTGGCTTAAGTAAGTTTGCATTCTAACCTATCAGTACTTAATAATTCGGACTCTACGTATCACAAACAACTCCCAGACCCGTAGTGTTTCTCGCATAATGGTACTGCTCCTATGTAACGTATACCCATAGTTTTCCTCGCAAGGTGGTACTAGTCGCAAGTAACGTCGACCCATGATGTTCCGCACGTAATGGTACCAAACACAAGTAATCGATAGCTGCAGTCGCTTGCGTGCGGCCAGTATCCAGTGTTCGGGAGATACTGGGTTTGAACGCAACTGTCGGCAGCCCTGAAGATGGTTTTCCGTTGTTTTCCATTTTTACACCAGAAAAATGCTAGGGCTATTCCTTAATTAAGGCCGATCTCTTTCCTGTCCCTTCGTCGCCATAAGACGTATCTGTGTCGGTGCGACATAAAAGAAATCAACTTAACATGGTTTTAATATCATCATCCCTTGGTCGCCCCTTTTAGTTACCTCTTACGACAGGCAGAGGATACCATGGATGTAATCTTGGTCTGCATATCTCACCCACAGGGAGTAAACTGTGATATTACGATCCTCACACTTATATAATAAGTTACTTATCTGCTAATCGAAATGTTACGATGTGTCATAGTTTTTTTCAGCTCAATGTAGGTGAAATTCTAGTACATTGTATCAAATCTCTTAAGGTCATTTGTGTCTCTGATGTCAGCAGGAGCATTTCAGTAGCGCGTGGTCCCCGGTACAAATGCGTTCTCATAGAGTCACTCAAAATCAAATGTTCATATGGTACTCTGTGTTTTGCGCATCTTATGTTTTATCAATGCCCTCGCTGACGACATGTAGTGTTTACAGTGCACTATACCTGCTGGTATGGGCTACAGTAATTTGTTACTTTCATTGATCTGTCTCAGTCTCATCCTTGGCTTTGACAACATGAAAATGACCGAGGTATGAAAGATACTAGTAATATCATTCCTTATACAGCCAGTCCCTGTTATGTGAAAATATCCCTCATAGGGTCAGGTGGTGCATGCATTTCTGTGGGCTTGGCAGACTGATGTGCAATAGCAACTTCTAGCTCGGTGAGGAAAGCATGCCTCTTCAGTGACGCCTGGACTATCTATGATAGCTTCTGGTGGAGCTGTGAAGGATCAAACCAACCTTCGGGCTGAATACCCAACATACATACATACATACATACATACATACATACATACATACATACATATTTTATCAGATTTAATTTTAATTATCAAAATAAAACCACCTCTCATGTAGATATTAACCCTGTGGATACCCACAGCACACATAGTGTACCTTCGATGTTAGGCACCTTCAAACAAGCATCATCATCTTATTATTATTATTATTCTTTCTTTCTTTCTTTCTTTCTTTCTTTCTTTCTTTCTTTCTTTCTTTCTTTCTTTCTTTCTTTCTTTCTGTCTTTCTTTCCTTCTTTCTTTCCAGGGTTGGTTTATCCCTCGGACTCTGCGAGGGATTCCACCTCTACTGCCTCCTGGAGCGTAAGACTTTCGGTTGGGGGATACAACTGGGAAAGAGGACCAGCACATCGCCCAGGCAGCCACACCTTCTATGCTAAACAGGGGCCTTGTGAGGGGGGTGGAAATATTGGATGGGATAGACAAGGAAAAGGGAAGGAAGCGGCCATGGCCTTAAGTTAAGTACCATCCCGGCATTTGCCTGGAGAAGTGGAAAAACTCAGAAAACTACTTCGAGGATTGCTGTCGTGGGAATAGAACCCCTCTCTACTCAGTTGACCTTTGAGGCTGAGTTGACCCAGTTCCAGCCCTTTCAAATTTTTTGGCAGAGCCGGGAATCGAACCCGGACTTCCGAGGGTGGCAGCTAATCACACTAACCACTACACCACAGAGGCGGACTTGTACAATACCATGCGCTCATTCTTCAAATGGCTGAACATACTACTGTGATGGGCACTTCAACCGGTGATTATCAATGAACAAATAGAAATTCTTTAAAATAATGTGCATCATTGTAACAAAAATGCATATCTTAGCTGATTTTATTCACAGATCAATATGGCTAAGATTTATGGTTATTGTAGTTGTAAGTTTTTAACGGAGTTGTGTATTTGAGCTCCACCATCTGTAGCCATGAAAATACTTTTTCGAGTTTTCACTCCCATCAAATCCCGGGGTTGTACCTCACGTAGGTCCATGGCCGCTATCCTTTCCATTTCTGCGTCTCAGAAAATCTGTGTTTAAGGATGTAAAACTGCCATTAAAAGGAAATACATTCTCGTAATGATTTTTTGTGAATTGACAAACCCTGTACTGATGTCCGTTTGTTTACACAGTGGCCTCAGAGACCCAAACAAAGAGATCCCTCCCACCCACACACTCCAACCTGTGAGTGGCCGACTACTCTGAGCGCGAGCTAAGCGGATTGCTGCGGGAAAGCTCTACCTGATCCTCCAGCTCTCTGTCTAAAATAGAATACCATGTCATTTGAGATTACAAAGCATTCATGCTTTCAAATATCAAGATTTAAGAACATTGCGTTGGTCGACTACCACAACCGTTAAGGAAGATATCATAATGGTGTGCCTCTCTCTTTACGTCATGGTTTGTCTGAAGTTAACAGGGAAGTCAGTTTTATAGCAAGCTCTTTACAGAACATGCCCACTCACTGAACCATACAACGAAGAAATTATAGAACGTCTTTTGAACATATCATTGTGTGAGAGACGGAGAAAGTGAGAGTCGCCATGAATGGTATGATGATTCCTTCTATTTGTGCTTCGGTATTCATCAAATGGAGAATTTCTAATTTTAAAATTCCTCAGAAATACACTGCAAATAAAGTGTGACTTACCCTAACAGAAGGCTGTGACCGCCATGGAATAACTATTTCCTTTTTGTACTTTCCACATCATGGATGATCGGCATCCTGGATAATCTTCTCTCCCAGCGACCACGTTTCGTTGTATAGTGTTAAAATGGGTACAGCATTCCATTCATTCCTCCATTGGTTCATCGGAATAACCAAAAATTTAATAAAATTGATCTAATAAGTAGAGTCGAAGTATTTCATGAAAATGAAGAATGTATTGGACTTCCTGGCTTTAAATCACCTCGGACATAGTTTTCTGCTTATACCCCATGTAAAAAGTAATTATCAGCCCCTTTTAACACTAATATAAGGAAGAGGAAGAGATCCATAAATTCGTAGAATGAAGAAGAAAAATAGAAAATATGACCCTACTACTTACCGTCTAAACACCGATTTAGTAATTATGCTATAATGTTATATTTTAGAAAATGATAAAAACAGAATCCTGTGATGGTATATTAGGTATTTGTATGGCTTTTTATTGAAATTGAATTATCATCATAGGAATATTCTCCCTTGAAAATACATAATGACATCTTCGGAGTGCAGCGATAAGATATCTATTAGGTTCAAACTTTTTCAATACTAATTAGGTACATGTTTATGTTACAAATACCTTTTATTCAACTTGGGGACCGGTTTTGACGTAGATAATATCATCATCAGCCATAAAATTACAAATATATAAGCAAAGACATAATCTGTAACTGACTATTCACACCATGAACACCATAATATAATATAATATAATATAATATAATATAATATAATATAATATAATATAATATAATATAATATAATATAATATAATATAATATAATATAATATAATATAATATAATATAATATAATATAATATAATATAATATAATATAATATAATATAATATAATATAATATAATATAATATAATATAATAAAACCTCATTAGTATGACTTTTAAAATACGAAGGCAAAAGTTAAATTTAGAGGTGAATTATCAGAATCATTCACTATAAGAACTGGATTTCGACAAGGAGACGGACTTTCACCATTGTTATTTAATTGTGCATTGGAGAAGGTTATGCGTGAATGGAACAAGAAATGCCAACCAACTATCAAGATCGGTAGAAATATTAAACTCAACTGCCTTGATTTTGCGGACGATTTAGCATTACTTGGAAATACAGTAGAAGAGGCTAAATTTCAAATTGAACAACTAGAACAGGATTACAAATTTCATTTGAAAAAACAGAAATGATGCCAACTTTTAAAGCTGATTTATCAGTTATTCAACTGAACAATAATAAAGAGATTAAAATTGTTCAGAAATTCAAATATCTTGGGGAAATAATAATATGGAACACAAATGAGAAAGAAGCAATAGAATACAGAACAACTAAATTTAAACAAGCACAAAGACTTACCTGGCCAACCTATAAAAAAAAATCTCTTTCGATAAACGCTAATCTGAAACACTATAATTCCATAGTTAAACCAGAGGCAACGTATGTTAGTGAAACTTTATTCAAATTAAATGTAAAATCTACAACAGACAAATTACAGAAAACTGATAGAAGAATTCTTAGAGCAATTATTAATTAAAAAACACCAAGTTGATGGTCAGTGGAGATTGTTGCCTAACAACATTGTCTATCGTGAATGTGAATCAATAATATCTACAATGCGTAAAAGAAGAATTTCCTTTTTCTGTCATATATCAAGATTACCAGACACCAGGATATTGAAACAACTATTCGATTACTTTTTGAAGAATAAAATCAATAATAATTGGTTCAAAGAAGTTCAGGATGATTTGGAAGAATTGGGTATAACTCTCCAACAAATCAAAGACAGAAAAGAGAACAGGACTTTCAGCCTAACAGTTCCAAAATGAGGACATTGAAAACGCAAAATATTTACCCAGAATTTTTCAAATAAATTCCCATAGTTTCCTTGCAAATTTACCATCAAATGTCCCCTCAGACTGGAATAATCTAAAAAATGCAGTATGTAAGGCATCCCAGAAAATTGGCACACCGCCTAAAAAACGGAAACACACATGGGGGAATGACACATGTGACAAAGTAACAGAACTAATAATTAGAACATGGCAAATATGGAACTCTCATAAAACTGAACTAAAATGGCAAGAATTCCTTAAAGTACAGATGGAAACTTCGAAAATTATTAGAGCAGAAAGATGGAAACAAAACCAAACCTGTCTAAAGGAAATTTTTCAGAAAAACGACTCTGAAAGTACTACAAGAATTTTAAGGAAGACCTCCAAAATACCAAGTGCCCAGTCTATGTTTCAAACGTCTAGACGGATCATCAGAAACAAGTAACAAAGCAAACGCCAAACTTCTTGCAGCCTCCTTTAAAAGTATATTAAATTGCGAAAGTCCGCAAAGCCAATTAACCTTTGAGAAACCTACACTAAATCCAGACTCAGAACCTCCCAATCTAGAAGAAATCGAGCACATAATTCAAGAAATGAAAAATAATACTGCACCAGAAGAAGATGGGATAATTGCAGAAATGTTGAAAACAGGGGGGTGAAAAAATGGCTCACGCGATTCAAGGAATTGTACAGAACATTTGGAATACTGAGAAAAATCCAGAAGAATGGAAATCTGCACTAATTCACCCACTCCACCAGAAAGGCGATAAATCAGATATAAACAATTACATAGGGTGTTCCTTACTGTCAGTCGCCTACAAAACTTTATCGAAAGCCCTATTGAACAGATTAGAAAAACAAACCGACCACCTCATTGCTGAATATCAGCCAAAGTTTCGAAAGGAAGATCATGCCAAGAAAAAAAATCTTAAATCTAAAAACGATTTTACAAATTCGTAAAACAAAACAAACAATAATTACCTTTGTTGGCTTAAAAAAGTTTATGATTCAATAGACCGACAGACTCTGTTCAACATACTTGGGGAATTTCAGGTCGACAGGGAAACAAGGGTAATTGATCAAGCAAACTCTAACAGGTACAACAGCAAAAGTTAAATTTTTAGTAGAAATTTCAGAGTCATTAGAAATTACAGCACGGGTCTGACAAGGCGATGGATTACCGATTGAGTTGGTTTGGGTCACGTAGCTGTGAGTTTACATTCAGAAAATAATGTATTCGACCTCACTGTCAGTAGCCCTGAAGAGTGATTTCCATGGTTTCTCAATATAACACCATTCAAATGCTGGGGCACTACCTCAATTAAAGCCACAGTCACTTCCTTCCCAGTCTTAACTCCGCCGTATCCCACCGTCGCTTTTATATCTGTCTGTGCTAGTGCAACATGTATTAAATAGCAAAACATATCTTATTTTTATTCTCATTTTTATCATTTTAATTTCCAAATTCTCAATCTCTGCAGGCATCAGTTTCACTAATACATATCGATTGCAGAGTCCAGTTGTCTGAAAGCGTTTGGTAGTGACCTTAAGTAAACTCTAATACTTGCAAGTCGAACATAAATCTTAAGTCCTCGCACCTCAACTTACTACTCTCTCAAAGCAATTGAACCATCTTGTCCTTGCCCTTCTGTAGCTGTTGAACAGGTCCTATTATTTGATGTATCTGAGAAAAGAACGCCTAAGATTTACACGTTACTTCCTGGACAAGTTGCACGAGGCTCTAAAGGTATTGATCTGGTCGAAGCACTTACGATATCACCGTTCTAGTGGGTAATTTGTCTTGAAGGTGGTACAGTACCTGGCTGTTAGTTTAATCTTACAAATAGGTAAATGCCACTCGCTCTTAATGTACTGATGAGATGTTCTTGCCTCATTTTTTCATGTTAAAAACATTTTTAATTCTGAAAATACAGGAGGTAACCTCCACATTCTGTGTACATATATACACTGTTATTCATCTCAGATGTTACACGGAAATAACGTCTAAACCATTAAAGATATCGGCATTCTATTTTCATATTCGTAAAGGATTTTTGGTCATTCGACTAGAGAATTATTATCAACACAAAATAAAACAGGAGAAATGCAAGAGTTGGTTTAATAATGAATAAGAAAACAGGGCAGCGGGTAAGCTACTACGAGCAGCATAGTGAAAGGATTATTGTTGTCAAGATAGACAGCAAACCAATGCCAACCACAATAGTGCAGGTCTATATGTCTACTAGTTCAGCGGATCATGAATAAATCGAAAGAATATATGAAGAAAAGATTTAATATAATATGTAAAAGGTGACGAGAATCTAATTGTGATGGGAGACTGGAATGCAGTGGTAGGCCAACGAACAGAATGTAATACAGTAGGAGATTTCGGATTGGGACAAAGGAACGAAAGAGGAAGTCGGCTGGTTTAATTCTGCCCTGATAATAATTTAGTCCTTCCCAATACTTGGTTCAAACACCCCAGACGGCAGCGGTATACGTGGACGAGACCTGGAGACACTGGAAGGTATCAAAATGGACTTCATTATGATTAGGCAGAGATTCAGAAACCAGGTGATGGATTGCTAAACTTTCCCAGGAGCAGACGTGGACTCTGACCACAACTTGTTGGTCATGAAATGCCATCTGAAGTTGAAGAAATTGAAGAAAGGAAGGAATGCAAGGAGATGGACTCTAGACAAGTTGAAAGAAAAGAGTGTGAGGGATTGTTTCAAGGAACATGTTGCGCAAGCACTGAATGAAAAGGTTGAAGGAAACACAGTAGAGGAAAAGTGGATAGCCATGAAAAATGAAGTCAGTAGGGCTGCTGAAGAAATGTTAGGAAGGAAGTAGAGATCAACTAAGAATCAGTGGATAACTCAGGAGATAATAGACCTGATTGATGAATGAATACAAGAATGCTAGAAATGAAGGGGGCAGAAAAGAATACAGCCGATTAAAGAATCAAGTGGATAGAACGTGCAAGGTAGCTAAGGAAGAATGGCTGAAGGAGAAGTGCAAGGATGTTCGAAGGTTGTATGTTAGAAAGGAAAGGTAGATGTTGCATACAGGAAAATCAAGGTAAATTTTGGAGAAAGGAAATCTAGGTGTATGAATATTAAGAGCCCAGACGGTAAGCTACTTCTAGGAAAAGAAGACAAAGCAGAAAGATAGCAGGAACATATCCAACAGTTGTATCAAGGCAAAGAAGTAGATGAAAGGGTTCTGGAACAAGAAGGGGCTGTTAATGCTGAAGAAATAGGACACCCAATTTTAAAGACAGAGTTTGACAGAGCTTTGAGAGACCTAAATAGGAACAAGACACCTCGAATTGATGACATTCCCGCTGAATGACTGGCTGCCTTACGAGAAATCAGCATGGCCAGGTTATTCCATTCAATGTGTAAGATGTATGGGACAGGAGAAGTGCCATCCTATTTTCGGAAGAATGTTGTTATACCTATTCCCAAAAAATCCGGTGCTGACAAGTGTGAAACTTACCGCACCATTAGTTTCGTATCTCATGCCTGCAAAAAGGTTAACACTATTATTTACAGAAGAATGGAAAGACATGTTGAAGCTGAGTTGGGAGAAGATCAATTTGGCTTCAGAAGAAATGTACGAACACGTAAAGCCATCCTAACTTTACGTCTGGTCTTAGAGGATTGAATCAAGAAGGACAAGCCCACCTACATGGCGTTCGTAGATCTAGAAAAGGCATTCGATAATGTTGATTTGACCAAGCTATTTAAGATTCTGAAGGTGATTGGGATCAGATACCTAGAACGAAGCCTACAATCTGTATAAAAATCAGTCTGCAGTGATAAGAATAGAGGGCTTAGAAAAAGAAGCAACAATCCAGAAAGGAGTGAGGCAAGGCTGCAGTTCCCCCCCCCCTCCTTTTCAATATTTACATAGAACAGATAGTAAAGTAAATCAAAGAGGAATTTAGAATGGGAATCACAATCCAAGGAGAGAAAATCAAAAACTTGAGATTTGCCGATGATATTGTTATTATATCTGAGACTGCAGAACACCTCGAGAAGCTGCTGAATGGTATGGACGAAGTCTTGGGTAAGGAGTACAAGATGAAAATAGATGAGTCCAAAACAAAAGTAATGGGATGTAGTCGAACGAAGTCAGGTGATACAGGAAATATTAGATTAGGAAATGAAGTCTTACAGGAAGTATATGAATATTGTCTCTTGGGTAATAAAATAACTAACGATGGCAGAAGTAAGGAGGACATAAAATTCAGACTAGCACAAGCAAGGAAGAGCTTTGTTAAGAAAACAAATTTTCTCACTTCAAACATTGATACAGGAATTAGAAAGATGTTTTTGAAGACTTTTGTGTGGAGCATGGCATTGTATGGAAGTGAAACATGGACGATAACTAGCTCAGAAATGAAGAGAATAGAAGCTTTTGAAATGTGGTGTTACAGAAGAATGTTGAAGGTGAGGTACATGAATCGAATCACGAATGAAGAGATACTGAATCGAATTGGTGAGAGGAGATCGATTTGACTAAATTTGACGATAAAAAGAGATAGAATGTTAGGGCACATCCTACGATACCCAGGACTTGTTCAGTTGGTTTTTGACGGAAGTATAGGCGGTAAGAATGGTAGGTATAAATATGACAAGCAGATTAAAACATATATAGGATGTAATAGTTACGTAGAAGTGAAAAGTTTAGCACAGGATAGGGTGGCATGGACAGCTGCATAAAACCAGTCTATGGACTGATGACTCAAACAACAACAATTTTCGCAACTCATCATTCCGATGAGTATGTTATTTATCAGCCTTACATGCTCTATCTTGGATTGCTTCTCTCTCCCTCTCTCTCCCTCTCTCGCTCTCTCTCTGTTTGGAGGTACCGTGTTCTAGCCACTAGCCAGAGGGTGGATTTCACTGTGTTAACAGTTGGCTGACAGATAGTGATAATATGAGGCATTGAGTTCTTCCTGCTTCCTGGCATACTGTAGCTGTTCTGAGTTGGCAAAGTTTGAAAAGAAGGCGACATGCTTTCAAAATTGAGTGGAATAAACACTTATCATCAGAACAACAGACAGTTGCGAAGAGATTTTTATCTCGCCTTTGGATGGAAGTATATTCGTAAGGTTTCTGTGTTCGTGGCATACAATATCATTCTGAGGTTGAGTATTCCCCCTTCTCTATTTGGACGTGCGAAGTTCATTCGCTCAATTACAAAATTAGGATGAAGCATTAAGTTGTTCTGCCATAAATTTTTCTCGGTTGCCTCTCCAATTCCATAATATTTCTTTCAGATCATTTGAGGACACCAAATAAGAAGATGAGAGCAGGGATTGCGAAAGTGTTAATTGCCTTTACTTTGTTTCCTGCGTGTAGGAATGGTTTTGAAACAGCTGTGGCTCTATCATTGGAAGCAGTCTTAAGTCTTTATTTGACGGCTGAATGATTGACCCTTTTAAGTTAATGTAAACCAAATTACTTGTAAAATTCTCCTGGTTTGATATATTTCAGTATTTTCTTTCCACACATCTGATAGTCATCAGCAGTCTCAAGTTTTCCTTGTTTCAATGGAACTGCTCTGCATTTCTCCATTCCGAACCCCATATGTAAATCATCAGAGAACCTCCTCCTTAAGTCCAGAATCTCCATCAGTTGTTCATTGCTAGCGGTGTATAGCTTAAGGTCATCCATGTAGAGAAGGCGACCGAATTTGTGGTTGGTTTCAAATGTCTATGTAGTAGCCATAGCCTAGGCTATTGAGTGTTCGACTCTGTGGGTTAAAAGCTAGAGGAAATCACAAGTGACTGAGGGAGTCTTCTGCTATTGATTTCGCTCGTTTGGAAGTGCTGTTCAATTCGGAGTCGTGTTGCCCATTTCAGCATTGTTGACTGCGGGTAGTTAACTCATGGATGGTCTTAGTACATTCTTAGGACTTGAAAGAGGTAATCACGTGGCGCTGACTCGAAGGCCATCTTTTAGTCAATGTAGGCAATGTGCAGATTTTTCTTCCTATGGGTATCTTGGAAAACTACCGCACTGTCAATTATAAGTGGGTATTTGCACCCTTTGAAGTTCTTGTAGCAGCCTTTTGGTTCTTCTTACACGATTCCAGTATCTACGCAGTAATTGTACATTTTGGTGGTCGGTATGGATATAAATTTCTCGAACAGAGTTTGTAGGCAAGTAATTGGTCTGTACATGGAGGGACTAATCATGGATTTCCCCTTAGCGGATAACTTTTATTAAAATGTCTGATGCACCTTATGGGTTCTCAAAGAGATGCTCTAGCAGATTCATGGAGTACTAGCCCTCTTTTGAGGTCGTCCGTGAAAAGCCATGGTGCTCACAAAGTCTGGGGAGAGGAAAGAGCTAGCTAGCTGGCTGGCTGTTGAAGAACCAGTCCTCCTTTCTGGAACTAAGAGAACAGAAGCACTCTTCGTTTGAAAAATATAGGTGTGCCTGAAAAAATTTTACCTGCCCCTGTGTGTGTTATGAAATCTTACAGAGCAAAGAAGAACTGGAGAGAGTGGTACACAGCATTAAAATATCAGTGCAGAATAGTGCAAATGATCCTCAAGAAGGGAAAGAAGTCTCTTGTCTTTCAATAACGAATCAGACCACAACCGAAGGTCAAGTAAAATGTGTCTATGATAACTATGTAAACAGTTGCGTACAATTAGACGAAGGAAACACAAATTCTGGTTTCCAAACTCTGGATTGTCAATAAGCTGCTGAACCTGCTCGGAAGTAATCTCTGACGCCTATACATGTCAAGACTGTGGCCAAAATCTTCATTCGATCTATGGACATTCTCTTAGACAATGTGAAAAAAAACAGAATGTTAACGGGCCAAGGTTTTATGTAACATTTGTTTCAATATTGACAAAGCTGTTGAAGGGAGACAAGATTCTACATTGAATCTCGAAGACCAGCCAAAAAAAATTAAAGTTAAATTCTGATACATAGAATTCATCTCGCCCATTTATGAGGTACTATTCCAATTCTTATTCCTGCTCTTGACATTGGAAGGGGTAATTCCCGCAAATTTTTGGCAGTTGCAACTGATGACGGCGACTGTGGTGGCTTGTACCAACTCGGAGCAGTGAATAGGGTCCAGAATCAGATTTATTCGAGGTCGTAGTTCATGGTTTGTCCAAAGGAATAGATGTGACTTGAAAACGTCCAGAATCACGAAATTTCATTCTGAACAGTCATAACATTTCATTCTAAAGGAGGCATCCAGGGTTTCATTAGATACGCGTGCAAGATCAAGTCCCAAATACAGTGCAGTTCTAAGTGCCACTCATTCCTCTCTAGTTTGTTTGTCAATTTACTCTTATGCATTTGGTGCTTTGAAAAGTACTAGTAGGTACTTTCAAAGCAGCCTTCATAGAGTTTTTAAGGATACTCCCATATTTTATTATTAGTATATTTTGAAAATGTAAGGTTTTTAGAACTCCTGCATATTAAATTATTATCATATTAAACGCATTTTGAATAATTTAAGATTTTTAGAGAATTTTTACATATTCAGTTTACAGTATTTTAAAACCTTCCACGCAAATGCGTGAAAAATTGAACTCCCCTTATATATATAATTTACTAGGTACTTTGATGATGTTGATGATGATGCTTGTTGTTTAAAGGGGCCTAACATCGAAGGTCATCGGCCTCTAACTAGATAATTTTTCAATAAAAGAAGTTTAATATATAACTGCTTAGGTAAACAATGTTGCTCTATGTAAATTATCAGTTTTGTTTCATTTTGATACTTACAGTGACAGCTTTTGACATTCGATCCATGTAAATATTGATTACAATTCATATTGTTTTCTACCATTAACAGTTGTGCTTATGGTGTAATGTGGTTTGCTAGAAACGGAAGAATTCTCCCTTATTGGTCGCTAAAAGAGTTATAGATTAAGGCTTCCACTATTTGTATTCTCGGCACTGACAAGGTCGGCATTCGCCAGAACCTTTCAGGGATGGACAAGAACGCCATTATTATTAATCAATCAATCAATCAATCAATCAATCAATCTGTCTATCAATCACTACTGATCTGCATTTAGGGCAGTCGCCAAGGCGGAAGATTCCTTAGGTGTCGTTTCCCTAGCGCCTTCATAAACGATTTCAAAGAAATTGTAAATTCATTGAACATGTCCCTAGGTAAATTATTACAATCCCTAACTCCCCTTCCTATAAACGAATATTTGTCGCCTTCAATTCCAACTTCATCTTCATATCGAGATCTTTCCTACTTTTAAAGACACCACACAAACTCGTCCACTAATGTCGTTCCACGCCATCCCTCCACTGACAGCTCGGAACATACCACTCAATCGAGCAGCTCGTCTCCTTCCTCCCAAGTCTTCCCAGCCCAAACTTTGCAACATTTTTGAAACGCTATTCTCTTGTCGGAAATCACACAGAAAAATTCGAGCTGCTTTTCTTTGGATTCTTTTTCAGTTCACCAATCAAGTAATCCTGGTTAGGGTCCCATACACTGGAACCATACTTGAGTTGGGTACTTACTAGAGACTTATAAGGACCCTCAAACACCCTCATAACCATGTGCAGAGACCTGTACCCTTTATTTACATTCCAATTTATATGATTACCCGAATGAAGATATTTCCTTATATTAACACGCAGGTACATACAATGATTCCTATATGGAAATTTCACCCCATCAACACAGTAATTAAAACTGAGAGGACTTTTCCTATTTGTGAAACTCACAACCTAACTTTTAACCCCGTGTTTCATCATACCATTGCGTATTCTCCATCTCACAACATTATTGAGGTCATTTTGCAGTTTATCACAATTTTGTAACTTATTTATTACCCTATACAGAATAACATCAACCGCAAAAATCCTTACCTCTGATTCCACTTCTTTCCTCATTTCATTTATATATATAAGAAAACATAAAAGTCCATTAATATTGCCTTGAGGAATTTCTCCCTTAATTATTACACGGTCAGATAAAACTTCGCCTACTGTAATTCTCTGAGATCTGGTTTCTATAAATATAGCCACCCATTCAGCCACTCTTTTGTTTACCCCTATTGCACTCATTCTTGCCAGTAGTCTCCCATGATCCACCCTTTGAAATGCCTTAGACAGGTTAATCGCGATACAATCCATTTGACCTGAATCGAAGATATCTGCTATATCTTGCTGGAATCCTACAAGCTGGGCTTCAGTGGAACAACCTTTCCTAAACCCGAACTGCCTTCTATCGAACCAGTTATCTATTTCCCAAACATGTCTATTATAATCAGAAAAAATGCTTTCCCATAACTTACATATGGGCCGATGACCTTAGATGTTAGGCCCCTTTAAACAACAAGCATCATCAATGCTTACATGCAATGTTTGTCAAACTGACTGGCTTGTAATCTTCAGCTTTGTGTCTATCACCCTTTCCTTTATACACTGGCACTACTATACCAACTCCCGATTCGTTTGGTATATTTCTTTCAGGCAAACAATGTTCAATTAAGTACTTCAGATATGGTACTATATCCCAACCCATTGTCTTTTAGTACATCCACAGAAATCTTATCAATTCAAGACACTTGTATAGTTTTTAAGTCTTGTATCTTATTGTAAATGTCGTTGTTACCATAAACTGTAATACTTCTTTAGTATTAGTCACCTCCTCTAATTGGACATTATCCCTCTAACCAACAATCTTTACATACTGCTGACTGAATACTTCTGCCGTTTGACGCCATACACAATCCCCTTGTTCATTAATTATTCCTGGAATGTCCTTCTTGGAACTTGTTTCTGCTTTAAAGTACTTATACATACACTTTCATTTTTCACTAAAATGTGTATGACTGCCAATTATGCTTGCCATTATGTTATCCTTAGCTGGCTTCTTTGCTAGATTCAATTTCCTAGTAAGTCACTTCAATTTCCCCTTACTTCCACAACCATTTCTGACTCTACTTCTTTCCAGTCTGCAGCTCCTTTTTAGTCTCTTTTCTTCTCTGTTATAATATAGTGGGTCTTTACCACTCCTTACCACCTTTAAAGGTACAAACCTGTTTTCACATTCATTAACAATTGCTTTAAACCCATCCCAGAGTATGTTTATATTTTTATTTACCATTTTCCACCCAACGTAGTTAATTTTTAAACTCCCTCATGACTGTTATATTAGCCATATAGTACTGCCTAATAGTCCTACTTTTAAGGCATTCCGTTCTATCACATTTATTTTTGACTACGACATAAGCAGCTTCGTGATCACTAATACCATCTACAGTATTACTTCTGTTTCTCTATAGAGCTCATCTGGTTTTTTACCAGCACCACGTCCAGAATATTCTTCCTTCTAGTTGGTTCCATCACTTTCTTAATCATCTCTCCTTCTCATACTAACTTATTTGCCACCTGTCGGTCATGATTTCTGTCGTTCGCATTACCTTCCCAATTCGCATTTGGTAAATTGAGATCACCCGCTACGATCACATCCCCTTCCATATAGTTTCGCGCATAGCTGATTATCTTATCGAATAACTCTGTATCAGCGTCAGCACTACCCTTTTCCCGTCTGTAGACTCCAAAGACGTCAAGTTGTCTATTATTACACCTAGAATGAATACTCCCCCTCCTACCATTCCTACCCTGTCTCTACGATACATACTCCAGTCCCGTGAGAAAATTTCTGCATCCATTATATCATTTCTCACACAGAATACACAGAATGCAATGACATATGTTAAAAACGATAGAAGACCGAATCTTTTTATTACGTTAGTGCAATCCAAACTGGGAAGAAATTAAAACTAACCTTCATCCCAATGAAACCCCAAGAGATGTATGGCATCCTGAATAGGGCATTCCACTTAAAAATACATAATAACTCATGGTCGTAACTTCACTAGAGCGCTCCTCCAAGAACCTTCGTGCCACCACAGAGCGGTGACATGGCGCATTGTCCTTTTGAAATTGCATCTCCATCAGGATACTCCATGGCCAGAAAGGGATACAGATGGTCTGAAAGAATGTCCGCATAATGTGCACCTGTCAGCGCTTGCTGCAGTCGGACAATGGGGCCTAATTGCGACCATGTGAACGCCTCCCCGACCAGAACTGAGCCTCCTCCCGCCTGGATACAACCATGTTGACCCGCATGATCCATAGCTTCATGGGACATACGCCACACTCGCACGCGTCCATCAGCTCGATACAACTGGAACAGGGATTCATCGGACCATACCACACGTTGCCGCTATTCCATGGTCCATTGCCGAAGTCTGCGTGCGCATGCACGTTGTTGAGCTCTGTGTTGAAGTGTCAGCAAAGGGACACGAGTTGGTCGTTGGCTGGTGAAGCCTATGTGGTATAATTGCTTCCTTATAGAGTTCTGTTAGAAATGGGTTCCTGACTCAAAACATCCAACAGAGTGGTGAACTGACTCACAGTAGTCAGTCGAACGCCCAGTATGGTTCTGCGGAGGTGACGTAATGTCCGTTCTTTACACAACACCTGTGGTCTTCCCACGCAGCGGTTTACGCTGGTAGTAACATTCTCTCTGCGATATTGAAGATTCACTCTCGACACGGAAACTCAAATTCGCGTGTAATCTCCATAATGCTATGACCCATGCGCAGTGCGCCTATGATCATCCCACTTTCAAACTCAGTTAACTCGCGACGAGTTGCCATCTTCACGACACTGGTGTCTGTAACAGATTGCTCAGCTACGCTGCAGCTAGCCGCAACGCTCAGGAATCATACACGGCACATTTTCTAATAGGACATCCCTTCCCGTGACTTTTGGCCACTGAGTATATTTGGTGAATCACACTCCTTTTTGTACATGGTAGAATGGCAGAAGCGTGGCTTACCACATATTCATTTCCTACTAAGGTTTAAAAATAAAATCAGACCAGACCAAATCGACAGCGTGATTTCAGCGGAATTGCCAAGACGAGACATCTATCAAGTATTTTTCGACACAGTATTAAGACAGATGATTCATGGACTATGTGGAGCTTTAAACTCCAAATCTCCATGTATGACTGGCGGAAGGTGCTCAAAACAGTTTCCAAGATCTTTTAAGAGTAACATATCGACAGGTGATGATGGTTATCCAAAATATCGGAGATTATCACATTAGGATAGCGGACAATCCGCTACCATCCAAAATTATGACATTGAAAACGGATGGGTAGTGCCTCACAATTCACTGTTACTCTAACCTACTATTACTCACTCGGCAATTCAGTTAGAAAATGGACAGAAAACAACGCCAACGACATTGTAAACAATCACGTGACACTGCATTGACTGCCTTTATGAAATAATGTCCCATTGTAGAATTTGAAAAAACTCTGACATTCGACAAGGTTCCTGGGTTTTAAACATGGAAGCAGTCTACTAAAACATAAGTACGGAGAAAACAATAAACAACAGTCGAAGGCTGTACAGGAGGAAAAACAAACAAACGCTCTTGGGAGGGTATACGTAGTTCACCCGAATAATAGCGAATTCCTTTACCTACGGATGTTGTTACATATAGTCAAACATAAAACTTCCCGAGTTATTCACAATACCTTTCAAGGAGCTTGCAAAGCAATAGCTCTGTTAGGAGTTGATTCCCAATGGGAAAACACATTAGCTGAAGCTGGTCTTTCTATTACACCCCAATCACTCAGACATTGTCCGGCTCTAAGGCTAAATAGTTGGCGTGCTGGCCTTTGTTCAGAGGGGTCCCGGGTTCCATTCCCGGCAGGGTCGGGAATTTTAATCATAACTGGTTAATTCCTCTGGCGTTGGGACTGGGTGTATGTGCCGTCTTCATCATCATTTCATCCTCATCCTCATCACGACGCGCAGGTCGCCTACGGCCATCAAATAAAAATACCTGGACCAAGCTTCTCCCGAGGCCACACGCCATTATTATACTCAGACATTTATTTGCCATTTTGATAACATTCTGCCAAGTTACGAACCTCCTTAGTCTTTGGTGAAGTCATCGTGAGAGTATGGCTGAAGGCATACTGTACCTCAGGAGACAGTACTGTTCTTCAGATGAAATTAATTACGATGTCGATATTTTCAACGACGCTTTGCTGTTGTTAAATAAAATGGTACAACATCTACAGAGCTTGATAGGAAAAGTTTACACGGATCTTTCAAATATTTCTATCAATACTCAAGAGTTATCTTTAAGAAGGAGCTATACCGTCTCCAACTAACGAGCAAGTCAAAAAAGTATATGACTTGATAATGTCTAGGTTTGATGCGCCGCTAAAATTTACCATTCAGTTAATACTGCCCTGGATATAGAAGAGGCGGTAGGTCTACATTATCCCACTGAACTTTTAAATTCTTGTACTCCGGAAACTCTTTCCCGCAAACGGATATTAAAGGTAGGTTACCCTATAACAAACGGCCGTAGCCGTGTTGAAACACCGTATCCCGTGAGATCTCCGAAGTTAAGCGACATTGGGCGTGGTCAGGAGTTGGATGGGTTGCCACTTGCTGTTGGTGGGGGTAAGGGAATGGAGGAGCGGAAAGGAACTGGCCACCCTACCGCACGTAAACTCCGGCTCAGGAACACCTCTGCGGAGGTTCGGACCTGCCTTTGGGCAGAATAACCCTTACCTTACCTTACCCTATAACATTACTCCACAACCTAAACACACCAAAACTGTAAAATGGCACAAGATTGCTGATAAAATCGTTACAAAATTTATACTTTGCACGATCCTCACAGGGTGTGGATACGGTGAAACTGTTTCGATTCCTCGAATACCACTGAGGCCAACCCACCTACCATTTCAGTCTAAAAGGCTCCAATTTCC
This sequence comes from Anabrus simplex, assembly GCF_040414725.1. Taxonomy (NCBI): domain Eukaryota; kingdom Metazoa; phylum Arthropoda; class Insecta; order Orthoptera; family Tettigoniidae; genus Anabrus; species Anabrus simplex. The sequence continues at coordinate 1,105,832,860 of NC_090265.1, read as the reverse complement.
AGTAAAAGTATATTTCAGTATGAGGGCCAAACTCTAAACGTTACGGGTCTAGACCTGAGCATTGACTATTTTTCTTATGGCCAACCTACGTTGTCCTATCGCGTATTACTTGCAAAGAAAATTTATTTATGTTTGCCCTAGATAAAGAGTCACATAACGAGTATATACGGAGATAATTAATATGTAAGGCCACCCGTGCGAAGCCGGGGTCGATCACCTAGTAATGAATAAAATGAAAAACTACTCAAAGCACTGGTAAATCACCAGTCACCCAAACATCCTTTACTGACGGACCTAAATTATGTACGTACATACTCCTATTTGTACATCATTTACATGTAAAGTTCAAGTCCTTAGAATTTGGTCAACCTCGTTAAAATTTTGCATCATAAGAAACATAACAGATCAAGATAAAATACACATTTATCTCTGTAGATAGTTCATAAGTAAAGTTCTAGCTTTTAGAACATAGAACTTTTTAAAATACATGATTTCTAAGACGGGACATACATTTTTGTCCTGATCACTTTCCACAAATGTAGAACAGACACATTTCTAGCTCTTTGAACAAGACAACATGAGTTTTATTGGTCATATTAACGCATATTTTAGTATAACTTATCATTAAATCTTATTTGTCCAAAAGTGGTTTTTGACCATATAGGCCTGCATTAGTTTTTCTAAGAACGGTTATAACCTTCTCACCACGCCACAAGTTATTCCGAATAATCCTCACCGTCAACATCAGTACCGGTATGTGATTTTTGAATTTGGCTACCAAATACCTACGGTTACTTTCTTTCCACAACCACGATGAAATATTGGAACGGCTGACTCTAAAGCATTATCTTGTGATTTGGATGTGTGTATATGTGTATACCACACACATGTGATAATTACTGTACCGGGAGTTATTCCTCTCATTCAAAATAAGCGCCTTTATAAACTCACCTATCGATCAAAAGGTGAAACTGATAATACCTGAACTTGGAACTTGGAACTTGGAACTGTAATTTACGAACTTCTTGAAGTAATCCCATGTTTCTCGTCAGTATGTCCCATTAACAATATGCTGAGGTACGGATTTTCCAGGGTTTTTATGGGTAAATAACGTAATTATACACAAGTAGCTCAGTCAGTACAGGCCCCCATTCAACAGGATCTTTATTTATGCTTGGCAAGGACTTTCTCGCTCGACCTTGGCCGCCGATGACAGGCCGCTACCAGCCGCTGGCGCGCGCGGTTTCCGGCACTTCCTGCAGTTGCTGAGAGCTGAGCTCCGAGATAGTAAGGTGTTCAATGAAGCTACTGCGTACTGTATGTCGTATTGTATAGAGTTTTATTGTGATCGTGTATAGTGCTGTAATGTGTGTGAAATATTCGTTACGTAAACGTGTATATCTGCACAATACTTACATTAAGTACAGAAAATCATGCGCTAGGACAAGATAAAAGTTCATAGCGAAATTTCCAGGGATATCCGTTCCTATAAATCGGACAATAAAACAATTGGCCAAGCGATTCAAACTTACAGGTTCAGTAAACAATAAAAACAGACGTAAAGGTCGTTATCCCTTTGCTGAAGCGTGTTTGGTACGAGGATAATAAATAAAAATTTGTGGCCCCCTCATAGCCCAGATTTAACAGCATGTGAGTTTTATTTGTGGGGAATGTTAAAAAATGTAGTTTATGGGAACAACCCTCACACACCAGATGAACTTAAAGACAATATAAGAGCTGCATTTGCATCCATAAGGGCTGAAGAACTCGGTATAATAACCGAAAACTTCATTAGGAGATGTCGATTATGTTTGGCAGCGCACGGGGAACATTTTCAGCATAAACTGTAAACATGGTGAGTAAAATGCATGATAATGATTTTGAGCACCGTATTCTGCCGTACATACGCTCGCGAGGCCAAGGTCGAGCGAGAAAGCCCTTGCCAAGCACAAATAAAGACCCTGTATTTATTTTATATATCTCAGACATGCCTTAAACAGTTTCTGAGAAGTCTGGATATGCGACAAAGAACTTAATCATACGTGGAAATTAATATCCACAGTAGAGATTTCAACCAAGCATGAAGAAAAGGGTTGTAAGAATTTTCCATCTTCTGGCACTGTTGTTAAAATCGATAATACTTAAAAGAAAGAATTTCCAGTTGTATATGGAATCTGAATCACAAATTTGCGGCCTTCCTAATTTCAGAAATCCCACATGCATTGGTTGCGATTTGAACTGTGGCCGCCTTGTTACGATAACAGTTACAATGCTTCTTAGTTGTCACTCCCTCTCTTCTTTAAACACCACCATAAATATCAGCAATATTGTGCGGATGATCCAAACGGTAATGTCCTTAAATCCAACAAAAATCACCATCATGCAAAATATTATGATCATTACATGGGCATATTGCAACAACGTTTATAAAAGCTATAAAAAACAAAAATTCTAATCAAAGTAACCGAGCTAAGCTATAATTAATTTCTAATGAAATGGACATTATGATTCCATGTCACTTTCTCTCAACATCTATAAATATTAATTAATAACTTTACAATGTGTATTTTCTTTCCTTACCTCAAGTATCCCCGTTGCTCTTGTAATAAAAGGACCAGGTGCTCTGAATATTAAACAAACCTTTAACTTAGGCCTCCCAGCTGACAGCTGCAGAGAACTTCAACATTCCTTTCAGACTGGCATTTGAAGATTTCTGTTTCTCCAAATCCAACAGGAAATTGTATTGGGATTCACAGTTTGAATTTCTTGTTTCTTTCGTCTTCAAACCAAAAAAAGAGGAAAATTCTCTTGTATATCCCGTGGGAATTGAGAAGCGCAATTTCTCCGTAAGCATGTTTGTTCTTTTGTTCTGCCCACACGAGTGACCACGAACAATCATAGTGATATTGCTTTCTGTCGCTACACGTCATGTCCACTCGTCTTCTTCCACGTGGAGCGGAAAATATCTCGAAGTTCATGTTCTGATACAAGTGGCATTTCAAATCTTGCATGAATTCCAACAGTGTGAGCGATACATGTGGAACTGTCATCCCATTATTTTAACTCTTAGAATAGTAATCTCCTCCTCAGCGAAAATAGTAAGTTTCAGATTGTAAGGAAGCCATCTTCATGGATTGTGCTTCTATCCTTGTATAATGCAGAGGAACTACTCTCTGTTTGAATAATATAAACTTAATGGTTGATTGTTGTAAACAAATCATAAATATTAATATGCACTCTCCCACATAGCAAATTGGTAACATTATATGCAATGAACTTAGTTTAACAGTAGTTGCCGTTGCATGAATCACCAGTAAAACTATTTACTAATAATCTGAAAAGCAAGTCATGGAAGTGTTATAGGGCACTCACTGGTATAAAAATGTTAATGTACACACATTTAATATATTTTCACAGCTTTTTTGTAACTAAACTAAAAACATAAAACATAATATCCATGCCTCTGTAAAGAAAATACGAGTAATACTAAGAATGAAATTGTTTACTAGGAAATGTGAAGGATAACTTGGCGTTTGATGGGAGTTTGAAGGAAGTATCAGAAATGCTTGGACAAATTCTATAAAATATGGAAGTAAGGGCATTTCAGAGTTGAAATAACTTTCCAGCTGAGATAAATGATACCAGTACTTTGCATTCCTTCAAGAAGGAACTGATACAGCATATGTGGAAAACCTATTCATGGATATAGACTGTATCGAAAGCATTATTTCTTTATTTGTATTCTTAAATGTATTTAATTATTGTAATAGACCTAACTCGCTTCTATTTACGCAAAATCACAGCGAATGCTCTTGCCATGTAAATGCCTCGCACATGACGCTACATAATAATATCCTTCATGTTAGAATACAACCATAACGCATATGCACGGACAATATACCTAGTAAACTAAATAACTTTCTCATCAGTGTATAACTACCTGCGAAACTAGTGCGAGACGCTTCACATCTAAGCCTAGCGCAATTTATTAACAGACACATCGATAGAAACACCATCGGGGAACTGGACAATAGACAGCTTAATCGAATAGGGTAGTTATTGCTCTAGTTCGTGGTATCCATAGCCTCTAAAACTAATCTACAACATAAATAATAACGAAAAGTCTGTTCACGGGGTGAAAGTACTCCATGGGGATTACTGTAAGTACTTAGGCGTTAATATAAGGCAAGATATTCACTGTAGTAATCACATTATTGAAACTGTAAATAACGATTACATATTTTAAAAACATTTAAATCTATTTAAGTCTTTAGGCTTTTTGTATCGTTAAAATACCAGCGTTTCACCCCAGTGTAGCAATGGGCTCATCAGTTAGAATGCTACAACTTTCCAAGACGCTGGCGCTAGTGCGCCGTTCCATGCCTCAAGTCTCAGACAGAATCCGGACGGGCCGATTCTGTTGAGGATTTTAGCCCTCAGACCTGTGGTGGTCTTGGGTGCTATTTCATATCATGATTATCTGAAAGTGCATTGATGTGAGGTGAGGGGGACCTGTTGGAACGGATTCGGAACTGGTCAGAATGTGACCTGCGCCCTTTTGGGGGGCGACTAATCTAGGATGACCTTGGGTCGCTAAGAGCAGAGGTTAAAGCCAGGGAGTAAAGAATACAGGGAGATGCCTTGGAGCTCTGAGAGTGAAGCCCAATGACAGTGGTCTAGAAAGGGAGCGTGGTTCGAAATAAGCGCGACAGGGCATGCTGGTTTTTGATAGTCAAATCTATCACAGCTCATTTTAGTGAATACGGTGAACGCAAATTGTAATTGCGGGATTTTTCAGATGCAAACACTGTACGACACGCTAAAACGTAAAAGAGATACTAATATTTAGTTGATGTTCTAGCTCTTACAATGTCGTGTTGTGCATACGGTTGCGCGAATTGGAAATCCAAAAAAAAAAAAAAAAAAAAAAAAAAAATTCGTAAGTAACATTTCACAGGTAAGATTCTAAATATGGCTTGTAATATGAAGTACAGTATATTATATTACCTCCATTGTTATTGTGCTAGTATTTCGGAGTCTCAGAAGCACCCTCCACTTTTAGTAAGGTTAGACTTGTTTATCGTCAATTTTTCCTGAGGTTTCCTGTTCATGAATAAAGGAGAGCAGAGTGGATTAAGACCATCAGAAGGGAAAATTGGATACCTTCTCCTTACACCAGAATATGTTCAGCACATTTCAAACCGGAATTGTTTGATCGGTCCATGAAGAAAGTTGTTTTGAAGGAGAATGCTACGGGCTTTACGTCGCGCCGACACAGATAGGTCTTATGGCGACGATGGGATAGGAAAGGCCTAGGAGTTGGATGGAAGCGGCCGTGGCCTTAATTAAGGTACAGCCCCAGCATTTGCCTGGTGTGAAAATGGGAAACCACGGGAAACCATTTTCAGGGCTGCCGATAGTGGGATTCGAACCTACTATCTCCCGGATGCAAGCTCACAGCCGCGCGCCTCTACGCGCACGGCCAACTCGCCCGGTGAAGGAGAATGCAGTACCTAATATTTTTGAAGCATTGCCTTCTTACCTACAGAATTAGAGCACTCGAAACCTAGGGAGTTTTTTCGTTTCCACGGCCTTCGCCATTGTCTTCCTGTGGCCGATACCTTCATTTCCATTTTTCCTCCTAATTAGTGTTAATAGAGCATGATTGACCAGTTGTACTTCCTCTTAAAACAATAATCACTACCACCACCTCTAAAATATATATCCCCTATGGGTGAGGATGGTAGAATAAGGCTCAAGGTATCCCTTGCCTCTCGTAAAAGTCCCTGTGGAGGTGAACAACACCCACGTATGCCCTGCTTTCGTAAGAGGTGACCGAAAAGGGCCCCAGGAGCTTTCAGTTTACGAGCTGGGACCTGGCATTGCTTCCACTTTCTTGTGCCAGGCTAATTTTAATCTATCATGTCCCACCTCCGATGGTCAACTCTTGTTCTTTTCCGACCTCGAGGCTGTAAGAGGATTTGAGGGCTAGGGGATCTTTCATTTTCTCGCCTTTTATGACCCTTGTCTTTCTTTGTCCGATATCTTCATTTCTCTCTGATTAGTGTTAATACAGGATGGTTGCCTAGTCGTACTCCCTTTTAAAACTCATCACCACCACGTGTCATAAAAGGCGGTGAAGGGGCCTAAGCGGCTCTTACCTTCGGAGTGCGGTTTGGCGTCCACGTTGCCTAAGGGGGTCTTGACTTTGGAATGTGGTTTGGCGTCCAAGGGGCACTTACCTGAGTCCTGCATTGTTTCCACTTGTGTCAGAGGATGGTTAACTTGATTGTTGTACTTCCTATTAAAAAATAATCACCTCCACCACCACTCCAAAATATGTAGTAAGCAATGTTGCTATGCCCAGTTTGGTGATTTATTGCGCATTCCCGTAAAGCATTCAGATTGGGGTATGCCATTAGTAATAGCCTATCTTTACTGATATCTGGTGAAGATTTGCACCTCCTGGTTTTAAGAGTAGATTTAAGGCTACGGGTCATGAGAAACCCTTCGTTAGAGCTTAGTAAAAAAAGCATTAATAGGGGTGTTTGCCATAAAATTTTGTTACAGTTAATTGCCGTGTTATTTTGAAAACGATTGTACTTAATTGAGTGATTCGAAGTTTCTCTACTCCCGAGAATCCACTACGTAAGAATTGCCATGTTTTGCTAACCATGGGGGGCGTGACCGTTTGCTTCAAGCGATAGCCACAGAGAGTAGAGTAGTGGGCAGCTCCCTGTATTCTTTACTCCCTGGCTAAGGGTGTCACAATTGCTCTACGTAGTGACGAGAGCATTGGGCTTGCGGATTAGTCCAGAATAGAATTTCCGGGACGTCTTCTTTATTCCGGTTGTAATCTCCTGATGGATGTCCCGATTCTGTTCAAACAATTGTGCACCTGAGATGGGACGCGGCCACCACTGCAAGCCTCCTATGTAGGACAATGCAGTGACGGTGCGTGCGCCAACACTTGTAGAAATGCCTGCCTTTGGCCTATATAAAAAGGTAAGGTTCCTAGAGTGTTGATACAAAGACAGTAAAGGGTACTTATCTACGTATATGTACATTGTTCAACGGACTGACTATAGGTACAAATGGTGGCTTAGTTCTCGCTTTTGTTCTCCCACTGTTTTCATTGTTGTTGTTGTTGTTGTTGTTGTTGCAAATATGGAGTCTTCCAGTACTATTTTGTGTGTGTATCATAATATGTATATTTTGATGTGTTGATGAGGTGCTCATGCACGTATCTTATTGAGAATATAGTTAGTTATTTTAGAATCAATGGAGTTATTGATGAACCTAGGCGCAGTTCCTACCCATTTAGTCGTTTCCAGAAGGTTAGGTAAGGCCTGAAGCAGATGTACCAGTACGCAGCTTTTATGTACACGCCCTGGGAGAGAAAGAATTATTATCATGCTCTATCAAAATTCGAGGGATCCATTCTGGTGAACTCTGGAGCCCATACTACCGATATCAGCTGATGATCTTCTAAAATTATACGATTTATCCATTTGTACATAACTTACTTGAGTTCGTGCCAATACAAAAGCTACCCTAACCAGAGCCCCTTACTCTCAACTGATGACCTTCTGGAATTATAGGATGAAGATATTAAATAATTACCGTAATTAATTCACTCATTCACTGATTCATTCATTCATTATTCACTTGATGTTTTTATCATTGTAGAAGCCACCCTAACCAAAGAAGTACTTATGATGTCAGAACATACCATGAGTCTTCCATCCATTCAATTATACACTTACTGAATGTGCGTTTGAATATCGGTCAAAACATGAGGAATTGTACATCAACATTTAAAATAAAGATATATTGTAGGTTAATTGTGGATCTGAAAAGTTTAAAGTTGCAAGTAAAGTCTGGTTTCCCAATTTCTCTCATTTGCAGATGTTTCTTAATTATACAATGATGACATTGAACAATGCATTAATTTGTGACTTATTTGATGTTCTTACCAAAATAAAAGCTACGCCAATCAGGCATCGTACAAAAACGTAGTGAAAATATGACGCTGGAACGTTCCGAGATTCTTTTCTTCATTACATTACATCGTTCATGTGCACGTAACGTAAAACCATTTTCAAACAAACAGTAGAGCAGAAATGTTCCAATCCTCAGTAACATACAGCTACCCTCGGACGACACACAGAAGCAATGCGAGAACCTGCCTTGGATGATTATTCGCACACAATGTCAGTACTTCAGCATTCTATCTGCAATGCAGATGTGTGTGATTCAATCAACTTCACGTCTCTTCTACATTCGTATTACATCATATATCTCATCGCAGACTGCTTTAATTTTCATTTTAAAATTTCGTGGGACACTTTCTTCCGACTTGAAAACGTACGACGACATTTCAATATTAAAAAAATCTTCCCAAATTGACTTTTGGTGGAACATTAAATATTCATCAGTAAGAGGAGGGAGTCTTCTCGATAGGGTAGCATTAAGTATGGAAATATCTCGCCCAACATTCTTCGTAACGGCAGGTTCAGCTTTATCATAACAATCTCACATGCAAGACCCTTGCAAAATCTCGTATTGTTATAGAAAAGCATCTGAATATTTTTTAGAGTTCGGTAAGTTAAAATGTATATGTGATGATGAGGTACAAGTCGACAACTTGTGTGAGTATGTATGTATGTATGTATGTATGTATGTATGTATGTATGTATGTATGTATGTATGTATGTATGTATGTACACTGACTGACAGAGCAAATGCAACACCAAGGAGGAGTGGTTCGAAAGGGATGAAAGTTGGGGAAAAAACAGAGTCGGCACGGAAGAATAATTGATGTTTATTTCAAACCGATATACAGGTTACACAATGCGCACGGCATCGACTCAGTAGGATGTAGGACCACCGCGAGCGGCGATGCACGCAGAAACACGTCGAGGTACAGAGTCAATAAGAGTGCGGATGGTGTCCTGAGGGACAACCATTTGCCACAGTTGGTCGTCCGTACGAGGCTGGGGCAGAGTTTGCAAACGGCGTCCAGTGAGATCCCACACGTGTTCGATTCGTGAGAGATCCGGAGAGTACGCTGGCCACGGAAGCATCTGTACACCTCGTAGAGCCTGTTGGGAGATGCGAGCAGTGTGTGGGCGGGCATTATCCTGCTGAAACAGAGCATTGGGCAGCCCCTGAAGGTACGGGAGTGCCACCGGCCGCAGCACATGCTGCACGTAGCGGTGGGCATTGAACGTGCCTTGAATACGCACTAGAGGTGACGTGGAATCATACACAATAGCGCCCCAAACCATGATGCCGCGTTGTCTAGCGGTAGGGCGCTCCACAGTTACTGCCGGATTTGACCTTTCTCCACGCCGACGCCACACTCGTCTGCGGTGACTATCACTGACAGAACAGAAGCGTGACTCATCGGAGAACACGACGTTCCACCATTCCCTCATCCAAGTCGCTCTAGCCCGGCACCATGCCAGGCGTGCACGTCTATGCTGTGGAGTCAATGGTAGTCTTCTGAGCGGACGCCGGGAGTGCAGGCCTCCTTCAACCAATCGACGGGAAATTGTTCTGGTCGATATTGGAACAGCCAGGGTGTCTTGCACATGCTGAAGAATGGCGGTTGACGTGGCGTGCGGGGCTGCCACCGCTTGGCGGCGGATGCGCCGATCCTCGCGTGCTGACGTCACTCGGGCTGCGCCTGGACCCCTCGCATGTGCCACATGTCCCTGCGTCAACCATCTTCGCCACAGGCGCTGCACCGTGGACACATCCCTATGGGTATCGGCTGCGATTTGACGAAGCGACCAACCTGCCCTTCTCAGCCCGATCACCATACCCCTCGTAAAGTCGTCTGTTTGCTGGAAATGCCTCCGTTGACGGCGGCCTGGCATTCTTAGCCATACACGTGTCCTGTGGCACACGACAACACGTTCTACAATGACTGTCGGCTGAGAAATCACGGTACGAAGTGGACCATTCGCCAACGCCGTGTCCCATTTATCGTTCGCTACGTGCGCAGCACAGCGGCACATTTCACATCATGAGCATACCTCAGTGACGTCAGTCTACCCTGCAATTGGCATAAAGTTCTGACCACTCCTTCTTGGTGTTGCATTTGCTCTGTCAGTCAGTGTATGTATGTATGTGTGCGTATGTATGTATGTATGTATGTATGTATGTATGTATGTATGTATGTATGTAATGTATTAAATGTATTAAATAAAGTTTAAATAATATAAACACAGGCTGATTTAAAGGAATGAGTATTAATTGTCCATATCAAATATGAAGCTCTTTAATATTGCATTGAGCTTAACAGCATGGAATACTCTTTGAAGTTGGCTTATTTTTCTTTGGGGGTATTTGGGGTAAGTAATTGATTTACTTTCCAATTTTTAAAAAAATATTACTCTCACCAAAGTTATAAAATCTCATCTCAACTATTCAAAGCACGTTTACACTAGCTAACTTTAGCTTGGAGGGATAAAACCAGTTAATACGTAAGCCAAAAAAAATTTTCTCTATTTCTTTTCTTGTAAATTAAACGTATTTAGCCGGGAAATGTGAGCATGCGCGACAGATCTATAACGTAGCAATCATATACTGGCCGGACAAGTCCCGCCTGGTGTCAGTAGCGCAGCAGCAGTGGCTCGAAGTGGCGGCTCGTATTCTTTCTCTCGCCGCCTGCGAGGTTCGGTCTGTGATAAAGTTTCTAAGGAAATTGGGATCGACCATTCAAAACAAGAGGCGTGGAATGTTCAGTGCAGGTGTTATGCTGACCCATGGCAATGCTCGCCCACATACGGCTCGGCGCTCAGCATTTGTTCTGCAGGAGTTCGGCTGGGAGGTGTTTGATCGTCCACCGTACAGTCCTGATCTTGCTCCCAGCGATTTTCATATTTTCTCGCACCTCATGAAATTCCAGTCCTTCTGTCAGCATTTTCACGTGGACGAAGAGATGAAGGCGAATGTCACACGCTGGTTCCATTCCCAGGTGGCAGACTTCTGCGACACTGGTATACAAAAGTTGATTCCGCGATATGACAAATGTCTCAATTCTGATGGTGATCATGTCGAGAAATAGCTCCAGCATTGCTTTATCGGGTGCCGATAAAGTTCTTCATGTAACTGTATTTTTAAATAGGGAATTCACTTCTGGATGGTACTGCATTGCGACTAACAAACCTGGGAAACAATAACGGACGACACACAATAAATATACAGCTGGCTTCATCCTGCTAAAACTCGTTCGAAGGCACTCGGGTGATAGACACAATAAATAACAATATATAGAATAATCATAAATAATTTCAAATACAAGAATGTATTTCCATAAACGAAAATAATAAGAATTACCTGGTCATTAAATGACGCGATAAATCCACTTTCCAGTACGTACGTTGATATTAATTATCTTCCGCAGATGACACACTCGTCTTAACGTAAATCTGCATAATCGAAATATCCTTACTGAAGATCAAGGTAACACAACAAGTATACATATACGGTAAACACAGCATAACTTGACTGGGATTGGTCGGTCCAACTACGGGTGTAAGTAAAACTGACTCTAATTCCACCCGGGTAAACAAAAACTCGGACATGCCCCAACTAGAGTATTGTTCTAGAGTATGGAACACTCACCAGGATTACTTGATTCGAGAACTGGAAAAATCCAAAGAACAGCGCTCGATTTGTTCTGGGTGGTTTCCTACAAGAGCAGTGTTACGAAAATTTGCAATGTTTGGGCTGGGAAGACTTGGGAAAAAGGAGACGAGCTGCTCGACTAAGTGGTACGGTAGTTCCGAGCTGTCAGTGAAGAGATGACGTGAAATGACATTAGTAGATGAATACGTTTGAGTGGTGTTTTTGAAAGTAGGAAAGATCACAATATGAAAACAAAGTTAGAATTCAAGAGGACAAATTGAGGCAAATACTATATTAGTTTATAGAAAGAGTAGTGATCGGAATAATTTACCAAGAGAGAGACGTTCAATAAATTTCCAAATTATTTGCAATCATTTAAGAAAGACTAGGTAAACAAAAGATAGGGTATCTGCCACCTGGGTGACTGCCTTAAGTGCATACCAGTGGTGATTGATTGATTGATTGATTGATTGATTGATTGATTGATTGATTGATTGATTGATTGATTGATTGATTGATTGATTGATTGATTGATTGATTGATTGATTGATTGATTGATTGATTGATTGATTGATTGATTGATTGATTGATTGATTGATTGATTGATTGATTGATTGATTGATTGATTGATTGATTGATTGATTGATTGATTGATTGATTGATTGATTGATTGATTGATTGATTGATTGATTGATTGATTGATTGATTGATTGATTGATTGATTGATTGATTGATTGATTGATTGATTGATTGATTGATTGATTGATTGATTGATTGATTGATTGATTGATTGATTGATTGATTGATTGATTGATTGATTGATTGATTGATTGATTGATTGATTGATTGATTGATTGATTGATTGATTGATTGAAAACGTTCTGACGCTTACTGATTGTTGTTCCCAGTTTTTCCAAGAAAATACACAGTTTTTTAAGAAGGCACCTACGTTCTGCACTATCTTTCAAATCGGCTGCCATTAGGTCTATCGTTAAGTTGAAGGTGTATTTACTCGTTTCATGGTGCCATCAGGCTGATTTGCTGGGAAAATCTTCACCGAATTTATTGCAGCGATATCAAGTAAGTAATCCGTCATTTCTGCAGAGTTTGCCTGGTTTCTTGGTGAGTCTCGATAGTATCGTGCATTGCTGATAACAATAACACAACTTTCTTTCTTCCTGTGACCACAGAAATCAAGGTATTGTTAACCTGGCCTGCAGATTGATACTTTCCAGGAACCATATGCTTATTTTCAGTCACAAACTCACGATGAATCTCCTTTTAATTTCTCCTCAGGGTGCCTACAAATGTCAGACTACTTCCGGTAAGTACTCAGCAAGTGGGTCAGCAGTTAGGTTCAGATTTGTACGTTTCATTGAATCAGTCAATCTTTTCACTACATCAATAGGCTTGTTGGAGGTTACATATAAAGCCTCCATTTTTTTTAGAAGTTGCTTTACGTCGGACTGACACAGATAGGTCTTATGGCGACGATGGGACCGAAAAGGACTAGGAGCTAGGAGTAGGAAGGAAGCGGCCGTGGCCTTAATTAAGGTACAATCCCAGCATTTGCCTGGTGTGAAAATGGGAAACCAGGAAAACTATCTTCAGGGCTGCCGACAGTGGGGTTCCAACCTACTATCTCCCGAATACTGGATACTGGCCGCACTTAAGCGACTGCAGCTATCGAGCTCACCTAAAGCCAAGGCTTTTCCTTCCCACAATATATCTCCAAGGTGTAAGTATAAAATATACGGGAGTCTCACAACGCATAAATTTTTTAGCCGTATTTTGTCGGGTTTTTGGGCCACTGTTTGTATATAACCGCAACGATCGCACTATGTAATCAACATTTCATGAACTGTCACAAACTCACTAGGATTAAATAGTTCCTGTTATAGGGACCAGTTTGTCGTACGCCGGATGGCCACTGCTTGTATTCATATCATCCAACCGAAGGCACCTCAACAGAAATCGAAAACGATTTTCAATGAAATTGGCACGAAGAATTGTTAATACAGTCTCATTATTATTGAAACGTTCTGACAAATTACTTCGGTTTCCTTTTTTTCACAGCCATCGGAGACAGATCGCCAAAATACAGCTCGTATTTCTGACCATGCATTTTCACTGTAGTCCCTCTCCCGACCTTGAGGATGTTCCACTCTTTTCTTAGCAACGGCTGGCTCGGTGAGGAAAGCAACGGGAAACTACCTCACTCCTCATTTCACTAGTACACCTCTTCAGTGACGCCTAGGCTATTTATGACAGCTGTTGGCGGAGCTGCAGAGGATCAAACCAGCCTTCGGGCTGAATACCCAACATACATATTGGTAGCCTATATTTGGCAATATCATCAATCATGTCCTCACTTATGATTTACCGAGCTCAATAACTGCAGTCGCGTAAGTGCGGCCAGTATCCAGTATTCGGGAGATAGTGGGTTCAAACCTCACTGTCGGCAGCCCTGAAGATGGTTTTCCGTAATTTCCTATTTTCACACCAGGAAAATGCTGGGGCTGTACCTTAATTAAGGCCGGACGCTTCCCTCCCAGTCCTAGCTCTTTCCTGTCCCATCGTCGCCATAAGACCGCTCTGTGTCGGTGCAACGTAAAGCCAATAACAAAAAAAAGCACTTATGATTTGAAGAACCAGGGGAAGATTTTGTTTTCGAACTTGTAGCAGAAGGTTTATTTGCCCACAACGTTTCGCCATCTTTTGCAATGGAGAAACAAACTGTGTCGACGACTTAGTCGTCCTCTTCTTTCACGTCATAGTCACTGCTAAGCCCGTCTTCTTCAATTCGCTGAGTCTCAAAATCTAAGTCATTTAGATGGTTGATTTCATTCTCTTCTCCATCTTCATCTACGTCCTCTAGATCTTGGAGAATTCGTAGAATGTCGACATGTTGACAGTATCTGGCCCTGTTGGGAAGATTTTCTTTAAACTATTTATTTTCTATGGTAAGTACGTTTTGTTTGAATATACCTGAGATTTGAAAATATTTCCTCATGAAGAACAAAATTAGTAATTTCTTAAAATATTCTAATAAACTTAAAATATGTGCCTTCATTTTTGCTTATTGAATCAGCGTGCTCCAAGGCGGTTGTGTGGCCGTCAGTACGATCCTCTAGCACTTCTTCGAGACTGAATTCCCCCGAACCGCCGCGACTATTGAAGGCCAAATGTGTACAGCATCTAGTGGCAAGATAGGCAACTAGAGAACTCGGTGGTCCCACTTAGTTTCACAGATCCGTTAAGGTATAGCGAGTTGTGTTTTAAATTGGCGCCCAATTTGCCGCTCACGCGAGCGCTAGAATGCGAGCTCACAGCTACGCGATCCTAACTGCAGGACCCACTCGCTCGGTGGAAGACGAAATAGGATTATATTTCCACATTTTATTTTTTTATAAATCTACCTAACATCACATATAACAATAATAATAATAAATAATACTAGAACAAATTTCCGTTGTTCAAATCTCGGTCACTCCATGTGAGGTTTGTGCTGAATAAAGCGGAGGCGGGACAGGATTTTTTCCAGGTACTCCGGTTTTCCCTGTCATCATTCATTCTAGCAACACTCTCCAATATCATTTTATTTCATCTACCATTCATTAATCAGTGCCCCGGAGGAGTGCGACGGGCTTCGGCAGCCGGCAAAATTCCTATCTTCGCCGCAAGATGGGGGCTTCATTCATTTCATTCCTGAACCGGTCGAATGACTGGAAACAGTCTGTGGATTTCCATTTTCACTAGAACAAATTTTCAAATTAACAGACTACGGCAGTTATAAGCAAAGAAATGAAATGTAAATACCAAAAAATAGTTTTGATTTGCGGCGCATGGAATGCGTTTACATGTGGATGAATATAAATGGAGCATCAGTGCCCTAATTGATGCCTTTAGTGATCCGAGGGCAACGACGTGGATGACATCTTCCCTGATTCTGAATTTCCCGCAGAAGTTCCCATGCCTCTGGCTCCGCCTATAAGGCTTTTTTCCTTACTGTTTGCTTTACGTCACACAGACACAGATAGGTCTTATTGCTACGATGGGATAAATAAGGGCTGAGAGTGGGAAGGAAGTGGCCATGGCCTTAATTAAGGTACAGCTCCAGCATTTTCCTGGTGTGAAAATGGGGAACCACGGAAAACCCTCTTCAGGGCTGCCGATAGTCGGGTTCGAACGCACTATCTCTCGGACGCAAGCTCACAGCTGCGCGCTCCTAACCGCACGGCCAACCCGCCCGGTGTCTTCAAGTTCAACAAATTTTTCTTGAGGTGACATTTATTAAGATAGAAGAGGATGCACGTACTGTATCTCTTCCTTTTCTCTTTGTCGACTTCTTTTTCAGTCCGTAACATTATGGTTGGATCAATTATATAGCAGCATTCATTTTTCCTTAAGCTGAAGGTAATGATGTCAACGAGTGGTGCCAGTGGCGGAGATTATCTTTAATTCACAGCCATTCAGGAATATTCAAGCTGTTGGCCAGGGTGAAACGATTGGTGTAATGTCTGGCATTTGCATCATGATTTCATTGGGAGTGTACTGACCTAAGACGTGATGGGGAGTTTCGATCTCCTTACCTCTTGCTCCACATACATATCAAAAGAAGACAGGGGACCAACTTCGATTTACATCGCACTTTTCTGGATATCGAAGATGAATATTCTTCCTTTGTGCTTTATTCAAATCACCGTCTAAAGCTCGAAGATCTTGAACAAATCAACGTTATCAAATCCAGTTTCCATATCTACAAACGCTGTATGTGAGAGCTTGTTCTTCTTCAGTCCGTCTTCCAAGATCAGACGTAAGATCAATTACTCCAAGTATTCCTACATTTCTTTGGAATTCTAAGTTATATCACAATTCGAATTCAAATTGCCATTCCATTAATTTGTACTGTAAATACATTGAGTAAACATTTTAGACGAATTAGATACTCCGGCACCGCATTCTAGTGATATCGAGCTTGTATCTTACCCAGAGAAAATTGCCGGTCATGTCAGGGATTTTTACTCTGCTCTGAGAGCTAGTTTGTGTTCCGTTCAGGCTACGTGAGAACAGTTGAAGAGCTATCTGACGAAGTGACAGAGTCCCTCGTCTAGAAAGCCAAAAATTCCAACGGAGAGGATTCGCCCCTCATCATCTGCAGGCTTTCGGGATGAGCAGCTGTTGCTTGGTAGGCCAATGCCCATCATAACTCTAGCGTCATGAAATTTGTTTCTGTTTGTGATACTAAACTTATGGCGATGTAGGTTTTACACTTAACAGCAGCTACCTCTGTAAAACCAGCAACCATTTGTTAAATATTTCTGGTCCCCAAGGGCTCTGAACTTTGGAGCGTGGGTTGGCGATCACGGGGCCCTTAGCTGAGTACTGGCATTGTTTCCACTTACTGGTGCCAGGCTCCTCACTTTCATCTATCCTATCCGACCTCTCTTGGTCAACTCTTGTTCTTTTCCGACCCCGACCCTATTAGTTTTGCGAGGGCTAGGGAGTCTTTGATTTTCACTCCCTTCGTGGCCCTTGTCTTCCTTTGGCCGATATATTCATTTTTCGAAGTGTCAGACCCCTTTCATTTTTTCCTCTGATTAGTCTTATATAGAGGATGGTTGCCTAGTTGTACTTCCTCTTAAACAATAATCACCACCACCACCTTAAATATTTCTGTCCATGTTGTCATGCTTGGTGCTCATGGTACAATAACCAAATTTGTTGTCATAAACCGGATGGTGAAAACCTCAGCCGGCTATGGATTTATAACTTCGTTGCAACCACAATGAGCACCTAACTTCTAAACCAATGTCATCTTCGTGGAGCTTGCATTTCTGTCTGCTTTTCATGTCCTTTACGAGGTATTTATTTTTGTTTAGTACCTTTAGTCCTCATTGCAAACAGTGTATAGGAGGAGGTAGTGATGATTATGTAATAATAATAATAATAATAATAATAATAATAATAATAATAATAATAAATACCCATTCCCGAATTCGGCAAGAAATATGCTAAAAGTGCTGTAAATAAAACTCAAATAGCAGAAAGGTATTTAATGTGTAGCAATGTCGTAAAGATCGAAATTGGAGTAAATTAACATTAAATGACAAAGAAATAGAGATTTTCTAACTCTTATTTTAATAAATTATTATAGAACAATTCATTGAAAAATTTCACAGTAGAGTACTTTGTTGGTTCTAATGGAGCCGCCTGTGGTGACTCCTGGTCTTTTCCTGGAGCAATAAAAATTCGTACACCATTCGAAAAACAGGAGCAGTTCATGGCAACAATGAGCTCGCCGTGCGGGGTGGGAGATAATTGCCCACCCAAAAGAGAGAGACTGGCTCTGTGGGGAACTGACAGTCATCTCGATGGCCAACAATGGAGACACACACGCAAACAATCAAAAGAATCAAAACGTGTCTGCCATACGCTTTCCGCCCTCAACGTCACGAAGTCTGCATTAGTTTGCTAAGAGTTGCGTGAATATTTGTGGCCTCGACGGACTCCTTTCTGAGAAGGGGCCCCGACGAAACTTTTGTTGGCACATTGAGCGGGAGTACTGAATCACTATATAAATTTTGGTGGATATTGGACAATTCCTCCGGGACTTATTAAAGGAAGAATGATCGCCGTTATTGCTAAGAGGCCCCTGCGGACGCATAATGATTGCGATTAGCGGCGTCTGGCTAAAATTGTCCGTGGGAACGGACAAGCCACACTGGCTCAGATCACATCCATAATCAATGCAGGAGTTGCCGGACGCATATCCAGTAAAACAGAGCAGCGTTCTTTAACGTCAGTGGGATATGGGGACAGAAGACTTACCGGAGTGCACAGAGTGTCAGCTGGCCGTGTGACGTGTATAATTGGACTTTGGAGGACTGGTGACATGTATCTCGGTGCGATGAATCACTGTTCCAGTAGTTTTGAACTGATGGTAGGGTTTGGTTATGGCGGAAGTCCCATGAAGCCATGGACCCGAATTGTAAACAAATCATCATACAGGCTGGTGACAGTTTCCATAATGGTGTCGGGTGTGTTCACGTGGTATGGGCTGGATCCACTGATCCACCTGAACTGGTCGCTCGCCATTGACTGCTACTTTGAACTTCCTGGTAACCGACTGCACCCCTTCATGGACTTCACGTACCCGTACCACGATGCGATATTACAGCAGGATAATGCACCTTATGGTGGAGCCACGTTTTCTTAGAATAGGTTCGAGGAGCTTTCTGGAGAATTTCAACGACTGCTGTAGCCACCTCGTTCACCTGATATGAGCTCTGTTGAGCACTTATAGGGCGTGGGGTGAGATTCATTCACATCTAAGACCCTGCACCTACAAAAAATTAGGTGGCTGCTGGTAGCTGTCCAAACGGCATGGATCAGAACCTCTTCGGGGGTGTGTTTTCCACTTGCGGAAACGACGCTACGGCGAGTCGCTTCAATTGGCCGAGCTGGAAGAGGGCCTACATTATACTATACCCCCGTCCCATGTCTTTTGGCAAGTCAGTGTATATTAAGAGTGTCATGTGACGAACTTATTTGACTATTTCAGTCACATTACATCGCTTTCGTAGCCGGTTTCGCAGCCTCACATATTATATAGTTCCTCGATTGACACCTCAGCGTTGACACCCCGCTTTAATCCTCAAACCAGAAAGTCCTTGGATGAAGTGAGATTTGATTTTGGTCCTCCTGAAGAACATGGAAACACCTCGACTCAACAGTCTCCAGTAGTGGAAACTTGACCAAGGGTATGAAGAGGAGGAATTGCAGTGGTAAATAAGGCAATGTTGCAACTTAACTAACACCTGGAATTACCACTCCCTTTACATCTCACTGAACACATGGCTAGACCAAACACACATCTTCTTTTACGGAGCTGAAAGGTGCACTGTCAACACACTTCAAGAAATGAAAATATATGCATTCAAAATGTGATGCTGAAAACAAATGTTACGATTTCCTGGACAGAATATTGAACACATGTGTCCATTTTACAAGAGAGAAGGATCGTTTACAAGTTTCTTTACGTCGCAGCAATACAGATAGGTCTTATGGCGACGTTGGGATAGGAAAGGGCTAGGAGTGGATAGGAAGCAGCCGTGGCCTTAACTAAGGTACAGCCCCAGCATTTGCCTGATGTGAAAATGGAAACCACGTAAAACTAACTTCAGGACTGCCGGCAGTGAAGTTCGAACTCACTATATCCCGATTACTGGATACTGGCCGTACTTAAGCGACTGCAGCTATCAAACTCGGCCCGAGAAGAATATGTTTAACACATGCCTTCAAGACAAACTGCAGTTAATTGGTCGCATTGCTCGTAGAGGAACAAAAACTTCTGAGAACATTTGAAACATCGCCATATTCCAGGACAAAACCTCAGGAAAGGGATAAATTACGATGGAGTGATGTAATCAAGAGTGTCATTGGTCTTGTGGTCAATTCTGCTTCCAAGAGAGCACGAGAGAACGAACAGCATGGAGGTCCTTCACAAAGAGTGTTGTAGAGTATCGCAACCCTCAGACATGACGGAACGACCGAAGCAGACAGAGCATTCTAGTTTCAGAATTTAATATACGTGTAGTGCTACCAGGCTGATTAGCTCAGTTGGTAGAGTGCTTGCCTTCTGATTCCATGTTGGTGGGTTCAATTCCGATGAAGGTGTTCAAATATGCCTGCATCTTGTCGGATGATTTACTGATGCTTAAAATACCTCATGTGAGACAAAACTTGGCGGCTCCAAAAACCGTAATATTAGTCAGTAGGACGTAAGAGTATTATTATTATTATTATTATTATTATTATTATTATTATTATTATTATTATTATTATTATTATTATTATTATTATTTAGTTCTGGCTCTAAAAATGTTAAAAATGATCTTGGGTTCCAATTACTTATAACGCCCTAGGTCACTTCTCACCAATCACAGTTGTTGAATGTCTTGTATCATTTTCCTTGTTTCCTTCCCCATCCCCCCCATCCACCCCCCATACAAAATATTAAAGCAATTTCCTTTGCTACGGAGGAAGGAGTATTACAAAAGTAGGAACCCCTGGATGTATACACTATATTCCTACACAAAAAGCAGTATTGAGTGAAGGATAGCATGTCGTGATCTCACATAATCCGCTAGCTTTGCTGCTCTCTACAGAAGTATTTCTTTCGTACTGTAATTTACACGATAATAGAACATGCTGTGATGATATCTAAAATCACTGACAAGCGCCACACAATCGAACCGTCAAGTCTCGGTGAAAGGAAGTTCTTCACCCTAACGACATATTTAACATAACAATCAAGTGCAGGGTTTGTGAAAGTCCCATATGAGGGCTGTCACCCACACTCTAGAAAAAGAACCCCGACAATTTTCCGCATGTAACCTGGGAGACGCGCTTTGTGATGCCGGAGATTCCATGAGGACAGTCATAGGATGTTTCAACAGCGGCTAAAGGACAGTAAAAGTACTCACTTCCTGCTGATGCCACTAGAATCATGGAGGCAGGCTTGAAATAAATATAAATTAAACAATACGTTCTCTATGCCTCACGTCTGTTGGGAAGTAAACTAAGAGGACTGAATATCGAGTATGGAATAAAATCTGGAACATGTCGGTCATTTCAAGTACTTGGGATGTGTATTCTCCAAAGGTAGTAGGCTAATATCACACTGGATACTGAATCAAGGAGTAACAAAACTAATGCAGTGACCTCCAAGTTCAAACAACGGTATTATTTAAGAAAGAAGTGCATTCTGGTATGAAATTATCTTCAGTTCAGTCTTTTCTTAGATTTACTTTCCTTTATGGAAGTGAAAGATGTGCGGTAGACACAGGATATCTTTTTAAGGTAGGAACAGCGGCAGGAGGGTACTCAGCATGAGGAGATAACGGCTAAGTTAGGAATTAACTTGAAGATGAATTTTTGCAAATCGGCTTCGGTGGTGAGGTTACGTAATACGGATAGATTACCTAAGAGAATAATGGACTGAAGTAAGGAGGATGAAGGAAGTAAAAGTTGAACAATATGATTTTAAATGTATTCGTATCAGAAGCATATATTTTACATAACATAATGGTATTTAATGACATACATATCAAATAGTGTCTGCCCAGATTTTTTCCAAATCACAGGCATCAGGTGTCTCAGCCATCACGTCCTCCATTTTGTAACTTAAAGGACACTTACAATGAAACTGGTGTGGTTTGGTCTTCACCACATTCACATAGGCTGGATGTGCCAGTAAATCCCCACTTTACCATACTTATTCTTGATCTACTAACCCCAGTGTGAAGCCTGTTCAACGATTTTGAAGTAGACCATTGTTCCTCATGTCTTGCAGGGAGATATTCAGTTGGTAGCATCCAATCAGAAAGTTTAGGATTTCTAATTTTCCATAATCTCAACCTTGTGGATTGACCAGATCCGTTTAGATCTTCGGTTGTATTCAGGTAACTCCTCCTAGACCTCAATCTTCGGTGAGAAGGTTCATATCAGTACAACGGTTGTGCATATGAGGAAAGTGCTTTAGTTCTCTCATTCATGGATGCAACTTCTCTTCTTATATCTGGTGGGGCGATTCCAGCCTAACAGTAGATTCTATCTCGTGGTCTTGGTCTCAAACAGGCATTGATATGTCGACATGTTTCATTTAGAGAAATGTCAACTTGTTTAGCATAAGTGGATTTGTACCAAACAGGGGAGTAACACAGAGCCAGGGCTGTAGTTCTCATCGTCCTTGAATGTGTACCCCAATTGGTTCCACACAACTTGCAAAGGATGTTGTTTCTCGCTGACACTTTCTGCTTGATGTTAATGCAGTGTTGTTTGTAGGTGATATCACGATCCAATGTTACACCTAAATACTTTGGTGTTTGGCAGTGATCTATTTGATATCTTCCCATACTACCTGCAATTTCCTTGACGCCTGCCTGTTATTTAAATGGAAGGCACATAAATGGGTTTTAGATGGGTTAGGCTTCAATTGGTTTACTCTGAAGTAGTAGAATAGTTCAGAAAAAGCCTCTGATAACTTTTCTTCTACAGCCTCAAAGTAGTTTGCTTGAGTAGCAATAGCTCAATCACCCACATATATGAAGCTTCTGGTGCCAACTGGAAGAGGTTGGTCATTCGTATAGATATTGAAGAGCATAGAGGTGAGAATAATGCCTTGTGGCAAACCATTCTTTTGTTTCCTCCATGGACTATTCTGATCTTGAATTTCGAAGAAGAACCTACGATTTTGGAGACGGAAAGAGCCTCCGCGAAGACTGTGTGTTTTACATTCGAGCGTTCCCTGGGCAACGGTGAGGTTTTACACCGGCTGATCTTTCCAATTCAGAAGTAACATCTATTACTATATAACAATATGATGAGGGTTAGACTCAGTTTCTAATGATCTAAGAATATGAAGTGCGGAACTAAACGAGGCCACAGAACTAGTTGTAGTTAGATGTTCGTACATGCGCATAGCTAATACACAGAGGCTTGCAAACTGAACTATGAAAGGCATTACAGTCTCTACTCTAGATGTACAGTATGTACGTCTATAAATCTCAGTTAAGAGATAGTGAAAGAATATTCACGAGTCAAAATTTTTGTTATATTCCAGTAACGCACACATACAGTCCAAGTTCTTCATCCAGTAAGAGAAATCCCCTTAGTAAAGCAGTGGATATATGTAAAACTCCGAAAAATTTCAATAGGGACACTGGCTATCATTTAAGCAATACGTGGTTTTCAGCCATTAAAGATGTATGTATGTAGTTCTCTTTCCTATCCATTGCTATTGTTATTACTTTCGTTTTTTTCCAAATTCGTACTCTCCTCATCACTAAAGTAGTTCATCTACGCTGTGTCATACTTTCACAACCGTTGTTCACTGGTTATTACATGAATATTTTACTTTTTTCACTCTTTTGTCTTCTACTCCACTGTAGTACGTCCTTCTCCCTCCGCCCCTCGCCCCCACCTGACCGACTCATGCACTTATTTAAGTTTTCTTCACTCCTTATTTTCCTTTTACATACTTTTCTTTTCATCTTCATCTCTATTTTATTCCTTTCAGTCTTTCCTTGCACTTGTTTGTTCTACTTGTTGCTTCTACCCAGATTCCTTCAACATCGTTTTTGACTCACCTGATGACCTTACCATCTATTTCGCAACGCACATACGTATTGAACGGGGAACATCTTAACTGGAGTTAAGATGGCGTAGTCAGGTCCCATTCGGAAGGCTAGCGCACAGTGAGCCGTCTGGTGTCGAATGAAAGTACCACTTACAGTAGACCAACTGTAAAGTATTTTCAGATTTAAACCGTAGTTATCAGAGACGTCCTCCTCGTGGAAAGACGTGCCTGCTCTCTTCTGAAGACGTGGAGCAAAGTCTCCGCGAAACGTAAAGAATTTCTCCTTGTTTCCTTTACACTGCAAAAAACTAAAAACTACATTAATATATATATATATATACCCTCAGTTAGTGCTAGCTTGAAGAAAAAGAGGGACAAAGAATACTAACTCTTCACCTAACCTGATATTCGTCAGATTTTATTATGTCACCTTGTAATTTATTTTTATTTTATTTATTTTTTTGCTAGTGGCTTTATGTCGCACCGACAAAGATAGATCTTATGGCGACGATACTCTGGGTTTTAATCTACACAATTGCAATAGAATGTTTAAATACTACCATCTGTAATGTGACGAGACAATGCCAAATTACTTGATTAATTAAACACCTCTTAACCGAACAGCCCGCAATATTCTCAAAACTAGTATGGCACAAGTAGTTGAAACGGTCTACTAGTTGCAAATAAATATTGATCCCTTTCACAAAGGCCGGCTGTGTGGTGCAGTCGCTAAGGAAATCTTGTTCTTTACTCACGATCGCTGTTTCGATCTCCGATACAGTTGATCAGCATTCAAGAATATTTAGTAACGAATAACTCTTCTAATTTAGTTTATAACCACAATAAGAGGCAAATTTCTACCTATTCTACTATTCCTAGTTAGATATGCATATAAGCAAACACAATCCCTTAGGTATGGCTCCAGTAGCGTATCCCGAAATCTCCACCGAGGCATGCAACTAGTAACCATGCAGTAATACAATGTGTTAAGTAAATTTCAATTCTACTCACCCTAATTACATGTAGGTGAACTCGAGCCAAATAGTTTTACTATAAGCTTCTGGATTGATCGTGCGTACACAATTCTTGTTTTCTTTTTTTTAAATGCGTGAGGGAAGGTAGATGTCTCCCGGTTTTAACTATTTGAATCTTTTCATCAAACGAACGGCCAGTAAAGGGCTTTTTAAACTGATTTACAATGATATCCGTTTTAGACTCATCCATCGTTAACACCACATATGCGCAAAATATAATAAAACACCGAAAACGACGAATAGCACAGGAATAGCACACACAGAATGAGCTCACTAAGCAGCAAAACACACAATGAATGAACTCACTAGTTAGCCACAACTCAAGCACTGCAGGTAAGTCACCCCAGTGGCACTGGTCAGTTTCGTCACGTTGAGTTCTCGCTGGGGGGTAATCTGTGGGTTCCGTTCGCTGTAAACTTGGACATGCCGACTTTCTCCAGGTTGCTAAGAGATGGCAGAGGGTAGCACGTGTATGGGGTAACAAAGTCTGACCAAATTTCAATTGCAGTGACATCATTCGGAGGGTTTCAGAACTATGTCTGCCACCGAATGCAATTTTAAGATTGAATGCCTTACATCCTTAACTCCTTTATTTGCTATCTCTTTCTTTCTAGAGTGGAATAGATGGCGAAACTACACCAGCACCACACGTGGTCAAGCAACGGAACTAGTACAGCTGCGCGGAACTTTTGAACTTCTGAGAGATGAAATCGTTAATATTTGACTTGAAACAATCTCAAATCGTACTTCAGACAGTTCTTTGTTATCATAACGCATGCAATGAATGCCTTGCATTCAAGGAGAATACGCCCCTGTATGGCTCCGAATGCTGGGCAAGGAAGAAGAATTACGACCAGCGAATGCACGCTGCAGACATCTGAATACTATGGAAAACTCTGACCGAATGCGTGTGCAATGAGCAGTATCACCACTATCTGTGAGAAACTGGAGGAGAGATAACTCCACTTGTACGACGTGATGAAGACATCCTACACAGGAAACCAGAGGAACATGGTAGCAAACAACTACCTAAAGAAGAAAGATGTCTCAGTAGCCCTCATATGAGAGGTGGCGAACCCTGTTATAAATGCGTGGCCCTCCAATAACTGAAGGCCATTTGATTGAGAAGCAATCGTCTTGGTAGACAGCGGTCCTTTATGTGCTGTGTGTACCACGGGCTTTTTATATCATATTATTCATCAGAGGCTTTCCGGTAGATACTACATTAAAGTGGCTGCATGTATAAATCAATTCTGCTTCGGCCCTTTGGTGTTTTCTGTAGTTCCAGTGCTAATTCGATAGGTTTCATCTCCTTTCTTCTTCTTGGCTGATGCCTATCGAAGTGTATATTTTTATGTAATTTGAAATTGGCGCACTATTCACTGCTATTTTTATTTGCACATGTATAATGTAGACCAAAATTACGTACGCTTACATGGTCTCTCATATGGACTCAGGCAGAACGCACCGTGTTTGTACTCTTCGCTACAGCAGCTGCCTCAGCCGAGCTTACGTCGCGCACGGTCACCCTGCTTTAAGCGTGTGTACAATCTTATACGAAATCTTACCTTATAAACGATGCTGGAAGTGTCGACCTTCCTGGGTTAAACAGGCATTGTATCTGGTAACCACATTCTTGCTGATGCGAGTGAGTTCTGCCACTGCAAAGTTTCTGATTTCATTTGTAATATTTTCCTTCAGTTTCTCCAATGTGTGAGGATTTGTTCGATACACTTTTTCTTTCAGTTCCCACCACAGGTAAAAATCAGACAAGTTTGGATCTAGAAAACGAGGGGGAAATAGACCAGCGTTGATCACTCTGTCTGCGAACACTTCCGATATTGTAAGGATGGAATCTTCTGCTGTATGAGCAGGGACTGAATCTTGTTGAAACCACCCACGCGATTTTTCTTCTTCCATGAATTGATTGAAGAAAAGCCTCAGAATGTCATCTTGGTACCTCTCTGCATATACTGTCATCTCGAAGAAAGTAAACCCAATTATTGGTCTTGCACTAACAGCACACCAAACACCGATCTTCCTGTCATAACGAGCGACTTCATGAACACCATTAGGGTTTTCTGCACATCAATAGCGAGAGTTATAACTGTTCACATTACCATTAATATGAAACCAGAACCAGAACTTTTACATACGAAAATACGGTGTTGCAATGATAACTGTTTCACCATGTTAACAGCTGAAATTCAGACTGGCGACTCATGCTTGCTAGGTCGAATACGTGCAGGCTGCTTACAAGGTCAACTATGCGCGCGACTCCCATACTGCGGCTACCGTAGCGCAGAGTACAAACACCGTACGTTCGGTCTGGGCTTATATGAGAGGCCCTGTATAAGATATGACATACTGCTGTGCTTGGTGCCCGTAACCATTCAAATAAGTTAAACCGTGGCTAAAGTCCCATTAGAGCCTTAAACCGTCCAGCCAGAGCTCATAAATACTGTAGTGTAACGTGGTCGCCATTACGACGCCCTCAACCATATTACTTGTCTTCCTTGGCCTGAACCGCTGCCTTTCAGAACGAGGCTAAATGAACACCGTTCTAGAACGAAAATCAATGGACAGACTGGGAAACGAACCCTCTTCCTCCGTTACCCCTAAACTCTTCCACACTTTGGAGAGGTTAATTTAGATATGCATGTCATAACTGATACACAGCTGTCTGATTATGTGTTGTACTGCTCGCTTCCGTTTACTTACTTTGATATTGGAGGTAGAGTGGCGGAATATTTTTCAGATGGGAAGTATTTTTCTCCTAACATATCAGTTGCAGCCATATATTACAATGAATTATGCTGGGTTGACCTGTGAGACTATCTAATGCTCAGTCTATTGTGTTTCTTCATATTTACGTAGTAATTGAAATATGAAGAAGTATCAGATTGACATCAGCAACTGGAATGTCGTAGCATCTGATGTCGTGACTATTTTTACACTATTAAGCCCTCTGCACCATTACTTATCATCCGTACTTTAAAGTTTTTGTTTAGGAAAGCCCGCGACAACAATGATGAAAATATGATTCCGATAATAGAGGTAACCCTTTCAGACCTGAAAGAAAACTGGAGGTGTGAATTTTTGTTTGTACGTCAAGAACTGACTAAAATGCTGCTCAATACACATATTAATAGTTTATTTTACAAAATAAAAACTAACATCCTAAAAACAGGACCCACACAATTGTGCGTATCAAAATTCAAAACCTCGTTGTATCACGTACGATGGTGTAGCTTCAAAATTTACGTTCACTAACCAATGTACACACTTCATTGAATATATTCCGGTATTCAGTAAAGCTTCTAGATTAATATAAACGCAGTAAATAAATACTTACTTTCGGCACTACTGCTTCCTGCCATCTCGCCGATCAACTGTGCTTTTTAAACTCTTCTTCCTTCGCCCTGGCGGTCAAGCGCATACTAAAATCAATTGAAATGCATGCCACGTGTCCTGCACAATCACTGCAGCCCGGTGTAGCGCCGAAAAAACATCAAATACGGTCAGGGATAACTAAAATACGAACCCGCACAATTGTGCGTACTCGGTCTGAAAGGGGTAAAAGAAAATACCGAGAAAGTTACAGAAGGAATAGACACCAGGTTGTACAACAACTAGGAGCTTCGTGGCAGTTATCATGTGCCAGTATTGTAGCGTAGCTTGTGGTTCTAGAATTGATTTCTTCAGTCATCTGAGACTGTGATACATTTTTAAGTCTTTTATACTCGCCAGCGAGTGATCATGATATGATTGCTTGTTTAGGTGTCATTCGAAGATTATATAGCAAATAACTATAATGAGGAAACTTTTTACCTTGTGTGTTACTAGTATCCACGAAACTGCATGCATTGCGTTCTCATTGTCTGGCAATCCTTAACGTCCCTTATAAATACTTCTATACAGATTTTAGGAGAAAAGGATGTGTCATGTTTACGCGAATTCTTAATAACACTTATATCAATTATCATTATTTACATGTTAAATTAAGAGAACTAAAATTTTCAACTTCAGTGAATTATAGTTATCATTTACGAACGTCATTAATTGATGTCTTAGAATAGAATGAAACTGATTTGAAATACCACAGTCAGTAATTTCGCGAACTGGCCACACAGTATGATGAACTATAGTAAATAAGTGAATCCACAAGATGGTCCTGAGTCAGTTATCTCGTCCCAACTCTAAAATTAGTTGTTGTCCAAGTCAAAAGAGCTAAAAGAAAAGGCTGCACGAGGGACTGTAACTCCAATATCACACTATTATGTCTTCTTCCCAGCTGTTTAACACCGCACTTTTAGAATATCTGCCACCCAAAATAGGAAAGGGCTCTAATTAATACAAAGCCCAGACATTGGCCTGGTGTAAAAAGGGAAAATGGCAATTAACCATCTTCAAGACTATTGATGGTGGGGTTCAAGTCCGTAATCTCGTGAACGCAGTTTTACAGCTGTATGACACATATCACGTTGTTAATTCGCTTGATACGATAGGGTCGTGAACACTGGGTGTTTTATGGATTCCTGTCTTCAGGAAATGTATCCTGTTCGGTGTCAAAGCTTCCCGTAATACTCCTCTAGATGACACTATACAATAATAATAATAAGAAGACTAATTTTGAGCATAATCTCCCGGAAGGGTTAGCACCAATAACAAGGGTTAACAAGTTAGAACTGGCATACCAAATGACTAAGAACACATACAACAAGATTGCCTCTCTCGCAATACCAATCTCAGACACTATCATGCAGTCATCTACCCTTTTACTCTGCGCGGATTTGACTCTCTGATCATCAATAGGAAAGGTCTGACAGATTAACTGAGGGTCAAGGAGAGAATGATAGTAAGAAATATACTGGAACCATTCAACGAAAACGGCAATAATTGCAGGCAAACTATGACAGACGTGGCCATGAAGGGCGTCTGACTGTTTATATACATATCTCGAGGATGAAACCCACCATACCTATTAACCAGCTTCCCATATACTGGAAAAACATTAAGGTTAGAATACCGTGGATAACAGAAGTGGTTAAAGATCTGAAAGAACCGGGAATAACAGAAAGTGACATGAAGAGCATATCAGAAGGAGACTGATACAAAGGAAGTTTCAGGAAAAACTATCCTGTAAGAAGACAGATGCTGTCTGGAGGAAGGAGACAAAGAAACAACATGGTCACAGAATGAGCAAGTACCGCGCAGCCATCACAGTCCACCCCGCCGCCCCAGAAAAAGTATTGAATACGATGGTTCATAGTTGGCTTATTCGAATTAATAATAATAATAATAATAATAATAATAATAATAATAATAATGTTATTGATTTCATCCCACAAACTACACCGTTAAAAAATCAGAGGAAAGTAACTTTGGTCGACGGTAGCATTTAACAAATTACTATTTAAGTTATAAAATGTTGTCTTGACATGGTTCCGGCATGCTTTATTCGTATTCTTCTATCGCTTTTCCCCGCACCTGTGAGTTAGGTGCGAGCTATGTCGCACTTTTGGATTTGGCTCCGTTTTACAGCCCAATGTCCTTTCTGACGCCAATCATATTTGGAGGGCTGTATTCACTGTTGCGGGTTTCTGTGATTATTTACAGTGTGCCGTGTTGTCTGAATATCACGAAGAAAGGGTTGGGACAAACAAAAACACCCACTCCCCGAGTCAGAGGAATTAACCTGACGAGATTAAAATTTCCGCCCTGGCCAGGAACAGAAACCGGAAACTTCCCTGAACCTAAGGCATCAACGCTGACCATTCAGCCAAGGAGTGCTTCGACATGCTTTACAAAGATTAAATTAATCGTCTTAGCTTTTCCCTGTATACAAGAGTAAAATGCATTGTGTTATGTCGAATACTAAATTGAGTAGTCAATGAAGCATGTAGCCTTAAACACGAACATCCAGTGCCTAAAGGTGACAAACTCGTGTTTGTGCAGCTTATAAGCTTTGTCAATCAAAATGAGGTACCAGTACCTAACGGAGGAGAAAACCTTTCGTGCAGTCACACTGATGCAGCAAGGCAGGACTAATCATGCAGTAGCTAAAGACTTCACGTGTTCTTTTTAGGACCGGAAAAGTGTACAGGAGAAATATTGTTGTAGACGAGGAGGTCAGACCAGAGTAGGAATCCAAAGAAGAACGATATGTGGTCAACTGTGCACTTCAGTGGAGCAGTGCTACAGTTTAGGATCAACAGAAATGATTCGAGGGCAGCAAACTGTGAAATTTCAGTGACCCAACTGTTCACAGTTGACTTAGAGAAGGATGATTAAAGCCAGG
Source organism: Anabrus simplex (assembly GCF_040414725.1). NCBI lineage: Eukaryota > Metazoa > Arthropoda > Insecta > Orthoptera > Tettigoniidae > Anabrus > Anabrus simplex. The sequence continues at coordinate 1,105,801,743 of NC_090265.1, read as the reverse complement.
AATGTTACATGAAGACCTGCGGTTAGAACCTCATCATAAGACAGATCGACTGAGATTGCTCAGGCTCATCGGAACTAGTAATTCCAATAATGGCGCAAATTACAGTTTCGCCCAACACAGAGTGACTGATATTTGCAGGTACACCGTCACTCGAGACAATTATATTGCGACGCAGTAGTCCGGAAACTGGACAGGTTTTCGCTAGTCTGTTATGGTATGGGTTGCTGTCACTTTCAACAGCCGAAAAGACCTTGTGGTCATCAAACACTGACATAAGCTGTCAGATACGTAGAGAAAATTCAACTCGACCATGTTATTCCCATTACAGTGGGGCTGGGTCCCTGATTTGTGCTTCAATAAGACATTCTAGGTGGGAAAATATCAGGGCTGCCCTATAATAACTCCAAATTAAAATGTGCATTGGCTCTTTGACTCCAGACATATGTCCCGTTGAGCACTTATAGGACAATCTTGAGCAATGAGACCGACGGCGTCCTAGAGCACTTCAGGCACTTAAAAACTTTTCAGATGCCCTAATCAATGAATGAGAGAACATCTACAGGTGAAAGTTCGTCGACTGATCAAAAGTGTGCCTCGAAAACGTGAGGCAGACATACAGTCTCATGGAAGCCATGCCAGATACTGAATGGTTTATTTATATGAGGATGAGATATTAATAGACGATGGTTCCTATTTTATTTAGCATATAGTGTTTAATGTCTTATTTCTGTGCCATTATATACAATGAGACATAAATAAAATGTGAACGGGTTGAAACATTTAATAATCAAGAAGGGAATTGGTGAATGATCGAAGAAAGTAATATATTTTAAAATTTAGCTCAAAAGCGGGGTTGCAGTGCTAGTAGCCCCGGTATCCTTTTTTTGCTAGTTGCTTTACGTCGCACCGACACAGATAGGTCTTATGGCGACGATGGGACAGGAAAGGGCTAGGAGTGGAAGCGGCCGTGGCCTTAATTAAGGTACAGCCCCAGCATTTGCCTGGTGTGAAAATGGAAAACCACGGAAAACCATCTTCAGGGCTGCCGATAGTGGGGCTCGAACCTACTATCTCCCGAATACTGGATACTGGCCGCACTTAAGCGACTGCAGCTATCGAGCTCGGTAGCCCCGGTATCACAACTCGTGCAACAATATATTTATTCCAAAACTTGCCCCTCTAATTTTTCCGGCAGTGTATTTTATAGTGCTCGGAGACGCCCAGTGTCAAAATTTCCCACGCATTCTTCTATCTGCTGACATCGCCGACTAAACCGGAATCGAACTCGAGAACTGAGGATCAGTAAACCAGAGCTCTACCATTTGAGCTAATCAGAAATAAGATCTAGAAAAATCTTACTCGTCAATGTTTTTTTGGAAATTTGTGCAGGTATATTGACAGTACTAGTAGTCTTAAACAATCAATTTTGCAGAGTGAGGTACTGAGACATGGTGGATTTAGAACGAAATTGTGTTTCGTGATGTATGTTAGTAATAATGTGGTGGTTGGACAAGTCACTCACCATGCTGAATGTCCTAATGCTTTCTTCGCTGAGAAAGGTGCTAATACATATCAGTCTGCCTAGCCAACAGCAAGTTTATCTGTGATTATGAAACAGTCTTGTACTCTCATTTTAACGTGTGACAAACACTTTGCAATAATTGATTCGAACAGTGACGTTCTTGTTGTAAAACGGAGCCAAACTTAGATCATTACAATGACGTCAGTTATAACGGTGTGATTGAAAGCAATGTTTTCATATGAAATACTCGATCAAATGAAATACCACACATTTTCTCACTCTTAAGGAACAGTACTATTCTGCCGATCTTACAGTTCAAAGTTCCAGAGGTGGAATGACCACGCCACAGACAGCCGTGATCTGCGAACACTCTTCGTTTTTTCGGAGGGATGAGGTCGAATAGTGGAGAGTCCCAGGGCAAACGTTATGCCCTTTTAATAATCTGCTTCCTAAGACTATACGATGTGTCGGAAAACCTGAATTCACTATGCTGGGGGGGGGTCTATCTGATGTGGAGGCAATTTTTTCTTCCAATCCAGAGGAGAAACTCCCTCTTCGCTGCTAATTTGGAATAAAATGAATGTAGGAATTGATAAAAGTGGAAAGGAAGAAGTTTTTCGTAATAAACGCTTCCTTTTAGGGTTGAAGTTTGAGTTATTTAGTGAATTGTGGTGCTATAATTTGGAATAGGCCGAAATTGTATTTCTAGACCATGTCATACAAGTGCTACTATTTTTTGTGTTTGTTGTAGAGGGCAAATCCATGAGAGTCCCGGAACGAAAACTACGCCATTCTACTCATCTGTTTCTGAGAGTATCGATGAGTCGGAAAAGTCTCTGGTACTACACCGGCGGGGGAAGGAAGAAGAGGTGGTATTTTCCTCTCGTCAGAAAATTTTGAGTCGGAGAGCTATTATTGGGTGCGGGAGATTTCCTTCTTAAGTGAGCCTCTGCATTAAGTGCGCACACTGCTCATTCCAATCTGCGCGTCAGAGTGGGGATCGAATAGCTGGAATACTATGATGAACCAGTGTATTACGTATCAGCAGTATCAGAAAATGTATGAACCGGAGGAATGGTATGCTAAAGAAGAAAGTTATCCAACTCCCCAGACATTCCAGGAATCATTAATGAACAATGGGAGTGTGTATGCGAGAATCTTCAAAAGGCAGAAGTATTCAGCCAGCAGTATCTAAAGATTGTTGGTTACAAGGATATTGTCCAGATAGAGGAGGTGACTAATACTAAAGAAGTATTAAAATTTACCTATAACAGCAAAGACATTTACAGTGAGATACAAAAGTTGAAAACTAGAAAAGCAGCTGGAATTGATAAGGTTTCGGGGGATATACCAAGGACAATGAGTTGGGATAGGGTACCATATCTGAAGTACTTGTTTGATTATTGTTTGCATGAAGGAACTTTACCAAATGAATGGAGAGTTGCTATAGTAGCCCCTGAATATAAAGGAAAGTGTGATAGACATAAAGCTGAAAACTACAGGCCAGTCAGTTTCACATGCATTGTATGTAAGCTTTGGGAAAGCATTCTTTCTGATCATACTAGACATGTTTGCAAAATTAATAACTGGTTTGATAGAAGGCAGTTTGGGTTTAGGAAAGGTTATCCCACTGAAGCCCAACTTGTAGGATTCCAGCAAGATATAGCAGATATCCTGGATTCAGGAGGTCAATTGGACTGTATCGCGATTGACCTGTCTAAGGCATTTGATAGGGTAGATCATGGGAGACTACTGGCAAAAAGGAGTGCAGTTGGACTTGACAATAGAGAGACTGAATGGGTTGCTCTGTTTCTAGAAAATAGAACTCAGAGAATTAGAGTATGTGAAGCTTTATCTGTCCTTGTAAAAATTAAGAGGGGTATTCCTCAAGGCAGCATTATTGGACCTTTATGTTTTCTTATATATATATATCAATGATATGTGTAAAGAAGTTGAATCAGAAATAAGGCTTTTCGCAGATGATGTTATTCTGTACAGAGTAATAAATACGTTACAAGATTGTGAGCAACTGCAAAAATGACCTCGATAATGTTGTGAGATGGACAGTAGGCAATTATATGATGATAAGAGTGGATAAAAGTCAGGTTGTGAGTTTCACAAATAGGAAAAGTCCTCTCAGTTTTAATTACTGCGTTGATGGGGTGAAAGTTCCCTTTGGGAATCATTGTAAATTCCTGGGTATTAATACAAGGAAAGATCTTCATTGGGCTAATCACGTAAATGGGATTGTAAATAAAGGGTACAGATCTCTGCACATGCTTATGAGAGTATTTAGGGGTGTAGTAAGGATGTAAAGGAGAGAGAATATTTGTCTCTGGTGAGACCCCAACTAGAGTATGGTTCCAGTGTATGGGACCCTCATCAGGATTACTTGGTTCAGGAACTAGGAAAAATCCAAAGAAAAGCAGCCCGATCTGTTCTGGGCGATTTCCGACAAAAGAGTAGCGTTACAAAAATGTTGCAAAGTTTGGGCTGGGAAGACCTGGGAGAAAGGAGACGAACTGCTCGACTAAGTAGGTATGTTCCGAGCTGTCAGTGGAGAGATGGCGTGGGAGGACATCAGTAGACTAATAAGTTTGGATGGTGTCTTTAAAAGTAGGAAAGATCACAATATGAAGATAAAGTTGGAATTCAAGGGGACAAATTGGGTAAAATATTCGTTTATAGGAAGAGGAGTTAGGGATTTGAATAACTTACCAAGGGAGATGTTCAATAAATTTCCAATTTCTTTGCAATCATTTAAGAAAAGGCTAGGGAAACAACAGATAGGGAATCTGCCGCCTGAGCGTCTGCCCTAAATGCAGATCAGTAGTAATTGATTGATTTCCCGCCAATGTTCACTCAGGTTGTTATACACGGTACGCAGCTGTAATCCAACTATCGGACTTGAGTGGCAGCACATCACAGTAAGTAATGGTAAATGTAATGTTATTGATCACTGTTATGCGCTTTCGACAGTGTAGGCCTTTATATTTTACTTTTCTTCCGACTCTGAAACACCACTCTTACCATAGTCGGTATGGTAAAACTGAATAAAATATAAATGATCGGAAATTGTATTCTCTACAACTTCTCTTAAGTAGTACTTTTTGGTAAGACCAATGACATAGGTAGTTAAAAATTAAATTCTAGGCGCATTCCCCTAACCTACCATTTCATCTCGGGTGATTAAACCTGTTTTGTAGCTTAGGCTGTAGTTTATTATTTCCCGGCTCTATACACCAATTTCCCTTAAATTCTGTTCACCTATTTTCTCGTGCCTCGGGGTTGATATGGACTTAACAACAAAAATACAAATTCATGAACATCTGTGTTACCATAGCCCGTACGGTAAAAATATATAAGACATAAATGATCGGAAATTTAATTCTATATAGCTTTAATTATGTAGTATTTATCGATAGGACCACCAATAATGCAAATATTTGAGAATTACATTTCAGCCTTTCCCTAAACTACCATAGCACTCAGCGTGAATAAAGTGGATTTATACAGTAGTCTAGATTGTAGTGGTTTATTCCCCAACTTCACATTTCGATTTTCATTAAATTTTCTTCAGCCGTTCTCTCGTGATGCGTGTACATACAGACAGAAATTACGGAAAAGTAAGAAGTGCATTTCCTTGTTACTGTGGACATGACCGATACAGAAATACCATTCTTTTTAAATTCAGAGCGATGTACAGACAAAACTCTTATTTTATATTATACCCTGGTGGGGGTGCAGGCTGCGTCATTCAATTATGTATTAAGGAATATAGTACAGATACGCTAAGCATAAATATTTTTATGGATTGTACAGGCCAGTCCGTACGGAGTTGTGACATCCATACAGGCTTCTGTCTCCACTAGGATTAATATTGTTGGACAGGAAACACAATAGCAAGCAGAAATAGTGTACCAAGAAGTGTTATCATATCACGATGGAACGAGGATGTGGCTGTTATTTCCGAAACCAACATGGAAACACATAGCCTCAGGGCCGGGCGATACGCAGAACAAGGATCACATTACGCAGGATTTCTTGGAAATGACGTCACGGAAAATCCAATGGCTGGAGGCGTGTTTGAAGGCTGCAGTTGGCAACGAGAGGAATAATGTGAGATTTCAAATTGCTGCTTAGTTATGGGCCAATGACAAAATTCGCCAACGTTACAGCATGATAGGCGCTACACGGATCAACTTCGCAAATAAAATTAATAAATGAAAACGGAGTACAGATTCGCATAAGCGAGAATTTAAAAACATCAGATATCAGATCCTCGTATTGTTTATACTTGGATATTAAGGCATGTTGTATGATAATCCAGAGGTACCAGATTGCCAGTGAATTTCAATGTTGTTGTACAGGACTGATGTCCGGCTGTTTTAAAGTAAATATCAGTGATTATGTGTGCCGTGAAGTTTCGCCAGTGGACGTCAGTAATAATAATCATTAAAAATGTCGAAGTGATAAATGGGCACGGGTTATGTCTAAATGAGTGTGTAATAAGAATACTTTGTAAGATAGATACGGGCCTGATTTTTTATGATTTAGAGTAAATTAAAGGGAGAGATAACATGTGGCAATTGAGAACCTTTAATTCGTGCAGTAAAATTCAATTAAGTATTATTTGATGATTTAATGGTTTTCGATTCGATAATAATAATGTGTATAGAAGCGATAGAGGCACTAGGGTATGATAATCACAACATGTTGATGGCCCGGAGTGGATCAAGCCCATTTTTGATTTTGAAAGTCGTGCGAGACAAAAATCCGGCATAAGATAAAATTGAGTCACACTAATGTTGATGATGAAATAGATTAATCCCGAGAGTTACGTCGAAGTTATATGCCGACTTCGGTGTTATGAGTGGAAAAAAGATCGAGACCGAGAATTAATGAATAAAATAATGTGAAGAGTACCTGAGAAAGAAGTGTACTTCAAATGACAACGAAGGAATATTTTAGCACTCGCTGGGACTGGATGGAGATACCCAGCTGCGGGGTGCCATGGAATTTGAGGTTTTTCTTGGGAGCACATGGTGTCCCCATAAATTAATTACAGTACAAATTGAAGAAAGGTTGTGGTTCGATTACCGTTATTGTGTCCTGACCAATGTGAAGTCATATGTTGATTGAGCATCTGGGATTTAACATGTGTGACTAAATTCTAAAGATTGGAAATTAAAATTGAATAATAATAATAATAATAATAATAATAATAATAATAATAATAATAATAATAATAATAATAATAATTCATGTAAATCGTGATTTAACTGATCGCTTAGTGCCAAACAGTATCGTAACCGTAAAAGTTGTGGATTGATAATAACAATAATAGTTTGCTGCTGTGAAACAATTGATAATAATTTAGAATAAAAATGAAGAAGCAAGAGAGGAAAGTAAAATATCATTTATGATAATAGTAATGGCGAAAAATGACATTAAAATACCAAATCAGCGATGATTCGGGGTAAGATAATAATGATCTCCAATTATAATAACGATAATAATAATAATAATAATAAGGAGAAGAAGAAGAATACATTAAATAATGTTTATGGATTAATTCGGATAATGATGTTGACGGTGACCAGCGAAGTCGGCTAGCGAAATGACGTAAATAATGTAAAGATGCTGCAAATAGGAAGCTATTTTTTATGATAATATTGATGGCAAATCCCTACATCTGGATATGTAGGTTAGAGTTCCCTCCGTTAACTGTAGCATATCTTGGGTTAGGAACCCGGGATGGTATTGAACAATCTCAGGTGGGTCTCATCTCGGGAAAGGTGGAGGCGACGACATCATTTATGGTCTCGCGCCCACCTTTTCAACAGGTGAATGGTTTCGACCATATTGGTCGTGGTATCATCGTGAGAGTCGTTGTTTAAACCCTCGGCGAATAAAGGTTCAACCACACAAGCGTATGAGTGGTCTACAAAGTGTAAAATTTTATATGTGTTTAATTTAAGCAATGTATTAGCCAGATTTATAGGCAAATAAGGGTCAACAAATTTTGTATGTTCCAGATAATATTTGAATAAAATGCTCCTTAAGCATTTGCGAAGGGAACAGTTCCAAGTTCTTCTTCTTGTAGACATTAGTAAACCCTTGGGGACCGTTTAAAATATCCGTCCCTTTTTCCTAGGACGGAACCTCCCGTTTTTCCATTTTGATCTGTTTTTGGTGTAATGATATTTGTTTTTATGATGAGCCTTAATGTTAATAATTTGCGTGCCCCGTTCAACCCTGTAGTACTAATTTCATTGTGGCTATATTTATACTGGAGATTCGGTATCTTAATTTTTCTGTTTGTTTGCGCCATATATCGAAACGTAACACCCCTTAGATAAATGCTGGTTGGGACTAAGGTCTGGGCGGGTGCAATATATATAGATTGGAATACTGATTGTATCGAGGCACTCCAAAACGAAAGACATCGAACGTTTCTACGGCATCAATGACGAAACAAGCGCCCTGCTTGTCGACTGGAAGAAAGCGCAAGAACACTGGCGGAGCTATTTTGAGAAACTTTCAACCGAAGAATTTCCCCACCCACCAATCCCAAACACCTCCGGTATTAAAGACCCTATGAAGGAAAAAGACGTAACCGAAGTCCAGGCTGAATGAGATAAAACTAGGAAAAGCCACCGGCCCCGATGATCTTTCGACAGAGTTCTGGTGCTCTCGACGGTGGGATGCGACAGTATGGCTGACAGAGCTTTTCAACTAGATCATCAAAGAAGTTCAAATACCATTAGATTGGCGATGGAGCATTACTGTACCAACATTCAAGAAGAACGGAATTCCCGTCGATTGTTCTAATTATCGCCCGATCAGACCTCTGAGCCACGCAATTAACGTTTTCGAACGTATTCTCGACAAAAGGATAAGCGAGATAGCCAAACTTACAACGAAATAAGCTGGATTTGTGAAAAATTGTGGCACAACAGTTGCTATTCAAGCTACACGGCAGTTAATTGAGAAACACCGTGAAAAGATTAAGCCACTTCATCTCAATTTTATGAATACTGAGAGGGCTTTTGATCAGGTGCCACATCACCTAATCTGATTAGCGCTACGAGACCGTAGCATTCCAGAGCACCTTTACTAAATAGAATACACTAAATTAAAGAAAATATAAATGGGTACAGATGCTCTACGTAGAACCAATGAGTTATGTTGAAGCTGCCGCAGGAGCATTAGATGTTTTCTGTATCACTGTAGGAGTACATCAAGGCTCTGCCTTATCACCACTGCTGTTCATACTTGTGATGGACAGTGTTACATCAGACTTGCACAAGCCAATACCATGGACACTTCTCCATGTTGGTGATGTTATGTTGGCTGCTGAGAATAAGCTTGATCTCCAGCGCCAAACAGAAGAACGGAACAACCGACTAGCGCCATACGGCCTGCGCCTCAACAAAAAGAAGACAGAATACATGACATTAGATCCTCGAGTAGTTAGAACGATCCACATTGACGGTGAAGATCTACCACGAATAGAGAAATTTAAATATCTTTGCTCCACATTTTCTGACGATGGTCAACTTAATGACACTATGAAGGAAATTGACGTAACCGAAGTCCAGGCTGTTCTGAATGAGATAAAACTAGGAAAAGCCACCGGCCCTGATGATCTTTCGACAGAGTTCTGGTGCTCTCAACGGTGGGATGCGACAGTATGGCTAAAAGAGCTTTTCAACTAGATCATCAAAGAAGTTCAAATACCATTAGATTGGCGATGGAGCATTACTGTACCAATATTCAAGAAGAATACACGCAGCCTGGCTGAAGTGGCGAATGACAATGGGCGTCACCGGTGACCGTCGGAGGAAGGACCATCTGAAATCTAAGATCTACCGGACTGTTATCCGTCCTGTCGCTCTCTACGGCACCGAGTGTTGGCCAGCTACAAAGGAGGTGGAACGTCGACTAGGCGTTAAGGAGATTAAGATGCTTAGGTGGACAGCTGGCGTCACTAGAATGGATCATATTTCAAACGATGATTTTAGGAAACGTTTTGGCGTTGCACCGATCCAGAGGAAAATGCAGGAAAACCGTCTGCGCTGGTTTCGGCATGTGTTGCGAGCAGAAGACAATACATTGGCAAAATCAGCGTATACATTGGAAGTCGCTGGAAAGAGGCCCAAGGGACGACCAAGGCAGCGATGGACCTATACACAGCAGAACGACCTGAAAGCTGTAAGACTACATCCAGACATGGCTCGAGACCGAATTAAATGGAGACAACGAATCCACACAGCGGACCCTGCCACCAAGAGGGACAAACGCTAAAGAAGAAGATTTCATTGCTACTGATTCTATAAAAGAAAAAATATTGAAAGGGTAAGAATACTATGAAATAAATAAGAAAGAAAGCTCGCATAACATGAGTCAGTCTAGAGAAAAAATATTAGTTACATATACAGAAGATGAAGTCTAAAATGGAAATGGAGAGCGAGTTCCTCACTATTTTCGAATTAACAAACATGGAATAATGGTATGGTAAGAAAATGGGGCTGGTGATCAAGTACTTTCCTCTTGAAGTAACAGTCACTAACGTCTGACAAATAAAGTTAACAGAATAATTTTTAGTTTACGAAGAGAGAGAACTCAACAGAAATCGTAGAATAACCTGCTGCACACAGTAACTTATTTATAAACCTTCAGAAATACACGGCAAAATTGCGGGGATGGATTCGTCATATATCGAGGTGATAAAAGTGTATATAAGCAGGGGTCCGTGAATTTTTTTAAAGAGATATCTGCTTTTTTATTGACAATATCAAACACTACTTACATACTAAACGAGATACACAAACTTCTTATTGTTTTTTAAAACAAAAATATTAGAACAAATTTAGGTTAATTCCGCAAACAGAACGTTGATAAGTTGCATCTAAACAAATAAACAAATTCAAATTTAAGACAGGAGAACATCAAGTCGTTCACAGCAGAAAAAAAACACACAAAAACTGTTTTTCCTTTTGCACGCTAGGAGCAAACTTAATTATGCCTGTCATTCATTATCCAAATCCTTGAACAGTACACAGTTTTACCACCACAAAACACTCAGCAGTTAACATAAAATTGGCAGATATTACACAAGGGACATAACAGGAAGGCACTCTGAATTTAAAAAGATGTGTTCCAAAAGCTTCTTGAAGACACTTCTGTCTGACCATCTTCCATCGTTCTTTCCTGAGATGATCCAGAAATCCAGGTAAAGTCACACTTGTATGCTGAGCGTACGCCTTGATGTTGTAGTGAATGGCTCCGGCTGTTATTCATATGCAAGCGTTTCTACTCTCGTTCTGTGCGTGATTTAGTTCCAGATTCAGCATCTCTCTCACTCTGTCACTGGTTGTTGTTGTCCCTGATATCCTGTAGATAGCGTTCAGTGTCATCTCCAAACTAGTGCCGCATTGCCGCATGTGGTAATTCGATGCACGAGACTGTCCGTCTGATGACATACCAGGCATTTGTCATCAGATACTTGTCCATGCCGTTTCAATTTCTCACCCGTCGGGATGATTTCATTTGTGTATATGTAGAGCGATACCCTCCATTCAATCGGGATTCATTTGTTCCAAATATTTTCCCAGATCTGCTTCCAGTCACGATGTGGGCATTTCTGTTGTACGAGTGGAATACATTTGGATTGCTTCAATCGGAAGTTGTATATATTCTTAGCTTTATCCAACTTTCCAGCTGAATTCGTACTTCTAAGATATCAGGCGCTTAAAAATCGTAATCTAATAATGTTCTTTGTTTTACGTCATAGCAACTACTTTTGCGGTTTTCGGAGACGCCGAGGTGCCATAATTTTCCCCATGGTAATTCTTTTACAGGCCGATAAACCTACCGATACGGGGCTGACATATTTCTACACCATCAAAATTCACCGAACTGAGTCAGAAATGAACCTGCCAACTTGGGCTCAGAAAGCCAGCTCCTTAACCATCCGAGCTACTCAGCCTGGCAAATCGTAATCTGGAATCTTATTCGCTAGAATTTAATTTGAATGTCCTGTAATGTTCCACTCTGTTTATCACCTTTCAAGAAGTATTCGAAATTCCCACTTCCTGCCATACTGCAAATTTCTGCTCATCGTCTCATTGTGTTACGAACACAACCAAAAATGACTGGTTTGCACAGCAACTCATAAAATGAATAAGTCCATGGTATTGAATGTTCCTCGCATTTTAATATTTTTTCTGATTTAATATTAAAATGTATCAAAATAAAATTCACCTTCAATGTCGATACTAACCATGTGGATATCCACAAAAAACATTTTTCTAACCGAGTGAGCTGGCCGTGCGGTTAGAGTAGCGTATTTTTGAGCTTGCATTCGGGATTTGGTGGGTTTAGATCCCACCATAGGCAGCCCTGAAAGTGGTTCTCCGTCGTTTTGATTTTTTACAACTCGCAAATACTGAGTCTACGTTAATTAAGGCCACAACCAATACATTTCCATTCCTAGCCGTTTCCCATACTTGCGTCGCCGAAAATCTTAGACGTGTTGGTGCGATGTTCAAAAAAAACTATCATGGTCGCCATAAGACCTATCTGTGTCGTTGTGACGTAAAGCAACAAAAAAAAGCTAGCTGAAAAATGTTAAAGTTCGTGCAAAATCTCTAGTAGCTGTGCCTAGTACAGCATACCACCCCTCTTCTCAATTTAATTTTATATACTTGATGCGATTTGAGGAATCTGAATATGTTCACTTCATCGGACGAAAAGTGTCATTCTGCGTTTCTTACATTCTTATTTAGTTATCTTGCATTTGTTGATACTACTGTAGAAGTTACCCCGCGGGCTCCACCCGCAATGTATCAGGTTGTTTATTAATGCCCCGAAGGATGTACTTACCAAGTTTTGAGGTGATTATACAGTACACATGAACTTTAGTTTGGAATATAATATGATATCAACGAACACTTGAAAATACATCACAAACAGAAACTGAATTAGATTTGTTTTTCTGCCGTTTAGTAACTTCTCCAACATATTTTGTGAATTATTCATATCATCAACTTGGTCCATCTTTTCTAACCACAAAATCATTAATCCAGTGTCGCAGGATAAACAGTATTACATGTCACTCTATTAGGAACGTAAATATATAAATTCCTCTGAGTTCTAACCCTCGAGCAAGCTACATAAAATTGACAAGCAGAGAAACGCAAAGTTTCGAAATAAATCATTAAACCCCTGCTATTTTCAACAAATGTCTTTGATCCTTGTTTACAGTCATGGCGAAAGCTTCGTTGCGCTTATGTGGTACAATATCATAAATCAGAAACAGTATTTACTACTAATAATTTATTTCCCCAAATGATGAGATGGAAATGAAAGTTTTAGAGCTGACTTTCCAATTGCTATCATCTACGATCAAAACGAAGCATCCACAGATTGGAATAGACTCATCTAAATACGTCATGAAGGCTTCATTTTAGAACTAAGAAACGAAAATGAATGTACAACTATGGTACATGCGACGGAATCAGTAATCCGCACCTGAAAGCTATCATTCCATACTCACTCATAGAACTAAGGTTAATTTTTCAGAGAATTAATTGCTAAGTTGTATCATACAGCAAACTCCAGTTGTAAGGTAAGCTATCATACCAGGCCTTGAGGACTTGAAGAAGCATTTTATGAAGACGTATAGAAATTGCACCCTAAAATATGCAGTTTTTAGAGTTAGCCCCGCTGTTTTTGAGCATTTCGTCTTACAGAATTAGAGGAAAAGTTGAATGGAATACCTTCAGCTGGCGTTACCCATGCTTACCGCTGGCCATTCCGTAATTAGCTTCCAAGAGTGGGGAGTTTTTTGGAAGTATCTCGGAAACGATTGTTTTTCAGGCCTTAAAATGTTGTGTTTGGGGTCTCTTTGGGACACGTGGAGCATTTCGTTTCGCAATGTGGGGCGGTAAATGCGCTGTGTTCAGTCTTTCTATGACAAATTTGAAATTCTGCGTAAATAATTGTTTTGTGGACTCTTACAGCATGCAGTTCAGATTTTAATTTGACAACATAACTACATCTACGATCCGCCTGAGAGCCTCGTGCGCCTTGGTGTAAATTTGGTACTGATCGGTGGAGGCATGTATATTAGTAAAACAACAAATTTACCTTTTTATTTTAAACATATAGCAATTTCTCGTGGGCTACACCCGCATTATATCACGTCGTTCATTAATATCTCCACGAATATAGCTACAAAATTTCGAGGTAATAAAATAATACGCTTTAATTGTTATGGTAATAGAATATTATATCGATTAAACAGTTGAAAATATATCACAAATAAAATTTTAATTGCATTTGTTTTTTGCAGTTTGTAACTTTTTGTTTTTATAGCGAATTATTGATATCGTTTCGTTAATTATGTACATCTTTTCTAACCACTAAATCATTAATCCAGTGCCGTAGAACAAAAAAAGTATTACATGTCACACAATTAAGGGCGTAAATGTAAAAATTCCTGAGAGTTACAACCCTGAAGTAACCTACATAAAATGGACCATGAGTGAAACATGAAGTTTCCAAATTAATTCCTGATACTTTTAGTGACTGCCCTTGAGCCTTCTTACCGTCATCGCGAAAGCTTCGTTGCGTAATAAATGCGTCGTTTTAGAATTAGGAAGAAACGCGAAGGGTTGGAAAACTATGTTATATGCAATATTGAATCAAGTAATCCGCCTCTGAAAGCAAATATGTCATACTTATTCATATAAATGAGGTTCATTTTCTAGAGAATGAATTGCTAAAGGCAACGCTTTAGAATTAGTAAACGAAGAGGAATGCTAAACTGCGATACATACGTTTGAATCATTTAATCCGTGGATGAAAGCAATCATTCCAAACCCATTCGTAGAAGAGAGGTTCAATTTTCCAATAAATTGTTAGACTGTATCAAAGAGCGAAATTCACTCTGTAGTGTGTAAGGTTCCTGACTGTCTGACTAGCTTCTGAAACATATATAAAACTGCATTTAACTTGAAAAATCTGAATATCTGCATTTAATAAATAAAATACACACTCGTCGAACCTTGTACTCACACTTACTTGTTACCTGCTTACTTACACATGTGTTGTTTGAAGGGCGCCAGCTGTCACTCAGTACAGCAATAATAGAATGAGACTCTTGACTATCTCTAGGGTGTGGGGTAATAAGCTTACTTTTGACAACATACCATATAAGTTCTGGGAAAAGGAGATTGGCGTTCGGTTTCCCCATTAATTTTGAGGTTAAGATATTTTACTTTCATTGAAATAAAACTATGAATTCGTTTGATAGAACAATATATATTCTTTAAATAATATATCAAAAAATAGTGAGTCTTGTTGCGATAAAACAGATGAGAATGTGAAATTATGACATTGCAACTGAAAGAAACTAGGCATGAATTTGAATTCTTCTTGACCGGACATTTAACAATTTATACGAAATATTTCCCTCACTTATTCACTTGACTGTACCTTCAACACGTTTAGTGTAATTATGACGTATTCCTTTGATCTGGTGTTTACTGTAGATGTGTCACGCCTAACTTGGTGATACATCCTTGTGACTGCTTCTTCTCCATCTCATCTGACTTCTTTGTAAGTCAATATGGTATTACCTCTTGGTGGGTCCTGGGTTGCCCTCTCTGACTTCATGGTAAGCCCTTGCGTCCGTGTCTTCCACTAAGTGACGGACCAACCATTTGGTCTCACTCTCTCAATGACCAATAATGGCTCACTGAGTCTTCACCATCTCTCGTTCACACTGGTTGACTGACCAACTAAGGCCTCTTGATCTAGTAGACTACTTCACTGTACTGCATCCGTATAACTAATGACTCACGCTACAATATGCACCCACCTTTTATAGACGTTGGTTGACACCGCTACGTAATCTCCAGAAATAACAATGACATACTCCCACAACGCGGCAAATATTACATACAGTGGTGAAATAGCCCGGAGGCGGCTAACTCCGTGAGCGCATATCAAAATAAATACGATGACATAGCCATGGCGCGGCGATGACTTGGCAGAATCGCCACTAATCTTGCACAATGTCCCAACGTCACATCCACTCTCTGATATATACAACAATTCTCACTGTACAGGTATTGAGTGTTACTCTACACATACGTATATATGCATACATCTAAGTACAATCTTGCAAGCAACAGGCAATTGCAAAATAGAATTAAATAAGACTGATAATTACAATAATAGTAACAATATCACAGATAACATAATAATAATACTGACATAATAATAATAATAATAATAATAATAAAATACAGATAAAATCATACAATAATAAAAATACAGATATCATCTTGTAACGGGATTTGAACCGTTACAATTCGCCTCCCTCATAAATAAATTGAAGAACAAAGAGTCGATTGATTTATGAACAAAATTATATATATATATAACACTGACACATATAAACACTTTAAATAAGTATACAACAATAATTTTCTTTTTCAGCATCCATACATTTTATAATACATCACATATATGAGAATTTTTCTCGCACATTGTCATCGCAGATAACTGTCCAGTGTCCCATTCTCATACAATTCACAAGAGCATAGCTCTTGATTTCACACACACAACTAATTTTCAATCAATATACAACATTCTTCTCCTTTTTTTTAACATATCAAAATATTTTGTGAAAATTCACTTATATGAGAACTTTTCTTGCATATTGTTATCGCAGATAACTGTCCAATGTCCTGTTCTCCGTTTTTTGTCACACAGAACATGACAATGTAGCACTTATTCTTCCAATACACCAATACGACACTTGGTTCACACGCAAATCGCAGATGTTAGTTTTATTTTGCCAGTTTCTCACAAAATTTAATCATCTTACTCTTATTTCAACAAATCTCACGTGAAATACTTCTTTAAGTTCTTAATATTGTAAGTACCGACAACCTTCCCTTCCTGATCTTTTAAGGAATATGCACACTTCCCGATACGGTTCACAATAGTGAAATACCCCTGATACAAAAGAAAGAATTTAGACATATTTCCCGCCTCTGCAGATGATGAAATGGAACTCTGAGTAGCACTCTGTCACTCAAACTGAATCAATTTTGCCCTTATAAACTTACATATCTCAATAGATCACATCCTTCTTGGCAACAATAATTAAAGAATCAATACTATAGCTACAAGATGGTTCAATTATTCCGTAATCCAGCATAATGTTTATTTGTTCTTAGACTTCACTAGCATTTTTTAGTTGAATGGGGTACTTACCTCCCACAAATGATGAATGGTCATGTACTACAAATTTATATTCATATACGTGTTCTTCCTCACTTAGCACTAAATACATCTCGATGCTTACCTAACATCGAACACAATTACTCCTCCTGTAATTCACTCAAATTACCTCACGTCACTGCCTCATACCGACTATCCCTCAGATCCTGGTCGTTATAGACACCTGACACACTTCAACACATTTCCTCTCACTAGGAACACCTTCACTTACCTCTCATATATCTTTAAAGAACACACGTTACCCAAACACTCACATCAGACCATCATAATTAACACGTACTTCTTTGCCAGTTCCCTCACAGAACAAACACACACTACCTAAATTAAAGTCTACTCTACTTCCATGATTTGCAACCAAGTCAGCTCCTAAAACAACTGAATACACAAGTTTTGGTACAACAAGGCATGACTGAAACTTACAATTATATTCAATTGATTGGTACCGCTATCATTTTTACTCACTATGACTTACGCAACGGCTGTTATAATATCTAATATTTCCTTCTCTTACCTTCTTCATATCACAATTTCCATCATCGGAGTTACTCCCTCACAACTTACATCACATTCTCGGCATTACAAGTACTTACATCACTTAACAGAACACTTCTTACGTCTACCTTACTACTACTATTAATTACTTCATTATCTACGACTACGTCATTACTTAAATATCTCACTTAACATTACTTAGGTCACAATCACACTACTTAAATCTACTTTCACTACATAACTACTTATAATAAATACCAGTTCATCTTCTACCTTCGGACTGTTCACTTTATTTACCCGATTCCCTGTGAATCTGAAATACTCTGACTCGATAACGACACTTTGATAACCTTCATATTAAGACTATCATAATCCCTCTGATAACTCAAATCCGTACGCCTCCCATCTTCCGATTCTCTCTGATTACTCCTCTGACCTTCTCTCTCATAACTCAAATACTTAAGCCTCCCATCTTCCGATTCTCTCTGATTACTCTTCTGATCCTCTCTCTCACAACTTAAATACATACGCCTCCTATCTTCCAATTCTCTCTGATTACTCCTCTGACCTTCTCTCTCATAACTCAAATACATACGCCCCCATCTTCCGATTCTCTCCGATTACTATTCTGACCTTCTCTCTCATAACTCAAATACATACGCCTCCCATCTTCCGATTCTCTCTGGTTACTCCTCTGACCCCTATCACCATCGACACAACTATTAATCCTCTGCGGATCATGATCACTACCTCTCCTCTGATACACGGCTAACATTTTTCCCCCTCTCTCTACGATACTACTTTCCCCAGACATCATGCGTTCTCTCTCACGCGCGCGCCCTTCCACACATTCCTTCCAAAGCCTGTCAATGAACCCTTTAATCTCTTCTAAATTAGACATATTACCCCAGTACACTCGAAACCATATTTTACTTTCACCGATAAAAACATTAGACAAAATTTCCAGCACGTATTCCCATTCAATAATATTATTCCTCAACTTACTTGCAAATCTTTTCTCAACTATTTTCACAAACTCTATATGATTAAACTGTTTTCCAGAAGACTTGGTTAAATCACGATCCCTACTGAACAAACCACTCGCTACTATCACCTTACCCGCCGTATTACCTGTACATTCTTGCCGTATCACTTCCTGGCAACTCAAAATTTCTTCTTCCGCTCCTCTCTCAGCATTTTCTTCCACTATTCTCACTTCTTCCTGCAATTCTTCCTCTCTCTCTCTCTCACTTGCTGTGATAGCGTTTCCTGTTCGTTCCGTAGTTCACTGACTTCCACAAGTTTGCTTTCAGTTTGTTCAGTTCTACTAATCTGTTCCCTCGTATCTTCCCCAACTGCATTGCAAATCCTGTCCAATCCTTCCTCGACTACCTCATGAATTTCTTCCCGATTACTAGAAGTTTTATCACTTAATTCTACGATATTCTCTGTACATATTTCTTTGACTTGCTCGGTCTGAATATGAATATTGCTCCGATTCAACTTCATTTCACCTTCTCTACGATCAACACACTCTTTATTTAACTTTTTCTAACGTAGATATGTGATTAGTTACCTCTACTATCTTAGTATCTATTTTAGAATTAAGTGATTCACTTAGCCCATCTATTTTATCATTAATCGCACTGTTACCATTAATCAATTCTTCGATTTTACTACTTAGAGAGTTAATCTGTTTATTACAATTTTCACTATTAGTACTAAAAACTTCTTTCATCTCTTTCATCTCTTCATATTATTTTCATTATTAGTACTAATTAATTCTTTCATCTCTTTATTATTTTCACTACTCGTATCAATCTTTTCCTCCATACGTTTCTGACTATTTTCACTACTACTAAAAAATTCTTTCATCTCTTTTTTATTATCATTACTGATCTCGGTAAATTTGGCCATCATCAAATTTATAAAATCTTGGTTCATTCCCCCCGCGATTTCCTTTTGAGTTTCAGTATGCTTCTCAATTTCTGCACTTTCCTGAATTATCTCAGAAGCTTCCATCGTATTCACCTGTTCCCTACTCTGAATTTCACCTTGGATGTCCGCAGAAGCAATGACCTCGTCCTCACATGACTTGTTATTGTCTTCCTTGTCCATCTTTGGTTCACTAGTGATAGTACGCGATCTCAAATTAATTTCCCTCTTCAAATCCCTTAACATATCCCCAAAATACAAATATATATCACAAAATTACACTTCTGACATTTACCGATTATAATTTCCGTTGGCTTAAATGTGCATACTCTTCCCAAAATGAACCTATGATATGCTGTCATTCAGAACAAATTCTGAATTTCTTCGTGCACCACGTTGCGGAGCCACATTGAGATTATTTTTTACTAAACTAACTAACAGGGTGTGGGGTAATAAGCTTACTTTTGACAACATACCATATAAGTTCTGGGAAAAGGAGATTGGCGTTCGGTTTCCCCATTAATTTTGAGGTTAAGATATTTTACTTTCATTGAAATAAAACTATGAATTCGTTTGATAGAACAATATATATTCTTTAAATAATATATCAAAAAATAGTGAGTGTTGTTGCGATAAAACAGATGAGAATGTGAAATTATGACATTGCAACTGAAAGAAACTAGGCATGAATTTGAATTCTTCTTGACCGGACATTTAACAATTTATACGAAATATTTCCCTCACTTATTCACTTGACTGTACCTTCAACACTTTTAGTGTAATTATGACATATTCCTTTGATCTGGTGTTTACTGTAGATGTGTCACGCATAACTTGGTGATACATCCTTGTGACTGCTTCTTCTCCATCTCATCTGACTTCTTTGTAAGTCAATATGGTATTACCTCTTGGTAGGTCCTGGGTTGCCCTCTCTGACTTCATGGTAAGCCCTTGCGTCCGTGTCTTCCACTAAGTGACGGACCAACCATTTGGTCTCACTCTCTCAGTGACCAATAATGGCTCACTGAGTCTTCACCATCTCTCGTTCACACTGGTTGACTGACCAACTAAGGCCTCTTGATCTAGTAGACTACTTCACTGTACTGCATCCGTATAACTAATGACTCACGCTACAATATGCACCCACCTTTTATAGACGTTGGTTGACACCGCTACGTAATCTCCAGAAATAACAATGACATACTCCCACAACGCGGCAAATATTACATACAGTGGTGAAATAGCCCGGAGGCGGCTAACTCCGTGAGCGCATATCAAAATAAATACGATGACATAGCCATGGCGCGGCGATGACTTGGCAGAATCGCCACTAATCTTGCACAATGTCCCAACGTCACATCCACTCTCTGATATATACAACAATTCTCACTGTACAGGTATTGAGTGTTACTCTACACATACGTATATATGCATACATCTAAGTACAATCTTGCAAGCAACAGGCAATTGCAAAATCGAATTAAATAAGACTGATAATTACAATAATAGTAACAATATCACAGATAACATAATAATAATACTGACATAATAATAATAATAATAATAATAATAATAATAATAATAATAATAATAATAATAAAATACAGATAAAATCATACAATAATAAAAATACAGATATCATCTTGTAACGGGATTTGAACCGTTACAAGTGTAAACTAACACAGCAGCCCTTGAAGAATTAAAGAAGCATTTTTGAGTACGCCCATAGATGGCACCACAAAATACCCACGTCATTTTTGGTCACTGCATCATACCTAGAAGGAAAGTTGAATACGACATCTTGAGTTGGTGTTACCTTTGTTATGACAGGACTTTCCTGTCTGTTTCCAATGACGGGAAGTTCTTTGGAATTATATCGAAAATGGTTGATTTTTATGGCCTTAAAATGTGGTTTCCGGAGTCCATTAAGGATTTACCGCGTATTGTTACTGGCAGTGAGGTGTATAAAATGAACTGTATCCTATCCTTCTATGACAGCTTCTACATTTTTTTTTATTTAATGTTTGTTTTTGTTCCCTCTTAAAATATGGCGCTCAAATTTGAATTTGGCAATACAACTACCTCTACGACCCGTCCCAGTTCCTCCTGCACCTTGGTTTAAATGTTGGTACTGATCAGTGGAAGCGTCTAGACTTATATAGCGAACAAACTTAATTTTGATTTTATAGATATGTAATAGAGCCTCCGTGGCTCAGACGGCAGCGCGTCGGCCTCTCACCGCTGGATACCGTGGTTCAAATCCCGGTCACTCCATGTGGGATTTGCGCTGGACAAAGCGGAGGCGAGACAGGTTTTTCTCCGGGTACTCCGGTTTTTCCTGTCATCTTTCATTCCAGCAACACTCTCCATTCTCATTTCATAGCATCTATCACTCATAAATAAATCACTTTGGGAGTGGCGACCCCATCGTACTAATAGCCTATATCAGCTTCATTCATTCCATCCCTGACCCGGTCATTGACTGAAAAACAGGTTGCAGGTTTTCATTCTCATTTTCAGATACGTAATAGACTAGCAGTTTCCCGTATCATGTTCATCAATATCTCCACGGATATACTTGCAAAGTTTCGAGGTAACGAAATAATACGCATGAACTGTTGTAGTAATAGAATTTAATATTACATCAACAAACACTAATTTAGTAGACAATGGTTCCAGTGTAAGATGGGACCATCACCAGAATTACTTGATTCGAGGATGCCTGGAAAACTTTCAAAGGAGACCAGCACATGAAATTTTTATACATACACTGACTGACAGAGCAAATGCAACACCAAGAAGGAATGGTCAGAACTTTATGCCAATTGCAGGGTAGACTGACGTCACTGAGGTATGCTCATGATGTGAAATGCGCCGCTGTGCTGCGCACGTAGCGAACGATAAATGGACCACGGCGTTGGCGAATGGCCCACTTCGTACCGTGATTTCTCAGCCGACAGTCATTGTAGAACGTGTTGTCGTGTGCCACAGGACACGTGCATAGCTAAGAATGCCAGGCCGCAGTCAACGGAGGCATTTCCAGCAGACAGACGACTTTACGAGGGGTATGGTGATCGGGCTGAGAAGGGCAGGTTGGTAGCTTCGTCAAATCGCAGCCGATACCAATAGGGATGTGTCCACGGTGCAGCGCCTGTGGCGAAGATGGTTGGCGCAGGGACATGTGGCACGTGCGAGGGGTCCAGGCGCAGCCCGAGTGACGTAAGCACGCGAGGATCAGCGCATCCGCCGCCAAGCGGTGGCAGCCCCGCACGCCACGTCAACCGCCATTCTTCAGCATGTGCAAGACACCCTGGCTGTTCCAATATCGACCAGAACAATTTCCCGTCGATTGGTTGAAGGACGCCTGCACTCCCGGCGTCCGCTCAGAAGACTACCATTGACTCCACAGCATAGACGTGCACGCCTGGCATGGTGCCGGGCTAGAGCGACTTGCATGAGGGAATGGCGGAACGTCGTGTTCTCCGATGAGTCACGCTTCTGTTCTGTCAGTGATAGTCACCGCAGACGAGTGTAGCGTCGGCGTGGAGAAAGGTCAAATCCGGCAGTAACTGTGGAGCGCCCTACCGCTAGACAACGTGGCATCATGGTTTGGGGCGCTATTGCGTATGATTCCGCGTCACCTCTAGTGCGTATTCAAGGCACGTTAAATGCCCACCGCTACGTGCAGCATGTGCTGCGGCCGGTGGCACTCCCGTACCTTCAGAGGCTGCCCAATGCTCTGTTTCAGCAGGATAATGCCCGCCCACACACTGCTCGCATCTCCCAACAGGCTCTACGAGGTGTACAGATGCTTCCTTGGCCAGCGTACTCTCCGGATCTCTCACCAATCGAACACGTGTGGGATCTCATTGGACGCCGTTTGCAAACTCTGCCCCAGCCTCGTACGGACGACCAACTGTGGCAAATGGTTGACAGAGAATGGAGAACCATTCCTCAGGACACCATCTGCACTCTTATTGACTCTGTACCTCGACGTGTTTCTGCGTGCATCGCCGCTCGCGGTGGTCCTACATCCTACTGAGTCGATGCCGTGCGCATTGTGTAACCTGCATATCGGTTTGAAATAAACATCAATTATTCGTCCGTGCCGTCTCTGTTTTTTCCCCAACTTTCATCCCTTTCGAACCACTCCTTCTTGGTGTTGCATTTGCTCTGTCAGTCAGTGTATATTTTTTTGCAAAGGAGTAGTGCCACGGAAATGTTGCATACTTTGAGTTGGGGAGACGAGAGCAAACCGTTTACAATTTCTTACAACTTCCAGGCTATTCAGTATACGGAAACTAACTTTCAGTAAATAAAGCCCGGCTGAGTGGCCCAGGCGGTTGAGGCACTGGCCTTCTGGTCCCAACTTGGCAAGTTCGATCCTGGCTAAGTCCGGTGTTATTTAAAGGTGCTAAAATATGTCAGCCTCGTTTCGGTAGATTAAATGGTACGTAAAAGAACTCATGCGAGACAATATTCCGGCACCTCGGCGTCTCCGAAAATCTTCAAAAGTAGTTAGTAGGGCGGTAAAACAATAACATTATTATCAAATGTATCAACTACCTGAAACATATGGTGAAAAATTGAAATGGCGTATGGCTTTTAGTGCCGGGAGAGTCCCAGGACATTTTTGGTTCGCCAGATGCAGGTCTCTTGATTTGACACCCGTAGGCGACGTGCGCGTCTTGATGAGGATGAAATGATGATGAAGAACGACACATACACCCAACCTTCATGCCAGGGAAATTAACCAATTACGGTTAAAATTCCAGACCCTGTCGTTAGCGTGCTGGCCTTTGGTCACAGGGGTCCCGGGCTCGATTCCCGGTAGGGTCGGGAAATTTAACCATTATTGGTTAATTTCGCTGGCACGGGGACTGGGTCTTTGCGTCGTCCTCATCATCATTTCATCCTCATCACGAAGCGCAGGTCGCCTACGGATGTCATATCAAACGACCTGCACCTGGCGAGCCGAAAATGTCCTCGGACACTCCCAGCACTAAAAGCCATACGCCATTTCATTTCATTTCACTGGAAATGTCTGTGCAAAATTGAACGGGTACACGGGAACATACATCGGTGGTGGCTGTGAACACGGTCAGTGACTCAACCAACAGGTCTAACTGAGACACGGCATGAATTCTTCAAAACAAACAAGGCAATTTCATATCCACCATTGCAGGTAACGCGCACGAATTTTCTTATCTCTATCTGAACGGCGCTCTAGCCGCTAGTATCTTGGAAATGTGTACAGACACTACTGATGAGCCAGCTGCCACACTGGAGCGAAACGCAAGTAATTTCAGGATTGAAAATATCTGAGTGTTTGAATACTTTAGCTAAATATTGTTACTTGGGTAATAGAATAACTAGCATTGGTGGAAGTAAGAACATAGAGACTAACACAAGCAACGATGGTCTTTCCCAAGGAAAGAAATTTACTCACTTCAAACTTTGAAATATATATTGGAAACTCGCTTTCGTACGGAGTGTGGCGATGTATGAAATGGGAACATGTGCAAAGAAAGAAGCGTTTGAAACGTGACGTTACACAGGAATGCTGATGGTGTGATGTGTAGATAAAGTTGGAATTGAAGAGGACAAATTGGGGCAAATATTCCTTTATAGGAAGGGGAGTTAGGGAGATGTTCAATAAATTCCCAATTTCTTTGCAATCATTTAAGAAAAGGCTAGGAAAACAAGAGATAGGGAATCTGCCACCCTGGCGACTGCCCTAAATGCAGATCAGGATTGATTGATTGATTGATTGATTGATTGATTGATTGATTGATTGATTGATTGATTGATTGATTGATTGATTGATTGATTGATTGATTGATTGATTGATTGATTGATTGATTGATTGATTGATTGATTGATTGATTGATTGATTGATTGACTGATTGATTGATTGATTGATTGATTGATTGATTGATTGATTGATTGATTGATTGATTGATTGATTGATTGATTGATTGATTGATTGATTGATTGATTGATTGATTGATTGATTGATTGATTGATTGATTGATTGATTGATTGATTGATTGATTGATTGATTGATTGATTGATCACAAATGAAAAGTTACAGAATCGATTTCGTGAGATGACAGTGATTCATAATTTGACCACAAGAGATGAGACATTGATAGGACTCGTCTTGAGGTGACGGTGGTGGTGGTAATGGTGGTAGTGATGATTATTGTCCGGGACTTGTTCATTCACGTTTTGAAAGAAGTGTAGGGGCAGACTAAGGCTTGAATATGACAAAGATATTACACCAGATATAGGATGCTGTAGTTACGTAGATATGTAAATGTTAGTACAAAATAGAGTGAGATCGAGGCCTGCATTAATCCTATCTATGTACTAAAACAACAATAATAGCAACAGCAACGTATGACAGAGATTTTACAAATATTCCGAGATTCAACGAGTAAGATGAAAAATACGTTGTACACATAATTTAGTTAGGGTGAATATTTTCTGCCCAACAAAATGTACGATAAACTGACGAACAGCTACTTCGAAGGGATAGAACATTTACTAATATATCTAAAATAACGTAGATGACGCAGTAGATTTACACGTTCCCATTTCCAAGCATTCTTATCTTAAGTGCAAGTTGGACAGCAACATTCCAGCCGGCACATACATCGCATTTGTAGTAAATATATTTGAGTGGAGAGTGGCTAGCAGACGGACAGTGCTTATTTAACAGTGGGAGTAAAGTTTAAATTGTCCACTGTAAGCTACAGAAAGTAGGCCAGCACTTGTCACCCAGACGGTGGAGCAGTTCACTGTATGGAATGTCAGAGTTATTGCTAGAAGATATTTCAATATACTGTCACCCGGCGGAATGTCGCTGCCGTGAACTTGCTCCGCTCGTAGAAGATTCCAAGAGCAATTCACAATATTTACCAGG
Source organism: Anabrus simplex (assembly GCF_040414725.1). Taxonomy (NCBI): domain Eukaryota; kingdom Metazoa; phylum Arthropoda; class Insecta; order Orthoptera; family Tettigoniidae; genus Anabrus; species Anabrus simplex. The sequence continues at coordinate 1,105,775,542 of NC_090265.1, read as the reverse complement.
GATGTATCAACATTTAATTATCAAACAGGTACACAAAATATAGCAAACCAGCTGGTATTTCTTACAGTACTAGTCACGGATCGTCGAGATTTACGTGAAATCGAAACCAATGGGTATGTTTTCAGTTCAGAAATCTAACGCGCATTGGCTGAGATCTTTGTGAGATGCGAGTGACGATGTCACTCAGCTATAAGGTTCCCTAAAAAAAGTATTTTAAGTAAATATCCCCCACTCTACAACTATGGATGACCCCTACCGAGAGAAGGACATTCATATTTTTAATCAAAAACTGGGATGCGATTGTTTGAGTCACATTATCACTGTCTTTCCAGCTACGTGGCCACGGTTCTCATCGTGTCCTGTGCATGGGGGATTGTTGAAATAAAAATTAACGTCCCCGTGGTTTGTAATCTAGAACTTGAGACTGTGTAGCTATGATGACGACATCAATAGTTACATAAAAATACAAGTTTGCTTGTGCGGAAAAGTGTAATGAACTTTTATCCTAGTCAGTTCACGTTTATGCCCTTCCTTTGATGAGAAGAGTTCAGCATAGATAACGTACGTCGGCTTACCAGCGGTGCTCACTAAAAATTTTGCATGAGTTCTTGTTTTCTTCAACGAAGTATTAAAAAATTTAATGGGATCAGGAATACCACTAGCGTTATCATCGATGAAGACTAACGAATTAAATATACTGTATATCTGTCATGAGACAATATAGTATTACCTCGATTTAGGGCATATCGCCTAAAAAGATATAAAATACACTAATATCCTATCTAAAATAAATAAATAAATAAATAATATGCCACCAAATTTTATAGAGAAAGTAAAAGCACAATATAATTTTTACATAAAATGTATGATGTGGAGGACGAATGCTTACATGTCCTTCGTCAATAACATCGTCACCCTACTTTGACTGTACTAACGTCTCCAATCAATCATCACATTCTTTAGTTAAATCAATTTGATCTTTTAAAACAATTGTGTCTAATTCCATCTTATATATTGAACCCATGACCTTTGTGTCCCAAGAATTTCGAGTCTTAAAGTTACCACATGAGGCCCCATATCAATTGTAATGAGAAGCTCGAATATATATTTATATCGTAGAGGCAACACGAGGCAGGAAGATGGCTGCTTTCTTTCCCACGCTATGAGATGTTACATCATCCTTACGTGTAGAAGGTGGATGGATACAGTAGAAAGTTTTTGGTAAAATAAGTATACTTAAATATAGCAATTAACGTAGTACAATGAATGTGCTGTAATTATCTGTAAGACGATTGGTCTTTAGTAAGACATATTTTAGATTGCTAAGCCATTTCCGTGGATATTTCATGAAGGACGCGCGTGTCTATTTTACCCACGCCGAGTCGTCAGAATATAGTGCCTATCAAATGAGGTCAATTAACCAGTTATTTTGGTATAGATAATTTAAATGATCATGAACAATGTCACTAGCAGGTTAGCAAGTACTTGGTTACAGCAAAAACTGTTTTAAATACATTTCCACAAAGTCGGAAAAAGTACGCGAATTTTCTTGGCGGCAAGAAAAGAATGCCTGAGAGGGGGGCAGAAACTATAAATAAGAGGGGACGCCATCTTGAAATCACCCTACATTGTATCATTGAAGCTCGCGAGAGAGGGTTATACTGTTGAGTCAATCAATCGTCGAGAAATAGACTAAGTCCAGCAAATATAGATTTTGGCTGATGTGGCCGGGGTCTTGACTCTAAGTGGAGGTAGTTGTTCATCGCAGAATCAATCTGATGTAAAGACGGTCAAGATACCTAAGTAGTATTTGTTAAATTATAATATATTCCCTTGTAAAGAAAAGTATTTCGTGTGCGGGCAACAAATCCAATCATTCGAGTTCGATCTGCGAAAACACCGAGTGAAGGGCATTCATTTTTATGCTTTATTTTCCAGGAAAGAAACATGAGTAAAACCAAATGTGAAGCCAGAAGTATTAAAATGGCTAAATAAATATCCGAGGGTTACTGGTGAGCCAAAAATGAAAGCTAACTTGCAGTTAAGCTAGGTGTAATGCCATCACACCGCCTTTTGTATCTGTTTTTCGATGTCACACTTATACGTATTTGTAATGGGTATTTATGACGCAGTTTCGTCACCAATTTGTTAGGAATATGACGAAAGGTCATTTTTTTCTTTTCCTGCTTGGATAAATTTTATAAATTATTACGAGTGGCGTGTAACGTGTTGTGAATAGTCAATAATGAGGATTACGAAGTGATATCACGTCCAAAGTGGATCGTCATTTCAGTGAATTTATTGCCTGTATTTTGTGGTATCAAGTTAAGATGTTTTTTATCTGACGTAAACTTTTTCTGTTTGAATATTCATGGAGGTGGTGAATGATATCCGTGGTTACCCAGTTTCAATCGGGTGTAAGCGCGCTGTCGTGTTGAGTAATGCAGATCGGTGAATATCTGTCACGAAGGTAATGCTATTCTATGTCCGTTTAAACTGTGTCGGACTGACAATAAATAACAGTAAAATTTGTCAGTCATTTTTGTGAAAATCCAGTTTTTAAAATACGAGGTCATGTTATGAGAAGTTGTTCATTAATAAAGTATTGTAATATTTATGCATCGTTTTTTCTAAGGGTTATTATTCCATTCTTTTTGTCAGTGAGGTTTGTCGACTTTGAGGCCAGTGGTTAGATTTGTCGTATGAACTGAGGTAGGATTTGTGAATCATGTGATTGGAACCCTGTAATGATGCCGGGATTTCTGCGTGAGCCCGAGGAAGATATTTGTATAATGTCTGAGATGGAAAAGTGTGAGAGAATCCATGAAAGTGTCAATTTGCGGCGTGTATAATTATTGAATGACATCTTAAAAGTAAATCTATATGCATATCTGTTTGGGTCAGGAATATCGTATTTATAATTCTATTTGCGAAGTCGAAGATTTCATTCTTTCAAGACCAGTTAAGCGTGAACATAGGACAAGTGTTTTATTTCAAAGCGCTGACAAGGAGGGTCGCTTGTGTCCGATGCCGCCAGCTAATTGAGGGTTTGCTGCTCGAAGATAGCGGTATTTTGTGCTGCCTGGTACGTGTTGAAAATGAGATTGTATTCTTTAGAATGGAGATCGTAAATGTGCAAGGACTAGTTGAAAATTTCATCCGGGAGTAACGTGTAGATTATTAGATAATGTTAATTTGTTTAACTGAGATCTGAATGTTTATTTGAAACCACGAAGTTAGACTGTAATGAACGAAGTTAGCCAACTCCAGGGTGTATAAAATAGAATGATGGTAGTAGAGATTGATTTATTTTTGACGTGTGCACAAAGAATTATGAAAATGTCATGGTGGAATATGACATAGTAATTGGCTTACATTTTACGGCGAGTTACTTACTCAGTTTTTGTATTTAATAATTAGGGTTATCGAAGTATTAATAATTGCCAGTGTTAGATTAAACTTATAGTGTGATGTCATGAAACGAGATATAATACTGGAAATAAATGATGTAAATTTTCTTCCAGCTGCATGATAACAAATGACGATAAACATTTAAGGAATTAAAAGTAATTACGTCAGAATTTGAGTAGGGACTTTATAAAGAAACCATTCGTCCGCGGAGATAGAATTTGTTGTTAATAAACATTCATAAAATAATTTAAATCTATTAAATTATTGAGCTCAGTGGAAACAGTATTTGTGAAATAACTCAAAACCAAGTGAATAACATGAAGGTGCATTTTGGAAATCTTAGTTTATTTTTCTGGGAAAGTTCAAATATTAACGTAACGCTTAAGGGGACATGACCAAAGATAATGGAATTTACTGCCACAAAGTATTGTGAGCGTTGTTGTTGTTGTTTTATTAGTTGATTTTGATTGAGTGAGCATTAAATGTGCTGGGATTAGTAAAGTGGAAACCTTGGTCATCAACCGATGTAACTTAATTATGTTTAGTCTTCAGCTTAGAAACTTGGATGGTCATCAACCACGGTGACTTAGATTAAGGCCATATGCCACTATAGCATCATTTCCCTTGCAGTCATCATCCACAATGACTGTAAAATAAATTAGAAATTTAGATGTCGGTCCATGACATAGTCGCAGGTCACATCGATTTCATTAAGGGTCCATGCCGTACAACCAATGTATGGCACACACCGATTGGACTGCCTTAATTATACCCAGAGTCCAGAGTTCGTGTTACGAGGTCTGGACCATCACGAATCATTATGATGGTACATGCAGTCTCACATAGAAGCCGAATTTGAGGAGTTCCAGACTTTCTTTTATTCACTCATAATTTGTGACAATGGTTTCTAGTAAGGATGCCCATCAGGCAATTAAGTCAAAGGCTCAAACCAGTATTCTGTTCCTCTGCATTGTAATTATTGTGGAGTTGATTGGACAAGATGAGTCCAAACTGTATATTGATTTCTAAAATTTTCCTCGTTATTTCTTTAATAAACACAAATTATTTTTTGAATAGACCTTTCATTCGAGTAGCTAGATTCAATAATATGAAACCCCACCTTACCTCGGCAAGTGACGAAGAGCCCGTAACGACCCAAGAGACAGATCTCACGCTAATTGCTGTTAGGTAAGAAAGGTAGGCATCCTTTATGGACCACCAAGGGTTCAATGTATAAAATTGGATGTTGGTATATTTGAGATTAATAGACTCAAAAACTACTGCGCCGACTTCGCTGAAAATTTCACAATTTGTTCTTATTATGTAGGAAAGGGTTTATAAAGTGGTTTGAACTAAATCGGATAGAATGTTTTATTATTACGAGTAATTGTATGTAAATTTATTAAAATGAAAAGCCGCACCAAGATTGGATCGACTTGATGAACAGATTGTCGCTAGGCGACAGCAGCTTACGCTATATCATGATAGTCCGGTAATAATAGAAAATCTGAATGAATAACAAACAAATAGAAAAGGTTAATGATGAGCTCATCAGATCTAACAATATCAGGGACTAAGTCTGAAAATCAGGTACAAAAACCTGTGATAATTACCAGACAGTTAATTTTCTTAGAAAAGAGCATTACTGTTCTTGACAGATACAATATTTTACAAAAGCACGATTTGCTCCAAGAAAGTACATTACTCAGGAATCTGAGCACCTCTACCCTCGCAGAAGCAGTCAGTTTCCTTTGATATACAGAAATTACACTAGGAAACCCATCTGGTGACCTCACTTTAGAGTGTTAATCAATTACTCCACAATTACAATAATATTAAACACTGTTCGTAAAGGGAAACAAGACGCAGAAACAGTTACCTAATAAACAGGGGCATAATTGCCCATACTACAGGGCCTTAATGGTAAAAGAAAATGGTTGCACACAACCGGCCGTAAGAAAAATGCCAGGAGGTGTAACACCTGCACTTCTTTCTTACATCTCTAAAACTCAATTGGGTTTACGGCCCGAAGATACAAAGGTTAATCCAATACTACACAGGGTGGCTAAAGGATAAACATTAACGCCAAGACAAGATTTACAAAATTTTAAGGATGAAATCTTCAATCACCCAATGCAGGGTCGAATGGGAAACGACAGAGGGTCAGCACCCTTTGTTCGCTTACAATACTTATTCTCCATTAGGTAATAGAAAAGGAGTCCTCGAAATTCACCGAAAAATATACCTTTAAACTAGGAGTTTACAAAATTACAATAAAATAAGGCTGAATGCTTCCCCTCAAATTATCCGCAGGAGCTATAATAAGTCTAGGTAAATTCTGCCATTACCTTGTGCCATGGATCTTCCCCACGCAGGCCTCGCCCCTGCCTCCTAGGTCAAGTCGCACTCCCAAGCACTGGAGCTGTTCAGACAAGACGGCCCTAAAGTACACTGCTCTTATAGTTTCATAAGGGGAAGCCTCCAGAAATTTTTGTTGATGGGCTGGAATCCTGTACACGCCCACGATTTTTAGTGGCTAGAAAATATATTTCCAAGTATCTCACAGGTAGATTACAATCGAGAAGGAACCAGCTGAAGTGTTTACAACTTCGGTACATCAAAGAAACTATCCTCAGAACCAGATTTACCTCCTCCATAATAGACATTACCCCATCAAGTAGTTACCAATCGATGGTCTAGCCATCTAACGGTAGACGACAAAATTATAGGAACTTTAAAGTTCAAGTCCGTTGGCATAGATGGCCTTAGAGAAGGCCCGCAGTTTAATTAGCTGGGGAAGGTGTACCCCTGGTACAATTATTATTATTATTATTATTATTATTATTATTATTATTATTATTATTATTATTATTATTATTATTATTAATTATGCCTATTATTATCATAAAAATTCTATTTTCTGTTAACACATTAGTATTTGTGTTCATAATTTTCATTCGCAATCTCGTGAATAGTCTGTCTTCATGCTTTTGCATCATGTTCTTATGTTATGCTCATCAAATTATTACAATAAACAGTATTTTCACCCAAGCCTCTAGTTACACGATTTGTGAAAGAAATGTACTAATATATTCGTTCAGATTATTGTTCAGCCAAATGGTCTGCAAATATCCACATTACACATAATAATGTTATTGGCTTAACGTCTCACTAACAACTTCTACAGTTTTCGGAGGCAGTGAGATGCCAGAATTTGCATCACTCATCGTCAGCAAATGTATCCTCTCAACCGTGTTTCGTGGGATTGTTTATGTGTGCCTCATATAGACCATTTCTTCGACTTACGAACCTGAGTGAACTACGATTTACAGTCCTCTGACTGGGATGAAATTAATTGAACGGGTCGGGAATCCGTGGCCTCCAGATGAAAAGCAGATAAGCTTGAAAGAATATATTCCAAATTCATCTAGCATAAATTTATGTCATTAATGTAGTAGTAGTAGTAGAATTTGCTTTCTTTTTTCTAGAAGCTTGCGACATTCCTGTCATATATAGAATTCGTTCAAATCATCTGTTATTCAGTGCTCTCTATTCCGGACGGAGAAAGTGTGAGCGTATGTAGGGGGAAGGAAGGGGCTGTAAGTATAGACTGTTAATAATACGAACAAAATGACTCCAAACTTCAGAAGTGTTCGAACATTCGTAGAACAGCCACCATTGAAAAACATTTCATCTTTACCCTTGCGTAAAATATTAATTATTTTCCTCCGCAAACCATAGTTTCGTATCAGCCTGTTCAGAACCTTAACATATTGAACTAGAAATGATCGGTGACACGCTAGACAATCATGTAGAGATTTTAAAATAAAGCAATATGGTGAGCCACATGCAGTGTTTCTCCTTTCATTGAATTTTTAGTGTCCCGGTGATGAATTCAACTGTATTTCCATCTCGGTGCCATGGTTTAAAGGTAAATAATACTCTCCGAAATTGTTGGATAACTATGGCAAAGAAAGAGAAACACAGCTCGCCTTCTGTTGCTGCCCTAGGCGACCGTCGACTGAAATGTCCATTGTGGACGGTGCTGAGATACCCGTTGGTTAAAACGTGAATAGCCAATTGAAGTAAGTGAGTTGAATCTGGATTTCCCCCTTCCAGTCATTGCAGAGCTATGACGTGCTAATGCACTCTTCATGTCTGAACTCCAGTGCCAGCTCTGTTATACCTGAGGCACCTTGTTATACTCTTTGACACAAAAAAGCCTTTCTCTCATCGGTATATGGGTCGTATCTCTAAAGTTTTCATTACAAAGTCACCTCTGTAGATTATTTCAACAATTTCATTTATATAAACAAAGCCTTCATGTTCTTGTTCATGTTCTAAAGTTTTGGAGTCCTTGTGACCAACAGTCACGTGTGTTTTATGTGGTAAAATATACTTGGATGAATCCGTTTAAACTCAAGTTACCACGTTAGTTGAAGTTCCCTTTTATCATACTAAATATATTTGATGACCAACTAAACCACAGCATAATTAACAACGCTTGGAGTTGTCATTGTCAGCTTGAATTCAGGCGATAGTGGTTTCGAACCCCACTATTGGCAGCCCTGAAGATCGTTTTCCGTGATTTCCTATTTTCACACCAAGTCCACGGACTCTTCATTCCCACGCCTAGCCCTTTCCTGACCCGTTTACACCGTAAGATCTATCTGTGTGGGTGAGACGTAAAATAAATTGTAAAAAACATAAAGCTGTCCTCGTATGCATTTCTGAATTTCAAAATCATGATTACCTATTTTATTATTTTTCACGGATTAAACCTGTGCAGTTTTCGGACTGACTCGGACGTAGCTGAGCTATGTTTATTACCATTGCGAAGCTTACATTAACGGAAAATTGCAGTCCTTTGTATAGGAAGTGGTAGTGGGAGGGAATCAAAGGAATGCGAGGGATGAAAACAGATCCTTCCGCACTACATCCTGTGAAGATGTTGCTTCGATCACGTTACTATATTGAACCCTTGAACTTACCATTCCATCGTTCGTCGGCCACAGCTGCTGCAATAGAGCAGAATCGAACTCTTAAATCTTGAGGCGTAGCAGGTATATTTCGGTCACGATCTTAGCAAAACGATTGGGTTCAGAAGAGAGCCTAATTATTTGAAATGAGGAGCAAATATGTGCTTACTACATTTTATTAAATTATCAAAATGCAGAAATTATGTTTATAAAATCATTCATCAGATTTTTTTTAAAATTATTTAACATTTAAACGCAGTCACATTGCATTGCGTGAATGTTATCTTTTTTACATTTGTCGAAGAACTTTATTCGGAGGAAAGTAGAAAATATCACAAATTAGTGGACAGCGAAAACTAGAAAACGAAAATAAAACCTAAAAATCGGGCACCTTTTGATCCAAAAGATAACTGATAATTAATCCACACGATCCGTGGAAAATCTGACTTTCAACATTTAATTAAGGTTATCCACCAGTCTAATACCCTGTCGGATATGGGAACACCCGCCGAATGGACCCTTAATCGAACCAAATTGACTATCAGTTGCTTTGGATAGGTTGCGAAATACTACTGGAAAGCACGGTGTTCACTACAAGTTAACAGCTGCAGCCATAATTAAAAATAAAATTTCACCATGTATTGTCATCTCGTGACACCCTTGAGTTATGGAATAATCCCGGTGATGAAACATGCATCACCCAAACAGCTGTTCGGAAGGAACTAACAACAACTCGATCAGAGAGGATCTTACGTTACGCTGCTCTCAAGGAACAAAACTGTGAAATGCAGGAAACACTTATTCATCATGCATTTAGAAGAAATGCTAAACACTGAAGTTAAAGAAAAAGTGGTAAATCACTTGAAAAATATTCTTATAAAACCAACTTCCAGGTCATAAACGGTTATGTTAAGTTTAATAAACTTACAAGTCCACATGATAAAATAAAATACAAACATACCAAAGGGAAATCTAAGGAAATCTCTCCATTCGACAAATTATAACTACCATTACTAATGTTTGTCCCAATAAACTAACTACAAGTTATTGATAGACCAAAGTCATCTATTATAAAATGAAAGAACGAAAATTGAAAATAAAATATATTCACAGCTGACGAATCGAAACCGCATTCGTAACTCAAGTCTCACATAAATAAGCTAAGTGTCCACACGCACACTATCTAAGCAATCGGACGTCTGAACGACAATATAATTAAGTTAAGAAATAAATTAATAACACTAAAGTTCAATGAACTCGAACGCGCGTGGCAAACAGCAATAATAATCAATCTCCGTTATCTCAGTATCCATGCTGGACAGCCCTCACGTTTATGCCTCCAGTGGTTCCATGCTTTTATGTAAACACCTTCCAGCTGGTAAGGATTGTGCCGAAACATGGCCTCAGTATTACTTTGCTAACACTCTTCGCATTACAGACCCTACCATCGTTCAAGTCACTTCGCAAAACACCTAACTTAAGACTTGACTATATACAGACGGCACCCTAACCCTGTCGCCGAGTCTACATAGTGTCTACACACACTAACAATAACATCTATATAAACATGCAGCACCCTAAACCTATCGTTGAGCGTAAACGGGGTTGTCTACTCATCAGTATACTCCTATGAAACGCGTAACGTCCTAAATCTATTGTCGAGCGGAAACTGGGATGTCTACTCATCCTCTAAAATGTCAGGTGAAATCGAAACTTCAAACATAATTACTGATATTTAGCTTGAAACCTTGTTGAAACTATAGCACACAATGAAACGAAGCTTGCCAGAGAATGAACGCAAGTCTGGAAATGCAACTAAGTCCCTTCTCGTCAATAAAACGTGAAATGAAAAATTAATAACGCGCGGCTACTCAATCCACGACTCAAACATTATCTCAACACACGCAGTGAAATTTTGAAAAATAATAATAAATTCAGCACTCGTCTAACTTTACGTTAATATCGCCAAAACAATAATTATCACTGTCGCAAAATCCACACTGTAAATCTAGTGTGAGGTCCATCTCACTGTTCCAAACATCTCTATCTACGAACTATCCAGTGAAGCGAAAATCATTGAATCTACACAGCCAAACTATCACTTTAATAACGTCCAATATCTCATCCGACAATGTATCCGATTTAATGATAATCCCGTCTCGTAATATAAAAAATGTACTGAATGGAAATTTGTTGCAACAGTTAAATAACACCAACCGTGTTTTCAGAATACCCTTCTGTTCTTGAGGTCGCTTACTATAACATGGACTATGCTGACTTTATATAAGTCGTCATTTGGACTCAACTGCCAACTACAAAAATTATTTATCATGGGGAAATTCTCGACTTGAAATCATAATTGGCGTTACAACGCACTCCTTTTGAATCTGACCATCATCCAACCTGTCAGCTGTTTCGGATTGCTAAAGGAACCTCATATACAGCCTGCCTCAGAAATATCACATTTAATATACAGCCTGTCTCAAAAATTCTTCGCCATCGACAAATATAGCCTGCCTCAAGAATTCTTCATTGCCGATCATCACGGCGGCATTACTCATGAAATACAGACTTCCTATGCCTTCAACGTCTACACAACTATTCTCTCAACATATCATTCCGACACAATCCATTTCTTCCTGTTTCAAAACCTTCCAAACCTTGATGCTCCCATGACGAACAATTTTATAAGGATCTTTTCATTCTTTTCATTACATCTTTCGGACCTCAAGGACAAAATAACATACCGTGATTTCCTATATTACAAAATACACGGTGCCACAAAAATTAACTTCCCACGAATAAATATAACTTTATCAGACTTCACTGGATTTCGAAACGAACGCAAATCTTACTCAACATTTCTGTTAAATACATTTATTAACATAGAAATTTTTTATCCTCCTGTAAATATTATTATTATTATTATTATTATTATTATTATTATTATTATTATTATTATGTCGACTACTTTTTCTGAACTCATAGGATATTCGACATTATTGTGTTCACCGCCATTATATGATCGTTATAACATTCCTAACTTTAATCAGTTTGAGCAAATCTCACAGAATTTTAACACATTATTTAAACTTCGCATTTTACAGTTTCTCAACATGATTTTTACCGCCCTGAAGAGTTCCACACGACGACCAGATATATAACACTTTCGCCTGATCATTTTTTTAAATACTATTTCGACACAAGCACTGGAAAATTTTATTGGAACAAACTAATTCTCTCTACAACATTAATACAAAATATAGACAGACCTGTAATGTAGTCATCTTGGAGGTTTTGGCTACATTTTTAGCCAGATGACCTCAGATTCAGCCACACATGACTAGAATACATCATCTTCTTATAGATTACTTAAAAATACACAAATTTTACACTCGCTATTAATTAACAACAACACAAATGACGCATTCCCCTCGTTCTTTATCATGCGAACGTACTTCCCTCTCTGCTGGCGACAGCGAACTGTCTACGGGGACTGTTCTCGTTCACCCTCATAGGCCAGGTGTTTCAAAAGATAACAAAATCAGACCTGTCTCAAAACTAGCCTCCAAACCTCCTTCGACAATTCCAAACACACAATGTAATAAAAATCAACTACATTTTTAAAGTAGATATCTATGCCTTCACGGTTTTCGTCGGTGGAAGCTCAGGAAATTTTCTATCACCTTCAATTAAATACTCTCTTGAACTATCTACATGAATATATAACATAAGTTAATTTTCAGAAACAAATCCCGCACTTTCTTGTAGACGAGCGACGTGGGTTCCACCGTCCAGACCTTTAGATAAAATGTGTAAATGTGGGTGGAGGGGTTTCCTTTTATAAGGCAATAGGTGACGCTACCCTGATCACGAAGCCTGGTGGTGCAGTCTTCTAATTCCATAACCGCCGGACCAAACTTCTTGATATTTATTCCAAAAATTCCATTAAAATTACAATTCACAAGGGTGATGTTTTTATATTTTTTCCATACTTGCAACGGGCGTAATAAATTTATTTCTAACATGTAACTTGGAGCGCTTTTTTCAGATATGACCTCCACACGTGTCGTAAATCCGCCAGTATGGACGCCAACTTCTCCCCAGGCATTTAAATTCAGCCTATGGATTCTGTCTTCATGCAATGTTTATTAATAATTTCAGTCTTTTATTCCTGAATTAACCATGTCGCCAAAATCTCTCGTTGTGAAGGTTTTTTATAAATTGTTAAATTAGTCAGTAGTCGAAATCAACCGAAGTGTCCCGGCATTTCACGAGCGGGTGGCTTGCTCGCTACGGTGAGTTCTGTTCCCACGGAGGGAGTGAGACTCTGGAAATAAAATATGGCTACTCTCAAAAAAGTTATTTGTAACTGAAATAAATATCTGCAATTATTTATCACCGTAGAATTATGGGTTCAACATAAAGACCTCTCTTGAAGCCTGGTGCCATTACAAAGTTTAGGAGATATCAGATTCCATAGCAGCATTTTAGGTGCTCCAACCTTCAGACTGAGATTGTGAGGTGGAAGACCTGGCGGATGTAAAGTGTGGAGGAATTCTTCAGGGTAGTGGCTAACATCACCTTACTGTTACATCATCTACTCCACTACGGAGCCATAGACTTATATCTCATCATCTTAGTAGGAAGCTTGTCCAATAAGGAAGCATTGATGCTTGCTGCGGTGTCGTCCTTTAGGCGTGAGAATAGCTCCTCCCTTATGCCAATTCAGCCAGTGAGTGAATGTGGTGCATTAAGTAAGACAGGGAATAGAAAAACTGTCTCCCTTCGTGGATACAACACGTAATCACGTAGGCTGAGTCGACCTCGAACCAGCCCTCAGATCCAGGTGAACATTTGTGACCTGGCCAGGAATCAAATTCGGGGAACCGATTCCTCGCACACAACAGCCGTCAATAATTCATATCACAGTCTTCAAGATCATATTGACCATGTGTAATCTAACGCCCCTCGTTAATAATGTCTCTCAGTCACGGCCATCCATCACTACTTCCCATCACAGCCTGCACCGTTGCTATGTAACTTCACATAACACATGTTGTATCGCTAATTTCGTGACGCAAATTTTTACATGACCTCCAGCCCTACGGCAATATAGTTATGTCAAAACGATATTGGCCTCTACTCATGGTGGGTAACTGCCATGTGATAGAGTGACATACATGCAAACATACATACATTATTATTATAATCCATTATGACTTTTAGCGTTCAGTCTGCAAGCCTCTGTGAATTTACTAAACGTCGCCAAAATCCTCTATTTGCAACTAGTGCTGTGGCCTCATTTAGTTCTAACCTCTTTAAATAATTAGAAACCGAGTCTAACCATCGTCGTCTCGGTCTCCCTCTACTCCTCTTACGCTCCAAGACAGAGTCCATTATTCTCCTAGGTAACCTATCCTCCTCCATTCGTCTCACATGACCCCACCACCGAAACCGATTTATGCATACAGCTACATCCATCGAGTTCATTCCTAACTTAGTCTTTATCTCCTCGTTCCGAGTACCCTCCTGGCATTGTTCCCACCTGTTTGTACCGGCAATCATTCTCGCTACTTTCATGTCTGTTACTTCTAACATGAATAAGATATCCTGAGTCAACCCAGCTGTCGCTCCCGTAAAGCAAAGTTGGTCTGAAAACAGACCGATGTAAAGATAGTTTCGTCCGGGAGCTGACTTCCTTCTTACAGAATACTGTTGTTCGCTACTAGGAGCTCACTGCATTAGCTTTACTACGCCTTGATTCAGTCTCACTTAGAGTGACGTAGTACAATTAAAAAAACAGAGAACTTCAGGAGAATTGTACGTTAGGTACACTGAATACAAGTCAATTTCAAATCGGTTCCGCAGCTGGGTGGGATGAGAATCTGAGCGCTAGTCAAACTGTTCGAGTCCGACAATCCCCTGTGAATGGGGGCGGTAGAATAACACCTACGGCATCCCCTGCCTGTCGTAAGAGGCGACTAAAAGGGTCCCCAATTACTCCGAACTTTGGAGTGTGGGTTGGTGACCACGGGTCCCTTAGCTGAGTCCTGGCATTGCTTCCACTTACGTGTGCCAGGCACCTCATTTTCATCTATCCTATACGACCTCCCTTGGTCAAATCTTTTTCTTTCCCGACCTCGACGCTATTAGGTTTCCGAATCTTTCATTTTCACGCCCTTCGTGGCCCTTGTCTTACTTTGGCCAATACCTTCATTTTTCAAAGTGTCACATCTCTTCCACTTTTTCCTAATCAGTGTTATATAGAGGATGGTTGTCAAGTTGCACTTCCTCTTAAAACAATAGTCACCACCTCCACCACCCACATTTCTTAAGTATTTGTGCTTGTTCATGAATTGTTAGTGTTCAAGCTGGGACAAATTGTTGTTTTTGTTTGTTTGTCTTATTTCTTTTTCTGTTCCCTTTGCTATTTTTTTACGTCGCACGTTTTTGTCACATTCGACTGGTAACATACCAGCATGCTATTTAAGTTCTAAATAGGGTGTAGAAAACCTATTCACAGGTACTCGGTAAACCGCATCCTACCATTACGTCGTCTGTCAGTTTTATTGCAATAAACATGCTCCATTGCCATGCTTATTTATTAACACCATGGCTACGTCCTGTTTTGTTTGTTAACTCAGAGGATAAATAAACAGGGATATCGCTACGTCCTTGACGGTTATTTTCTTTAGCATTCAATTTGTATTATTTGTGTAACTGTAATGATCGATATTATATATTATGCTATAAATTAGGGTGGCATAAAACTACATCAAAAAAGTCAGACTGTTTTACTCACATTAGTATCACCAACAGCTAAAACGATTTGCGAACAACGCTCAAACGAGAGCGTGATTATTCGTGATTCTGGCATCAATACTGTCCCTCCATGGCTTTATATTAAGGTCAATCCAATGTAGGTTAATTATGTATAATCTAAGCAAGCAAAACAAAAACCCATGGAACTACAATCCTGATGTACCTTGGCCTATAAAACGACCGCTGCTCTGCTCGGAGGCCTTCAGATTGCGAGGTGGCAAGTGGTCAGAGCGACGAATTCTCTCGGCCGTTGTTCTTAGCTTTGTAGACCTGAGAAGATATATCTCCCATAGATAGGGACTCAGAATTTCTCACCTAGGCTGACTGGACCTCGAGCTAGCCCTCAGATTCAGATGAAACTTCTTGATCTGGCCGTGAGTCGAAATCTAATACATTTATAAGCACATTGTAATGTGAGAATGAAAACAATATATCCACATAAATGTATTTAAAGTAAGTGAATAGAGAAATACTTGGGTCGATCTCGCATACTTTCGTGGGATAATTAATGGAGTTGGTTTTACGCTCCATATATACACTGACTGACAGAGCAAATGCAACACCAAGAAGGAGTGGTCAGAACTTTATGCCAATTGCAGGGTAGACTGACGTCACTGAGGTATGCTCATGATGTGAAATGCGCCGCTGTGCTGCGCACGTAGCGAACGATAAATGGGACATGGCGTTGGCGAATGGCCCACTTCGTACCGTGATTTCTCAGCCGACAGTCATTGTAGAACGTGTTGTCGTGTGCCACAGGACACGTGTATAGCTAAGAATGCCAGGCCGCCGTCAACGGAGGCATTTCCAGCAGACAGACGACTTTACGAGGGGTATGGTGATCGGGCTGAGAAGGGCAGGTTGGTCGCTTCGTCAAATCGCAGCCGATACCCATAGGGATGCGTCCACGGTGCAGCGCCTGTGGCGAAGATGGTTGGCGCAGGGACATGTGGCACGTGCGAGGGGTCCAGGCGCAGCCCGAGTGACGTCAGCACGCGAGGATCGGCGCATCCGCCGCCAAGCGGTGGCAGCCCCGCACGCCACGTCAACCGCCATTCTTCAGCATGTGCAATACACCCTGGCTGTTCCAATAACGACCAGAACAATTTCCCGTCGATTGGTTGAAGGAGGCCTGCACTCCCGGCGTCCGCTCAGAAGACTACCATTGACTCCACAGTATAGACGTGCACGCCTGGCATGGTGCCGGGCTAGAGCGACTTGGATGAGGGAATGGCGGAACGTCGTGTTCTCCGATGAGTCACGCTTCTGTTCTGTCAGTGATAGTCACCGCAGACGAGTGTGGCGTCGGCGTGGAGAAAGGTCAAATCCGGCAGTAACTGTGGAGCGCCCTACCGCTAGACAACGCGGCATCATGGTTTGGGGCGCTATTGCGTATGATTCCACGTCACCTCTAGTGCGTATTCAAGGCACGTTAAATGCCCACCGCTACGTGCAGCATGTGCTGCGGCCGGTGGCACTCCCGTACCTTCAGGGGCTGCCCAATGCTCTGTTTCAGCAGGATAATGCCCGCCCACACACTGCTCGCATCTCCCAACAGGCTCTACGAGGTGTACAGATGCTTCCGTGGCCAGCGTACTCTCCGGATCTCTCACCAATCGAACACGTATGGGATCACATTGGACGCCGTTTGCAAACTCTGCCCCAGCCTCGTACGGACGACCAACTGTGGCAAATGGTTGACAGAGAATGGAAAACCATCCCTCAGGACACCATCCGCACTCTTATTGATTCTGTACCTCGACGTGTTTCTGCGTGCATCGCCGCTCGCGGTGGTCCTACATCCTACTGAGTCGATGCCGTGCGCATTGTGTAACCTGCATATCGGTTTGAAATAAACATCAATTATTCGTCCGTGCCGTCTCTGTTTTTTCCCCAACTTTCATCCCTTTCGAACCACTCCTCCTTGGTGTTGCATTGTCACTGTCAGTCAGTGTATTATACCGGGCGAGTTGGCCGTGCGCGTAGAGGTGCGCGGCTGTGAGCTTGCATCCGGGAGATAGTAGGTTCGAATCCCAATCCCACAATCGGCAGCCCTGAAGATGGTTTTCCGTGGTTTCCCATTTTCACACCAGGCAATTGCTGGGGCTGTACCTTAATTAAGGCCACGGCCGCTTCCTTCCAACTCCTAGGCCTTTCCTATCCCATCGTCGCCATAAGACCTATCCGTGTCGGTGCGACGTAAAGCCCCTAGCATATATATTATACGGGACAATCATATACTGTAGAATGTGCAGAGTTATCTAACTCCCCAGCTATTTCCACCAATATTCAGGCATGCTGTTTTACTCGCGGCGCAGCAGTAACCCCGTATATCGGAGATGAGTGGCAGAAGAAGAGATACATCACACCATAACAATGGTCAATGTACAGTCCGCGAAACTTTTAGTCATACTTCGTTTTACGGGGTGAGGAGTAAGGAGGAACCTACCACGGTTCCGGTAATACTGCCAACTGAATGGAAATGAAATCTGAATTGAATCGATAGTATGATCCATCGATATGAATTTTCTAAACCTGTATAACATTAAGCCAACAACCGTGTCACACACACATTATATAACATTACATAATATTTCTCGATGCGAAATGTTGACCTACCTTGAATTCTCACAAATATCACCTTGGCTTTGCTATGTAAACAACAACAGTAAACAGTACGAGTACGCAAAGTGTATGCTAGATGTCTCACGGCGATGCATAATCGATTCATAGTTCGTGTGTCAAAGGTTGCTAATACGAATCTCGAAGATAAGCGAGGTCTACCGATTCAGCTCTAGGGAGCCGAAGTATCACTTAAAATTTCGCGTGCTGTAATGTTATTGTTGATCAGTTTTATGAGCTTTCGTTACTGTACGCCTTCAGATTTAGTTCTCTTCCGACTCTGTGATATTAGGGCGTCTAATGTACTGTGTAAAGGGAGTCCTTCGTTCTTTCATGACTCTCTATAGTTTTATTGTTCAAGCGATCTTCCTTGACTAGTTTTTCTCACAATCATCTTCACAATTTTTCTTGTCTATGTGAACCGATGACCATGCGGTTTTACACCTTAAGACAATCATGAGAGAAACTATTTTCAGTTAACACAATTGAACAATATTTTCATGTTAGCAATGCTTGGTGTTGATATGAATTAAGCAACAAGACTCTAAATTCATGAATTCTGTTATCATAGCTGATACGGTAAAGCTATATAAGGCATAAATGATCATAAACTGTTTTCTCTATAACTTTTCGATAGGACCAATAACACAGGTATTTAAAAATTAAATTTTAGGTGCCTTCTCCTAAACTACCATTTCAACCAGCGTGAATCAAATTATCTATAGCCTATACTGTAGTACCAAATTTCCCTAATTTACATACCGATCTTCATTATATTCTGTTCATCCATTTTCTCGTGGTTCAGTGTTGATTTGGACTTAGCAACATAAATCGAAGTTCATGAATATCTCGGATATCGTAGCTGGTACGACAAAAATGTATGAGACATAAATGATCGGGCATTTAATTCTATATAACTTTAGTTATGTAGTGTTTATCGATAGGACCACAAATAACATAGAAATTTGAGAATTGCATTTTAAGTCTACCCCTAAACTACCATTTCACTCAGCGTGAATAAAATTATTTATAGCCTAGATTGTAGTGCCTCTTTCTCCTACTACATATACCGATTTTCATTAAATTTTCTTCAGCCATTTTCTCATGAAGCGCGCACATACATACAGACAGACAGCGATGACGGAAAATTAAAAAGTGCATTTCCTTGTTACTGTGGAGACGACTGGTACAAAAATGACTTTTTTTAATTCTGAGCAATGTACAGACAAAGATCTTATTTTATGTATATAAATGTTCTAGGTTGTGGGATTGGTTGTCATTTAACGATGATAATATACTATAGACCTCTGACAGTAGATTTACTAACGTCGTAACGGCAATTCTGGTATTTCGATAGGAAGTGATGAGACAATGCAGACAGTGCCATTCTTTTTTATTTATTTGTTTCCGTTTTTATTTTTGTTGGTTTAACATCCCACCAACTTTAATAGATTTTTGTCAACGATGGAATGAGAAAGGCCTAGGATCGGGAAGGATAGTGGTCTTGCGCTTATTTAAGGTGACTGGTGAGAAAATGGAAAGCCATGGAAAACCCTATTTATTATTATTATTATCATTATTATTATTATTATTATTATTATTATTATTATTATTATTATTATTTGAAAACAAAGGCAGATTTACATGGCTATCGATATCGTGATCATAGCTACAAGACCTCAAGATTTACGTGTAAATCAGACTTCAGAGGCGTGACATTTCATTCCAAAAGTTCCTTGTGCTTGGGCGGAAATGAACTCACATTCGCTTTCATGAGAAGCCAGTGACTATGCCACTCGGCTACCATGCCCACCACAGCACAGCATTCAAAAGTTAACTGTTAGGTCTGATACTATAAGATCGAAGAATACAGTAGAAAACACTGACTCAAATGGTATTTAAGTGTTTTTGTTCGCAAACTCAGGTGTATTTTGGGTCGATATCCTCAAAGTTTGGCCTCTTATAACAACACTCATCAATCATGTGTTTTCGAACGACATGGCTACCTTTAACTTCGTCCTTGCCTCGTCCAAAAATGTCTCAGATTCCACTCTTGTATAATTCCGTCGTCCCCTTGTTAAAGGAACTCCGAATGGACCAGGCTAAAGAAAGTGGCAGTATCAGAAGAATTTCAGATATGTTACAGCCACGAGGCAGAGACAATAAAGCAGACGTTCCTTGTCTTAGAAGAGAGTACATCTCAACTTCCTCTCCGAGATGTTTGAATTTCAAACTCTCTTTATGTCATCTTTTAATTTAATTTCATTATTCATATGATAAGTTGTTGAGAATTCATTGTTCATATTTCATAGGTATAAGGCTCGCTCTTCTTGCTTGAGAAACTCATAAATTTGCATTTCCTTTTCACTGCTGGCAGGATAGTGTAAGAAGGAGTTCTAGACAAGTATAAACAAAGAGGCTCGATAATAATTACAGAGACGTATTGAGCGGGATTTTAGCGTTGGAATTGAGAAGTATCCTTAAAGTTTAAATTGCAGCTATTGTTTGATTCTCATCGTCTCGCAAGGGAGTTGGAAGTAGGAAGAGATATTCTACTTTTCAGCCGTTGATGTTTCTACGTCATAGCATAGACACTAGCGCCAGAACAGGCTGACAGAAGAAGTAAGGTGTGCAGTCCGGAAGTTCTAGGAGTGACAGGAATACGCAGACGATCTCATCCCTGCCTTAGACTTCACAAAAACAAATGAAGACAGACAAGCGTGACAGGAGATAAAAAGAAAAATCTACATGCCTGGCATTTAAATGAAGCTATGATTAAAAAGAATTTGAAGAAGCAAATAAGAACTTGTTAGGAAATGAGCAAACTAATGTATTCGAATGAATAAAGAATCAAAAGGTCTTGAAGAACTTTTTTCCTTATAGATGTCCCATAATTATATTCTAAAGGAGCAAATAACTTTTTTCATCTCTTACAAAGAAATATTTCTGGAATGTCTGAAGCAATATTTTTTAAAGTTACCTAATTAGAATCTAAAATAAAGAGAAGTTTCATGCATGGCTAGCAGGTTAAGTTGTTTGATCCATTACTTTTTAGTGGATATACTGTATAAATAAAACTACACAATATGAAGGAAGAATTTTACAAAACAATCCTGGTAACTTCAAATCACTTGTTTTGCTGACCAACAGCTTTCTTTGTCGATAAAATACTGAGTGATGCGTGGTAAGCAGAATACATCTCACCACCATAAACGTCTGTTTACTACAACAGGGTTGGCAATATTTGGGTTCGGATGTCTCCTCAATTGTCATGACGAGGTGAGAGAAGTCCATTCTACAACTGTTTACCAACATCCGGATATGCAATCAACAGCCAGGTGCACTTAGGCTTTGTGAGGCTGAGATAAGCCAGTTCTGGAACTTTTTACCAACATTCGGACATCTAGTAGACAGCCACGCGCACTTAGAATGCGTGAGGCCGTCCTACAACTTGTTACGAATATTCGGATATATAGTCAAAACCCTCATGTACTAAGGATGTGAATCCCATTATAGAAACTGTTACCAATAGTTGAACATCCAGTCAAACCTACATGTACAGTACTTTGGATGTGTGAGAACTATAGAGTGTGTACTTGTAATTAGTTAGTACTATAAATAAGAAAATGACTTTAAATGTTCGACGTCATGCAAGCATTCGTTTGCAATTGGAATGAGTAAGCAAACGAAATCAGTTTTAAGTTGACAAAGAGTGGGATTTAATCCCAAATTTCTTGTCAGTTGCGTTAGCTGAGGAGGGAGCACGCCGTTCCAGTTGCTGAAACCTGTCTGATAGAATCCGAGATCGAAACCGGTTTTTCCCAAATGATATCTCGTAACTCTGACCATTAAACCACGAGAATATTATTACGCATATGCACAGCCGTAAAACAGTACAAAATTCTGAAGTTTCAGTGTGTTAGAAAGTAAAGCACAGTCAAGCTAATTTACAGTTAATACATTTCGTCAGGTCGTTCATTTATCTGATATATACAGGATGTATCAGAACTGTGGCGACAAAAAATCAAGGATGTTCTTCGTGCTATGTTAAGAACGATGGTGTAATCTGATTGGTGGAGAAAATTTATCTTTTCTTTTCCTGTGGGAACTTTATGTTTGTGTTCGTCTTATACATATTAATTTACATGCAACACATCTCGCTATCAACCACTGCAAAAAGACGCAGTAACGAATACATACATCCTCATAAGTTTTGTGTCAGCAAAGGATGATGTTGATGATACTTGTTGCTAGGTCATCGCCCCCTAATCGTACAAGGTGAACTGAAATAATAATTTAAATGTAAAATGTATGCACTGACTACAAGTTAAAGCAAATTATGATGAATAAACGATTATGAATTTTAAATGATCAGTGGATCTAATTAGCAATGCCTTATTTCGTATAAAATTATATTGTGTTAAAAGTTAAAAACACATTAAAATACAATAAGACAAACTAAAAGAGAGTCAATAGAATTTAAACTTAGTTAACAATAAAATATTTTTTCTTTTATTTTCCTGTGGGAACTGCATGTTTGTGTTCGTCTTGTACATCGTAATTTACATGCAACACATCTCACTATCAACCACTGCAAAAAGACGCAGTAATGAATCAGTGGATCATTAATTAAGTGAAGTGAAATTTCCCAGTTCTTTTAATCGCTCTCAGCTTATTTTGAAGAGGTGTGGCCTGCCAACAAATGTCTCAGGTGAGAATAAATACCACTGGATGAATATGCACGATAAAACAGGCCACTATCCATCGTAAAACGGAAGACGAGGTCTGCTGACTCCTCGTCATCACGTAGAATAAGGGAGATGGTACTTGGAAGATTTAGACTACGGTACAGATCGGCCAGGTCCACGCACTCAGTATGGATGTGTACTACCGTCAGATGACTGCCGCAAGTACATACTGGGAGGGAGGAGCTTCTCCCTTCAGTAAGTAGGAGTGCGTTGCTACACCGGGGTTGATCCGAAGACAATATAATACTAATTCTTATCTTCATGCAACCCGAAGGGAAGTCTTCCATACTTTCGCAGTTCTTTTAATCGCTCTCAGCTTATTTGGAAGAGGTGTGGCCTGCCACCAAATGACTCAGGTGAGAATGAATATCACTGGCTGAAACTTTGTAAGGCAACGAAGGCAATGTGACCGCCCTCTTGGCGGCGGCCCTGTCAGCTAAAGCATATCTCGCTATATCCATGTGCCTTGGGAACCAGAGAAACGTGATTCTGGTTTTAGTACTCCAACACCCGGCCAGCAGGTCCTGGAAAACATGCAACAATAGATTCTACATAACAAGCTCAAGGAGTGAGTACACAATAGAAAGTAGCGACACTCATTTGACAGCGAGTACCACAGAGCTTCAAGGATAACATAAAGCTCTGCTGTGTACACGCTAGGGGTTTCCACTAGATGAAAGAGAAACGTCTTATTATCAACAACGAACGCACAGACTACTTTCGCTTCTGCTCGAACCAACCGTGTAAATAATAAACAACTACTGAATCTGGATACCGGCTATCAACGGACAGGAAGAGTCTCCGGTATATGGAGCGATCCGTGTTCACTTTTGGGCAAGTGCGCAGATCCAGGATCATTTTAGGTCGTCGTATTTACCTCGGAGGTACCTTACTTTATCGTCTAACAAGACAAGGAACTGAAGGTACATCAAGCAAACTGTTAATGTTATCCAAGCGTATACCAACCGGCTGCGTTGCTCGTGGATCAGTAGCATATAGCCGACGATTGCCATTGTGGAGTAGACAGGGGTAATTTGGATGAAGTGGCATCTGTCACAAATTCGCAGCATAGCACAATAGTGTTTGATGGCGCCTGAGATGTAGAGGCGGAGGAGTTCCTCCTCCGTAAAGGGCATGTTATAGTCATCTGAAACGTGAGTGGCAAAACATATATGATGGCGTTCTACCTGGTGCTTCAGAACCAGAAAATCAGGATGGTGATTCCCAGAACCAGACATATCTACGAAATGGCTTGCTAGATGATTAGCAAGCATGGGTGGATCAGTCACGATTCTGTTTGCAATTGAAATTCCCGGCACTGAGGATGGTTCTTGTACTCTCGAAATGCATCGAAGTTTAGTCAACACTTTAGACGCTGGTGTAAGTAACATCATGGAAGACACATACCCGTACCATATCGCCGTCTACTCTCCAGCAACTCACGTCGTTAAAAACAGCTAGTGGTAAGAACTTCAGCTAATCAGCAAGTCTAAGAATTCATCGGGGAGAAGGCTCAATTTATATCTGTTTAAACAAAATAAAAATAATGGGTAAATGGTCACTGTCACAAGGTCATCGTGTACATCCCACCGAAGCAGGAGAACGAGCGCACGACTGTACAGACTAACGTCAATGCGGGAGAAGGTATCGTGTCTGCGCTTAAATGTGTTCGTTCTCCTGTGTTCAAAATGCATGAATCCAGCTCTCCTATTTATTGTTCCAACTCTCTTCCTCCAGGGCAAGGCATTTCAGAGCCCTGTAATGGGTGACAGGCGGTAAAATCACTCAATAAAAGGGAAGGAGGTGGGAGCTGATCTATAAGGTCAATTAAACCCTTGATTTTAAAGGACTGGCCTGGTGGGAAATAAACATTGCAAACTGTAGTTATGACAAGCAAAGAAACACGTACCGTTACTGCCTCTAACTGGGTCCTTAACGGAACCGGTTCGCTGTAGATGTTAGAATGAGTGAAAATACCAACTCCGCCGGAAGGCCGGTTGATATAATCCCGTTCCGTCTTAAGCTTTTTGAACGCTTCCGCCGACTTGGGCATGGCTTTCGTTGACCTCTTGAAAGACTTGGCATTCTTCCCACTGCTGTGACGGCTTAGGTTTCGTTGCCGGCACAGGCTTCTGTGTGGTCGACGGTTAGGTGGACTCCACCATCGAGCATACTGTTTGCGGCGTTTCTCACAGGAGCAACTGCCATCTTGGGCGCAGCGATCTTCACAGGTGTTTGCGAAACAAACAACGAACCTGATAGACTCTGTGCTATCTATGTTTTCGAAGGAGCGTTATTGGAATTAAACTTATGGCGCATTTCCTGATATGAAAGACCATCCAGTGTCTTGATCTCCGGGATCTCCTTCTCACTGAGATACACGGGACAGTTCGTATGTAGAGGAGAATGAAGATCAGGAAATGTGCACATTTCTGCGCCATGACCTCCTCCTCTTCTACATGTAGCATACACAGACTGATACGAACAACGAGATAACGGAGCCATTTGTCCAATTCTTTGGCACTGATAGCACCGCATGGGATGCGGGATGTACAGCCTCACATCACAACGATACGTTTTTACTTTGACTTTCTCTGGCAACACTGACAGCTTGAAGAAGACAATGAACGCACCGATGGCAACGCCTTCATCGTTAACTGCACGTAATGCTCCATGTAATGTCTTCCATCAACTTATCCTCAGTTTTCAAGAAGCGATTGCAGTGAAGGTGACTCCAAGAACCGGATTCAAGGTTTTGTTTTCTTCAACTCTGACGAGGATCCCATGATTTCATGCTGCGCTTATTCTCAGGGGTTTGACTTTCTTATTGAATCGAAAGTTAAAGATTTGGGTGGAGGACCAGCCTGAACAGACTTGGGACGTTTATTTCCGGCCATACTCGAAATCATCCTCGCCGAATGCCATACACTTCGATCAGGGGCCTCTGTAGCCGAACCAAGCAGCCAAGGCAATGCTCACCTGGTCGTAGCTGGTATTGCCCGGGTTCGATGTTGGACGGTATCTAATACGGACTGACTGAGGCAGTAATCACCAGACCTCCCTTCTCATATCATCCATAATAGCATGTACCCCATAGCATATACACAGTGTAAATATAGATGAAAAATATAAAATAATAAATAAATTCTTCCTGCATTCGGCTGTGAGGGTACCTGCGTTGTCAGGCGGATACTAGCACTGAATTCCTGGCGCTCCCTTCCGACGGGTTGAGGATATCATTTGGGCTTTCAAGCGTAGTCGCATGCATACAAGGCCTCTCCTCAAGCAGCACACACGTCAAATTTGGATTTGGTCTACAACCAATCCTCAAGAAAAATAGAAGAAAAGAAGGGACCGATGGCAACATAACCCTTTCAGTCCATCACATCTTAAGACAGGCAAGGAATATCGTGTGTGTATTCTTCATCTGCGTCCCCCACCCACAGGGGGTTGTCAAGGAAGGCATTCGACCATAAACTGTGCCAAGTGCACATAAAGTGATCCAAAGAAATTGGGAAAAATCAACGAAGATTACTCCACGCATACCGAGCTGATTATAATAATAATAATAATAATAATAATAATAATAATAATAATAATAATAATAATAATAATTGCTTTACGTCCCACTAACTACTTTTACGATTTTTGGTGACGCCGAGGTCCAGCAGGAGTTCTTTTATGTGCCAGTAAATCTACCGACACGATGCTGACGTACGTGAGCACCTTCAAATACCACCGGACTGAGCCAGGATCGAACCTGCCAAGTTGGGGTCAGAAGGCCAGCGCCTCAACCGTCTGAACCACTCAGCCCGGCCCGAGCTGTTTAGCAAGACGCCCCACTTCTCTACATAAGTAAATAAACAACTGTATTTTTATGGTCAAATCCCTTATGAAACAATTGTGTTAATGTAGTTTCTAAAATATCACGAATGAATTTACCAATTTGTTTGCGTATTTATCTCACCATCTCCAACATTGGATGAGAGAGATAATACCGAACCTTGTTCCCAAAAGAGTTCCCTACTGGTCTGCATAAGGCTCCATAAGCTCCGGGATTCCACCCGTATTCAAATCTCATAAGCCGGGATAAGCCTCATAGTTTACCGATCACCGAATGTAACATTCCGCTCTCAGTTTCTACTTTATCATATTCGAGCGAGAGAGTTCTTCCCGCCACACAACAGACCATTAGTTCTACTTCACATACCGTCCATGAATAATTTCACTCCTGCCTGAAATACAGAAACTATATAAATAAATAGAAAGCTTTCATCGGATAGCTAGTAGACCTCCTGTTTCTTTCTTCCGTTCTTTCTCTCTTTCTTTCTTTCTTTCTTTCTTTCTTTCTTTCTTTCTTTCTTTCTTTCTTCCTTTTTCTTTCTTCATCCATTCAATTTAACTTAGTGTAAAACCAAACTCCTGACTATAACACACTATTAAGGATCTTGGGTACGTTTAATCTTGCCTTAAAACAAATGACCAGCAGATATTTGAGTATCTCGTGGTCAGCGTTGCGACTCCATCAGCCATATTCAATGCCTTTCTATCATGCAGCTCGTCAGTTGACCTTGCAATGTTGAGTGAGCCCTTCTTCACTCCTTAGACAATGATCATGATCTTCAGACAAGTCCTGCATCGAACCCGGTTATGAAGTAGCAGCCATGTCTCAGGACGACAGAATTGGACAAACTGTGCCATTTGAATTTGAAATTATTTTCAATTATTCCACATCTCTCCAACTACTATATCTAAGAAAACGTCGGAGTGTCGAAGTTCTATCAAATTTTTTGTTAACATGCGCGTAAATTCATTCATACATTTTCCTCACATTTATGCACTAGTAAATACCAATGGACCACCCTGAAAACCGATTACGTGAGTATCCAACAAGCCACGGTACTCTTCTGGACATTAATTCACTAATGTTTTATAATAGAATATCTGTTCAGAATTTCACACGGAGAATGACTGAGCTTTCGGCCTATAGTCACGTCTTAGTCTGTGAATCACACTCAACAGTTGAGCGTATGATGGGAGACACGGAGGTACTACCACACACAAACATCAGTGCTGTGCGGTGGAAAGTTGTTGCCGCAAGGTGAAATGTACGAACACACATGTCTATGTTTACATACAATAGGCCATTTTCAATCCCTACTTGTCCCACACCCCCACATCCACCGACAACGAACCCCTATAGCCCTTTCAGACCTGAAAGAAAACTGGAGGTGTGAATTTTTGTTTGTACGTCAAGAACTGACTAAAATGCTGCTCAATACACATATTAATAGTTTAAATAAAAACTAACATCCTAAAAACAGGACCCACACAATTGTGCGTATCAAAATTCAAAACCTCGTTGTATCACGTACGATGGTGTAGCTTCAAAATTTACGTTCACTAACCAATGTACACACTTCATTGAATATATTCCGGTATTCAGTAAAGCTTCTAGATTAATATAAACGCAGTAAATAAATACTTACTTTCGGCACTACTGCTTCCTGCCATCTCGCCGATCAACTGTGCTTTTTAAACTCTTCTTCCTTCGCCCTGGCGGTCAAGCGCATACTAAAATCAATTGAAATACATGCCACGTGTCCTGCACAATCACTGCAGTCCGGTGTAGCGCCGAAAAAACATCAAATACGGTCAGGGATAACTAAAATACGAACCCGCACAATTGTGCGTACTCGGTCTGAAAGGGATAGAGTACGATGAGACAGTCCAGGCTACTACTCAAACAAACACCACTGGTCTGCGATGGATATTTGTGGCTGGAAGGAGAAATATACGAACACACACGTCTATTTTTACATAGAGTCGGCCAATTTTAACCCCCACATTTCCCACATCACCACAGCTACCGATACAATACCACTACATTGCACGTAGGGAGACTCCACGCTACAATCGCACACAAACACCAGCGTTCTGTGGTGGAAAGTTGTTGCCACAAGGTGAAATGTACGAACACACACGTCTACTCTTATATATAGTTGGCCTCTTTCAACCCCCGTATCTACCACACCACCACACCTGAATACATACAACCACCATAGTGCACGATGGAGGACTCGAGGCTACTTCTGCACACAAACAGCAGTGGTCTGTGGTGGGTCTTTGTGGCTCTAAGTTTAAATATACAGACAAACGCGTCTGTTTTTACATATCGTCGGCCACTTTCAACCCCCTCATGTACCACACTCCTACAGCTACCGACACGCAACAAGTATAGAGCACGATGGGAGACTCGGGGCTACTACCACACACAAAGACCAGTGTTATGCCATGGTTATTTGTGGCTTACAACAAACAAACACACTCATGTATTTTTATATGTAGTTGGACAATTTCAACCCTCAATATCTACCACGCCACCACAGCTACAGACACGCAACCACCATAGCGCAGGATGGGAATCTCGTGGCTACTACCACACACAAACACCAGTGGTGCGCTGTGGGTAGTTTTGGCTGCAATGTGAAATATACGAACACACACGTCTATTTTCATACATAGCCTATATATATTATCTGAAGACAACCCGCTTCACTTGGTGTTTTTGTACATCGGTGCGGCCTTCCTATAAATAATACAAAACACGCGCTTTAAAATACCACTCTTTTCTGTTTCTTCTTTTGTTTTTAATCTTTTTTCGGGGTACATAAATTTCCTACATTCTAAGTCATTTCATAAAAATACAATCTTATACACTGCATTTGATGTCTTGTTTTCTGACGCATGCACAAACAGATTTTCTGCTTGTCCTACACGGGAGAAAACAACGTTAAGCTGACCATTGTGACAAACAGGAATCCTTCAAATTAACTCCGCATTTGTGAAACGTTTGACGCTAAGTCATATTGATAGTCATACAATAAGCTAATCTCACTGGAAATTGTATCGCTTGAAACAAAATGGCAAATCATTTGAGATCAATGGAATTCTTGGTATAAAAACCGATTCTCCTCTTTCTCTGCCAGTTAGGATTACTGCCTCAATGATATTGTTAAGGAGCTGTTTTAGTAAATATCTGCTTTATATTCAAGAATGTCAGAAAATACTTAGAGATGTGCACAAGCAGAAAACTGGTAAGGTCCTGAGATAGCCATACTCCTGAGAGATGAGTCAAAAATGATACATAAAACCAAGGAGTACATATCACAGCCTTCTACAGTACATTCTCACTCCGATACTTACAGTATACTCTCACTCATTTCAATACATTCAGTGAGGAAGTCAGCCATTTTCAAGCCCCATATCTCCCATACCACCATAGCTTCAGACACGTAACCCCTATAGTGTACGATGGAAGACTCGAGGCTACTACCATACACAATCACCTGTGGTATACTGTGCATATTCGTGGCTGCAAGGTGAAATATAAGAACACACACGTCTATTTTTATAAATATACAGTATATATAGATTTCAGGCAAGATTTCTTATTGGGAGCATTTGTTTTTAAATCTGTTATTATTGTAATCTAAAATCATTTGTAAGCGAACTGGAGGATGATTGTGGAGCGGGCGCTGGGTCGTTTTCCCCTATCAATTTCAGTGGTGTACATCAGATGGCTCTGTCATTTTTCTGCCGTCTTGCACCTTAGTTAAGATGGAAGTTCAACCTTGTAAATTGTCCAGTCATTTGTTTTCTAGGTGGTTCTTTTAGCATTTAAGTTACTAGTTTCTGATGAAGTTTGTGCTGGTCGTGAGATTGTCATTTTTTATTCGAGTGTTCCTTATTCCAATACACTTG
The DNA here is from genome assembly GCF_040414725.1 of Anabrus simplex. NCBI lineage: Eukaryota > Metazoa > Arthropoda > Insecta > Orthoptera > Tettigoniidae > Anabrus > Anabrus simplex. The sequence continues at coordinate 1,105,745,193 of NC_090265.1, read as the reverse complement.
TAATTAGTTAGTGTTCTTCTCTGTGATAATTGTAAAAAAAAAAAAAATTGTATTGCTTATCTTGGGCCGGTGGATGCAAGTGCCCACGGTTGGTCCGTGGTCGAACAGCACTGCACTCTGACCGGTCAACCGAGCAGAGGAGGGGTGGCCACGGCTCTACCGTGGCTCTACGCTTCTGCGTTCGGGAGACGAGTAAGAGCTGGACTTCACGGCTGGCCCCAAACGTCGGCTGTCCTGAGAATGGTTTTCTGTGGTTTTCCATTCTCCTGCACTAAGGCGAATGCCGGGGACGTTCGTAGTACAGACCACGGCCTTCAACCCTCTCACCTTCTCCGATACAAATCTCCCGGCCTGAGAGACGGCGTCAGCGTCTAAGAGGACCACCTCCTCCTTCAGGAGAGGAACGAAAACATTTTAGTAGTATATATCTTGTCGCAGAAGAAATCTTTTCCGTATATTTTACCTCGTTGGTCTCTAATTTCGTGTAGTTCGTTCTATCATACCTGCGGCATTGTTCCCAGCTCATGCCAGTGCTGCCTGACCGAAGGGGCGATTACAGTTATTGAAATAAATATGTCCTAGAGCTGAGGCTATCCGAATTTTTTGTGTAACGCAGTAGTGCATGTAACAAAACATGTTGCGGAAGTGTAACCTAGCAACCGTGCAGGCTAAGACTTATGGCTGGCGGTGATCCGAAGTTACCGACACGCGATGTAACCTAGCAACCATTGATGGATAGGAATGACGAAGAGACATGTGAGACATAAGTTATTTATGATCATAATTACTCCTCTTTCTAACATGTCCCTTTTTATGGTCATTTGATGTTCCCATAGGGAAATTTGACACCATTCATTTTTTTTCATTATCCGTTGCCGATTCACGTTTCCTTTCTTGACCCCACTTAACTTTCCCCAGGCTTCATATTAACTGCACTCATTATTTGAAACATATACATGAAAGCTGGCGTTACAAAAAAAGTTGTCTGATGGTGAAGAATTTAACACAATCGACTGAGATTACTTTCCATATATTGCACAAACAAACTTACGAACTTCCTCTGTTAGGTAGATTAACGTATATAACCTGTCAGATTCTGGCGACCCTACTAGCAGTAATTATTTAGCTCCAAATCGATACAGATGTCTAGTAAGATCGCAAAATTTTGCATGCTCAAAGTTAATCAAAGCAAATACCCATCGAGAGTCTAGAAATCAATTCATATAATTCTCAAAACAAGAAACTAGTTTCACCCATATATGAACCAAATCAACCTAACACGATTGAAAATATTAATGAATTCACAAATCGTTAAGAACAATATCTACAAGAAATTATTGATCAACACAGATTGATTTTTGCAATGAACATATTGGATAAAGAGAATCTGGCCACATTGCTTATGGAACATTTTATTGGAAACAATACTTTGAGCACTAATAAACAGGCATTGTGTAATCCACTGCTGAAGAGGACAAACTGGATGATATTCGTCAATTCACTGACATTTCTGTCATGCTCAAACAACCAAATGTAAGGGAAATGTTTTGGATTTTAGAAGAATCATCTAGGTTATTTCTAGGATGAAGGTCGTCGGTAATACAACCAATCACCGTACTCTAACTTGAAGGACCATCACAGGCTGATCTTCTCATTTGATTGCTAGCCGCAGACCTTGTATATTGAGGCATAATGACTATCGAAACTCAAGAGTAAAGAGCGGTATACCAATGACATCTCCTCTGCTACGACAAGTCCATAGTATTTCAAAGTGAGTCAGAAGGTTTAGGAGTGTGTTCCATAGTATAATCAAACCACTAATGATAATAATAATAATAATAATAATAATAATAATAATAATAATAATAATAATAATAATGGCCACCCCTGTGGTGTGGTGGTTAGTGTGATTAGCTGACACCCCAGGAGGCCCGAGTTCGATTCCCCGCTCTCCCACGAAATTCGATAAGTGGTGCAATGGCTGGAACGGGGTCCACTCAGCCTCGGGAGGTCAACTGAGTAGAGAGTTTCGGTTCCCACCTCAGCCATCCTCAAAGTGGTTTTCCGTAGTTTTCCACTGCTCCTCCAGGCAAATGCCGGGATGTTACTTAACTGAAGGCCACGGCCGCATCCTTCCCTCTTCCTTGTCTATTCCTTTCAATCTTCCCATTCCCTCACACTGGCCTTGAGGCGCTAGAGGTTGGATCCCTCGCTGAGTCCGTGGGATGAGCCAACCCTGGAGGGTGAACGAATTAAGAAAGAATAATAATAATGGCGTGTGGTCTCCGGAGAAGCCTGGTGCAGGTCTTTCAATTTGACGCCGTATCGGCGACCCACGCGTCTATGAGGATAGGGCCCTACCTGAAATGAATGTTAAAGCTGAAAACGGCTCAAGCACCCAGCCACCGAGTCGCAGGAATTAACTAATGAAAATTAAAATCTCCGACTCGGGCAGAAAACGAACCCAGAACCTCTTCGACCAGGCCAGCATGCTAACCATTTAGCCATGGATCCTGGCAAAATAAACTAAATTTATTAGAAAGAAGAGAACAACATGCAGTGTCGCACAACCAAAATCGAGATTGAAATATATTTTTAAAGGAAGGTGGCATTCTAATTAAGGTGATAATGCGCACTTGAGTCACTTTGAAGTATGAGTGTTCGATTTACCGTCAGACACATGACCATGACGTTCACTCAGCCCACAACGTAACTGAGCAGGTTAATTTCAAGATATGAAGACAGTCGGGAATAGAACTAATCACCCTGTTCTATTTAGTGTCAAGAATAGGAAGAGTAGGTACCTTTATCTTACTCCCTTCAGGAGCCTTCTACGGTGGGCTCGCAGGCTGTTTAGCTTGATTCATCCATAAAGACATGGGTTCAATTCTTCGCCAGGAAGTCAAGAAATTCAGATATTTAAGAGGAGACTTCTACTACTGAAGTGGTGCATGGTCCTATAGTTGACACAGCCTGCAACAGAAATGAGTTGCTGCTTAATTCCAAGGGATAACGGATAACTTATCACTTAGTGCCTAGGTAACGAAACCTGTACCTCTTACTCATTAAGAGACCTCCGTGGCCTCCTACGGAGAAGGCAGTTTTACCCACTACTGTCATTTAAGCTCTTCTAATAAAGGAGCTACATCACTTCCTCGGAGCGACTGGTCGTGCTCGTGATCAATACATAGAGCTCATTATCGATTCCCAACTTCTCTCTCCACCTCAGATTGAGTAAAGTTTAAAATAGCACGTTCCATACAAAACTCCTGTAACAAAGAATTTAATTTATTCTGCCTATCAATCTTATAGAAGTCGCAATTTTTAACTAACTTGTAAAACCATCACAGTATGACTTCAACTCATTTCATTGCTAAACACAGATCGTGTATATTGAGGCATAGTGACTATCGAGACTCGGGAGTAAAGAGTGAATTATAATAATGAAATGATCGTTGATCATTGGAAATGATCATATATTGAGTCAATGTTTATTTACCTTATTTCTTAACAATAAAAGTATTCCGGCACATACAGCCTGATGAGGCCCTTGACCTACGAAGACAACTGCTGACCAGGTAGATTGCTTGGCAATAGTAGTGTGTCACATATTCAGCGTGACATCCTGAGCTGTACCTCTTAGCATTCCTGATCGGGTCTGTTGCCTCACATAGCAAACAACCCCCCAATTTTCTCATGATAGTAAATGTAACACTCTCAAACACTTAGTCCAGAATTGAAATCCGAGGACAGGCTGGAAATCGAACCTGAGGTCACCGAATAAGAGACAAACGCGCTACTTCTATACCACAAGCTTACCAATGCACCAAGCAAGCAAGCAAGTAAGCAACCTCGTATCACATAACTTAATTCCTAATATAGCCATAAATCCTCACTTTTTACGTTTAATCCGAACCACAAGGACGTGAACCTTAATTTCAAACACCCCACATGCTTTCGCTTGGATTCAAACGGGGGCCGCCTTGGTGAGAAACCAATAACTAGATCATTCTTACCAACACACCGATTAATCCTGAACTCCTTTCATATTTCCCTAGAATCGTGATGCCTCAGCTGTTGGGTCAGTTTATGCCTGCTTTCCTGGCCCATTCAGCCAAATGCTGAATGCGTACTGGGAGAATTTCGTTCGAGGAGAAATTTCTCAAAGGGTAATGTCCATCAATGTAAACCACAGAGCTCTCGTCAACTATGTCGATGGTTAAGTACGTGTAGAACTTTATTCTTTACATTTTCTATTGGCCATTTGTTCGGAAGAAACACTTAAAATCACACTAACGTATACAGGTTTTCAGTGACGGCAGGTTGGAAACGGGTGAAGGCTGGAACGGAAAGAGCCGTAGTCTTTACCAGCTCCGTGCTCGAGGCGTACGTGCTCGAGACGTACAGTGTTTGAGGCGCACAGCGAAATTTCCGTACGTGAGGCGTACGGATGGATAACTTTGATAACAACTTCTCTGGGTCGAAGTCAGCTAACTGGGAAATTCCAACTCCTCTCAGTGTAAAGCGAATATTCAGACTCATTCCACGCAGGTGTTCACATTTTGTAAGCAGCATTCTTCGTTCGTCTGTCTTGGCAATCAGTTCAGAATAAAATGAGCGATAGCGGGGTAGAAACGATTCAGACGCGAATGGAATAACCATCCTTGGTGTTAAATGGATATCGATATAGGACACATAGGAAAAGGGAAGGCGTTATTTCTTGGCTCTGTGTACAACAGAAGAAGTTCCGCTGTTCTGGAGCGTTAAAAACCACTGAAGATCATCATGTCATCGAAAGAAGCTACAGGGAACATACTTGTGTTCCAAAAGTTGCAGATATCGAAATAAGAAAAAGAATGGAGGTATGCAGAAAGCGTGCGAGGGAGGACATATCAGTTCCTGTTCATCAGGTGTTTCGACAGGACTTTCAGGTTTTTATTTACATATCTTAATCATTATATTTATAAATGGTCTGACTCCTTGTCTGAATGGTCAGCGTTGAGGCCTTCGGTTCAGAGGGTCCCGGGTTTGATTCCCGGCCGGGTCGGAAATTTTACTCGCGTTTGATTAATTATTCTGGCTGGGGGACTGGGTGTTTGTGTGTATCCCAACACTTTCCTCTTCATATTCGGACAACACACCACATTACCAACCACCACAGGAACACGCAATAGTGATTACAACCCTCCATACAGGGTTAGCGTCAGGAAGAGCGTTCGGCCGTAGAACAGAGCCAAATCTACATGTGCGAAACAATTCGCACCCGCGACTCTATAGGTATGGGGAGAAGCGGAAGAGGAAGAAGATTATATTTATAAATGATCTCCATTCTAATGTGTAAGTATTTTATAAACGTTGTGCCTCACTTACATGCGAACAAACTATATGAAAATAAAAATCAACAGCCTGTTTCCTGTCATTCGCCCGGGTCAGGAATGGAATGAATGAAGCCCCCATCGGGCGGCGAGGATAGGAAATGTTCCGGCTGCCGAAGCCTGTCGCACTCCTCTAGGGCAATGATACTGTAAATGACTAACAGATGAGATGAAATGTTAATGGAGAGTGTTGCTGGAATGAAAGATGACAGGGAAAACCGGAGTACTCGGAGATACATCTGTCCCGTCTCCGCTTTGTCCAGCACAAATCTCACATGGAGTGACCGGGATATGAACCACGGTTTCCAGCGGTGAGATACCGGCGCGCTGCCGCCTGAGCCACGGAGGCTCCGCGGAATAAACTATATGATTATGTATTTTATTTCCAGGTACTGCAGAACAGAGGATATGAATTTGTTGCCGAGTTTCCTCGTTATGAAAAAGTAAACTCGGCACTTTGCAAAGAAAGAAGAATCGCACTATGTGCCGATCAGATTCCAAAAAACAGCTCTGAAATAGTATTTTTCAACGAACTATTATCTTTTCCAGGTGGCAGTAGCTTTCTGAAAGTGAACGATTCTTCTATTACGGACTGCAGGCTGATGGTATTTCGTGTGAAGGAAGCTCGCATAAATAACGATAAGAACTTTTTCCTGGACGGAATGTTTGATAGCTGTCTTATACTATTTATATATTTTCTGTAAAATCCGTGGACTGTACGTGAAACGTCCCTTGTACGTCACGTCCCTTTGTTATGTACACAATTTCACTTGGTCACTGGACAAACTTTCCTTTGATGGAATATTCCAAACTGTTGAAATGCATTATTTTTAGGCCCCGGCAAACTATACTATACAGCATTCATGTGGACATCGGTACAACCGAAGATGAGATTCATACTGTATATACCCCATACTTTTCGGTTTGCTTCCGGATAAGTCAGGGGAGACATAAAACGCCTCTTTACAGGTAACAGTAATTGGTCTGGTGGATGGAATCCCGAAAAAATAAAATTTTGAAACCGCCGTGATCAACGCTTTACGAAACGTCTTTCCGACTGCAGCATTATCCAGCTGCTATTTTCATTTTAATCACTGCCTTTGGAGGAAGATCCAGGACATCGGACTAACACTAGAGTACAAGGAAAACATGGAGGTTGAACGGTTTTGAAAAATGTGTGCAGCATTGGCGTTAATACCACCGGATTTCATTGATGAAGGCTGGTTGATAATCGCGTCAGATGCTCCACAGTCAGATAAAGTTACCGCATTTTCAGATTATTTTGTTACTCTGTGGCTTGATAATATAAAGGTTCCTGTAGAGCTGTGGAATGTTTTTGGGCAGCAACACCCAACAAATAATGTTGCTGAAGGCTGGCACAGGAGGCTAAACAATATAATTGGTAGGAAAGACCCCATTATCTATTTCTGAATTAAATGCCTGAAAGATGAAGCAGTTCGAACAAGTTTCTTAATTAAACGGAACGAGATAGGAGAGCCTGGAAACAAGAGGTAAAATATGTACATAAGGTATGATGAAAGGCTGAAAAGAGTGCTGCATAAACTGGAAGAAACCGGTGACCTCAGGGTATGTTTGAGAGCATTGGCCTACACACAGAGATTTGATAAGCTGATTGGTTGTATCTATATATATTGTAGCCGTACTGACAAGGTGTTTCCTCTGTACTTTGTAAATATTACGATTTGTTAAATGATTAGAAGACCCCTAGAGAAAATGACGAGATATTTTAGTTGATATATCAAAAACAAAAGTCTGATTGTTACATTTTTAACTGTATAACTTTACAAGGATATGCTGCGCAACTTTAAGCATGCCTATGTTTTAAAAGACATAGCCAATTCTAAGCCTGGTTAAAGCGTGAAGAGAAGTTGTTTTGAGAAAACACTCATTTTTTGCAATATCAACACTTGCACCTGACTAACGAGTGGCTGGGTGGTTTGGGTCACGTAGCTAACAGCTTGCATTCAGGAAATAGTGGGTTCAAGGCCCACCATCGACAGCTCTGGAGATGGTTTTCCGTGGTTTCTCATTTTCACGCCAGGCAAATTCTGGGTCTGTACCATAATTAAGGCCATGGTCACTTCCTTCCCACTGCTATTCCACCGTCGCCATAAGATCTATCTATTAGTTGCGACGTAAAGAAAATTATAAAACAAGAAGTCTATATCCTGTACATTCACGACGTCGAAAATGGTAAGCAGATCGTCTAGACTGCACCACTCAGAAAGTCTGAAACTACTGTAATTTTTTTTTTGCTAGGGGCTCTACGTCGCACCGACAAAGATAGGGCTTATGGCGACGATGGGTCAGGAAAGGCCTAGGAGTTGGAAGGAAGTGACCGTGGCCTTAATGAAGGTACAGCCCCAGCATTTGCCTGATGTGAAAATGGGAAACCACGGAAAACCATCTTCAGGGCTACCGACAGTGGGATTCGAACCCACTATCTCCGGGATGCAAGCTCACAGCCGCGAGCCTCTACGCGTACGGCCAACTCGCCCGGTATTATTATTATTATTATTATTATTATTATTATTATTATTATTATTGTTGTTGTTATTGCACTGTACATATATTATTATATAGGAATAATAGTAAGATTATACTTTCACGTCTCTTCAATTATTGATTATGATGATTATTATTGTTGTTTATAGTGATGATCTAGGTTATCAGCCCCTCTTGATGATATCAATTTAACTGTACTTTATCTCACGTTCATACAACTGGATAGCTTCATTTAATATTGATACCGAAGGATCGTCCTCTCAATACTCTGTAATTGCCTCCAGGGAAACACTGCTTGTGGTTTCTCCCGTTATCTGTTCCCTATCTGAACTTGAAAAACACTGTACGCGTCAAGCACGGTCCGTCGTGTTCTTACGAAATACTGAGGCCTCAAGCACGAAAATCGTCTGTACGCCTGGAGCACGTACGCCTTGAGCACGTGCCCGTCCTTACCTATAACCCCTGTATTTTCGTGAGATGAAACTGGGAAATCGCGCAAAACTGTCTTGAGGACTGCCAATGATGGTTAAAAACCCACCAAATCCAGAATGTAACCTTATAGCTACACGCCCCGAACCATGCAACCAACTCGCTCGATAAGAAAGAACGCAGTTTACCTTCACCATTAATTCCTATGGTATAAAGCGACACATAAGAGAATGAAATTTTTATTAAGAGCCAGGACAAACCCTGCAGTATAGGGGTAGTGAGCCTACCTCTCACCCGGAGGCCCCGGGGTTCAATTTCAGACCAGGTTAGGGATTTTACTTGGATATGAGCACCCTGTATTAGCTTTGCTGCCCCCTTGATTCAATCTCATTTGTTATACTACCATCCTGGGAGAACGCGCATCCTAAATACTTGAAATTACTACCTGTGCCAGCTTTGTGTCCTCAATCTGACATTAGATTTCACCGAGCTCGACAGCTGCAGTCGCTTAAGTGCGACCAGTATCCAGTATTCGGGAGATAGTAGGTTCGAACCCCACTGTCGGCAGCCCTGAAAATTGTTTTCCGTGGTTTCCCATTTTCACACCAGGCAAATGCTTGGGCTGTACCTTAATTAAGGCCACGGCCGCTTCCTTCCCACTCCTAGCCCTTTTCTGTCCCATCGTCGCCTTAAGACCTATCTGTGTCGGTGCGACGTAAAGCAACTAGCAAAAAAAAAAGACATTAGATTTCTCACCTACTGGCATAGTCCGCCTCTGTGGTGTAGTGGTTAGCGTGACTAGCTGCCACCCCCGGAGGCCCGGGTTCGATTCCCGGCTCTGCCACGAAATTTGAAAAGTGGTACGAGGGCTGGAACGGGGTCCACTCAGCCTCGGGAGGTCAACTGAGTAGAGGTGGGTTCGATTCCCACCTCAGCCATCCTGGAAGTGGTTTTCCGTGGTTTCCCACTTCTCCTCCAGGCGAATGCCGGGATGGTACCTAACTTAAGGCTACGGCCGCTTCCTTCCCTCTTCCTTACCTATCCCTTCCAATCTTCCCATCCCTCCACAAGGCCCTTGTTGAGCATAGCAGGTGAGGCCGCCTGGGCGAGGTACTGGTCATTCCCCCAGTTGTATCCCCCGACGAAGAGTCTGAAGCTCCAGGACACTGCCCTTGAGGCGGTAGAGGTGGGATCCCCCGCTGAGTCCGAGGGAAAAACCGAACCTGGAGGGTAAACATATGATGATGATGATGATGATGACCTACTGGCATAAATTTAGTCTTCGAACAGCTATTTCTTACCATACTCATTGCACCTATTTTCAAGTTTCAAGATATTAGACTGCAGGCTTTAGGCATAATCTGTTAAGACCAAGTCGTCAGCATAGGCCAAACAGCTTACTACATTATCGCCTTACGGAATCCCTCCTTGCCAATTAATACCTTTCAGCAAATGATCCTCGTAAACTATGAACAACCGAGCTTGATAGCTGCAGTCGCTTAAGTGCGGCCAGTATCCAGTAATCGAGAGATAGTGGGTTCGAACCCCACTGTCGGCTGCCCTGAAGATGTTTTTCCGTTGTTTCCCATTTTCACACCAGGCAAATGCTGGGGCTGTACCTTAATTAAGTCCACGGCCGCTTCCTTCCCATTCCTAGGCCTTTTCTACCCCATCGTCGCCATAAGACATATCTGTGTCGGTGCGACGTAAAGCAAATAGCAAACAAAAAAAACAATAACAACAAAGGTGAAAGAGCCTTGCCTCACCCCTGTAAGTACCTTGAACAAAGAATTCATTCTACTATCAATTCTCAGTGCAGCCTAATTTTCAACATAAATGCCTTCGATTGATTTTAATAATCTACCCTTAATCCTACACTCTCCCCAGTACGGCGGACATATTTTCCATCAGTGCCTTCCTAAGATCTACGAAGCATAAAGGTTCGAATCCCACTATCGGCAGCCCTGAAAATGGTTTTCCGGGGTTTCCCATTTTCACACCAGGCAAATGCTGGGGCTGTACCTTAATTAAGGCCACGGCCGCTTCCTTCCAACTCCTAGGCCTTTCCTATCCCATCGTCGCCATAAGACCTATCTGTGTCGGTGCGACGTAAAGCCCCTATCAAAAAAAAAATATAACTGTCAATTCCTCTCATAGCATTTTTCGATTATCTGGCGCATACTGAAAATCAGAAATAATAATAAGCGTAACCTTACGACCTCTCTACTATTACCAGGCTTCGAGAGTTGACGTATTCAGTCTGTCTGCAAATGAACTTTAACGAACAGTTTTACTCTACGTCCACGTCATGGCGTAACTGTTATCTCAATTAACTGCCATCCTAGGACCTAGGTTTGATTATCGACTCTACAAAAGATTTAAGACTGGATAATCACTAGTATGTTGTATGAGGGGTGTGCTAAAAAAGAGATGCACCACATCTAGGAATGCGAAGATGAAAATGTTCATGTCTTCTCTTTACATGATGGTAGAGAAACCGGTACTAAATCGGGCGAATGATATTTGAATTGTAATTACTTTTATCTGGTAGACACTGAACTTGTCACCAGAGATCTTTTACATACCCACATCGAACGACGTGGAATGCCGAATGGACTTTCCTTCATCAATTAAAATTCCGACTACCTCTGCTGAGTTAGAAACTGCCATCTCTGGTTAGAATAGTTAGTTCTATGCCCGACGGCCTTTGCCCCTCAGGAGTTAACCTAGTACTCACTTTTTTGTAGGTTGAGTGAATCTCAGGGCCACGAGCTACTCTAGAATTGGAAATCTCGTTTCTTATTTTTTAACTTTCTGATCGGGAATGAAATCACGTTCCTCCAGATAAACAGAGCACGTCCTCGACTATGCATCCCCTACTACTGCTGCTGCTGCTACTACTACTATTACTACGAATAATAATAATAATAATAATAATAATAATAATAATAATAATAATAATAATAATAATAATAATAATAATAATAGGTGGTTATAACAGCGGAATGCCTTGCTATTAACAAGAGAGGCCTGACAGACAAATTGGAAGTTAAAGAAAGATCTTAAGGAAAATTCTTGGCCCAACTAGAGACAAAGATGTATATAAACGTCGACATAACTATGAGCTGTATACTCACGTACAGAAGATCTCTGATGTCATGCGGAGAAGGAGAATTGCATTTTATGGCCACTTTGTAAGACTGAAACCCGCACGATTATCGAACCAGATCTTTACCTATTTTAAAGATAAGAAGGCCCAGCCAACTTGATTCAAGGACGTAAAAAGGGACCTACAGGAGATGGGGATCACTTATGAAGATATACAAGAACGCAACCCACTCAGGAGGAAATTAAAAGACCACCAGGGTTTTCAAGAAAGGCCAAAGTTGAAGACGGGAAAGACGTGGAAGGAGGAAAGAAAAAAGCAACACCGGCAACGAATGAAGGAACACTGGGCAAAGATCAAAGCCCAGAGAAGACAGTTGAAATAATGTGGCTCTTAGCAGGCCGATACGAACATAGAAGAATAGGTGGTCATAGCCTAGCTCAGAAATTTCGCACCATTAATGAAGATATGTCGTTTACAGAAAAGGTTCCTGATGGGTGGAAATGTGCACACTTGCATAAGACAGGGGATAAATCTGATGTCAATTAACTACAGACGGATGTGACTGGTACCAGTTGCCTACAAAATTCTTCCCAAAACACTACTTACAAGACTTGAGAAGCGAATAGATCACCTAACAGGTGAATATCAGGCAGGTTTCAGAAAAGGGAGATCATGTGTAGAACAAATTTTAAATCTTACAAATACGTAAAATCAGACAAACTTTGAGAGTTTTTATAGATTTCAAAACATTATATCGACGCCTAAGAAACATTATCTAGTATCTCACAATGCACTTCATGTTCATTATTTTCGTTAAGACTGGTCACGCCTCCCAGCCACATATGGATATGCAGTCCATCAGAACAAATTCCGTTGTGTTCATTTTGGTATGTTTTGTACGAAGGAAAATTAACCTGATATAAAATATGCTGTAGGAGTACTTAAATACGTCTTGCCAACATAGATCCCTACAGTACTGTATGGTAAGATTAATTTTCCTTTACATGCAGCCATACGAATATGGATACAACGAAAATTGTTCTGATGGACTGCATATCCGCAAGTGGCTTGGAAGCGTGACCTGTCTTAAAAAACATAACGGATAGGAAGAGCATTGTGTGACCAGACACTGTTAGAAAAAAGACGATTGGAATTTATGGCTATATTGAAAGAACGGACAGTTAAAGGCTTGCCAAAAAGATGTTTATGCCTCGTCACTAAATGTCAAGAATAATTATTGGATAATCGAAATTAAAGAAGGCCTTCAATAAATTAGCATAATATGTGGCATTAAAAAGGCTTTAGAACGTTGGTGAATAAACATCATTATGCTGAGAAACCTAAAATGAGATCCACCACTGCTTGGAAGGAAGAACGGAAGAAAAATCACGGCTACGAGATAAAGAGATTCTGGAAAGAGAAATTTTTCTATAATTTGCTTAACGTAGCACCGACACAGAGAGGTCTTATGGCCACTATGGGATAGGAAAGGGCTCGGAGTGGTAAGAAATCGACCGTGGCTTTAATTAAGGTGCCACGGAAAACCTTTTTCAGGGCTGCCGACAGTGGGGTTCCCGAATGCAAGGTAATAGCTACGCGACCCAAACCGCGGGACCACTTGCTGGGTGGGAAGAGAATAAAGCAAGTTCATCTGCTAAATAAGTTAAATTACGCTCCTTAGTTGGGCACAAATTTGTGTTGATAATAATTGTACCGTGGGTACACCTTCCCCGGCTACTTAAACTGCGCGCCGTCTCTACGGCCATCTATGCCTGCAGACATGAACTTTTAAACTTTCAAAAATTTCTTCTTCGACGGTTAGATGGCTCTACCATCTATTTGTTAGCGCAATCATGGCTAAACACATACTAATAGCTTAGGAAAGTTTGTTTTCGGTAATGGTAAACCTTTTTCTAAGGATCTTTCTTAATGTACCGAAGTTGTCAACACTTCAGCTAGTTCCTCCTCTATTGTAATCTACCTATCACATGCTTGTAACTATTCACATCCAGGGGTGTGTATGAAAATTCAGCCAATCAACATATTGTACTTTAATTTAGTCCGCAACTTTCCCGTACGGAACTTTTGCCTTTGGTTAATGGCCTGCTATGTGTAACCTTTCCTTTTTATTCTCAAGGCTTCGTAGTGTGGGGAATTATGACCCTGTGTATTCTTAATTATCTTTAGGATAACTGTGTCTTCGTTTTGGTTCCCTTTGGGAACCTAATCAATCTTATTCTGGAGCCTTGCAATTGATAAGCCCACCATGGTGCAACCGAGTATGAATGCTTTGAAGGGAGGTCACCCTATGGGTTGCCTAGTGTAATTAAGTGTGTCAAAAGCAAGTAATTGCCTGTTGGAGGCTGTTGTATTTTGGAGCTGAGACTCCTATAAAGTGTACCTGTTCGAAGCACCTATGCGTTTTCACTATATTGTACCTGTCAGGAGCAAGTATGTACTTTTGCGTGTAATTTAACGACTGATTTAGGACTTATAAATCCAAGGCATTGCTAGAGCTGATGAGCTCGTTGTTAACATTTTCAACTGTTATTCTACTAAATTTATATCTCTCAGTTTCTGGAAAGAAAAGAAATACAATTTCCTAATTTGTTTAAAGTAAAAGTTGCTGTAAGGACTCCTCTGTCCAGACATTCAACCCAGGCACTTCCTATTCCCCTGTGAGCCTCGAAATACCCGAAATAATAATAATAATAATAATAATAATAATAATAATAATAATAATAATAATAATAATAATAATAATAATAATAATAATAATAATAATAATAATGGATTCAGTAACACTGACGGTGTAAGCTCAAGTCGATTGGACACTAAATAGCCGAAGAGGTGGACGCCGAGAAGAAGTCGATTTATCAGCCAACAGTGAACTACTATTAGGACTTATGCCACCTAGACAATACAAAGGACAATCAAATCAATCAATCAATCAATCAATCAATACTGATCTGTATTTAGGGCAGTCGCCCAGGTGGCAGATTCCCTATCTGTTGCTTTCCTAGCCTTTTCCTACATTATTTCAAAGAAATTGGAAATTTATTGAACATCTCCCTTGGTAAGTTATTCCAATCCCTAACTCCCCTTCCTATAAATGAATATTTGCCCCAGTTTGTCCTCTTGAATTCCAACTTTATCTTCATATTGTGATCTTTCCTACTTTTATAAACGCCATTCAAACCTATTCGTCTACTAATGTCATTCCACGCCATCTCTCCGCTGACGGCTCGGAACATACCACTTAGTCGAGCAACTCTTCTTGTTTCTCTCAATTCTTCCCAACCCAAACATTGCAACATTTTTGTAACGCTACTCTTTTGTCGGAAATCACCCAGAACAAATCGACCTGCTTTTCTTTGGATTTTTTCCAGTTCTTGAATCAGGTAATCCTGGTGAGGGTCCCATACACTGGAACCATACTCTAGTTGGGGTCTTACCAGAGACTTATATGCACTCTCCTTTACATCCTTACTACAACCCCTAAACACCCTCATAACCATGTGCAGAGATCGGCACCCTTTATTTACAATCCCATTTATGTGATTACCCCAGTGAAGATCCTTCCTTATATTAACACCTAGATACTTACAATGATCCCCAAAAGAAACTTTCACCCCATCAACGCAGTAATTAAAACTGAGAGGACTTTTCCTATTTGTGAAACTCACAACCTGACTTTTAGCCCCGTTTATCAACATACCATTGCCTGCTGTCCATCTCACAACATTTTCGAGGTCACGTTGCAGTTGCTCACAATCTTGTAACTTATTTATCACTCTATAGAGAATAACATCATCCGCAAAAAGCCTTACCTCCGATTCCACTCCTTTACTCATATCATTTATATATACTGTATAAGAACACATAAAGGTCCGATAACACTGCCCTGAGGAACTCCCCTCTCAACTATTACAGGGTCAGACAAAGCTTCACCTACTCTAACTCTCTGAGATCTATTTTCTAGAAATATAGCAACCCATTCAGTCACTCTTTTGTCTAGTCCAATTGCACTCATTTTTGCCAGTAGTCTCCCATGATCCACCCTATCAAATGCTTTAGACATGTCAATCGCGATACAGTCCATTTGACCTCCAGAATCCAAGATATCTGCTATAACTTGCTGGAATCCTACAAGTTGAGCTTCAGTGGAATAACCTTTCCTAAAACCGAATTTCCTTCTATCGAACCAGTTATTAATTTCACAAACATGTCTAATATAATCAGAAATAATGCCTTCCCAAAGCTTACATACAATGCATGTCAAACTTACTGGCCTGTAATTTTCAGCTTTATGTCTATCACCCTTTCCTTTATACACAGGGGCTACTATAGCAACTCTCCATTCATCTGGTATAGCTCCTTCGACCAAACAATAATCAAATAAGTTCTTCAGATATGGTACTATATTCCAACCCATTGTCTTTAGTATATCCCCAGAAATCTGATCAATTCCAGCCGCTTTTCTAGTTTTCAACTTTTGTATCTTATTGTAAATGTTATTGTTATCATATGTAACTTTTATTACTTCTTTGGCCTTAGTCTCTTCCTCTATCTTGACATTATCCTTGTAACCAACAATCTTTACATACTGCTGACTGAATACTTCTGCCTTTTGAAGATCCTCACATACACACTCCCCTTGTTCATTAATTATTCCTGGAATATCCTTCTTGGAACCTGTTTCTGCCTTAAAATACCTATACATACCCTTCCATTTTTCACTAAAATTTGTATGACTGCCAATTATGCTTGCCATCATGTTATCCTTAGCTGCCTTCTTTGCTAGATTCAATTTTCTAGTAAGTTCCTTCAATTTCTCCTTACTTCCACAGCCATTTCTAACTCTATTTCTTTCCAGTCTGCACCTCCTTCTTAGTCTCTTTATTTCTCTATTATAATAAGGTGGGTCTTTACCATTCCTTACCACCCTTAAAGGTACAAACCTGTTTTCGCATTCCTCAACAATTTCTTTAAACCCATCCCAGAGTCTGTTTACATTTTTATTTACCGTTTTCCACCGATCATAGTTACTTTTTAGAAACTGCCTCATACCTGCTTTATCAGCCATATGGTACTGCCTAACAGTCCTACTTTTAAGACCTTCCTTTCTATCGCATTTATTTTTAACTACCACAAAAACAGCTTCATGATCACTAATACCATCTATTACTTCAGTTTCCCTATAGAGCTCATCTGGTTTTATCAGCACCACATCCAGGATATTTTTCCCTCTGGTTGGTTCCATCACTTTCTGAATCAGCTGTCCTTCCCATATTAACTTATTTGCCATTTGTTGGTCATGCTTCCTGTCGTTCGCATTTCCTTCCCAATTTACATCTGGCAAATTCAGATCTCCCGCTACAATCACATTTCTTTCCATGTCGTTTCCCACATAGCTGACTATCCTATCAAATAATTCCGAATCTGCATCAGTGCTACCCTTTCCCGATCTGTACACTCCAAATATATCAAGTTGCCTATTATCTTTAGAAATGAGCCTTACACCTAGAATTTCATGTGTCTCATCTCTAACTTTTTCGTAGCTTACAAATTCTTCTTTCACCAGAATGAAAACTCCCCCTCCCACCTTTCCTATCCTATCTCTACGATACACACTCCAGTGCCGTGAGAAAATTTCTGCATCCATTATATCATTTCTCAGCCATGATTCAACTCCTATTACAATATCTGGTAAATATATATCTATTAAATTACTTAATTATATTCCTTTCCTTACAATACTTCTACAGTTCAACACTAACAATTTTATGTCATCCCTACTTGATTTCCAGTTCCCTGTTCCCTTATCACCGCTCCCTAGGCCATCCCGTTTCCCTGAATGTACCTCCCTATTACCCTTCCAAACAAATTTCCTAACTTATACGTACCACTGCGGTTTAAATGAAGGCCATCCGAGCGCAGATCCCTATCTCCTACCCACCCATTAGGATCTGGAAATTTCACTTCCAGTTTCCCACATACCCACTCTATTGTCTCATTTAAATCCCTAATCACCCTCCAGTCAGTATCCCTCCTACACAGTATTCCACTAATAACAATCTCCGCTTTCTTAAACTTCACCCGTGCTGCATTTACCAGATCCCACACATCTCCAACTATGTTGGTACTTATATCAGCTTGCCTTACGTTGTTGGTACCAACGTGAAACACTACCACCTTCTCCTTTCCCTCCTCCCTCTCTTCTACTTTCCTCAACATCTGCCTCAACCTAATTCCTGGATAACATTCTACCCTGGTTCTCTTTCCTCCACACACTTTCCCCACGTGTCTAACGATGGAATCCCCCATGACCAGAGCCTCAACCCTACCCACCTCATTTGATCCCCTCCCCTCCTGGTCAGCCCTATCTTTGCTGATAGCTGCAGAAGCTACTTCCTCCTCCCTTTTCTCCTTCCCATGACCCTGTTTCACCTGTCTTTTCCTATCCTCTACTCTACATTTCCCTTTCCTACCTTTTCCCTTCCTCCTACTTCCAAGCATCTCAGCAACAGTTCCCTGTCCCTCATCTTCCCTCTGTTGTTCTACCTGGAGTGACTCATACCGATTTCGCACAGACACCTGTCCTGAATTCTGATCCTGAATAGAGCCCTTGGCCTGCAATCTCCTTCCCCTTAGAACATTAGACCACCTGTCTTCTACAACACTAGGAAAGCTTTTCAATGTGAGTGAACACTTTAGATTGTTTCAAAATAATTTCCACCACACTCAATACACTTCTCCATACGTCGAAATCAGTCACTGAACGAACTCTGTCACTTTTCATCCGTTACATTTTCACACTCTTGATCCCATGCTGCCAGAAGCTCCTCGTTGGATGCAAAACGCCGCCCTTTCTGCTTCATCTTCACTTCTGGGAAGAGTGTGAAGTCACATGGGGCTAGATCAGGACTGTATGGAGGGTGATCAAGCACAGTCAACCCTGATCTGGCAAGAAAATCCATTGTTACATTAGCACGATGTGCTAGAACATTGTCGTGATGCAAGAGCCAAGTGCTGAGCCATGACCTTGGACAGAGCTGCTTGAGAGCCTGGATGACCTGAGGCAGACAAGTCTCACTATACCACTTTGCAGTAACTGTCTTTTGTGTTTCTAGCACAACCCGAGTCAGGATGTCCCGTTTAGTGAATAATACTGCATTCATCCTTTTCTTCACTGACCTTGACTTTCGCACAGTCACAGTTATACCCTCCTCTTCAAACAGCAACACCTTGTTCTGGGATTTTGTTGTGGCATCGTAATAATAAAGCCAAGTTTTGTCACCTGTAACGATGCTATTGACGTTACGCGAAGTCCCATTTTCAAACTGTTTTAGCATTTCTCGGCACCATTTCACTCGATGTGCCCTTTGTTCCTCTGAAAGTGAATGGGGCACCCAAAGGGAACAAACCTTTCTAACATGGAGATGGTCGTGTAGAAATGAATGAATAGCTCGTGCAGGAATGTGGAGGTTCTCTTCTACCTGCCGATATGTCAACCGCCCCTCTTGCTACAACGGTTTCCTCACAGCTTCAATGTTTTCCTCAGTCACTGATTCAGACGGTCGCCCAGAATGAGGATCATCTTCAACCCCAAAATTTCCCCTCTGGAACTCTTTGTACCAGCGGAAAATTGTTGTCTTTCCCCAGCACAGGAGACATTTCCTCCAGGTCAACAGTTAATCCACGAGCAAAATTGTAGCGGATAATTGCGCGATATTCATCTTTAGACCACACTGACATCTTAACTTGCTTTCAATCCCACTACTTGGTAACAACTCGTGTGAAGCTCGCGCCTTGATATCTTCTAGACCGGTCTTTTCATCCCTCACCATAACAGGGGTATCCAGCCATCCGTTTTTGCTTATTGCAAAACTTTGGTAATGCCCTTTCTATTTCCGTCCATGGACTCATGATCGGAGCTCGAGGCACAATCCCTAAATTTTATGTACAGGTATGGGATTCTCTCGTTCTTAACCGGACACGACTTCACGAACGTTGTCTTCAATGATGTGATGTCAGAAATGTCCCTAAGGCGCAGCGCGATCAAAAAGCATGTTTAAGATATACAAGTAATTTAAGTAATGTGTCATCATATTTCCTCAAACTAAAGTGGTCGCGGCTCCATGTTCATCGTAACCATCATACTTTGTCTCTCGTCCACCGAGTTCTTATTATATCTCCCCCATCTTACCTGTCTTCGTGTTACCATTTCTTTTCGAATGTTCATAACAGAGACACAAGGGCTCAGACATCAAACCTGCTCGTCGTTCCTCGCCATCAGACTGTTCCATGTAACAACTCATTTATCGTTTACTGGATGACGTCAGAAGAATGCCAACCACAGCGCCATTTAAAGGAGTGGCGTTACAATAGGATAGGGGTGAATTGTGCGTTTCTGGTCTATCATTGATCGCGCTATTACAGTCGTATTACAAATTATTATTAGCAGTAGTAGTGATACTAGCATATGTCTCACTGGGGTGAATTTTCAGTTAAATAGTTTGATTTTGTTGGAGTAACTGTGCTTTATTTATTATTAACTACTATAGTATTGCCAACGGCCGTAGCCGTGTTGAAACACCGGATCCCGTGGGATCTCCGAAGTTAAGCAACATTGGGCGTGGTCAAGATCTGGATGAGTTGCCACACGCTGTTAGTGGGGGTAAGGGAATGGAGGAGCAGAAAGGAACTGGCCACCCTACCGTACGTAAACTCCGGCTCAGGCATACCTCTACGGAGGTTCGGGCCTGCCTTTGGGCAGAATACACCCTTACCTTACCCACTATAGTATTAGCCATGATTCTAAGAAAATTAGAAATTACATGTAAAATAACAGAGTAAGAGAACGTCTAATGCCCTTAACTATGCCAATAAAGACATTTATCTCTCTATCTACTGGAATGAAAAGGCAGACGTATTCTGCGTGAAATGCAATAGTCGAAGAACTAGAAGGGAATGTATTAAAAATACATACATGGGGGCATGGAACAGACTTCACAGTACTTCTTTCAGCATATCCGAGGTAATTGTGAGCTCGATGGAGCCACCGAGGCTCATTTTACTTTTGGCCAGGGATTTAAGACCGGATGTCCTGCCTGACGCCACGTGAATTTTGGTGAAAATTACAACCCACGATCGACCAGGATTCGAACCTCAGCCATCCGAGTGGAAAACTAGCAGCTAACACATTACACTGATCACAGAAATACAGGTTTACACGCAGAATTCATATACAGTACAACCCGTCGGTACGCTCCTCAGGAAACTGTGGACTAAACGCCTAATAAGCAGGACTACGCTATAGACGGGAAATGTGTTATCAGATGGGAAAAGCAATGTTGACACCACTTCATAGGAAATGTATTTTATTATTAAATAGTTGTTGTGAAAGTGTAAATACGATCTCATTTCATACGAAAAAGAAAGAAAGGATGGTTGTCAGGTTCTACTTTCTCTTAAAGCAAGAATCACCACTACCACCACGCTTATGAAAAAAGTATTTGGTTGTTGCGTGCCGTGTGTGTGTGTGTGTGTGTGTGTGTGTGTGTGTGTGTGTGTGTGTGTGTGTGTGTGTGTGTGTGTGTGTGTGTGTGTGTACTATTATGAATTAATCATATTTGCTATGCGATTCAATTAACTAAAGAATTAAAAATCTCTCGATACACCGCTAAGAGGAACAGAAATATATTTTCGAAGCAGTCTTACTGCTCCGAGGACTTCGTTTCGTGTGGGGACACTTTCCTCTGCAAATTCAAATTCCCGCCACCTTCATCTTGGGCAGTAGTGGCAGTACGATTCGCAATCATTTCGTCGGGATTGTGGGTTTCAGATGTTACTAGATCATCGCCAACCGACACAAAATACCCTAAAATCTCCCAACTTCTGTATTGACAGGAGTTCTTCTGATTGTTAAACTCCGTTCATAGAAAGGAAAGTACCGTCAAGGCGTTTAAGTACACCCCTCGCGATCGGTGCTGGCTGGAGGGTTTCTTTCATGCACTCGAGGTGCAATGACAGCAAGTACAGCAATAGCAAATATTTATGCACAATTTATACGGAATTCATACTCATTTCCGATACGGAAATAGCGCTTTAAAGAGGGATTTGGAATAATAATATAATAATGTCATTTGTTTTTACGTCCCACTTTCTGCTTTATCACGGTTTTCGGAGACACAGAGGTGCCGCAGTTTAGTTCCGCAGGATTCCTTTTACGTGCCAGTAAATCTGGCGACACGAGGCTGACGTATTTGAGCACCTTCAAATACCACCGGACTGAGCCAGGATCGAACCTGCCAAGTTGGGCTCAGAAGGCCAGCGCCTTAAATGTCTGAGCCACTCAGCCCTGCGATTTGGAATCATTATAAAAGAGCAATATTATACATAATGATATATGAAACGTCAGCGGACCGCACAAAAAGATAGTAATGAACGGGATAACATTAAAAGCGGGAGCGAATTAACAAGGTTTTTACTGTAAATGGTTAGAATGTGGGTGTGATTACTACGATGTCCCGAGCTTTCGAAAACAACAACTTCCGTATTACATCATGCTATTTGACGAATTCAATATGGAATGGTGAGTATAGGTCCTGAGGCTGAACTAAAGTGATAATGTAGTTGTTCACTTAACTTCTGGTTATCTATCAACCCTCTCTGACTTGATTAATTAGCTTCATTAGCCGAGTTAGTCTGCTAACGTTCACACACCCATTCCCTTCTGCACATGCGTCACCTCACACCGCCACAGTTACACTCTTATCTACGTTACATCTTGCAGAATTCACCAAACATCAACTTAGAAGCGTAGTTATAATCCTGTGGCTGCGAGGTAATCATAAGTGGGTCGACCTCGGTATGTGGAGCGACAGAGAAGGATGTACTCGTTAGCTCCCTTTAAGCATATACGATCGTTTCCAGTGCACTTTAGAACGGCTGGATGGATGTGAGCACATGTCAAACTCATTGCGCAGGAGTAGAGTTCCTGTCTTTTATCCGCAATCATATGTTCAATTCCCGGCCTTTTCACAAGTCGAAGTCTTTTTCCTAAACTGTTCCATTAACAATAACAAACTCACCGAGCGAGTTGGCTCACGTACCTGTGAGCTTTCATTCGAGAGTTAATGGGTTCGAACAGCACTATCGGCAGCCCTAAAGATGGTTTTCCGTGGTTTCCCATTTCCACACCAAGCAAATGCTGGCTGGGGCTGTACCTTTTAGGGCTACGGCCGCTTCCTTCCCACTCCTAGCACTTTCCTATTCCATCGTGACCATAAGACCTATCTGCGTCGGCGCGACGTAAAGCACACTTGTAAATAATAATAATAATAATAATAATAATAATAATAATAATAATAATAATAATAATAATAATAATAATAAGTGTACCGGAAGTACACTTTCTCGGTCCATCTGAACTGTGCGCCTTCTAGAAGGCCATCTGTGTTATGAATCTGAAACTGTGTCTCTGAAAAAGTTTGGACCTTTAATCTTTAGATGTCTCTACTATCGACCTATGTGCCCCCTCTGGAGGGAAGACGGACAATTAATTATCAAGAGAAATTTCTATTATATATGTTTGTAAACATGCAGTGTTTGTAAATTTTTTTTTTGTGCTGAGGTTGTCAGCACTTCTAAGGCTTCCGTTTTCCTGATGATATGGACCAATCAAAAAAATTTGTATACGTTATTGTAGCCAATTAAAATTGAGGGTGTGTACAGGCATTCTGCCTAGGTCAAGAGAGTTGCTATATAAGCTGGGCACTTTTGGGCTCCGGTCTAAGCGTGTGTGCAGCATTGTAAGGGGAAGGGGTAGCCTTACCCGTCATCGGAAGGCCCAACAGCTCAAGGTAATGGCAGACATTTTTTAAATATGTGATAGCTCCAGACAGTTAACTTGAGAAGAAGGTTTCAAACTTCCTTCTTAATTTAAAATTCTCAAGTTTAATATCACCTTTTAAATGCAAACTTTCAGGCAAGTCTAAGGACTCTATTCAAATCCATGCTGGGAAATATGTAACTTAGGGAATAAAGAGAGTTCTTATCGTGTGGCTATTTCTAGCCGACTGCATCCCTTGTAAGGGTGGGCGGCATCTGCCATGTGCAGGTAACTGCATGTTATTGTGGTGGAGGATAGTGTTATGTGTGGTGTGTGAGTTGCAGGGATGTTGGGGACAGCACAATCACCCAGCTCCCGGGCCATTGGAATTAACCAATGAAGGTTAAAATCCCCGACCCGGCCGAGAATCGAACCCGGGACCCTCTGAACCGAAGGCCAGTACGCTGACCATTCAGCCAACGAGTCGGACATAAAGAGAGTTCACTCACTATTAATTCCCATCTAACTTGGTATAGGGGTGATTATGATTTTCTAAAAACTCTAAATTCTTCAAAACCATTTCGCAATAAGTCACCCCTCTGTAGTATAGGATTAGCCTCTGTAACTTCGGACCATAAGCCCGTTTAGGATTTTAAGTATATTCCAAAAGGAGTGCAAGTGCT
Organism: Anabrus simplex; assembly: GCF_040414725.1. Taxonomy (NCBI): domain Eukaryota; kingdom Metazoa; phylum Arthropoda; class Insecta; order Orthoptera; family Tettigoniidae; genus Anabrus; species Anabrus simplex. Next base: position 1,105,721,235 of record NC_090265.1, on the reverse strand, counting down.
TCGCCTCCTAGCATTTTGTTCATGGCCGATCTCTTAAACCATTTCTTTTGTACACTAAGGCCATTTAGAATTGGCATTTATTGCCCCTGTTTAAAGTATCATTAGTTATTGACGAGTGTGTAATAGACCGTCGAGCTGAAATGAGAGTAAACATTGTTCTGAAGTTCATCTAGTGTATAATTTGACAGAAAATTTGTGCTTTTGAGAGGCTGGACTCTAGTAAAATTTCGGAATGTAAGTGAGTGGAGCAACGGTGCTTCAGAGCTCATTCCTTGTAACTTATTGTGTCACCAATTTTCTATATTGCACCTGATTTTTGGACTTATAGTCCACTCTTGTTATCCGAGCTGACGAGCTTTTTAACTCGTTTTTGTTGTCGATTCAGATCACCTATCAAAGTTTGAAGCGAAAAAAAGGAAAAAATTTAACTTCAGAAATTAGTGTTATAAATTATGCTTTGATCTTTTCTCTGTCCACACATTCACCCCGGCACCTTCTTACACCTCTGTAGACCACGATATTACTGTATCAATAATAATAATAATAATAATAATAATAATAATAATAATAATAATAATAATAATAATAATAATAATAATAATACATTCAAGTCATTCCAAGTGAATCGAGCACACCATTGGTGCTTCCGGTAGACAGTTCATAAATACAGAGTGAACCGGAACTCCACCGATAAACTCTCGGAGGTTGCTCAGGGGTACCTTCTGAGTATGTTCGGTATAAGGGAGCCGTGGCCTCTGGTGGCTCATTACCGATTAAATGCATTTCATTCGGTTTATTGCTCGAATTAGCTTTGTATCTGTATTGCACTAGTAATAATAATAATAATAATAATAATAATAATAATAATAATAATAATAATAATAATAATAATAATAAATTCATGGCCTGTGGCCTCCGGACAGGCCTGGTGCAGATCTGTTGATTTGAAACCCGTAGGCGACCTGCGCGTCGAGATGAGGATGAAATTATGATCAAGACGGCACATAAACCCAGTCCCCGTGCCAGAGGAATTAACCAAGTATGGTTAAAATTCCCGACCCTGCCGGGAATCGAACCCAGGACCCCTGTGACCAAAGGCATCACGCTAACCATTTAGCCTTGGAACCGGACATAATAATAATAATAATAATAATAATAATAATAATAATAATAATAATAATAATCTATATAATAAAAAATTGATGAAAAATAAAGTCAGTCACTCCAATCATTCTATCCGGTCGATTTCCTTCATTCTTTTTTTAACTGAAAAGTATTCATGCACAGATTTGTCATCAGGTACTATAAATCACTTCCGCCTTCCTCAATTTTTTTTATTTTTTCAATTATTTGTCTCTTTGAAGCTATCATATATTTGGCTCTAATTGAGGTATGGAGTTCGTTTTGGCCTAAGAACACTCAGTGGATCAAGCTCTTTCATTTCAGCTCGTAACTATTCAAATTGGTTGATTCTTAGGAAAGTTATGAGTGGACATTCAATTTGACGCCTCATTTCTTCAACATTTTTTCTCATTGAAGTAATCGTATCTTTCGTTCTAATTGAGGTACGCAGTTAGTTTTGGTCTAAAAACACTCAGTGGATCAAGCGCTTTCTTTTGAGGTAATAACTACTTAAACTGGTAGATTCTGAGAAAAGTCATGAGTACATTTGTCTCCATGACGAAGATCTTTGAAGGACTTTTTTACAGTTTGGCGCGTAGTGTTGTTCCAAAAAACGTTTAATTCAATTTCTTTGTATGGTGTATTTTCAAGTGTTTAGTTGACATTATATTACATTCTATTAGCACAGCAGATCATGCGTTTTATTTCATTAACGCGAAACTTTGCAAATACATCCGTGAGGATAGTAACGAACAACCCCATACTTTGTACATTGCGGGCGGAACCAGCGGGAAACTACTAGTAATAATAATAATGTTACTGTTGTTGAACATGCTGTGATAAAAGTTCACATGTTTCTGTGTTTGTTTTGGTTAATGGACGTTACAGGCTTTTTCGCTGTTGTGAAGGTATTTTCACAGAAACAACGATGAATGGGGTAACAAACAGAACAAATCATAATTACATTATTACTATATAACAAACCACCGGAGACCACGGGTCCCTGACAGCAATATACTCAGAAGGTATTACTGAACAACCTCTAAAAGTTTGTCGGTTCACCCTGTATTCACTAATATGGTTCCAATTCTTCAACAGGCGGGCTGAGTGGCTCAGACGGTTGAGGCTCTGCCCTTCTGACCCCAACTTGGCACGCTCGAGCCTCGCTCAGTTCGGTGCTGTATGAAGGTGCTCAAATACGTCAGCCTCTTGTCGGCAGATTTACTGGCATGTAAAAGAACTCCTGCGAGACTAAATTCTGGCAACACAGCGTCTCCGAAAATCGTAAAAGTAGTTAGTAGAGCGTAAAACAAGTAACATTATTATTATTAATATTCAACAAAGCTGCATAGGCCTAACTACTTCACTCCTCATTTCCCTAGTACACTTCTTATGTAAGGAACTGGCCACCCTACCTCACGTAAACTCCGGCTCAGGACACCTCTGCGGAGGTTCGTACCTGCCTTCGGGCAGAATACCCCTTACCTTACCTTACCTTACCTTATCTTACCTTCTTCTGTGATGTCTAAGTCATCTATAACAGATTAATAGTAGAGCTGTTTACGATTCAACGCATAAAAACTGGGGTCCTTCCACACTTTTAAATTCAAAGCGAAACACGCACTCCCTACCGAGTTAAGTCTAAAATCGAACACAAGACACTACAGTAAATACGGAATTGAACAGCTCATCGATAAAGAAATGTTGAATGCACAAACTGCGTACGTCTTACACGTACAACTACCCAGTACTTTCAAATTAACGTAATATACATAGAACAAGTAAAGGAGATGTTTATTCGTGTTTTTCAAAAATCACTGCGTATGTGTACTGCCTTCGAGCCGCTTAATCCTTATTAGTAATGGTTTTAGAGGGCAATGCACACTGCTACAGTGAAAAAGCAACGGGAAACTACCTCACTACTTATTTCTCTAGTACATGCATGCTTTTATATGTAACTAGCTGTAGTACCCGGCGTTGCTCGGATAGTTTTTGAATGTTTGCCTTTAGTATTTGTATTACCAGTTAGTTAAGTGTGAAGTAATGCTCTGGGAGTGCTAGGGGTGTTTTACCCCAACAGTATTTTTTTCAGATAGTAAGTCATACGTGTACCAATTTAATATGAGGACTATGCTGAAAGAAAAACACGTACATCCGTAATTTCGGTCATTTTGAACATTTTCTTTTCCACCCCTTCTCATATCCATGCCAATAGGGGATGAACAGCGACATCCGGCGACCAGCGATCAACCTCGAAAACTGTCGACTGTACATGGATATTTGTCGTTTTCTATTATATTTTATATTTCACCCGTCTTTCTGTGTATTTTTTTTTATAATTTACCCTCACCCCTAGGGGTGCTAGCTAGGTGTATCTGACGCCGGTAGTAATGTTTCCTATATAGTAAGTCATATGTATACCAAGTTTGGTTGAGAGGTATGCCAGAACATACACACATACGTCCTTAAACTCTGTCCCTTTAGACATTTTCTTTTCTTTACCATTTCTCACCCGCCTGCCGATTAGGACTGAACTTTACCTTAAACGGCATCCAGAGTGCCACGGTTCATCACGGCGACCCCGAAAACTGTGGATTAGACACAAATATCGGTCTTTTTCAGAGGCTAGGGTTCGCTTACCCCTAAGGTATTTTATCCATACAGTAGCTCCAATTGCGTCGAGAGCTACGCCGGAATATACACATATACGTCCATTATCTCGGTCATTTTGGAAATTGTGTTTTTCACTTTTTCTCACCGCCATGAGAAAGGAGGCATAACTTGGACTTCTAAAAAATTCGGAGCGTTACTATTCATCTCAGCGACCCCAAAAAAGAATGGATTCGACACTATTTTCGATTATTTCTACATCTCACACCCTCGTAGATGTGCTAGGGTTGTCATACCTCCACGCAGTTTGTCTCCTGATAATAAGTCATAAGTGACCAAGTTTGTTTGAAATCGCTCCTGTAGGCCCGAAAAGTATGGACTCAACACTAATATCGGTTGTTTTTAGTCATAATGATATTTCGTCCCCTTATCCATACAGTAGGTCCAATTGCGTTGAGAGCTATGCTGGAATATACACATATGCGTCCATTATCTCGGTCATTTTGGAAATTGGAAATTCTAGGGGTGTCTTTCCCCCACAGTATTTTTTTAAGATAGTATGTAATATTTGTACCACGTTCAGCTGACAGTTATACTGGAACGTACACACATGCATCCTTAATCTCGGTCATTTGGACATTTTATTTTCTTCACTCCTCACCCGCCTGGCAATTGAGGATCAACTTGGACTTAAACGACAACCGGAGTGTCACTATTCATTGCAGCGACCCCGAAAACTTTGGATGATGATGATGATGATGATGATGATGATGATGATGACGACGATGCTTGTTGTTTAAAGGGCCTAACATCTAGGTCATCGGCCCCTAATCGTACGAAATGAGACGAAATGCATTTACAATTTAAAAGTAAAAAATTCTTCCGCTGACCAGAATTCACAACATGATGATGAAGAATAAATGGATGAATATGAATTTAAAACAATCAGTGGATCCGACCCGCAATGCCTCACCTTCCCAGAAACAATGTTACTGATCAACGGGCTGCTTCCAAAGCACAATCCTGATCGATGATGCTTGTTGTCTAAAGGGGTTCAAATCCAGGTCAACGGTCCCTCATATTGGTACTTATCGCTAGTAAAGTAGAACCATGGAAATTCTCAAGTTGCGGTACTAATCAGAAATAGCGTAAACTCACGGTGTTCCAAACATTATGGTACTACTCACAAGTATTGGACGCCGTACAGGTACCGAAGACCTATGGTGTTTCTCACATAATTGCGCCACTCGTAGGCAACGCAAACCCATGGTGCACCTCACATAGGTGAACTAATCACAGGGACTCGTACTATCTCGTGCTGTTCCTCAAATAGTGGGTACAAATCACAGGCAACGTAAGCCCGTGATGTTCCGCATATACTGTAGTGGTACTAATCACAGGTTCTGGAAACCTACAGTAAACCGCTTTCTGCTGCTACTAATCACAAACCTCTCGTATACCTAACATAGTGGTACTACCCGCAAGTAAAGGCGACTCATGTCTTTCCCCGTGCGATGGCACTAATCACGAGTAGTTTTATGGTTCTAATTCAATCATCCCTTTGTCGCCCCTTTTAGTCGCCTCTTACGACAGGCAGGGGATACCGTGGGTGTATTCTTCGTCTGCGTCCCCCACCCACAGGAGGTACATCGGATGTGACCCTATTTTCTATTTTTTTTTAATTTCTCAACCTCTCCAACACCTACCTCTAGGGACGCTAATTTGTCATACCCCCACGCAGTTTATCTCTTGATAGTAAGTCATAAGTGTACCAGGTTTTGTTTGAATCGCTCCAGTAGTCCGGAAAACTATTATTGTTCGCTTTTAGCTACGTATATAAATCACCCCTAATCTAGAGATTCCAGGGATATCCTAGAAAGTACTTTCTCCATGTAGTAAATAATACTTGTATCAATTTTGGCTGAAAGCTACGCTGGAACATACATAGGCTACGACCAATATATCGGTCATTTTAGATAATTTCTATTTTACCCCATCTCCTCCGATGTCAAATGGGGATAAAATTGGCCTTATAAGAAATGAGGAGTGCCATTATTATTCTCAACGACCCCGAAAATTATAGATTCGACACTATTTTCGATCATTTTTTATTTATCACTCCCCCGGAACCCCCCACCCCAATGGGGACTGAATTTGGACTTATACAATATTCGGAGTGAAACTAATTATCTCAGTGTCTCCGAAAACTACCGATTCAACACTATTTTCGATTACTGTTATATATAATTCCCCACTCACCCCCCACCACCAAGGGGGTGAAATTAGACTTCGCAGTGTCACTATTCACCTCAGCGACCCCGAAGAGTATGGATTCGACACTATTTTCGATTAATTTTTATACCTTAAACCCCCCTCACCCCCCGCCCCAAAGGGCCTGAATTTGGACTTTTAAAAATCCGGAATGCCGCTATTCATACCAGTAAACCCGAAAACTGTGGATTCGACACTATTTTCGAATATTTTTATATTCACTCACTCCCCAAAAGGGGCGGAACTTCGACTTTAAAATAATCCGGAGTGTCACTACTCATCTCAGCGACCCCAAAAACTATGGATTCGGCATTATTTTCGATTATTTTCATATCTCTTTCCCCGCTCCCCCCCCCCCCTCGCCGAAGGGGGCTGATCATGGGTTAAAAAATTCCGAAGTGTCACTGTTCATCTCAGTGACCCCGAAAAGTATGGATTCGACAATACTTTCGATGATTTTTATATCTCACCCCCCTCGCCCCTCGCGCCTAAGGGTGCCTGGGGTGTCTTACCCACACGTGGTTTGTCTCCTGACACTAAAAATTCGGAGTGTCACTATTCACTTTGGCGACCCCGAAAACTATGTATCCGACCCTATTTTCGATTATTTAATATATATCACTCCCCCCTCGTCCACCCCAAAGGGCGATGAACTTGGACTGTAAAAATGTTCCGAGCAGCGACCCCGAAAAGTATGGATTCGACATTATTTCCGTTTATTTTTATATATGACCATTCTCGCCCCCGCCCCTAAGGGTGCCTGGGGTGTCTTACCCCACGTGGTTTGTCTCCTGATACTAAAAATCCGGAGTGTTGCTGTTCACTTTGGCAACCCCGAAAACTATGTATTCGGCACTATTTTCTATTATTTGTATATATCACTCCCCCCTCGCCCCAACCCCAAAGGGGGCTGAACTTGGATTTTTAGAAAAATCGGAGTGTCACTATTCATCTCAGCGACCCCAAAAAGTAAGGTTTCGGCACTATTTTCGTTTGTTTTTACATATGACCCCCCTCGCCCCCCCCCCAACTCTTAAGGGTGTTTGGGGTGTCAAGTGTACCAAATTTGGTTGAAATCGCTCCAATGGTTTAGGAGGAGATGTGGTACAAACCCACCCACCCACCCACCCACCCACATACATACAATGAATTATATATACAGATAGTAGATAGATAGCAACTTCCGTTTCGATGAGGAAAGCAACAGAAAACTGCATTACTAATTTCCCTAGTATGCCTTACAGTGATGATTTTAGTGGACTTAACACGCTTATATGTAATGCTACTTCCGGCTCAGAAAGAAAAGCAACGAGAAGTAACCCCGGTACTTAATTCCCTAGTACACCCCTTCAATGAATAGGAAAACAACGGGAAACTACCTCACTCCTTATTTTCCTTGTACGCCTCTCCAGTGATGCCCACGCCATTTATAACAGCTGCTTGAAAACTAAAAAATGCACTCACATGGAGGGAGAAACTATTTAACATGAAACCGATTACTAGATTTGATGTAAATACATTTATAGATGCATGTATTTCAGTAGGTACACTACGCTCATACGTAACAACTTCTGGCTCAGTGAGGCAAGCAACGGGAAACTACATTACTCCTCCTGAGTACACTTTATAATTGAGTAAAAAAGTTTCTATGTTAAGAATAAAATCCACAAAACAAATGCAGCACATTAGGTATTCTTACTCGGCGAGGAAAGCAACGGGAAACTACTTCATTCTTTATTTCTCTAGTACGCTTTTCTAGTGTTTTCTAGGTACTCTACACACATGTATACTTTTAAGTTCTAAGCGAAACACGCACTCCCTACCGTTAGCCTAAAATCGAACACAAGACACTAAATAAGGAACTGAACGACACATCGCTAAAAAATATTTGAGCTTACAAATTGTATACTTATTACACCTACAGCGACACAGTACTTACCTTGAAATTAACAAAGTATGCACAAAACAAGAAAAAAAAGTTTATATATTCATGATTAAAGAAATCATCGTGTGTGTGTGTGTGTGTGTGTGTGTGTGTGTGTGTGTGTGTGTGTGTGTGTGTGTGTGTGTGTGTGTGTGTGTGTGTGTGTGTGTGTGTGTGTACGGCCTTCGAGCCGCTTAAGGAATAAATGCACCGCACATCTGAAGATATTGGTTGTACGGTACCAGGAGCGGAAGCGGATGTATCTAATTACTGCAAACATACTGCACCACCTTGATTCAATCTAACTTGCTATACTACATATTGAGAGAGAATACAGATATTAAATATTCAAATATGTAAAACTTGTTTGTGAGTTTGAATCCTTATTGTCATCAATCATGAAAATAGTTTTTAGACGAAGCAAATGCTGAGGGCTGTAGTACAGTTAAGATCCTGCATGCAGGAGGTAGTAGGTTCGAAACCCACTGTCGGCCGCTCTGTAAATGGTTTTCTGTTTTTTTCTGATGCTTATTTATGTCTAGGTAGGAAAGTAGAGCATAGAGTATGCAACAACCAGCCAGCAAAAAGCAAATTCTGGGGCTGTAATTGATTAAGACTACGGACTGCATGCAGGAGATACTGCGTTTGAATCCCTACTGTTGGCATCCCGTAGTTTTCTAAACTCAGTAGCTTAACTAGATACTAAGGCTTTTTCCTGCCATCTTTCATTCTACTCTACAATATGATTTTATTGTATCTGTCAATCAATAATCATTGCCGTAGAAGGGCGTTATAGGCTTCGGGAGCAGACACAATTCCTATCGTCGCTGTTAGAGGAGACTTCATTCTATATCGAACGTGGTTGGGTGATTAGAAACAGGCTGTAGAATTTTATTTTCACTTCTAACATATAAATCAGATATTCCGAGATATTTCATAATAATAATAACAATAATAATATCCGACTCCTCGGCTGAACGGTCAGCGTTGAGGCCTTCGGTTTAGAGGATCCCGAGTTCGATTCGCCGCCGTATCGGTGATTTGAATTTTTCTGGATTAATAATAATATTATTGGCCTTTCGTCCCACTAACTACCTTTGGCGGATTTCAGAGATGCCGAGGTGCTGGAATTTAGTCCTGCAGGAGTTATTTTATATACCAGTAAATCTATCGACACAAGGCTGGTGTATTTGATCACATTCACATACCACGAAACTGAGCCAGGATCGAACCGTAAAAATTGCTGTCCGAAGGAGTTCACTTCAACTGTCAGAGCCACTCGGCCCGGGTATTATTATTATTATTATTATTATTATTATTATTATTATTATTATTATTATTATTATTATCCGATTCGTCGGCGGAACGGTCAGGGTTGAGGCCTTCGGTTCAGAGGATCCCGGGTTCGATTCTCCACGGAGTCGGGGATTTGAATTACTCTGAGTTATTTAATAATAATGTTATTGTCTTTTCGTCCCTCAAACTACATTTGACGGTTTTCAGACGCCGAGGTGCCGTAATTTAATCCCGCAGGAGTTCTTTTATATACCAGTAAATCTATCATCATAAGGCTGGTGTATTTGACCACATTCACATACCACGGGATTGAGCCGCGATGGAACCTTACAGATTGGCGGTCGGAAGGACTGCGCTTCATCCATTAAAGCAACTGAGCCCGGATATTATTATTGTCCGACTCCTCGGCTGAACGGTCAGCGTTGAGGCCTTCGGGTCAAAGGATCCCGGGTTCGATTCGCCACCGAGTTGGGGATTTTAATCACTCTGAGTTACATAAAATAATGTTATTGGCTTTTCGTCCTGCTAACTACATTTGACGGATTTTAGAGACGCCGAGGTGCCGGAATTTAGTTTCGAAGGAGTTCTTTTATATACCAGTAAATCTATCGACACAAGGTTGGTGTTTTTGACCACATTCACATGCCACGGGATTGAGCCAGGGTCGACCTGACAAATTGCGGTCGGAAGGAGTGCACCTCAACCATCAGAGCAACTCAGTCTGACAGGCTAAGGGAGGTGGTGTTATACAACTTCCTATTACCAGATTGTGTGCCAAAAAGTCTCAATTAAATTCCAATCCTCTCCGCAGTGCTCATAAGGACTGAGGGCATATGACGCTGTTGGTGGTGATTTGTCCGTCAGAAGGAGACGTAAAGCCTTGAGCAAACCACTCGATGCTATTCGACGGGAGAAGGCAATGTGCCACCACCCGGTTTTACCTTCTCCCTTCCTAACATCGTATCATTTATTTCATCATATTAAACTCTCGACAATTTCATCTAACCACAAACCCGACACCGTAGAGAAATGGGACAAGGAATGGACAAACGAAACTTTTAAATAGTATATGTTACTTATTATTATTTAATTATGTTTCCGTGCTCACAGTATCGTAAGCAAGATTGTTTCAAGGAGCATCAGAGTACGTGCAGTGCGCTGTGTGTGAAAGAACGCATCGTCAATGAAATATAAAACTTCCGTTTCCGGTCCTGTCGGCAAACAGGAGAAGCAGAGGTATTCATATCTTAAGACAGCTGAATGCAGCCCACATGCAACATTTTAAACATGTTTATTCCCCTTATTGTTTTCTTACTTTAAGTATATATATTATGCTAAAATGAGGTAAGTAATTAAATACTAAAAAAATGATTGTTGTGTGTGTATAATTAAAACGCGTTTATAAAAGCTGTGTAAGTGTTATGCTTCCGTTAATGCGTTGTTTCCCGTTGTTTTCTTCACTAGGCTATGACTCGTATAAACTACTAACCGGCTTCATAGTAAATTTAAGTAGTGTTATGTGTCACGCTTCTGAAAATTTAGCGATTAATTTTTTATATACAGTATAATGTCTTTAGCGAGAGATATCGTCGCCTTCCTTACTGAGCCGGAAGATTATAGTAGGCTACATATCAGTGTGTCAAGCCTACCGTGTCATTTCTCAATTTTACCGAGCTCGATAGCTGCAGTCGCTTAAGTGCGATCGGTATCCAGTATTCGGGAGATAGTAGGTTCGAACCCCACTGTCGGCAGCCCTGAAAATGGTTTTCCGTGGTTTCCCATTTTCACACCAGGCAAATGCTGGGGCTGTACCTTAATTAAGGCCATGGCCGCTTCCTTCCCACTCCTAGTCCTTCCCTGTATCATCGTCGCCATAAGACCTATCTGTGTCGGTGCGACGTAAAGCAACTAGCAAAAAAAAATAGCATTTCTCAATTTTGTATGGTAAGCCAGCTAAGTCTATGATATAGATGTTGATTCCCATAGGGAATCTGAAATATTTGTCCCGAATGAGTAAATTTATAATACTAATATAAATGGTCCGTTATTGGACATTACAAATTCCCTATGGGAATCAACATCTATATCATCTAATGGCCAAGCAGGCATAAATTTTTGGTAAAAAGACAAAGTCTCTCATTCAACATCTATATTATCTAATGGCCAAGCAGGTATCAATTTTTTGTAAAAAGACAAAGTCTCTCACAGTCCACTGGCACTGCCGGTGGCTCCAAGTAGCCTACACAGTAGCCTCCACGGTATGCACTAGCCAGCGTCTTGGTAGGTGTGCTAGGTACCAACTGATGAGCCCAACCTAGCACACGAGGGCGAAACGCTGGCAACCAGGAATGAGTTAGCTCGAAAATGTATAATGCCCAATAACGAACCATTTATATTACCTAAGTCTAGCTGATTCAGGCATACTGCAATGCGTGCGTAGCTTCAGCTACTCTTGCTTTCCTGACTAAGCTAGGGGATGGGTAATAACAAGTGAAGTAGTTTTTCATTGCTTTCTTAGTATGTGTATGCTAGGGTCGTACCTCGAACCAGCCCCTAGATAGATATAAAAATCTCTGACGTGGCCAGGTTTCGAAATTCGGGGCCTCTAGGTACGAGGCACGCATCCTCATGCAATGAGCTGTGAAAGCTCAGGTTCGATTCCCAGCTCTGTTACGAAATTTGACAAATGGCAAGAAATTGGAGCGGAAAACAAAAGCAGAATAGAAATACAGTAAAAATGATAGCAAATGCCATAAAACACCTTACGGTGTGAAATATTGGGCTACACTCCGCAATACTGTTCAGTTATTAACAACGCCAACGGTATTCCGCCAATATCCCGCAAAATGGCCGATTAACGTCTCTCTTGATTTCTACCCAAGGAACAATCACGAGATTACAGGAATAATGACGAAAATGAAAATATGGTACTTCCCTACAGGCAACCAGTCAGAGGCGTTGCCATGGTAACCTGTAGGTTCGTTGTCGGTCTAGCGGGCACTCAATGCAGAGTATGAGACCTGCTTCTCCGTCATTTGAAGAGTAAGGGAAATTATGTACATAACAATAGTTGTTTATAATGAAGGGACGTTTCACATGTAGTCCACGTATTTTACAGAAATCAATAGTGTAACAGGAAATGGAAGAAAACTGATCTGGTATTCCTGTGTGTCTATTCAGATAGTATTTAGTCATATGCATATTGAAACCTTCTTCGGATGAGTATACTCTAAATATGAAGTTTGGCTGAGATCTATTCAGCCGTTTCGCCGTGATGGTGGAACAAACAGACAAACAGATAATAAAAACCACTGATACGGTCTTGGGTTGAAATAAAACGGATAAATATTTGAAAAATTGGCAAAACAAACGAAATTACAAACAGGGGACCCCCTACAACTTTATTTATATAGATTATTATTATTATTATTATTATTATTATTATTATTATTAATAATAATATCATCACGGGACTAAAATATATGGTAAGTACAATGTGCTTAAATACTATAATGTAATTGAAGTCCGTATTTCTGCTCGTAGCGCATTTAAGACGTGTTATGTGTTATTCAACCGTAAATGTGTTGATTAATATTATAATATAATGTATTCTAGAACCACGGATTCTTATACGAGAGTTATATGCTGAGTCGTCGGCTGATTCTTGCTTAGTGCAATGCATGTGTAGAGCTGTTGAGTCACTTACGCAGCGTGCGTGTCAATGTTTAAAAATTAAGCTTTTGTTTGATAGTCAGCACGATTAACTTCATAGACACAAGTCATACCGTTAGCTATCAACATGTGATAGGTTAGAGGAGGTGAAGGGAATGAACTAAGTAAAACAGTCTACAGTATAGCCGAGTCTAGCTGAGTCCGGTATACTTCAATGCACGTGTGTGTAGTCTTAGCTGCTAGAGTTGTAGAGTTTCTGAAAAAGTGTCATCTAGCTAGCCTACGTATCAGTACATCAACGCAGTACATTAAAAGAACTATTGCGTGACAAAACTCCGACTCCACTGAAAATACAATTTTCAATAATCTATCTTTTATTGGGCGTTTTTACCGTAAATAGTACGGAAAGCATTATTTCATACGTACGTTTGAAGCTTATGTTACAGTTCTAAGACTTATCAATGACCTAAGTATAACAGACACGTTAATGTCGAAAGAAAAGTAACCAAAATGGTACGTGCGTTTTGTGCATGATTTTAAAGATTTGATTCTTGTAGACTTCAGCTAATTCTGCTGCTGGACGGGGTGATCCTCCTCCTCATCCTCCTCCTAATAAACAGAGTAACATATGACAACATATTCCTCCTCCGTATCCTCCTCCTCTTCCCCTTATAGATTTAGTAGCTCCATAAGGATGAGTTAGCTAATTCTGCTGCAAGACGGGGTGATCCTCCTCCTCATCTTCCTCCTCCTCCTAATAAAACTAGTACCATATGATCTTCCTCCACCTCGGCTTCCTCCTCCTCCTCCTCCTAGTAACGTATGGCAACCTAAACCTCCTCCTCCTCATAGACTCATATTTCTTTCTCTTTATCCTCCCCTTTCTCTTATAGACTTAGCAGTTCTATAAGGAAGAGGCAGCTAATTCTGCTGCTGGAGAGGTTGATAGGTGACCTGGAAGTAAACACGTGTGCTTACCTAACCTCACAGACAGGCTCTTTACCGTCTGCTCTCAGAAAAGCGTCATCAGTCTAATAACATATAGTTGAGGTTAGAATATTATTATTACATTAAAACCTGTGTTATTAGAAACGCTAACCTAACTTCCCACGTGATCTTTATTGACTCCCCTTATATTACCGATTCATTTTAGAAGTGTCAAACTGGTGAGGTTCATTTAAGAAAAATAAACATGTGGAATTTATTTCTGTTCAGAACACAAGAGATTGTATGCGGACTGTTCAAATATTTTCTGTTCATTACAAAATACATGTAGATTTGAAATATATGAACAAGGTAATATAACAACCGACAATTCATGTTCTATGCACGAAATACAGGTTGTATGCATAAAAAATTGGCAAGTGTGCCGCCATTTTGCTCACTTCCGCTACTTGGTAGAGAATGCATGCTGTCCGTACCCCTCTACGCATAATACATTCCACTACCTAGCACACCTCTCTTCTCCTATGAACAGGGTAACATAACATCAGGGAACGTATGTGTTTAAATACACACACAAAACAGTTGTAAATTAACAGGTGAGCCTAAAATCTTGCTCGTATACGCAACCTAGCAGATGATGCAGAACTATCTCCTTGTCCGATATGTTAGTCATGTTTTTGTATAAACTTTTTTCTCGACTGTTAGAGTGCACTATGACTTCTTGTGCATGTATGCTACCTCTACGCATGCGCACTAGCCCCTCATTACATCGCGCACCACTCCCTCAATGAGCATAATGTTCTTTTTAGTTCAGAAAACAACAAATTGTATGAGAACTGTTCTAAACTTCCCTCTTCATTATAAAATGGTCTAGATTTAAAATTTATGGTTGATGTAAGATAACAACAGACCACGTGAGTTCTAAACACATGATATATGTTTAATATGGCGGTTAGATAGGCGCGTGACAGCTAGTGTACGATCTGTTAGCCATCTTAGCGACTAGCTGCTAGGCAGCGCAACCCCTGCTTTCTTTCTTAGCCGCGTGGGTGCGCACTGATATGTCTCTAGAGGGATCTGAGAGTCATTTTTACAGTAACTCGCGGAAGTCGCCGTAAAAGCGCACTGTTATGTATCTAGCGGCATATTTGTTTACAGTATCTCATGACGAAGCCGTGAGAGCGCACTGATATGTTTCCCCTTCTCCTCACAGTAACTCGCCACATCGCCGCGAGAGAGAGGTGAGGTGGTACTGCGCAGGCGCACTAGCATTCCTCCTCATTGCTCCACCCACATCCCTCAACCGCGCGACCATGCTATGAAAGTCAGTGCACAGAAAGATCAGCTGCTAAGGACGAGCTGACTGTCGTTGTGAAAGGACATACGTGCCTCTCGCTGCGCTCTCTCTCTCCTTGCCAGGCGCTCTGTACTTTTCAAGTATCAGCCAGGCACTTGTACTTATTAGTACATTTTCGAAGGAGCATTGTCTGAGCTGTAGCACTTTTCAGTGCTCGCTTTTTCTTCTGTTTCAGGATATTTTACAGGAGGACCAGGATGGAGAAGCCGACCCTACCAGTGAGACTGGTCGACTACGACTACGAGGGAGCCGTCGAGAAGCTCCTGGACGCGCTCGACACGACGGATGTCCCCAGCTATGAACGCCCGGGACTGGTGGTGTTCAACCGGCTGGGGGAAGACGACCATGAGGGGACGCTCCACGTATTCGACAACCTGAATGCGACTGCGGAGTACATCGGAGGGCCACTCCTGCCGATCATCGGCATTATAGTTGCTACCTGGGCGATCATCATTCGCCCTAACGACGCAGCCAGCTTCAGGGTCTACGAGGAGCGCGCGTCCCAGCAGTTCCAGGTTGCCCGGCTACCAGGACTCAGGGAGCACCTGGACGTCACGGGCTACCAGGAGGCAGCCTCGCAGACGGAGCCAATGACCGAGGACGACAGCGGCGCTTCCGAGCGCCGCGACTCCAGTTGGAAAGCTGTACTTTACGAAGTACACGCAGACCAACAAGGCCGCCAACCAGGACCGTCGCCCACCTACCAAGGCGAAGTGGTCGCAGACGCAGGCCTTCCAGGAGGGGCCTGTAACCCGGGCGCAAACCAGGAGAGCGCCCGTGATGGTGGATGGCAGCACGGCAGTGGATAAGGACGCCCCTTGGCGTGCTGAGGCCGCCGTCCAGGCCCTGCCAGCCAACATGTCGTTCGAGATGCAGACCTCGATGTGCGCCCCACAGGACAGGGAACGCAGTCGAGCGTTAGCACCGACCGACGCCGCCGCCGCCAGCCAGGGAGAAGAAGCAGGTGGCAACGCAGCGGTATCACCAGCCACCCCGGGGTCACCAGGACGGGAGGAGGGCCATCAGGACGAGGCCTCTTCCCCAGCCGAGAAGCACCCCCAGGGAAGAAGAAGAAGAAAAAGAAGAAGAAGAAGACGACGACGCCGCACCAGGAAGCAGAAGGCCACGTCGGCCCACCAGGAGAGGGCCGCCCAGCCGCAACCCAAGACTGCCCCCAGGACAGCAGTCAACGGAGGAGCCAATCAGGAGAGGACCTCAACGGGAAGCGGCAGTCAGGTGAGAGTAAAACGTCCCCCTCAGCAGCTCTTGCAGTGTTTCCGCTGTCTGAGGTGGGGCCACCGTCAGGTCAGCTGTGGGCTCGAGGTGAGGTGCAACCGCTGTGGTGGTGATCACCACTACACGGCCTGCGCAACACTTAGGGAGGCGCCGGTGGGCGCCAACTGCTCGGGGGGCCACCCGGCCTCCCATCGCAGTTGCCCTGTCTACCGGGCCATGGCGCGGGCAGAGAGGAAGGAGGCCCGACGCCATGACCCACCCCCTTCCAGGAGGCCCCCGCCTCGGCGGGCTTGGCCTCATTCTCCGGGATCGGAGACTGGGTACGAGGTACCCCAAGGAGGTGGAGTCGTGCGACAGGCCCTAGTGGTACTCGACGCATGGCTCCGCAGCCGGCAAGGACCGCGCTAGTCACAGCAGTGCCCAGACGGACTGATCCCCAGGCGATGGAATGGCAAGGAATTGGTTTATGTTTTGTGCATGTTACCTGTTCCTAACTAACACAACCTCTGGTCTTTCTCCAGCCCACATCCTTGCATGTGCTATCAAAAGAAGTCAGGTTTTTCATGTAGGCTCTTTCTTCTTTCTGCCTATGTGGTTTTTCCCTGACCCTTCAATACCATACTTCAATACCATATACCTAACACAATATCGCCTGGTAGCGTGTCTGACATGGAAACAGGCAGATACTCCTTGTATCACTTCCCACTCCTCCCTGCTATCTCTTTCTTCTTCTTAGAAATAATAGCATGTCGGAGGCCATATAGATTGAGTCGTTGGTCACGCGGGGGGAGCGGGCTTCGGCCCCCCCCCCCCGAAAAAAAAAAGATCAGCTGCTACTTCCCTCAAGGTAGGTGGCCATACCTGGCCAAGAAGCTGGCAATATTTCTGGTCGAGGGCCGGGAGGTGGTCCTCTGGGAGAGAGCGAGAGAGCTCTCTCTCACACATCCTTCCCCTATTTTGGGTAGGTGGCTGGGAAGCCTCCAGGGAGGGAGGAGGGGACCCTATCCTCCCTTCCAAAAACCTAAAACCTCGATCCCTAACCTAAGCCAATGAGGTTAGGTTAGCTTCCGTGGTTTCAAGTTAGGTTAAGACTTACCGACGTGAGGTTAGGTTTGACGTCACAACGACGCCATTTACCTGACGTCATTGACTAGGGGTGAATGACCTTGTCTGCACCAAAAAAAATTGCTGAAACAGCCGAAATTCAAATGTCCCGCCAAGATTGTGAGAAAATGTTGACGTAGCACCCAATGTTTTAAAACATACATAGCGCGTACTACTTTCCTACTTCTCTGGTGTCAGCAGGAGGTATTGTGAGTGAAACTTTTGTCGAAGACTTCTCAGCACTGCAAAAGTAATATATCTAAATTAGCTGTTCTCGCACCAAAAAATGAACACTGCGATTAATAACAAGGTTCTAGCTCTAATACCCGGAGTAGCCAGGAGTTATACAAATGTGAACCACTTAATAACTGTGCATAAAAGTGAATTAATGCAGTTTCCGCCAGAATTGTTAAATAGCCTAGAGGTTAGCGGACTGCCACCACATAAGCTAAAATGGAAACCAGGCTGCGTTGCAATGCTCCTTCGTAACTTCAATATTGCTCAAGGTTTGTTCAATGGAACAAGACTCATAGTGTTCAAAATTTGCACGATAATATTTTTGAGTTGGAAATTCTAACTGGAAGAAATATAGGGCATATGGTATTACTTCCCTGAATTGACCTGTCCACATCGGATACTGTTCTACCGTTTTCTTTCAAACGTAGACAGTTCCCCGTACGACTAGCCTTCGGTATGACCATTGATAAAGCGCAGGGACGTACTCTTGAAAAAGTGGGTATCTACTTACCCGAACCAGTATTCACTCACGGCCAATGTTGTATTGTGCACTATCTCGGGCAAGATCGTTTGAAAATGTTAAAATCCAGATACACCCGAATGGTAGACGCTCAGCTAATATTGTATGGAAAGAAGTGTTATAATCTACATTACGAATGAATAAATTATTAGGTACTGGTATTAAATGTTCATAAAACCATTGAGAAGGGCAGGAAAAGCAATATGACTACGACGGACATATCAGGACGAGATACCTGACCTATTTATAACAAATTCTGCGGAGCAGCACAGGTCCTCTAGTTATCGTTAAATTGGTGTGAAGGTACAGCCTTAGATATTGAATGGAAGTACTTCTTCCCATATATCCTCCTTCCCTCTCTCTGAGGGACTACGATGTTAGATATTAGAACGTACTCAGATCCAGGATTGAAGGTCAATCCTCCCTCCATCCCTTTCGCCCTTAAAAACAACAGTCTTGCCCAGGATTCCCCCCGCCCCTTCTTCCATATAGCAGCGTTGGAATACACAACCAATCTGGATACTCTTATAATCATTATGATTAAGTATTGAATAGCATAAAGCAAAGCAAAGTCACCTCCGTTCAGGCCATGAAGGCCCATGGAGGAGGGGAAGGTAAAGGCTTCCACCATTGTTATCCTCGGCATGTGATGGGGTGGAGTGGTTAGCTCTGCGCCCTGATCTGAGGGTTGGAACAGGTTTGGCTGGCAGAAGTCGTCCTTTCAAGTATATGGCCTTTAAAAGTATGTATGAACCGGGTACAGTATTGAAGTATAACGTTGATAAACTCAATTCTTAGAAATAATTATACAGCTTCACCTATTCAATACATAATCATAACGATTATACCAAAAATATACCGGGCGAGTTGGCCGCGCGCGTAGAGGCGCGCGGCTGTGAGCTTGCACCCGGGAGATAGTAGGTTCGAATCCCACTATCGGCAGCCCTGAAAATGGTTTTCCGTGGTTTCCCATTTTCACACCAGGCAAATGCTGGGGCTGTACCTTAATTAAGGCCACGGCCGCTTCCTTCCAACTCCTAGGCCTTTCCCATCCCATCGTCGCCATAAGACCTATCTGTGTCGGTGCGACGTAAATCCCCTAGCAAAAAAAAAAAAAATTATATTAAAACCACACATAAATACAAATTACGTATGTTTTGGTGGATGCCGGTCAAAAAGTGCTGGAGGTAGTAGCCTACATGTGGTTGAAATGGTATGACAATATACGTTATTTTGGTTGTCAACAAAACATATGCCGCAAATAAACAGTGGCGTATTCACATCAACAGTATTTCAATAAAGACTGTATTAGAGCATTTTAAGCCAACAAACATTTTACACAGCGTCATTAAATGACGAAATTGAATGATAATTACAGAGCCTTTGTGTTTATAATGTGTTTTTTTATTCATAAAGTAACACTTTTGTTAGTGATCAAATAATTCCAATTTTAACTGAGGATGCATCAAAAGAGCCGAAATATATCCTAGATTTTAAGATGATTTTATAATACTCTTATAATCATTATGATTAAGTATTGAATAGCATAAAGCAAAGCAAAGTCACCTCCGTTCAGGCCATGAAGGCCCATGGAGGAGGGGAAGGTAAAGGCTTCCACCATTGTTATCCTCGGCATGTGATGGGGTGGAGTGGTTAGCTCTGCGCCCGGCCGCCTTTGCCCCCAGGAATTAACCTAGTACTCATTTTTTGTGTAGGCTGAGTGAACCTCAGGGCCATATGCACCTCCGGAAGTGGAAATCTCGTTTCTTAAATTTTACGACTTCCTGACGGGGATTCGAACCCACGTCCTTCCGGGCGAACCGAGCACGCCTTTACCGCCTCGGCCAAGCAGCCCCTAAGTATTGAATAGGTGTATAATAAATTATTTTTAAGAATTGAGTTCATCAATATAACTGATACTACATAGAGAATACTCACTGGTACAGCTCCTTTTAAGACAAGTAATTTGTATATACATGGTCATGGTGGTGGTGATAATAGTGTTTTCGCTTCATATTGTGTAAGATAATTGTCTCCTCAGAATACTAACTGAATTTAGAGTGAAGAATATTCATACCACTCGAAGGATGAAAAAATCAAATTAATACAGAAGTGTCACGAAAGTCATCAAAATCAAAGACTCTCTAAGCCTGGCAAAATAGTACCATTAGCAAGAATTACTAAGTGATTTGGACCAGTAAATATGAACTATATGGTATGAGTACTGGATTCACGCCTAGGCCTGAGCTTAAAATGCCTATTTTCACATCTTGCCCCCCCCCCCCCCCCTCAGTTTTACACTGTAGTCAGTACTTCTTAAGGAAGAGGGCGGATATACCAGACACACAATTTCCCTTGCTGATTGGAAAGGACCAGGACTACGAAGACGCCATCACCAAACCCATCCAGGACTGTGAACGGTGTGGTTAAAACCAATATTCCCCGAAAAATGTAAGCTTGAAACTACACGACTGGCAATGCGTAACCAACCTACTAGGTTTCAGAATAGAAGACAATATGCCATCGTTCCTCTTTTGTTTCAAATAGGACGCTCTCCTGAACCCATGTCGGTAAAATTTAAAATGTTAACTTGAGACCTACTTGAAAAGAGTGGACAAAAATTTTAACAATCATTAAAATTTTACTTTGGTACAGCTCGAGCACTCAAACTTTTATTTCTGAAGGACGTAATTATAAAAACCTCTTAACCTCTCTAGTTTAAACTAATAAAAACACACAGAAAAAACACACAACACACTTCCACATACAATATATTACAAAGGGAACAGATGGCCAAATTTTACTACCTAACAAGTTTATGTCCGTTATATCTCCGGATGATGCTCTCCTCTGGCAATGAATTAACCCACGATGTCCGAAATACTACTATGTATTAAAATTTTAATGAAGTATCGCTATAAATATAGTATAATCTAAACAATATTGTAAAGAAATATACTTAGTTCAGGCAGTAAGGTTCATACTCTACCAGAGAAATAATGTGTTATAATATCAATTTATACAGTTTCTATCAATGACAGAATGATTTTTATTCTAGCACTTAGCCCAACAGTCAACGTACTGACATTCGGGTCAGAGGACCTTAGGTTCGATTCTCGGCCGGACTGAGGATTTTAACCTCATATGGTTAATTCCTTTGGCTCGGGGACCGAATGTTTGTGTTTTTCTTAATACAGTTTCTTCATCAATACATCAAACCGCCAAAGGAACACTAAGAGTAAAAACATCCCTCTGCGTAGGGTTGACGTCAGGAAGGCCATCTCACCATAAAACCGGGCCAAATTGTCACCAAAAGCCGAATCCAATAAATTGGGAAAAGGTGAGGAAGAAGAGGATACAATCCAGATAGCAGTTGGCTCGGGGTGAAATGCGAGGAAAAGTAGATCATTTGAAAACTGGCATGTGCTTCTTATAAGCTCGGAGGTAAAATTTAGTTTAAATCACCCTTTTCCGTAGCCAAGCGAAGTTAATGACTCCTATGATTGAACCAGGAAGATGCACTGTTTGGGGATCCAATGTTTTGGCTCAACATTTCATTTTTGTTTTAGGCTGCCAAGTCTGTGGGTATTATACTATACTTTTAGGCACAAAATATATCAGTTCCATTCCCACGTACTCTCTATTCAATATGATTATCAAACAGTTTCCATGCATAAAATATGAGGTCAAAATCGATTCGACTACAGGACCTTACAAACAAGAGTGCCATTTTACTCGCACAGATTTCCTGTATTTATCGAGAAATGTGGTAAATAAAGTAGTATAAAGAGTGGCAGATAAGGAAACTCCTTGAAGAATCCATCCAAAACCAGACTCGCTAACGTAAATATTTAATGAACTAACAAGTGCAATACCGGGCGAGTTGGCCGTGCGCGTAGAGGCACGCGGCTGTGAGCTTGCATCCGGGAGATAGTAGGTTCGAATCCCACTATCGGCAGTCCTGAAGATGGTTTTCAATGGTTTCCCATTTTCACACCAGGCAAATGCTGGGGCTGTACCTTAATTAAGGCCACGGCCGCTTCCTTCCAACTCCTAGGCCTACCTATCCCATCGTCGCCATAAGACCTATCTGTGTCGGCGCGACGTAAAGCCCCTAGCAAAAAAAAAACAAGTGCAATAATTGCATTACAGTCTTTCACTGCAGTCAGCTGCAAATTCTATTACCTTTTGCCAAATGTTGGGAAGCCGTAGGGGACTGTTGAGAAGGCGTTCATTGTTGATGGAAGCAACTGCGCGCCCTAGTGCGTGGAGTACAGATGCCACGTCAGGAAATCGGTGGCCTCGGAGGGGTTCCTTCAGCATCGGAAACAGATCGAAGTCACAAGGACTCATGCCTGACGAGTATGGAGCGTGTTCTAAGATCTTCCAATGCCACAGTTGCAATAAGAGCTTGACATTGTTTGTGACATGACGTCGAGCGTTGTCATGCAACATGATATGGTGATCGTGCCGCAATGAACATGGACGTTGCGCCGCATAGCCGGACGCACATGTCGCTCCAGAAATCGGCAGTAGTAGTCACTGTTTATGGTTTGTCTCTCAGGCACAGTATGCGTAAGAAAAATACCCTCGTAGTCGTATTCCACAATCAGCATAAGCTTCACCCGACTCGGTTCCTGTTGAAATTTCTGTGGACGTGGTGAACCTGGGTGACACCATTCATTCGATGACGCTGTAATTCAGGCTCATAGGCTCGTGACCACGTCTTATCAATGGCGACAATACGCTGCAGAAATGTGACTCCTTCCTTGCGGTATCTGCCCAGGTGATTGCTAGGCATTGCATACCTCTGTCATTTCTATACGTCGGTGAGATGATGTGAAACCCTACGAGACGCAGTTTTCCTCATGTTAAAATATTCGTCAGTATTTGCCACTCACTTTGATAACTGATACCAGGTTCTACGGACATTTCACGGACAGCCCTACGATGGTCTAAGGAAACGAGATCACTCACGATGTCAGTTCGATCTTCAGGAATGGATAACCGACCTGTGTGATGCAACCCGCAGTCTCATTCGGACCCGTACGAAACGCATTGACTCATCGTGCAACCATCCTATGCGGCAATGCATTTTCCCCACAGGCTTCACGGAATCCTTGATAACATTCTGATGCATTTTTGCCACGGGCAACCTCGATTTTATTCCACGAACGCTGATCACCTTTTAAAAAACATGTTTTAAAGCCTTGAAATCGACACTCTTTACTTCAACGCAACACATCAACAACACTTCAACTGGATGCCTGTCAAATGCACACTGCGCATCTACAACAGCACTACCTGACCGCTCCCATATCTATTTCCAAATTCCCGATATCACGCGAGTGTCTGGACAACGTTGCCAATACTTTATTTAGAGTACTCGTATCGCAGATATTAAGGCATTATTAATAAGTTATTATTATCAAGTCATTGTTATATTACTATTATATAACAACAGACCAATGGTCTACAACACCACCAAAAGAACAGTTGACCTCAAAGTAACCAAGTCTAACCTGGAATACTATTGTCGTCCCTTAGCAGAAATGCTGTCAAACGTTGTAGAAATAATTCCAAGCTAAAACATAAAAACATTCTAAAAATGTCAATGAAATTTGTTACCATTATTATAGTGATTATTATTATTGTTGTTGTTACTATTATTATTATTATTATTATTATTATTATTATTATTATTATTATTATTATTATTATTATTATTATTATTATTATTATTACCAGGGTCTCGTGGGTCACAGAGAGAGGTGAAAGAAAGTGTGGGCTTGAATGGGCCTATCTACGATATCAAAATTAAATTAAAACTTTAAAATAAAGGTTATATTTCATTTCAAATCCCAAACTTAACATAACTTTTCACTCAGTGAAATAAAAAGGTTACAGGTACAAAGCAATGTTGATGCACGAAATTTAGAATTTCTGAGCTTTAAACTCCCAATTACAAGTTTACAACGCAGCAAATGTAGCGTTTAGATAGACAAGGAGAGAAATCTCCCAAGACATAGCACTTTGCTCCAACCGTTAAAAACGACAGCCTTCCAGAGGCACCCCTCAATGTTACAGCAATCTTAGAAAAGAGCTTACATGCACTCCAACTTCAACCTAGGAGACTGTGCTCCCAATTTCTTACAGCCTACTCAAGGCAACATTACACAAAACCTTACACTTCTGGCCTCTCTAGGCCCAATATACAATTTACAATTTTTACACAGGGGTATCTATTAATCAAACAACTGGGCCTTAGTGGAAAAGAATACAGGTTAAATTGCTGGCCCACACTCTAAGTGTATGGAGCCGTACACTTGTGCTCCAAGAAAACCAAGTTTTTAAAACTCTACTTGGGCTCGCGGCCCGATGATGCAGAAGCAAATCCCAAACTACTGAGGTGACTAGAAAGAAGGTTAATGCTTCACAGAAAGAGAAATAGTTATAAAATCGTAGTCACCTCAAGACAAATTGAAGAGAAACTCGAGAGGGTAACACACTCTCTCTCCCTGATTTACTGTTACAGACTTTCATGAAGTTTTACATTAGCAAGAAGCAGTTTACCTTTTTAGAAAACGGATGGTTACATAGTTAGAAATTAGAACCTTCCCCTCGGGTAAGTCTGCGGAGATAGCTACAGAGATATAAAACTGGTGTCCATTACCTGGGCTGATGCTCTGCCTGTCGAAGAATGAGGCACCTTGTAATTACAAGTATCCGAACCTGCTACCCATTCAGTAGCAGCAGTGTCACCGATTGACTTATTTTCCTTAGAGAGACATGACGCCTGGCGTACTCAAGGAGAGTTAGGAAAGAATTGAGCCAAGAAGCTGGCTTACGTCAAACGAATGAAACGATGGCAGCAAAGAGGGGAGGAAGATCCACGAGGGAAATGGACTGATACCATGTTTAGCGAATTG
This sequence comes from Anabrus simplex, assembly GCF_040414725.1. NCBI lineage: Eukaryota > Metazoa > Arthropoda > Insecta > Orthoptera > Tettigoniidae > Anabrus > Anabrus simplex. The sequence continues at coordinate 1,105,696,012 of NC_090265.1, read as the reverse complement.
GGTAGCACGGACACATGGTGAAGTTAATTATTTCCTTACACAGCTCTTGACAGGCCGCGAACGCCTTCGAAAATTTGAACACAGAATAGGCAGACCGAGCGGTCCATTATGTACTTCTTGTAATGATGCTAACGATGTACTTTACACCTGTTTTATATGTGAGCATCGATTTGCACGAAGAAGACTTAGCAAGGAGAACTGACAACAAAATTTATTGTCCTAGTGATGTTACGGAACCAGGAATGTTGGGATCAGATAGCTGCATATGCAGAAAGTGTGCTACGAGAGGAAAAGAGAGATCTGGATGCTCATGAACATCAGTAAAGGAGAAACGAAGACAGAAGAACCCGGATGCCGACCTGCAGTAATGCGAGAGCGGTTCCGGGGCGGAGATGTGCATCGTGGGAAAAGGGTGTGTGGAGTGCGAACACTTCACAAGTGTCCCTTGAAAGATTTTCCACACTCCCTCGTAAAAATGTATTATTACTAGCAAATGTACCCGTACTTCGCTACGGTATTCTACATTGTATACAGATATCGAAATAAATTATTGTAGACGCAGTGAATAAGAGTTTTTCTTAAACTGCATGTCTCTAAGCGTATTCCGAGAAACAGCATGTAAAGTGCGAACTGCGGAGTTGTGATGATAACGACAGGCTTACTTGCATACTGCCATTCACAATGGAGTTGGGAAGTTTACATTATAATGACAGGCCCCATTGCCTAATATGAAGTCACAATCGATTTGGAAAGTTTTCGTTACAATCGCAGGCCCCCTTTCGTACCTCCAGACAAATTACAGTTAGTTCTTATTATAATGGCGGTCAACTTGCCTACGGCCAGTCAAAATTGAGTGGTGCTGTTATTATAATGACAGGTCCCTTTCCCTAATGACAGCCAGCTTACTGCCATTCACACCGAGTTGGTGAGTTTCCATTAAAATAGCAGGCCGCTATGCCTAATGCAGTCACATGTTAGATGGGTTCATTTGTTCATAATGGCGCACACCCTTGCACACAGACAAACACAAATCGGGAAGGGGAGTTTTGAACAAAATTCCATGCCCCCTTGTAACCTTTTGATGAATACTAATAACTAAAATCAGGAATAAAAATATATAAATAAAATTACTCAAAAACTTAATAAAATTAATAAGCATAATTAACCGAAATGTCCGTAGTATGGGCGCCAGAGTTCACCATAATGGATCCCTCGAATTTAGATAAGAGCATGATAAACTTTATATCCCAGGGCGTGTACATAATGCTGCGTACTGGTACATCTGCTGCAGGCCTTACCTAACCTCCTGAAAACGACTAATTAGGTAGGAACTGCACCTAGGTACATCAATAACACTGATTCTAAAATAGCTAACTATATTCTGAACAAATTCCGTGCATGAGCACCTCATCAACATACAACATTATACATATAATACACACATAAAATATTGCTGGAAGACTCCATATTTACAACAACAACAATAATGAAAATCGTGGGAAAACGAAAGCGAGAACTAAGCTACCATTTGTAGATAGTCCGATGAACAATGTACATATATGAAGATAAATACCCTTCACTGTCTCTATATCAATTCGACTTACCGATTCTCATAATCGGCAGTTATCACATCACACAGATACTGTACCTTGTACTACTGTGTTCACATATTTTAACACTTGTTGTAAAGATATATACACACGTCTGTCGATCCTCAACATAAATTATGGAAAGTCTGAGATAGCTTTCACCAACATATAATGCTAGGCCGCCACAAGTGCTACCATACTTAATGCGCAAGCACTCTCCACAATCAGCCACTTTCCACGAACATAACAAGACTACGCTCCACGAACGTTTGAAGTCCAGTCCATTGCTGCCGTGTCACCCCAGTACCGTGTATCAGCACTCCTTCCTTCTCGTACAGTGTGTCAGTTGTAGTTCCTTCATACAGTGTTACTGCTTGTAGTTGTAGTAGTTGTCTTCCTTCTCGTTCCTTTACAATCATCTCTACAATCACCCTTACAATATTCCAGGTTGCCGCCGTATGATCAACCTTTATAGACATCAACATCCCCCTCCTCTCAGATGATACGTCTGGATTGGTGCTTGCCCACCAATCATGAGTGAACCTCTTGTCAAGACCAAGCCCTGAACTACTTCTTCCTCCCAAGACAATAACAAACTCTGGGGTATATTCCATGAATCACCAAACTTACCTAATACAACAACAAGCTCATCTCATCAGGCTGGGATATATACATGACTCATGAATTTCCCGACACAAGTACATCACAACAAACACTGGGACAGCCATATGATTCATTCAAATTACCAGAGTTATTAAAGCAATGTTTTCCCACTCATGCAAAACAAATTACTCATACCTACATATGTGGATATCTTCCAGCTTATAAATATAAATGACAAAACATACAAATGAAATACCGATAATAATAATAATAATAATAATAATAATAATAATAATAATAATAATAATAATAAATCGAATAGGACAATAATATCTCTACCTTCTACATATAATTAGGGGGTGTGATATATGTACTATCACACCCTTGCCTTCTGTAAGTGAAATCGAGAAGGGAATTATTCCTTACAATGGTGGACCCTCAGTACAAATGCCACTCACACAAGGGTTGGAAAAGGACTCCATGCCTACCGCCGATTTTGTTCTTAAACCTTGTATTTTGTACTTTAGGCCATTTAGAATGGGCACTCATTCCCCTTTTTATATTGTCATTATTTGTAGACGAATGGGTAACAGACTGTCGAGCAGAAATTACAGTAAACGCATTATTGTGTAAGAAACGTGTGTCTCTAAAAGGCTGGAATATATTAACTTTTGAAGCTCAAACTACTAGACGATATTAGCAAGTATGCTCTTGTAAAATAGTGCACCTTCGCAGTTATAGTACTCATCCCTTGTAAATTATTGTGTCGATAATTTTCTCTATAGACATGATACTGTATAGGCTTTTGGGCTTATGCCGTGTCAAGAAAATAAGGTGAAATTCTTTACGTTTCGCAGAGAACTGTACTCCGCGTCATCAGGAGAAAATCTCGACTGTCCACTAGAAATAATTCTTAAAAAATGAATTTTTGAAATTTAGACGTCACAATAGAAGAAAATATCGACTGTCCACTAGAAAGGATGCTTAAACAAGGACATTTTGAAATTTAGGCGTAATAACAGAAGTGAGAACGTAGAGAACGTACGTTCATTCGTCACCAGATGGCTCCCCGATCGTGACACAGCGCCAGTGTTCGAAGCGGAAGCTGACCGAACCATCAGGAAACAGTCTAAGAGGGTCACATAACATGTGTATGTAACATATAACATTGGCAGGTGTATGACATTGACACAAGCCTGGAATGAAACAACTGGCGATGAGGAACATACGAATTTGGAAAACACCGAGACGAAATAATAAGAGTGAAGGGCTGTGCCACATGCGGGAGCCATCTGTTGACGAATGAACGTATCATTTCCACTTCTATTATTACGTCTAAATTTCAAGACATTGTTTAAGAAGCCTTTCTCGTGGAAAGTCGAGATTTTCTTCTGATTACGCAGAGCACAGTTCTCTGCGAAACGTAAAGAATTTCACCTCATTTCCTTGACACGGAATAAGCCCAAAAGCCTATACAGTATCATGTCTATAAGTACGGACCGTGAAAGCATCTAAGAAAACATTAAAAACCTCTATGAGGAGGATACTTTTAAGAAGGCTTCAAAATTCAGCAAATTAACGAGAAAGAAGTCTATTCTCCTTTCTTCTTTGTGCTTTCTACTGAGATGCAGGGACCATAACATCATTCCCAACTGTGTGAAGCTGAAGCACACGTTAAATGCACCGAAGATCAGGAGATTATATCAACGCGCTAGCAAGGCTCCTGTGATCGAGAGAGTGCATTACACTCGTAGGGAACTGGACTCAGTCTCCAGAGAGTTGTTTCGCTTACACCTGCTGTTAAGCAACACTCTCTCGCAGGAATTTTGGTTGACTTTCGATCGCATTACTGATATACAGGCTGAACGAAAATTCAACCACGTGTCATTCAGACAGAAATCAAAAGTTCCTTCGACTAGCTCAGAAAAAGGCGGTCTCTCGCACGAACCCGGATGCTAGTAAAACTGTCGTCAATCTTTCCAAGAAATACTTGGACGAGAATCAAACGGCAGTTCTAGCTAGGGGTCTTAATTTCACTGTCGCTCTGTCTAAAATTCCCACTGAGGAGTTAATTACTTCCGTTGAGGCAACCATCCGCGAACTACCTACGGATGAGGCTGAGGAGTTAAGACAGACGTGTGTGAGACTCGTAAGGACCACTGTTTTACCCACGCCAATTTAACAAGAGGCGAAAGAAGAGCTCTGTAGGAACTTAGAGATGATTCTGAACTGACCATTCTCTCAGCTGATATGGGTAATGCGACAGTGGTTATGGACACTGACGAGTACAAGAATAAGATCTCGGCTATATTGTCAGAGCCTGTTTACAGACTGAGCTCACGCGACCCCACCACTGGTGTGTCCAACGCCACCGTGAAGCTCTTAAGGCTATCTTCAATTCCAACAGAGGAGACTAAACATCTGTCACTGGGGGATGCAGTGCCATCTAAATTATATGGACTGCCTAAGATCCATAAAAATGGTGTTCCCCTCAGACCTATTAGTGCGATTGGTTCTCCTACGTATGCTCTGGCTAAATACCTATTATAAGCAAATGTCTTCAGTCAAACATAGGACGTACTGAATCATACGTCAGGAACTCTCGGTATTTCGTAAACAAAATGTCAACCACAACCCTTCGACCTAATGCACTATTGGTGAGTTCCGACGTGGAGTCCTTGTTCACTAAAGTGCCGATTGACTCGGTCATGTCACTCATTGAACACCTGTTCCCTGAGGACATTACTCAGCCATTTTACCACTGCATGACTTCCAGCTATTTCTTGTGGGGCAGAAATGTTTACGAGCCGACTCCGTGGTGTAGGGGTAGCGTGCCTGCCTCTCGCCCGGAGGCCCCAGTTTCGATTCCCGGCCAGGTCAGGAATTTTTCTCTCGACCTTCGGGCTGGTTCCAGGTCCACTCAGCTTACGTGATTAGAATTGAGGAGCTATCTGGCGGTGAGATGGCGGCCCCGGTCTCGAATGCCCAGAATAACGGCCAGGAGGAAGCGTCGCGCTGACCACACAACCCCTCGTAATCTGCAAGCCTTCAGGTTGACCGGCGGTCGCTGGACAGGCCAATGCCCTTTCAAGGGCGTTAAGTACCGTGGGTTTCGGTTTGGTTGGTTGGAAATGTTTCCGAACAGCCGGACGGAGTGGCTATGAGAAGTCCACTTTCGCCCCTAGTGGCTAATTTCTTTATGAAGCATTTTGAGGAGAAGGTTGTTATTCCGCGCCGGAGGTATATTGATGATGCATTTGTGGTCTGGGCAGAAGTTCCTGAGAAACTTCATCTATTTCCAAACCACCTAAATCAGCAACCTCCTTCAATTAAATTCACTATGGTGATGGAGTCAGACGGATTCCTTCGTTTCTTGGATGTTCTAGTAAGAAAGAAACTGAACGAATCTTTAGGACATACCGTCTATCGTAAGCCTGCCCACACAAATCGCTATCTTCATGCAGATTCTCACCACCATCCGGCACAAAATCAAGGCATACTCACGACACTCGCCAGGAACGCGAGACGAATGTGTGAGCCATCTAATATCCAGGTGGAGATGGACACGCTCAAAGTCACGTTCAAGGATAATGGTTACAGCGATTTGCAGATTCATAGAGCCCTGCATCCCAGAGAAACGACCAAGTAAAGCTCACAGAAGGAAGAAATGAACGAAACTGCCTACCTGCCTTACATTCACAATTGTCAACGTCCTCCGCAAACACAATATAGAAACCGTGTTTGTCACCGCCAATAAAATAGCTCACAGACTGAGTAAAACCAAGGACAAATTGTCCCCACTTTTACAACCTGGGGTATACGAAATTCCCTGTACATGCGATAAGGTAAACATCGGCAAAACATGTTGGTCCATTGGTACCCGTATCAAGGAACATGAAAGTAATATTCGTCTCAACCAACCAGACAAATCGGCAATAGATGAGCATGCCCTATAGTCGGGTCATGATGTCATGTTCCAAGATGCTCGAGCTCTTACCCACATTAGACACTACAGGATTATACGGGAAGCTGTGGAAATGCGTATAAATCCTAACAATTTCAACAGGGACACTGGCTATCAATTAAGTAATATCTGGTTGCCAGCCGTTAAGGATTTACGTAGGTAGTTCCCTTCCCTGTCCCTTCACTATTGTTACTTCGTCTCTGTGTTTTCCAAATTCGTACGTTCCTCATCGCCAGATGTTTTATTTCAGGCTTGTGTCAATGTTATACACCTGCTAATGTCATATATTACGTATATATGTTACGTGAGCCTCTTAGACTGATTTCTGATGGTTCGATCAGCTTCCGCTTCGAACACTAGCGTTGTGCCACGTCCTGGGAGCCATCTGGTGACGAATAAACGTACCATTTCCACTTCTGTTGTAACGTCTAAATTTCAAAAAGTCATTATTTAAGAAGCCTTTCTCGTGGAAAGTCGAGATTTTCTTTTGATGACGCAGAGCACAGTTCTCTGCGATACGTAAAAATTTCACCTTATTTTCTTGATACGCCATAAGCCCAAAAGCCTATACAGTATCGTGTCTATAAGTACGGGCTGTGAAAGCCTCTACGGCGACGATAATTTTCTCTACTGTATCTGATTATTGGACGTATAGTTCACCTTTGTTATTTGAGCTGACGAGCTCTTGAACTGTAATTTGTTGTTCCTTGTTCAGATTATCTATCAAATTTTAAACTCAGATAAAAAGGGAAATAAATCAAACTTCAAAACTTAGTACATTAACTTATGCTCTGGTCATTTTCCTGTCCACCCGTTCACCCCGGCACGTTCTTATAGCTCTCTGTTCCACAATATTAGGGTAACAATTATTATTATTATTATTATTATTATTATTATTATTATTATTATGATTATTATTATTATTATTATTATTATTATTATTATTATTGTTACGGGGTTATCCGTGGACCAGCAGAGGTGAAAGAAGGTGCCGGGGTGAATGGGTCTAACAACAATGTCACGAATTGATTTAAAACTTTAGCAAAGGTTATATTTTTAAAGAAACAACAAACTTCAACAACTTTTCACTTAGTGAGATAACAATGACATAGCAATTTAAAAACAAGACTTAGAAGGATCCAAGATTTCAGAATTTTTACGCTCTTGGGCTACAAGCCCCTATTTTTACAATGTTTGAGTTCCAGCTCAAAATTAGAAAAGAGTACAAATTTATACCAGGGCAGAAATCCCTCAATACATGGAGCGCTGGCTCCCAACTCACAGTATCAAGCCTTCAAAAGGCATTCAGTGATCTTACTTTGAAAAAGAGCTAACAGGCTCTCAGTTTTCAAGCCTATTCAAGGCAACACCAAAAATATCTTACACCTTTTGGCCTTCCATGGCCGAGCTTAGAAATTGAAACAGGGGTAACAAGTACCCAACCTATAGGGCCTTCGTGTAAAAGAAATAACAGTTAAATAAATGGCCACAAAATGAAAGGAGGCGAATGTTTGCACTCCTAGACATGAATTCTTAGAACCTAAAGGGCACTAGGCCGATGAAACAGGGGCTATTCCCAAACTATGGAGGTGACTCGTATAAGAATAATTAAGACTTTACGGAAAGGAAGAAAACCCATTACAAAACGTAGTCACCTCAAACCAACATGACCGGGCGAGTTGGCCGTGGGCGTAGAGGCGCGCGGCTGTGAGCTTGCATCCGGGAGATAGTGGGTTCGAATCCCGCTGTCGGCAGCCCTGAGGATGGTCTTCCGTGGTTTCCCATTTTCACACCAGGCAAATGCTGGGGCTGTACCTCAATTAATGCCACGGCCGCTTCCTTCCTACTCCTAGACCTTTCCTATCCAATCGTCGCCATAAGACCTCTCTGTGTCGGTGCGACGTAAAGCCCCTAGCAAAAAAAAACCAACATGAAGGAGAGCTCGAGAGGATACAACACTCTCTATCCCCGATTTACAGTTAGAGATATTATGCAGTTATTACATAAGACGGCAGAAATTACATTTTCAGAAAGTAGGTTACATAGTTTCGGACCTATCCCTCGGGTTAAACTGCGGAGCTACCAAGAAATAAAGATGTTAATTGGCCACTACCTTGCTGAAGAACTGCTGCCTGATGAAAGAGGCGCCTCCCGCCTCCTGCTTCACACACGCGCTTTGTTAGATGACGATCAAATGGCCAAGAGACGTAAAAATCCGCAGTTTATAAACCCTCAGGGACAGTTCGAGACCTTTCATGAATAATCAAGACACACCCACAGGGTTTTATTGGTTAACATCAAAAGTGACACTCAGAATCGAGGAAGAAGCCTGTGATAGGCGGAAAATTAATTACAGAAATTCATGATTGGCTAAATTCAAAACTGGCGGAAAGAAAAGAACAATATTGCCAACCCAGAAATGAATGAACATAATTTAGTAAAAAGAAATACTTATGAATACAAAACTTCTTCAAATCAAAGTTCTTCGACTTCGCACCAGGGTGCATGATCATAGTTTATTAGCAGTGACATCTGTTGAAAACAGTCCCAACTTCTTGATAAATGGTAAACAAAACACGTAGAATTCATACAGCACATGAAACTTCAAAATAACAAAATGTCATTAGATATCTGCTGTGACATCTTCTGAGTAACGGTTTAAGTAGGTGTAGTTTCAAGTTCACGATTTCTCCAGAAGAGGAGTTCTTTTAGGCGCAATATTTAAATGAGCGGCGTAGAGGTGTACCTCCCGGTACAATTATTATTATTATTATTATTATTATTATTATTATTATTATTATTATTATTATTATTATCCAATTATCTGCATTTTTATATGGATTTACTAGTACAAAATCATTCACATGATCGTTCTTCTTTCTTTCTTTATTTATTTCTTTCTTTCTTTCTTAATCCGTTTACCCTCTGGGGTCAGTTTTCCCAGGGACTCAGCGAGGGATGCCACCTCTACCGCTACATGTCCCGTGATGAAGAAACTATTATCCGCACACTTTATCTTGGTACATTTGTGTACGGGGGTGAGGAGTAAGGAGGGAGCTGTCCCGGTATCGATAGTGCTGCCTGGTACTGCCAACTGAATGAAAATGAAATCTGAATTGAATCGAGAATATGATCGATCGATATGAAATTTCTAAACCGTTATTATCTCAAGCCAACAACTATGTCACATACACATTATATAACATCATAAAACATTTCTCGATGCGAATCTTGTTCCCAGCATGAATTCTATACTTTGGCTTTGTTGTGTAAACAACAACAGTACTAGTACGTAAAGTGCACGCCAGATGTCGCACAACGATGCTTAAGCGATTCATAGTTTGTGTTTCAAAGGTTGCCAGTACGAATCTCCAAGATCGCCGAGGTCGACCGATTCAGCACTAGGGTGTAATGCATCAAGATAAAGTGTGCGGATAATACTTATTTTTGGACGGGAAATCACTCCTATATCTGCTAACCATCGTGCCTACAGATGGATTTAGCCCAGACAGACTGCAATAGATCTGGAGAAATTGCTGAATTGCATGGGAAGAGTCTTGGGTAAGGAGTACAAGATGAAAATAAGTAAGTCCAAAACAGTCGAACGAAGTCGGGTGATGTAGGAAATATTAAATTAGGAAATGAAATTCTAAAGGAAGTAGACGAATATTGTCACTTGGGTAGTAAAATAACTAACGATGGCAGTAGTAAGGAGGACATAAAATGCAGACTAGTACAAGCAAAGAAGGCCTTTCTTAAGAAAAGAAATTTGCTCGCCTCGAACATTGATATAGAAATTAGAATGTCGTTTTTTTAAGACTTCGTCTGGAGCGTGGCATTGTATGGAAGTGAAACATGGACGATAACTAGCTCAGAAAGAAAGAGAATAGAAGCTTTTGAAATGTGGTGTTACAGAAGAATGCTGAAGGTGAGATGGATAGAGCGAACCACGAATGAAGAAATACTGAATCGAATTGGTGAGAGGAGATCGATTTGGCTGAATTCGGCCAGAAGAAGAGGTAGACTGATAGGATACATCTTAAGACACCCAGGACTTGTGCAGTGGTTTGTGAAGGAAGTGTAGGAGGTAAGAACGGTAGGGGTAGACCAAGGTATGAATATGACAAGCAGATTGGAGCAGATGTAGGATGCAGCAGTTACGTAGAAATGATTTTCTTTTTTTTTTGCTAGGGGCTTTACGTCGCACCGACACAGATAGGTCTTATGGCGACGATGGGATAGGAAAGGCCTAGGAGTTGGAAGGAAGCGGCCGTGGCCTTAATTAAGGTACAGCCCCAGCATTTGCCTGGTGTGAAAATGGGAAACCACGGAAAACCATTTTCAGGGCTGCCGATAGTGGGATTCGAACCTACTATCTCCCGGATGCAAGCTCACAGCCGCGCGCCTCTACGCGCACGGCCAACTCGCCCGGTATGAAAATGTTAGCAGAGGATAGGCTAGCATGGAGGGCTGCATCAAGCCAGTCTATGGACTAATGACTCTTATACGTTTTATCTTTTACACATTTTTAGACACAACTTGCAGAGAAAAAACACCGAGGCAAACACTGAATTGACCATGACTTCTTCAAACCTATCTTTTTTTTTTAATGTACAAGCTGCTTTACGTCACACCGACACATACAGGTCTTATAGCGACAATGCGATAGGAAAGGACTAGGAATGAGAAGAAAGCGACCGTGGCCTTAATCAATGTTCAACCCCAGCATTTGCCTGGTGTGAAAATGGAAAACCACGGCAAACCATCTTCACGGCTGCTGACAGTGGGGTTCGAACCCACTATCTCCCGAATGCAAGCAGATAGCTACGTGACCTAAACATCACAGCCACCTGCTCGGTATGATTATTATTATTATTATTATTATTATTATTATTATTATTATTATTATTATTATTATTATTGTTATTATTATTATTATTATTATTATTATCATACAAATATGACCTTTACGATCAAGATAAGGGAAACACTAGCATTTCTTCTGTTTTCAACATACTTAGTACACTCGTAATCACAAGAATTCCGGGTGGAAAGGAAAACAAGTAACGTTTGGGCGTAGAATTGGCCAACCCTTAGGATGGAGGGAAAGTAAGCCAGGCAACGTCACATGTAATCGTCTCCCAGGAGGTGTGACCTCTAATATTACGCACTCAGAGGTCACTCCCAACACAATTTTCTCGGGAACTGATTAATATGTGTTTATGATTAAACATTCTGTCTATACTTCCTTCTCCTAATCAAGCAAAACAACTAATTAGCTGTAATTTAATTGTGAAGAAATGTGCATGATGTAATCCCACTCCAACACATATGCACCCTTACGTCTCTGATGACCATAATTATTTAATGCCAGGTTATTTTTACTTTGGTTTTTAAGGATAAAATATATTTATTGTTATTATTATTATTATTATTATTATTATTATTATTATCATTATTACACTCTATGTGAAATGAACTCATCAGTCCTTTAAAGGTAGAAAAAATGGTCATAATAAGAAGGAATATTGTAATACTCTACGGCACTTCTACTTAGCACGTTTTCCCCTGTGAAAAACTTATGGACCTGTAATGTATTTTCGGCAATATAGAATAGCACACAGCACCTCGACCCATTCAAATATTGATCATGATCAGGTTCTCATGATTACGGATATCTCATGTAATTCACTGTTTCCAAACTGCTAAAACAATGGTGTTTCCTACAGACGTTAAAATGCTTCACTAGTCGATGACTGTTAAAAGTTTTCAGTGCTTTTACTCTACCGTCTTACTACTCGTAGAACATACAGTTTTGTTTTCGATAAGAAGATACCAGGAAGAAGGCACGGAGGGCCTTAAAACTAGCAGAAAATAGGGGCAACTTGAGAAGGCGGCTAGAGGGCAGTACAGCTCTTTTAGAAGTCAGAAATCCTTTCCTATTTCCTAAAAGTAATGAAGAAACATTGTTTCCATTTTTCGCTTATTGGTTTCCTCCAATCGTTTGAATGCCTAGAAAATTATTATTTTTGTTAAAAACTAGTGCGTTGTTTAAGATTATACAGTTCTTTTCATTTTATACAAATATTTTCGTGTACAGGAAATGTTCATTTTATTTACTTTTTTCTTACAAAACGCAATCATTTGCTTCTTTAAGGCATTTTACTAAGATGCTATGAGGATATCTTATTTTTATTTATTCCAACTCATCTATCATTATTCTTTGTTTTGGTGGGTTGCGAATAATATTCTTAATTTGCATGTCTTTTAAATGTAAGTATTGTCTCTACCTTTTTATTTTTGTACGTCGTTTTATCCCATTTAATTTCTCTCCCATTTCCCATAATTATATTAGGAAAAAGTATGGTATGATATTGAAGTAAAAGAGTATGTCTTTAAATGAAATACGAATTGCCTTATAAAGTTCTCAGTGAAGGTTACCTTCCTTCATCTTAATTTCTTGCGCCCAAACTTGATATCTGTCCATATTTTACTGCAAAATATATCAGTTCTTCATTTGACAGTGCTTGCAAAGTAATTAATGTAGAGTAGTTTAATAGGACCTATATTGACGAAAATAAGGATCATTCTTTCTTACAATGGTCGGGCGCGATGCCATTGGACAATAAGGTCATGGTCGAGACCGCTAACATTTCAGCCAGCCTTCGCACAAAAGAATTGCAAAGAAATGGTAGAATTTGACCCTCAATGAATTGGCATACGAGCCCGTGTGGTTCCTCCCTTCATTCCCCTCTCTACTGCATATCCAAGGTCGAGACAGGGGGCGTTCGGGGAGGAAGAGAAGCAAGTACCTTCCCCTTTAAAGTTGTTTGGTGCTTATTTCATGTTACTGTTAACACTGTTCATGCTCAATTTTCGCTATTTCACCGAACTCGAAATACTGTCACTCAACAAGTATGGAATTATAAAGTAGGTTCAAACCATACTACTTGGCACTTGTAGGAATTTTCATCAGATAGAATTTTACAGTCTGAAAGGTTTCGGCCGCGAAATAGACCAGCAGAATGAATGCTCAATTAGCACTTCAAGAATGAGTGACGTTCAGGTTGGAGCCTATATTTCTGTGTTCACCAATCCCGCAGAAAATAACACAGGGGTGCCATATGATTCAGGAACACTTGTTACAGTTTATTTAAACTACCAAGGCCTGCGACATTCCCCCACTCTAGGACTGTTCCTTAAGTTAATCTCCGATCAGGCTTAGAGTAATTTTAGCATTTCGATCGTGCGAAATGTTGTAATTCAGCACTTTTACAGTATGGTGCAACCCATTTAAAGGTGCGACAAACAGCGTCACCACATCACGAGAAGAAATTTACGACGTTGCGGCATGACCAACAAGCCCTTATCCACATACAGTACCTCTTTCATACAAAGTTATTTATGCCAAAAATAGAGTTAATGTTTGCACATATAGTACACCACAGAACATTAATAGTACATTAAAGATAACCATACTATGCCCTTATCTAACATTCTCACGATCGTCCATTGTTTGATCCAGGTTTGAATTTCCAGTCAAATAGGCGATTTGAAGCATGAATCGAAATATGGAGCGGTACACTAAAATGAAATATGATAATGACCAGATCAAATATAACGTTTAATATTATTAAACCTACTCTTCTAGCACGGGTTCAATAAATATATATATATATCACTTTTTTCTTTTTAGTTGCAAGTCGCCGTGTATTAATTAGCGTTCTTAGTAACTTATTCGTTATTCAATAATATTTGTGATTCTATGAAATACTGTTCGTGACATCAGTGAACTCAATACCTTACCCGGATTTCACTGTTCCTCCTTGTCCTATGTTTTCAATCAAATTCACCTTTCGTTTCTCTCGAAACTATCTTGCTCATAAGGACATTCTCTTGGTTCGGAAACAGCATGGCTAATGCATGATCCCAGTCAAATCTGGCATTAATTCATTTTGCGTCTGCTAAAGGTCTTCTACAATTTTCTCCGTCCGACCTCCCATGGTTATTTTAACTCTTTTAATGGTATTTAATGTGGAGGTATTTTGGGGAATCGTTCTTTATACTCTTACTTGCCAGTGCCTATCCTGTTCTTCTATCCAATGATTTTAGTCATCGAAAGTTGGAACTTCTCGCCTTCATTTAGCAGTACCGAGCTCGATAGCTGCAGTCGCTTAAGTGCGGCCAGTATCCAGTAATCGGGAGATTGTGGGTTCGAGCCCCACTGTCGGCAGCCCTGAAGATGGTTTTCCGTGGTTTCCCATTTTCACACCAGGCAAATGCCGGGGCTGTACCTTACTTAAGGCCACGGCCGCTTCCTTCCAATTCCTAGGCCTTTCCTATCCCATCGTCGCCGAAAGACATATCTGTGTCGGTGCGACGTAAAGCAAATAGCAGCATTTAGCAGTCATGATGCTGTAAATTGAACTGTCAACTCAAAGTCAATCTACAAGGAGTATAATTAAATTAGATCAAAGTGGCCCTCAGTACTAACTCTTACGCTTACATCCCTATATCGCATCCCATCAAAAGACTTCTTAGGATAGGAATAAAGATCGGAGGATAAAAGTTCAAAAGTTCAAATTATCATTACACGTCAATCTGCAGGTCCTCTAAATAAAAAAGTGGAAAATATGGTTAACTGACGTTGGAACATAAAATAATGGAACATATGGGATATAATGTGTATAATCCTCTTAGTCCGATACGTTTCTTGACTTCCTTCATTCGACATATTTATTAATATCCAGAGACCAAATTTCCTCCAAGGTTACCTACTGTACAATGTGTATAACCTGGTGATATTATTATCTACAAATCACAGAGCTATGTGCCTTTGCAGCCTTTCAATCTCATTTTTTGTACTTCTCACAGCTCTGTAGAGAATGTTTTCAACCGCAGTCACCATTTCGTATCGGTCAGCGCCGTAACTGAGGCGTTAACTAAGTAACACAACGCGCAACGAAGTCAAACAAACACGCCAACATACAACAAGCTGTGGAACGAATCTCCCATTACTTTCTGACATTTGATTGATTAAAATCGATCGGTGAGATGAAAAGCCTATTCTCGTGCAGCCAATTCCAGACCCTAGCTTGTGGTCCCTTGGAGGCAATGTCAAGCGGAACTGTAATTTAGGTCAAGTTAATGGCGTTCGCTGTACTGCTGGTACCGAGTGACACACACCTTATCTAAGAATTCAATCTTGATACAAACAAAGATTTGCACGGTGATTTCATAAACTGTTATCATGCCAGTAAAGAATGTTATGAGGATAACAGTGCGATGAATCGTGTAGGGAAGATGTTTATGAACGCAGAATAACGAATTTTGAATTATGAGTTCTGTACGCTCGTAAAATGTAAGATATTTATAGAGAAGTAAACTAACAGGTAATGGCCATTGATTCTGCAAATATTAAAATTAACTCGTATAACTCTATATTATTATTATTATTATTATTATTATTATTATTATTATTATTATCACCATCATTATTATTGTTGTTGTTGTTTACGGTGATTTCCACGCAGCAAAGAGAAAAGGCGGTGAACGGCTGTATAAAGCAAAATTTGAAGTTCGAGAAAACTTATTAAAATATGAAAATTTTACATTTTCTTTCTTTTCACACCTATATAACAGTATAACAAAGTAATATGAATCTCAGGCAACAACAATTAGAACATGAGGCTGAGAAATATTACAAAATAGGAATATGTAAACACCAAAGGCGAGTGCATACGCTGTTTAATCCAGGGAGCCCGGAAGCTCAGGAATCACTTACACACACTTTACAAAATTGCATTAAGAGAATTTGATTCTTCCACGTCATTACATTCGGAGTTAGGCTGACCTCTACGGCTTAGAAAACTTTTTTTTTTTTTTTTTTTTTTTTTGCTACTTGCTTTAAGTCGCAGCGACACAGATATGTCTTATGTCGACAATGGGATAGGAAAGGCCTAGGAATGGGAAGGAAATGGCCTTGGCATTCATTAAGGTACAGCCCCAGCATTTGCCTGGTGTGAAAATGGGAAACCACGGAAAACCATCTTCAGGGCTGCCGACAGTGGGACTCGAACCCACTATCTCCCGATTACTGGATACTGGCCGCACTTCAGCGACTGCAGCTATCGAGCTCGGTACTTAGAAAACTACCACTCAAATAGGAAGCCGTAGGTTATGATACAATTTTGCAAAACGGGTCCCGAATACAATAGTCCATTTAACCAAGATTACAAAGATGCCCTCAAATGGGCCAAAAAATTACATTATAATTAGCCCCTTAACTGGGGAATAGTTTCGTAACATCAACCAGCCACTGGGTAATTATTCAGCGCAACGCGCACTTTTGGAATGGATACAATAGCGTGCGGCAGATGTAAATACAAAAACAAAAACAAACCCCATGGCACCACAGCTCTTGAAGGGCCTTGGCCTACCAAGTGACCGCTGCTCAGGCCGAAGGCCTGCAGATTACGAGGTGTCGTGTCGTCAGCACGACGAATACGCTCCGCCGTTATTCCTGGCTTTCGAGACCGGGGCCGCTATCTCACCGTCAGATAGCTCCTTAATTCTAATCACGTAGGTTGAGTGGACCTCGAATCAGCCCTCAGGTCCGGGTAAAAATGCCTAACCTGGCCGGGAATCGAACCCGGGGCCTCCGGGTAAGAGACAGGCACGCTACCCCTACACCACGGGCCGACGTAGATGTAAACACTCAACAGAAAAATATATTTTACTTGATTTATTTAAATTATGAGTGATATAGTAGAAATTCAATAGCATTATGTTATTACCGTTTTTTTTTTGTAAACCCGTAAATATATACACAGGGTGTTCATATAAAAGCCGGCCCCGTGGTGTAGGGGTAGCGTGCCTGCCTCTTACCCGGAGGCCCCGGGGTCGATTCCCGGCCAGGTCAGGGATTTTTACCTGGACCTGAGGACTGGTTCGAGGTCCACTCAGCCTATGTGATTAGAATTGAGGAGCTATCTGACGGTGAGATAGCGGCCCCGGTCTCGAAAGCCAAGAATAACGACCGAGAGAATTCGTCGTGCTGACCACACGACACCTCGTAATCTGCAGGCCTTCGGGCTGAGCAGCGGTCGCTTGGTAGGCCAAGGCCCTTCAAGGGCTGTAGTGCCATGGGGTTTGGTTTTTGGTTTTGGTTTGTTCATACAAAAGTGAATTTAAAAACTGTTCCTTTCATTATTATGATGACTTTTGTTTTTCAAGTTTTCAGATATGCATCAATAGGTCCTACATACTTTCTGGTTCATATGTCATTCAGAAATTGCGCACAGTGTGGTAAGTACGGAAGCAAGGGCAAGCACAAAGGGCCACGTCACATTTCTCACAGTAGCAGACAGTTCCCCGTCGCCTCTCGTTTGACAGGCACACAACACGTTTTCTTGAGTGATTCCTACATCCGGTCGGCGGATTCTCAGATAATTCAACGTCTTTCCTGACCAAGCTATTATCACGTCACACGGAACAGTTTACCATCATATACAGACTAATTTACAAAAAGTTATCAGAACATGGACAATGGAGTTCGCAGAACAACAACGACGACGTCAACAACTCGCAAATTTAGTTATTTCAATGTACATATACACAAATAAATTCTTTACGAAGAATTTGGCGCGGACCGTACGAGGCAACACGAGACAGCTGTCGGACTGCCGCCTAGGCGCGAACTACCCGACTGGCGTGAGACCGGATAAAAATGAATAGGACAGCAATAATCACATCTAATATGAATGGAATTTGTTTTAAATTACGATAGTAGATGGAAGAAGTGGTTAAGAATAGTCAGACGCCTATAGGAAGCTAACCCTACGTAAGAACAAAAGTACAGGAAAGCCTAAAGGTGTCAAACCGAATAAGCTGTTGACACCTTTAGGCGACAAACCCAGTTAAGGGGTTAGGAAAGCAACATCCAGTTGCTTGAAAGGCAAAATCGTACACTCGTTATTCACACGATACAAGAAAATAGGATCTACAGATCCATTGTTAACATGAGAAGAAGGCCCGCACTACAAGGCCACAAGCTGAAGAAAGAATAGAAATGTTGAATGTACAAAAGGACGAGAAAATGAATGGAGTTGAAACCCAAGCCCTCCAGAGAAAATATTCGCATTACCTAATTGGGCATAAAGTCCGATGAAGCAAAGGCTAATCCATACTCTTCGGTGACAAGCAAAGGAAGAAAATTGGTATAGAGTAAAAAATATATTAAATTTAATTGTTAGAAAACCTTAGTCACCAAAAATTAAGTTGATAAGAAGTTTAACGAGGGCACATCACTCATATTTTACAAGTTCCCATTAGGGAAAAATTTGTAAGTCCAAAGACGGGGAACGGAAGCCTATATTGAATCTGAGATCACAAGAGAAAACCCTACATTGAATTTTAAAGAAACCTGATACTGAAAATTACATTATAAAATGGGGGTTTAAATCTTCCCTAAGTACACACGCAGAAGTTCACATAATACTGTAAGTATTCTGCCTCTCATAACTGCTCTCTCACGCCGACCGCTTCGCCACCTCCATCATTTGCCCTTTCAGAGCAACCCTCCTCGGTCCAGCACTGTTGATACTTTATTGCCACAGTACAAGACATTAATTACAGAAAATGTCACTACTTATATAGTAGCTAGACAGAGATTTCAACAAAAAAAGAAAAGAAAGAGAAGACGTGATTTGAGGATAGGTCTCTAGGAGAGAAGGAATATGATTGGAGGAACACTTTAATAGCGGGAATGGCAACAAACAAACAAAAAAGTACAGATTACCTACTGAAACTTTATAAAAATAAAATCTCAGTATTAGCTACAAGTCTTTGAACACTAGACTTCACTAGTAAATCGCTTGTAGTGACACCTGTTCCATAGAGGTGAAATTACTTCCATCAGAGAGTTCATGAGTTTTGAAGTGGGTTGCATTACGAGAGCGGGCGGACGATTTGAACAGCCGGTGAGGCCTAACACATGGTTCTATTATTATTATCATTATTATTATTATTATTATTATTATTATTATTATTATTATTGATTAAAAGAGTTTCCCAGACACAGATTTGGCGAATCCGTCCGTCCGTTCTACAGGACCGATTTGCTTTTTGTTTTATTTTCTCCGGAATTACCTGTCGGTGAATCTTGAGACGTTGATAGGTCTCTAAGTTCAGCCAACTTTGAGTAATCATAAAATAAAATTACACGATCACTCTAATAATTGCAGGCGAAGGCTTACCCTAACCCGCAATACATTATGTACTTTGCAGGTTGCTAAACGACTAACACTTTCACTAATATTCTGATATATATGATTTTCATCCATAGTAATATCATTGCATGCAGCCATGTTTGATTTCTACCTTTGAAGAATACTATTCCCTGCTAGATTCAGTACTCTTTGATTATCTAACTTTTCCCATCTTCCAAATATATTCAACAAATGGCAGAGCGTTCCTAATAACTTACATGCTGCTAACAGAAAAAGTCTACGTACAAACAGACCCCATCATGACATACGCCTTAGACATTATCTGGGAACACCTATCGAAGGATAACCTAGCTATACTAGAAAGAGTGAAGGCCATGTGTCTTAAAGTTCTCTGTCTGGCAAAAGAGCTCCTTCAACGCTAACCTATGAACTCATAGGACAACTGTTCTATATACAAGAACAGATATTAAAAATACCATTGCCTTCTGCGGCACAATACCAAGCTTTACATCAAGAACTGCAGGATAAAAAAGCGAATATATGGATAGATTTTTACCAAACAGATGGCATGATGACATCAGAATGGATGAATTCTGACTACGAGGTGCGGCATACAATAACGCGCTTGTTATTAAATCTTCATAAAACTATTGAAAAGGCAAGCAAAACAATATGACCACGACAAGCTTATCAAGACGAGTTATATTACATACTTAAAACGAACGCTGTGGAGCAACATGGGTCCTCTAATTTTTGTTATTATTTATTCGGCGTGTGGCTTTTAGTACCGGCAGTGTCCGAGGAAGGACATGTTTGGCTCGCCTGGGGCAGGTCTTCTATTCGACGTCCATGAGTGACTACGTGTCTGCGTGTGGGATTATGATGGTAATGAAGTGCAAAGAGGGTGAAACTCAGTGTCAGCACGGTCCAGTTGAATAACACCAAGGACTCTGCTCAAGGCTTAAAGTCTCCATCCGACGGACGAATCGCCATCAACACCGACTTAGAAATCATCCTCACAGACATGCAGGCCACCTATATGCCGTCTGCACGAATAAGACCTGTACCACGCTTCTCCAGAGGCCAGTAACGAGAAAAACAATACAGTCCATGAATTGTTGAGGCTTGTGATAAGGAAACACCTTAGAAAATTCTGGAAACCGGTTAACAACGGAGAACGCACACACAATGATTTGGAAGTACAAACTACGAGAACCATCACGTGGCCTATGTAAAAAGAAACGCCGGAGAGGATCTTGAGTCAGTCATGAGTGAGTCAATCGCTGTTAAAAACATATAACAATTTGTATGGAACGTTATCGTTTGAACTCGTCCTTAAAAAGGGAATTACGTCCTATTAATTGACAACATATAGATATACCTCCTTTTATGAACTAAGAAACCTCTATGAAAATGAGCCTTTCCTGTCCTGCCTGTACTAAAAAAAATTTAGCCGATCGCCTTCTGTGACAGAAAATACACAAGATAATATTCCTTCGCAATGTTACTTCCATTCAAAGAACAGTAGAATGATATACAGGTTCACTCCAAGTAATACAGCTCCGAATCACCTCTCTATTCATCAGAACCTTCCCACACGCTTGTCTAAGTTTGTCTGAAACCTCTAAATCATACTTCTGGTCCATACATGCCTCCTTGTTATCCTCAACAGACGGTGTTGATCAAACAGGATAGGCCCATAAGTATACAGAACTGACGACCATATTTTGCATACTCCAGGTGGTGAAAATCAATTCTGTAAATCAAACACTCAAAGTTGCTTCCTTTGTTTTGACGGATTCATCACATTCATACTCATCAAAGCTACATCAACTGATCAACTGATAGATAACTAAGCCTCTGGCAAGCGGTAGATGATGTGAGGTGCGTCACCGTTTCGTTTCGAGATAGCAAGCCTCCATTCCACAAATTGCTGAGAGCAGTGACAAGTCTTATTAATAGAGGCCGCTCTTGTTCCAGCCAAGTGTTTTGACAAGTGGAAAGACATTTGCTCATTTCACACAATACTTGTCAGGACTACTTACAAACAGAAAGCGTAGTTTCTTATTAAATGTAAAGACAACTGCTAAATTAGCTGGAAGTTTGTCACAATAAGAGCCTCAAAGAGCCATCTGAGGGAATAAGTGAAAAGGAACTCTCAGTAGTCCTGAATAGAAATGAGTGTAGACACATGAGACAGAGTTTTTATTTCTAATGATAACGCAGGTGAGCAGTGATTCCCAGAAACATACAGACACTGAATAAGTCTACTATGTTATGTAGGCATACTTAAAATACTATTTAAGGAGATGTAGGGGTTAAACTCTATTGATCTTCAGGAATCGACAGTCTCCTACGAAGGGTCCTTACTGCTGACTCTCTAATTAGCCTATTGTATTTATGCCATTATAATGAAGAATGCACAACTCAATTGCGACTGACAGTAGGCGAGAGGACCTGCTATCACAATGAAAACTCCCCAACACTATTGTGACTGGCAGTAGGAAAGAGGGCCTGTCAATACAATTAAAACTCCCTACAACGGTCTTCACATGAGAAACGACGTCTGGCAACTTTCCCGTCGTGTTTCTCCTGTAACGCTAAGAGCTACGTAATTTAATAAATTCTTATTCACAACCTGTACACTACTTCATTTAGAATTATGTATATAATGTAGAATTCCGTATCGAAGCACTGGTACATCAGCTAATAATAATAATAATAATAATAATAATAATAATAATAATAATAATAATATAATATTAAACTGAGCAGTATAATTATTACAATATTCTTATAGCTACGAGTGGTTCAGAAATATATATACTGTATATTTTACTTTGTAATGACATTCTCAATAGAACTACAAGCAAAAAGATAGGAAAGTACTTTCGGCCATCGTACGTCATGAACTATATCTATAGTCCAATTTTACGACAGTCCACATGTTCAAGGTAGAATAAGAAGTGTGGAAGTAGGAGAAAGGGAAAAGGTAGGAAAGGGAAATATGGAGTTGTTTGTTTTTTGTTTTTTGTTTTTTTTTTTGCTAGGGGCTTTACGTCGCACCGACACAGATAGGTCTTATGGCGACGATGGGATAGGAAAGGCCTAGGAGTTGGAAGGAAGCGGCCGTGGCCTTAATTAAGGTACATCCCCAGCATTTGCCTGGTGTGAAAATGGGAAACCACGGAAAACCATCTTCAGGGCTGCCGATAGTGAGATTCGAACCTACTATCTCCCTGATGCAAGCTCACAGCCGCGCGCCTCTACACGCACGGCCAACTCACCCGGTGAAATATGGAGTAGTGGATAGGAAAAGACAGGTGGAACAGTGTCATTGGATGGAGAAAAGGGAGAAGGAAGTAGCTTCTGCAGCTGTCATGAAAGATAGGACTGATCAGGAGGGAAGGGGATTAAATGAGGTGGGTAGGGATCAGGCTCTGGTCATGGGGGATTCCATTGTTAGACATGTCGGGAAAGTGTGTGGAGGAAAGGGTACCAGGGTATAGAGTTTTCCAGGAATTATGTCAAGGCAGATGTTGAGGAAAGTAGAAGAGCAGGAGGAGGGAAAGTAGAAGGTGGTAGTGATTCACGTTGGCACTAACAACGTAAGACAAGCAGGTATATGTACCAACATAGTTGGAGATGTGTGGGACCTGGTAAGTGAGGCACGGGTGAAGTTTAAGGAAGCGGAGATTGTTATTAGTGGAATACTGTGTAGGAGGAATACTGACTGGAAGGTGATTGGGAATTTAAATTAGACTATGGAGTGGGTATGTGGGAAACTGGGAGTGAGATTTCTAGATCCTAATGAATAGGTAGGAGATAGGGATCTGCACTCAGATGGCCTTCAATTAAACCGCAGTGGTACATATAAGTTAAGAAATATGTTTAGAAGGGTTATAGGAAGGTACATTCAGGGAAACGGCGTGGCCTAGGGAGTGGTGATAAGGGAATAGGGAGCTGGAAATCAAGTAGGGATGACATAAAAATATTAGTGCTTAACTGTAGAAGTATTGTAAAGAAATGAATAGAATTAAGTAATTTAATAGATATATACTCGCCAGATATTGTAACAGGAGTTGAATCGTGGCTGAGAAATGATATAATGGATGCAGAAATTTTCTCACGGAACTGGAGAGTGTACCGTTGGATAGGAATGGTAGGATGGGGAGTATTCATTCTGGTGAAGGAAGAATGTGTAAGCTACGAAAAAGTTACAGATGACAAACATGAAATTCTAGGTGCAAGGCTCCTCTCTAAATACAATAGGCAACTTGATGTCTTTGGAGTGTACAGACCGGGATAGGGTAGCGCAGACGCTGATTCAGAACTATTTGATAAGATAATCAGCTGTGTGGGAAACGATAAGGAAAGGAACGTGATTGTAGCAGGTGATCGCAATTTACCAAATGGTAATTGGGAAGGTAATGCGAACGACAGGAAGCATGACCAATAAATGGCAAATGAGTTAATATGGGAAGGGCATCTGATTCAGAAAGTGATGGAACCAACTAGAGGGAAGAATATTCTGGATGTGGTACTGGTAAAACCAGATGAGTTCTATAGAGAAACCGAAGTATTAGATAGTATTAGTGATAACGAAACTGTTTTTGTGGTAGTTAAAAAAATGTGAAAAGGAATATTTTAAAATTTGGACTAATAGGCAGTACCATATGGCTGATAAAACGGGCATGAGGGAGTTTTTAAGAAGTAACTATGGTCGGTGGAAAACGAAAAAATTTAAACAGACTCTGGGATGGGTTTAAAGCCATTGTTGAGGAATGTGAAAATAATTTTGTACCTTTGAAGGTGGTAAATGAAATGCCGTATGGCTTTTAGTGCCGGGATATCCCAGGACAGGTTCGGCTCGCCAGGTGCAGGTTTTTCGATTTGACACCCGTAGGCGACCTGCGCGTCGTTATGAGGATGAAATGATGATGGAGACATCACAATACACCCAGCCCCCGTGCCATTGGAATTAACCAATTAAGGTTAAAATCCCCGACCCGGCCGGGAATCGAACCCGTGACCCTCTGAACCGAAGGCGAGTATGCTGACCGTTCAGCCAACGCGTCGGACTTTGAAGGTGGTAAGGAGTGGTAAAGATCCAATATATTACAACAGAAAAGTAAAGAGACTAAGTAGGAGCATGTTAAAAAGAAATAGAGTTAGAAATGGCTGTGGAAGTAAGGAGAAATTTAAAGTAACTTACTAGGAAATTGAATCTAGCAAAGAAGTCAGCTAAGGATTTTTTTTTGCTAGGGGCTTTACGTCGCACCGACACAGATAGGTCTTATGGCGACGATAGGACAGGAAAGGCCTAGGAGTTGGAAGGAAGCGGCCGTGGCCTTAATTAAGGTACAGCCCCAGCATTTGCCTGGTGTGAAAATGGGAAACCACGGAAAACCATTTTCAGGGCTGCCGATAGTGGGATTCGAACCTACTATCTCCCGGATGCAAGCTCACAGCCGCGCGCCTCTACACGCACGGCCAACTCGCCCGGTCAGCTAAGGATTAACATGATGGCAAGCATAATTGGTGGTCATATAAATTTAATGAAAATGGAAGAGTATGTATAGGCACTTTAAGGTAGAAACAAGTTTCAAGAAGGATATTCCAGTATAATCATTAATGAACAAAAGGAGTGTGCATGCGAGGATGTTCTAAAGACAGAAGTATTCAGTCAGCAGTATGTAAAGATTGTTGGTTACAAGTATAATGTCCAGATAGAGGTAAGGTAAGGGTTATTCTGCCCGAAGGCAGGTCCGAACCTCCGCAGAGGTGTTCCTGAGCCGGAGTTTACGTGCGATAGGGTGGCCAGTTCCTTTCCGCTCCTCCATTCCCTTACCCCCGCCAACAGCGCGTGGCAACCCATCCAACTCCTGACCACGCCCAATGTTGCTTAACTTCGGAGATCTCCCGGGATCTGGTGTTTCAACACGGCTACGGCTGTTGTCTATCCAGATAGAGGAGGTGAGTAATACTAAAGAAGTATTAAAATTTACCTATGACAAGAATGACATTTACAGTAAGCTACAAAAGTTGAACAGTAGAAAATCACCTGGAATGGATAAGGTTTCGGGGGATATACTAAAGATAATGGGTTGAGATATAGTACCATATCTGAAGTATTTGTTTGATTATTGTTTGCATGAAGGAGCTATACCAAATGAATGGAGAGTTGCTATAGTAGCCCCTGTGTATAAAGGAAAGGGTGGTAGACGTATAACTGAAAATTACAGGCCAGTCAATTTGACATGCATTGCATGTAAGCTTTGGGAAAGCATTCTTTCTTATTAGACACGTTTGCGAAATGAATAACTGGTTTCATAGAAGGCAGTTTGATTTTAGGCAAGGTTATTCCACTGAAGCTCAACTTGTAGGATTCCAGCAAGATGCAGCAGATATCTTGGATTCAGAGGGTAAATGGGCTGTATCGCCATTGACCTATCTAACCCATTTGATAAGGTAGATTATGGAAGACTTCTGACAAAAATGAGTGCAATTGGACTAGAAAAGAAATAGTGACTGAATGGGTGGCTATATTTCTAGAAAATAGAACTCAGAGAATTAGAGTAAGCGAAGCTTTATCTGTCCCTGTAATAATTGAGGGGGGGGCGAATTCTTCAAGGCAGTATTATTGGACCTTTATCTTTTCTTATATATATCAATGATATATGTACAGAAGTGGAGTCATAGATAAGACTTTTTGCATATGATGTTATTCTGTACAGAGTAATAAATAAGTTACAAGATTGTGAGCAACTGCAAAATGACCTCGATAATATTGTGAGAGGGACAGTAGGCAATGGTATGATAAATGGGGTTAAAAGTCAGGTTGTGAGTTTCACAAATACGAAAAGTCCTCTGTTTTAATTACTGCGTTGATGGGGTAAAATATCATTATGGGGATCATTGTAAGTACCTAGGTGTTAATACAAGAAAAGATCTTCATTGGGGTTATCATATATGATTGTAAATAAAGGGTGCAGATCGCTGCACATGGTTATGAGGGTATTTAGGTGTTGTAGTAAGGATGTAAAGGAGAGGGCATATAAGTCTCTCGTAAGACCCCAAGTAGAGTATGGTTCCAGTGTATGGGACCCTCACAGGATTATTTGATTCCAGAACTGGAAAAAATCCAAAGAAAAGCAGCTCGATTTGTTATGGGTGATTTCCGACAAAAGAGTAGCGTTACAAAAATGTTGCAATGTTTGGGCTGGGAAGACTTGGTAGAAAGGAGACGAGCTGCTCGACTAAGTGGTATGTTCCGAGCTGACAGTGGAGATGTGACGTGGAATGACATCAGTAGGAGAATAAGTCTGAGTGGTGTATTTAAAAGTAGATAAGATCACAATATGAAGATAATGTTGGAATTCAAGAGGACAAATTGGGGCAAATATTCTTTTATAATAAGGGGAGTTAGGGATTGGAATAACTTGCAAAGGAGACGTTCAATAAATTTTCAATGTCATTGAAATCATTTAGGAAAAGTCTAGGAAAATAACAGATAGGAAACACAACCCAGCATTTTCAAACTTTTTTGCGGCAAGAGGTGTGATAGGTGATTTTAACTAATTTTGGGTCGCTGAACACGAATCCGTTGTCCGTTTCAGCGTATCACGTAACGTTTTCTCGCAATAGGTATATCAAAATAAGAGACAGTCCTGAAATTTGCATATAAAAAGTAATGAAAAATGTTGATTATTTAGGAAATATTATAATTTTTGTATTATTATATATATTTTGAAATATTTGAATATTGTCTTGAATTATTATATGCAATGCATAATTATTGAGTATAAAATTACAATGAAATATTTAGCATTTATTGTGATTTACACAAAAGCACATAAAGAAACAACTCTGAGGCAATGAAAGCAATTTATTTCGATAATAAAACGTGATATACAAGCGAACAATGAAATTTTGATTCAGTATCTTTATGAATTCATATATATGAACAAAATAAACTTTTAACAGTCCTAGATGTCCCCTTGGAATTAACGCTTGGCTGCCCAGCGTCTGACTGCATCAAGTTTGTCTTCCCTTTTCGAACACCAATAGTAGTCGGCCAACATAGGTTCATCCCACCTCCCCTGGTATCTTCTTCTTTTTGTCTCCTTGATGTCCTGGTGGAACCTCTCTCCCATTTCTTCGCTAACAGCCCCAAGATTTTCCGGAAAGTGATCGAGATGAGAATGAAGGAAGTGCAGTTTCAGACTTATTCTACACCCCACTCTTTCATAACATCCAATATCGTTTTCACTATTGTTTCGTATTGTTCATCCTTTATATTTCCTGGGAACTTCGTTATGATGTCTCTTATTGAAATCCATGCAGCAAGTTTCACGGCATTCATCGTCTGTTCAAAGTTTCTGTCTTTCAGACGTTTTCTAATTTGTTATCCATTAAAAATGCCTTCGTTTACTTTTGCATCAGATAAATGTGGAACTTTGCTTGCAATGTGCTTAAAACAGGGGCTACTTTTGTCCAAATC
This sequence comes from Anabrus simplex, assembly GCF_040414725.1. NCBI lineage: Eukaryota > Metazoa > Arthropoda > Insecta > Orthoptera > Tettigoniidae > Anabrus > Anabrus simplex. The sequence continues at coordinate 1,105,668,124 of NC_090265.1, read as the reverse complement.
CTTAACGAACTGCTTCATGATCCCCAGTTTGATGTGTAGCGGTGGCAAAATATTTTTTTGTGGTTCAATTAAGGCAGCATTTGTAACATTATTCACACCAGGTGTCAAAACTTGTCGCGCTTGGTCCAGGAAGGGGTAGACCAGTGTTTGTCCCTAGCTCTGCTGTCCCAGTCACATAAATAACAAGGGAATTTAGTGTAGCCTGCTTGTTGTCCTAATAGAATACCACACACTTTCAAGTCACTACACACATCCCACCGGAGCTCATGAAATTTGATTTTATCTAAAACAGTTTGCATTGTGATATAATTTTCTTTTAGTGAAACGGAATGCACCACAGGAATCAAAACTAGAATGTTTCCGTTATGAAGTAGTACAGTCTTTAAGCAAACCACGGCCACTCTAACAACAGCCGATTCGCTGTTATCAGAAAGCAACACTGTGCAGCAATGACACATTTTTAGACAGTAAATGGCAAATAACACGAAAACTACATGTGATACAATAAAACAATAAAATGACATTTCTGAAATCAGGAGACGTTATTTAGTTAAAATCACGTATCAGATGCGTTGTCGCAAAAATCATGTTGGGTAAAATCTGCCACCTCGGCGACTGCCCTAAATGCAGATAAGGATTGATTGATTGATTGATTGATTGATTGATTGATTGATTGATTGATTGATTGATTGATTGATTGATTGATTGATTGATTGATTGATTGATTGATTGATTGATTGATTGGTTGATTGATTGATTGATTGATTGATTGATTGATTGATTGATTGATTGATTGATTGATTGATTGATTGATTGATTGATTGATTGATTGATTGATTGATTGATTGATTGATTGATTGATTGATTGATTGATTGATTGATTGATTGATAAAACCGGCAATTCTCCTTCGCCATAGCTATACAAGTTAACGTGCGGTGTAGGAAAAGGGGTACCACGCAAGTCGTCAAGTCTTAACAGTATCAATCATTTTCGTTTTGTCTCCTACTACATTCATGCACTTTGAAGCAATGAAGCAGCAGTAAGCTTTCAGTTTAAATATGCTAAAGTTATGGTTGAAAGAATAGATTAAACTTCCTGCATATGATCTTATGCCCTTTTATTAGCCAAGCTCATTTTCTCTAATCGTCTTCCATTTCTTAAAATTGAACCATGCTTCTATTGATCTGTATCTTTCAGAGCACTCCTTTCTAGCTTTTGTAAGTTTTGAAAATACTGGATCGTTTGAACGTGTGTAATAGAAAGCGTGCTTTCACTTCAATAGTAAAATCTCTGACTCATCGAAGAATGAAGATATTGACGAAAAGAGCCATGAAAGGCTTGCCCAAACAAACCCAATACTGTCGGGAAAGTAAGAACAGATGAATTTTTCAAGGAAGTTTGGCGAGAAAATGCCAATTAAGGGAGACTAACACAAGTAAATATAAGTAGTTACAGATTCAGCTGGGACCCCATAGTAGCCAATTCACACTCACAAACTGTAAGCCTCTGGATAGACAAAAGGGAGAAGAAGTAAAATCGAAGGGTTGAAGGAGAGAAGAACACAGGCAAGAATGCAGACACATGAATGAGGAAATTCTTCGCAAATTATTGGCAGATGATAATAATAATAATAATAATAATAATAATAATAATAATAATAATAATAATAATAATAATAATAATAATAATAATAATCCATGGCCGCTTCCTTCCACCTCCTAGGCCTTTCCTGCCCATCGTCGCCATAAGACCCATCTGTGTCGGTGCAACGTAAAGCCCCTAGCAAAAAAAAAAGTAATAATAATTCCGCACTTTGAAAGGTTCTCAGCTTTAAGAAGTACTGTACCTTGCCGTCAGCTTAACGGCGACTCGCTGTGTAAGCCGAGCCTCCTCGCCGTCGTCATTAATTTCTTAATTAAAGGATTAAAGCCGGTAGAGCTCCAGTACGGTTATAATCATTAAGACTGTGTTGTAATAACGACGAGATAAAACAGATACAATATTTTTAAACCTTGGAATCTTTCCATGCTCACCCTATGCCCTGCAATTAAAACGCTGAGGTCTATAGAGGAAATCCAGATAATTCTTCTTCCGAATGAGAAAATACATAGCATTATACCAGGATGGTCACGTGAACTGGAAATGATACGTGGGTTCTAATTCGACTGAATATTATCCATAAAATAGCATTATGCAGTTCTATTCTTCATGTCTTGGCAAATTTTACGGAGTTTCATTTACAATAGGCCGCTTCCAAATTATCCCCAAAATCCATAGGTGCCCATGACGACTAACGTTTATCAGACTGGGTTTACTTATATCATGGTATTCAGACGTTGTTAATTGTGCATGATGGTAGTGGTCTTAAGAGGAAGCACAAATAGGCAACAATCATTTCTTAATCCTAATCAGGAAAGGAAAAACAAAGAGGTCCGATTCTTCGAAGAATGAAGGTATCAGCATAGAAAAGGGGAAAGGCCTCGACAGACATCACGACAAAAATGCCATCGGGGCCGAAAAAGAACAAAGGTTGACCAAATTAATTCAGAAAGGATGAAAGTGGAAAGCGTGGCAGTTTAACTGGTGTGCTGTGCTCACCAAATCACATTTCAAAGTAGAGAACTGTGGGTGATTCCCTCATTTAGTCGCCCCTTACCACAGGCAGGCGATATCGCAGATATGTTGGTACTCCCCCAACCACTGGGGTTAATAAATTGTGCATGTTGACTGCGGCCTTTTTTTTTTTTTCACTTGCTTGTGCCAGAATCACACCTCCATTTACCTTTGCCATGTAGCTAGGAGAGCTCTTGCTTTTTACGGAAACCTGAGGAACTTGTTCTCTTCCAGGTTTCACAGCTTGTGCTTTATTCTTCCAGTTGCTTGAACTCTTTGTGACCTTGCTACAATCAATTGGTAGCCTCGTTACTTTTTCTCTTTAAACAACACTCTCTACTACATCAAGAGTAAAAGTCCTCTCAGTTTTAATTATTGTGTTGATGGAGTGATAGTACCGCATGGGGAACACTGTAATCACCTAGGTGTTAATATTAGGAATGATCTTCATTGAGGTAATCATATTAACGAGATTGTCAAGAAAGGTTACAGATCTATTCACGTTGTTATGAGAGTATTTGGGGTTTAGTAAGGATGTAAAGGAGAGGGCGTATAAGTCTCTGGTAAGACCCTAATTAGAGCGGGGTTCCAGTGTATGGGACTCACACGAGGACTACTGGATACGAGAACTGGAAACGATCCAAAGAAAAGAAGCCATCTGGGCGACAGCCCTAAATACATACGATTGATTGATTGATTGATTGATTGATTGATTGATTGATTGATTGATTGATTGATTGATTGATTGATTGATTGATTGATTGATTGATTGATTGATTGATTGATTGATTGATTGATTGATTGATTGATTGATTGATTGATTGATTGATTGATTGATTGATTGATTGATTGATTGATTGATTGATTGATTGATTGATTGATTGATTGATTTCCCTCTACAGTCAGTAGCCTGTCCGATATCCCTGGCAAACTGTGGCTCAGTCGTTGTTCTTCCATTGCTAAAGAAAGGGGATTCGATTCCGACTGAGGACGCTGGCATTTGTGTCTGTTTGAATCCGACAGCTTCGAATCGTTGGCTTCCAAGACATTAAAGAAAGCCTACGGGAAGAAATTCTGATATTCCTGCGTCTCCTAAAATCCAAAGCAATAGAAGGAACGTAATATAAACATTAAGCATTATCATTAAGCTATCCCAAGCTCACACACTGTAAATCTGTTGCCATTACTTGCGGTAGTCTACTGACACAGTACGGAGGTTTGAGGTATGGATGGTATTGGAAGATGACATTCATAACACTAGTGCGTCTGTATGCCACAGTAAGTGTCACTCATAGGGTCAGTGGTGCTGCAGTAGCACGTTCAGTTTCAGAGACGAAAGCGGTGGCAAACTAGCTAGAGGCTTTACGTCGCACAGACACAGATAGGTCTTATGGCAACGATGAGATGGGAAAGGCCTAGGAGTTGGAAGGAAACGGCCGTGCCCTTAATTAAGAAACAGCCCCAGCATTTGTCTGGTGTGAAAATGGGAAACCACGGAAAACCATCTTCAGAGCTGCCGACAGTGGCATTCGAACCCACTATCTCCCGGATGCAAGCCCACGGCCGCGCGCCCTTAACCGCACGGCCAACTCGCCCGGTTAGTGGCAAACTACCTCACTTCTTATTTTGTTTCATATGCCGCATTATGACGCACTGTTGGTTTTATATGACAATCAATACATTTATCAATCAATCATCAGTAATCTTCATTTAGCACTGTCACCCAGGTGGCAGATTCCCTTCCAATTGTTTACCTACATTTTTCTTAAAGTTCTTAGCGTTGCATTACGTTACGTTGCCTTACGTTGCGTTGTGTTGCCTTACATTACGTTACGTTGCGTTGCGTTGCGTTGCGTTGCGTTGCGTTGCGTTGCGTTGCGTTGCGTTGCGTTGCGTTGCGTTGCGTCTTGCAAGAGAGACTAATGTACTCATCCTTGACTACTGAGGAAGCTATCACCAAGCTGGTCGACCTTTGTTCACCGTAGCGTTTGTACCGCCGTTTGTTTCTCGTCTGGCCCAGCATAGACTCTGTTACACGAGGTGCGCTCATCAACATGCTACCCGTAGATTGCAGTACAGAAAATTTCCGCGTACACGCCCCTGTTCGCACTTATGCTTAAATTGTATATGTTATGAGATTCACTAAGGGTTGATAGCTACTGTAGTGTTATCATATGCAGGCCTGGATGTGCAACAACTATCTTAGCATAAAAACCGGTAGTGAATTGGACTATAAAGCTTGGTTTCGTTATCTACCTTATCGGCTCCTTACCTTCTCCATAGAGGAGAGACTCGTCATGTATAAATGGTAACGTGGTAGGATACAGTAAGTGTAACGATAGTGACTCAATCCTGTGCTCTGTAACATTAAGCATCTAATGGCAAGTGCTAGGAATACATTTAAATGCAACATGAGGATTATTTGAATAACATTACATGATAAAATAAGAAAAATCATCCATCAATAAACCGATAAATTAGCAAATACATACCTATAAAATAAAAAATGATTGAACTCACAGTATCGTAGTGAATGCTTTTACGAGATGAAACAAATTCCTTGGTATTAAAGATGTATAATCGGTCACTGACTGTTAAGAACTTCAGTCACCTATTCCTTGCGTATCTCCATGTTTAACCACCACTCTTTCCAATAATGCCACATAAAAGATAATTTGCTTGGATTTTACAATAGCATAGTGTCAAAGTTGTCTTAGTAGATTATAAGCTGTGAGTGGTAGCAATGGACGGTGAGTTATCGGGCTAAGGATAGCAAAGTGTTCATCGATTAATTGCTGTGCCTAGAGGATGGGGAGGGAGAAGGCCTTAAGAAGCTAATAAGAGTCGACGTCCCAAGTTCCAAACTGGAGCCACTTAATGTAGCACATCCCCTACCCCATCATAACAGATGTCGACTGGTGTAAAGCTCGCGATAAGCCCCGTGTTTAGCATTAGTTTAGACTTCGAGTTATGCGGAGGGAGCTTCCTTCTTTTTTATCGTCTTGCTAACTTGACCTTTTTAATATATAAAGTCTATGCTCTAATGTGCTCTCGTTTAATCTGATCGCAGCTACTATCTCGCAAGTACAGTGTAAGTCATAAATTGTTGCGTCTGAACAGAACTCGTTAAATGTTTTGAGTGTCGCCTCCATAGTCGTGCTCGTTGAAAGGTCTGTTGTGATTCAGACATGACAGATACCCTCGTGTGGATAGCAATTGCCAACAAATGTTTAGGTTATATACCGTACATGTTGAATTATGCAAATATGCATTTTCGTTACAACTAACTTTAACTTCTGTTGTCGGCGTCCGGCTACTTGGTTGAATGGTGAGCGTTCAGAGGGTCCTGGGTTAGATTCCCGGCGCGATAGAGGATTTCAAAGACTGGACTGTGTTTGTGTCAATACAATCCTTTCCATATACACACAACACACCATGCTACCAACCACCACTGAAACACGATATAGTGAATACATCCCTACATATAAGGTTGGCGTCAGGAAGGGCAGTCGGTCTAAAAACAAAATGTACTTCAATCCCGTGACCCCGCCAGGCAGTGGGAATAATGCCAGCAAAAGAGGAAGTAAAAACAGTGGAGCAACTCTGTGTTTACTGACCGAGCGAGTTAGTTGCGCATTCGGGAGATGGCGTATTTGAACTTCACTGTCGGCAGATCTGAAGATGGTTTTCCGTGGTTTCCCATTTTCACACCAGGCGAATGTTGAGAGAAAAAGAACCAAAAGGGAGAGGCTTGAATTGCCGTAGCTCAGTTATTTATTTATCATTTGGTTTGTAGTGGCGGGAGTGGCCGTGGACATGTTCGGCTTGTCTGGTGCAAGTCTTTGTAGTTGACGGCCATGGGTGACAATTGGTGTGCAATAATGATGATAATGAGGTAGGTAGAGGGTGAAATCCGGTGTCGGCACATAGCCTATTCCTGTCGAACAACACCAAGGCGTCTGCTCAAGTCTTACCGCCCATCCCACGGGCGAATCACCATCAACATTGTCATCTCCCCTCACTCCATATGAACACTGCGTAAAGGTTCGAAATTGAATCCATGCTTTTGGCACGCATCTGATGATTAAAAATTGTATACCACCACATTTCCTACCCTGCTGGTCAACATTCTGATGGTGAAAAGTTTTTCCACCGACGGGACTGAACCAGTTTACCTCGGTGGCAGCTCATGGAGGCTTGACTCCTTAACGATCATGGCCACAAGTCGTCCTGTTGATGAAAAATTCCATTCTGAAAGTTGTGGGTTCAATCCTCATCGATGAATTCTTTGAATATGGCTTTCCGTGATTTCCCATTTACATGCCAGAGAAGTATAGAAACACAGGGCGAGTAGGCCGTGCGGTTAGGGGCACGCGGCTGTGAGCTTGCATCCGAGAAATAGTGGGTTCGAACCCCACTGTCGTCAGCTCAAAGATGGTTCTCCGTGGTTTCCCATTTTCACACAAGGCAAATGCTGGGGCTGTACCTTAATAAAGGCCGCGGCCGCTTCCTTCCCATTCCTAAGCGTTTCCTATCCCATTGTCGCCATAAGACCAATCTGTGTCGGTGCGACATAAAGCAAATAGCAAATATATATATTGGAGCAGCAATTTAATTAAAACCCACGTCGCTTTCGTCCCAGTCTTTGCTCTCTCCCTTCCCGTCGTCAATGAAAACCCATGTGTGTTAGTATAACGTTGAAATGTTAACAGAAAAAAGATAATAATGTTACTTGATTTACGTCCCACTAACTACTCTTTTACGGTTTTCGGAGACGCCAAGGTGCCGGAATTTAGTCCCGCAGGAGTTCTTTTACGTGCCAGTAAATCTACCGACACGATGCTGACGTATTTGAGCACCTTCAAATACCACCGGACTGAGCGAGGATCGAACCTGCCAAGTTGGGGTCAGAAGGCCAGCGCCTCAACCGTCTGAGCCACTCAGCCCGGCAACAGAAAAAGAAATACATTTAATTAAATCTAGTTTGATTCTGATCCCCGGCACAGTTATATCCACATACTTCGATAACTCAAGGCCTTTCCTTTTACTCTTTTCAGATTAACGTAACCGAAATATCAATATTTTTGACTTAAAATACGTACTTCGTTTCATTCATATAGGCCTACTGTGCCTCACGTAGAATTTCTAGCTTCACGTGGAAGCGTATAGAAGTTCGTCTTCATAACTTTGCAACTATAAATGGTATCTAAATTATTAATATGCCATTAATGAGGTGAAGGATGAGAACAGTTTTTGAAATTTGTTTCAATAATCGGTGACGTAATTGCGAGCGTTGGGGACGTTCACAATTTCGTGCTGAAATCGAGATTATCGCGATGCAGTAAACTTAGAATAACTCTCGATTCCATAGAGCTACAGTAATGCAAGTGGTGCTGTCATTTTCACACCAGCTGCAACTCTATCACACTAGCTGTGATTGATTACCGCAACTTACATAACTTCGTGACAAAGTCTTTTTTTTCTTTTTGTTTTACGTCGCGCCGACACAGATAGGTCTTATGGCGACGATAGGATAGGAAAGGCCTAGGAATTGGAAGGAAGCGGCCGTGGCCTTAATTAAGGTACAGCCCCGGCATTTGCCTGGTGTAAAAATGGGAAACCACGGAAAACCATCTTCAGAGCTGCCGACAGTGGGGCTCGAACCCACTATCTCCCGATTACTGGATACTGGCCGCACTTAAGCGACTGCAGCTATCGAGCTCGGTCGTGACAAAGTCAGTTGAAAATTTGGAAATAGTGCGAAGTCTGCAAAATGCCTAGGTGTATTCTGTCTATATGGATCAGAAACTATCGAAAACGCGCTCAGGAGGATAGAAAAGTTTGCAGGAAAACGTGGCAGAATTTACCAGCACCGCAAAAAAGTAGAGGCTCTGCGCAGTGAGACTTACAACCCAGCACTTCTACCGCACCTGTAGAGCCTAAGGACTGGAAGTCGGCTGTAGATTACTTAGCATTCACTGGGGATCTCTCGCTTTTTCTCGCAAAATATTCCACACTCTCCGGAGAAATGTTGGGATAGCAACGGTTTTGAAGTCCAGGGACAATCGCACAAATACCAACTCTAATAATTACAGTTACAGTACCATACTACTACAGCTACCAGACACTACTACGACGTAGACAAGTTCAAAGTAAACCAAGCTCGATAGCTGCAGTCGCTTAAGTGCGGCCAGTATCCAGTAATCGGGATATAGTGGGTTCGAGCCCCACTGTCGGTAGCCCTGAAGATGGTTTTCCGTGGTTTCCCATTTTCACACCAGGCAAATGCCAGGGCTGTACCTTCATTAAGGCCACGGCCGCTTCCTTCCCATTCCTAGGCATTTCCTATCCCATCGTCGCCACAAGATCTATCTGTGTCGGTACGACGTAAATCAAATAAGAAAAAAAAGTTCAAAGTAACGATGACGTATAAGGTCCTAAGTCCCTAAAACTGTTCAACAGTAATATTCCACTGACTGACTATTGTTAGTTGAGGTATGGTCTGTCACCTGCTGCCACGCATTGCTGCTAGATACCTTTGCTACTGAATTGTATAAAAGGTAACTCGTTATTAAGGGGAGTAAATGACCATTTTGTTGAGAATTTCTTAATTTTTGTTTATTACGCAGAACCATTACTTGGAATTTGCTTATTAATTTGGTGTTTGCTTTATTATATTTGGCATGTGGATATTTAATTTAATTTTATGTCAAGTTTAGTTAGCTGCAGTTTTAGAATCTCGTAAACCATTGGTCAATTAAAAATTAATATCTCAAAAACTATCACAAATACAAAGCTGTGGTTTGATTTAAATTCTAGTAAAAATATTGCTGCATAAGTTGGTAGGACTGGCATAATAGTTTTGATTCTTGTTTACGTTGTGCGTGCGATATTATTGGTATAACGTGTGTACTTTTTTCATTCTTTTACTGTTGTGCTAGTGTACTATGGATCTTGTGTTTTAACTTATATTTTTCAGACAAATAACCCATTTTCTCAGGAACTATAATATATACTCTTGATTTTTGACAGTTTATTTATTATAGTATTTTGATACTATACCTCTAGAACGGTACAGAAAATATTTTGTATATTTGCTGTAAAATGCACCAAAAAGTTAAGGGAAAATATAAAAAGAAGGTACGAACAGAAACAAAAATATATCCTAACACCTACAATATATTCTTCAATCAAAATAGAGGAATAAATACACCAATCACTTATTCAATAAGTTGCATTAAGTAGTTCTTGATAAAATGGGTCATGAAGTTAACAAATTTAACATTAGCAGGATAGGCCACTCATTCTCCCCTTAAAGCCGTGTACAACAATTAGTTAACTACATACAGAAGAAAAAGGATGGGAAATGTTGTTCAGGTCAGCGTAGTACCGGACTAAAATTGTTGTAAAACTTTGGTCTGGTGCATATTGCCTTAAGTTTCAGAGAACATCATTACCAGAGTGCTAACGGAGGTTTGTTTGCTTTAGTCCTTATTTCTGACACTCTCCATCAACACCAACTTCTCAATATTAACTCTGAGCCTCTTTTGATCAAAGTTTCACGCCACTACGTATCCGTGTTCACGCCACGCAACAAGGAGGATGGATTCAAAATTAATACGCGACCGGAATAGACAGTCCATGCTAATAGGATGAGCTGGTTTCTTCGAAAAGGCAGAAGGAGAAAGTTCCATTAGAGCAAGTGGTGTATTAATGAAGCGAGAACACACAAGACGAGCAGTAACCCACGCGCAGATCCCAGAATATCTGCTGGGGTGCTTAACACAGGAAATATAGAGGGAGATTATTATTTTTATTATTATTGCTATTATTATTATTATTATTATTATTATTATTATTATTATTATTATTATTATTATTATTATTATTATTATTGCGTTCCGGACTTCTAAGGACCATGTTACAATTTCAATTCTTCCTCCTCAGTTGTTCTTTCCTTTTCTTCCAGTATTCTTCCTTTGTTTCACTGTGCTTCTTTTTCCTGTCTTCAGTCCACTTAGTGTCTGTTTTATTTTCCTTCCTCCCTTGGAATCATTCATTTGTAAGACTTTCTTCCTAAAAATCTCTCTTTCCAATAATTCTTCGTCTCGTATATTGGTCCATTCCAGGTCTTTCTTGACTTTTTCAATCCAGGTGGTGGTTGATTTATTTTCCCAAAGGTATTCGAAGATTCGTTTAGTTAGTCTATTGTCATCCATTCTGTAAATGTGTCCAAGAAATAGCAATATCCTTTTTTCTTACAGTTTCTGATATGTTTCCTATGCTCTGGTAAATATCACTGTTACTTCTTAATTTCCAAAACTCCGCAATTCTTAGAGGACCTATTCTCTTCCTTATAATTCTTATTTCTAATATTTCTAATTTATCAATCTTGTAGTTCAGTGCTAGACATTCGCTGGCATACAGGCATTCTTCTTTCACTACTGTGTTGTAGTGCTTTATTTTAAGTTTTATTGATAAGCACATATTGTTATAAGTATTCTTAGCTACACCGTAAGCTCCTTCCATCTTTTGTATCCTCTCCCCTATAGCAGATTTTTCTGCTACTTCTGCTATTTCTGCTATTTTGTTTAACGTCGCACACACACAGATATGTCTTATGGCGACGATGGGATAGGAAAGGTCTAGCAAGTGGAAGGAAGCGGCCGTGGCCTTAATTAAAGTACAGCCCCGGCATTTGCCTGGTGTGAAAATGGGAGACCACAGAAAACCATCTTCAGGGCTGCCAACAGTGGGGCTCGAACCCACTATCTCCCGATTACTGGATACTGGCCGCACTTAAGCGACTGCAGCTATCGAGCTCGATAGATTTTCTAAACCATTTTCTTGAATTGTCTCAGCCAAATATTTGAATTTCTTTACCTTTTCTATTTGACCAATATCTGTTTCTAAAACCTTCGGGGCACTTGTTATATTCGTATAAAATTGTGTTTTCTCGCCAGAGATTCTTAAGCCTGTCATGCTATTATTATTATTATTATTATTATTATTATTATTATTATTATTATTATAGCTCCCTGTGTGGATCAGTGGTAGAGTGTCAGCCTCCAGACCAAGGTCGCGAGTTTGAAATCAGTCAGAGATACGGTAGTTGGATTTTTTGAACTACGGAATGAATTCCATTAGACCCTCGTACGATGCTGGCATGCGAAAGAGCCCTAGGGTGATACATTTAATGTTTATCCAACAATATGAATTGAAACTCAGATCCCCCAACAGAGATCCGGTTTCCGTTATTATTATTATTATTATTATTATTATTATTATTATTATTATTATTATTATTATTATTATTATTATCGTCGTCATCGATCTTCAAGGATTAGGCCTCTAACCTTTTCGAGCCCCAAGTTTTCTATTTCTTCCTGTCATGTCTAATACTCCAATTAATAAATAACAATATACCGTAATATAATGACCATTCGGGCCCACCTCCGTGGCTCAGGTGGCAGCACACCGGCCTCTCACCGCTGGATACCGTGGTTTAAATCCCGGTTACTCCATGTGAGATTTGTGCTGGACATAGCGGAGGCAGGACAGGTTTTTCTCCAGGCACTCCGGTTTTCCCTGTCATATTTCATTCCAGCAACACTCTCCTTTACATTTCATTTCATCTGTCAGTCATTTATTATTTCCCCAGAGGAGTGCGACAGGCTTCGGCAGCTGGCACATTTCGTATCCTCGCCGCTAGATGGGGTTCATCATTCCGATCAAATGACTGGAAACAGGCTGTGGATTTTCATTCATAATGATCATCCGGTCCTGGATCCGGAGCAGTCTTAAACTAAACCTAGGTGTTCTCTCGACCCTACAGGAACGCGGGAATTTAGCACTGAAAGAGATGATTAAGAAGAAGAATCAGAGTAAGAAGAAGACAGGGTGAGAGGTCAAGACAGTAGATCGCTGGCCTTCTGAGCCCAAGTTGGCGGATTGCGTCCTAGCTTATTCCAGTTGTAATTGACAGTTCTCAGATATCCCACCACGTAAAAGCATTCTTGAGCGACAAAATTCTTGCTTATTGCCAGTAGGACGCAAAATCAATCATATTAATCGTAAGAAGAAGCAACCCAACAGATTCAAAGTGAGAACGGCCATAACGCTAAGAACTGACTCTGAAGTCCTCAAACTAAATTCAGATATCTTCCCTACAAATACTTTCTCAAGAATCCTTTTAAAACTGTAATAATCGTATCCCATAACATCTACATGCCATTCAGGAAACGAAAACGTTTATGTGGCAAGCGATAGGCCTGAGGATTGACAAACATAGCAGCTATGGCACTGTCGCAAATCAAATATTAAATGACAAGATTTTCCCAAAATTCAAAAACTAGAATCCATACTCATCAGAGCAGAAAAATCGAATATGATGTGACATGGATTTACATGGCATGCTTTTACGGCCGGATGCCCTTCCTAGCGTCAACCTCAGTTGAGGAAATAATGAAATGAATGATGGTGAATGAAATTGGGAAAGGAGGTGGAAGGAGTGGGCTGTGGTCTATAAATAGGAACTACCCAGGCATTTGCCTGGAAGGGAAATGGGAAACCACAGAAAGCCATTCTCAGAACAGCCGACGTAGGAGTTCAAACCCACGTGTCCCCCGAATGCAGAACTTAGCTCCAAAGCCGTAGTGCGTTTACAATCGTGGACTCACCGCTCAGTAATTACGTTTTCTACAGTTAAATTGGATCAGAAAAATAAGTGTATAGTGTGTGTTGACCTACAGTATTTACCAATTTGCACCTTCCGCTTTGTCAAAAATAGAATAGAATTCTGGCGGTGCAAGTTACTTCCAGATGCTCATGACGTGTCCTTCCCATTGCCAGCACGAGCCTGACTGGCTGCAAGCCATTTGCCGAAGAAATTGTCAATTGCCGCAAGTCATCTTGCCGACCAACCTAGACTTGCAATTGCCACAGCAAGTTGCTCCTTGCAAGTAAATTGCTCCAATAACGTACTGGTGTAGACGTACCTTACGAGCTGTTAAGAAATTTAGTTGTGACAGTAGAGTAACGCATCCATTGTTATCCGACTAGAGCAGTGCTTCCAAAACTTTTCAAGCTGGCGCCCCACTATTTTTAATCCTTGCCCTCCTTCGTTCTGAATACAAATCACTTTTCTCTGAAAAATAGTTTTAAAATAACAAAGAATAAATGAGAATATTTCAGAATTCATGATTTCTTTTTTTTTTCTAGGGGCTTTACGTCGCACCGACACAGATAGGTCTTATGGCGACGATGGGATAGGAAAGGCTTAGGAGTTGGAAGGAAGCGGCCGTGGCCTTAATTAAGGCACAGCCCCAGCATTTTCCTGGAGTGAAAATGGGAAACCACGGAAAACCATCTTCAGGGCTGCCGATAGTGGGATTCGAACCTACTATCTCCCGGATGCAAGCTCACAGCCGCGCGCCTCTACGCGCACGGCCAACTCGCCCGGTAGAATTCATGATAGTACGGTAAATCACTTTAAACAAAATCTAGGATAGGTGGCTGAAACAGGAACGTAAATTGAAATATACAAGAATAATAATACCTCAGCAAGTGTCAATATTAAATTACTGCTTGCAATTCGAAACTTGGCCTAAAGAAAAATACGAGAAAAATACGTAAGCTGGTTCGCCATTACTTACCGGTACTTCCAGCTTGACAGTTCACTGATCAGCTGGCCATTGTTAATTAATTATTTCCAGTCACATCCATTTACCTTACAAGTTTAAAAACAACATTCAAACTCTGTAACATATACCCGCTAGGGGGAAAGTTCCATCAGAAGTCTAATGAAAAGAGAGACCGAGACCGTGACAGACCACATGGTTGGATACTTGACTGGAGAACGGTGAATTTAAATTCATAGAAATAACACTTTTCACCATTAGCAACCACTTTCCTTTTACAACAGGATAACACACACTAGTTTTAATGACGTACGGTATACGTATTAATTTCTCTATTGTAACCGTACAACAGGGTTACAGATTCCATTCAGTATTTATTATTATTATTATTATTATTATTATTATTATTATTATTATTATTATTATTAACCCGATTCATTAGATTTTATATATTCTGTTTCTCATCATTTAGACTGTAATAATTAGGTATCACGTATATTATTGTATTTAATCATAGGTTAAGTGAAATTTATTTGTAATTATTCTGTATTGTAGTAAGTGAGATTTGTTGGTTTCATATTGTCATGCTGTGGCTTGTAACTCTGGTTAGATGAGCTGGCATAGTATTTTGCAATCGAGGCTATGTTTAACTGTGCAAGTAGATTTCCCGGTGACGCATTCAGCATAGTCATTCTCAATCCGCTTGAGTACGCTTAGACGACACATGACCGATGACATCAGTGCGTGGGCATGTGATTGCGACCAAGTGTCAGTATTCGCCAGCTACTGTATGTTGAAGTGGAAGGGATGAACAGTGAGTAGGGAGATGAGTCGTCATCGCGAGGTTAGATAAGTCGAGGCGACGGTGGGGTGAGGTATTCTGTTCATATTCAGCTCATATTATTCAGATCATATTGTGCAGATCATATGAAACAGTCAGATGTATCAAATGGAAGAAGTGGTCTTAGTGTGATGGTCAGAGCTAAGAGTTGTGTCTGAAGAAGTAATAATCGAGGAGGTCTACAAGTGGTGGTTGTATCTGAGCAGAGACGGGTACTATGCAGATAAAGAAACATCATCTTCTTGTGAGGATGGACTTCACAAGATGTTTCAATAATATTTTCCAATTTCTTATAATATATTGAGTGGACGTAATTACATTGGAGCTCCCTACACGCGTACATGGTATGTAGGCCAACTCCTTGTTATATAAGAAGATAACAGCAGACGGCTCCCGACTTCAGCTCAGAGGTTTTCCCAAGAATTTCAAGTTCAACAGCGGTGTATGCCGACATCAGGTAATTAAAGCATCAGACATGTTATGCATTCATAACATGAAGAAGAATGTAATCAGCGGCGATATCACATCTCACTTCAAGTTCATGCCAATAGCTTTTTTTTGTTTAAATGAAATTTTCCTTTTATTAGTACCGCAAATCTCACGATATATTTCTTTTGTTAAATTAAAAGACGTCAATGATTGTTCATTGTGACGTAAATTATAGTCATAAACTCAGTTTTATTTTAATTATAATAAGTGATTCCAGTTCCATGTACAATCCTCAATTGTGGAAATGCAACAGTAATTTAATATTTTCCTGATCCATATCCCTGTATATTGCCAGATATGTGAGTTTATCACCTCACGCCTTGAGATAATTGATATAAGAGGTATGCTCTACCGAATTTTGTTGTTTTTCTTAAAAAAAGCAACTGGCGCTCAAACAAATGTTATTTATGTTGTGTGGAAGATGTGTAGGTATAAGAGTAGTGGTTGGAGTAGTCACACTATTTATCAGATCACACGTACTTGTTTTAACCTGAGTAAGGTATCTATAATATAATATAATATAATATAATATAATATAATATAATATAATATAATATAATATAATATAATATGTCCGCCTCTGTGGTGTAGTGGTTAGCGTGATTAGCTGCCACCCCCGGAGGCCCGGGTTCGATTCCCGGCTCTGCCACGAAATTTGAAAAGTGGTACGAGGGCTGGAACGGGGTCCACTCAGCCTCGGGAGGTCAGCTGAGTAGAGGTGGGTTCGATTCCCACCTCAGCCATCCTGGAAGTGGTTTTCCGTGGTTTCCCACTTCTCCAGGCGAATGCCGGGATGGTACCTAACTTAAGGCCACGGCCGCTTCCTTCCCCCTTCCTTGCCTATCCCTTCCAATCTTCCCATCCCTCCACAAGGCCCCTGTTCAGCATAGCAGGTGAGGCCGCCTGGGCGAGGTACTGGTCATACTCCCGAGTTGTATCCCCCGACCAGGAGTCTGAAGCTCCAGGACACTGCCCTTGAGGCGGTAGAGGTGGGATCCCTCGCTAAGTCCGAGGGAAAAACCGAACCTGGAGGGTAAACAGATGATGATGATGATGATGATGATGATGATATAATATAATATAATATAATATAATATAATATAATATAATATAATATAATATAATATAATATAAAAATAGATAATTATTGCACAGTCCTTCCCCAGGAGTGCACGCCCCGCTTTTTGGGAACCACTAGTATAAAGTCTCAGTGAAAATTGATAATCTTTAAAAAATCAGTCCGTAAAGCATGGCAGAAACAAAAGCAATTCTTTTATAAAACTACAGTAAAAATTGGAAGTCGTAGAAAAAAAGAAACATTCGCGAAGGGAGAGTCAGCTGCTAAGTTGGCAGTAGATTATGGAATAGGAGTATAAATTGTCCGCAACTGTTAGAACAGAAGGCCTGGAGGATTTTGTAATAAGCAGTTAGAGTGGTGGATCTTAAAAATATACTTCACACAACATGAAGTCCATAATGCAAAACCAACAGAAGCGCTACAAAAGTACAAAGTTGGTAATGTGGGATTTTCAACACAAAATCGTTCAATTGGTGGCAGAACAGTACCGTAATATTAATAATAATAATAATAAATAATAATAATAATAATAATAACGTTATTCGCTTTACGTCCCCCTAACTACTTTTACGATTTTCAGTGACACAGAGGTACTAGAATATAGTCCCTCAGGAGTTCCTTCACGTGTCAGTAAATCTACCGACACGAAACTGCCGCATTTGAGCGCCTTCAAATAACACGGGACTGAGTCAGAATCGAACCTGCCAAGTTGGGGTCAGAAGGCCAGCGCTTTAACCATCTGAACCACTCAGCCCGGCAATCAGTACTGTGTATTTTTTGCTAGGGGCTTTACGTCGCACCGACACAGATAGGTCTTATGGCGACGATGGGATGGGAAAGGCCTAGGAGTTGGAAGGAAGCGGCCGTGGCCTTAATTAAGGTACAGCCCCAGCATTTGCTTGGTGTGAAAATGGGAAACCACAGAAAACCATCTTCAGGGCTGCCGATAGTGGGATTCGAACCTACTATCTCCCGGATGCGAGCTCACAGCCGCGCGCCTCTACGCGCACGGCCAACTAGCCCGGTAGTACTGTGTATAGCCACCTCGAACCTTGTAGCATGCTGGAACACGACGAGCCATACTCACAAGGGAACTGTCCATACTGTCACATCGAAATCGACAGTGAAATTTCGAACTGGAAGGTTTCAAAGTCTTGATACAAAATCCATGTGACAAAGCAGCTTACTGGACAACCCTTGCTTTCTGCTGGCTCGCGCGGCACAGAGCGGAGTGGAGTTGCAGTTGTGCTGGAGAGAGAGAGAGAGAATGAACTGGCAGGCTTCCAAGCGCCAAGGTCATATTTAATCATAGCCTTGAACCATGGGGAAGAAAATTGAAAATGTGTGAAGGACTGCATTTTCAGTGCGCTGTTTCTTTGATAAACATCAAACTGAAAGTGTTCACAAGTCGGCACAATGTCTGTTAAGCGGCTGTACAAAGCCTTTCACTGCCGGAAGAAAAATTT
This sequence comes from Anabrus simplex, assembly GCF_040414725.1. Taxonomy (NCBI): domain Eukaryota; kingdom Metazoa; phylum Arthropoda; class Insecta; order Orthoptera; family Tettigoniidae; genus Anabrus; species Anabrus simplex. Next base: position 1,105,649,997 of record NC_090265.1, on the reverse strand, counting down.
GTCCAAGAGCTGTATTTTACCTGTAGCTCCGGGAGGAATCTGGAGGAATTTCTACACTGTTACCTGGAGGAATGCCTTCAACTCTTATCACTATAAGCAGTCCAGGAATCTAGTACTAGCAAACACTTCCCTTCCGCAAATGGGAAGAGAATACTTTAATGAATTTTTCCCATTTTCCTTGATTGTGTGACTGTCACAATTATATTTCCGGCTTGAAACATTTCTTCGGGAACTCTCGCACCGAAAGTTCCAGTTGTCACCTGTAGTGCAATGAATAATTTCGGGAAAAGAGTAACGGCCATACTAATTTTAGGCATAATTGTGTACGAATGTGTGAGTGCACTAACTGACTGAGTAATTGTTTCTGTATGTTTCTCACCAACAAACGGTAGAGTCCTTTTCACTTTCATTTCGCGCACGAAACCACTCTGATCAGTATTGTATACTGAAGAAGGGGTGTAGTCTAAAAATTGCTCTGTAGCCGCTTCCACAAATTTCTTTGCGACTTTACCTTTTTCGTCCTCTTGTTGCAGATACGTACAGTATACACATTTCGTATTTTTTCTACTCTTTATTCTGAACTTTTTCTTAAAACGACTCAACCAACTAGCACATGCGCTGAAATTAGTTCGCCCCATTGAAATCTCTCTAGAAATTTTCAAGGCCCACAGTCGCAGGTCTTCATCGCATACATTCCGCTTCAGACTACTTGTTTCTGTAAAGCGAGAAAATAATTTTGAATGCATCATTTTCCTGTGTTCATTGGGGCTTACTGATGCAGATTCTAATTGGCTCTTCCACCTGTACAGTTGTCGTAGTGACGTCACCTACGACAACTTTTGCGAACAGTGGTTAATGAAAGCCGCTTCTTATTACCCCCCCTTATTTTTTCACCATAAATTTACAGCTTTTCTCTTGTACGCAAGATCTACAATTTGTTTCACTTTTTTCTGTGGACTGGAAGCATAGCTTGAACTAGTAGATTTTCCAGGTGACTGCCGTGTCACTCCACTGGATTGATGGGAGTCAGACTCGGGGCTCAAAATCAGATCCGTAACACATCTTGTTCCTAGCAATGGTGTGCTGCCTTCTCTTTCAAATAGTGGAGGAGAGGTGTCGCTGCTTCCAGTATCACTTTCACTGTCACTTTCTCTCTATACACGACTCCGAGACGATGCTGCCACCCATGGAATAATTTTCAATTAGTTCGATCACATGTCGACCCATCTCCCTTTCTTCCGAAGTTATTTCGCGGGAAGAGGAGAAACCTTTTTCACGGGAATAATGTAAAGCATACTCTACAACATTAGCCGGATTCGTGACTGTTCTTTCAAAGGAACATGTGTCAAATGACTAGCGCAGAAAGCTCAAGGTAACCCGGTCGCTTCAGCTGGTCACCAGGGCTGCCCACGTCGAGCTAAACGCTAACGCGTGCAATTCTATTAGACATTTACGTTATCGATTTTAGGACCTTACAAATCGAAGTGACAGCTGATTTTTTACATTGCTTTGTCTCTACTAAATTTCATTGTCGATTTCGATATGTCAATATGGGCAGTTCCCTTGTCAGCGCCAAATACGTCAACTTGTTTTGAGGTAGATTATCCCACTCTAGGATAGCAATTTCAGTCAGTTACTGAATGTTAACAGGCGAATTAGAACGGTGGACCACGTATGTTGAACACAATGCATGTCCGCAGAATATGCCAGCCACTCCATTCACTGCATGTCATGCTTCTCAAAGAACTGATTCATTACTCCATCTCGGTGGGCCCGAGCATTATCATCAACTAGTGTAAAGTTCTCACCCACAGTGGCAGCAAATTCTGTACTGTACCAGACCAGTCACGTTACCCTGGATGGGAATTAGAGGCGTGCGTCGACCAAACATGATCCCTCTCCTTGCTGCTGATTGGCTCCAGGATGAAGGGTTCGTTCCAACTCTAGACTCTAATGCTTCTGTTGATGAGTGCGAGAACGTACACTCCCACTATTTCTAATGTCATGTTTTCCACCTCACACAAGCTGCCCTATAATGTGGTATAAGATGAGTTTTCGGCACAGACCTCCTCAATATCAGTCCTCCACCGTGCAGCCGACACTTGACTGCCTGATTTGAAACATTCACACCAGTGACCCTCCGAAGAGGTCCGGAACGAGGTGGCAGTAGCATTGGATCTACGACGTGCTTAAAGCAACAAGTGCTTATTCTCCCTGTGAGTTCTTTTGCATTGGCGTCCCGCCCGTTGTCGATCAACAATCGTATGTGTCTCTTTGAACTTTTTCCAAACTCTGGAGACATCATTCTGACTCACTGCAACATGAGCTGTGACATTCACTTGTCGCCATCCTTCCTGCAACAATGTCACAATTCGAATTCGGCCAGTAGCATCAAGGGGTGATCTTGCCATGTTCACCATAGTCCTACACGCAGTGTTTAAACACCACAAACCTTATAAGTGATGTTAAAGTTATGGGGATGTAATTGTTTTTATGTCCCATTAACTACTGTTTCGGTTTTTGGAGACGCCGAGGTGCCAGAATATTGTCCCGCAAGAGTTATTTTAAATGGCAGTAAATCTACCAACACGAAGCTGACGTTTTCGAGCACCTACAAACACCACCGGACTAAGCCATGATCGAATTTCCCAAGTTTGGCTCAGAAGGCCAGTGCTCTATAGTCGCTACACAGCCCGGTATGTTAAAGTAACATATGTGGTAAGTGTATCCTATCGGAATCGATCCGTACGTGAGTTCATCGTCTGTATGTCTCTCAGTCTGGCCTACAGTGCATATTGTCAATATGATGTCTGAGGTACCGCGACATGTGAAATGGTAATGTGGGAAAAAATTTTTGGGCGTTGTTAATCTCATAGAAAAGCCGACCAGCAAATTTAAATTTGTTTTAATACGCTTCCACGTAGGAACTGCGGCCTCGGCGAACTTCGGGGAAAATGAGACCTGTAAAAACTACGGACTGGGTATCAAGACCTAAAATTTAGCCATAGATCTGCCGTCTGGCAGAGCAGAATGGAACATCTGAGTTAACGTGCAGGCAGCTTAATTTGGCGTCCCATTGGAATGTCTGTAGGCCTAAAGGGGTAGCTGAGGCATTATTATTATTATTATTATTATTATTATTATTATTATTATTATTATTATTATTATTAATTCCTATTTTTCAGTTTCTTGTGCATGCTTTCACTTCATTATCCTGAATAATAGCGAGTTTCTTTCTTTCCTGCTTTCTTTCTTTATTTCGTTCTTTATTTATTTATTTATTTATTTATTTATTTATTTATTTATTTATTTATTTATTTATTTATTTATTTCTCTTTCTTAACACAGTTACCCTCCAGGGTTGGCTTTTCCCTCGGACTCAGCGAGGGATCCCACCTCTACCCCCTCAAGGGCAGTGCCTGGAGCGTGAGAATTTGGGTCGGGGGATACAACTGGGAAAGAAAACCAGTACCTCGCCCAGGCGGCCTTGCCTGCTATGCTGAACAGGGGCCTTGTGGTGGATGGGAAGATCGAAAGGAAGCGGCCGTGGCCTTAAATTAGGTACCATCCCGGCATTTACCTGAGCCACTTCGAGGATGGCTGAGGTGGGAATCGAACTTCTCTCTACACAGTTGACCTCCCGAGGCTGAGTGGACCCCGTTCCAGCCTTCGTACCACTTTTCAAATTTCGTGGAAGAGCCTGGAATCGAACCCGGGCCTTTGGGGATGACAGCTAATCACACTAACCACTGCACCACAGAGGAGGGCAACCGGGAGTTTACAGTATCTAACTTTTTATTTCGAAGAATGATGATGGTTAAAGTTGGGTTGTGTTCATTTGTCTAATAGGTATCAGATAGATTTTAATCATACTGTATATGAAGAGCACCATCATCCTGTGTTAATGGGGAGTTTCTCTCTCGGGTAATGTGTTCCTGACATGTCTCTATTAGCATATCCAACCCCTCGGCATTTTACCATCGACAGACCTTGAAGGGTTCGCTCTTCAGTAATTACTGGAGTCAGCTGGGCCACACCGACACCCAGCTGACAATCTCGCTAACTGGCGCTACTCTCCTCATAACACTTATCGCCTTCTCTCGGTCGTTACGGAAAAATCACAGTTATTGTTCTCCATAAAACACACGTGGTCTTCTGACATAGCCTGGTCTTATATGTGTATAATGAGACATTTCGCCTTGGAGACTGCAGAACTGTTATGAGAACATCCTTAATTTTTATCATCAGTTCCCATCTTGCTCCTAATAAGTACCATAGCCCAACGAACAAGTAGTTTTGAATTAATAATTAGGAAGATAGTATTTCCGATCTTCCTGTAACTTAATAGGTATAATTTAATCTTCCTCAGCCATGATGTATTCTAAGCGAAACGAAGCAGTTTAGCACTGTAAAGCAAACCATGGTATTACACCATTGGTCCATCGAACGATCGCTTTTCCGCTCAAAAGCCTACAGATTACGGGGTGACGCATGATCTACGTGACGAACTCTCAGTTACACAATTTATTTTAACAATATTAAGAATAAAAAAGAATTAAAAAATCACATTAAAAGAAGCAAAATTTTTACATTCTTTAAAGGGAGTTAAGTGCGAGACCTCAAGCTAAACAGCCACGGGTACTGTACATTAAATGTTGACTGATGTCTTACTAAAGCTAGAAAAATTCAGCATAAGCCGAAAGAAATCCACAAACTGTATTGTAGGCAGACTAATGTCAAACCATAAGTTAAGTTACAAAAGTATTTATAACAACATAATATTATATTGAATTAAAGATTACAAGAAAACGTTAAATTTAAATAGAGTAAAGCAAATTGATTGACAAGTGTTCAAAAGTACTATTCAACTAGATAACAGGATCTTGAAGAGAAAAGATTTGTAGCGCTCCTCTAGGGAGAAGAAGTCCAAAGAAACTGTTAAGAAACCAGATAGCAGCGTTTAGAGCCTTCAGCCATAAAAACTGCGATGACTAGCTGAAAGAAAAACTCAGGTGAACAGATCTTCACCGGCGTCTAGATGAATGGTCAGCAGTATTTTTAAAAAGAAGAGCCCTGAAGATGGTTTTCCGTGGTTTCCCATTTTCACACCAGGCAAATGCTGCGGCTGTACCTTAATTAAGGCCACGGCCGCTTCCTTCCAACTCCTAGGCCTTTCCCATCCCATAGTCGCCATAAGACCTATCTGTGTCGGTGCGACGTAAAGCCCCTAGCAAAAAAAAAAAAGAAGAAAAAAGAAGAGCCATACGAACTTAGTGCTGCTGGCGAATACGAAGGAAGGCAGACTAATGCAGAGTCCAAATTGCCATCTAATGTGTCTCTGCGTTGAACATGAAACAAACACTCTGCCACGAAGGTGGCAACTGAAGATTATGCTAGCTGCTTCTTGGCATGTCAACGTGGCTCAAAGCTGCAAGGAGAGCCCAAGTTGCGTTGGCGAGTGGTACTTCTGATGACTGAATGCAAGCTAACGAGTCTGCTGCTAGCATTATGTAGAGGGATGGAAAATTCTGCAGGCGGAAGACGAAAATAGCGCTGGAAAACTAACGATTAAGTTACTACAGAGAATAATAACAGCATACAAAAAATACAGAAAAGAAGACCTGGAGGAATATTAGTAATAACATTCAATAAATAATTTTGAAAATATTAAATAAGAAATTTAAAAAATAACCAATCAAAGGTAAGACAGAGGCGGAAGGTTACATCATCGGTACCAATCAGCTTGAAATTTGCCGATGACGTGGGCAATATGCCCAGGTGATGGTAGCCAATAAGAAAATTAGGAATTAATGAACACAGGGTCAGCATACCTGCCAAGAAAACACAGGAAATAGTTTTCATTAAACTTGTGACATAAACACACGCCATGGGTGAACTTGTATCCTTCTAGATTGAAGAGCTACTTGAATTAGGAGCAAGTTCAGGGTAAGATTAACATCAATAAATAACGAAGTTGATAAAAAAAAGAGAGGACCAAGCTCGATAGCTGCAATCGCTTAAGTGCGGCCAGTGTCCAGTAATCGGGAGATAGTGGGTTCGAGCCCCACTGTCGGCAGCCCTGAAGATGGTTTTACGCGGTTTCCCATTTTCACACCAGGCAAATGCCGGGACTGTACCTTAATTAAGGCCACGGCCGCTTCCTTCCACTTCCTAGGCCTTTCCTATCCCATCGTCGCCATAAGACATATCTGTGTCGGTGCGACGTAAAGCAAAATCGCAAAAAAAACGAGAGGCACCGAGATTTAAAAAGTGTGAATACAAACTTGTCAGAAAACTGCGAGTACGTTCATGTGAAACATGGCTATCCGTGATGTCCGGATCCAGTGAGATATGATTGCAGAGTTGATGGATTCATTGGATGATATATATTTTAGCGCTACTTGTGAATGGACGTAGCTTCCACTGCATTGTTTCTGATCTCTATTTTGTTGAAAACTTTCCCTTCACTGAATACTTCAACTCTTTAGATAAGTCTGTAAGTGGCCGGTCGAGTTATGGAGAGGAAAGACCAATGTTCACAGAAATCACAAACTAACATCAAATTGTGCGCCGACGCACAGACATGATGAAGAGGCTTTTCCTCCTCACATCTCTTCTAGAATGTCACAACAATTTTCTTATATTACTACTAATAATAATAATAGCATGTCTCGGTTACCGTGTACAGGCGTTTTGATTTGACTCGGTCTAGGCTGCCTACACGTCAATTTCGACGTTCCATTTTACTCCGCCAGATGACAGAGTAAACCAGACCTCTCTTGGGTGATCTATGGCTAATTTTTAATTAATTTTGTCGGATAAATACTAATTGTGTCGCCGGAGGTCTTCTACATATTTACAAAGTGCCGCATGGTACGGCTCCATGGCTAAATGGTTAGCGTGCTGGCCTTTGGTAACAGGAGTCTCGGGTTCGATTCCCGGAAGGGTCGGGAGTTTTAACCATCATTGGTTGATTTCGCTGGCACGGGGACTGGGTGTATGTGTCACCTTCATCATCATTTCATCCTCATCACGACACGCAGGTCGCCTGGGGGTGTCAAATCGAAAGACCTCCATCTGGCGAGCCGAACTTGTCCTCGAACACTGCCGGCACTAAAAGCCATACGCCATTTCACTTTTCAACGTGCCGCATGGAGTGTCAAATGAGCTTTCTTCTACCCTTCAAAAATCCGGCAACCTTTATAGAGACTGAAGGCGTGATCTTGGAATCAGGAGGCCGACACTCTGCCACTGCTCTACGGAGGGAGCTTTTCTGATAGTATCAACGATATTCGAGTGTCCATTAGAATTCACAATTCCGTTCACCCATTAAATGTCCGTCTTCGGTTGATGTTAAAGGATGTCTTCAGCGGGAGTCATTGTTAGCCGACTACTGGTCACTTTTAAACCTATTAAATCATTAAGAACATCAGGTATGGTTTGAAGACTGCTCATCAAATTAACACTTCATGAAATGTTGAATGTAATGAAAATAAATCATTTGATATGCCTCAGTGAAGGATTTCTTGTTCGGGGATAGAATTTCATATCGATACCTTGATCCCGAAAGGTGGGTATGTTTATGTTGGGTATTCTGCCCGAAGGCTGTTTTGATCCTCCACAGTTCCGCCAACACCTGTCATAAATATTCTAGGCGTCACTGATGAGGCATTCCAATCAAATAAGGAGTGAGATAGTTTCCTGTTGCTTTCCTCACATATTTCAACATTCGAGAACAATCACAACTCTGCACAACCCTGGACAGATATGAACGGATAGAAAAGAATGCTACCACAACAGCCTCTTAGTGAGGTCAAAACCACGCATGGATGCCAACCTTATCTCTGTATAGGCCTAACACTCGATTGGAATGCAATTTAAAAATTACGAAACTTTTTGAATAGAAAATTATTTCACATCCCATCCCTTGCAATACTAGATATTCAACATTTTGTACTTATATATTATAACATCAGCATGATGACTCTAGTCTTGTGAGTTAAAATAGCAAACAAGCATGCCTCATGGCACTACAGACCTGGCTTACCAAGTGACCGCTGCTCATTCCGAAGGCCTGCAGACTACGACCTGATGCTTGGTCGGTGTAACGAATTATTTCGGGCGTTTTTCTTGGCTTCCTAGATCGGAACCGTTACTCACCGTGAGATAGCACCTCAATTGTTCTCACGTAGATTAAAGGAACCTTGACAGCAAGTAAAAATTCCTGAATTTGCCTCGATTCGAAACCGGGGCTTCCGGCTAAGAGACAGACTCGTTATCTTTGTACCGTAGTGCTGGACGTGAGTTTAAAGGCCTACATTAAAGTTTGTATTTTTGTTGTTCTGTGTACGTTGAGAAGTGGTCTGTTTTCAACAATAAGCCCTTTTGGTTGCAAATCTAAAGTAAAACGGTTCACTTCAACGCCATTATGTTAAAACAGCCAAGTTTAAAATCTACTCAAATCCTTATTAGGTATGCAAGATAAAATGCCCACGTTTTCAATAGCCTTCACAACGCCATATGTTTGCACGTTATCCTAAGTGCTACTAAGCTTCTCGTCACCACGTCGGAAGAAGACGGGAGGCTCGTGGGTGCTGTTACCACCACTGACTGAAGGAAGAGACGACGCGTGGCCTGACAAATTGGGGATGTCTCATCGTATTACAGCTTCATCAATAACCCGATAGAGGGCTTGAAAACTTCTTTACAATGTATGCTCATGGGGGCTCTTGTGTTGTTGAGCCAAATAACTTGTGACGGAGACTTAGTGGTGATCGGGTTACGTAAAACTCCCTTCACTGCAACATCCCAGACTAATAAGAAATAATGGTTGTTGAGGACGATGGAGAATTCATGCAGCAGCGTGAATGTGTAAATGGTCTAATAGCGAGCTGCAGAGTGGGGGAATCCCCTCCTGGTATTGTTAGGGTGCTTACATCGCCGATAACTCGGCATAAACTGTAACGACACCACGTCGAGAATGTTGAGTAATGGTATAAAATACGTATTACTTAAACCTTTTGCAAATTTCGTATTAATCTATTTCTCTGAATTAAAAATTATTCTTGGGTTTGATGTACATATCGATGGCTTTCTTTCAAAACCTCGTATATCCCAATGGTCTTCCCACCCATTATATTCCTTAAGACTAATCACACCTCCCAGCCACGTATTTATATATAGTCCATCAGAATAATTTTCGTTGTGTTCATTTTCCTATGCTACTGTGTAAAGGAAAATGGACCTTACCATACCTTATTGTAGGAATGTTGTTTGCATGACGAACTTAGGCACTCCTGCAGTATAATGTATTTACGGTTCATTTTCCTTTTCATGCTTACATAGAAAAATAAACTCAACGAAAATTGGCTTGGAGGCGTGACCAATATCAAGGAATATAATGGGTAAGAAGAGCATTGGAATACGAGATTTTAAAAGAAAGCCAACGATTTATTACTTTTATAAATAAAGTGAATTAGCATCCACTTATTTTAACATATTGCGTCATGCTAATTCTCAAGCAACTGATTGCAACATGTTTCACAGGTATTATCAGAAACTAGCACACGTTCAAATAAGCAAACAAACACATATACGGGTATGTATGATGAATGCGTCGCTGTAATTGATTTATTTAGCCAGTAAGATATTTATTTATCTATGATATTTTATACCAAATTAGCGAGGACATGAAACATAAATATAGCATTTAATGATAAAGACACCAGTTTTCAACGGCCATGAAAAATGTGACAAGTAACGCTATAACCAGGAAATTGTATGAGGCAGGTAATATTTAATTATGAAGTACAACCTTAAGAAAGTAAACGACTAGTTCTATTTGGGCAACAGACACACCTGTGTCGGTAGAAGTCAGAATTCCAAGAAATGTACACTTGTCCAAGTGGCATAATGAGAATGAGAAATTCGCTCGAAGCAAACACTTTATTTTTTATCTTACTTTCTCCTCATACGAAGCTCGATTTTCAATCAATCAAACAATTATCATTGATCTGCATTTGGGGAAGTCGCCCAGGTGGCAGATCCCTATCATTTGTTTACCTAGTCCTTTCTTAAAAAACGTCGAAGTAGTAGGAAGTGTATAGAACATGTCCCATGGTAAAATTAATCCAATACTAAATTCTTCTTCCTACAAACTAACATTTGCCCCAATTCGTCGTTTTGAATTCCAACTTCACATTTAAATTATGACCTTTCCTACCTATAACAATACTTATTCTTATTCTTCTATTTCTTCTTTTTACACTCCAGGGTCGATTTTACCCTCGGACTCAAAGAGGGATCCCACCTCAAGGGCAGTGTCCTGGAGCTCCAGACTCTGGGTCTGAGATACAACTGGGGAGAATGACCAGTACATCGCTCAGGGGGCCTCACCTGCTGTGCTGAACAGGGGACTTCCTATAACAAAACATTCAAGTTTATTCTTCTACTAATGTAATTCCACGTCACCTCTCCACTAATAATAATAATAATTGTTTGAGTCTGTGATAGTTAAAAGAGCTGTAAACCGTAATAATGATTACTTATTTACACCATACATTGGAGCATCTGGAATGGTAAGTCGCCGTATTGTTTTCCTGTCCATTGTCTTCGTGAGGCACACACACTGTCAACATGACTACTACAAATTACAATCGTTATCAAAATTTATACATTATTTCCCTCCTTGATTGGATAACCAACTCTTATGACACACTTCTCTTGGAGCGTTAACTAGTTGTATAGGAACGATCACGTCGCGAATTCCGTCTATAGAGCATCCAAACTATCGTCAATTTTATACACGGTATAGATAACGATAGAGTACCGAAAATTTGTGGAAACTTTTATTATAGGGTACATGGGACCATGGGACCGGCCCCGTGGTATAGGGGTAGCGTGCCTGCCTCTCACCCGGAGGCCCCGGGTTCGATTCCCGGCCAGGTCAGGGATTTTTACCTGGACCTGAGGGCTGGTTCGAGGTCCACTCAGCCTACGTGATTAGAATTGAGGAGCTATCTGACGGTGAGATAGCGGCCCCGGTCTAGAAAGCCAAGAATAACGGCCGAGAGGATTCGTCGTGCTGACCACACGACACCTCGTCATCTGCAGGCCTTCGGGCTGAGCAGCGGTCGCTTGGTAGGCCAAGGCCCTTCAAGGGCTGTAGTGCCATGGGGTTTGGTTTGGTTTGGGACCATTTACATAACACCACCTTCAAAATGAGGCCCTTCGGCATTGACACACTTCTGCCAGTGTCCGTACCATTTTTTGAAACAATCCTTTAGTCCATCCTTAGTTATTTCTTGCAGAGCGCGCGTCAGATTCTTCTTCACTTCTTTGGCTGACGTGAATCTCCGCTCCTTGAACAGGATTTTGACTCTCGGAAACAGGTAGTAATCCACTAAAGTGAGATCTGTAGATTACCACAGTATGTTACGAAGCAACCAGTGTGCTGGAACATTGTCGAGATACACTGAAGAAAATGGAAATTGCAACACCCAGAAGGAGTGGTACTAAATTGCTGCAATTGAACATGCAGGACGACTGTTCGGTTGTGATTCGATGATTACACTTTCAGATCCCTCTGACCGCAAGTTTGGACAACAAACAATACAGGATGTGCCCACCACGAGCTGCAATACATTGATGAATTCGTCGAGGCATGGAGTCAATAAGGCCCTGGATCGCTTCCTGAGGAATTGTGGTCCATGCTTGCTGCACTGCACGGGTCAGTTTTTCCAGAATTGTGGGTGGCTGAGGACGGTTGGCCAGTTGTCGATCCATCATGTCCCACACATGCTCAATAGGACTGAGGTCCGGGGATCTGGCGGGCCATTCTAAGGTTGTGATGTCGTGGAGAGCTTCTCTGGAGATGCGTGCAGTGTGAACCCGGGTTATTGTCCTGCTGAAACATCCCATTAACAATGTTCGCCATCATAGGGACAACCACTGGATTGAGTACCCTATCAACGTACTGTCGAGCAGTCGCAGTGCCCTCAACAAGCACTAATTGTGATGTCACATTAAAGCCAATAGCTCCCTAGACCATAATGCTTGATGTTAGCCCTGTGTGCCTCTCGACAATAAGATCTGGGTGGCCCCTCTCCCCGGTACGTCGGCGTACATGATTCCGGCGATCACTGCGGGCAAGACAGAAGCGCGATTCATCACTAAAGACGACCCTATGCCATTCGTCGACCCACGTCGATCTTTCTCGACACCAGGCCAGCCTTACACGTCGCTGTTGTGGGGTCAATGGAACACCTTCTGCAGGGACACGGGCTCGTAATCCAGCTTTACGCAGGCGATTACCAACTGTTTGTTGTGTAACGTGGGGTGCCACAGCTGCTCGAATTTGTGCTACTGTTGCATGGGGTTCCATCCGGGCCATCCGAATGATGCGGCGATCCTCTCTCACAGTTGTCACTCGCGTTGGACCTGTGCCAGGTCTACGAGTGTGGGTACCTTCATTTCACCACTGCTGCCATGCACGTTGTACCGTAGATGTCTGTCGGCCAAGACGTGCAGCGACAGTCCTTAGCGATAATCCAGCCTCACACAGCCCAATTATCCGAGCCCTCTCAAACGGCGACATTCGTTGATAGCTTGCTCTTCTCTGTCGTCGAGGCATGTTTGACGGGGAACACTTCACTGCAATGACTGCAAGTCAACTACGCTACACCAGAGTCCGTATACTGGAGTTGATTCCTCCGCGACCAATCACGTAGGGAGACCTGCAGCAACAATCCAATTGGTCTGAAACTTTGATCGTTTACATAACTATATGGCATCGTTCCATATCCTGAAAATCAACACAAATGACCAATGCCTTCATGGTGTTGCAATTTCCATTTTCTTAAGTGTATCTGCCCTTGCCACATGTGAGATCTCTCCTGCCGCACTACATCACTAAGAAAGTAAAGAATGGTAACATACAGTACATATATAGAGTGAGAGCTTTTGAACTAAGAACCAGCTGCGCCGTATTTTTCCTATCGACGACAGGACAGCCGTTTGCCGAGTTGAACGCTCTAGATGTGTGTGCACATCTCTCCTGGATTTAGATGCAGGGCAACCTTGTTAGTTAGTGAGCGTCAATCGAGAAACACGTTAATAACTTGTATGTTGTTCATAGTTCAGTATAAGTTTGCTAGTGCACAACGTTTGTTTACGTATGATTCATACGTGTTAACTTAGTCAACCCGTCTAGTCCAAACACGATTTGAAGAAAGATTCCCTGGTGTAAAAGTTCCAGGTCGTACAACTATCTATGCTCATTATAATAAATTTCAGGTTTCGGAAAGTGTTCAGTCTAAGAAGCCAAACAGACGGCGTAAAGTTCTCACTAAGAGGTGCCAGGAATATGTGAACAATGAGGACACGCTGTTTTACCATCACCTTTCATAATATTGGTAAGTAACAAACCTCTAAGCCGCCTCTGTGGTGTAGTGGTTAGCGTGATTAGCTGCCACCCCCGGAGGCCCGGGTTCGATTCCCGGCTCTGCCACGAAATTTGAAAAGTGGTACGAGGGCTGGAACGGGGTCCACTCAGCCTCGGGAGGTCAACTGAGTAGAGGTGGGTTCGATTCCCACCTCAGCCATCCTGGAAGTGGTTTTCCGTGGTTTCCCACTTCTCCTCCAGGCGAATGCCGGGATGGTACCTAACTTAAGGCCACGGCCGCTTCCGTCCCTCTTCCTTGCCTATCCCTTCCAATCTTCCCATCCCTCCACAAGGCCCCTGTTCAGCATAGCAGGTGAGGCCGCCTGGGCGAGGTACTGGTCATACTCCCCAGGTGTACCCCCGACCAAGAGTCTGAAGCTCCAGGACACTGCCCTTGAGGCGGTAGAGGTGGGATCCCTCGCTAAGTCCGAGGGAAAAACCGAACCTGGAGGGTAAACAGATGATGATGATGATGATGAACAAACCTCTAAAGGTTCTGTTGTATGATTGCGTCACCGCCGTTGAACTCTACCGACACTTGACAACGACTCTCGCACTCGCTGTTGTGAGAAACACCCGCGAGGCTGGAATTTAGTTCAAATGCTCTCTGTCTACATACCAGTGAGACGTCCGACCGATATTGCGTCCGGAAGACAATACAATAATAATTTGTTTCTCGATAAAATCCCTAAAATGAAGATAGGCTACTGAACTTGAACTACTAAAATATAGCATTAAAATTTAAGAAACTAGCATGTATACAAATTATTAAATAGATTGAATAAAGAAACGTTAAGAATCACCGTATATGTTATTTATACCTCTGAGTGAATATATGTTGCTTCAGAAAGGAGCTCATATTCTGAAAGTAGGTCCTTATGACGCCAAAGAGAAGTCACCAGCTGTATAACTTGACTTTTATGGCCGGGCCCGTTACCTCTCATATCAGTCATCCATTTAATTGGCCTCACAAGACTGAATTAAATCTATTTCAGTCATCAAATCTAGGTAAAATATCGTTGTACAGCCAAAAATTGAACTTGGAAATGAGAGGCTCAGGGTAAAAATCAGACATGCTACCTTCTACACAACGGGACAGGCTAGAAACAAGTCACAAGTGTGTATATTTCTTATGTTAAATTCCAAGGGAAGAGAACCCATCATTTTGGGCTGCATAATAAAGGTAAGCTTTTCAGACAGTAGTTAAAATGACCGGGAGAACGAGATTCAAGAGCAACAAGGAAATATTATTATTCATACGGCGAGCAGAATAAAGAAAAATCTCTGTGGTGTAGAGCAAACTGTGAAATGAATAACAAGAATATCATGCTTTTTAAAAAAACTGTGACCGCCGGAGAACTGTCAAGAAGGCACGTACTAGCGACATCGCTCCCATGAATAACAAAAGTAAAGAAAGGAGCAAAATACTCCGTGTTGATAGCAAAATACTAGAGACATCGGTTCTATTACCAGGTGACAGTCATACTTGTTTTCTCACCACGTAACTAACTTTCAGTTCGAAACAGAATTCCTTCTCGAATTTCTGTTCACCCACGTCCATTCTCTAGCCCATCCCATGATTCATAGGTATACATACATACATACATACATACATACATACATACATACGTACATACATACATACATACACACACACATACATACATACATACATACATACATACATACATACATACATACATACATACATCTTCATAATAGAGTAGTATGCCTTTGAGCATTTAGTCTTTAAGCCTCTGTGAATTCACTAAGCGCCTCCACAACGTTATATTTAGCTTTGTGGTCTCGATTAGTTTCAGAACTCTTACCTTTAGATCATTAAATATTTAATGTATCGCCTTGATCTCTCTCTGATTCTCTTGCCCTCTCTAGCCGGCTCCGTTATTCTCATATTCTCATATTCCCTGTCATTCACCTTCAATTAGTCAATGACTGAAGCCGGTTTACACGCACAGTTTCAACCATCGACTACATTCCTAACTTAGCCTTTACCTCCTCATTGCGACTGTCTCTCTGCCATTTTGTCCTTATCCGACTGTACCAGCAATTTCTGTCGGTACTCTCGTCTCTATTACTTCCAACTCACGATACGATATCCGGAGCCCACGTAGCTTTCACTCCCGTACATCAAAGTTCGACTAAAAGCGGATAAATGCACAGGAGATTGTAAGTCACAACGACGTTTGTCTACTAACTTAGGAACTGTATTTGCCTCGAACATGTTTCATTCTTACTCGGAACAAGCCAAGACGAACCCCGAAGGAGTCAAATATAGCTTTCATTATCAATAACCTCGATATAAGGTAGCGTGGTTAGTTCCATATTCAGCGGCCTTCTTCTCCAGTTTGAGTGACCATATCAAGAAGATGAAGTCCCATTTCTAAATGGTTCAACTTCCTGGCGGGAAATTAAACCCCATCCTGCCCAGGTGTTCGAAGCACTCATGTAGTGATTCAGGTTGGCAGCTCCAATTTTCTCTTCAGAATATGACGATATTATACTTTATATTAGATCCTTGGATTTTATCTGATTAGATTACAATTTTCCCACTGCACTCTTATTGCAGTCTTAGCCTTTCGTTAAAACTAGTTTCGATTACTTGCGTGACTATTTGGTTAGGTACTCGCCTTCTTTGCTCAAAGTATGAGGGATCGAAACTCGGTATAGGTTCTCATTTAAGAGTACAAACGGAGAAGGTGGCTGTAAGCTTGCATTTGGGAGATAATGGGTCGTATCACCATTGTCGGTACTACTGTGAATACAGATGGTATTTCACTCCAAGCAAATGTTGGGGCTGTAACTGAATGAAACCCACGATCACTGCCTTCCACATATAACACTGCTCTAACCCTTCCTCACTAAACTACCTGCCTAAGTCGGCGCGGTGTAAAATAGTAGATCTTCTGGTACGTTAAAGAAACAAGGCAAAATTCTTTCGCTGCGGTACCGACCGAAACCAGTGACAGTTGAAGTACTTTGGCTGACATTTCAGAGTGCTTGAATATGAGAAAAGTATTGTTACGAATAAAACTCGATCTGTTTCACTACTCTAATTTATTTCAGGATGGCCCAATAAATGCACACACACACATATATACACATATACAATTGTAATCAGCTATGAATGGCTACACACTTACTAATTGTTGTCTATAATTGCTCTTTCTTATGGCTCAGCGGGCGGTCTAGCCCGTTGCTCTACCTGGGGACACTTAATCCTTACTTTCACTTCACCAAGTCCGGTCACCTCATACGGATGCTGTGTGTAGACCGCTGGATCTAGTCACAGGGCTACGGGTCACTCGACACACGACGACTGTTCGTTGGTTCGACTCCACAGACACTCCAGTAATTCATACAGTTACATGTAGTGAACAACTAAACAGCTTAACATTATTCAACAGCAGGATGATACAACAGCGAACATCCATTTATCCTCGCACTCGCGATAGCGGGCTTCCTCGGTGACTCACGGCGATCCTCAGTCTACAGGAATACACAAGTACAGAATGCTCTCAGGTAGTACACGTCTTCCGTTCCGTCGTCTCCAGCCCACCTGCTCACTGGATTCTCCGACACCACAACAACAGCTCCTGGTTCAGACCTCGGTAGGACACTACCAACAGCCAACTTCTCTGTCGCCCTCAGCCCAGCCACAGAACCGCAACTCACTGAGTGTCACACTTACTCCACCACGGAGCCAAAATCTGACAGACTGTCCGCGGCCAGCCTACCTTTTTAGAGCTCGGATGATTCGAGCCAGAATTTTCGCGAGGTAGCTAGAGGCAGAATATTACCGTTGAATTTCCAAGAAACTCACAGGTAAGCCGGCAAACGAGAACAACGCACGAAATGGCATTCTTCTGTCATGTTTTGTCCGTCTTTCATCTCCTTTCGATTGTCTCCCATCTTCTCCTCTACGTTCTTTTGATTTTCTTCCAACTTCTTCATCATATCAAAGAGCGCATTTAACTGAACCTCCATTTTCGTGTGACCTCTTGTCTCTACTGGCAGGCAGTAATTAACACAAGGTGCAAATGTAAAGATTCATATGTGTGTGTACTCACTATACACCGATGTTCTGGAATATTTCCGACGGCGGTTGAAACCTGCAGTGTCTGGTCCACTGATTCACGCTGATTGCAATTACCGTATGTATCACACATGGGGTCTGTTCTAACTTCTGACACCAATTTGTTACGAATAAAACTCCATCTGTTTCATTACTCTAATTTATTTCAGGATGAAGGGGTTGTAGTAAGGATGTAAAGGAGAGGGCATATAAGTCTCTGGTAAGACCCCAACTAGAGTATGGTTCCAGTGTATGGGACCCCCACCAGGATTACCTGATTCAAGAACTGGAAAAAATCCAAAGAAAAGCAGCTCGATTTGTTCTGAGTGATTTCCGACAAAAGAGTAGCGTTACAAAAATGTTGCAATGTTTGGGTTGGGAAGAATTGAGAGAAAGAAGAAGAGCTGCTCGACTAAGTGGTATGTTTCGAGCTGTCAGCGGAGAGATGGCGTGGAATGACATTAGAAGACGAATAAGTTTGAAAGGCGTTTATAAAAGCAGGAAAGATCACAATATGAAGATAAAGTTGGAATTCAAGAGGACAAACTGGGGCAAATATTCATTTATAGGAAGGGGAGTTAGGGACTGGAATAACTTACCAAGGGAGATGTTTAATAAATTTCCAATTTCTTTGAAATCATTTCGAAAAAGGCTAGGAAAGCAACAGATAGGGAATCTGCCACCTGGGCGACTGCCCTAAATGCAGATCAGTATTGATTGATTGATTGATTGACCCAATAAATGCACACATACATATATACACACACACACACACACACACACCATTCTAATCAGCTATGAATGGCCTCACTTACTAATTACTGTCTATTTACAAATTGCTCTTCCTCATGGCGCATCAGGCGGTCCAGCCCGTTGCTCTACCTGGGGACACTTAATCCTTACTTTCACTTCACCAAGTCCGGTCACCTCATACGGATGCTGTGTGTAGACCGCTGGATCTAGTCACAGGGCTACGGGCCACTCGACACATGACGACTGTTCGTTGGTTCGACTCCACAGACACTCCAGTAATCCACACAGTCACATGCAGCGAACAACTAAACAGTTCAACAGTATTCAACAGCAGGACGATACTCACAACAGCGAACATTAACACATGTTCGTTTATCCTTCCACTCGCGATAGCGGGTTTCCTCGCTGACTCACGGCGATCCTCAGTCCATAGAAATACACAAGCACACAGTTCTCTCAGGTAGTACACAGTCTTCCGTTCCGTCGTCTCCAGCCCACCTACTCACTGGATTCTGCGACACCACAACAACAGCTCCTCGTTCAGACCTCGGTGGGATACTAGCGACAGGCAAGACATCTGTCGCCCCCAGCCCAGCCACCGAGGCCCGGTTTCATCAATGTGGGTTAAATATACTCTAACCCTAGGTTTTTTCAGTTAGGGTTAATATTTTAACTCATTCTTACAAGTCACACGTTTCACCAAGCTATTTCGGCAGAGGGTTAACTAACACCGTAATAACCCTCGCCGGAAACGGCTGCCGTACCGATCAAGGAGGCAGTGACTAAAAATCAGAGATTATGAACACACTTCTCGCTGGGCTCTTTTGCCTCTTTCTTGCGCGGTATTTCGTTTTCTTCCTCAGTTCTGTGGTAGATATTATTTCGTGATTGTAATAGAACTGATTGCAGTGATCGAAAATTGGAAAAATTTAGAATAGAAATAGGGGCACGAATTTTTCTGTAATAGAAAGAATATTAGTTATTGAATTAGCCACTAAGTACCAAACCATTATAGAATTCAAGAAGACTGGCGGTGTAAAATTGAAAGAAAAGAAGAACACATGGGAAAAAATAACAGTGGAATTCAATAGCGTTGCCCACGTTACAAGCCATCTTGCAACTATATTACGAATTTTGGGGTTAGAATCACAGATTACTTGACAATTGACAGAAAAATAACCCTTGTTTGTCTCCGACCATCATATGAAACGACCCTGTGGTATAAAACCTTAATGCAATCAATACCTTTAGTATAGGAGAGAGGGGCCTGTTTCGGAAAACTGTGTATTCTAACCTCTCGCGAATTTCATCGACGACTTTACTGACGACGGTTTTTGACAGTCAGAAATTGTTCCTCAGATATATTTTGAAAGACGGTCCTCCTGATTATAGGCCTATTTCTGTTAGAAACACCATTTAATAAATCTAAATCAAGCAACTCTGCATCAAATACATGATTTACGGCCGCCGTTTTGCTTTTAACCTCGAGGTAACAGATTAACCCCGGTAAAAGTAGGCGTTAACTTAACTCCGGCCTTAACCTAGAGATAAAATTAACCCTCATTGATGAAACAGAATAAATAGTCAAATTCAGAGTTTAAACTCTTTAAATCGGGCTTAAGGTTTAACCCACGTTGATGAAACCGGCCCTGAGTGTCACACTGACTCCATCACGGAGCCCAACTCCGAACGTCTGTGCAGCTAGCCTCCCTTTTTATAGCTCGTATAATCTGAGGCAGAAATTTCGTGAGGTGGTTAGAGGCAGAACATTCTCGTTGAATCTCCAAGAAGCTTACAGATAAGCTGGCCGAGGGGAACAATGCACGGAAAGACCGGCCCCACTCAACAAGCCGTCTGGGAGATCCCAGGTCGTCTGCGTCACTAGCCCCTTCCTGGAAGTACCGAAAGGGTCTACCACGGGGCTGGCATATAACAGTATTATCAAATTTGGGCATCTCTCTTCAGGCCAGTAAGCCGGTTATCTATCTTGTAAACAGTAGTTGAAGATATGGTAAACACACATAAGTATTAGTTTCATTACCTTCACACTGACTTTCACTTGCAACTATAATGTTAGTTTTATTAGCTCCAGTGTTAGTATAAAATGATTAAAAATTACAGGTAATACTGAGATTGTGATTAGTGTTGATCTTGAGTTACATTAAGGGATGCTGGTTTTAGTTTCTTATTAGTGTAATTTCCTTTATCAACGTAGATGTTGTTTATTTACAAGATAGTTAATGAAATGTTTGCAACAGGAATTATGCCTGATGATTTTAAAAATAACAATATTTTATTTATTTATTTATTTTCTTTATTTATTTATTTTATTTATTTCTTCCTCTTTTCCTTTGCTAGTGGTTTAATGTCTCACTAACTCATCGAAGGTTTTCAGCAACGCAAGGATGGGAAAGGGCAATGATTGGAATGGTAGTGGCCGTGGCCTTAATTAACTTGGTCCAGCATTTGCCTGATGTGAAAATGGGAAACCATGGCAAACCACCTTCAGCGACGTTGGGATTTGATCCATCATCTCCCGAATGCGAACTCACAGCTACACGCAACTAACCACGAGGCCATCTACCTCTGTAAGAATATTCGAAAGAAGATGGAGCATTATCTTATTTGAAAGCTTTAGAACACTTAGTCTTTTTTCCCACGTTTCTAAGATGCTCGCCTGAATTCTATTCAGGAGAGTAGAAAAACAAATAGAAACATTCGTAACAGAAGATGAGTTTGGTTTCTGGAAGCAAACAGGAATAAAGCTTATTATAGAAAAGAAATTCAGAAGAAGTGTTCGTTTACTTGGAAAAGGCATTTGACAAGCTCACTGAGGTCCTTCTTTGCACCACATGGACGTGAATTTTCATTTGAGTAAGCTCCCACTTATTGACTAGGATTCAACCAGCGGCCCCCTAGATGTGAAACCCTCAATTATCACTCCCTCTCTTCCCGTACTTACCCTTATCACAAGTCCAGCCATGTACAAAGGTACGTGGATGGAAATTAGTAGTGTCGTTGCGCCTGCGAAAGCCGCCATGTGATAATATATTTTGGAGAAATACTGACCCACAGCACACATATTATGAAGAGCGAGAATTCCTTGACAATATTGAACCTTACATGATAGAACCTTACCGGCCAAAGTTCTAATCAAAAATATTTCACATTGCGGGTTTTTCAAGCACAACGACGATATGTTACTTCTTTTCAATCAACGTCAAAGTACTAGCAACGCTACGGAACACAGTGTGAATCAATACGAACGTCTCCGTCTTCATTAAACAAATTATATTTCTGTTTACATATTCTTAAGCGCTATTAACGTGCTCGTGAAACAACATGTTTTTTTCTATTCTGTAGAATTATTAACAATGGAGATATCAATATCTACACGTTTTAACGTGAAGCGCCATTCAAATTGGAGTCTTCGGTATCCTGCGTGAAATGGATGTGACGCTTTTATGTAACACCAAAGTGATTATAGCTCAAAATAATGATTACATATTGTACCAGGAAGGCATAGGCCCTGGCACATACGAGTTATAAATCTGTATTCATGGGCGAACGGCTAAGTCCCGATGCACGAACAGCTGTGCGAGAGAATGTTCTCGTTCTCACTAGCGCTGTGAAGAGGAGGCGGACCTCCTGTTGATTGAATCGGATAATACGATTACAGCGCTCCTCCGGTGATCTCCGGTACTACCGGCGGAGGCAAAGCAGTTACGGAGCTCCGGAGGTTAACCGGAGGGCCACCTCCTATTCGCAACAGTAGCTCCGAGTGTAAGGACGTAGTGGGCTGCAATTTGAACTTACGTCCATGAATGTAGGCGCCCTATAAAAATCGTTACCTACATACACAAAAATTGATCTATATCACCGATATTCCATACAATACCCCTTAAAAAAGAACGTATAGTCATTCAGAATAATTTAATGCATCCTCTCATATGTTAACAAGAAAATATAATTATATCGACATATAATACATATCCCATATACCTGTAGGTATAAACCCTGTAGATACAACAAACAATATATCTAAATAGGTTCAGTTGTTTCTCAGAAAAGTGCAGGCCCTACCTGTGCAGAACTTACACAGTACACTTTGTTCATTATTATTATTATGAAAATATTCCCATTATATTGGCGCTAGAATACAGTAGTTTCAAATTTGAATTCGCTTTTAATTTCTGGACGTATGTAAAAAAACGCAAAAGACGTGCAGAAGTATGGGATGATTATTTACGAGCGGACGGAGGAGTTCAAGCGGTTCAAGTCTGTAAGTGCTGCGCTGTAAAACATGGCACAAATGACTCGTAAGTCCAGCCCCGCGGTGTAGGTGGCAACGCGTCCGCCTGTCATCATGTGGCCCCGGGTTCGATTCCCGGCCGCGTCAGGTTTTGTTAATTGTAAATTATTAATATCCCTGGCCTGGGGACAGGGTGTTTGTGTCATCCTTAACGTTCCTTTCCTCACATCCAACACTTTACCCTACCGCCATTTATATAATACACGCAGGTTTCCTCATATGTGGTGCAAGTAGGGGCAAAAGATTTTCATAGGTCGACGCTCCGAACAAATAGCGTTTTAAAAAGTTAAAGAAGGAGTGTAGTTTCGCGCAAAAACAGCGACAAGACATAAATTCCTGTAAAAATGCTTGTTCATTCCCCCCGTATGAAGTTCACACTACGCGCTTGTCATTCAATGTTTGTACGTAAGAATGCTATATGTAATATCGTCCAATAATAAGGGTATAAACTGAGGGGCCTAGTTTCTCACGATAATAGTGGCGAGTTATACATTCCTGTGAAAATGCTCGTTCATTTCTCCCATACCAAGTTCACACTACACGCTTGATATTCAATCGGAGGTTCTGATACATAATTACGTTTGTACGTAAGAATGCTATCTGTAATATCGCCAAATAATTAAGATATTAACTGAGGGGCCTAGTTTCGCACAATAGTAGCGACAAGTTATAAGTTCCTGAGAAAATTCTAGTTCATTTCTCCCGTACCAAGTTTAAACTACGCGCTTGTAATTCAATCGGAGGTTCTCCGGAGGCACCGATTGAAAGCGTCCGGAGCCTCCGCTCCGTAAACAACCGCTCCGTTAACAGCGCTAGTTCTCACTGCACTGCGTGCGGGAGACCACATGAGTGAAGCAAGGTCAAATGAAGTCAGCACTGCCTGTAGCTTCCCTCCCCTCAGAAGTCTATCGAATCTATTTTTTGAACTTTTTAACGCCTGGATCAATTAACATAAGACCAACACCAAATTGTAGCCAATATTCTGAAAGTAAATCCCTGCAAATTTGAGATCAATCCGTCCAGTGGTTCCCAAGATATAATAAGTTAAAGTTTGGATAGTATTGTCACCCCTTCATCACCTGATTCCGAGCCCTGCTCTCAGCCAGGTATAAATAAGTCAATGAACTGGACGTATGGTCAGTGTGTGTTCTGCGATTATGACAGAAGGACAGTATGCACCGTCGCGATCCGCGATGACGTAGAAGTCACACTCAAACACTTTGAAATTGTGCGAAGACGTCGCAAGTAAAGTTTCTGCCGCGTCGCGACGAAGGAAATGTTCTAACATTTTCTCCGACTAAATCATCGTTATATAATATTTAGGAGTGTGTTAACCGAGTGAAGTATAATAGAAATTGTGAATTGAAGTGTCAAGTATTTCATTTGTCAGTAAACGATATTGTGGACTTTGTCATTTTCACGTAATTCTGAAGTTTATCGTTGACTGAGACAGTATTCTACGACATTGCTTGTGATAAACTAAACTTCTAATTTGTGACCATTTTAATGATTCTGAGACACATTTCTCCTACACTAGTACAATTGTGAACTGTGTGAGATACTTTTCCACCGAACATTCAACAAATAGCTAGGCTAAAAGTGACTACTTTTTCGTGCATTTACTCGAATTTTCGATCACTACTACGAGAAACTAACAGAATATTAAGAACTTTTTATTACAATATTAAGACGTACGGACTTGTGTTGTGCAAATTCAGTCATAAAATATTCTTAAACTGTGAACAGTATTATTCCATAGATTGTTTTAGAGACTGTTGTTAATGACATTTTTTCCAGCGTTTTACGGACTGTGACGGTTGAACCTCAGATATAATCAGTAACTTATGAACTGTGACAGTGTTAAATCCTAATTCCATAAAGTGTGTGTGTAAAAACTGTGTTTTCCGTGTTGAAAATGATTGTAAGTTCTCGCTTCATTAACCTGACTTACAAATCATACTGTAGTATAGACTGTGATATTCTAAGTCACATATTCAACACCGTAAAACCAATGTAAGAATACGAACTGTGCATTGAGACTTGTGTCGGTGTATAATATCAATCTCAGTGATAATTGAAAGCTCTATAGTGCCAATTGAACTTTCCGTGTTCTGACATTATCTCTAAAGGAACATCGGAAATCTTGGCAAAGTGTTGTGAGATTCTGCTGCATCGAACGTCGTTTCCAACGTGGGATTAACGTGGTTCCTTCGATCATGGTACCCATCGAGGGACGTCGGCGAGGGATATTAAGGTGGTATCTTCACTGAATGGACTTGTCACGCTGCTAGTGCTGAGTTCGAGCCTTGGCTGCACGCTGCAGAATATTCCAGACACCAAGCCGCTGGACAGCGCAACACCAACACTCATAAGCAGATTCCAGGTGGTCTTCTCATATTTCGAGTGAGTAATCCCACTGACTGATTAACAAAGCACTCAGTTAATCATAGTGCTCCAGCAACAGTAAAGTGCTTCGTGTGAATTTCAGCTTGCTATTTATAATAATTCAGGAAAGTTTCATGCCTTGCTTTTGAACTGTAAATTCCTCTTTTATATCATGTCTAACTTGAAGTAATTTCACGTAGATGAACTAGGGTTTGCAAGTGCACTATTTTATTTTCTCAACTTAGATGAACTGTAGGAGTATACAGCAAGTGATCAAATATTTTTATTTGAATTGTCAACTTATTCATGGAAGTGTGTGCTAATATTATGTTCAAAAATATTAGAAAAACTGTAGGTTTGCATCGCAAGTGATGGACTTAATGAAATTCAATGTGCAAAGTGTTATTTTGTTATTTAAATCCATTTCAAAGATCTTAGATGAACTGTAGGGTGTTTACGATTTCTAAAAGAGTGATATTTATTTTAGACATTTTTAATCAAGTGGATGTCTCTGAATACAACAGCATCGGTATTTTATTTTGCATTTTTGGAAATATTAACTGAAAATTTGAGTTTGACGATTCAAGTGCAGGATGATTTTCATGAATATTTTTAATAAATATTGTCAAAAAAGATTTTACCATCTATTATTCGCCTTGCGATACTATCCATCTCTGTACCTGCTCCTATAAGTAACCGAACACTACCTGAGATCTTTCCCATGCTCTGGCCCCATAATCATTTCCTGGTACAATATACAAGAAAGGCTTCTCGTGAATGCGGTTCCATGACGTCATCACAAGATGGCCACCCAGTTAAGGTATATTTTGGCGACTGAAACACAGTACCGCGCAGTGTAGCTTGTGGTATAGACGTCACACGGTGTCAAGAAAGGTGTGATTTGATTCATCTCAATGAACTCTATCAGAAACACATGAGATATTAAAATGCGATGCTGATGATTGTTTCCCCATTTTCTAGTTGCCATTATGTGTGATTTTTCCTTCAGTATCAAACATTTTTTATGCGACATCTTCATAGTAATGCTTGCCTTGATTATTTCACAGACTCATTTGAAATCTACACTCTTTCTAGAAAACAAGAATTTGAAAATAAATTTTACATTGTTGTCAGCAATTCCCCAACACGTAATAAACCAAAAAATGGACGTTATAGCCGATACATTTTTCCGAAAATGTGTTAAAATACGCCGTTTCATACGATATATCGTAATAAAGGATATCGTACTAAGCGATGCTATAGTCCGGTTCCACGCTGAAGGGGGCAACGCGTCCGCCTGTCACCCGACGGCCCCGGGTTCGATTCTCGGCCGGGTCAGGGGTTTTTAATTGCAATGATTATTATCCCTAGCCTGGGGACTGAGTGTTTGTGACGTCCTTAGTCTTCTTTCCCTCACACACAACATTTCACACTACCGCCATTCTAATTACACGCAAGTTCCAACAATATGGTGCCAGTAGAGGCGAAAGACCCATATGGGTCGCAGCCCCAAACAAATAGCATTTTAAGATATTTAAATAAAATCGATGTTATAAATGTACTGTTTATACAGGACTTAGACGAGACCGTGCGATTTCGCCGTTATATCCAATACATCTTTAAAAACGATGTCGCAATAAAGAGTTTCGACTGTATATTGCAATTTTGGTGCATACAATTTACAGTATTCTGCTATTCAATACCGATTACATCCATTCGAAAAAACTCCTTTGCTGAATAACTAGGATGTTAGAGCAACCAATGCTTCAATCTAATTTTCAATACATTATCAGGTAATCTGGGCTCAGGTGGTAGCGCGCCGGCCTCTCACCATTTGGATCCGTGGTTCAAATCCCGGTCACTCCATGTGAGATTTGCTCTGGACAAAGCGGAGGCGGGACAGGTTTTTCCCCGGCTACTCCGGTTTTCCCTGTCATCTTTCATTCCAGCAACACTCTCCAATATCATATCATTTCATTCCATTAATCATTCATTAATCATTGCCCCAGAGGAGTGCAACAGGCTTCGGCAGCCGGCACAATTCCCATCCTCGCCTCTAGAAGGGGGCCTCATTCATTCCATTCCTGACCCCGTCAAATGACTGGAATCAGGCTGTGGATTTTCATCAAGTAATCCAATCAAGATTTCCATAGATAAGTTATTGACTTGCATTTGTTTTCTTTAATCTGCAATAGGGTATATCCACCTAGTTTCTACACCTCGTGTTGTGATTGTGAAGTCATTTCGGTATTTACACTGACTGACAGAGCAAATGCAACACCAAGAAGGAGTGGTTCGGAAGGGATGAAAGTTGGGGAAAAAACAGAGACGGCACGGACGAATAATTGATGTTTATTTCAAACCGATATGCAGGTTACACAATGCGCACGGCATCGACTCAGTAGGATGTAGGACCACCGCGAGCGGCGATGCACGCAGAAACACGTCGAGGTACAGAGTCAATAAGAGTGCGGATGGTGTCCTGAGAGATGGTTCTCTATTCTCTGTCAACCATTTGCCACAGTTGGTCGTCCGTACGAGGCTGGGGCAGAGTTTGCAAACGGCGTCCAATGAGATCCCACACGTGTTCGATTGGTGAGAGATCCGGAGAGTACGCTGGCCACGGAAGCATCTGTACACCTCGTAGAGCCTGTTGGGAGATGCGAGCAGTGTGTGGGCGGGCGTTATCCTGCTGAAACAGAGCATTGGGCAGCCCCTGAAGGTACGGGAGTGCCACTGGCCGCAGCACATGCTGCACGTAGCGGTGGGCATTTAACGTGCCTTGAATACGCACTAGAGGTGACGTGGAATCATACGCAATAACGCCCCAAACCATGATGCCGCGTTGTCTAGCGGTAGGGCGCTCCACAGTTACTGCCGGATTTGACCTTTCTCCACGCCGACGCCACACTCGTCTGCGGTGACTATCACTGACAGAACAGAAGCGTGATTCATCGGAGAACACGACGTTCCGCCATTCCCTCATCCAAGTCGCTCTAGCCCGGCACCATGCCAGGCGTGCACGTCTATGCTGTGGAGTCAATGGTAGTCTTCTGAGCGGACGCCGGGAGTGCAGGCCTCCTTCAACCAATCGACAGGAAATTGTTCTGGTCGATATTGGAACAGCCAGGGTGTCTTGCACATGCTGAAGAATGGCGGTTGACGTGGCGTGCGGGGCTGCCACCGCTTGGCGGCGGATGCGCCGATCCTCGCGTGCTGACGTCACTCGGGCTGCGCCTGGACCCCTCGCACGTGCCACATGTCCCTGCGCCAACCATCTTCGCCACAGGCGCTGCACCGTGGACACATCCCTATGGGTATCGGCTGCGATTTGACGAAGCGACCAACCTGCCCTTCTCAGCCCGATCACCATACCCCTCGTAAAGTCGTCTGTCTGCTGGAAATGCCTCCGTTGACGGCGGCCTGGCATTCTTAGCTATACACGTGTCCTGTGGCACACGACAACACGTTCTACAATGACTGTCGGCTGAGAAATCACGGTACGAAGTGGGCCATTCGCCAACGCCGTGTCCCATTTATCGTTCGCTACGTGTGCAGCACAGCGGCACATTTCACATCATGAGCATACCTCAGTGACGTCAGTCTACCCTGCAATTGGCATAAAGTTCTGACCACTCCTTCTTGGTGTTGCATTTGCTCTGTCAGTCAGTGTATTATCTGTGACATGTTTTACTTTACATAATGCACTTACAACGTGCAGATTAACTACGGTAAAAATAGAATTATCAGTAAGTGCTTACTATGTGTACTTGGTGAGGACAGGAATGTGAGACGTAGAGCTTTCTTTTTTGATTACAGGAACCGCTCAGATTCTATTGCAGTTTCCCCACACTAAAATTCCATATTAAACAATGCTATGAAAAAATGTAACTTCTGCATTTAACAAGAACTTGCTTGGAAATTTTAACTAATGGTCCTTAACAAATACAGTAATTCTGACATTTTTTTGCAAAATAATATCAATCATACATCTCTTATTTCTCACCTTTATTCACCACTTTTCAATAAAGTTTTAATATTTGATAAAAATTATGCAAATGAATATATGATTTATAAAACAATGTAAAATGTTCGACTTGTTTATTAATTATAATCTCAATACATGACAGAAGTTTTACGTAAATAACGTAGTACAGCCTAACACGTATTTTAATTAAATGATACTGTTGTTATCCACTAGTACACAGCAGTGTTAAATTAGTCAAATTCACTGGTTTATTAATTATAATTAATTATAATGAATTAATTATAATCTCAATACATGACAGAAGTTTTACGTAAATAACGTAGTACAGCCTAACACGTATTTTAATTAAACGATACTGTTGTTATCCACTAGTACACAGCAGTGTTAAATTAGTCAAATTCACTGGTTTATTTTATTGTATCGTTCAATCATTGCTTTGGGATCAAATCAATATTCCAAAGTACCGTCTTTCAAACGTGGTTCATATGTAGAGTGATTCCTTTCTTTTTTATTTTTTATTTTATATGCGTCGCAGGACTCATACTGGTCTTACAGCGACGTTGGGGTAGAACTGGGTTAGGACTGAGAAGCAATCCACCGTTGCCTTAGGTAAGGGACCAAGTGCCAAGGTGCCAAGTGTGGAAATGGAAAACTACAGGAAACCATATTCAGTACTGCCGACAACTACTGCTAAAATATTTTCATTCCTCCCATGAAGGGGGAGGCGGGCCACTTAGACGGTGACGCCGTCTCTCAGGCTGGGAGATTTGTTTCGGTGAAGGAGATGCTCGGTGAAGGTGAGGAGGTTGGTGGCCGTGGCCTATACTAGTAACTATCCCGGCATTCGCCTTAGTGCAGGAGAATGGAAAACCACGGAAAACCACGGAAAACCATTCTCAGGACAGCCGACGGTTGGGGCCAGCCGTGAGGTCTAGCCCTGTCCCGTCTCCCGAATGCAGAGGCTTAGAGACACGGTAGAGCCGTGGCCACTCCTTCTTTGCTCGGCTGGCCGGTCAGAGTGCAGAGTTTTTGAACCACGGACCAGTCATGGCCACTTATAGGCCGAGACCCACTCTGCATCTACCGACCGACTGCCGACAGTGGGCTTCAAACCCACTATCTCCCGAATGAAAGCTAACAGCTAGTATTAGATTTTACTCAGCAGCAAGAGGTGACGGAGAAGAGATATGTCACGATATGGTATGTTCCATCCAGCGAATGTGAACGTAGTTAAATGCGTATTCGTACAGTTCCACCATTAGTATAATGGCTAATTGTAAACAGGAGAATGAGTTATGAGAAAAACCTACAACCTGTTTTCCAGTCATTGACCGGGTGAGGGATGTAATGAATTAATCAGATATATGCTATTAGTACGATGGGGTCGCCACTCCCAAAGTGATTTATTAATGACTGATAGACGCTATGAAATGAGAATGGAGAGTGTTGCTGGAATGAAAGATGACAGGGAAAACCGGAGTACCCGGAGAGAAACCTGTTCCGCCTCCGCTTTCTCCAGCACAAATCTCACATGGAGTGACCGGGATTTGAACCAGGGTATCCAGAGGTGAGAGGCCGACGCGCTGCCGTCTGAGCCACGGAGGCTCAGTAGTGAGTTATGAGAATTGTGCGATATCTGCTTGCGCACAATACGAATAAAAACAAAATCGCCATATGTTCAATTGTGTAATTATAACACCATGCAAACATTTAAATCATTTAACGTGTCCAGGTGTAGAAAGATAATCTGTAAACTGTGTATGCAGTGAGGTTGAAGAGAATGATCGCATGTTGAAACAAAATTTACCGCTGAAGTTGTTTAATCTAACGTCGACATGCTGATGGATGAAACCTGTTCAGTTCCTTTGAAAATATGGAATTAGTATAAATATCTCAGGTTAATAAGTCTTCAGGAAATAGAAGCGTATTGTTTTACAATTCTCTTAACATTATTTAAGAATGTGCAAAAAGAACGTCGATAACTTTAACGGATCTGGAAGTATTTGAGTTGAACGATTTTATTGACTCATCCTGTATACGAGATTTTTCACTTTGTTGCATATCGTACACTGAACGACTGTATTGTACAGGCAGTTCGAAATAAATGTGACAGCAAAGAACTGCTACAGGAAGAGTTTGCCACTTGTTCGTGTCTGGAGGTCAAAGCCGCCACTAGCCATTTTAAGTTGTAAACCTAGTTATTCGGGAGCACTACAATATTGATGTGACTTCGTCCTCGCCGCAATACAGTTTTCTAAACAAAAGGAACAGAAGATCAATAGCATGACCTCACATGGTATTGTTCGACGGAGCCATAAATTTCCCTAAATTAAGAATTTATTTCCTTCATAAAAGTGATGTGCGCGACATCGATTTTGCCAGGCCAACATAAAGTTTTAGATAGTTCACAAGAAGCAATTCCCCGCGGTGTGAACAGTTCCTGAAACTCTTCATGTTTTATAAATAATGAACAGCTAATATTTACCGCTAACACAATTACATTTATTAGTGTCGCTGTTTGTTTTACGTCGCACTGACACGGACAGGTTTTATGGCAACGATGTGACTGGGAAGGAAGCGGCCCTGGCCTTAATTTGCCTGGTGTGAAAATGCTGAACAAAAATGAAATAGCGTATGGCTTTTAGTGCCGGGAGTGTCCGAGGACAAGTTTGGTTCGGAGGATGCAGGTCTTTTGATATGACTCCCGTAGGCGACCTGCGCGTCATGATGAGGATGAAATGATGATGAAGACTGCACATACACCCAGCCCCCATGGCAGAAAAATTAACCAATTATGGTTAAAATTCCAGACCCTGCCGGGAATCGAACCCGGGGCCCCTGTGGCCAAAGGCCAGCACGCTAACCATTTATCCATGGAATGAAAATGGTAAACCACGGAAACAAACTTCATGGCTGCCGACAGTGGGTTCCGAACGCACTATCTCCCTAATGCAAGCTGACAACTGCGTGACGCGAACAGCGTAGCCAACTCGCTCGGATTTTGTATGTATCAGAACTTTCTCTCCCTCTCTCGCGATATATAGACTATATATATTTACAATCTGCTTTACGTCGCACCAACATAGATAGATCATATGGCAACGGCGGGATATGAAAAGGCTAGGAGTGGAAGGAAGCGACTGTGGCCTTAATTAAGGTACAGCCCCAGAATTTGCCTGCTGTGAAAATGGGAAACCACCTTCAGGGCTGCCGACAGCGGGGTTGAAACCGACCTAGAGTGTTGTTGGTGCACAGGTTCATCTTGTGCCCTAGAGAAGCACTACGGAAGTATTTTATTTATGCCCGTAACTTTTTTTCCCGCTAATTTTGATCATTCATGCTTATATTTTGTATATGAGACTCAAACATAACAATTAGTACAAATTTTACGTTATTGCGTATTCTGTTTGGTGAAAATAGCACGGGTCGAAAACGACCCAGTTGTGATCAAGATTTTATGATTAATTATTTTAAATGCAGGAATAATCTTGAACAAAATTAGTTACAAATAACACACGTTACTCAGAATTCACTTGTTCTGAATTAGTTTTAAAAATTGTTTCACATTCACTGTTTAAAATTTTTGAGGTTTCACAATACACAGGAATTACATATGATGGAACGCTGCAAAATACTTGTCATGCAGTGTAACAGAGCACTTCTTACAGGCTTTCACTGTTTTGTTGGAGTACTGGGCACATCTGCTACACGGCTGATCGGTGAGAATAATATGTTGAGCTGCATTGGTCCGGATAGGATCTTCAACTCTCCTTCTACACTGCAAATGTTGATGAGGTCCGGTACTCAGGCTGGGAAAGTTTTTTAAAAGGACTCATTCAAATAATTTAGCATAGGTCGGACTTTACCCATCTTGTCTCCCGCAGGAAGATTATTGTTGTCTGCTACATGAAGATATCGGAAAATTTCTTAAAAACTGTTCCGTCTCATTGCATTTGACACTAAGTCATTATGTACATCATTTTGTGTCTCCCAATACATTAGTCGTCTGGGCAGTACCGCGTAACCAATTAATAACAATATACCAATGAATGTATGTATATCCGCAAGAGACACTGCAAACGTTGGATTATTCTTAGAAACTGCATACATAACCGTGTGCTTCACTATATCAAGGATAAGTTCGTCATGTAAGTATAGTTTTAAAAAAATCAACTGGATGACTTTTTTCACTCACAGTAAGCGGTGGTACACAGCATGGTAAAAAGTTTTTATGGGGAGCAGTTATGGAATCCCCTAGTTTCCATATTTGTTCCTGCCTTTTTTGTATGCTGGTGCATTGGTCCCCTTTGGATCCTTGTGTACCTGTAAAGACAGTCTCTTTGTCTTCCGAAGGAGCTGCGAAGCATGGAGGAATATTTTCAACAGTTTCATTCGCACCACTGATAATTTCTGCAGAGGCTTCCAATTGCCCACGACTCAAACGATCTGGGTCGTTGCATTCATCTTCTCCGGAGTCACCATCTGTGTCGACTCCCTGATCATCTGGAGGCGAGATGTAGATATCAATATCACCTGGAATATATTCCTCTTCTAGCAGTGCTATTACTTCATGAGTTGATAGACCATTATAAACAGGAAAAGAAATGGATTGGAATTAGGTCAGTAAATACGGCATGTAACAGATGAGATATTCAGAATGACTGTGATTTTTTACTGTGAATTCCTAAATACAGCTGTGATCATAGAATTCATATTTCTAAAATATTTGCTCTAATCTTACATAAATGCTGCAATTGTGTAATAATGATATGGCATGATAAGAGTGCATGATATTCATAACTACCCAACTTCAACAAAAATGTTACTTTTACATCCTACCCACTGGGTCGTTTTCGACCCATCCATAATTCGGCCAGTTATAGCCATTAAACCATAAGATGTGCAATAGATTTTATATATGCTAAATAATCTCAGTAGTATACAAATGCAAAATATATTAGTCAATGATATAAGACTTAAACAAGTTCAGCTGTACTTACGTTTTTCTGAAGCTGGACATGCTAGCTGGAGAAGACTTTTCGACTCACCAACACACTTGCACATATAGCTCAAGAATGAAAATTGCCTACAGTGTACCAAGAGTGACATTGTGCGAAGTGCATTATACGGAGTGAAGCAGACCGGGTAACAAACGTCAACAATGGATAGACAGTTACTAATATAATTTTAAATTTACTGGGTCGTTTTTGACCCAGTGGGCATTAATGGGTTTTTAATACAGCTTCTGAATAGTTTGAAACTTGCCTTACAATCAAGGGCGTTTTTTTATTCTTTATTTCCAAATCCAGAAGACTTTGATAGCTAACATACGTTCATAGGTTAATCGTAGGTCATAGAGCAGCACTAAGAAAGTATATTTCTGGGCTGAGTGGCTCAGACGGTTGAGGCGCTGACCTTCTGACCCTAACTTGGCAGGTTCGATCCGGTGGTATTCGAAGGTGCTCAAATACGTCAGCCTCGTGTCGGTAGATTTAGTGGCGTGTAAAATGACTCCTGTAGGACTTAATTCCGGCACTTCGGTGTCTCTATAAACCGTAAAAGTAGTTAGTGGGACGTAAGAGCAAAAAAAATAACAATATTAGAAAGTATATTTGGCGCCCTTCATATCTAATGAGCAGCGCAAGCGTGCTCTACCTGTAGACCAGCACAGAGAGTGGGAGGAGTGGTGTGGGCGTGGTTGTCTCAGTCCACCTGCTACTGTATGTTTACGCCAGCCTGATCCCTGGCTGCATTTATCTTTATGTCAACTTTATTTCTGCTTATTTTCTACTTCAAATGATCTACATTAATTTCAGAGTTACTAGCTATAGTTCGCGTGTTTCGCTAAGGATGAGAAATAGCTAAACGTTATTGTGATGTTTAAGAGAAATTTAGACTTCGACCTACATCACATACCTATACACAGCTTCGTGTTTCTATCACATGAAATAGAGTCGAATAGTTCAGTCTATGAAGACGGCATCTTTCAGAATGGCAGATCTTTAAGGTAGCATTTACGGCGCAGGCATGTTGAAATAGAGCACAATGCACGAACGCTATTTCAACATGCTTGCGCTGAAACACATAAAATTCCTTTCCTGGAAATCTGTTACAGTTACAAAGAAAACGCAATAAAACTGGAAAGGGAGAGGAGGAAACCCGGTACTGGTACCTAGCCTACTCCTGTTGGATGGTACCAAGAGGGCTGCTAAAGGGTTTACGCCGCCGTCCGACCGAGGAATTACCATCACAGTGTCATATACTCTTGCTCCATGTAACCACTGTGGAGTGGTTTGTAATTTAATTCAGGCCTTTGGCACACAATATGGCAATTAGGAAATGTATACCGCCTCCCCTTCTACCCTGCCGGCCAATTCTTAACGTCTTACACCAGCGGGACTCGAACCGGTTAACCTCTATGTCAGACCGAATGGGCAGCACCTTAATGGCCATGACTATCCAAGCGGGCGAAGATGGGTGTTAAAAAAAAAACTGAAAAGGCAAAATGTCCAAGTGAGTATGCATGTGAAGGACGATGTTAAAAATGGTTTTGCTTTCTACATAATTAGTAGAAGGCCTTGTGGCCATCGTTTCAGGTTCAGTCCAACGCTATTCCGCTAATGTCACCTGTTTCAATGTTATAACACTGTTCAGCTTTTTATATAATGGCCACGATTGTGAAACATGAAGGCGAATTGCCTCTGGTGGCTTGCTCCAGGAAGATAGTGTAGACCAATGATTCTCAAATTGTGATAAACATACCCCTCGTACCCCTCCGAGTAAGCGAGATTCTTTCAAAGTAAAATGTAAATAAAAATGAAAAATAATACAAATAAATTGAAATACCTTACTTCAAAATATTTCCCGTTACAGCTTTGAACTCGATACCCATAATGCTGTTTACAAAGTATTTAATTTGCCGTCCTGGATTCGGTCATAGCCTGCAAGAGATACTTTAACTCATTTCAAGAAAACATCCGTGAGAGACTTTTGATTCCTGATACTGAACAAATTCCCTCATATTTTTGATCGTGCCATCTAGTTTATGATACCTTTTTCAACTAGAATCCAAGAGGGGTCCATGCCCATTACATCATAATTTTGTTAAAATGGAAAAATGTTTGTTGTTACTAAAAAACCAGTGCCTCTGACCATCAATGTTTTCCTGTAGGTACATCTCCTCAACATACTTTCATAAAAGAAGAGAACTATTTTCTGCTAATTATTGCTCAGAATGTATAAATGTGGGAGATCCTTCCTGAATCCGGTAACTACACCTACAACTCTGTATAATGTAAACCCAGTCTGAGTGGTTTTGATGGTTAATTTATGGGTATTTCATGATATTAGTGTAGCTGCTTAGTAATCATACTTAATCACACTGGTTTCAATACCTTTTATTGGTTACACAGTACCCAAATAACATGTTAATCACCCTTAGAAACAAACGTGTTTCTGCTGACTGCAGTGATTCTGCGAATGAGACCATGACTGGTCTCAAATTAGTTTTTATTATATCTAAGCCGATTCGTTGGCTGAATGGTCAGCGTACTGGCCTTCGGTTCAGAGGGTCCCGGGTTCCATTCCAGGCCGGGTCGGGGATTTGAACCTTCATTGGTTAATTCCAATGGCTCGGGAACTGGGTGTTTGTACTGTCCCCAACATCCCTGCAACTCACACACCACACATTACACTATCCTCCACCACAATAACGCGCAGTTACCCACACATGGCAGATGCCACCCACCCCCATCGGAGGATCTGCCTTACAAGGGCTGCATCCGGCTAGACATACCCACACCGGGCGAGTTGGCCGTGCGCGTAGAGGCGCGCGGCTGTGAGCTTGCATCCGGGAGATAGTAGGTTCGAATCCCACTATCGGCAGCCCTGAAGATGGTTTTCCGTGGTTTCCCATTTTCACACCAGGCAATTGCTGGGGCTGTACCTTAATTAAGGCCACGGCCGCTTCCTTCCAACTCCTAGGCCTTTCCTATCCCATCGTCGCCATAAGACCTATCTGTGTCGGTGCGACGTAAAGCCCCTAGCAAAAAAAAGACATACCCACACGAAAGTATTATTATTACTATTATTATTATTATTATTATTATTATTATTATTGATGCTGATGCTGATGATGATGATGCTTGTTGATTAAAGGGGCCTAACATCGAGGTCATCGGCCCCTAATTGTACGAAATTAAATAACAAAAGGTTCAAATTAATCCACTGACCAAAATAAAAAAAAATGTCATGAAGAATGAATGGATGGACATGAACCCTACAAAAAACAAACAAACAAAAACAGTGTATCAAACTCAAAAAAGATCGTAGATAATAGTATTACTGACCAAGGGACCACTCATAAAGCACAAGAATGCTTGATGTCTACAGGGGAGCAAAATCCACGACTAAGGCCCCACAGAATGGTACATGTCGCGAGTAAAGTAGAACCATGTCATGTTGGGGTACTAATCAAACGTAGCGAAGACTCACGGTGTTCCACACAAGATGATACTACTCTCAAGTATTGTACTTCGTATAGGGAACGCAGACCTATGGTGTTTCACACACAATGGCGCCACTCATAGCCAACGCAAACCGATGAGTTTGCTCACCTAGGGTTACTAGTCACGGGTGCTGGTCCCACGGGCCCCGTGGTGTTCCTCACATAGGGGGCACTAATCACAGGCAACGCAGACCCACGGTGCCGCTCATATAGTGGTACAACTCAGAGGCTACGCCCAGACCCGCGGTGTTGCTCACATGGGTACGACGCACGGGTACTGGAAACCCAGCCGGCCAGCCTCTTTACTGCTACTAATCACAAACCTATTTCGTACCGAATTTAGTGGTACTACTCGCAAGTACAGGCAACCCATGGTGTTCCCCGCATGATAGTACGAATCAACAGTAGTTTCATGGTTCTAATTCAATCATCCCTTGGTCGCCCCTATTAGTCGCCTCTCACGACAGGCAGGGGATACCGTGGGTGTATTATTCGTCTGCATCCCCCACCCACAGAGGGTAAAGAGAGAGAACAAAGAAGAAAGAAGGGATCCGTCACTTCGAAAAATGAAGTAACGGACGAAGAAAGGCAAGGCCACGACGGGCGTGAAAATGAAAGACTCCCTAGGCCTCAAATGCTCTAATACCGTCGGGGCCGGAAAAGAACAAGAGTTGACCAAGGGAGGTCGGATAGGATAGACGAAAGTGAGGACCCTGGCACAAGTAAGTGGAAGCAATGCCAAGATTCAGCAAAGGGCCCCGTGGTAGCTAATCCACACTCCCAAGTTGAGAGCCCCTTGGGCCCTTTTTAGTCGCCTCTTACGACAGGCAGGGGATACCGCGGATGTATTCTACATGTGCGTCCCCCACCCGCAAGGGGTAGTGTGTTTGGTCCGCGAGAGGTATTTTATTTCCCTCAAGTCCGCCAGCAAGCCGGTTAGGACCCTCCAATCCGCCACCTGGGACGCGCCACGTGGGAGTATCACCTCTCCCCCTGCTACGCCAGCGTAGTAGGTTCGTAGATTATTATTATTATTATTATTATTATTATTATTATTATTATTATTATTATTATTATTATTATTATTATTATTATTATTATTATTATTATTATTATTATTATTATTATATCTAAGCTGAATTTTGGTAGCCTTCACTGGGTAGGATTATGTGTACAAAGGTACATTGGGAAGATCTGGGTTAGAATTTGGCTTAACTAATCTAAAGTAATCAACTACGGCACTGACCTTTGCTCGCAAAACTGCAACATAATTTCCATGACTTGAACCGTAAATAAATAATTTATACTCTGAAATTTGGATTTTGTTTTTCTTTTGTTACTTAATTTTCGAAGTAATGAAGGAAGTGATATAATCCAGAAATTCCTGCACTAACATGACTCTAATATCAAATTTTTAACTAACCAGGTGTACCAATTCTGTGTAATGCTAAACATCCTTCTATTCTCTTTTCACTAGCTTAATCACTCCAGAATGTCTAAGACAGGATAAAATTAAACTTTAGCATGGTTAAATGTTGGATATGTGCAGTAACAAACGTAATCAACGTAATCGTGTATTCGAGTTATTTTCAATATTTTTACGTGAATCCTATTGTGAAAGCGGGTTCTATCCCATTTTGTACCTAAAATATAAAAATCGCCATTAGCTTAATTTGGAGATGGACCTCCGTATAAAGTTTCACATGGGCAACCATGCTTCAGAAAACCGTATCAAGCCATGCATGCACACCCATCTAATTAAATTTGGTAATTCATAATCTCTGAACTACAGAATTTGGATTAACACTATTCATTCATAGTTGTTAATTCATATTATGGCTAACTCCTGGTGTTTTTAAGCTTTCGTAAAAACATGGAATTCTATGTTATTTTATAATCATTGCCTAATAACTGATAAAACTCAAACTGTTAAAGATGTTGTGATATGCCATAAAAATCGTACATCCTTTCAAGAGCTTATTAATAGCAATGTGTACTGTATTTAAATTAACTTACTGCTTTAATCAATTAAAATCTGCTTTAAATATTTTCAGACCTATAGTAATGGCATCTTAAACTTTTAGTCATGAGTGACTCAGTACCATCTTTAAAAGTTTGAGATAGTCTCGTGCAGACTGCCGATGCTAGTCTAAGGACGCCTGTCTGGAATAACTACAGCGCACTTCTAGCTGCCCTGTAGCTACTGATGAAGCTCGTCCATGTTTGTTGAAGTCGTATCGTTCGGTGACCGTGAAGATAGTGTCAATTATCTGTCTCGTGTTTGAACTTCTTGGTTTCAGCTGGTATTTACCTTCGAATAGGAATTCCGAATTGGTTTGAGGCAGCCAGGAACCACACGGCTGGTCTCATTCACCTTCTTGAAATGGTCAGAGTTAACTCACACAGAGGAAGCATCCTCAGATGTATAGAAAGTGGGTGTCATAACTGTAGTTGGTACAGTCGCTGCATGTACACTCCGTTTTGACTGAATTAGCATACGTAGCAGACAGTTAATGGTTCTAACTTTCATGCTGACAGAATGACAGTGAGGGGATGGTTGCCGAATTGTATTTCACCTTCAATCAATTATCACTACCACCACCAACAACAACACCAAAAGAATGACAGTGTGCCACAAACGTAAGAGGACGATCAAGATGAATTGTAAAGTGGTTGTCGAGAGAGGGTATAATAATTATATTTTTTTATAATTTATAATTTATTATAATAATGTGGCTATTTCTTGCCTGGTGCAACACTTGTAATGAATACCCTCCGATGAGGGTGATAAGCATCTGTCCTGTATTGAAAATCGCATGTTATTTTGGTGGAAAATAGTACTTTATGTGGTTTTTGAGTTTTAGAGTTGTGAGGGACAGCAAAATCGTCCGGTCCCTAAGCCAAGGGATTTAATCATTTAAGAAATAAATTCGTGACCCAGCTGCTAATCGATCCCAGGGCCCTCTGAATCGAAGGGCACTATGCTGACCAATTCATCCGTGGATCTGGATGACGATAGGGGTGAATTCAAATGTCTTCCTTCCCATTGATGGGTTTGTACGGTTGTAAATATGGAACGATGCAACCTGTGTTTTACGAGGAGTTGGCTTAAGATAATTCTACTTGGAGTACTGATAAGACTACCGAAGCAATTCTACAGTTTAAATTTTGTCAATACATGATCTGAGCTATAGTCAAGAACGCCATGAAACAATTGTCCGATTTATGGAAGAACCGCTTTAGTAGTATAATTGGACAGTTCTGGCGCCACCGCCACCTCCGGCTCCCAGTGGCCGCTTCCACCTCAGCCAGTGGCCTCTCACCTCCACCTCAGCCAGTGGCCTCCCAGTGGCCACCTCCACCTCCACCTCAGCCAGTGGCCTCCCAGTGGCCTCCTCCACCTCAGCCAGAGGCCTCTTCCAGTGCTGCCAACTTAACCTAACTAGCGCGAGATAAACAAAGCCACGTGCTTTTTGACAGACACCAACGCACCGCTAACCTCAGTACTGCCATCTTGACGGGCCTAAACCTCAGTAGTGCCAACTTAACCTCACAAGCGCGAGGTAAACAAAGCCACGTGCTTTTTGACAGCCACGTGCTTTTTGACAGATTTGTAAACAAAGCCACGTGCTTTTTGACAGACAACAACGCATCGCAAACCTCAGTACTACCATCTTGACGGGCCTAAACCCCAGTAGTGCCAACTTAACCTAACTAGCATGAGGTAAACAAAGCCACGTGTTTTTTGACAGCCACGTGCTTTTTGACAGATTTGTAAACAAAGCCACGTGCTTTTTGACAGACAACAACGCATCGCTAACCTCAGTACTGCCATCTTGACGGGAATAAACCTCAGTAGTGCCAACTTAACCTAACTAGCTCGAGATAAACAAAGCCACGTGCTTTTTGACAGCCACGTGCTTTTTGACAGCTGCCATCCGCCATCTTTAAACTACAGAGCGCTGTGCTGCCCTCTTTCGTCACCTGTCATCGGCAGTGCTGCCATCTTGGCGGGCCTAAACCTTAGTGCTACCAACTTAACCTCACTAGCTCGAGATAAACAAATCCACGTGCTTTTTGACAGCCACGTGCTTTTTTGACAGCTGTCATCCGCCATCTTTAATCCATAGAGCACAGTGCTGCCCTCTTTAGCTACTTACCTTTGAAATGTGGTGGCGGATAATTTGAAAAACGCTTTTTGACAGCAGCCATCTTGCATCGCAAACCTCAGTGCTGCCCTCTTTAGCTAGATACCTGTGGTAGCAGACAATTCCACGTGACAGCAGCCATCTTTAATCAAGAGAGCACCGTGCTGCCCTCTATGTGGTGGCGGCAAATTGAAAAATTCCACGTGCTCTTGTTTGGAAACAAACTCACGTGCATTTTTGACAGCTACCATCCACCATCTTTAATCAACAGAGCACAGTGCTATACTCTTTAGCTAGATACCTTTGAAATGTGGTGGCGGCAATTTGAAAAATTCTATGTGCTCTTGTTGGGAAACAAAGCCACGTGCTTTTTTGACAGCTGTCATCCGCCATCTTTAATCAATAGAGCACCGTGCTGCTATCATGCGGGCAATTTCATCACCTATCACCCGCCATCTTTAATCTACAGAACACCGTGCTGCCCTCTTTATAGCTACTACCTTAAGCATGTAGTAGCGGGCAATTTGAAAAGTTCTGTTAGCTATCATCCGCCATCTTTAATCAAGAGAGCACCGTGCTGCCATCTTTAGCTAGATACCTTTGAAATGTGGTGGCGGCAAATTGGAAAATTCCACATGCTCTTGTTTGGAAACAAACTCACGTGCTTTTTGACAGCTACCATCCGCCATCTTTAATCAACAGAGCATAGTGCTGCCCTCTTTAGTTTGAAATGTGGTGGCGGCAAATTCTACATGCTCTTGTTTGGTAAACATAGCCACGTGCAGCTGTCATCCGCCATCTTTAATCCAGAGAGCACCGTGCTGCCCTCTTTATCGTAGTAGATGTAAATTCGTCACCTGTCATACGCAGTGCTGCGATCTTTAGCTAGATACCTTTCAAATGTGGTGGTGGATAATTTAAAAAGGAAAATTCTACAGCAGTCCTCTCTCGACGCTAATTGCATAAGATGGCGGCTATACATGACTCCTTAAGGGTGCTTACGCAAGATGGCTGCTATACACAGGTTCTTATGAGACGCCCTTGGGATGCTTGCGCAAGATGGTGGTTATACAAGGCTCCTTATGAGACACCCTAGTGATGCTTGCGCAAGATGGCGGTTGCTCTCATGAGGCGGCTTAAGGGTCCTTGCACAAGATGGCTAGAGACGCCCTAAGGATGCTTGCGCAAGATGGCGGACACAAGATGGCGGCTATACACGTCTCCTTATGAGACGCCTTAAGGGTGCTTGCGCAAGATGGCTGCTGCTCTTAGCTTAGAGGCTAACGTGTCGTGCTAGTTCGATTCATTAAATTTAGGGCTTAAATGCAAAATGTTAAATATCTCGAAAGCAGTGCACCGTAGAGCAAAACGGACAAAATTTTTCTGCCTAATACCTAGGTTCGCAGTATGAGGAACAAGAAAATCATAGTCTAATGATGGGATCAACGGTTCGGTTCCTACTTAGGCCCTTTGGCATTTGCTCTGTTTTAGCTTGTATTGAAGCGAGTCTTCGTAACATGATCAGGTTTAGCTATGGTAGAGAGTATAACGTGCCGTGCAGGTTCGATTCATTAAATTTGGAGGCTTAAATGCAAAATGTTAAATATCTCGAAAACGATGCATCGTAGAGCAAAACGGACAAAATTTTTCCGCCTAATACGTAGGTTCGTAGTATCAGGAACAAGAAAAAACATAGTCTAATGATGAGATCAACGGTTCGATTCCTACTTAAGCCCTTTGCCATTCGCAGCTATCTATTTCTACAAGATGGTGGCTGCTCTTATGAGAAACAAGATGCCTTGAGACGTCCTAGGGATGCTTACGCAAGATGGCAGACACAAAATGGTGACTATACATAGCTCCTTATGAGACGGCCTAGGGGTGCTCGCACAAGATGGCGGCTACTCTTATGAAGAAAGCTAGCTTAGAGGCTACTGCGCACGATAACAGCTGCTGTTATGCATGTGGTGGAGGGCAATTTGAAATTCTATGTGCTTAATCAACAGAGCACCCTGCTGCTCTCTTTAGCTGAAATGTGGTGGTGGATAATTTGAAAAATTCTTTTGACAGCTATCATCTTTAAACAAAGGCGACTATACATAGGCTGTTAAGGCCTTATCATTCTCCTCCTCCTCCTCCTCCTCCTCCTCCGCCTCTTATGTCAAGGCATAGCTTTATATCGAACAAGTTTAAACCTGCATCGCGAAGGCAAGCGTGTGCAGCGATAACATTATTGTGCATGTTTAGACTTTCGAAACATAAGAAGAGTAGAATCAAACGCTGTACTCGATACGACATGTGATCAGAACATTGATTGATGCGTTCAGAAAACAAAATAAGTGATCAAGACTAGAATCGAACAATGTACTCAATACATCATGTGTTTAGAATATGTCAGGGGATACGCTTGTTCTAAGAAGATCAGATTGAAACATAACAAGACTAGAATAGAACACTGTAATCGATGTTGTTAACTTCAACATGTGATCAGAACATTGATTGATGTGTTCAGAACACAAAATAAGTGATCATGACTAGAATCGAACACTGTACTCGATACAACATGTGATCAGAACATTGATCGATGTGTTCAGAACACGAAATAAGTGATCAAGACTAGAATCGAACAATGTACTCAATACAACATGTGTTTAGAACATGTTAGGGGGTACCCTCGTTCTAAGAAGATCAGAATGAAACATAACAAGACTAGAATCGAACACTGTAATCGATGTTGTTAACCTCAACATATGATCAGAACATTGTTTGATGTGTTCAGAGCAAAAGTACAATTTT
Organism: Anabrus simplex; assembly: GCF_040414725.1. Lineage (NCBI taxonomy): Eukaryota > Metazoa > Arthropoda > Insecta > Orthoptera > Tettigoniidae > Anabrus > Anabrus simplex. Next base: position 1,105,605,575 of record NC_090265.1, on the reverse strand, counting down.
GATGATTTGCGCAGCTAACTCGCTCGGTAAACGATATAGCCAAAGTATAACTTCAAATTATTTACCTTCCATCATTCGTCTTGTGTGTAAAAATCAGTCGAACAAGTTATCGCATAAACATGGCTGAAAAAAAATCGTGATAGGGTATGGAACCCAGGGGTTACATCTTATCAGAAGGGCAAAAAGGATGAAAGGACTCTTCCTCCTCCTTGCCGCACATTCCTTGGCTAAAGAGCTAATGGGCTAAAGGGCTAATGGGCTAAAGGGCTAAAGGGCTAATGGGCTAAAGGGCTAAAGGTGCAACAACCTCATCGATCGCTATCAGCAAGAACGCTTGTACTTTGTAGAAAATTAATCTTTATTGGTAAATGGTTTTATGTTCAGAACAAGGAATGGAACCTAGGGGTAACGTCTTACCTAATAAAATCCCCGAGGTGCGATGAGTTACGTTTTTCGAACTAGTGTTTGGAACACTGAACTTTTCAAGATGATAGCAGAGAGTTTAGCAATGTTCTGTTGTTGGATTTTAAATTCCGCGCTACAACATGCATAAGGTGGCAGCCTTGAGGTTTACTCCCGTAAAGATGGCAAGAATGAGGTTAGCAATGTTCCGTTGTTGGATTTTTAAAATTCCCCGCTATAACATGCAAAAGGTGGCAGCCTTGAGGTTTACCGCCGTAAAGATGGCAGCAGTGAGGTTAGCGACGCTCCATTGTCCTTCAAAGTGAGGTTAGGGTTCGTCAAGAAGACAGCTGTCAAAAAAGCACGTGGCTATGTTTACCAAACAAGAGCACGTGGTCGTGACGTCACGGTCACGTAATCAATCCTTAGCTCGACGTCGCTAAGAGCAGCATTAGGATTAGCTATGCTTAAAAGTCTTGGGAACAGAGCAGCAGTATGAATTGCTATGTTTCAAAGCGTGTACACATCACCTATCGATTTTACATACATCGACCATCGAACTAAACTTCATCCGCTAGATCGTGCTGCTATCTTAGCATGACTTTAAAGTACAATGAATAGCCATGTTTCAAAGCGTGTACACATTACCTATCGATTTTGCACGCATCGACTCTCGTACTAAACGTCTTCCGCTAGATTGTGCTGCTATCTTAGCATGACTAAGATGCATGAACTGAAAGTACGAAGAATAACCATGTTTTAAAGCTTGTACACATTACCTATCGACTTTGCATGTATCGACTCTCGTACTAAACTTCTGCAGGTAGATTGTGCTGCTATCTTAGCATAACTTATACGCATGAACTTAAAGTACAGAGAATAGATATGTCTCAAAGCGTGTACACATTACTTATTGATTTTGCATGCAACAAATATCGTACTAAACTTCTTCCTCTAGATTGTACTGCTATCTTAGCATAACTTATACACATGAACTTAAAAGTAGAAAGAATAGCCATGTTTCAAAGCGTGTACACATTACTTATTGATTTTGCATGCATCAAATATCGTACTAAACTCCTTCCGCTAGATTGTGCTGCTATCTTAACACAACCTATACGCATGACCTTAAAGTAAAAAGGTGTGTACACATCACCTATCGATTTTGCATGCATCGAATCTCGTACTGAACTTCGTCCGCTAGATTGTGCTGGTATCTTAGCATAACTTATACACATGAACTTAAAAGTACAAAGAATAGCCATGTTTCAAAGCGTGTACACATCAACTATCGAATTTGCATGTATTGACTCTCGTACTAAACTCCTTCCGCTAGATCGTGCTGCTATCTTAGCATAACCAATACGCATGACCTTAAAGTAAAAAAGAATAGCCATGTTTCAAAGTGTGTACACATTACCTATCGACTTTGCATGCAACAAATATTGTACTAAACTTCTTCCGCTAGGTTGTGCTGCTATCTTAGCATAACCTGTACGCATGTACTTAAAGTACAAAGAATAGCCATGTTTCAAAGCGTGTACACATTACTTATTGATTTTGCATGCATCAAATCTCGTACTAAATTTATTCCGCTAGATTGTGCTGCTATCTTAGCATAACCTATACCAATGAACTTAAAGTACAATGATTAGTCATGTTTCAAAGCGTGTACACATCAACTATCGAATTTGCATGTATCGACTCTCGTACTAAACTTCTGCAGGTAGATTGTGCTGCTATCTTAGCATAACTAAGACGCATGAACTTAAAGTACAAAGAATAGCCATGTCTCAAAGCATGTACACATTACCTATCGATTTTACAAGCATCGACTCTCGTACTAAACTTCTTCCGCTAGATTGTGCTGGTATCTTAGCATAACCTATACGCATGGCCTTAAGGTACAAAGAATAGCCATGTTTCAAAGCGTGCACACATTACCTATCGATTTTGCATGCATTGACTCTCGTACTAAACTTCTTCCGCTAGATTGTGCTGACATCTTAGCATAACTTATACACATGAACTTAAAAGTACAAAGAATAGCCATGTTTCAAAGCATGTACACATTACCTATGGATTTTGCATGCATTAACTCTCGTACTAATCTCCTCCCGCTAGATTGTGCTGCTATCCTAGCATAACCTATACGCATGACCTTAAAGTAAAAAGAATAGCCATGTTTCAAAGTGTGTACACATCACCTATCGATTTGCATGCAACAAATATCGTACTAAACTTCTTCCGCTAGATTGTGCTGCTATCTTAGCATAACTAAGATGCATGAACTGAATGTACGAAGAATAACCATGTTTTAAAGCGTGTACTCATTACTTATCGATTTTACATACATCGACTCTCGTACTAAACTTCTTGCGCTAGATTGTGCCGCTATCTTAGCATAACCTGTACGCATGAACTTAAAGTACAAAGAATAGCCTTGTTTCGAAGCGTTTACACATTACCTAATGATTTTGCACGAAACGACTATCATACTAAACATTTCCCACTAGATTGTGCTAAAATCATGTAAGTGTGCTGCTATCTTAGCATAACCTATCGATTTTACATGTATCTACTATCGTACTAGACTTCTTCCGCTAGAGCATGTAGCAATCGCTTCTGAGTATCCCTAACCCATGTGCATGAACTTAAAGCATAAAGATGAGCTATGTTCTAAAGCGTGTACACATCACCTATCGATAATGTATGTATCGAATATCGTACTAAACTTCTCCTGCTAGAGCGTACGAGTATCGCTTGTGCGTGCACGAACGTAAAGCATAAAGAATAGCAATGTATAAAAATCTTGTAAACAAAGCAGCAGCCTTACGTATAGTTAAGATTAAATGCGTGCACACATCATGTATCCATGACGCACACAGTACTAAATTTATTCCATTAGAATGTACAAAGTTCGCATGTGTTTGTGCTGCTATCTTAGCATAGCCTATGTGAATGAACTTAAAGCTTAAAGAATAGTGATGTATAAAAATCTTGTGAACATAGCAGAGTGTTAACTACGTAGGTGTAGACATTGAACTTTACATGCTGAGGCAGCATACTACGTGACCGTGACGTCACGACCACGTGCTCTTGTTTGGTAAACATAGCCACGTGCTTTTTTGACAGCTGTCTTCTTGACGAACCCTAACCTCACTTTGAAGGACAATGGAGCGTCGCTAACCTCACTGCTGCCATCTTTACGGCGGTAAACCTCAAGGCTGCCACCTTTTGCATGTTATAGCGGGGAATTTTAAAAATCCAACAACGGAACATTGCTAACCTCACTCTTGCCATCTTTACGGGAGTAAACCTCAAGGCTGCCACCTTATGCATGTTGTAGCGCGGAATTTAAAATCCAACAACAGAACATTGCTAAACTCTCTGCTATCATCTTGAAAAGTTCAGTGTTCCAAACACTAGTTCGAAAAACGTAACTCATCGCACCTCGGGGATTTTATTAGGTAAGACGTAACCCCTAGGTTCCATTCCTTGTTCTGAACATAAAACCATTTACCAATAAAGATTAATTTTCTACAAAGTACAAGCGTTCTTGCTGATAGCGATCGATGAGGTTGTTGCACCTTTAGCCCTTTAGCCCATTAGCCCTTTAGCCCTTTAGCCATTAGCCCTTTAGCCCATTAGCCCTTTAGCCAAGGAATGTGCGGCAAGGAGGAGGAAGAGTCCTTTCATCCTTTTTGCCCTTCTGATAAGATGTAACCCCTGGGTTCCATACCCTATCACGATTTTTTTTCAGCCATGTTTATGCGATAACTTGTTCGACTGATTTTTACACACAAGACGAATGATGGAAGGTAAATAATTTGAAGTTATACTTTGGCTATATCGTTTACCGAGCGAGTTAGCTGCGCAAATCATCAAAATTGTACTTTTGCTCTGAACACATCAAACAATGTTCTGATCATATGTTGAGGTTAACAACATCGATTACAGTGTTCGATTCTAGTCTTGTTATGTTTCATTCTGATCTTCTTAGAACGAGGGTACCCCCTAACATGTTCTAAACACATGTTGTATTGAGTACAGTGTTCGATTCTAGTCTTGATCACTTATTTCGTGTTCTGAACACATCGATCAATGTTCTGATCACATGTTGTATCGAGTACAGTGTTCGATTCTAGTCATGATCACTTATTTTGTGTTCTGAACACATCAATCAATGTTCTGATCACATGTTGAAGTTAACAACATCGATTACAGTGTTCTATTCTAGTCTTGTTATGTTTCAATCTGATCTTCTTAGAACAAGCGTATCCCCTGACATATTCTAAACACATGATGTATTGAGTACATTGTTCGATTCTAGTCTTGATCACTTATTTTGTTTTCTGAACGCATCAATCAATGTTCTGATCACATGTCGTATCGAGTACAGCGTTTGATTCTACTCTTCTTATGTTTCGAAAGTCTAAACATGCACAATAATGTTATCGCTGCACACGCTTGCCTTCGCGATGCAGGTTTAAACTTGTTCGATATAAAGCTATGCCTTGACATAAGAGGCGGAGGAGGAGGAGGAGGAGGAGGAGGAGGAGGAGGAGGAGGAGGAGGAGAATGATAAGGCCTTAACAGCCTATGTATAGTCGCCTTTGTTTAAAGATGATAGCTGTCAAAAGAATTTTTCAAATTATCCACCACCACATTTCAGCTAAAGAGAGCAGCAGGGTGCTCTGTTGATTAAGCACATAGAATTTCAAATTGCCCTCCACCACATGCATAACAGCAGCTGTTATCGTGCGCAGTAGCCTCTAAGCTAGCTTTCTTCATAAGAGTAGCCGCCATCTTGTGCGAGCACCCCTAGGCCGTCTCATAAGGAGCTATGTATAGTCACCATTTTGTGTCTGCCATCTTGCGTAAGCATCCCTAGGACGTCTCAAGGCATCTTGTTTCTCATAAGAGCAGCCACCATCTTGTAGAAATAGATAGCTGCGAATGGCAAAGGGCTTAAGTAGGAATCGAACCGTTGATCTCATCATTAGACTATGTTTTTTCTTGTTCCTGATACTACGAACCTACGTATTAGGCGGAAAAATTTTGTCCGTTTTGCTCTACGATGCATCGTTTTCGAGATATTTAACATTTTGCATTTAAGCCTCCAAATTTAATGAATCGAACCTGCACGGCACGTTATACTCTCTACCATAGCTAAACCTGATCATGTTACGAAGACTCGCTTCAATACAAGCTAAAACAGAGCAAATGCCAAAGGGCCTAAGTAGGAACCGAACCGTTGATCCCATCATTAGACTATGATTTTCTTGTTCCTCATACTGCGAACCTAGGTATTAGGCAGAAAAATTTTGTCCGTTTTGCTCTACGGTGCACTGCTTCCGAGATATTTAACATTTTGCATTTAAGCCCTAAATTTAATGAATCGAACTAGCACGACACGTTAGCCTCTAAGCTAAGAGCAGCAGCCATCTTGCGCAAGCACCCTTAAGGCGTCTCATAAGGAGACGTGTATAGCCGCCATCTTGTGTCCGCCATCTTGCGCAAGCATCCTTAGGGCGTCTCTAGCCATCTTGTGCAAGGACCCTTAAGCCGCCTCATAAGAGCAACCGCCATCTTGCGCAAGCATCACTAGGGTGTCTCATAAGGAGCCTTGTATAACCACCATCTTGCGCAAGCATCCCAAGGGCGTCTCATAAGAACCTGTGTATAGCAGCCATCTTGCGTAAGCACCCTTAAGGAGTCATGTATAGCCGCCATCTTATGCAATTAGCGTCGAGAGAGGACTGCTGTAGAATTTTTCTTTTTAAATTATCCACCACCACATTTGAAAGGTATCTAGCTAAAGATAGCAGCACTGCGTATGACAGGTGACGAATTTACATCTACTGCGATAAAGAGGGCAGCACGGTGCTCTCTGGATTAAAGATGGCGGATGATAGCTGCACGTGGCTATGTTTACCAAACAAGAGCATGTAGAATTTGCCGCCACCACATTTCAAACTAAAGAGGGCAGCACTATGCTCTGTTGATTAAAGATGGCGGATGGTAGCTGTCAAAAAGCACGTGAGTTTGTTTCCAAACAAGAGCATGTGGAATTTTCCAATTTGCCTCCACCACATTTCAAAGGTATCTAGCTAAAGATGGCAGCACGGTGCTCTCTTGATTAAAGATGGCGGATGATAGCTAACAGAACTTTTCAAATTGCCCGCTACTACATGCTTAAGGTAGTAGCTATAAAGAGGGCAGCACGGTGTTCTGTAGATTAAAGATGGCGGGTGATAGGTGATGAAATTGCCCGCATGATAGCAGCACGGTGCTCTATTGATTAAAGATGGCGGATGACAGCTGCCAAAAAAGCACGTGGCTTTGTTTCCCAACAAGAGCACATAGAATTTTTCAAATTGCCGCCACCACATTTCAAAGGTATCTAGCTAAAGAGTACAGCACTGTGCTCTGTTGATTAAAGATGGTGGATGGTAGCTGTCAAAAATGCACGTGAGTTTGTTTCCAAACAAGAGCACGTGGAATTTTTCAATTTGCCGCCACCACATAGAGGGCAGCACGGTGCTCTCTTGATTAAAGATGGCTGCTGTCACGTGGAATTGTCTGCTACCACAGGTATCTAGCTAAAGAGGGCAGCACTGAGGTTTGCGATGCAAGATGGCTGCTGTCAAAAAGCATTTTTCAAATTATCCGCCACCACATTTCAAAGGTAAGTAGCTAAAGAGGGCAGCACTGTGCTCTATGGATTAAATATGGCGGATGACAGCTGTCAAAAAAGCACGTGGCTGTCAAAAAGCACGTGGATTTGTTTATCTCGAGCTAGTGAGGTTAAGTTGGTAGCACTAAGGTTTAGGCCCGCCAAGATGGCAGCACTGCCGATGACAGGTGACGAAAGAGGGCAGCACAGCGCTCTGTAGTTTAAAGATGGCGGATGGCAGCTGTCAAAAAGCACGTGGCTGTCAAAAAGCACGTGGCTTTGTTTATCTCGAGCTAGTTAGGTTAAGTTGGCACTACTGAGGTTTATTCCCGTCAAGATGGCAGTACTGAGGTTAGCGATGCGTTGTTGTCTGTCAAAAAGCACGTGGCTTTGTTTACAAATCTGTCAAAAAGCACGTGGCTGTCAAAAAACACGTGGCTTTGTTTACCTCATGCTAGTTAGGTTAAGTTGGCACTACTGGGGTTTAGGCCCGTCAAGATGGTAGTACTGAGGTTTGCGATGCGTTGTTGTCTGTCAAAAAGCACGTGGCTTTGTTTACAAATCTGTCAAAAAGCACGTGGCTGTCAAAAAGCACGTGGCTTTGTTTACCTCGCGCTTGTGAGGTTAAGTTGGCACTACTGAGGTTTAGGCCCGTCAAGATGGCAGTACTGAGGTTAGCGGTGCGTTGGTGTCTGTCAAAAAGCACGTGGCTTTGTTTATCTCGCGCTAGTTAGGTTAAGTTGGCAGCACTGGAAGAGGCCTCTGGCTGAGGTGGAGGAGGCCACTGGGAGGCCACTGGCTGAGGTGGAGGTGGAGGTGGCCACTGGGAGGCCACTGGCTGAGGTGGAGGTGAGAGGCCACTGGCTGAGGTGGAAGCGGCCACTGGGACCGGAGGTGGCGGTGGCGCCAGAACTGTCCAATTATACTACTCGCTTTATTTCCATGTACATAAGAGCTAATTTATAGATTAATATTCTCTGTAGTCATTTGCGGCACAAAAATCTGGACTATGCCACAAATTTGAAGAACTTTCCAAAGCAGGGTTGTAGAAAAATAGTCCACATATTGGACAGCATTCACTACTAAGAACTACATTCTACAGGAGCTTAACGTCAAGACTATACTGTCGATATTATGAAAACAGCAGATTCTCCCGTTCTTTGACCATATCGACCGCTTTCAGAAGCATTGCGTCTGGCACGAAGCCAGGAATGATGGTGAGCTATCTCCATGGAGATCAAGATCCTTGACATTGAAAGAAGAAGTGAATAATCTACACACCCTGTCACACCCTGTCGGATATTTCTTCTGATTTGTCAATTTAAAATCGTGGAATCAGACAACAATAAATCTGTGTTCAATAGGGATATTCTAAATATGAAATATTCAATCTACCTCGTAAGGCTCTATATTAATGAGCTGTCAGAAGATTCTTACAGTATTATAAAGTGTACGTTTGAACAAACTTTACACAATTGAACTGTTTAAGAACATGTCGTTGCGCCTGCAAAAATATCTTAGAATTTTGGTTACTAAAATTCTTTCATCTAAGATTCAATATTGTACGAATATCGTCAAGGAATTCTCGCTCTTCATAACATATGTGCTTCGGGTCAGTATTTCTCATACAATAATATCATATAGCGGTTTTCGCAGACGCGACCACAATATACAAGATGGCATATAAGTACGTATTTCATTAAAATACAACTGTGATCAATGGAAACCCTCTGCTCTTAATGTACTTCTAATAGGAATGAGGGATTATTCTGATGGAAAAGTTGTAAACATACCACAAAGATGCATAAAAATGTAAACTGTATTGTAAGGATGTGGGGGACAGCAAAATCATCCAGTCCCCAAGCTAAGGAATTTAATCATTTAAGATTTAAATTCGTGACCCCAGGACTATCTAAACCGAAGGCCACTATGCTGACCATTTATCTGTTGTTTAATAAACATTTCGGTTGATGCACGTAGATTATTATCCTTCTTAAGACGGTTGATGCCAATGGCTGATTGTAATTCAAAGGCGATCAGTTAGGTTGTGCACCTTAGCCACTTGCAGAAATTACACCCAGACATTACAATATAAGTAACCAGGCGTAGTAAATAGAAACGTTATATTTTTCACCATTGCATGCATTTTATCACCCAATGTTACTTAATTCTGATGCAGGTATTAAACTACGGCCCCTGTATTTACCGGACATTAAACCGTTCGTCCTCCCTTTCTCGTTGTCTCTTCTGAATTGTGTGAAAGTGAAACGTTTTGATTATTTCAACTCTGTTGTAACTTTTTCCTGCCAAACAGCCCAGTTCCATGCATATATCTCTAAAAGTCAAATAAAGCAAAGAAAAATTCTAAGTCTTTTTAAGAAATCGGTAGATTTAACTATCAAGAAAAATAGAGGTGATGGCACCGAGAATTCATGTTCTACAGAGACTTTTATTCGTTAATAAACTTGAATCATAAAACATGACGTCTACGTTTCAGTCAAATCTTTAAATATTAGCACTATTGTTACATCTCATAGTAGTATAATAAGCGGGTTCGGCGGCCACCTCCACCTCAGGCTCCCAGAGGCCACCTCCACCTCCACCTCAGCCAGAGGCCTCCCAGTGGCCACCTCCACCTCCACCTCAGCCAGAGGCCTCCCAGATGCCTCCTCCACCTCCACCTCAGCCAGAGGCCTCCCAGAGGTCTACTCCACCTCCCGCGGGAAATTTGAATTTGTAAACAAAGCCACGTGCTTTTTGACAGCTGTCATCGACAACAACGCATCGCTAACCTCAGTACTGCCATCTTGACGGGCCTAAACCTCAGTAGTGCCAACTTAACCTAACTAGCGCGAGGTAAACAAAGCCACGTGCTTTTTGACAGCCACGTGCTTTTTGACAGATTTGTAAACAAAGCCACGTGCTTTTTGACAGCTCTCATCAACAACAACGCATCGCAAACCTCAGTACTACCATCTTGACGGGCCTAAACCTTAGTGGTACCAACTTAACCTAACTAGCATGAGGTAAACAAAGCCACGTGTTTTTTTGACAGCCACGTGCTTTTCGACAGATTTGTAAACAAAGCCACGTGCTTTTTGACAGACAACAACGCATCGCTAACCCCAGTACTGCCATCTTGACGGGCCTAAACCTCAGTAGTACCAACTTAACCTAACTAGCGCGAGATAAACAAAGCCACGTGCTTTTTGACAGCCACGTGCTTTTTTGACAGCTGTCATCCGCCATCTTTGAGCACCGTGCTGCCCTCTTTCGTCACCTGTCATCGGCAGTGCTGCCATCTTGACGGGCCTAAACCTTAGTGCTACCAACTTAACCTCACTAGCTCGAGATAAACAAATCCACGTGCTTTTTGACAGCTACGTGCTTTTTTGATAGCTGTCATCCGCCATCTTTAATCTATAGAGCACAGTGCTGCCCTCTTTAGCTACTTACCTTTGAAATGTGGTGGCGGATAATTTGAAAAATGCTTTTCGACAAGCAGCCATCTTTAATCCAGAGAGAACAGTGCTGCCCTCTATGTGGTGGCGGCAAATTGAAAAATTCTACGTGCTCTTGTTTGAAAACAAACTCACGTGCTTTTTTGACAGCTGTCATCTGCCATCTTTGAGCACAGTGCTGCCCTCTTTAGTTTGAAATGTGGTGGTGGTAAATTCCACGTGCTCTTGTTTGGAAACAAAGCCACGTGCAGCTGTCATCCGCCATCTTTAATCAACAGAGCACTGTGCTACTATCATGCGGGCAATTTCATCACCTGTCATCCGCCATCTTTAATCCACAGAACACCGTGCTGCCCTCTTTATGGCTACTACCTTAAGCACGTAGTAGCGGACAATTTGAAAAGTTCTGTTAGCTATCATCCGCCATCTTTAATCAAGAGAGCACCGTGCTGCCATCTTTAGCTAGATACCTTTGAAATGTGGTGGCGGCAAATTGAAAAATTCCACGTGCTCTTGTTTGGAAACAAACTCACGTGCTTTTTCGACAGCTACCATCCGCCATCTTTAATCAACAGAGCATAGTGCTGCCCTCTTTAGTTTGAAATGTGATGGCGGCAAATTCCACGTGCTCTTGTTTGGTAAACATAGCCATGTGCTTTTTTGACAGCTGTCATCCGCCATCTTTAATACAGAGAGCACCGTGCTGCCCTCTTTATCGTAGTAGATGTAAATTCGTCACCTGTCATCCGCGGTGCTGCCATCTTTAGCTAGATACCTTTGAAAAGTGGTGGCGGATAATTTAAAAAGAAAAATTCTACAGCAGCCCTCTCTCGACGCTAATTGCATAAGATGGTGGCTATACATGACTCCTTAAGGGCGCTTACGCAAGATGGCTGTTATACACAGGTTCTTATGAGACGCCCTTGGGATGCTTGCGCAAGATGGCAGTTATACATGGCTCCTTATGAGATACCCTAGGGATGCTTGCGCAAGACAGCGGCTGATCTTATGGGATGGCTTAAGGGTCCTTGCACAAGATGGCTTGAGACGCCCTAAGGATGCTTGCGCAAGATGGCGGACACAAGATGGCAGCTATACATAACTCCTTATGAGACGCTTTAAGGGTGCTTGCGCAAGATAGTTGCTACTCTTAGCTTAGAGGCTAACGTGTCGTGATAGTTCGATTCATTAAATTTAGGGCTTAAATGCAAAATGTTAAATATATCGAAAACGGTGCACCGTAGAGCAAAACGGACAAAATTTTTCTGCCTAATACCCAGGTTCGCAGTATGAGGAACAAGAAAATCATAGTCTAATGATGAGATCAACGGTTCGGTTCCTACTTAGGCCCTTTGGCATTTGCTCTGTTTTAGCTTGTATTGAAGCGAGTCTTCGTAACATGATCAGGTCTAGCTATGGTAGAGAGTATAACGTACCGTGCAGGTTCGATTCATTAAATTTGGAGGCTTAAATGCAAAATGTTAAATATCTCGAAAACGATGCATCGTAGAGCAAAACGGACAAAATTTTTCCGCCTAATACGTAGGTTCGTAGTATCAGGAACAAGAAAAAACATAGTCTAATGATGAGATCAACGGTTCGATTCCTACTTAAGCCCTTTGCCATTCGCAGCTATCTATTTCTACAAGATGGTGGCTGCTCTTATGAGAAACAAGATGCCTTGAGACGTCCTAGGGATGCTTACGCAAGATGGCAGACACAAAATGGTGACTATACATAGCTCCTTATGAGACGGCCTAGGGGTGCTCGCACAAGATGGCGGCTACTCTTATGAAGAAAGCTAGCTTAGAGGCTACTGCGCAAGATAACAGCTGCTGTTATGCATGTGGTGGAGGGCAATTTGAAATTCTATGTGCTTAATCAACAGAGCACCCTGCTGCCCTCTTTAGCTGAAATGTGGTGGTGGATAATTTGAAAAATTCTTTTGACAGCTATCATCTTTAAAAACAATGGCGACTATACATAGGCTGTTAAGGTCTTATCATTCTCCTCCTCCTCCTCCTCCTCCTCCTCCTCCCCCTCCTCCTTCTCTACCTCCTCCTCCGCCTCTTATGTCAAGGCATAGCTTTATATCGAACAAGTTTAAACCTGCATCGCGAAGGCAAGCGTGTGCAGCGATAACATTATTATGCATGTTTAGACTTTCGAAACATAAGAAGAGTAGAATCAAACGCTGTACTCGATACGACATGTGATCAGAACATTGATTGATGCGTTCAGAAAAACAAAATAAGTGATCAAGACTAGAATCGAACAATGTACTCAATACATCATGTGTTTAGAATATGTCAGGGGATACGCTTGTTCTAAGAAGATCAGATTGAAACATAACAAGACTAGAATAGAACACTGTAATCGATGTTGTTAACTTCAACATGTGATCAGAACATTGATTGATGTGTTCAGAACACAAAATAAGTGATCATGACTAGAATCGAACACTGTACTCGATACAACATGTGATCAGAACATTGATCGATGTGTTCAGAACACGAAATAAGTGATCAAGACTAGAATCGAACACTGTACTCAATACAACATGTGTTTAGAACATGTTAGGGGGTACCCTTGTTCTAAGAAGATCAGAATGAAACATAACAAGACTAGAATCGAACACTGTAATCGATGTTGTTAACCTCAACATATGATCAGAACATTGTTTGATGTGTTCAGAGCAAAAGTACAATTTTGATGATTTGCTTAGTGTAAAATCAAAAACTATGGAAACACACTGTGCACATATCGCGTAGCTAACTCGCTCAGTAAGCAATATTGCAAAACTACAAATTCAATGATTTGCATAGTGTAAAAATCAAAAACACACTGTACCCATACTGCGCAGCTAACTCGCTCGGTAAACGATATAGCCAAAGTATAACTTCAAATTATTTACCTTCCATCATTCGTCTTGTGTGTAAAAATCAGTCGAACAAGTTATCGCATAAACATGGCTGAAAAAAAAATCGTGATAGGGTGTGGAACCCAGGGGTTACATCTTATCAGAAGGGCAAAAAGGATGAAAGGACTCTTCCTCCTCCTTACCGCACATTCCTTGAAGGGCTAATTGGCTGAAGGGCTAATGGGCTAAAGGGCTAAAGGGCTAAAGGGCTAATGGGCTAAAGGGCTAATGGGCTAAAGGGCTAAAGGAGCAACAACCTCGTCGATCGCTATCAGCAAGAACGCTTGTACTTTGTTAAGTGTAGAAAATTAATCTTTATTTGTAAATGGTTTTATGTTCAGAACAAGGAATGGAAAATCCCCGAGGTGCGATGAGTTACGTTTTTCGAACTAGTGTTTGGAACACTGAACTTTTCAAGATGATAGCAGAGAGTTTAGCAATGTTCTGTTGTTGGATTTTAAATTCCGCGCTACAACATGCATAAGGTGGTAGCCTTGAGGTTTACCGCCGTAAAGATGGCAAGAGTGAGGTTAACAATGTTCTGTTGTTGGATTTTAAATTCCGCGCTACAACATGCATAAGGTGGCAGCCTTGAGGTTTACCGCCGTAAAGATGGCAAGAGTGAGGTTAACAATGTTTTGCTGTTGGATTTTAAATTCCGCGCTATAACATGCATAAGGTGGCAGCCTTGAGGTTTACCGCCGTAAAGATGGCAGCAGTGAGGTTAGCGACGCTCTATTGTCCTTCAAAGTGAGGTTAGGGTTCGTCAAGAAGACAGCTGTCAAAAAAGCACGTGGCTATGTTTACCAAACAAGAGCACGTGGTCGTGACGTCACGGTCACGTAGTATGTTGCCTTAGCATGTAAAGTTCAATGTCTACACCTACGTAGTTAACACTCTGCTATGTTCACAAGATTTTTTACACATAACTATTCTTTATGCTTTAAGTTCATGCACATAGGCTATGCTAAGATAGCAGTACAAACACATGCGAACTTTGTACATTCTAATGGAATAAGTTTAGTACTGTGTGCATCATGGATACATGATGTGTGCACGCATTTAATCTTGACTATACGTAATGCTGCTGCTTTGTTTACAAGATTTTTTATACATTGCTATTCTTTATGCTTTAAGTTCGTGCACGCACAAGCGATACTCGTACGCTCTAGCAGGAGAAGTTAAGTACGATATTCGATACATACATTATCGATAGGTGATGTGTACACGCTTTAGAACATAGCTCATCTTTATGCTTTAAGTTCATGCACAGGGGTTTGGGATACACAAAAGCGATTGCTACATGCTCTAGCGGAAGAAGTCTAGTACGATAGTCGATGCATGTAAAATTGATAGGTTATGCTAAGATAGCAGCACACTTACATGATTTTAGCACAATCTAGTGGAAAAAGTTTAGTATGATAGTCGTTTCGTGCAAAATCATTAGGTAATGTGTAAACGCTTTGAAACAAGGCTATTCTTTGTACTTTAAGTTCATGTGTATGAGTTATGCTAAGATAGCAGCACAACCTAGCGGAAGAAGTTTTGTACGAGAGTCGATACATGCAAAGTCGATAGGTAATGTGTACACGCTTTGAAACATGGCTATTCTTTGTACCTTAAAGTCATACGTATAGGTTATGCTAAGATAGCAGCACACTTACACGATTTTAGCACAATCTAGTGGAAGAAGTTTAGTACGAGAGTCGTTTCGTGCAAAATCATTAGGTAATGTGTACACGCTTTGAAACAAGGCTATTCTTTGTACTTTAAGTTCATGTGTATGAGTTATGCTAAGATAGCAGCACAACCTAGCGGAAGAAGTTTTGTACGAGAGTCGATACATGCAAAGTCGATAGGTAATGTGTACACGCATTGAAACATGGCTATGCATTGTACCTTAAAGTCATAGGTATAGGTTATGCTAAGATAGCAGCACAATCTGGTGGAAGAAGTTCAGGGTGATCTGTACACGCTTTGAAACAAGGCTATTCTTTGTACTTTAAGTTCATGCGTCTTAGTTATGCTTGCGATAGTCGATGCATGTAAAATCGATAGGTTATGCTAAGATAGCAGCACACTTACACGATTTTAGCACAATCTAGTGGAAGAAGTTTAGTACGAGAGTCGATGCTTGCAAAATCATTAGGTAATGTGTACACGCTTTGAAACAAGGCTATTCTTTGTACTTTAAGTTCATGCGTCTTAGTTATGCTAAGATAGCAGCACAATCTACCTGAAGAAGTTTAGTACGAGATTCGATGCATGCAAAATCGATAGGTGATGTGTACACACTTTGAAACATGGCTATTCTTCGTACTTTCAGTTCATGCATCTTAGTTACGCTAAGATAGCAGCACAACCTAGCGGAAGAAGTTTAGTACGATATTTGTTGCATGCAAATCGATAGGTGATGTGTACACACTTTGAAACATGGCTATTCTTTTTACTTTAAGGTCATGCGTATAGGTTATGCTAGGATAGCAGCACAATCTAGCGGGAGGAGATTAGTACGAGAGTCAATGCATTCCAGATCCATAGGTAATGTGTACATGCTTTGAAACATGGCTATTCTTTGTACTTTTAAGTTCATGTGTATAAGTTATGCTAAAATGCCAGCACAATCTAGCGGAAGAAGTTTAGTACGATATTTGTTGCATGCAAAGTCGATAGGTAATGTGTACACGCTTTGAAACATGGCTATTCTTTGTACCTTAAGGTCATGCGTATAGGTTACGCTAAGATAGCAGCACAATCTAGCGGAAGAAGTTTAGTACGAGAGTCGATGCTTGCAAAATCGATAGGTAATGTGTACATGCTTTGAGACATAGCTATTCTTTGTACTTTAAGTTCATGCATCTTAGTTATGCTAAGATAGCAGCACAATCTACCTGCAGAAGTTTAGTACGAGAGTCGATACATGCAAATTCGATAGTTGATGTGTACACGCTTTGAAACATGACTATTCATTATACTTTAAGTTCATGGGTATAGGTTATGCTAAGATAGCAGCACAATCTAGCGGAAGAAATTTAGTACGATATTTGATGCATGCAAAATCAATAAGTAATGTGTACACGCTTTGAAACATGGCTATTCTTTGTACTTTAAGTTCATGTGTATAAGTTATGCTAAGATAGCAGCACAACCTAGCGGAAGAAGTTTAGTACGATATTTGTTGCATGCAAAGTCGATAGGTAATGTGTACACGCTTTGAAACATGGCTATTCTTTGTACCTTAAGGTCACGCGTATAGGTTATGCTAAGATAGCAGCACAATCTAGCGGAAGAAGTTTAGTACGAGAGTCGATGTGTGCAAAATCGATAGGTATTGCGTACACGCATTGAAACATGGCTATGCATTGTACTTTAATTTTATGGGTATAGGTTATGCTAAGATAGCAGCACGATCTAGCGGATGAAGTTTAGTTCGATGGTCGATGCATGTAAAATCGATAGGTCATGTGTACACGCTTTGAAACATAGCAATTCATACTGCTGCTCTGTTCCCAAGACTTTTAAGCATAGCTAACCCTAATACTGCTCTCAACGACGTCGAGCTAAGGATTGATTACGTGACCGTGACGTCACGACCACGTGCTCTTGTTTGGTAAACATAGCCACGTGCTTTTTTGACAGCTGTCTTCTTGACGAACCCTAACCTCACTTTGAAGGACAATAGAGCGTCGCTAACCTCACTGCTGCCATCTTTACGGCGGTAAACCTCAAGGCTGCCACCTTATGCATGTTATAGCGCGGAATTTAAAATCCAACAGCAGAACATTGTTAACCTCACTCTTGCCATCTTTACGGCGGTAAACCTCAAGGCTGCCACCTTATGCATGTTGTAGCGCGGAATTTAAAATCCAACAACCGAACATTGTTAACCTCACTCTTGCCATCTTTACGGCGGTAAACCTCAAGGCTACCACCTTATGCATGTTGTAGCGCGGAATTTAAAATCCAACAACAGAACATTGCTAAACTCTCTGCTATCATCTTGAAAAGTTCAGTGTTCCAAACACTAGTTCGAAAAACGTAACTCATCGCACCTCGGGGATTTTCCATTCCTTGTTCTGAACATGAAACCATTTACAAATAAAGATTAATTTTCTACACTTAACAAAGTACAAGCGTTCTTGCTGATAGCGATCGACGAGGTTGTTGCTCCTTTAGCCCTTTAGCCCATTAGCCCTTTAGCCCATTAGCCCTTTAGCCCTTTAGCCCTTTAGCCCATTAGCCCTTCAGCCAATTAGCCCTTCAAGGAATGTGCGGTAAGGAGGAGGAAGAGTCCTTTCATCCTTTTTGCCCTTCTGATAAGATGTAACCCCTGGGTTCCATACCCTATCACGATTTTTTTTCAGCCATGTTTATGCGATAACTTGTTCGACTGATTTTTACACACAAGACGAATGATGGAAGGTAAATAATTTGAAGTTTTACTTTGGCTATATCGTTTACCGAGCGAGTTAGCTGCGCAGTATGGGTACAGTGTGTTTTTGATTTTTACACTATGCAAATCATTGAAGTTGTAGTTTTGCAATATTGCTTACTGAGCGAGTTAGCTACGCGATATGTGCACAGTGTGTTTCCATAGTTTTTGATTTTACACTAAGCAAATCATCAAAATTGTACTTTTGCTCTGAACACATCAAACAATGTTCTGATCATATGTTGAGGTTAACAACATCGATTACAGTGTTCGATTCTAGTCTTGTTATGTTTCATTCTGATCTTCTTAGAACAAGGGTACCCCCTAACATGTTCTAAACACATGTTGTATTGAGTACAGTGTTCGATTCTAGTCTTGATCACTTATTTCGTGTTCTGAACACATCGATCAATGTTCTGATCACATGTTGTATCGAGTACAGTGTTCGATTCTAGTCATGATCACTTATTTTGTGTTCTGAACACATCAATCAATGTTCTGATCACATGTTGAAGTTAACAACATCGATTACAGTGTTCTATTCTAGTCTTGTTATGTTTCAATCTGATCTTCTTAGAACAAGCGTATCCCCTGACATATTCTAAACACATGATGTATTGAGTACATTGTTCGATTCTAGTCTTGATCACTTATTTTGTTTTTCTGAACGCATCAATCAATGTTCTGATCACATGTCGTATCGAGTACAGCGTTTGATTCTACTCTTCTTATGTTTCGAAAGTCTAAACATGCATAATAATGTTATCGCTGCACACGCTTGCCTTCGCGATGCAGGTTTAAACTTGTTCGATATAAAGCTATGCCTTGACATAAGAGGCGGAGGAGGAGGTAGAGAAGGAGGAGGGGGAGGAGGAGGAGGAGGAGGAGGAGGAGGAGAATGATAAGACCTTAACAGCCTATGTATAGTCGCCATTGTTTTTAAAGATGATAGCTGTCAAAAGAATTTTTCAAATTATCCACCACCACATTTCAGCTAAAGAGGGCAGCAGGGTGCTCTGTTGATTAAGCACATAGAATTTCAAATTGCCCTCCACCACATGCATAACAGCAGCTGTTATCTTGCGCAGTAGCCTCTAAGCTAGCTTTCTTCATAAGAGTAGCCGCCATCTTGTGCGAGCACCCCTAGGCCGTCTCATAAGGAGCTATGTATAGTCACCATTTTGTGTCTGCCATCTTGCGTAAGCATCCCTAGGACGTCTCAAGGCATCTTGTTTCTCATAAGAGCAGCCACCATCTTGTAGAAATAGATAGCTGCGAATGCCAAAGGGCTTAAGTAGGAATTGAACCGTTGATCTCATCATTAGACTATGTTTTTTCTTGTTCCTGATACTACGAACCTACGTATTAGGCGGAAAAATTTTGTCCGTTTTGCTCTACGATGCATCGTTTTCGAGATATTTAACATTTTGCATTTAAGCCTCCAAATTTAATGAATCGAACCTGCACGGTACGTTATACTCTCTACCATAGCTAGACCTGATCATGTTACGAAGACTCGCTTCAATACAAGCTAAAACAGAGCAAATGCCAAAGGGCCTAAGTAGGAACCGAACCGTTGATCTCATCATTAGACTATGATTTTCTTGTTCCTCATACTGCGAACCTGGGTAATAGGCAGAAAAATTTTGTCCGTTTTGCTCTACGGTGCACCGTTTTCGATATATTTAACATTTTGCATTTAAGCCCTAAATTTAATGAATCGAACTATCACGACACGTTAGCCTCTAAGCTAAGAGTAGCAACTATCTTGCGCAAGCACCCTTAAAGCGTCTCATAAGGAGTTATGTATAGCTGCCATCTTGTGTCCGCCATCTTGCGCAAGCATCCTTAGGGCGTCTCAAGCCATCTTGTGCAAGGACCCTTAAGCCATCCCATAAGATCAGCCGCTATCTTGCGCAAGCATCCCTAGGGTATCTCATAAGGAGCCATGTATAACTGCCATCTTGCGCAAGCATCCCAAGGGCGTCTCATAAGAACCTGTGTATAGCAGCCATCTTGCGTAAGCACCCTTAAGGAGTCATGTATAGCCACCATCTTATGCAATTAGCGTCGAGAGAGGGCTGCTGTAGAATTTTTCTTTTTAAATTATCCGCCACCACTTTTCAAAGGTATCTAGCTAAAGATGGCAGCACCGCGGATGACAGGTGACGAATTTACATCTACTACGATAAAGAGGGCAGCACGGTGCTCTCTGTATTAAAGATGGCGGATGACAGCTGTCAAAAAAGCACATGGCTATGTTTACCAAACAAGAGCACGTGGAATTTGCCGCCATCACATTTCAAACTAAAGAGGGCAGCACTATGCTCTGTTGATTAAAGATGGCGGATGGTAGCTGTCGAAAAAGCACGTGAGTTTGTTTCCAAACAAGAGCACGTGGAATTTTTCAATTTGCCGCCACCACATTTCAAAGGTATCTAGCTAAAGATGGCAGCACGGTGCTCTCTTGATTAAAGATGGCGGATGATAGCTAACAGAACTTTTCAAATTGTCCGCTACTACGTGCTTAAGGTAGTAGCCATAAAGAGGGCAGCACGGTGTTCTGTGGATTAAAGATGGCGGATGACAGGTGATGAAATTGCCCGCATGATAGTAGCACAGTGCTCTGTTGATTAAAGATGGCGGATGACAGCTGCACGTGGCTTTGTTTCCAAACAAGAGCACGTGGAATTTACCACCACCACATTTCAAACTAAAGAGGGCAGCACTGTGCTCAAAGATGGCAGATGACAGCTGTCAAAAAAGCACGTGAGTTTGTTTTCAAACAAGAGCACGTAGAATTTTTCAATTTGCCGCCACCACATAGAGGGCAGCACTGTTCTCTCTGGATTAAAGATGGCTGCTTGTCGAAAAGCATTTTTCAAATTATCCGCCACCACATTTCAAAGGTAAGTAGCTAAAGAGGGCAGCACTGTGCTCTATAGATTAAAGATGGCGGATGACAGCTATCAAAAAAGCACGTAGCTGTCAAAAAGCACGTGGATTTGTTTATCTCGAGCTAGTGAGGTTAAGTTGGTAGCACTAAGGTTTAGGCCCGTCAAGATGGCAGCACTGCCGATGACAGGTGACGAAAGAGGGCAGCACGGTGCTCAAAGATGGCGGATGACAGCTGTCAAAAAAGCACGTGGCTGTCAAAAAGCACGTGGCTTTGTTTATCTCGCGCTAGTTAGGTTAAGTTGGTACTACTGAGGTTTAGGCCCGTCAAGATGGCAGTACTGGGGTTAGCGATGCGTTGTTGTCTGTCAAAAAGCACGTGGCTTTGTTTACAAATCTGTCGAAAAGCACGTGGCTGTCAAAAAAACACGTGGCTTTGTTTACCTCATGCTAGTTAGGTTAAGTTGGTACCACTAAGGTTTAGGCCCGTCAAGATGGTAGTACTGAGGTTTGCGATGCGTTGTTGTTGATGAGAGCTGTCAAAAAGCACGTGGCTTTGTTTACAAATCTGTCAAAAAGCACGTGGCTGTCAAAAAGCACGTGGCTTTGTTTACCTCGCGCTAGTTAGGTTAAGTTGGCACTACTGAGGTTTAGGCCCGTCAAGATGGCAGTACTGAGGTTAGCGATGCGTTGTTGTCGATGACAGCTGTCAAAAAGCACGTGGCTTTGTTTACAAATTCAAATTTCCCGCGGGAGGTGGAGGAGACCTCTGGGAGGCCTCTGGCTGAGGTAGAGGTGGAGGAGGCATCTGGGAGGCCTCTGGCTGAGGTGGAGGTGGAGGTGGCCACTGGGAGGCCTCTGGCTGAGGTGGAGGTGGAGGTGGAGGTGGCCTCTGGGAGCCTGAGGTGGAGGTGGCCGCCGAACCCGCTTATTATACTACTTCTCATGATTCTTTACGAAACGAGAAGAATTTCACACGTGTCCAATTTGTAATTTGCTAAGATATGAGCGCCGTAACTGAACGGTCATTCCTTTTTTTTTTTTTCGCTAGTTGCTTTACGTCGCACCGACACAGATAGGTCTTATGGCGACGATGGGACGGGAAAGGGTTAGGAGTTGGAAGGAAGCGGCCGTGCCCTTAATTAAGGTACAGCCCCAGCATTTGCCTGGTGTGAAAATGGGAAACCACGGTAAACCATTTTCAGGGCTGCCGACAGTGGGGTTCGAACCTACTATCTCCCCAATACTGGATACTGGCCGCAGTTAAGCGACTGCAGCTATCGAGCTCGGTCGGTCATTCCTTAGGTTTATGTCACTTACGTTAAAAAACGAAGTGGAATTATTACGTTTGATCAGTGCTAGATCACTGTTCATGGTCCAAGCAGTAATGAGTATAGCAATGCGGAAAACGAGAAGAAAATTAGGAAAATAGCCACAGAATATTTCATATCATAGACTTCAAGAGTGGCTGAATACAGTTCTATAAGTTACACAGTTCCGTTGTGAACTGTTCAGGAACATAGTCACCAACTTAGTACCGAATTACACTTTATATATTTATAGCCTTTTAAAATAATACAACAACAAACCCGTGCCTCAGCAAACTATTAGGATCTTGGCCTGCCATGATGATTACTGACCAGGAAGACGGCTTGAATATGCTGGCGTTCCACGTGGTCAGCATGACGAAATACTCTACTTTAATGCTTAGCTTTCTTTGCAATGTCCGCAGTCTCACGTATCTGATATATCCTGAGATTTTCTCCCGACCCTAAGTAAACCTCGTTCAAGCATTCAGTCTATAATTAAAATCGAAATCCTTGGACTGGCCGGTTTTCCAGGTAAAATGCGGCGCTTTACCGCTACAATACAATACAGGGCGGGCTATTTTATTTTCATTATTATTATTAAGAATAAGAAGGAGGAGAATAGTTCAGAATCCATAGTATGGTAGATGAAAAACTATTTTATAAAAATCAAATCCGATTAAAACTACATAAGAAAGTTAGACGTTACCATACAACTGCGCAGTATTTGAAGAGATCAACATCTGAGATCCTGTTCGAATTTCCAACAATTAATTTTGGGATTTTGAAATGAAAAGTTACGTTCTTAAGGTTCGCATTCCTAGTAAAACTGGAATTTTCAAGCGTATAGACCTAAAATCTTGCTTGTGTGTAACATATGAGAACAATATTCTCGTTTGATTTAAAAGACAGCAGAAAAATGTACGTGTGTGTTCGTAGAAAATGAATATCCATTTGATGATAAATATTGCTTTCTTCATTTTATGGTTTCTTATTCCAAACAAATAGTTACAAGAAAATTCCGATCTTTATATAGAAGATTCTATGCCAACATTTGAGGAGCTAAATTACGGGCATGGTGATTCCACGAGCATCGTAGTCCCATGCTTGCTGTATCAGAATAGTGTAACTACCTCCAACCGATAATTCACATGTTCGTGAATAATGGTGCGTACCGAGCCGTGACTGATGTTCTCACGTGTATCCAACTGATCGATATGCAGTCACCGACTTGTCTCACCAACGCATCTCCCTGAGCAATTGTGTTCATCGTGGTGACATGATGGCATTGTGCCAGTCTTTGGTCGTCCCTGCAAAAACGATTTCCTCATCGGACGTATATGTAAACATTGTTTCGCTATAATCAATGAAATGCAATACTCAATGAAGACGATGAATTTCATGCTGCAGAATATCTTCAGCCGGTTATGGTCTAACTATACGGCCACACGTCATCCAGTGGCTATAGACATGCAGTCGACGAAATGTGAATTACTTTTCACACTTCCTCGGCATTTCCAATTTGGTAATTGACAAACGAAATCCAATGATAACATAAATCCTCTTCTGCCAATTTTCCTACATCCAGGTTGGGTTGCGGGCTATTGTATGTCTCTATAGTGGTTTGTAGTGTGCAATGCTGTGTATGTTGGAAGATTCCCCGAAATCATGGGTATTAAGCAGTCCCGATTTAAAACCACGACCCCTCCAGGAATCGAACCCTGGGCCCTCTGAACCGGAAACCTCGACGCTGATTGTTCAGCCAATGAGCCGGACAAATTAATATTCATTTTTCTGAATAACTAGTGTGATAATTCCATAGTCATAGAAGTCCCTTGCTTGTTGCACAAGTCCTATCCAGAAAGTAAATTCTGATCGACCGTAAAAGGAAACAAGCACAATACAGGAATACCTTTATGTCTCTGGGTTCAGATATATATCACATACTTCTCTACATATGCAATACCTTTGTTTAAGCACTCGTCGTGGCGTGGAACCAACTTTCGAATGCCTGTGGCATATGAGTCTACCTCTAGAGACCCGAATCACGATGTAACAATCGTCAGAAGCGCAACGTCACTCTCAAAGCGTTGTTTTCAATTGGAGAAAGAGATAAAAGTCGCTTATCGTGGTTCCATTGAGGATGATCATTGATTTCCCCAATCAAATTACTGCAGAAGAACCTGCCTATTCCTGGCTGCAAATCGCCGTGTATTGTCGTGAAACAAAATTATGCCTGCACTCAGTTTTCCGGGTTTCTTGTACTGCATGGCTCTCTTCAGCTTCCGCAATGTATCACAACAACCTCACAATCGGTGGGCGGCTGCATGAGGGAGACTGTGGTTTACCATCGCACAGTTCTAACACAGTTGCACCCACAGAACTGACACACCAGACTGTTGACTCCTGTTCCTCCTTCACCCTTGCAAAAGTTTCTCCCTTGCAGATAGCCAACGCCGCTTTGTGGTTCTTTCGGAATGCCTCTATCCGATAACTCAGATGTCCTTGAATAACGACATGCACCATCAATACATGTTTTAATGATATCTCCGAAAGCATTATTCATAGCGAAGTACCGAGGCATAAGAGCGCAGAGAAACGGTGACAGCAAGCGCAGTGCCCGCAATGGTGAGCGGGCGTAGTCGTCTGAAAGAAGTGGCATGTTTACGACTACAGAAACTAAACGAAACTGAATTCACCAGCTATATACATGCTCAGTATAAATAAATAAATAAATAAATAAATAAATAAATAAATAAATAAATAAGTAAATAAATAAATAAAACAAATCAAAATAGAAATGAAACTGAACTCGCAACCTACTGAGTCTCAGCGTCTGAATGTGTTTATTTTTGTCTCTCCACAAAACATATTTTAATGTCACTGTTCTGTTGTTTTCAGGAGTTGTCCCTGGTGTTCTGTGTTTGTAATTGTACGTCGAACATTGAACGTTTCTCAACCTGTTAGGACATTCAGTATTGGCGCTTCATTACGATGTTTGTTTTCGGAAACTTGTCTATTGCTTCTAAGATTCATTCTTGTATTCTCTTCCACGCTGTGTTACATTTTCCTTCAAGGTCATGTAGTGTAATGTTTCGAAGTTCTTTTTGGAAGGAAGGTGGATCAGGCAGTTCCGTTTTGATCACTGATTTGTTCAGTTTTACTTTAAGACAGACCCAGAGTAGACGATGTTCAGACCTACATTGAGCTCTTGGTTTCGTTCTGATGTTGCGGACGGAGGTTCTCCACATTTGTCTCCAAGAATGTGATGCGTCTTGATTTTGGTTCTGTCCATTCGGGGAGGTCCAAATGAACAGACGTCTTTTGTGATATTTGAACATGGTGTTATGTAAAAGCTGTTATCGATAGTGAACTGTGATAGACGACTGCCTCATTCAATGCGCTCCCCTAAACCGCAATGTCCCACCGTGCCCAGCAAATGTTTATCCAACGAAGTATTTCCGACCTTAGTATTACAATCTCCTAGAACAACTTAGGTTTCAGGGCTGCTTTAACGTTCTCTAAACTATCATAAAATTCTTCAATATCTTGGTCGTCAGCAGCATTCGTTGGCAGGTATAATTGACACAGGTGCAGCTTATACGGCTTAGTGTTGAGGGTGAGGGTTAATATTATTTTATTGATAGGTCTGTGCGCTTCTACATAACGAGGCAGTCACGTTTTGACAAGAAATGCCACTTCATTCTGACCCGTTTCACTTGCACTGGTGATGTACACAGCATGATCTTCAGTACGAAAGTGCCCGCAGCCTTTTCACTGAGTTTCCGATAAGCCTTTGTGCCTTATCAATTCCCTTTCTAAAATGTGAAGCTTTCCCGTCTGGAGCAATCCTATCACGTTTCATATTTCGTAGCTTTGCTAATGCAGAGCTGGTTTTTAATTGTAGGATCAGTAGTAGATTTGCCGTGCATGGTCTGGTCGCTCACCACTGCACGTTCGGTCACACATATCAAACAAGTCGGGTCACTACGCGGAATGTGCATGGCATAACAGTGTCGTTTCTGTGATACTCCATGATGCGCTCATGAGATATCTCTAAGATCTTTAATATTAGGTAAGGGTAAGGGTTATTCTGCCCGAAGGCAGGTCCGAACCTCCGCAGAGGTGTTCCTGAGCCGGAGTTTACGTGCGGTAGGGTGGCCAGTTCCTTTCCGCTCCTCCATTCCCTTACGCCCCACCAACAGCGCGTGGCAACCCATCCAACTCCTGACCACGCCCAATGTTGCTTAACTTCGGAGATCTCACGGGATCCGGTGTTTCAACACGGCTACGGCCGTTGGCTTCTTTAATATTGGGGTTTTGTATTTCTTTCACCCTCTTCTGCCGTTGACCAACTGATCTCCTTCATCCGCCTTTAGGGTTAATTTCTCACCCGAAAGGCACGAAGGTGCCCTTAAGCTCCACCCATTGATCGACCCTCAGAAGAGGTTGGTGATGCTTGATGGAAGTGGACCACTTATTCCGATGTCACTCGATGGACTCAGTTTAACATCATACCCGGGACGTGCTGTACAGTAGCGAAAATGCAATGTTTATTTACGCTTCTGTCCATTCTATTACTTGAGACTTTCTCCTTTAAAGTAGATCGCCCCGCTGCACATCGGGAGTTTGTATTGAAAAATCAATTTCTCCGAAATATATGTTACTTAGGTCGTCCAGCTTCTGAACTGCATATATCTGAAGCACGCTATATATGCATTACCCACAATGCGCACACTGGATATATGTTGGGCAGTCACACTGAGATCATTCTTTAGTCAACCAGTCTTCGAAGACACATCCTAAGACTGTTCAAAATGAGCCAGAATGAACTCTGCTGCGACCAAATTTGAACGAAATAAATGCAGGTTACAGTTGAAAACTTGAAATGCAAACAGTGAATGAAGACATGAGCAGTGGATCAGTTATTGCTATCTTGAAGTTAATTTAAATAATATTATTTTGTTTCCTGCGGCAACGAGGAACACCTTAAATGAATACGTGGCAACAATAATACATCTATTATCATCTCAAAGCAGCTAAGCATTGGTCAGAGTTCTTAGTTTATGTTATAAAATACGGATAAAAGAAAATAAAACTCGTGTCCCCGACCCGAGGTAGAGCAGCTGTTTTCAGGAACACCCCCAATGGTGGCGAGTTACATTTAACCTCTTACCCACATACCAGCTCTCCTACCAATCGTAAACCTCTGGCAGCACCGGGAACCGAACCCAAACCTCCGAGGACGTCAGCTAATAGTGCTAACCGTTACACTACGGAGGTGGATTATAGGCGCGGATGGATTACAACCGTTCGAGTCGATGTCAGTAGTTCGGTCGCTGTCCTCCTGTCCTCAAAACTGTGAGTTTGAAGACGGCAGAAGATGATGGCCAAAACTCCGTGTCATTTTTCAGCATGTCTGAAGAATTCTGACAATGTGGCGTATCTTCAAATCTGTGGTAGTAGTAGTAGTAGTAGTAGTAGTAGTGTCCGCCTGAGTGGTGTAAACTGAGTAGGGGGTCGATTCCCAGCTTAGCCATCCTCGAAGTTTTTTTCGGGATGCCGGGATGGTAACTAACATAAGGTTAGGGCCGCTTTCCTTCCTCTTCATTGGCGATATCTTCCCTTCTTCCAATCTCCCACAAGGTCTCTGTTCAACACAGCAGGTGAGGCCGCCTGGGCGAGTTA
Source organism: Anabrus simplex (assembly GCF_040414725.1). Lineage (NCBI taxonomy): Eukaryota > Metazoa > Arthropoda > Insecta > Orthoptera > Tettigoniidae > Anabrus > Anabrus simplex. Next base: position 1,105,577,791 of record NC_090265.1, on the reverse strand, counting down.
CTGGTCCTCCTCCCCAGTTGTACGCCTGACCCAAAGTCTCACGCTCCAGGATACTGCCCTTGATGCGGTACAGGTGAGATCCCTCGCTGAGTCCAAGGGAAATACAACCCTGGAGAGTAAACAGATTAAGGAAGAAAGAAAGAAATTAAGAAAGAAATTGATTACGTTATTACGAATATGTTACTTTAATTCAGAGAGTTCCAAAGCGGAAAAAATCACCTTAGCATTAAATTCATACCGAAATGCATTTAAGTCTACATGAGAGAATAAAGTAAAGTGGTGATTCCAATGATATTGTCGGTACCCAGTGTGTTCATGCAGGCAGAATAAATTATACTGTGAAAGATCTCTATACATAGCATGGCTTTCAGAATAATTAGGAACGAATTTCAAGTAAGTTATCAAAAAATAACACACATTATTCGCTGCTTACACAAAGCTCAGAAGGGGCAGGCTTACGGATTGGGCAGAGAATATAATTTCACCAATGAGCAAATGTGGCTAACTCGACCCCATCGTAAAGGGGAAATTTAGCGGCTATGGAAGACATATTTTGTAAATTAAACAATGATTTCAAATCCCGAAAGAATAAAGTATCTGCCAATCCATATATAGTGGTGCCAATGATCGAGTTGTTAACTCCAGTCCTATATTGTAGGTTCGATCTTGACCTCAAACAGAAGACATCCTATGACGGGAAGTCCATAGTACTCCAGTCTTTTCTGTATGCATGTACAACAACTCTGGGTAAAACATTAGGTGTTCATTTTTAAAAACAAAAAATACATATCTTCCCAAGCATCCCTCTGCATTTAGTTCTCAGTTCCGCCGTTAAGAGCGCTGATTTTAGGTTCAGTGGAGCGTCTGTCAGCGAGAGCACAAAGTCGAAATTAAAGAGCAGGTGGTTTTCACTCCAAAGACAAGCATTTTTGCTTGCTGGAGCCGTTTGTTATTAGTGCTATATCTCGATATGCAGCATTTGCAAAGTGAAGTCACATTTCGGTTCTAGGCACGATTTCAGTACAACAGTGTTCCAATACAGAAGACGGGGACAATAATTCAACACATATCTCTCTCTCTCTCTCCCTCCCTCTCTCTCTCCCTCTCCCTCTCTCTCTCTCTCTCTCTGTCTCTTTCTCCCCCTCTCTCTCTCTTGGCCAGGAGATAAAATCAGAGATTGATATTGGCCTTTGTCTGCCATAATTAAGAACTACAGTGATCTTTTGTCGTGTTAAAGCTTACTGGACAATAAAACTACTTTGAAACTCCCCGTGAATCATTCCTAATGCCGCGTATTTCAAGTGCCGGAGCGTAATTACAAAATAAAAAAGGAAATAAGAATGGGAAATAAGAGAAGAGGCTGAAACGGGAGAAGAGCTGCTTATTGTTAAGAGCGGTGGGGATAAAGGCGCTCAAGTGTGCGCTGAGCTCCTAAACCCCCAGCTGTTTAATCGCTCAATCAATACTTCATTAAGCTATTAAGTAGTAAAACTAGTTTTTCGTGAGGAAGCTATTTATAAATCACCTCATTAAAGTCTGCACGTTAAATCGCCTTCAAATTGCTAAGATTTGTCCGTAGTTCCTGATAATATACACAAGCAGCATGTTCTGTCTGAAAGGAATTCAACTGTGTGTCAGGAGGGATTGACTTACTCATTAATGCCGTCCCGCCTATCCACGGCAGCAATTTTTTATTTATTGTGATAGGTTTCATAATATTTCCTTGTAGAAGATATTATAATAGCTGTTTTTCCTCTTGAGGTTTTGTCCGTAGCTCAGTGCAGCGTCCTTCCAAGGCCGTTCCAGTCACCTGCATGATAACTCGCTCTATTCTCTACATGCAAACCTTTCCTGCACTAAATCGACAATACTCCTAACTATACATGCAAATTACATATTTTAAAGGGTACGTTTATCTTCAATGATTACTGAGTTCCATTACGTATAGTAGGTATTACTAATAATTTTGAATACTCAGGTAGTTTCATTTCTTCTGACAATACCATGAACTAACAAATAGGCAATAGGATACAAACCAACAAATGCCGATGATTTCTTGAGTAATCTCGAAGTACGGTTGCTAATTTTAAGATTGATTTTAATGCGAAGTATAACGTATGTCGAAGTAATCCGTAAAGATAATTTGGATGGAGGGCACAGGCCGTTATTTGCCGCAGATATAACAGATACCACTTACTAAAGTACACAACAAGACAACTCCAGATTGAAAACTTAGAGATTTTCTGAATCTAGGGTGAAGTAAATGTTTCAGTAGAGTATTTGGAAGACGTTGCCAAAAGAAGACCTGATATATTCACGTTAGGAATGAGACAACCTCTAGAAGGCAGTAGTGAAGACAGCCAGGAGAGGATGTGGACACCAGAACGAAATCAAAATATCCAAAGAAACAGCATGGTTGAATGATGATGTAAAACCTACTATCAAAACTATAAACGGTGCAAGAAGAGCTCTGTGCTGTACCAGAGTGCAAGGAAACCCAAGTGAAACTGAGGATAAATTATAATTTTACCGAGGACAAAAATACATCCCGAAATAACGGTTGATGTTAAAAAAAAAGGAAATGCAAAACAGATCTTGCAAAACAGAATAGGGCAAGACAAATACAGTACAAGAAGCTCCAATATAGCACTGCTAAATGCAAAAGTAATATTAATACTATCAATACAATAGAATTAATTTCGAAATGGAGAGGTAAATAGAAATGAAAATGAAGTATTGCCTGATTTCAGGATATCGTCGCTGCCGGGACAAAACTTCCTATGTGAAATATTTTGGCTTAGAACTTTGGCCGGTAAGGTTCTGTCATCTAAGGTGCAATATTGTGTGAATATTGTCAAGGCATTCTCGCTCTTTATAATGTATGTGCCACGGGTCAGTATATCTCCAAAAACATTACCACATAGGAGGTTTTGTCCCGGCAACGACCATATATTTTAATCACTTACTGAACAGTAATATAAATGATTCTCCACAAGATGACCCGCCGAAGCCTGGAGGAAGTTTGACCTGGCCAGAAGTAAGACGGCAATATTTAAATGTAAAATCACAAACAGTAAATCTGCTGGATTGAATGAGCTCAGTTTAGACATTATTAAAACACTTGGAACCTGAAATACAATGGCTGCACACAGTTCTAAACGCAATTTGGGAAGAAAATGAAATCCTCCAGTGACTGAAGACAAAGTGTGATTATTGCACCATTTAAGAAAGGTTACCTAAAGAACTGCAATAACTATAGAGCGTCCATCCCGTGGGTTAAAAATATACGAGTCCATCCCGGAGATAAAAATCAGAAAATTAGTTGAACCTATACTTGAGGAAGAACAACACTGGATTCAGACGCGACAGATCAATCCTAGACCTACTTTTTCGATAAGAATGCTCTACTCTTTAAAAAATATTAGTGTAAGAATAAAACTGCCAATTTACTATTCCTGGATGGTGAGAAATCACATGAACATTTACCACGTAAGCATATGTGGTAATATCTAATGCGTAAAGAAATGCCAAATTATAACTATAGTATAAAACAGTTGTATCGATAAACAAAGAGCTGAATGCAAATTCAAGGCAGCAGGTCAAGTCGTTTTGAAACCAAAAGCGGACTTGAACAAGAAAATTGTCTATCACAACTTATCATCATTATTATAATGTTATAAAATCAGTAAAAAGGAAGGATTAGACAACTAATATCCTTGTATTATTTTACCGATGATGATATGCAACGGTGGGAGAAGCAGAAGTACACGATAAACTAGATCCTTGTCAAGAAAAATTTGAAAGAATAGAACTGATCCAGGGTGATCTCCAACGTCTGGGGAGTCCGGATATAGCATTTGTAGAAGGATAAGAAGAAGAAAAGAAGAGGAGAAGAAGAAGAACTGATCATCAGCCGAAATAAAGCAGTTATTTCGGTAATGACTCGAAACCCTGATGCAGGGAGTTTCGTTTCTTCTGACAATACCATGAACCAAGACATAGGCGATAGGATACAAACCAAACCAAACTAGACCCCATGGCGCAACAGCCCTGAAGGGCCATGGCCTACCAGGCGACCGCTGCTCAGCCTGAAGGCCTGCAGATTACGAGATGTCGTGTGGTCCGTACGATGAATCCTCTCGGCCGTTATTCTAGAAAGACCGCGTGATAGGAAACAAGCAGCATTAAAATTCTCCCACTCCGTTCGTCAACGACTTTCAGATGACACATTTACCTCAGCTTCCAAGATCACACTTTATAAAGCATATATTGCACCCATTTTAACATTTGGAAGGGAAGCAGAGAATTTGGCTGGACCTGCGAAAAGATCGCATACAGGCTACTGAAATGAAGTTCCTCTGTGCTTGTCCCCAAAAGACAATGAGAAGCAATATAATAAATGAGAATAACCGGAAACAATTTGGATTAGAGAGGAGTCTTCGGAAACCACACACTTAAACAGATTACGATTGTATGAATATATAATAAAGATGGCTGCAAATAATACTCCATTTGGGGAAGTATTTTTTAATATCTTGCAAAACCTAATGTAAATTCCTGTAAGGTGTATACCATCCAGAACTGTTTGCATAGCTTAGAATCTATCGTTGTCTATTTAGACAGTGTTCGCTAGAAAACGGTGGGATAGCGGTTTATTTCTCTGATTTCCTTCGCTAAATTTACCGCTACTTGGCTCTCTTTTGCCACATAGTAACATTTCGTGCACCCAATCTTTCCTTAAATATATGTTCTACACAACGTTGGAAACCGTATTAAAATTTATATTCTCGTGTTTAGTGTGCACGAAGAAGGCCAAATCCTATTTTATACAGTAACATGTAAAGATACTCTTTCAACTATAGAGAACTTAGAAACTTCCTGACAAAGCTTATAGAGCACACATATCCCATCAAGTGGATTAAAAGATGTTCGCTTTATGTCCTGAAAATATACAATGGGATCGATGTTGTGTCAACCATCCTAACAGGAACAGTTATGATTCCCTCCAGAAAGTGAAGAATTGAATTTCGTGTTCCGTGAGTGATCTCATTTTCACCGTTTCCATCATATGTGACCGGTCGCGCAGAAAGGAACTTAAAGTCAGATTTTTTATTTTTTGAGACTTTTCTGGTTCTAAAATTGGCATAAGGTATTGAGCATTTTAAAAAACAGTTCATGTTTCTAGATGCAATATTTCAGAAGATATTAGTTAATGAATGTTAGTATTAACAAAACTGCATTTTGAGAAAAACGCATTGCAGCTTTCACTAATTATCTTACCAATTACCGGGTGTATGCATAAGTCTTTTCCGGTTTCACTAAGAGATGGCGCCATAGAACAGTACGCAGCGTATGAATTTGACACATACGTCAGTTTGTTCGCCTGACATTATCCTACCAACACGCACAAGTTGAGTCCGCCAAACACTAGCGTCTGTGCTGTGTCGTTCAGTGATCATGTCGACGTTTGTGTCTGAAAAAGAACATTTGCGGCTAGCATTGCTTTTCTTATGTAATCAAAAGAAAAATGCTGTGGAAAGTCATCATTTGCTGCTAGAAACATATGGTAAACACGCTCCATCGATTAAGAACAGGCCACGATAGATGTAATGCCATGCTGCAAAAGTGGGGACTTCGAGAATCCCCTGCCTGTGACTACGGAGCCCATTTCCAGTCAGTGCAGTACATTATTGAGGAGTGCCCTCTGAGGGAGTATGATGGACCGGCCCGAGACGTCATCAATGCTACACCTCCCTTCTCAGAATGACTGCAGCAACTGGACATTGATTTGTAAGTGTGAACGCTACCAACATTCTTGTCCTTGCATATATTGTAAATTTTCTTTTTCTTCTGTATACTTGCCATACGGTAAGTTAAACAAATAAATCGATTAGAACGTGTGTGACATGGTATCGACAATTTAAACGTGGTGATTTAAATGTGAAGGACAGTGCGCGCTCTTGTAGACCACAAAATTGCGAAGACTCTTTTAGCCCGGCGAAACCGTTAATGCACAACGCTATCGCCTACAAATGATTAATTTAAATCACGCTTTGATCGAAAGACGACCGGAATGAGCCAGAAGACATGGAAAAAGTGATTTTGTTACACGACAATGAGCCGTCTCACACATCAAAACCAGCGAAAGACACTTTGAAATCGGTTGGATGGGACATCCTTCCTCACCCGCCGTACTGCCCCGACCAGGCCCCACCTGACTATCACCTCTTCGCATCAGTGGGGCACGCGCTTGCAGAGCAGCACTTGAGCAATTTCGAGGAAGTTGTAAAATAGCTCTACGAATGTTTTGCCGCAAAAGACAATAAGTTTTTCTGATATGGTATTCATAACTTACCTGAAAGATGGGCGAAGTGTGTAGAAGCTGACGGTCAATATCTTGAATAAACAAAAAATGAATTTCCCTAGAAAATTACGTGTTTTCCTTACCATAAGAACCGGCAAATACTTATGCATACACCTGGTATACAAAGTTTTCATGACATTAAGTGGTGAAACTAAAACTGCTCCGTAACTTAGTTTGTTAGGAAGACCCATAGGTAACGCAAGAAGACAAAGCATAGAAACGCAAGTTTTACACCCCGGACACATTCGTTTAGCTCTGCTGTAAAATTTCCATTCCCAACTTGAGGTTCCTTTTCGCGTAGTTCTGGTTTATTTTGGCACACACTAGCCTTCAAAAAATAATCAGCGTTTCCTAACAGAACAAATCACATTCCTCAAGAGTAGCAGGTGTCCGTTCCCCTTTATAGAAGATTTATTGGAGCAATTTTCAACAACACTCCATCTTAAAAATAACGGCAGTAAAACTGAAACTCCTCAGCCTCTTTTCAGTCATTCGACCGGGTCAGGAATGAAATGAATGAATTTCTCACCTAGCGGCTAGGATAGGAATTGTGCAGGCTGACGAAGCCTGAAGCACTCCTCTGGGTCAATGATTAATGACGGAGAAATGAAATGATGTTCGAGAGTGTTGCTGGAATGAAAGATGACAGGGAAAAACGGGGTGTCAGGAGAAAAACCTATCCCGCTTCCGCTTTGTCAGTACAAATCTCACATGGAGTGACCAGGACTTGAACCACGGAACCCGGTGGTGAGAGGCCGGTGCGCTGTCAACTGAAGCCACAGAGGCTACAAAAGAAACGTCAGTATGAAGATTAATTTTCGTTATTTTATCTTTGCTAAATTGAACCGAGCGATTTGGCCGTGCGGTTAGGGGCGCACTGCTGTGAGCTTGCAATCGGTACATACTGGGTTCGAACCCCACAATCTGTAGCCCTGAAGATGGTTTTCCGTGGTTTCCCAGTTTTACACCAGGCAAATGCTGCGGCTGTACCTTAATTAGGGCCACGGTCGCTTCGTCTCAATTGGTAGCCCTTTCCTATCCCATCGTCGCCATCGTCTGTGCGACGTAAAGCCAATTGTAAAAATAAATTAACATATTGAAGATATTTGCTTCCTTAGTGAATAGCTCTTTTTTCTTAATTTAAAAGCAACTCTGTATGTGCTATTTGACATTTACAGTGAAATAAATATTGCTCAGGATTGCATAGCAACAGGGAGGGGATAAGAGGTGCTTTCCCATTTTGTGATGAAAATGAATGAAAACCTACAACCTGTTTTCCAGTCTTTGACCGGGTCAGGGATGTAATGAACGAATCAGATATAGGCTGTTATTACGATAGGGTCGCCACTCCCAAAGTGATTTATATTAATGAGTGATAGATGCTATGAAATGAGTATGGAGAGTGTTGCTGGAATGAAAGATGACAAGGGAAAACCGGAGTACCCGGAGAAAAACCTGTCCCGCCTCCGCTATGTCCAGCACAATCCCATTTTGTGAAATACTTGTAAAATTTAAAGTCTTTCTCTTGCTCTATGGCTAGTTGGTTTGGTTCACATAGCTGTCAGCTTGCATTCAAGGGATGATGAATATTAACCCCACCATCGGCAGTCCGTGGTTTCCCTTTCACATACCAGGTAAAACACTGGAGTTGTACTTTAATTAAGGTCACTGTCACTACTTTCTAATCCTATCCCTCTCCTATCCCATCGTCACCGTAAGACCTGCCTGCGTATGTGAGACGTTAAGCAAAAAGCTGTAAGAGATGTCCTCACTTTAGACCAATGAATCTGTAAAGAAAGATAGAATGAGTGATATTAAGACCGACTTGGGTTGTCTAAGTGTGATCTGTGCTACACAGTGTACTAAGAACCCATAGACTGTAGAGGAATGTAAATCAATCTTCCATACTTTTTCAACTATAACCTTTACCCCCTTAATTACAAATAAATACTTGCTTCTACTTCGTCTTCTTCCCCTTATCCTCCTTCCTCCTCTTCTTCTTCTGACATTAAAATCCTTCGTGGACCTTGGCCTTTTTCAAAATTTTGCTTCAAACTTGCCCTGGGTATTTCGTCTACAGTTCCTTTGGTCCAACAACCCTAAATTTTCATCTACTGACACGAACCACTTTAGCTTAGAATTTTGAACTCATCGAGTACCTTCTGGTCTGTTGAGTGTTTGCATTGTTCCTGACTTCGTATCATATATAAACCCCACCAATTCAGTCTTTCAAGATAGAAAATGTTTGCAACAATTGGTTCGTTGTAAAAACTACGAGTGTATATAATTCGTTATTATACCGTGGATCACAGTACTCTATTCTACTTAACTGCTCTTTGAATATTTCTTAGAATTACAATTATTTCAAAAATATTGCACACATTTCAGTATTATTCTGTAAGTAACATATTCTTGCTATCGTATAAATCTTATAATGGACTTAAACAAAATGCATTTTCCTTGAACAGCACAGTAAAATACTGGACACAGTATACACCTGCCGGCAGTCGGGTTCGAACCCACTATCTCCCGAAACAGCTCCTTGCCTCGAACCACGTAGTCAACTTGCTCTGTGAATGGTGTTTCTACGAAACTCTTGAAGAACTCGATAATTGTTATTATGACTCATATAATCGTTAATGCCGTGCTTTCAAGAGGGCCGTTCTTATGTGATTATGACGTAATATGCTTAAATCTGAAACAATTCGTTGAGTAATGTTATGAAAATAATATATTCATTTTTTAACTTTGATGGCCAAAAAGTTCTTTATTGCCGTTGTATAGAGGATATCCACACAGTTTATCAATATAAACACAAACTCCTATTCAGGATGGAATAGAGCACCAATCAAGACGTGGACATACTTGACAATCCTTATCCCTGAGATACACTGACAGATTACGTAGTACTATAAAATTGACACAATAAAGAAAGAAAGAAAGAAAGAAAGAAAGAAAGAAAGAAAGAAAGAAAGAAAGAAAGAAGAAAACAAGAAGAGAAATGCTCATAAGTCTAGAGCTAAACTCCTGCGTCTTCAACTCCCCAATGTGCAACATCCTTCAACCCCACTGTATGCCATGTAGTAATTTAGTATTAGTTTGGTTTAAATTCAAACAGACTGCAAGACATTTGTAGTTTAAAACAGCTCATATAAACATATCTGTAATTATTCGATCAGGAAAGAATAAAAGTCTTATCCAAACTAACTCGAACAGCTTTCAAGACGTTTGCAGAATTGCCAATATAAACATCGCATCATCAAAATGGTATAAATCTTCTTTATAAACTACTATTTCCTACCAAAACATTTGGGCGAGATTTTCATATCATTTCGGCGAACTGTTAGCACGAACCTGATTCGGTTCATAGGAACTATGGGGCTAATCACTAAATAAAATGTTCCCTCTAATATCGCAACATTGAGACTGTATATATTACGCGTGCAGATACTATATGTAGTATAATGCAGGTATGATTAAAAATACATTCGGCGATTGAAAGATTGCATCCAAATAAAATAGCCTTAAAAAGTAGATACAATACAATTTTGTTGTAATTTTTAAATTGCCTGAGAGTCATATCCTTACATTTGCTGTATTATCTACGAGATAATTGACCATCTTTATATTTATTCCACAAATTCACTGATTCTATACTTTTTGAGTTTGTTGTACTTTGTTTGATAGGTATTCATTTATGATAGTGCCTTTTATTATTACTATTATTATTCTTAGCATTTTACCGCGCGGTAGGATGCGTTCTTTTACATGGTGTTCTCCATTTTGTACGTTCGAAGGTTTCGTTAGGAGCACATTGACTGATATCCTGTCCTCTCTCAGCTGGTCTTGACACCGTTTGTTGGGGACGATTTTCTTCTAGATAAAAGTATAAAGCTCTTTTGACCACAGACTGCTCATCGCTGCACATAATTTGAACATAACAACTCAGGCAGGCTTTCTGCATCTTTTCCTTGACGAGTGCTACTCTCATGAATTCTCGTACGTCATCGAACATGGTTCAGAAGCTTGTGACCAAGTGCCCATTGTAGCACACGCATCTCCATAATATGCTGCGTGTTTTCATGTATCACAGTGGCTGGCCAACATTTAGTTCCTTAAAGAGCAACTGGGTGTACAGCATTCTTGTAGATCTTGGCTTTCAGGTGAATAGGCATCCGGCAGTCGCACAGGACTCCAGTGACTTGCCTCCAATTCATCCAGGCTGCATTGACAGGTGCATGACCGTCAAGAAGTGTGTCCCCATCTGCAAAGATGATCGAGCTAATATAATTGAATGGGTCAGTTTTGTTTAAATGTTGTCCGTCGTCCTTGATGGATCGACTCGTCTGGAGTCCCCACTCCATTTACTCCCATCCCTCAGTGTTTAATCACAGTCCATTTTCAGCTAACCTGGCTTCCCGTTCCTGGATATGAACTTCTGGAGCGTCACCGTGAGATTAGTAAAATTTCAATGTTCTTTCTGAATCGTGAGAAGGGCTTTGATACAGTACCACGTGATCTCCTCTGGTACTCTCTCTGCTCTCATGGTGTCCCTGAAGCATACAGGATAGTAAGGTACAACTACTAGAACACCTCGAGGATTTTGAGGTGGCAGTTGCTTATCACTGCTGACTTACATCAGGGTTCATCATTATCCCCGTTCTCGTTTCATCTTTGTATGGACTCAGTCACTGTTTGCATACATAATCCACAACCATTGCCACTCCAGTACGTAGACGCAGACGATATTTTTCTCGCCAAAAAGACCCGGCAGTAAAATGAAAACTGAATGCATGAGTGGAAGAGTACGGGACCCGGCTAAATCTAGTGAAAACGGAGTATGTGGGACGTGGGCCTCAAACCAACGGTACTGTTGATATCGGCTGGAAACAACTGAATAAGTTTATTAAGTTCAGGTGCATTGGCTCATATAATCAGCGAGATGGTGAACCCCTCCTTGATGCCTGGACGCGTGTCATTGCGACTTGGCTTAAATGGAGACCAGTCAGAGGTGTGCTTTGTGACCGCAAGATCCGAGCGGCACTTAAGGATAGGGTCTATAGGTCTGATGTTCACCCTGCTGACCTATATGAGTCAGAATATTCACCTCCAACTGCCAGATATGAGGAAACATTCCATCTTATGGAAACGAAGATGCTGCTATGGACCCCGGCCCTCATACGATTGGATCATGTGAGAAATGAAGAAGTATGAAAGTGGATGGACGTAGCACCTACTGGTGACAATAAGTGTGAGAAGCGAATATACTAACTGTCATAGTATTATCAGAAGCAACGAGACTAGAGTCACGAAACCGACATACCTTATGTCTCCTGTTGGACGGCGACCACGCGATCGGTCTAAAAAGGGGTGGCTGGACCAGCTCACTGAATACGTGCATTGCGATGAATTTCAACCCCGGCCGAATGAAATGATGGAAGACAAGCCATCAAGCGGACCCTGCACCGGTGATAAATGTACACTTGGACGTAGAGGAAGAATTTGGCCTTTATAAAACCTGATTCATTAGCAATACTTCGGTCTCAACTTTGGTTTAAGTTTGGAAATAAATTAATTGACGTACAGATAGCGATAATTTGAACGAAAATGTTATTATTGTGATTGTGCAAAAACTGACGGAAATGATTGCAATATTTATGCATCAGTATAACTTTTCGTCCACATGTGGCCCAAAATAAGATGACATTTAATTTCTCGATAGACTGCCCTGGTACCTGGATACATACGTTCATAGTATACAGCATGGAATGAAAAGATGTAGATTTGCCCTCAGTTGATGCTAATTACACTCCAATTCATGAAAACGTACACATACAGAAACCTGGTACCCATTCTTTTTGTATAAATGATCGACTGGAGACAGGAAGGCAAAGAAAACGTAGAACTATGACGAAACTTCCTTAGAAAACAGAGATGTGCACGAGCGAAACGTGCTTCGGAGCATTCATTTAGGAAAGGTGGCTATAGGAATTCTTCAACGTGTTGCTATGCACTCAATGACTCTACTGTCATAACTGGTGACGAATGAAGACCATACTGATAAATGTCGTCCATACTTAAAATACTGATCATCTGTACAGCCAATAGTATTAATTTTATTGTTACATTTATCTTAAATGTTCACGTCTGTATCTACCAAGGTACTTCATTATTGCCATCGTTTCGTCACCGACTGACACTAATCGATGTAATTAAATGGGAATTTTGAACTAGATGTCATAGGTAATGCTAGGTGATCCAAAGAAGAATTAGCGAATTTCGAATCCAAGTAATTAGTGTCGCAAAACACTCCTAAATGCTGCTCTACATAAGTATTCGCATCAAAACATAAGCAATCAATTGCCAAAATTTGACAGTGCCCTACTTTTCCAATTTCATTGTCAGAGCCGAAGCTATGAATAGTGGTCACCTTTACATCCTCCTTCTCCAGAAGGCCTTATGACCTGTATAAAGATGACTTTATTTTGGTAATGTAATTAACAAAAGTGTAATGTCAAATAAATACATATCTGGTGTGTAAATGTCCGTTATCTTACGGGTTCACTTTGTTATACAGAATATTATAGGAGCATGTTACACAAATCCACCATTTATAGTAGATGCCCTACCTTGTATCAATATTATTTCGAATTACACAGCGTAAAACATGTTTCTCAGCCATGTGTCACAATTATCATACTCTATTTATAACCTACTATAGTTAGATGCCTGAGGCTAAGCACCATCGATTGCTCGCTCCCACAGCTGGAACAGAAGAGTCATGTTTAATTTAATTCCTCTTCATCTGGAAATTAATCTATAGAAGTTATTTATACGATATATCACTACAATCGTACTATTCATTAGTCGTAGTAGTATTATAGTAGTAGTGGTAGTAGTAGGAGTAGTAGTAGTTGTTGTTGTGGTGGTGGTGGTGGTACAGTTCCTTGACTCAATGGTCAAGGGACCCGGAGATTTTACTTGCGTGTGGTTAATTCTTCAGGACTGGGTGTTTGTATTCGTATTAATACACATCCCATCATCCACGCACAGCACGTCACACTAACAACCACCACAGAAAAACGCAGCAGTGAATAAATCCTTCCACACAGGGTTAGGGTCAGGTTGGTCATCCAGCGGTAAAACTGGGCCATATCCATATTAAATCCCGGCCTCAATAAATTGAGAAAAGGTCAGGAAGGGGATGTTATTATTATTATTATTATTATTATTATTATTATTATTATTATTATTATTATTATTATTATTATTATTATATTAGAAACGAATTGACTAGGTAAATGCACCTTTGTCTTTGTGTGGAGTTTCCTCCGTGTCCAATACTCCTTCATAACCATGTTCGATGGCCTGTCCAGCCTCTTCCAGTCTTCTTAGTTCTTCCTTAGGCTCGAAACTCTTCCGAATTTGTCACTGTGTTCCTAAATTTATATCTGACTAACATTTGGACTCTTCCATGTCTATCCATGCTATATTGTCTTCTTTTTCCAGTAGTAGTCAAATATTCCGTTAAGTCTATGTCCGTTCATTCTGCACACATGTCCGAGAAACCCCAGCTCCTCCTCTTCATGGTCTCCGAGAATCTTTTCACCTTCTGGCAAACTTCTTTGTTGCTCCGAAGTTTCTATTCGCCTTCAGTCTGGACAGCACCCATAATTTTTCTGAAGATTCTTCCTTCTAAGACCTCTAGCTTCTCTAACTTGTAGTTCATAGACTGGCTCAGTCCGGTGGTATTTGAAGGTGCTCAAATACGACAGCCCCGTGTCGGTAGATTTACTGGCACGTAAAAGAACTCCTGCGGGACTAAATTCCGGCACCTCGGCGTCTCTGAAGACCTTAAAAAGTAGTTAGTGGGACGTAAAGCAAATAACATTATTATTAGTTCATAGACTGACATTCAGTGGCGTAGAGGAATTATGTTTTGACCGCGTTGTTATACAGTACTGTTTTATTTTCTTACTGCTTGATATGTGCTTACTTTTGTAGATGCTTTCGTTAATCCTTATACTCTCTCCATTTTTGAGATACGATCTTCCTATGCAGCTTTTTCTATTCCATACTCCTGTATGGTCTCATCAAGGTACGTGAACTACTTCATCTCTTCGATCTGTCCTAGCTCTGTTTCGAGGAACTTAGGTTTATGTTCGTCATGAGTTGGAACTCTTCGTCTGAGATCTTCAGTCCTGTGTGGCCGACAATTATTTTCAAGAGGTTAATTTGGATCTTTGTGACCTCTGGTCGTTTTTATAGCACAGCAAAGTAATCTAGAAAAGCCACTCAGTTGACTTTAATCCCTCGTGATTTTCGTCCGAGGAATATTGGGCTTATCCCTTGACTTTAAAGTTCTAAATTCCAAATTCCTCACAATATTTGTCGAAGATGCAGTTGAATAGGAGCGAGGATAGTCCATCGACTTGCCTCTCACCGGTGTTGATTTCAAACGGTTGCGACAGATGCCCACTTCACCCTGGAGGTTGTGTCTGTTAGGGTATCTTTGATTACATTTGCCAGTTTGGTTTCGATTCCAGCTTCCCTAATATTATTTTCCAATGACCCTCTGTCCACCGAATCGAAAGGTTTTTTTTTTTGAAGTTATTAAAGACACCACAATTTTCTTGCCACTCAGCATTCTATGGAGAAGTATTGACTACAACTTAAATATTCTTTTGATGAAAGAACGGCCTTTCCTAAACCATCCCTGGTATTCTCACAGTTGTTTATTGAGAGTTGCCTCTGATCTATTCAGAAGCAATTTTGAGAGGATCGTTTTATAGGCGGTCGGCAAGAGAGACACGTCTCTATAGTTGCTGACTTCTTATTTGTCCTCTTCCTCTTTGTTATGCAATGGATTGATCAGTGCTGTTTTCCATTCTTTGGAGAGTTTCTCCGTTTCCCATATTTCTCTGATGAATCGGTAAGGATCATCTAAGATTTCCGGTTCTGCCCATTTCAGTATTTTTGCCGTTATCGAGTCTTCTTTACTTGCCTTGTTGTTTTAAAGTTTCTTACTTCTCTGACTTTTGCTTTGCTTTTCAGTGGCAGTTCGTCATTTTCTGGGTTCTCTGGATTATTATTATTATTATTATTATTATTATTATTATTATTATTATTATTATTATTATTACGGAGTTATCCGTGGAAGTCAGAGGTGAAAGAACGTGCGGCCTGGAATGGGTCTAAGTACAAGTTCGAAAGATGAATTAAAATTTCAACAAAGGTTATATTTTCAAAACTTAACAATGGTGACATAGAATTTTGAGCGTACAACAAATAACAACCAGTTAAATTGCCAAAATCCTAAATTCATGAGGCGGGATTCGAACTGCAGTCGCTTCGGCTTGGGTGGGAAACCTGTTTGTTTTCTTTTTCTTGCTTTTTTTTTACAATTTGATTTACGTCGCACCGACACAAATAGGTCTTTTGGTGACGATGGGATAGGAAACCCCACCATTCTCCTGGTGTGAAATGCGAAACGGGAGAAACCTGCGACATGCCACGTATCTGCCGCAGTCACAACACTATGAGTGTCGCTATTATTATTTCGATAATTAAGTGGCGAAGTTCATACGAGTATTATCCCATTTCAAGGAACGCTGAGGGAAATAACTGAGTTACAACACAGAAATGAGGCAATACGAGATTTATGCCCATGATGTAATTTCATTCCTGAATAGCTCACCCCAACATTCACTTTGAAGTGGGGAGAAACAGCAGTTCTTCATTATTAACTTAACTACCTCTGTCGCATCACAATGAAAAAGAAATATAGTTTTTTTAATGCGAGGACCCTTTGTGATGTTCCTTTGTTAGTTTTCTTTGCCACTTTATGCACCAGAGCGCACGTGGAACGTGTAACTAAGTTATATCACCTGAACTCTGTGGCTCCTCTCTTTAGCTAGTACATATTATTGATAAAGAGTAACGAACCTGAAACGAAAATCATTCAAACAAATGCGATTGTGTACATGCAGTATAGAATTAAAAATACAAGGGAAAAAATAAATACGAGGGCTGTAAATAAAGTAATGGAGATATTGGAAAAATGCAATATTTAATGAACTAACAAATAAAATTGCATTACATTCCGCAAAGTTGATTACGTTTTGCCAAATGTGGGGAAGCCGTTGAGGACCATTGGCAGTTGATGACAACGACGGAATGCCCTACTGCAAGGAGTACAGCTGCCACGTCAGGAAACCGGCGGCCTCGGAGGGATTCCTTCAACTACGGAAACAGGTCGAAGTCACAAGGACTCATGTCTGGTGAGTATGGAGGGTCTACCAAGACATCATTCCGATCCGCACGAAACGCCTTGACCCATCTTGCAACCGTCCTATACGATAACGCATTCTCACCACAGGTTTCACGTAATCCTCCATAACATTCTCATGCATTTTTGCAAGAGCAACCTCGATTTTAATCTACGAAAGCTGATTACCTTTTGAAAACATGTTTCAGAGCGGTGAAATCGACACTCTTCACTTCAAGGCCACACAGAAACAACGCTCCCAACTGGATGCCCGTCAGAACAGAGCCACCTGGCCGCTCTCATATCTATTTGCAAATGCCCGATCTCCTCGGAGTGTCTGGATTACGTTGCCTAGGGGCCGATGACCTAGATGTTAGGCCCCTTTAAACAACAAGCATCATCACCATCACCATACTTTATTTACAACCCTCGTAGAATTGTGGAAGGTCAAAGTTAACAGTACTGCAACTGAGCTCATTTTATTCCATGCACTGATATATTCATTATGAGAAAATACTTCTTTTACTGGACCTGTTACCTCACAGAAGGTTGGTGACCATCTTGAAGTATTTTATCCTGTTTCGTGTTTCCCGTATCAGATTTGCCGTAGTCGAATCAGTGTTTTGAGTACTAATGTTTCCTTTCTGTCTTTCCTTCTATGTTCAGTTTTATTAGGCTATATTTGTTATTTCTGAAGATGTGACCGAAATACGCTGCTTTCGTGTTTTGAGAAGGATAAGACTTGACATGACACGACAGAGTTCCTCATCAGTGATTTGTGATAAAGCCACATTTGAAAGGCTTGCAGTCGGTTTGTTGATGAAGCCTTTTTTTTTTTTTTTTTTTTTGCTAGGGGCTTTACGTCGCACCGACACAGATAGGTCTTATGGCGACGATGGGATAGGAAAGGCCTAGGAGTTGGAAGGAAGCGGCCGTGGCCTTAATTAAGGTACAGCCCCAGCATTTGCCTGGTGTGAAAATGGGAAACCACGGAAAACCATTTTCAGGGCTGGCGATAGTGGGATTCGAACCTACTATCTCCCGGATGCAAGTTCACAGCCGCACGCCTCTACGCGCACGGCCAACTCGCCCGGTAATGAAGCCTTTAGCGTCCATCCATTGACGACCTAAATCAACAGTGGTAACATGTAATATTTCACGGCACACCAACGAATTTCGAATCAGAAGTCATGGTTGTACGTAAGAAACGGACTCTTTGCAGTCTCGTTTCTGTTTTTGGACCGAGCTCGATAGCTGCAGTCGCTTAAGTGCGGCCAGTATCCAGTATTCGGGAGATAGTAGGTTCGAACCCCACTGTCGGCAGCCCTGAAAATGGTTTTCCGTGGTTTCCCATTTTCACACCAGGCAAATCCTGGGGCTGTACCTTAATTAAGGCCACGGCCGCCTCCTTCCCACTCCTAGCTCTTCCCTGTCCCATCGTCGCCGTAAGACCTATCTGTGTCGGTGCGACGTAAAGCAACTAGTAATAATAATAATAAAGGTGCCTACATTAAGAACAATCTCTCTATCTGTTTTTGGATTATTGTTTTAAGCAGCATCCTATGTACAGTGTACTCTGGTTAATTCAGCATTGGATAATTCTAATAAAAGTTTATTTTCCTTGAAATTCTTATTCTATTCAATGCAAAAATCATCGTAATTAATTCGAAGTTTCGAACTTTATATTCTGGATAATTCGAAGTATAGCAAATTACTTTTGAAACGGCTCCACAAATTTAGCCTTCAAATAATTCCCAAAAATTCTCTAATTTTAACGTAGCTTTCTAGTTATGGCCAGGAAGTTGCTATTGTTAACAGACTTAACCTTTATCTCTGCCACTTTCAATGAGTATAGGATCGGTATGGCATTTATCATCGCTTCTTTATATGCATCCGCACTTGGCCGCCAGAAATCTTCCCCTTCCTCCATCCCGAAGTCGTCAACCTTGCAATGTGAGCAAAAAACTGTGAACTGTTTCCGTAAAGCAGGTTTCAAAAATAAAGGAACCAATACAGAAAATTTTCCAGAAGAACCAGAAATGCACGTGGAACCTGATGTCAGTTATGACGTGTATTTTGCTGTTGATACTGAAGTTGCAGTAGGTTTGGTGAGATCTGACAGGAGACGAGATTCTGCAAGAAGTGCTACAAAATTCCAATTGATACAATGATAAAGAGGAGAGTAGTCATAACGTCATACAAGAGCCTGTACCTACCACGTCTGCAGCTTTCAAAATGGCAGAAAGATTAAGATTTTTTGAAGCCCAGTCAAATATTTATGATGACTCGTTTCAAGCTTTAAATGAAATGGAAAATTTTGTCTATCATGTAAAGCTAAACAAACCCAAACAAACAAAAATTATTAACATTTTTAAGTCAGAAATGGAATGAGTGTATTGTTACATTTGCTAATTTGTGTGTAAATACTGTAAATGCTATTGTTTAACTAGTGTTTATACAGTATGGTTTCGTGTGAAAATTGTCATCTACAGCACATAGCAGCTGTTAAGATACGACAAAATGCATAATACTGTAGTAATTATTCATTACAATGAATTTATTTCATGTATATATGCAGTACTGTACTATATTTTCGTTAAAGTAGTTATTCTTGGTTAATTCGAATTTTTGGTAATTTGATTTTTTTCTTATTCCCCTCGGAGTTTGAATTAAAAAGAGTCCGCTGTACTTGAAATGTGACATATCATCGGTGAAGAAACAATACTTCATATGTCATAACGCTCTTCCTAACCATTCTTTTCCTTAAGACTTGTCACGCCTCCTATCAACATACGGATATGCAGTTCATCAGAACAATGTTCGTTGTGTTCATTTCCCTACGCAAGATATAATGGTAAAGGAACCTTAAATACAATATACCGTAGGAGTCCGTAATTCGTCACGAAAAACATATAATCCTATAGTACGGTACGGTAAGTTCATTTTTCTTTACAGACATGCACAGGAAAATGAACATAACGAAAACTGTTCTGGTGGACTCCATATCCATACAGGTTGTCCCAAAAAAACAAAACACCGACAACGCTTAGTATGTTGTGCGGGAAGGCAAACATATTCGTTTTCAAGAAGGAACACATATCCAGAAACGCATGGCTTGGACGCTGTAGCCCATCGAAGTGTGAGATGGGTGTGCGTTCCACATGTCGTCAATAAACCCAACATGAGTAGCACATCGGGGGTCATTACCAACAGGGTTCGAACTGTGTACCTCCTACGTCATTTCAGAGCCTACATCGGCGGTGCTGATCCTCACGCACATGACCCAATACGTGTGGTTGTCTTTGAAAAATTTAAATCGCTCCGCGGACTCGAGCAATAAGGTCCTCTGCTGACATTACAGGGGTGTCATACACCATACTCCTCATACTACCTACGTAGAGCTGTCCGGCTTCTGTTAGTCGTCTCTCGATGGCCACGAATGATGAGGAGTACGTCCGATTGGAAAACGTTTCGCATACGATATTGCAGCAGCTCTACCATTGCAATTCCCTTTGCCGTATGCAAGCACCATGCCGATCATTTCCACAGCTGTGAAATGGTGCATGTAGCACTGCTGTTAACAACGTCACTGCACTGACAGACTACAGCAGGGCCTCTCAGAGTGCATGCGCCTGGTGCATGCACTGTGCACGGTGCAAAAGACGGCTTCGCTTGGTTGACCAGAGGGCAGATCCCCCACTCCTCGATTTGGAGCAATAGCGCTTACTCTCTCTTTCCTCACGCCTATCTCGCTCGCTCCCCCTGTCTCCCTCTTCCACACTCGCTACGTAGCGCTCCAAATCCGAGCTGAGTTGCATCGAGTAGAGCCGAGCTTAGCCGAGTAGCCCAGAGACGAAGCGTTGGTCCGAGTCGAGCCGAGCGGGAACGATGCACAGTGCACGGAGCTCTTGCGCCTCGATTTGCACGCGTGAGATTTTGGGCATTTGAGAGGCCCTGGACTACAGCAAACAAGTAACGCAGTAGGGAGCACATCAAGGACTGTGTGGAGGAATATAGCGCATGCGCAGGAATTTTATTAGGCTGAAGTCGTCCATCTGCAGTACACAGGTCTAAAGGGTATCACGAATGTCATCTGCATAAAAAAATCTATAGAGTAAAATCCAGTGTATAGCATTTTGAGTTTTAGGCTATTTTTTTTATTTCTTTGCTAGTTGCTTTACGTCGCACCGATACAGATAGGTCTTATGGCGACGATGGGACAGGAAATGGCTAGGAGTGGGAAGGAAGCGGCCGTGGCCTTAATTAAGGTACATCCCCAGCATTTGCCTGGTGTGAAAATGGGAAACTACGGAAAACCATTTTCAGGACTGCCGACAGTGGGATTCGAATCTACTATCTCCCGTTGAGTTTTAGGAGAACAGGACTGCTGAGTGTATTGGCTCGGAAAATGAAAGGAAGGTAAAGGTTTATAAATATACCCGTCACTGCGGCTTGTTCGTATGGAATGAAATTGACTGGGTTAATCGAACCATGTTGTGTTGCCTGTGCTGTGCTGTCTTTAACAAAGAGATGAGTTCTTCATGCGTCAATTAGCTTAAGCTTACAACTCATTTGAGAATAACTCTTTGAAAAGTACTGAACGTTGTTTAATTGCATTAAAAGTTGTTTCATTCTATCTTTCTTGGAGGACGAGCAAAGTAGCTGGATCATGATATAGCTCCGACTGTTAAATTTGTACGGTGTGAAATCACTGCTATGCTATCTATATTCTCTCTCAAATCATCAATATATAACACGACACAATAGCAGTTGTACAGATTGTTATTCGTGTACTATTATTCCCAAAAAATTAAGTTTAATTCCGACGTTTGTGGGGTGTTAAAATCCGTCGGTTTCTGATATAGCGGCGTCCGTAAAATGCAGTAAGTAGCCAATGAAATCACGCAAAGCAAATAATATTAATAATTCATTATTAATTTTAATGATAATGGTTTATGTCCCAATATCTTCTATCCCATGGGAGTTCATTTTCGTGCCAGTATATCTACTGACACTAGGATGGTACCTTCAGATAACCACCAGACTGAACCACGATCGAATCCACCAACTTGTGCTCAATTGCCTGAGCCACTCAGCGCGGTACTATTTTTTGTTATTATTTATATTAATAATTTTGAACAATTTTACGTAATAAATGATAAAGAAAAATGAAGACCGTGTTGGGAAGGAGCTTTTCTTCCCTTCTTACGCTTTGGAGAACAATATACTGTAGTCAACTTTACTATGTTCTAAATAGCCCGCCTGGTGGCCACAAGTCTATATGGTCTGACGCCGTGGTTAGCCGGTTCGAGTCCCATTGGTCGAAAACGTTTTCACCAGCGGAATGTGGGCCAGCAGAGTAGGAGAGGTGGTGGTATACAACTCTCAATCGCTAGACAGCGTGCCAAAAGCCTGGATTACACTCCAAACTTCTGCTCATGTGAAGTAAGGGCATATGACGCTGTTGGTGGTGATTCGTCCATCGGATAGAGGCGTAAAGCCTTGAGCAGAAATGGGCTATGTCCCGGCACTTGGTTTCACCCTCTCCGTCCCTGCAAAAATATATCACGTCATTCATTTCATCTCATTAACTCCTCTGATGAGGTTGACATCAGGCATCGAATCTGATTAGTCTGGCACTGTTGTTAGTCGGTTCAAGTCCCGTCGGTGGAAAAAATTTCAACATCAGAATGAAGATCGGCAGGATAAGAGAGATGGTGATATGCAGTTTCTAAACACCAGATTGCACACCAAAAGATTGGATTCAGTTCCGAACCTCTCCGCAGTATATATATGACGTGAGGGCATATGACGCTGTTGATGGTGATTACTCCGTCTGAAGGAGACGTTAAGCTTGAGCACACTCCTTGGTGTTATTCAACAGGAGTAACCTATGTGCTGATACCGAGTTTCAAACTATCTCTACCTTATTATCATCGTTCCTCATCCGGACGCGCACGTCGCCCATGGATGTCAAGTAGAAAGACCTGCACCAGGCGAACCGAATATGTCCTCGGACACTCCCAGCACTAAAAGCCACACACGAAAAGTCATAATATAATATTTCCTGCATCGCCTCAGTTCGTTGGACTGCACTGCACTATTGTTTTCGATTTATGTGGTTTCATCTCATACTCCTTCTCCAAAACTCTTCATATAATTCAGCAATTCCACCAGATCATCTGCAGACTCATACAAACAAACAATATCATCGCAAATCTCAGAGTTTTTCCCCTCTCCTTGGATTGTGATTCCTTTTCCAAATTCCTCTTTGATTTCCTTTACCGTCGGTCCTATAAAACATTTAAAATTAGAGGATACAAACTGCAGATCTGTGTCACTCCTTTCTGAATTGTTGCTTCTTTTTCATAGCCCTCAATAAGTATTATCACTGCAGAGTGACTGTAGATGATCGTTCTTTCTTGATATCTAATCCCGATCACCTTCAGAATTTCAAAAACTTTGGTCCAATCAACATTATCTAATGCCATTTTTAGATCTATAAATACCGTGTACGTGAGATTGTTCTTCTCAATTCGATCCTATAAGATCAGACGTAAAGTCAGGATTGCTTCACGTGTTGCTACATTTCTTCTGAAGCCTAACTGATCTTCTCCCACCTCAGCTTCATCTTTACTTTCCATTTTGCAATGATGGGATACAAATCTAATGGCGTGACGGTTTCACATTTGTCAGCATATGCTTTCTTTGGTACGGGTATAAAAATATTCTGTCTAAAATCGGACGGCACTTCTCCTGTATCATTACACACTAAACAGAATAACCTCGCCATACCAGATTCTTCTAAGAAAGTCAGTAATTCTGAGGGTATGTCATCAATTCCAAATGGCTTGTTCCTGTTCAGGTCTCTCAAATCTCTGTAGAGTTCTTACCTCAAGAATGGGTCTCCCATTTCATCAACA
This sequence comes from Anabrus simplex, assembly GCF_040414725.1. Taxonomy (NCBI): domain Eukaryota; kingdom Metazoa; phylum Arthropoda; class Insecta; order Orthoptera; family Tettigoniidae; genus Anabrus; species Anabrus simplex. Next base: position 1,105,554,237 of record NC_090265.1, on the reverse strand, counting down.
TCAACAACTTCTGCTTGTTCCAAAACGTTATCGTCTACTTATTTTCCTTGATACAAGTGTTGAATATGTTTCTGCCTTCTTTCTGCCTTGTATTCTTTTCCAACAAGTGGTTTTCGATCAGAGCTCTCAATATTAATACACCTGGTTTTCCCTTGATTTTTCTACATGCAGCCTCTGTCTTTCCACAACCATACAACCTTCAACATCCTTGCACTATCAGCCTTTCTTCCTTAGTTGTCCTGCAATTTCCATTTATATTATTTAATCGCCTGTGTTCTTCTCTGCCCTCCTCAATTTTTTGCATTCTTGTACGTTTGCCTTTCATTAAGCAGGTCTCCTGAGTTATTCATTGATTCTTAATTGATCTTTCCCTTCTTCCTAACTTTTCTTCATGCACCATACTGAACCCTTAGGCCACCATGGTCATGGGTTCAATACTGATCTCACTCTTCACGACTGTCCGCTCCCTATATATTGTGTTTCTTTCAGCCCTTTCATTTAGTCCTTATGCAACATGTTCCTTGAAACATTCCCCCACTCGCTTTTCCTTCAACTTGTCCAGATCCCATCCTCTTGCATTCCTCCCTTTCTACAATTTCTTCAAGTTCATGTGGCATTTCATGATCACTAGGTTGTGATCAGAGTCCACATATGCTCCTGGGAAGGTCTGGCTTCTGAATCCCTGCCAAATCTTAATGAAGTGTATTTGATACCTTCCTGTGTCTGCAGGTCTTGTTCACACATATAACCGTCACTTGTGGTGTTTTGAGCCAAGTATTAGCAAGCACTAAATTATGATCGGTACAGAATGCTACAAGCCGACTTCCTCTTTCATCACTTTGTCCCTGTCCAAATACTCTCCTATTAGATTACTTTCTCTTTCTTTGCCCTACCATTGCATTCCAGCCTCCCATCACAATTAGATTTTCATCTCCTTTTACATGTTTGTTAAATCTTCTGTCCCTTCATATGTTGTTTCAATTTCTTCATAATCCGCTGAATTAGTAGACTTATAGACTTGCAATATTGCGATGGGCATTGGCTTAGTGTCTATCTTAGCAAAAATAATCCGTTCACTATGCTGGTCGTAAGAGCTTACCCGCTACCCTATTTTCCTTTTCATCATTAAACCAACTCCTGCAATTCCTCCGTTTGACATTGAAATGATTACTCTGTAGTTGCCTAACCAAAAATCCTGCTCTTCCTGCCAACGTACTTCACTTATACCAACTGCATCTAAAGTCTATCCATTTCCTTTTTCAGATTATCTAACCTACCACAAAGATTAACATTTCACTTCCACTTTTAACATCCCACGCTCCGACTAGCAGAATGTCAGTATTCATCCTCCTGGTTATTGCCCCCTATCCTGAAGTCCCCACGCGGAGATCCGAATAGGGGAGTATTTGACCTCCGGAATATATTACCCGGGAGTAATCCATATCAGTACATTTATTCATATAGAGAGGTGCATATTCTCGGAAGTTAGTTATGGCTGTTGATTCCCGTTGCTTTCACCCGTGTAGTATTATCAACACAGTTAAGTCATGTTGAATATTATTACAAGGCCATGTTTGTCAATCAGCCAGACTCTTGCCCTTGCAACTTCCAAAAGGCTGCTACTTCCGTTTCGATTAAGCATTCGTCAGATTGGTTTCTCGATAGATACTCATCCGATATGGTTGCAGTTACGGCTTGGATACCTTCTTTATTGGCACGCGCCACCGCAGCTAGGTCTCATTGTTCACTGGAGTGGTTATATGTGGCAAGGTCTGAAATATTTGAGGCACAAGAAGGTGTATATACAAAGGATATTGTAACCAGTGCTTTTTAATATTTATGGTGACTACAGCTTGAGAGCTTTACAGGATAGATGGACTGGTGGATTTCCTACAGGTGGCATAAATATATCAGACCTCCGATAATTGTTAATAATAATGGCATATGTCTTTTAGTGCCGGGAGTGTCCGAGGACATGTTCGGCTCGCCAGGTGCAGGTCTTTTAATTTAACTCCCGTAGGCGACCTGCGCGTCGTGATGAGGATGAAATGATGAATACGACACATAATCCCAGCCCTCGTGCCAGCGAAATTAACCAATGATGTTTAAAATTCCTGACCCTGCCGGGAATCGAACCCGGGACCCCTCTAACCAAAGACCAGCACGCTAACCATTTAGCCATGAAGCTGGACTGCGATAAGCAGAGGACCCCGTATTCATCGTCTTGAATGAGGCAGAAATGTCAGAGCTTCTGAAATGTGTCCAAAATGAGATTGGTATCAACATAGGTTTGAAGATCAGTAGCTTATGCGAAAGACCATAATTATGGTACTTAATAATAATGGCGTGTGGTCTCCAGAAAGGCCTGGTGCAGTTCTTTCGAGGTGATGCTAGGCAACCTGCACGTCTGTGAGGAGGGGTCCTACCTGTAATGAATTCTAATACTGCGGACAGCACACACACCCAGACAACGAGCCATAGCAATTAACTCCTTGGATCAATGGAGCACGCTAACCATTTAGCCATGGAGTCGGACATGAGTAGAGTTGACAGGGTAGGAATATTCATTACATCCAGTGCCATCTGGAAAGTGGAACGAGTTTCAGATATATTCAGCTATGAAATGGAGGTCAGGAGACAGATCGGTCGAAACAACCAAGATTATAATTGACTAAACTATCTCGTATTTTCTGCCTGTCGTTAAAGGGTTCCCGCGGGCTCTTAACTTGGGAGCGCGGGTTGGACTATGGGAACCTTAGCTGTGTCCTGGTATTGCTTCCACTTATTTGTGTTAGGCTCCTCATTTTCATCTATCGTATCCAACATCTCTTGATCAATACTTGTTCTTTTCCGACCCCGAAGATATTAAGTTTCGAGGCCTAGGGAGTCTTTCATTTTCAAAACCTCCCTTTCTTTGGCCGATATCTTCATTTTCACAAGTGTCAATAGAGGATGGTTTGCCTTGTTGTACGTCCTCTGAAAACACTATCTCATATTTGGAAGGATCACTCCATTTTATTAAAACTGAAGATGAAATTAGTTCAGACTCTAGTAGTCTCTGTCTTTTTCTGCAGTACTTAATCGTGGACTTAAAGAACTGTAGACTTCGGAAGGTCGTTTGAGTTGTGGTGTTGGAAAATAATGCCTTTCATTCCTTGGACGTCATTTCGTACCAACGAGGTGAGCATCAATATCAGGATACTGGAAGCCAGCCAGCAAGTTCTTAGGTCACATCAAGCAACGAACAGAAGGAAATCTCGGAAATCACTTTATCTTTGGAAGTGTCTCTTGGAAGAGGAAACGTTGAGGAGTTCCTACACGTTGTGTAGACTGCATAAAACATGCAAAGTGAATATCCCTCGCAGTTGACAGAAGGATGCAATCGTATATAGAGAAATGTTCTCAGAGATCAAAATTCTCAGGATTAAGCGATAACAAGACGATGAAGGACAAGAATGGCTATGTGTTATAAATGTACAGTATTTAGGAATTGCTTAAATTTACTTAATTGTGTGTCTTTTTCCATTATTTATTGAATGACTCTCGTAACATCGACTGTAACCACTGTATCATTAGTCCCTGGCTGTTTCGGTCTCGTACTCTCATATTTTTATTCCAATGCACTCCCGTCAAGAAAAGAAAGGAGAAACACAGCGGCAACTTTGTACTTAGTGTCATATAAACACTTCAGTTTTCACAATTTATGCCGAAATGAAATTGCATAGAGCAAGGCGGTGGTATCAAAACTGTTTTAAAAAGAGCCTCATTTTGTCAGTCAGATAAGTTGAATGCAGTATTGTCTTGTTCTAATGATACACTCCCCCAAGCCCTAATGTCCTGACCTCTTTTCTAAACTCCTCTTCTACACACGTTGATGAAGAATGGGGCGCTCGTGAGACCGCGTACACAAAGGGCTGAAATACGCTGTTCATAAGAAAGAGCCGTGCTCTCAAGTCGGTATTGTCCTTAACTTCAGTGCATTGTAACTGAAAAAGATCCCTAAGTAAGGAAACGATGTGATTTATTCTGATATATTATTCTTTTCATAGATGAGTATTACGTATTTTAAATAGGTTTTCAAATGTATCAACGGATTAAATATCGCTATATGAATAAATTAGTATTAGATAGGAAACTGTGGATTCATGCTTCACCAAACAATAACGAGAAGAGAAAACATCAAACATTTTGTTATCATTAGTTTTATACTTGACACCATTACTATACAACTTTAAACAGACTAGAAATTCAAGCAATATGTATTGCCTTATTCTTAAAATGAACTCTAATATCATTTGAAGGGGTAAACGTAAGAAAAGTAAAAAAAATGTCAAATTTTCAGAAGATCAAAAGAAACGAAGATAATTTCTTGAATCGTATTTAACTGTCGTGTCCGCCTCTGTGGTGTAGTGGTTAGCGTGATTAGCTGCCACCCCCGGAGGCCCGGGTTCGATTCCCGGCTCTGCCACGAAATTTGACAAGTGGTATGAGGGCTGGAACGGGGTCCACTCAGCCTCGGGAGGTCAACTGAGTAGAGTTGGGTTCGATTCCCACCTCAGCCATCCTGGAAGTGGTTTTCCGTGGTTTCCCACTTCTCCTCCAGGCGAATGCCGGGATGGTACCTAACATAAGGCCACGGCCGCTTCCTTCCCTCTTCCTTGCCTATCCCTTCCATTCTTCCCATCCCTCCACAAGGCCCCTGTTCAGCATAGCAGGTGAGGCCGCCTGGGCGAGGTACTGGTCATTCTCCCCAGTTGTATCCCAGACCAAGAGTCTGAAGCTCCAGGACACTGCCCTTGAGGCGTTAGAGGTGGGATCCCTCGCTGTGTCCGAGGGAAAAGCCGACCCTGGAGGGTAAACAGATGATGATGATGATGAAATAGGTTTTCAAATGTATCAACGGATTAAATATCGCTATATGAATAAATTAGTATTAGATAGAAAACTGTGGATTCATGCTTCACCAAACAATAACGAGAAGAGAAAACATCAAACATTTTGTCATCATTAGTTTTATACTTGACACCATTACTATACAACTTTAAACCGACTAGAAATTCAAGCAATATGTATTGCCTTATTCTTAAAATGAACTCTAATGTCATTTGAAGGGGTAAACGTAAGAGAAGTAAAAAAATGTCAAATTTTCACAAGATCAAAAGAAACGAAGATAATTTCTTGAATCGTATTTAACTGTCGTTAAGCCAACTAATGTTATTGGAAATTAAATACATGAAAATACTGCTGCCCGCCTCTGCGGTGTAGTGGTTAGTGTGATTAGCTGCCACCCCCGGAGGACCGGGTTGGATTCCCGGCTCTGCCACGAAATTTGAAAAGTGGTACGAGGGCTGGAACGGGGTTCACTCTGCCTCGAAGGTCAAATGAGTAGAGGTGGGTTCGATTCCCACCTCAGCCATCTTGGAAGTGGTTTACCGTGGTTTCCCACTTCTTCTCCGGGCAAATGTCTGGATGGTACCTAACTTAAGGCCACGGCCGCTTCCTTCCCTCTTCCTTGTCTATTCCTTCCAATCTTCCCATCTCCCCACAAGGCCCCTGTTCAACATAGCAGGTGAGGCCACCTGGGCGAGGTACTGGTCATTCTTCCCAGTTGTATCACCCGACCCAATGTCTCACGCTCCAGCACACTGCCTTTAAGGCGTTAGAGGTGAGATCCCTCGCTGAGTCCGAGGGAACAACCTACCCTGGAAGGTAAACAGATTAAGAAGAACAAGAAGAAAAATACTGCTTGTAGGTAAAACAAATAAAGTAAAAGTGTATTTAGTTCCACTTAGAGCAAAAAACTAGGACATACTTATCTGCTTATTGCACCGAAGTGAATACACAATTGCTTGTTCGAAAAAAATGTGGCTTTAATTATGTGTAAAGTACAGTGGTTATAATGAAAACTGTTTCACAGGCATTAAATTACTCCTCTAGTTCCTAACTGATTAAATTACAGATAGCAAGTACGGCAACAATAGGGAGTTCTTGTTTTGTGCGTTACAGTTGCATATAACTGTCATCCGTTTCAGCCGGCCCCGTGGTGTAGGGATAGCGTGCCTGCCTCTCACCCGGAATCCCGGGGTTCGACTCCCGGCCAGGTCAGAGATTTTTACCCGTACCTGAGGGCTGGTTCGAAGTCCGCTCAGCCTACGTGATTACAATTGAGGAGCTATCTGACGGTGAGATAGCGGCCCCGGTCTAGAAATCCAAGAATAACGGCCGAGAGGATTCGTCGTGCTGACCACACGACACCTCGTAATCGGTAGACCTTCAGATTAAGCAGCGGTCGCTTGGTAGGCCATGGTCCTTCGAGGCCGTTGCGCCATGGAGGGTGGGGATTCATCCTTCTTGAACATAGTAGATTAGGCAAAATTAATGGAGGATGGTTACAACTTCGTTTTGTCCACTGTAGACTCATCTAGTTCTTGCACCATGCCTCGAGTTGAGGTAACTACTTTTCAAATATAAATAGAGCCCTGCGCGGATATAAAAGAAATGATCCGCATCCGAATCCGCGAATGGTTATCCGCCGATATTGTAAATATATAATTACAGTATATTAAACCCAAGGCATACCGAGCTCGATAGCTGCAGTCGCTTAAGTGCGGCCAGTATCCAGTAATCGGGAGATAGTGGGTTCGAACCCCACTGTCGGCAGCCCTGAAGATGGTTTTCCGTGGTTTCCCATTTTCACACCAGGCAAATACCTGGGCTGTACCTTAATTAAGGCCACGGCCGCTTCCTTCCACTTCCTAGACCTTTCCTATCCCATCGTCGCCATTAGACATATCTGTGTCGGTGTGACGTTAAGCAAAATAGCAAAGAAAAACAAAAAAAACAAGGTATGGAAACGGATAGATCTCTTAATATAATACAATAGGCCTGACACCTGGCACCAGAACCCCTACAGTCACAGGTATATGAGAGATTTTCTCTTGCGACAACTACCAACGTATTGGACCTTTGTTCAATAAATTGCGGGTAGGAGCCAGTTAAACTTACGTCAGATTTACGACTTTATGGTCTCAAGGGTCTTTATATATTACCATTCTCCCATACTACTGTCAAGGATCACCCAACCACAAGCAAGTGAAAATCAATAAACTACAGTATTTAGATATTATCAGCAAAATTATCCGCACTGCCATACAGTTAGCATCAGCCAAGGCATTAACTTCGCGGATATCCGCATCCGTGCAGGGCTTTATATACAGAATGTTTCAAAAATAGAGGCCACAATTTCAGGTATGTATTCCCCACGTGTAGATAATAAACAAGTTCTTTACAACATGTGTCTGGAAATGCTTGGATTCCGAGTTATGTCTTTCAAATCAGTGATCTTCACGGGAATGTTTTTCTTCCCGCAGGTAGTTGCCGTGACAGACGACATTAACAGGACACTCTGACAGTTAATTCCGAGGCGAAGGGTACGTGGAGTGCTGTGTTTGGCGTTCGAGTGTGCGACATGTACTCATATCATGAGCTGGCTGAAGTGCACTTCATGTACGTTAAGGCGGACGGCAATGCTGCGCTAACTCGTCGTTTCTATCCACAGTGAAGATGTCCGGAACGGAAGACATCTGAACGTCTCCATCAGGGCGTAAAAGAAAGTGATAGGGGCCCGCCTGACAAAAAAAAATCGTGCCCCTCAAATACAATGTCAAACCTATGAGTGAAAATCCACAACCTGTTTCCAGTCATTCGACCAAGTCAGGAATGAAATGAATGAAGCCCAGTCTACCGGCCAGGATAGGAATTGTACCGGCTGGCGAAGCCTGTCACACTGCTCTGGGGCAGATTAATGAATGACAGATGAAATGAAATGATATTGGAGTGTGTTGCTGGAATGAAAGATGACAGGGAAAACCGGAGTACCCGGAGAAAAACCTGTCCCGCCTCCGCTTTGTCCAGCACAAATCTCACATGGAGTGATCGGGATTTGAACCACGTAACCCAGGGGTGGGAGGCTGGTGCGCTTCCACCTGAGCCACGGAGGCTCTCAAATCTATGAATAACTTAACACAATTGTAATTACAGCAGGCAGAAGTAATGCAATATATTATCAAGTCTATGAACAAAATGATTATTCGTCTTTGTAAGATTATTTAAAAATAGTGTTTCACTGCCTCCGCAGTTTAACGGCTAGCTGCTGAACTACCAACTATGAACCACTTAGATGTCCATATTTAACTTTAACTGGTTTCATTTTTTTCAGTAACTACAGAGTTATACTCACTAACCGATACTGGACTCAGTTATACCGGTAATCATTTATTCTATTAAAACACAGACAAATATACGAACAAAATTAAATCAAGAACTGTTCAAATAAAGTTTGAAAAATATCAAACCTTACAACTGATAAGCCTATTATTAACTTCGCGCACAGAGAGCTCATTCAAAACTGGGTAGATCGATTGTTAGTACAACTTCCTTTTGGCATTATTAACATTATACTCTGTTGTCGAAGAAATATGTGACAAATGTGAAATGTTCTGCAAAATTGGTGCATAATACCAACTCAGATGCACTACAGGTCAAGAAAGCATCATTTCCTAACTAAAATATGATATTTTGGTATCAAGTTCCATAGCTGCAATTATGTTTACATAATTTGGTGCTGGTCATTTCTCAGGAACGTTTTGCGGTGTTGAGTGAGACGGCGAAGGCAACTATATTTTACACCTCTGTTACACTCAACAAATCTCAGTAGCTGTTGCTACGCAGAAAATTCTCAAACTGAAGAGACCATCCTACCTTTATAATGAATTTAAACCTATGGAGTCGGTGGATAATAGAGATAATAGGTTTACAAAAACCACCCTTCAAATTCCCCTTCATCGTACCACTAAATTTAACAAATCCTTTGTTTGCACTGCATCACGTATCTTTAACGTCTTTAATCTTCACCGTTTTGCAAATAACACTAACTGTACCCAACTAAAGCAGTTCTTAACATCTATCTTTCTGGAGAAGTACGCAAGAGGCTGAGATCAGGCATTATTGTATCTCACAATCAGAAATATGTATATTTCGAAGAAAATTGTTTCTCTGCTTTAGCTTTATATTCTTTAGATCCATATAGTCCAAAATAACAGAGGGCTTAATGATTTACTTTCTTACTTATTATATAATGTATGTCTTAATCTTACTGGATTTGGTATCTATCTGTATTTTCATTTTTTTTTCTTGTTTCATGCTTAGTTTAATACTTTAATATTACAAAAATGTAGTTAGTGTGTTCATAAACCTGTATTTTATTATAAGAAGACGCTACATAAAGGGGCCTTTCAGCCTAAGTGGAATGTAAATCATGATCAATAAATGCAATTCAGTTCAATTCAACACAATAAACTGTTGATAGATGCAACCAAGTGGCAATCCCTTTACGAACAAATTGTAAAGAAACAAATTATTTCGACTCATTCTACAAAAACGCCCAGACCATTTCCGTGCAGTGACATTAGCCTAGGGGATATTATTTTGTATTTTATTTTTCGAGGTTTCTGCGGGGCCCCGTAAATTCCCGGGCCCACCTGCATTGCAGGCCCTGCAGGCTCTAACGTTAAGTCCCTGGTCACCATCGCTGTCTATGAACTCATGGAAAGTTTACATCCCCTGGTTTGGATAGGGGATGACCAAGAGCTACAACTTCAGATGTAGAGAAGAAGATTCTCCATTCTGTGTACACGACTCCGTCTATCAGCACACGACGGTTAGCGTTGCAAGTGAATGTTCCTCATACGACTGTCTGGACACTGTTGCGAGAGCAACAGTTGTATCCTTATCATTTGCAACGTGAACAGGCCCTGTCATCAGCAGATTACCCTGCACGAGTTAAGTTCTGTCAGTCGTTTTTGCAGCTGTGTGTTACAAATCCGAACTTCACAAATGAAGCACAGTTTAAGCGAGATGACATCACAAACTTCCAGAAGCAGCCAGTATGGGCACATGAAAACCCTCATGCAATTGTTCCGTCTCATCACCAGGTGCGGTCCTTCCTCAACATGTGGGCCGGTATCATTGGTGGTCGGTTGGTTGGATCCCATGTACTTGTAAACAGATTTACTCGGCAGGAGTACACAAACTTCCTGGAAAACACCATACGTCATGTTTATGAACACACTCCACTGATCATTCGTCAACAAATTCACTTCTTGCATGATGGCACTCCTGCACACTTCAGTCGTACGGCTTGCCAGCACTTGGATGGAAAGTTTCTTGATCTATGGATAGGTAGAGGAGGCCCAATTACGTGGCCTTCACGCTCACCTGATTTGAACCCTCTTGTTTTATACTTGTGGTTCCATTTAAAACATCGGTGAATACGTCTCCATAGCCACAATACTCCTGGAATTTGGGGTCATATTCCCAGAACCATGAGACATCGAAGTGAGGCCTGTATTCAAGCAGGAGGTGGACACTTTGAACATCTTTTGTAAATTTAACTCCCTGCGGGAAGAAAATTTTCCGGTAATTATCACTGTTTTGAAGCCCATTACTCGGAAACCAAGCATTTCCGAACACATGTTGTAATTAACTTTTTTTATTGTCTACATATTAGGAATACATACCTCAAATATAACGGACATTTGCCGTTCTGGACCAAATTAAAGGTCATTTTTTCCTCCATGAAGTACAGAAATATTAAAATATATAAGTCGCCCAGAGTGGACGTACTAGGTTCTTGCAACCAACCCTTTAACTTTAAATTATACATAACAATGCTACCCTTCTACTTGAAATAACGTTACTGAGCAACACATTTTTGTTTTATGTGTGTATAAGATCTTTAATTTGGTAGAGGAAACGTTCACAAGAGATAGCTGCCCTAGTACAAAGGATACCGTGTGCTAACAGCGTCAAAGTGATAGTATGTATTGTAACGCCATTCAAACATTTGATACAGTAGTTTTGCTATAAAATGTGCTTATATATTCCCAGTTCTAAAATTCCCCTGTTGAACAGCTACCCCCGACCAGGAATACATTATTTTTCTTTGTAAATATCGTACAAATTGTGATTGACAACCGACAGTGAATGGCATAAAACATATAAACAAATATATTTTAGAAACAAAACAGGAATATTAAATCGAATGAAGGAATTAACTGAAAATGTTGTGACAGGCCCTAGCGCACCAAAGAGCAACTCAATCGCCTCCCAGCAACTGGCGGGTAGTGATAATTTTCTTCAAAGTATTTCAAACATGGTTCCTAGAGTCTATTCATTTCAGAATCAAATTCCTTGGTCTATTAAGTGTTACCCTCAAACCTTATTGCTAGGTTAATAACAAAGCCACCGAGTTCGATATCTGCAGTCGCTTAAGTGTGGCCAGTATCCATTATTCGGGAGATAGTGGGTTCGAACTCCACTTTCGGCAACCTTGAGTATGGTTTTCCGTGGTTTCCCATTTCCACACCAGGCAAATACCTTAATTAAGGCCACGGCCGCTTTCCTCCCACTTCCAGCCCTTTTCTGTCCCATCGTCGCCATAAGACCTATCTGTGTCGGTGCGACGTAAAACAAATTGTAAAAAAACAAAGCCGGTGTTAATCCCCTGTCAATCGCGATAATGTCTGCACGTGGTCAAGAAAGCTAAAAAGCACAGCTGAGGTTGTCAATACGCTGACCACGTGCATTCAAATAACTGCAGGCTATCCCGCTGGGCAGTAGTCTTCATGTGAAACTATAGTTCTTCATGAGTTGTATTTTACACGAGTTTTTTATGGCTCCTCGTCTCATTGTCATCATTCAGCTGAAATGTCTTGACAATAATCAATAATAATGTTACTGGTTCTAGGTCCCACTAACTACTTATACTGTTTTCTAAAACGTCGAGGTGCCGGAATTTTGTCTCATAGGAGTTATTTGATATGTTGGTAAATCTATCGACAGGCGTTTATTGTATTTATTTATTTATTTATTTATTTATTTATTTATTTATTTATTTATTTATTTATTTATTTATTTATTTATTTATTTATTTATTTATTTATTTATTTATTTATTTATTTATTCTCTAGATCTTACAGTACATGACCTAATTGATCTGTTAATGGATAAAATAACACTATCCAGATCTAAACAAGATAGTTTGTTGTACCTGAGCATTTTTAAATACTACTGGATTGATGCGAGTTCGAAACCGCCACCTTGGGCTCTGAAGCCAATAGGATCGATGATAAGTCCAAGTTCATGGATATCGGTTCTGGACGCATGCAAGCAGACGTCAACGTTGGAACCATTCTGCTGGATACAGTCCACAACTTCACGTAATTAAGCAACATCATTACTTATGAAGGCGATACAGAAAATGAAGTCCGAGCTCACAGTGGAAGAGCTGCAGCTGTGTTTCAACTACTCTAACAGATCTAGAAGGTGCCTTCCATCTCACTTAACATCAAACTGCGCCTCTAATCGGCCAATGAATTCCTAACCGCTATCCACGCCAGCGAAACTTGGAGGATGATGGCCAGTAGCATTAGGAAGATCAACATTTTCCAATATCGCTGCTTGTGACAGATACAAAACATTTATGACATAAATCACATTTCTAATGAATAAGTGCTGTGGCACTGTGCCTTGCCTAGTCTGTACGCCACAGTTGCGTGTCGTAGATTCATGTTAACTTGTCATGTTTTACGTGTGCCAGTACATCGAGTGACTATGGACTGGACCCCTCCAGAAGCAATAAATATGAAAGAAATACCTGTGAAGCTGAAAACCCTGTTTGTCCGGCAGGAACATACGTTTTCGTAGCCAAGAAGTATAAGTTACTGAACAAGAACACGAGATCCGAGCAGGAAAATATATGCCAGTGTTGTTTTAGTATTATATATACATTTATTCAGAGAAAAAACGCTTCTCTCATAAAGAGGTTGCCCATGAGGACGAAGTATGCTAACTACATTTATGACTATACAAATGATTTTTCAGTATGGATAACGAACCTTTCAAGACTTTGAGGACCACATTTTTCGTCAACGACTCCGACAGCTTCAATCATTCTTCGAAGAACTTAGGGAGTGTTCCTCTTGCTCCGATCATGAGGCCTATAACCTCTAAATACGTTACGAATAACATTACTATTAAAATGATTACAAAATTCAGTACTGATAGCGTTTGCTTTTATGTAACTCTTTACAGAAATTGAAAGACTGCTTACTTTTTAATTATGTATGTTTATAGGGGTACACAATTTGGAAATCCGCCTTCAGTCCGAAAAACACATGATGGATATATACAGTATAATTGCAATAATATTGCACATATTTCACATTTTTCACACAGAAATCGAAGTCTACACACCAAGTGGCTGCTGCAGAAGCGGCGTTGGTATTTCACACCGTTAGCCAATGGAATGTACGCAGAAGCTAAATTCAGAGAGATATTTCGTGATTCTGATATTGCGAAAAATGTGTCGTGTGCAAGAACCAAGACAGAAACAGTAACATATAAAGTTCTTCGTCCACAGTCGATCGATGTGACAGTAAAATGTTTGAAAGGCATTACATGTTTCGAGGTATGTACAGAAAAGGATCAACCATGGGCTCTCGAAAGTTTTCCGATATTAAGACAGTTCTTTAATTCAGACCAAATTTATTGAGCTCAAAACAACAACTAATGAAACATCAGAAACTGTTTCAAGCTATGTTTCTAATACACTATCCTAGATTGGTATTGTTGACAAGTGTGTTGCATTAGCCGCGGAAAATACCAACCCAAACTTAGGGGAGATAAATATAACACAGGGCAATAATGTGTTCACAAAACTCAAGAGGTCCTTAAATGAGAACATTATGAGCATAGGCTGTCTTGCGCATATTCTTTACAGTACAATTAAGCATGGGACAAACAGTTCGAGTGTTGATTTCAAGTGCATGGTTTTGAAATTGTAAATTATTTTTCCATATACAGTGTTCATAATAATTAACAACGGAAGGAATACTGTAAATTTGTGACAACTGATTACAAAATCTATCGTCATGCATTATAATTAGGTGGCTCTCTATATTTCCAGCCATTTAGAGAATTCTAGATATGTATGAAGCCTTGCAATCATATTTTTTGTCGTTGCCAAGTCCCCATAAAATTCTTAAGAATTTCTCTTCAGACAAGTTGAATAAAGCATGCATGTGGCATTTGCATTCGTTAGACAATATCAAAGAAATTCAGAAGGAGAAACGATTAATTCTTGATATTATTAGAGTAAGAGTAAATGTAAACAATCCTGCCATGAGGTGTGATGACCTTGAGCAATATTCAGGATCCAACACTATCGAAATATTTCGTGATCCCGAGTCTCCTAATGAGGATGTAGTGTAGACTGTCATAAATATAGATTTGAAAGAGGACATCATTGATGCTTGTCATCGATTGAAAAAGATCTCTAATCGTCCAACGTCTGGAATTATACTTAAATGTGTTAGAAGGGCCCATAAATAGCAATCAGTCGCCAGGCGCAAGGTCAAGCGAACCTTGTCCACAACTCAAATCGGCATGTCAACTACCAACCCAATCTATATCAATCAATCACTTGTCCCAGCTAGAAGAGTTTTATTTTCAAAGGCGAAGCAGTTCCAACGTGAAAAGGACTGTAAATACCTCTGGATTGGTAGAAGTGGAAAGATCATGATTAGGAAGGTAGACAGAAGTCCTATACATGCTATTAATAATAATGAGGACCTGAGTAAGCTGTGATTTTCATGCATATATATTTATTTATTTTTCCTTTGAAATTATTTTATTAATTGTGTGTAAATATTTACTTCTTTTTTTAATATTTATAATCTTCTTCTAATATCTGATGATGTCTGAGAATGAATTAACCATTTATTATAAAAATGTTCGTGGCCTAAGAACAAAACTGCTGTAGGCCTATTTCTTAAAAATCTTATATGTAGTGATTATGATGTAATTGTACTGAGAGAGATTTTTGGATAGTGAGTTCTGCAATGATCGCTATGTAGTGTTCAGAAATGACAGGGATTTGTTTTCATCTGGAAGACTAGAGGTCGTGGAATTTTAGTAGCTGTCAAAAAGGGGTACAAATCCAAACTGTGTTCTAAATATAACGATCAACGGTGTGAGTCAATAACTCTTTACATTCAGGGTCATACTCGTAAGTTATTGATAAATGCTGTGTACAGTACATTACTCCCTCTTTTAAACTTTCCGTATATGAAGTATACTTCAATTGCGTTGAAAACAGAGAGGTTCTTATAACATCTGACTGCCTTATTGTCGGTGTTTTCAACATAACTGAACTTATTAATGCCGGTTATAACTTTAATGAAGGATCAATGACCAGTCGTCGTCTATTTCAGTTCATGTCATATCTTGGATTAACATCACTTAACAATATTCAAAATTGTAATTTTAGGACATTAGATGTAGTATTAGGTAATATTCAAGTTTAAATGAAGACTAGAAGTGGTGGAATTTTAGTAGCTGTCAAAAAGGGGTACCTGCAGGCTTACATCATCCTACACTTTGTTTAGTTCTACCACCCATTAAAGAAGTTCCCTTGCCTCCGACAATTAATCGCGAATATTACAACTTTCAAAATGCTGATTTTTTGCGGCTGCATTGTAACACACGAGACTTTGACTGGAGTTTATTGTATTCCTTTAAAAATATTGATCGTGCTGTTGATGTTTTTTATACATCGCTGTACAAATATTTCGAAAACTGCGTTCCAAAGCAGAAAGTCATTCGAAAATCCAAATATTCAGTTTGGTTCACGCGTGATATTATTCAGTCCATAAAAATAAAATATAAATGTGCTATAAAAAGGAGATTTTCGATATATTACGATACGAAATTTAGACAGATTCGGTCGAAACTGAAAATGAATTTACATGTGGCTTATGCTGTTTATATTCATTATTTAGAAAATGAAGTTAAGAGTAATATTAGTCAGTTTTGGGCATATGTTAAAAGTAACCGGGAATCACGTTCATGTGACAACTCATTTCTACTAAATGAAAATTGTTATACACCTAGAAACATTGCAGACGGGTTTGCCGAGTATTTCTCATCGGTGTATGTAAACACAGATTTTACTTATAATGTGGAACATTTTTCTTTGAATCAAGTTTTGTTCTTACCAGGTTCGATAAAATGAATATTACTCACATACTGGTATATGAAGTAAGAACAGTAATTAATAAAAAGTTAAAAACTAAGAAATCCAGCGGACCTGATGGCATTCCACCATACATAATCAAGGGCTGTGCTGACATACTGGTTGCTCAATGAACCATCAAGTTCAATCCTTCTTTAAAGACATCCTGCTTCCAGGAAAAGTGTAAAATGGCAAAAAATTACTCCAATCCTAAAGGGAGGGAACTCAGAGATGATAGCAAACTATCGCCCTGTTTCAGTAATTAATGCTATAGCAAAGATATATGAGCACATACTGTATTCTAAGATGTATGACCATGTTAAGGTAGAGCTATCACAATGGCTTCCTGCCCGACAGATCTGCCATTACTAACTTTCTGGGTTTTACACAAAAGATTTAAAAATCATTAGACACAAATAGAATAATCAATGTAATATGCATTGATCTAAAAAAAGGCTTTTGATAAACTGGATCACAAAACTCTTTTGACAAAGCTGCATCAGTTTGGAGATTCTAAACCATTACTTCAACTATTTAAGTTCCTATTTAAAATATGGGCAACAATTTTTTTGTTTCAAAAGTGAAATTTCACATCATTTTGTTAGTTTTTCTGGTGTGCTACACGGGTCCACTCTTGGGCCTCTCCTATTTCTCATTATGGTTAATGACTTGCCTGGAATAATTCGTTACTTTGATGGTTTGTTGTTTGATGACGACGTAAAGTTATATAAGACCATATATAAATGCAGTGACGTGAATAATTTGCAACAGGATATTAATTTTTTTATATTATGGTGTGATAGAAACAAATTATTCCTAAATGTTAAGAAATTTAAAGTTGTGGTATTTACCAGGAAAAAGGAAAATATAAATCCGACATCTTATATTGGTGAAACAACACTTGAAATTGTAACGTCTGTTAATGATTTAGGAATTATTTTCGACAGCAAATTAACTTTTAATGGCCACATTGCAAATGTAATGAATCTATCTAACAAGATGCTTGGTTTTATTATTTAATTTAATTTCGTGTGGCTATTTCTAGCCGAGTGCAGCCCTTGTAAGGCAGACCCTCCGGTGAGGGTGGGCGGCATCTGCCATGTGTAGGTAACTGCGTGTTATTGTGGTGGAGGATACTGTTATGTGTGGTGTGTGAGTTGCAGGTATGTTGGGGACAGCACAAACACCCAGCCCCCGAGCCATTGGAATTAACCAATGAAGGTTAAAATCCCCGACCCGGCCGGGAATCGAACCCGGGACCCACTGAACCGAAGGCCAGTACACTGACTATTCAGCCAACTAGTCGGACGGTTTTATTATTAGAAACTCCAGACTACTTACTCAACCTGAATTTATTGTTAAGTTGTATATTTTAGTACGAAGCAAATTAGAAGATTCATCGGCAATAATCTGGGACCCGCTTTATAAGGACTACACGCGTCACATTGAGACTGTACAAAATAAATTTCTATGATATTTGTATCATAAAACGTTCAATGTATTTTGTCCATTTGACATTTCAACCCACTATTTAAGAAATTTGTTCAATTTCACGTCTTTGAAAAACAGGTAAACATTAATTTCGTTACACATAGTGAGGAAAATTCTGAATAGAAAAATTGACTGTTGTGCCATTTCATAGATCTAGGAGTAATTTGGTAGAGTCGATTTGCATGCGATTACGGTAATGAAATTAAATACAACGCATAAAGTTATAAAATGTCAACGAAATACGGTATCGCACAAAGACGAAACGGTCACGATCACGATGGCGGTGCATATGACAAAATAGAGTTCGAATTGTTAACGCTAACACTATTTAAAAAAATTACAAACGAATAGACACTTCTAGAAAGCGGACGCAATCAATCAACAAGCAAGCCACGCCATATAAATTTGATAATTATATAGAAGTGAAGAAAGAACTTAGATACATACGTCATTAATAAAATATTCTCCTCAAATACGTAAGATAAAGCAAGAGTTGAATAAGCCAAACGCTAAGAGGGCAAAGACTAGGCCTTGGCTCAGAGAAGAGAAATTATATCCAACGCAACAGTTATAAAGATCAATTCATTTAGCAGTTGATGTGAATATAAGAAATTAAGGCTACAGTAGACATTTTGGAGGTCTGCCTAATTTAAGAAGAAAAGCCTATATTAAACTTGACTATTAATGACATACTAATGTTAGAAGGCTTTGACTACGATATCATGTTTCAGCTGATGTCATCTGTGTATTTGATTCTTCTAATTGCGCAAGACAAGCCCGCCATGAGTCTCTAAGGGGAAGATGGGCCCAACTTTCCGGGATCAGTCCAGCTAAGATGACGGCAGCAGTGAGCGACATTCCCGACAACGTCTCGATGGCTATCGGTGAACCATGGAGACTAACCACAGCTGCTGATGGCGAACAAGAAACAACATAATCCCGATGGCTAAAGGAAAACGATAAGATTCGTAGAAAATTCAATGAAAATGGAATGGCGTATGGCTTTTAGTGCCGGGAGTGTCCGAAGACAAGTTCGGCTCGCCAGGTGCAGTTCTTTTGAATTGACTCCTCTAGGCGACCTGCGCGTCGTAATGAGGATGAAATGAAGATCATACACCCAGCCCCCGTGCCAGTGGAATTAACAAATTATGGTTAAAATTCCCGACCCTGCCGGGAATCGAAACCGGGACCCCTGTGACCAAAGGCCAGCACGCTAACCACTTAGCCATGGAGCCGGACAGAGAATTCAATAAAATTGCTAGATAATATGTATTGTAGATTGCTTGCATTTGATGAATAGATGATGGGGCGATTGTGTCTTCGAAATTAATCAACTTACATCAGTTTCTCGCGAGTGGCATAATAATTTGTCGATAATATGATGTAAATAGATATTCTTCGTAATAAGACCATCTTTGGTTAGGGAAAGTGACTTAAATATGTGATAGTGTTATTTCAATGATATCAAAGAGCCGTATCGGAATATGCCATGATGTACATGAAGTGTTTAGGAATAGAATAATGTAGGATTTTAGATGAAAGGTAGGAGATTACTTTAATGTGTGCAGGTTATATGTTGTCATAAATAATTGAAATGACATTAGATGTGGATATGAAGGCAAATGGAAGGTATGTTGATGTTGAATATGAAGTTTGTGATCCGATGACATATTTAATTAAGAATGAAGTTATTTACGCGTTGATATAAGTTATATGAGATGACTATTTGATATAATTGGAAGAGATATGTTGTGAAATGGGAAGATAGAGATATGAAACGACGTAATATGAGAATGATAATGAAGGAATTGAAAGAGTATGCTGTACGATGATATAATGAATGTAATTGAAATATTTGAAGAGAAAGTAGATAATATTAACGCGAGCTCGGATCAATTGTATTTATAAAGCAGTAACAATGTTTCTTTGATTGAGGATCCATATCATACAATAATGACAACATGACGTGATACTTATATAATAGTGTGGCAGGAATAGATCATCGAAATGAGTCATGATGAGGAGAATTATTCATTTAAATGATTTCCAACATAGTATTCCTACCATAAAGTCACATATTCTGAAATATTAATTATGGTAGGTTTTGATAGTTATGAGTAGATAATGCTACTTCTTACCAGTAATTTCAATTGAATAAGTCACTTGATATCGTTAACCATGGTATTCCCTAATATTTAGTTGAGCAGCGTAAGGTCATATGTTGCATTTTCAATGTAGTCGAGAATTTGTTTGGTTATTTATGATGTATATTTTATTTAAGTTGGGGACTATATTGACACATGATGCAATGACAAGTAATATTCTTAAATGAATATTAGCCTATGTTTCCTAAGCAGATATGAAACCAATCCTTATCCTTATGCTAATTTTTATGAAACGACGTATATAAATGAAGGAAAGTAACTGACCTAAGAAATAAGGGAAACCATTACAATGATCAAGAATATTTTAGTCATAAGATTAATTGCTTAACTTAACCAAATTTTTAACCACGATTATTTGCAATTAACCGAGCTCGATAGCTGCAGTCGCTTAAGTGCGGCCAGTATCCAGTATTCGGGAAATAGTAGGTTCGAACCCCACTGTCGGCAGCCCTGAAGATGGTTTTCCGTGGTTTCCCATTTTCACACCAGGCAAATGCTGGGGCTGTACCTTAATTAAGGCCACGGCCGCTTCCTTCCCACTCCTATCCCTTTCCTGTCCCACCGTCGCCATAAGACCTATCTGTGTCGGTGCGACGTAAAGCAACTAGCAAAAAAATTGCAATTATTCCATTGTTCTCTTTTGTTTATGAAACGTAATGTGAGAATGGAACATTAGTTCATTTCAATAAGAAAGTAATGTAACAAGCAACGAATATAACAATGATATGCCAATTAATGATCTCTTAAAATCAAATTAATTGCTTAATTTTGGATCTTCAATCCATTTATTTCACATTCTTATATTATCCATCACATTTTGTCAATAATGCTAATTAAGATATATTGAGGTGTTATTCATAGCTTGCTAAAATATATTTCCGATTTTGAAGCGATACGTTAGGTGGAGACGTCAATCAATAGTTATGAAAAATCGACGAGATATTTGATTACGTGTCGACGTCTTCCTGAATTTACGTCAAAATATAACCACGATAATTACCCTGAGATAAGAACTGGCTGGAGTTTTCTTATGCGGTCAGCGCACTGTTAAGAATTACTCTTGCCTTCATCTCATTTCACGTATCACAAGTAACATCACGAGAGCAAGTATTATTTCACATCCCAAGATCTAGAAGCGTTCATCACTCTAATTCACCACTAGTTAAAACATTATCAGTTTATAATTCAATTAGTGCACAAGTTGATTTATTTGCTGGTGCGAGGTTGTTTGATAAGCAAATAAAGGCTATTCTTTACTAAATCATTATTAAATTCCTTTTTGCTGGAATGCTAGGTACTCATAAGTTTTGTTTTTTGTTTGTGTTCTTTTTTAACTTGTTTAGTAATTTTATACGGCTGATGTATAGCCTATATTACTATGTTTTTCATTTGTAGTAATAATTTTAAATTGTGTTCTGCTTATTAGTTTACTTTTAGCTATTATTGTTACTATTGTTATTATTTTTGTTTGGTGTATTTAAAGTTTAAAGTCTATATGTCATGAAAGAACTTAATTGGACTCAGCCTGTGTACCTTCGTACTATCAAATAAATAAGATACGTTCCCATGTTCATTTCAAATTTTCAGTTCCTGTTCACATTGTAATCTCGACCCTCGAAGACAGGCTTACATACTCGTGTACTGTCTGCACTAAACGCGGCCAAATAAGCTGAAAGTTTGGAAGTGTTAACTTACTAAGGTAAATAGCCAGGAAACTGAAAATATAACCTCAAAATAATCCGATTGGTACTCTCTGTTGTCAGGTAATACAAAAAATGTTCTCCTAGGTTCACCATATGTCAGCATTTAAGCGGACGTACTGCTTTTTTACAATAAAAGTAGCCATCCGCATGCACTTTTGGAAATCCTATAATTTGTTCGCGTATTTCATATTGAAGTACCAAGCAAGTTGGCTGAGTAGTTTGGTCACGTAGTTGTTAGCTTACATTCGGAAGGCTGTAGGTTCGAACTCCGTAGTTGGCAACCTTGAAGATTGTTTTCAGTGGTTTCCCATCTTCATACCGGGCAAATCGTGACTAAGTTTCGAAGTGTGACGTCATATCGCCGATAAGTACATTTTTTCTTCGTATAATTTTACAATCAAGCATATGTTTGATTATTTATATAGTACCAAGGAACTTAAAGAAAATGAGGTCTAGTGATACAGTTTCAGAAGCCGGTGTGTGATATAAATTCCGAAGTTGGTACTTGGAGTTCGTTGATGAGAGAAATGTATCAGCATTTTTAGATTTCAGAATCTGGTAACCTTATGTTATCCCATATGTTTTGAAGTATATTCAATCGCTAACAGTATATCTATAAGAATTCATCCAGTCACTATTCAAGGAGCGATGTATACACTACAGAAAAAAGTATCTGGGTAACAGGACCTACTGCACACAGATAGTAGGTAAATTGAGAAGGATATTCTAAATCAAAGTTATCCTTCCGCTTGTATCTTCCTCTCCCCACGAAGGTAAATAAGTGAGTTCGTTCATGCACGTCAGATAATTAAGACACCTACTTGCTATTCTTTTACGTCACTAGATGATCATCCTCTTGCCTTCATTCATTACCACCTAATTGCATTGATCTTGCCCCCTCTCCTCATCATCAGAGAAGACAAGGCGACATACTGTAAACTAACGAGCTCTAACTAACAAACGAACTTAACTGAGAGCTATCCTGCTGTTGCTCTCTTGATTGCAATTTTTATAACGAACTTGCTCGTCTGCAGAGCCCAATTAACAAATCTTGACTAGCTGAACTGTTAAGCTAACTTAAAGAAAATGAGGTCTAGTGATACAGTTTCAGAAGCCGGTGTGTGATATAAATTCCGAAGTTGGTACTTGGAGTTCGTTGATGAGAGAAATGTATCAGCATTTTTAGATTTCAGAATCTGGTAACCTTATGTTATCCCATATGTTTTGAAGTATATTCAATCGCTAACAGTATATCTATAAGAATTCATCCAGTCACTATTCAAGGAGCGATGTATACACTACAGAAAAAAGTATCTGGGTAACAGGACCTACTGCACACAGATAGTAGGTAAATTGAGAAGGATATTCTAAATCAAAGTTATCCTTCCGCTTGTATCTTCCTCTCCCCACGAAGGTAAATAAGTGAGTTCGTTCATGCACGTCAGATAATTAAGACACCTACTTGCTATTCTTTTACGTCACTAGATGATCATCCTCTTGCCTTCATTCATTACCACCTAATTGCATTGATCTTGCCCCCTCTCCTCATCATCAGAGAAGACAAGGCGACATACTGTAAACTAACGAGCTCTAACTAACAAACGAACTTAACTGAGAGCTATCCTGCTGTTGCTCTCTTGATTGCAATTTTTATAACGAACTTGCTCGTCTGCAGAGCCCAATTAACAAATCTTGACTAGCTGAACTGTTAAGCTAAAGTTCGACACAGTCAGATGGTGCAGCTGGTATTAGAATAATGAAATCTCAGTTTTGCATTATCGAGAATAGTATTCTTATAAGATAGGGGGGCCAAATTCTGTTCCCGCACCTAATTTCGCCCCCCTAGGGATTCCCCAGTTTGCACGGTTGGTACCTAATGTTTAGCCGCGCACACTCGCTTAGCCTCATCCCGTTGTCTGGTTGTGAGAGCTGGTTGGGTTCACCACGTTTGCTTTCCGTGTACAAGGAGCTGAGGTAGTGCAGCGTTAAAATTAAGAGCTTGTTATTCCTAGAGTAAACACTGATATATGTATGGACTGCATTTCAGCCGTGTGGTGTAGTTCCTGACGTGTAATCCCAACAGTGAGGTGGTTGGCGTCCCCCTTCATTTTGTTTGTTATTTATGAAGTTTATTATTATTATTATTATTATGATTTGCAGATGGGGAAACGCAAGCAGTGGGATAATAAGGCTATTAAGTCAGTAAGGGACAAGATAATGGGTCACAAACGTGTAAGTAAAGCGTTTAACATCCTACAAGCAATGCAGAAAGACTACGTTAAAAAGAATACCAAGAAAACATATTTCATGGTATAAATGGCCTTCAAGTACTCCATTATAGAAAAAGAGTGTAGTAAGATTAGAAAGGTAAAATATTTAAAATTAATCCTACTTTTCATAAATTTATAGGGGACGAAATTGCGAACACATTTTTGGTAGTTTAGTACTTGTAGTGTTTACGTTTATGTCGAATATTGACTACTTTACGTTATAACAGTTTCACTGTAGCTTGCCCGTAAGTGGAGAACATATTCAGTAATATATTGAAACGGGAATGTCAATGCGACATTCATTATCAAAGTATTTCAGATGCATACAAGCGTAACTCGTAAAAACTGCTGTACGAGAGATTCGAAAAGACCGCTGTACGCGCAGGTAACGGATGTAGCAGCTATGCACGCAACCTGCTCGCTGATGGTAAGCCAACCAAGCACATATGACGTAGCCATCGAACATTCAATTCCTTCCATCTCATGATTTCCAGAACCGAATGTGATACTAAAATTTCAATCACACCATCGTGCATCCCATAACAACGGAGGGTATAATACCAAATTTCATTAAAATCGGCGGTGGGACAGCTGAGAAATAGAAGGTAGAAGATTGGCGAATCAGAAGCCTCGATGCCCGGACTACGGGTATAAAAGGAGCTAGTTGAGTTAGCATAAATCAGTATCTGTGTGTATTCTTAGCTGCCACGGTGTGCGGGCCAGCTGTGGAAGATATCGGTCAGAGATCATTACTCTGTTCGGCAGACTGCCGACGGTAATTGTGTTTACGGAAAGTACAAGTGTTCGCATCTGTGGACGTAGAATTTCTAATTTTCGAAGATGGAAACTTTGAACTATACTTTTGTACGAGATAGGAAGTGATATAATATTTTGAGTCGTCAACAGCTGATAGACTTGTGCATTAAAACTTGAACAGTTCGAGTAATTAATATTCTTGAGAACGGGACTAAATTCTCCGAGCGAATAATCATAAATTATTATTAACTTGCATAAACTGGACGGACTCGCCACATAATAGTTTATGGTCGTGTTATTGTAGATATTCGGGGAAGTGACAGTTCAGTTACAATCGAGACTATTTGACTCATGTCAGTCTTTCGCAGTACCATAATACTTTCTAAAGACTGTGTCGTTCACTTCTTCGACAGTGTTAATTTCTTTCCTTCAAACTATGCTGATAACGTTATAATCATGCCTTTATTTCCATGTGACTGTGCCTTAATGACTTAATTTATTTCGTAAAAACTGTGCTTTCATAACAAAATTTATTTTCATGAAACTGTGCCTTAGTGACAGAATAAACTCGAGGTTTTTGAACTGTGTTCGCTAAGTAGGCTTGGTCCAGTAGAACAGTGCATCGAATGACAATGCAGTAGAACAGTGCATCGAATGACAATAATTTCATTTATGTTGAGCTGTGTTAATCTTCTCTCAATATAAACTGTGTTGTTCCATTAACTTGAGTTACGTCGACAAGTGCATCGAACAACAATCACTTCATTTATGCTGAACTGTGTTAATGTTCTTCTTTCGTTATGAACTGTGGAACTTGTAAATTCTACGAATTGTGTTAAGTAGTAATATTCAGTGAGGGTACTAATTCGCAAAATGTGCAATGCAGTAAAGAAATGTCGTACCAGATCTCGTTGATATTCTGTGCGATTCCTATACACTTCTTTACTACCTTCATGGAACCGACGTGGAATTAAATGCTAAATCAATAATTCCACATTGCACGTAATCAATCATCAGGCGTTAGACTTTCGGGTTCAATCCCGATCCTCATCGGATCTTCAAGGCCTGTCAACCGCCGTGGGATAACGTGGTGACATGGTGCTGAGGGGTGATCCATGGTGAGGGGGAAGAAGTCCGGCAACGCGGGATATCGCCGACGCCGATGCTGAGAGACAACGTCACTTCCAACCACTGTTCGGACTTTCTCAAATCCATCCCCCACATCAGTAAAAGGTGATATATTTCTTGTCTAACTTGAATAACCAAAGACTTAAATTTCAAAAGAACTTATTCAAATACCCTTCTCTCTGTGGTTCATAGCATTCACGCCCTAGCGTCAACCCATGCTCTCCGATAAAGCTAAGGTACGGGCGTTCCTGTTAAAATATATACCAATTTCTAGCTTTGTCCATAATATTCCTGAATTTCTACAAGTCCAAATCTAATAAGGGGACGAAAAATGGCCCCCTCCTTTACTGGGGTTATGGACGTCCTGAATAATTTGAACCGAAAATTTATATTCTTTGCGAATTACTCTGAAAATAATTGTGTCAGATAACATGCCTGTAATGTACACCGGTATGTATGAGACTTCCACTTCCTGTTCTTCCGACAACAGAAAGATCGTCTAGAAGTAATCTATCTAGGCAACAGACTATACCAAAAGTGTATGATAGAATATTGCTTATATTACCCCGCGGCGAAAATTGGATCACATTGGCAACAGCAATGGTGTCATGTGTTGCTTTCAAGGAAAGCACATAAAGATTGGAAGTTCGTCGAAGTTCTCAAAAATGCTCAAGGCTGTCTCTCACCTTTGTCGCTCAGAAATAATCTCTCCGAAACAATTTGCTCATCCGGTGGATGTATATTTTAAGATGGTTATATTTCACATTATCAACTCGCTAATCACTAATCCAACTCCTTGTCTGAATAATCAGCTCGAAGGCCTTCGAATCAGTGGGCTCGGGGTTCGATTCCTGGCTGGGTAGAGAATTTTAATTGTATATGGTTAATTCTTCTGACTCTGGGACTAGGTGTTTGTGCTCGTCGTAACACTTTTCTTCATCTACACACAACACACCACACTACCAACCACTACAGAAATTCGCAATAGTGAACACATCCCTTCACATAAGGTTGGCGTCAGGAAGAGTATACGGCCGTAAAACTGGGCCAAATCTACATCAAGTGCCGGCCTCAATACATTAGAAAAAAAGGCCAGGGAGGATGAACAATTTGCCAAATGCTAAAAATAATTAAAGTCATGAGATATATGAATAATTTGAAAAACTCAACTCCAAAACAGTACCAACTGAACCACTGATAGAACTGAACCACTTCAGCTCGTCCGACCCGCCTACAATAGGGAAGCCGGCTCCTTCCATATAATTCGCGAAAAGAGTCCTCTCGATATCTGGGTTCATTTTCTAGGCCTTTCTCCCACCGTAGGGAGGCCTTAATCGAGATGACAGAGTAGCGGCAGAGGGGGTTGGCTGTGTGCACCTGACTCGTTCCCGATTGGCTGGCGCGTGGCAATCAATATCAGGGTAGTGATGTCGGCGGTTTCCAAGGGGGAGCCGAGTCATCTTGCTCCTCCCCAAGATCTTATACAAAATGACGTACACCGTCACATTACCCTCACCTTAAGGCTGCTCGTCCCGAGCTTGTCCACGATACGGCGAGAGGTGATCCAGATGGAAACTGTAATCTTTCCTTTAGGAGGCCGCCGGATCCTATAGACGACATCGTTGATCCTGGTGAGGACAGTATATTGGCCCTCCCATAGCGACTGGAACTTCGGTGATTTCCCATTTTGTCCGCACTGGACGGTACACCCAGACCCGGTCACTTTCTTGGATGCCCATAAATTTGGCCAGCATGTCGTAGCGGGCTTTCAACCTATCGCAGGCTACCCTCAGATACTGTTCGGCGGTGAAGTCGTTATTGGAGGCATTGTATCCCACGAGCCGTCTGCCCCTCCAGGTTACGAAAGCTCAGAAGCCAGATCAGGGCAATCGATAATAACATTACATCTATTGACTACTGATTAATGATGTGTGCTGTCTTTTCTACCGCCACTCATCTCAGCTAAACGGTAAAATTGGCTCCTTTGAAAAATTAACACATGTTTCAAGGAGGGATGGAACTGCTAGTAAAAAATAAATTTGCATAGGTCCAAGTAAAATTTGGCACGGTTACTGAAACTTCTTGACTGAAGTAAGCGCTGGATGTCAATCAGATCCATTAATAAAGATCCTTACTTCATTACTAAAGCACCGTACAAATGATTGATAAGTAAAAAGCAAGAATACCAACATTATAACTCTATGGAAAGAATTCAATGGCGACCTAATTCCGCTTGTTCTTTACTTACACAGGTCTGTGTGTTCTTACACTTACATTTAAGAAGACTGAGATGACAGTTAAATTAAGTAATAGGGAATATATCCATGGTTATCAGTCGCAGACATGAAGATTCTCTCTATGTCCTTAAGTATAATGACCGAGAAAGAATGGCGAAATTCAAAATATAACAATGGTAATTTCGGCAGCATAAAAGGTTGTCAAACAAGTCGTTATCACGATAACACATCCTCATTTTCTGACAAGATACACAAATGTCACTAGGGATAACCCATCTGCAGAAAGATAAAGTAATTCAATCATTAAATTTTATTTAAACGATAAACGATCATTTATGGATTGGATCCAACTACGAACCTTTATTTAATCATATGGCTTTGGCAACTGTATATCTGCTTGTTTTAACTGACATAACTAGGTGATTTGTGATTGGTAGGTCTTTTTCGTCATAAATATTTTCAAATAAGCACTCTCTGTGAATTGCACATACAGTAACCATTTTTCTCATCTATATTTCGAATTTCAGAACATAGAATTACTCTTCTATTTTTAAACCAGATCTCTCATGAACACCCATGAACGGAGAACTAACGATATTAAACCTCAGAAAGTGAGAAACTTTCCCTCTGGGGGAATTCATATTCTTGTGCATGTCTGTTTCACGCTTTCTGAAGCACCGGCACTAATTCTCCAAGCTAACAGTCGATATAACTGAGATTTTCAAAGCTCATTCCCTGCTTCGTTCATATCGCTAACGTATGCAAATCTGTACTCTAGAACACGATAAGGGGCTTGTTATCATCTCAGCTGAACCAGTGATATGTGCTTGCTTATCCACAAGCTGATGCTCATGGCCCATTATATCCTGGTCAGATAAGCGGCGCTCCATCAATAAATTGGCTCGACGCTAGGCGCCGCAATCGTAATCAAGCAATCTACGTTGGAGCTGAATGCAGATGAGACCCTCCAAGGTTTTTGTCCCGAGAGGAAGACCAATTGAGCAAGACACGTAAGAAATACAGCACTAACTTTGTTCATGTAGATCACGTCTGCGGGTAACGCATTCAGAAAAAGTGAGGCAGGCAAGCAAACAAACTTCTTAGTTCAGGACACTACTCCGACAACTTACTGTATGTGGGCGATGTCTTGATACACATCGTATATAACAACCACTTACTATCAGGAAACACTTATCATTTTTACTTCTTCGTGTTGAAAATATATATATACTTTCACACTGGAGAAATTGGAAAGTGACTTGCCCTCTTGTAACTATCGCTAGTTTTCAGTCCTGGTGCAGGTGTTGGAACAGAATATACAGTAAAGTAATATTTTGAGGACATCTTGAAAGAAAAGTGGGTTTGTATCCCAATTTTAGCCATCCTAGATTCCGTTTTCCATTGTTCCTCAATTATTACGTATGCTCGGAAACTAAGTAAAAGATTTCCAAGACGATTGAGAGAGGGATTTTATTCCACTTCCATCGTCAGTTGTATCCTGCGTTTCCAAAGCTAAAACAAGTAAAACATCAATTGTAGTACTAATACTTTGTTTATTTACTTATTTGTTTATTTATTCAATTAATTTATGTAGTGTATTTTAATTATACATTATGTGTAGTACTTCTTCGGTGCGTTGATCTCTTTTCATTTTAGAACACCAATGTCTTTCTTAAACATGTTTTTCTGAAATAGTTTAGAATGCATTCGTGTAAAATTCTTCTTCTTAATCTGCTTACCCTCTAGGGTTGGCTTTTCCCTCGGACTCAGCGAGGGATCCCACCTCTACCGCCTCAAAGGCAGTGTCCTGGAGCTTCAGACTCTGGGTCGGGGATACAACTGGGAAGGATGATCAGTACCTCGCCCAGGCGGCCTCACCTGATATGCTGAACAGGGGCCTTGTGGGGGATGGGAAGATTGGAGAGGACAGACAAGGAAGAGGGAAGGAAGCGGCCGTGGCCCTAAGTTAGGTACCATCCCGGCATTTGCCTGGAGGAAAAGTGGAAAACCACGGAAAACCACTTCCAGGACGGCTGAGGTGAGAATCGAACCCACCTCTACTCAGTTAACCTCCCGAGGCTGAGTGGACCCCGTTCCAGCCTTCGTACCACTTTTCAAATTTCGTGGCAGAGCCGGGAATCGAACCCGGGCCTCCGGGGATGGCAGCTAATCACACTAACCACTACACCACAGAGGCGGACGTGTAAAATTCACTATTATTATTATTATTATTATTATTATTATTATTATTATTATTATTATTATTATTATTATTATTATTATTATTATTATTATTATTATTATTATTATTATTCTGTCTTACGAGAATTTTTACCCAGATACGGTTAGGAATAAGACCACACAGCCGGCGACTCAACCCCGAGTGACCGAAAGAGGGTCAACGGCTTGAAGAGGACGAACCTTCTTGGAGAGCAATGGTCCTTCAGTAGAGAAAATGACACCGGAAGACGTCAAGTAGTGTCTGATCTCCTGTGGAGCAGCTAGAAATGTTTCATGCCACTGCCTTGTCCTTCGGGTTTGACTCCCCAAAAGCTAAGGGAAAGCAGCCCTGACTGAAAACTGCAGCAGTCCCTGACATGAAGCGGGCGGCTGCGAACTTCGACTGGACTCCATATCAGGATCGGACGATTTTAACCTGATTTCAGGCTGTGGCGACAGGACGACTGGTCATTTTGTGTAGCAACTATGGATCAAAAATTAATGTGCTTCATCAACGTTTGTTAATAAGTTTTGTGCATCGCCTAAAAGCGACACGCGATGGTATCGCCCGTCCAACGCGCCGAGTTAGCGAGGGCTACTGATTCATAAGCAGAATAAACTTAAGAAGCGGAATAAACTTAGGAACCTATGAAAGACCATTTTGTGTTGCCAATATAAATGTTAGAATACCGGAACACTGACAGGCCACACCCGTGAAATGTCGATATACTCAAAAGCTGACGTGTGAAATTTGTTTGTGTACAGGATACGCGCTATAAAGGGCAAAAGTTTGCAGCCATTGGAGAATGATACAAACCCATCAACGTTAGAACAACGAACACCAAAAGAGTTGCTAAAATCGTTGATAGTGATCTTCGAAGCCAGGTTGCTGAAGTCATGACCGTCGTACTAGACACTGCGACACTGCTGAGGGTCCCATACACTGGAACCATACTCTAGTTGGGGTCTTACCAGAGACTTATATGCCCTCTCCTTTACATCCTTACTTCCTCCTAAATATCCTCATAACCATGTGTAGAGACCTGAACCCTTTATTTACAATTCTGTTTATGTGATTACTCCGAAGAAGATATTTCCTTATATTAACACCTAGGTACTTACAATGATCCCCAAAAGTAACTTTCACTCCATCAACGCAGTAATTAAAACTGAGAGGACTTTTCCTATTTGTGAAACTCACAACCTGACT
Organism: Anabrus simplex; assembly: GCF_040414725.1. NCBI lineage: Eukaryota > Metazoa > Arthropoda > Insecta > Orthoptera > Tettigoniidae > Anabrus > Anabrus simplex. The sequence continues at coordinate 1,105,522,925 of NC_090265.1, read as the reverse complement.
GTATATCCGTTTATTATCATATCTTTGCCTACTGTCCATCTCACAACATTATCGAGGTCAATTTGCAGTTTACCGAGCTCGATAGCTGCAGTCGCTTAAGTGCGCCCAGTGTCCAGTATTCGGGAGATAGTAGCTTCAAACCCCGCTGTCGGCAGCCGTGAAAATGGTTTTCCGTGGTTTCCCATTTTCACACCAGGCAAATGCTGGGGCTGTACCTTAATTAAGGCCACGGCCGCTTCCTTCCCACTCCTAGCCCTTCTCTGTCCCATCGTCGCCATAAGACATATCTGTGTCGGCGCGACGTAAAGCAACTAGCATTTTGCAGTTTTTCACAATCTTGTAACTTATGTAGGCTATTACTCTGTACAGAATAACATCATCTGCAAAAAAGCCTTATATCTGATTCCACCTCTTTACACATATCATTGACATATATAAGAAAATTTAAAGGTCCAATAATACTACCCTGAGGAATTCCTCTCTTAATTATTACAGGGACAGATAAAGCTTCGCCTACTCTAATTTTCTGAGTTCTATTTTCTAGCAACATAGCCACCCATGCAACACGGACGCACCGCCATTCACTTTTTTTTCAGGGGTCACCTGACAGTTTAACGCATGGCTACGCCTAAAGTTTAAGTATAACTTCGATTTGACATACCCTGAGTAGATAAGGTCTCAAGGTATGCTGTACGACCATTGCAACCCCACCTACCAAATTAACGTTCACATACCAGACGTTACAAAACATGTTCCCTTTTTTTAACTGTGTATTATCATCCGCCTTTCCAAGCTTACCAAACTGCAGCGTGTTGTAGCATACTGCCTAAGTTTTGCATGAAATTGCAAGACAACTCGAGGGTGCAGGACTATGCACTATCCCTTCTAGAGGTCACCAACTCAATTCCCCACTGCACACAAATAACTCAGTTGGCATCGTTCTCTAAGGAAATACATCAGTTGCAGTCCAGGAATCCTATTCAGAGCAAGAGCAAATTGAAATATTTTAATCCGATGTTAGACAATACTAATATCTTGAGAGCGGGAGGAAGACACGAAAAAGCCAACATACTGTATGAACAAATGCATCAAGCGATACTGCCAGCACATCACCACGTTACGAAGTTGACTGTTGAACAAGAGCACAGGCGTATGCTGCATGTTGGCGTACGACTTCTACTATCATCGTTTTTATTGCAACTCTCCTGATCACTTTAGACACTCCGACACAATGAGAGCAATATCAAACCGGCCCCAAGGCAAATGAGCGATGTTGTGTTGGGTCACGAGCACGATAAGGAGACTCGTGAGTCAGTTGACCAAAACAGCGAACAGCACAGACAACTAAATAATGCTGATTTCCCTCCATTATCGAATACGTCATTACACGATAACCACAACAAGGAGTAGGTTGCATTCAACACCCCAGACACTAGAGCAGGGCCTCTCAGGGTGCATGCGCGTGGTGCATGCGCGTGGTGCATGCACTGTGCACGGTGCAAGAGACGACTTGGCTTGGTCGAACAGAGTGCAGACCCCCCACTCCTCGATTTGGAGCAATAGCGCTTACTCTCTCTTTCCTCACGCCTGTCTCCCTCTGCCCCACTTGCGCCGTAGCGCTCCAAATCCAGGCTGACTTGAGCCGAGCATAGGCGAGTTGAGCCGAGCTTAGCCGAGTAGACCGGGCGAGTTGGCCGTGCGCGTAGAGGCGCGCGGCTGTGAGCTTGCATCCGGGAGATAGTAGGTTCGAATCCCACTATCGGCAGCCCTGAAAATGGTTTTCCGTGGTTTCCCATTTTCACACCAGGCAAATGCTGGGGCTGTATCTTAATTAAGGCCACGGCCGCTTCCTTCCAACTCCTAGGCCTTTCCTATCCCATCGTCGCCATAAGACCTATCTGTGTCGGTGCGACGTAAAGCCCCTAGCAAAAAAAAAAAATTAGCCGAGTAGCCCAGAGACGAAGCGTTGATCCGAGCCATGCCGAGCGGCAGCGATGCACAGTGCACGGAGCTCTTGCGCCTCTATCTGCACGCGTGAGATTTTGGGCGTTTGAGAGGCCCTGCACTAGAGAGTCACAACAAAGCACAGAGTCTGTTCGCCAGTCCCAGGGCTCTGAGAATGTAACCCACGCCTTCCTAGCGGCAATGAAGAGATTTTTCTCACGTCGTGACCGATGCCAGTCCATACACAGCGACAATGGGACAAACTTCGTTCAATCAGTCAATAACCAGTCAATCAGTACTGATCTGCGTTTAGGGCAGTCGCCCAAGTGGCAGATTCCCTATTTGTTGTTTTCCTAGCCTTTTCTTAAATGATTGCAAAGAAATTGAAAATTTATTGAAGATCCCTTGGTAAGTTATTCCAATCCCTAACTTCCCTTCCTATAAACGAATATTTGCCCCAATTTGTCCTCTTAAATTCCAACTTTATCTTCATATTTTGCTCTTTCCTACTTTTTAAGACACCACTCAAACTTATTCGTCTACTGATGTCATTCTACGCCATCTCTTCACTAACAGCTCGCAACATACCACTTAGTCGAACAGCTCGTCTCCTTTCTCCCAAGTCTTCCCAGCCCGAACTTTGCAATATTTTTGTAACGCTACTCTTTTGTCGGAAATCGCCCAGAACAAATCCAGCTGTTTTTCTTTGGATTTTCCAGTTCTTCAATCAGGTAATCCTGGTGAGGGTCCCATACACCGGAACCCTCATCAGGATTACTTGATTCAAGAACTGCACAAAAGACTGGAGTGGATCGAGAAATTCGTACAGTGAATAGGTCCTGTCAACAGCAAACGGAAGTCAGGAACTCAAGAAGTAATAACATGGCTCTTCATCCCTCCTGGAGCACCGCGCTTCAGCAGATTATTGAAGGTTGGCGTGAAGTCCTTCAAGTACCGCCTTCGCCGAGTCATGGAAACTATGTGTCTCACTTATGAAGAGATGACCATCCTCACTTGCCAAATAGAAGCCCACCTTAATTCCGGGCCCCTTATTCCCTTGTCTTGCAACCCTGATGACCCGGAATCCCTCACTCCAGGTCACTACCTGATTGGCACAGCTCTCACTACTATTCCCCAGCCAGATCTAGGTAATAATAAGCTTAGCCTACTGACTAGATGGGAAATACTCCAGCAGCAAATGCAGAGGTTGTGGCACCACTGGTCGAACGACTGTCTAGACCACCTTCAGCAACGATCCAAGTGGACACACTCCAGTCCAAATATGCAACCTGGTGCAGTGGCGGTGTTAAAGGAGGATAATCCTCCACCATTAATGTGGAAACTGGCAGTGATCACGGACGTTCACCCAGGACCAGATGGACTAGTGCGTGTGACTACTGTCTGCACCTCTCGTGGGATACTGAAAAGGCCCATCAATAAACTGTGCCCTCTTCCAAACGACGAAGAGTGATTTATGTGTGTTGTGAATATTTGATCTGAATTATTTGTTTTGATTTCAACTTTATTATGTGTACCTTTGCAGTTGTAGTATATTTAAAGAAACCAACATTTCTTCGCGGCCGGAATGTTGGGATAGTGACTTTGTTACGGTATTTGAATTATTGAAGTACGTAGGTGGATCAAAAGGTTAGTTGCACTAACGCGCCGCAGCAGCGCGCTGTGTGTCGCAAACATGGGCACAGCGGAGAAAGGGATAGACACTGCCAACACGTCTGTTAGGCAGGTTGCTGTGGTGTCTCGTCTAGTATTGTGTGAATAGCGGCCAAATGCATTGGCGCATCAACTGGACGTTCACTCCAAATATGAGGTGCATGCGACAATCCGATTCCTATGGGCCAAAAGGAAGAATTGCAAGTACGTTCACCGTGAAATTTGTGCTGTGTATGGGGAGCAGGCTATTTCCCGGCAAGGCATCGTAAAGTGGTGTCAGCAATTCGAAGCCGGACGCACGGATATCACGGACAACCATCGCGAGGGCAGGCCCGCAAAGTCCAGGACCCTTGCAAAGGTCAACTGTGTGAATGCGATCATTAGACAGAACCTGTGCATTAAACTGAGAAATCCCGACGCAGCTGAACATGTCGTATGGAAGTGTGTTCGCCATTGTTCACGAGGACCTTGGATATCGTAAGCTGTGTCAATGATGGCTCCCACGTCTTCTCACCCATGAGCACAAGGGACAACGTTTCTAATCCTCCCTGGCATTTTTGCAACGCTATGCCGCAGACGGTAACGGGTTTCTGCGGCGAATCGTCACAGGCGACGAAGCGTGGGTCCACTAATTCACCCCCGAAACAAAGCGAACCTCAATGGAATGGGTGCACCCCTCATCACCACAACGAAAGAAGGCCAAGGTTCAACCTTCAGCCGGTAAGGTTATGGCGACAGTGTTCTTTGACATGGAGGGTTTGATGCACGTGGAATTCATGCTGGAAGGAAAGACAATCAATGCGGCGTCGTATTGTCAAACTTTGCACCGGCTGCGTAAAGCGATTAAAGAGAAGCGCCGCGGGAAATTGAGCGCCGGTGTGATTTTGATGCACGATAACGCAACACCTCACAAGGCCCGCCAAACGAGAGAACTTCTGCAGCGTTTCAAGTGGGAGGTCTGGCAACATCCACCATACAGTCCCGACCTAGCGCCATGTGACTTTCATCTGTTCGGTAAGCTCAAAACGGAGCTCGGTGGTCGAAGTTTCCAGACCGATGAGGAGGTGAAGGCCGCTGTCTCCGAGTGGTTGCAGAACGCTGGAGGAAATTTCTATGCATCCGGCATCGACAAGTTGGTTGTGCGTTCGCAGAAATGTTTAGAGTCTCTTGGAAACTATGTGGAAAAGTGACAGTGTATGTAGTTATATTCATGTTGCTGTTGTATAGGTGGTGTAATAAATGGCCATAACTGGGATGTGCAACTTATTTTCTGATCTGCCCTCGTAGTTCGCATATGTCCCGCTTAGATGCTCTGTCGGACACCCTTAAAGGACTGTTGGACTTATCTTGGCAGCATTGATCGATTGTAGGCTTGAACTTGAGCTACTATGGTTAGCTTATCGCGCCATTAGCAATGATTGCCGCGCGCTATTGTGTTTCTGAACTTCTGAAGTATATGGTGTAAATATGGATAGTAAATTAGTAATAATTGTCTGCCGTATATGATTTTCATCATGAGCTACCAGAGAGATGTTGTTTTACCAGAAAACAAACAGTTCCGTTGCTGTGGAATCATGCTTCGTCCGTAAATAAGAGAGCTGCTAGAAAAGTAGGATCAGTGTTCACATGCTGTAGGATCCATTGATAGAACGCCACCCGGGAATCAAAATCATGACCATGGAGCTCCTGGTGTAAGTGCACATAGTTCGGGTGAAACCGGTGGGTATGAAATATCCGCATAACAGACGTTCGGCTGATGTTCGTCTCCTATGCAATTGCCCATGTGCTACTATGAGAATTACGTCGCACAGCGTCAACTCTTCATTGTCAGCAGATGACACGGGATGATCTCGAACAGACCATGCCCTTCCCAGGAAGGCAGTATCCCGCAGGCGTCTTTCAACACTCCGAAATGTCATGCCCGTCGGTGGTCGTCTATCCGGATAGCATTCTTGGTACAGACGTTGTGCCTGGCATGCATTCTGTCTAGCTTTTCCATAGATAAGTGGTATATCCACCTACTCGTCGCTGGAATACATCTCGAGGCAGTGAATACACTTTGTGTTGTGAATTGCTTCGAAGAAGGGGAGCTCGCGCAGCTACATACTGTATATACCTGCCATCGCATGTTGTTATTGTTCCAGGGGGACATACATTGCCCTACCTGTGGTCTACGAAGCTTGGAACATGCACGATGTAGCTAACTGGCCACAAACCATCATCTCAACCTTGTCCAACCCAGCACCATACCCAATGCAACGATGCATACGGTATTTTGTTTCATTCTTCTTTCTGCCTTAATCTGTTTACCCTCCGGGGTCGGTTTTTTCCTCTGACTCAGCGAGGGATGCCACCTGTACCGCCTCAAGGGTAGTGTCCTGGAGCTTCAGACTCTGGGTCGGGGATAAAACTGGGGAGGATGACCAGTACCTCGCCCAGGCGGCCTCACCTGCTATGCTGAACAAGGGCTTGCGGGGGATGGGAAGATTGGAAGGAATAGACAAGAAAGAGGGATGGAAGCGCCGTGGCCATAAGTTAGGTACCATCCCGGCATTTGCCTGGAGGAGAAGTGGGAAACCACGGAAAACGACCTCCAGGATGGCTGAGGTGGGAATCGAACCCACCGCTACTCATTTGACCTCCCGAAGCTGAGTGGACCCCGTTCCAACTCTCGTACCACTTTTCAAATTTCGTGGCAGAGCCGGGAATCGAACCCGCGCATACGGCGGTGGCAGATAATCACACTAACCACTACACAACAGAGGCGGACCATACGGTTATTTACAGGGTGAAATAAACAAATCATTCCTTGGAAGCTATCAATTATGCAACCTTACCACATCCCAGGCAACTGGCTGTTAAAAAAAATTCTTATATGGGATTCGAACCTCCTACCTCGAGCACTGTCCACTGTCACATATCTCCCCGCCCGATTGTCATGTGAGCTACTGCGACACTTGATCCACAAAGCCCACTTCCCAGCCGATACTGTACCGTGCTCCCTATCTGTGCGTCCACCACCTGTTTTAAAGCACGTGTTCTCCGTATCCGTACTCGTTTTACGGGTTCATTCGAGGTACCCGTAATGAATGAATAGTGGCGCTCACGATTCCTGCTATCTTCTAGCCCGTAAACACACTTCTCGTTATATTACCCCGGTTTAGGGAGAGGGACCGGTGTCTTTCAGAATTATAGTAAATGTGAAGGGATGCATGAAACGGAATCGCAAGGGGCTGGTGGACCACTCAGTATACAAGTATGCCAGTGTCAGCTCACCAGTATGAGCCTTATCCCATTATTCACACAATCAATCCAACACATAAAAGTCTACGAAGGTGTCTCCGAAACCTCGTATAATCGTGGCATTCACCGGCCGTGGCTTTAATCTCAAGGTTTTATGAACCTTGGCTTCCAGGAGAAGACTAACTCGTTGGCATCAAACAGCCTGACTCACGTAACCACCAACCTTGATATTATTATATTTATTATCGCGATTATATGTTCACTGTCATGGTGATAGTATCATTATTACGATTATTAGTTTGCGATCATTGAGACTCTTATTCTTCTTAATCTGTTTACCCTCATGGAGACATTCTCATTATTATTAACCCCGTTTAGCTTCGTTTGATCTGACCTGATTAACATTCGGCCATATAATAACTCATGCGAACAATTTACCTCTCTGATCTCTCTTTAAAACAGCCATACATACAGCCTCTCCTTGTCGTTCGTACCGTACGGGTTGCGATCCCATACACACTCCATAATTCAGTCTCAATTCGCGTTCGTCCCTCTGGCCAATAATTCCATATTTACAAGTCTCCCGTACGCTTATACATTCTTATTCCTTATTTCTCTCGTAGCTTCAGTATAAATACCCAGAATGTGGAATACCAAAGCAATATTTTCCTCAATTATTATTCACAGATTTTTTTGCTAGTTGGTTTTACGTCGCACCGACACAGATAAGTCTTATGGCGACGATGGGACAGGAAAGGCCTGGGAATGGGCAGGAAGCGGCTGTGGCCTTAATTAAGGTTCAGCCCCAGCATTTGCCTGGTGTGAAAATGGGAAACCACGGAAAACCATCTTCAGGGCTGCCGACAGTGAGGTTCAAACCCACTATCTCCCGGATGCGAGCTCACAGCTGTGCGCTCCTAACCGTACTGCCAACTCGCCCGGTATTCACAGATATCAAGACTGACTATATTCCCTCGGCGTCACAGTACGAAGTACATTTTTATCAACTACATGTTATTCAATTGAGCCCGCAACACTTGACTTCTTTCTCTGAGATTAATCTGATCTTATGGTGTGATTTTATATTCCCATAAATTTTAACCATCATGAATATGTAATTATTATCCCAAACTACAATTTAAACAAAAAATTTATATCACATTATTTAGAACTCATTACATCCGGTGGCAGCGTTCTGACATATTAATTATATGTTTTCAATCACACACAACTCTAGAAACTAGACTCATGACCTGAGTATTCCATTAGTGATTACTAACCACTCTAACATACGACTTGAAATACAATCTTCAACACTGTTTACATTTAGATTTCAAATTTAATTCCGGCAGTTGATGCTCTTGACAGCCACCGGCAAAATCTCGGCATCTCAGTTACATGTATTATTAACAGAAACAACCTTCCACACGTACAACACATATTTGACTTCAATGGCAATTTCATACTTCTGGAATTAACCTAACGGCATGCCTTATTTCTAACAATAATAGCAGATTGGTCGCGCAAATATGCAAAGCACTGTCAGCACACAGCTCTGTATGAATTGAATTCGTCAAGAGGCGGGTGCAGTACCCTTATACAAAACAAATAAGCAAAATAAGAAACCCAAAGTAAATGATATGCCTATACAAGAACAAACTCCAATATTGGTTCAACACTTTATTTACATTTATAATGTCCCTCCGACTTATCTAACCCTAAATCATGGAACCGGAAAGCGGCCCATATGTTACAATGAAGTGATCATTATTAAGAAATGTCCCTCCCTTCCCCCCCCCTCCCACCTGTTAAATCGACAGCGTTTTACATAACATAAAAACTCACGGTACTCATCTCAGGTTCATCGGCGTTGGACGGATGAAGGGCGGTGGAACCATTCACCTCAAGCCATCATGGTATTGGCTTTCATGACATGGAGATGAATTAATCCCAGACACTTGCTTGAAACACACACAACGATAACAAAAATTGAAAGATATCTTGACATTCTGGTGGCTATTGCAACCAACATATTCACTAGGTAACCTTCGTTCCTTCCCGAACTAGGAACCAGCGATAATAAACGCCTACTATCATGTTATACGGCGCGACGCGCACTCCAAGATCGAACACAGCACTCTCGGAAATATTAGTATCTCCGCCGGCTGTTGCCCGTTACGCTGACCATGTATTCTTCCACAGATGACTGGGCCTCACCGCTTAAATGATTTGCCTAGACCTTAATCTTCGTACTGTAACCAGCCTCCCCTCCTAATGAATGCTGGAAACTTCTTTCCGCGTCTGTTCACTGCCTATGGTAACGAATGCAGGCTAAGCACATTGTCTATATTATTTGTGCGCCTGTCGTCTGCCAGTAAATTAGATTGAAATCACCCCGTAAGTGAGATAATAATAACACTTCTCGAACTGAAGTGTTCACTGTCGTTCCGGATTATATTAGAACTGAGTACCTACTCGGGCATAGCACGAACAATGGTTCGTCGATGGGCAAGGGTTTACTCCGCAAATGCCTGTTCTGAAGTGACCCTCGCCATTAACTGTTCAGAAGTGTCCCTCTTGTCTGGCAAAGAGCCTTGTTTTATAGTTTTTCATACTTCCGGGTTCAACTGAGATCGCGTTAGAAATAGAAAGGATGGCTTTCTCGTACTGGCCTTCGTAGAGCGAGCTGGACCTTTAAACTTACTCCACTCAATTGAGTTGTAATTTTGACCTTTGTGGCTAAGTTTGATCCAGAATCGATCGTGGGATCAAGAGTTACGATAAATTTGGGTCCTCCCGCTTTCGGGGGCTTTCTGGGTTTAGTGTCGGCGTCGTATGTAACTGGCCAATAAGGAGATTTCTGGGTTTGATTCTCGGAAATTGATATGTTAAATTATTAAAGTTATTGTACTTCCATATGGTAATGACCTTCGAAAATTCCCACGGTGATGGTTTCGTAATATGCGTTTATCATTATAGTAAAATTAGCTATGTTACACCATCGCAGAATCTGAGTTGGCGCTACTGTATTTTTCTGAGGGTGTAAAAGAATATTCTGATTGGTCCACAAAGTGGGTGGGTGTTTGAACATTCCTTGATACAAGGCATAACCAACCTTTATAACTACAAATCCGGGGGCTCAAGTCACCATTCACCCAACTCCTTAGTATTTTGGTGTACGTAACAAGTTGCTGAGTGGAGTGAAACTTCACGTGCCCCCTTGAACTGGACAATTAGTGCACCGGCCTCTTCCTATGGTCACGGTTCGGCTAAGCTACACGAATAAAATTCTAGCCTATTCGGGTACCGTGAATAAGTTAGTAAATGAAAACTGAATTTTCACGTCCGCATTGTAATCGATATCGACTTTCAAGCTATTAGGTCGTGTTACGTATGTATGTATATATGTATGTATGTATGTATATTAGGTTATATTAATTCAATTCCACATACCATCTTAACCCAACTGAATAAAATAAACGTTGATTGTTCTAATCCATCTCACATGTCATACTGTGCCTGACCAGAAAATGCTCTAGCCTTGCCCTAAAACAACCTTGGTTATATTAACGTCATTTCAAACACCATTCATGTGAATAAAATAAACACTGAATACTGAATTTTCACAACCGCATTGTTATCGAAATCGACTTTCAAGCTATTGGCGTTACGAACATGTAGTACGTGTTGAAGAGATGTTAAGTACAGAACAAAAATGGCCAACCGAATACGAGTGGGATCCGAATTAACAACCTCCTGATTTCGCGTCGGTTGGTGATACTTGTACGTAACACGACCTAATAGGTTGAAAGTCGACTTCGAAAATAAACATTGTTTGTTTTTACCCATATCAGAGGACATAGTGTTCTTCATCAGAAATGGATCTTGTCTTACCTGCAGGCTATAAAATGCAAAGGAATAATGTTTTGCAAGTACTCGTACATCCAATAATTGAACGCAGGTGAATAATGTAATGTTGTTTGCCTCAAAGCCATAGATAAGAATTTTACAACCTCACATTTTCATCTATTACAGGAATTAGTACATACTTCTTCAGAGTTAATAATAACGTGTGCATGTTGGAGGAAGTGTAATTTACCATTCATCCGAGCTACTATATTTCAGATAGTTAACTATTATCTACCAAATGTGATTTAATATTTTTCTTAAATGTTCCTAAAATCACAGAGGTTAAATTAAGGGGGATCTTCTAGAGCAATCATGATATATATCTGCCAGTGAGAGAACACGCAACCGTTATTTCAGATCACTTTGAGATTACTGAGATTACTGCAGCTATCAGAATTTAGGGGTGGACTCCATTAAGCAGAGAGACCGAGCGAGTTGCCGTGCGGTAAGGATCGCGTAGCTGTGAGCTTGCATTCGGGAGATGGTGGATTCGAATCCCACCGTCGGCAGCCTTGAGGATGGTTTTCCGTGCTTTCCAATTATCACACCAGCAAATTCTGGGGCCGTATCCTAATGAAGGGCATGGACGCTACCTACCCAGTCCTAGCCTTTCCTTACGTCGCCGAAAACCTTCGATGTGTTAATGCGACATTAAATGACTAACAAAAAATGTCAAATTATTATTTGCTTATGCGAGTAAGGAAAAAACTACTTAATGTAATATTTGTTGCCCTAAGTCTCCACCACACCAAACTCAATATTTTTATTATCATCAGTCGTTTTAACATTATCTATAGAAATATATCATTTCCTGTCATTTTTTATTTGCAGCATTATTCGGGCATTATTCGGTAATTGCAGTTTGAATTCACTTGTGACTTTATGAAAAGAATTTACTAAATTAGGGAGACAAATAATAATAATAATAATAATAATAATAATAATAATAATAATAATAATAATAATAATAATAATAATAATAATAATAATAATCGCATTGCCTCAACTACTCAACTACATTATGATTTGACACATTTATACTGTCTGTGTGTTAATTTCGACGTTCCGTTTGGCCGCTATTACATGCAGAGAGAGATATCTTTGCTTGGCAATCAACTACTGAAATTTCATTATTTTTTCTGGTAAACAGCGAATGTGTCACCGACATCGTACAATATGGAGAACCGAATTGACTTCTTTTTTCATTCTCAAAGTTACGACTATCTCTGCTGGGTTTGAACCCGCAGTCTTGGGACCCAGATGCCGACATTCTGTCAGAAAGGAAAACTATGGACACCAGTTGCTTAATAGGACTAATTCGAATTAAAATCTGATTATACCAGAAAGGAAACAATTAATATAACAGTTAGTTCCATAAGTCATCATTGAATAATACAGTGTTTCTCAACAAACTTTGCAAACATGTCTTATTGACATTAGTTTTAGAATGTTATCCTTTTTTAATCACCATTATTTAATCGCCAACCAGATGATTGGTTGTGTGATCCAGCAGGGTTGGAGCATGTTTCCGTGAGCTCAAGATCTGAAGAGTGTATTTCAATAAAACTATTACGGAAATGAAAGGGATATACGCGCTACACAACAGGACTGCTTATTGTATGCCATGAATACTATATTTCGTTTCTTTTTACGTTTAGCTGCTTACGAGATGGTGATAAATACTTTCATTCACTTCATGAGCTTTTACCATAATGCATGATGATGTGATGTTTGTACCAGTGAGCATTTTTGTATATATTTGGGATTATGATGGGAAAAGAATCAGTCGGAGTAGAGTTCAAGAGAGAAACCGAAATTTCTTAATTCTAGGAAACCGAGAGTGGTATTTCAATCACTTCCCGCCGCATTTGTGGTCACATAGTTCTGATTCTCATAGCAGGATTTAAATAAATGGTAGTCAGGAATCGAACTTTATCCAGCGGGGAAGTAATCTTTCATATTAACCCGTAGACAACGATGGACATTGCTCATCAATTAAAGTTCACTTTGAAGAAAGTTTATTTACAGAAAGGTCATTACTGGCGGGATGTCACCGATCACAATATTTGACTTGGAAGTAAACACGAAGTGATCTCCTGTACTAGAGATCAAAAAAATTCTTCCTATGAAGAAGAGGAAGAGGGTCTAATAATAATAATGTTGGAAATAACCCAGTGCCTATTACGTTGTGATGATGATGATGATGATGCTTGTTGTTTTAAGGGGCCTAACATCGAAGGTCATCGGCCCCTGATCACGTTGTTGAAGCCCCCATATTCACTTTCGTTTTTGCCGGGATGCTTAAGGATGGATGCCCATCCTGACGCCGCGCGATTTTTCAGTGAAAATTACACATAAGAAGCCACCGAAATTCAAACTGGCTGAGTGCTAATCACACCTCCAGTCATAATAATAATAATAATAATAATAATAATAATAATAATAATAATAATAATAATAATAATAATAATAACAATAATAATAATAATAATAACAAGAAAAGGAACGATGTGTCCGCCTCTGTGGTGTAGTGGTTAGTGTGATTAGCTGCCATTCCCGGAGGCCCGGGTTCGATTCCCGGCTCTGCGACGAAATTTGAAACGTGGTTCGAGGGCTGGAACGGGGTTCACTCAGCCTCGGGAGTCAACTGAGTAGAGGTGAGTTCGATTCCCACCTCAGCCATCCTGGAAGTGGTTTTCCGTGGTTTCCCACTTCTCCTCCAGGCAAATGCCGGGATGGTACCTAACTTAAGGCCACGGCCGCTTCCTTCCCCCTTCCTTGTCTATCCCTTCCAAACTTCCATCCCCCGCCAAGGCCCCCGTTCAGCATAGCAGGTGAGGCCGGCTGGGCGAGGTACTGGTCATCCTCCCCAGTTTATCCCCCGACCCAGAGTCTGACGGCCCAGGACACTGCCCTTGAGGCGGTGGAGGTGGGATCCCTCGCTGAGTCCGAGGGAAAACCAACCCTGGAGGGTAAACAGATTAAGAAAGAAAGAAAGTGACGACGTCCAGCGATTCTTAAGCTACAAGAATTACTGTTCTTATACAAAGTCTACACGCGAATTTGGCACAAAATTTAGTTTCGGTTACGTTCGAGTGAATATATTGATACGAGACTTACGCATTGTGGTGGTGCATACACTACCTAATCAAAAGTATCCGGACCGAGTGAGTTGGCCGTGCGGTTAGGGGCGCGCAGCTGTAAGCTCGCATCCGGGAAATAGTGGGTTCGAACCCCACTGTCGGCAGTCCTGAAGATGGTTTTCAGTGGTTTCCCAATTTCACACCAAGCAAATGCTGGGGCTGTACCTTAATTCAGGCCACGGCCACTTCGTTCCCATTCCTAGGCCTTTCCTGTCCCATCGCCGCCATAAGACCTACCTGTGTCGGTGGGTGCGACGTAAATTAAATAGCACAAAAACGTATACGGACACCTATCTTAAATTACAGTTAGATTTTACCCGTTTCACGTTCCCTATTATTGGACATTACTATAGGGTGGTCTACCTTTAAGACGACTTTAACTCTGCTAGGGACACTTTCAATGAGGTTTTTGAATGTCTGGAGAGGAATGGCAGCCCATTCTTCCTCAAGAGCCGAAACAAGAGGCGGCAGTGATGTTGGACGCTGGGATCTGGAGCAAAGTCGACGTTGTAACTCATCCCGAAGATGTTCCGTTGGGTTAAGGTCGGAACTGTGCGCAGGTCAGTCCATTTCTGGAATATTGTTGTCCACAAACTACGCTTACTGTCTCACAGTTGCAGTTTTATGACAGGGTGCATTGTCAAGCTGATACAAACAACAGAGCATCTCCCGTGAAAGAATTGTCTCCCTAAATCTGCTCAGGACTTGATTGTTGCTAGAAGTGCTGGTATGTGTGGTCGAGACTTAAGGTCATATGAAACAGTTGACAGTGATGGCTTTCTGGATCTCGCTCAGACATTGTTTGACACTCGATCGATGTATGGAAAGGTATCCGCAAGAGATATCATACCTCATCCAACAACTGTGTCCCGACACGTAGGCGGTGGTGGTGATTATTATTTTAAGAGGAAGTACTACTTGCAATCATCCTCTATATAACACAAATCAGAGAGAAAAATGGAAGGGATCCGACAGTTCAAAAATGAAGCTGTCCGCCAAAGAAAGACAAGGGTCACGAAGGGCGTAAAAATGAAAGTCGCCCTGGGTTTCCATACGTAATATCTTCGGAGTCGGAAAAGAACAATAGTTCACCAAGGAAGGTCGGATAGGATAGATTAAAGTGAGAAGCCTGGCACAAGTAAGTGGAAGTATTGCCAGGACTCAAATAAGGGCCCCGTGATCTCCAACCCACACTCCCAAGTTAAGAGCCCGTGAGGCCACTTTTATTCGTCTGCGACGAAAGGGCTTGTTACATAAAAAAAACGAAGTGACCTAATAAACGTTCTTGAAAAATCATTGCAACATTCCAAAAACACTCGCTGGAACACTCGTTTAACGATGCTGGAATCTGCACAATATCAGTATTCGGCGTTATGGGAAAAACTTGCTGAAAAAGGACAAGCAACTCATATGGATGGAATCGATATCAGGCTGATGAACGAACTGATCGCACTCCTTAAGGTATGTATTTTGTTATGTTATGTGGCCTTCTACATTCTTTTGCTTTGCCATTTGAAATACCGGGCAATTTAAATTCGTTCCATGTGGTGATCGTGATATACATTTTAAGTAAGTCTATATTACAGCCTTTCAAGGAAGCATCAAATAATCAGAATGCGAGAAGTCACCCACACTTCACTTTGTCCTACCATGGAAAATGACGCTCCTATAGTAACTGACTCAGGGGCGTCATACCGTGGAGGCTTCTGCAATAGAACTTTTGCGGAGTCACGTCAAATCGTATATGAAAGAAAAGTTCATCATTCATAAGTACCATAAGTTGGCGACGTTCCTGTGGGCACCATTTCGTCATCTGAAAATGATATCCGATAATGGAAGATGTGAAATGTCGTATGGCTTTTAGTGCCGGATATCCCAGGACGGGTTCGGCTCGCCAAGTGCAGGTCTTTCTACTTGACTCCCGTAGGCGACCTGCGCGCCGTGATGAGGATGAAATGATGATGAAGACATCACATACACCCAGCTCCCGTGCCATTGGAATTAACCAATTAAGGTTAAAATCCCAGGCCCGGCCGGGAATCGAACCCGGAACCCTCTGAACCGAAGGCTAGTACGCTGACCGTTCAGCCAACGAGTCGGATAATGGAAGACGTGATGTAACAACACGGAATGCACTAATTTGAATGTTAACTTATGTGTTCTTAACGATAGTAGTTTGTTCAGGAATCAGATGTCTAAGTACTTTCAATTCTTCTCACTAATTCCAAATTTCTTGTGTGAAAATAGCGTAAGATTCGATACAATATGTACCCATTCCTACACTTCTCTCCCCTATTAGCAGTCACTCTTTGCGTAATACATTGTTTACCGTACGCGATGCACTTTGATACTGACCTACATAGCGACGTATTTGATTTTTCTTTTCTGATTAGGTAAAAAAAACTTATGATGAACGAGGCGTGCATTAATGACGAGCATTCTAATGTAACCGAGTCATCAGACTCTACGACTATCTCACAACCTGCCAAATAAATGAAGTTTGCTCCGTGAGCTGACGTTCATGATTGTCCTACTCTAACAGATGAGCTGAAAATATATTTAAAGCAAAATTGTGGAATGGAAGAAGATATACAGCGTCCTATTGGAGAACAAATTAAAAAACTATCCAAAACTTCACCAGATCGCTAAGAAAGTGTAATGTATGCAAGCATTAAGTTCAGGTTCAGAGAGAAATTTCAGTTCAGAGGGCTTCATTCTCAACGCATGACAGTCTCTTCTACACTCAGACAATGTTGATGCTCTTCTTTTCATTCACAGTAATTCCACCACCATTAATCAATGACCAATAAACTACGCACACTAAGTAAACCTATGTTCAGGTTTGTTTTTGTTGTTGCCATATCGCACGTCATTTCAGTTTGTATTTTATTTTGAGTTAAAAGCGAATTAAGTCCCATGAATATGCTTCGAGTTATTTAGATACATTTTCAGTTAACTTGATATCAACTGCAAATTAATATTAGTTTGCAATAAAGCTCCTGTTTGCGTTTTATTATTACTATCATTATCATTATCATTATTATTATTATTGTTATTATTATTATTATTATTATTATTATTATTATTATTATTATTATTATTATTATTATTATTATTATTATTATTATTACATTGCAGGAGAGATATCTATCGTTTTACTTCAAAATGCGATTAGCTTACTTTGGAATGTGTTATTAGTGTGCGGGAATTCCTATAGTGAGTGATCCGAATAGTAGTGAAGAGAGAATGTCGTTAGGCACGGCGCACGCGTTATCGCAGGGTAGTAGTTAAGGTTAGTCTACTGAGCCCGCCCAGTGCGGTGGACTGCGGTGGCTGTCTTGTGGCCAGTGCAGTGGGCCAGTAAGCGGCCACGTCAGCAGAACGGCACTGCACGGGCTGGGCTGCCGGAGCCCGTGGGTTTGAAGTGCTGCGCGGTGGGCCCCTCTGCAGGGCTCTGAGGCTTACCAGCACATAAAAGAACTCCTGCGGGACCAAATTTCGGCACCTTGGCGTCTCGGAATACCGTGAAATAGTTAGTGGGACGTAAGATAGCATTATTATTTTTTATTATTATTATTATTATCCGGCTCCGTGGCTAAATGGTTAACGTGTTGGCCTCTGACCCAGAGGATCCCGGGTTCGATTTCCGGCCGGGTCAGAGATTTTAACCTTAAATGGTTAATTCCCTTGGCTCGGGGACTGGGTGTTTGTGCTGTCCCCAACATCCCTGCAACTCACACACCACACACACATCACTATCCACCACCACAATAACACGCTGTTGCGTTTTTGACTTATAGACGCGTTTTTAAACGCTTTAAAAGATGCTGTTATTACCTCTCGCACTTTCCAGAGATTGGTTATTTTTCTTGTCTTTGAGACACTCAAGGATCCTTTGATCCTCGAGCAGCACTCACTCTCAGCCTAGCGCTCGTACGGAGCACATCAAGAAGAGCCGAACACCGTCAGCCAAGAGACTAGCACCCTGATCGCTAGTCACAACGCCGACAATTACCAGTCCATCGGTGAGCCCCTAGCTCGCCAGAAACCGGCCACCCGCCATGCATCCGATCTACAACCAGCGAATGCCTGGTTACCAAGAACAGGCCACCTGTAATACAGTCCGTTTAAACTCAACAATCGACAACTGCCTGCCAAGAATCCGGGCAGAACCAAGAGCTAGCTAGCTGCCTGAAAATCTAGACAATACAGCCACCAAGCAATTTGGCAGAGTCCTCAGTGTGGTCATTGGTTCGGAACTTGTCCCATTGTGACACGGTAAAACCACACCTGTTCCGACCGTGCCCACTGCGTGAGCGCCAAAAAACGCCGGTCCTCGTACGAGTTTGACCAGACCTAACCAGTGCTTCACTTACCTACACCTTCTACACTTTCACACCATGAGCCAACCATAAGACTGGCAAGCCGAATTAGCTGCCAGTCTACAAGCCTGGCAATCAGATATAACGTCCTTCATTGAAACACCATTCAGCCCTCTAACTCAATTCACACCACCATCACAAACGCCTCAATCCACCCCCAGCCCACTTCGCCACCACTCTCCACCCGACTCTCCCGCCTACCCGTACTCCCCCCACCACGAACCTCTCATCCAACCAACCCCACAATAAGAAGATGCCAGCCGTAGCTCAGAAGAAGAAGAAGAAGAAGAAGAAGAAGAAGAAGCAGAAGACAACACTGAAGAAGTCGACTATACAGCTCTACTCTTCTGTGTTCGTGGGAACACCACCTTCCCAGTCTCTCCGAAATGCAAGGTGTTAATATTCAACCTCCGACATACAGACCCGGTCCCTATGACCAGGAAAACCCTCATCAGCACCCTTATGCCTATCTTCTCCGAGCACATTGCAGTCATTGAAAATCCTCATAACAACCTACTACTGGTTACCCCTCACTGCAATAACTCTATCTACCATATCCTAGAAGCGCTTGAACACACAAATATCCCTACCCCTATTACCATCAACCCTCTCAGCAACGATGTCAGTCAACAAATCATCCTACCACCCAAAACGATAAACCAAGCAATCCAAACCCTCTCCACCTCCACATTTCAAACCAAGCCCTCGTTAGTGGAAGCAGCAACTCAAACAACTATAACCAACGCTACCAACAACAACAAGCACGCCAAGGAAACACAGGACGCCAGCTGTCAAGCCACTACCAACAGAAGAAAACTGAAGTCGAAAGAAACCCAAACAAATCCTCCCCCACCCCACCACAAGTACCACCACACAAACTACTCCATCCACCCAACAGCAAGCCCCAAACAACCCCAGATATCCAAGATAAATCTCAACCAATCTACCCCATAGCCTCTGATATCCACACTCAAACCATTCCCATCCCTCCCCCACTCCCGCCCCCTTTGTCAATCAATAAATCAACTCACTCAATCTACACCACTACCCAATCACAAACCTCACAAAACAAACCAAAAATAACCCACCCTCGAAGCAAAACCAACCTTAACAGACCAAAAGCACCAAAACTCCCCATTCTTCCCACACCACATTTCAAAACCACACCTCAACCTCGTCCACCACATTCCTTACTAATAAAAACCTGCTACAATTGTTTCAAAGTAAATCAACATGCTGTCAGGTGTAAAAGTAAGGCCCGCTGCAACAGGTGTGGTGGTCCTCACCACCACACCGAATGCAAGGTGCCACGGGACCAGGCGACCTGCGCAAATTGCCACGGCAACGACGCAGCTTCGTTCCCTGGTTGCCCATATTTTAAGAAGGCAATCAAACAGAAACATAAAAACACCTATCCAAAACCGACAGTAACACAAACACAACCAAACCCACCTAGGCCTCTTCTCACCACCCCCACCCCTCTCATCAACACGCCCAACAATAACCTCTTACTTCTTATCCTCAGTCTACTCGAACACCAAAAAATGTCAAATTCAGAGCCCCCTCGGTGGATCGAGTAGCCGAGACCCTGACGAACCTAATCAGACACCCCCCTCACGCCCCCCTCAAAGCCCGCCATGAAATCAAGACCAACCAAGTTCTCACTTCCTTAACTGAACAATATGCCTTCTTAAACAATAAAACACCTATAAGATGAGATGACTCGGACACGAGGCGGTGCACCCGCTAAATGCTGCCAATTAACGATGCTACCTACATCAAAACACCGTATACTCACACTAAAGCTAACACGTAGTTACAAAGTGTCAGTCTCCGCACAACGAAGTCGGTTTAGTCCCTGCAAACTTCCAATCGCAACCGGGCGTGATCAGTTCCTGGATGGGTGACCACCCAGGACTACCGCAACCGACACACACCTTACCGCTGTGTCAGTCATCTCTAAACGAAACTCGACCCCCTGGTCACTTATACACTAAGTACGCAACACACTTACACTCAACACACGCATATACTGAAAAACACAACCACATAGCTAAACAACATTGTGCGTGGTCACTCATTCGATGGGTGACCAAACGTTCGCACATATACTGTTCACAAAACACAAACGAATACTTAACCAGTAACTGACTTTTAAAAAATAAGACGCACGAGAGTTGCAAATACACAACAGACCGACAGAGGAGTGCGGAACAGCGCATCGGTATCGGTAAGTCACAAACGACCTATCTCTTCGGAGATAGGTGGAACATACGGACAACCAGGGAATCCTTTGATCCTAAAATTTAGGCATTTGATTTTCTTTCCGCTGCCAGTTCCCTTTTATGTTTCTATTACTTTCATTAATTGAGCTCGCCACATTTTTCTGCTAGGTGTTCTCTATTTATCATTATATTTCTTGATCTCTTCATAGCGAAATGTATCGCCTTCATGATGGCTGATATGTTTTCGCATTATTGAATTATGTTTGATATAAGCCTTGTTATTCTACGTATGTATTGGTACATGTCCTATCGGTTATATGTAATCGATGTTTAGTGATACAACTGAGTGGTCCGTACATTTATTGTGCATGTGCTCCTTGTGTGGATTTCCCCTTTCTCTTTCATTCATAGTATACGTCAGTGCTGGGCTTTACTACCATTGTATGGGATAGACACTGTTGAAGTTTGAAGGTACTTATGAGATTGCAACTCCTATTTCGGAAGGAATGCCGATATTTAGGGGAAGTTGCCCCAGTGCCGGACACTTAAGCCGTTTGTCTATTTTATGGAAACCTTCCCCATGAATTAATATGGAACCCAGTTCCAATGATAAAGGATAACATATGTAACAAAGTAATACGAGAAAATTGGGTATATCTGATATTTTAATAGTGTAATTTTGAAATATAAAAAGGGGTACTAATGACGTCGTTCAAAAAACTGTTCCCAGTACCGGACGCATTATCTTAAGTACAAAAAAATATCAATAGTCAACAAGCACATACAATTTCAAATGACATTATGATACAGAAGTTAGTTATTTACGTCAGGTGAATCACTTAAGTCATAGCTTGCAACGTTCACATACAAAGTGATCAATGTTATCACTATCAGCACACGCAACGTGAGCCCAACCACTACAGGTGCAACACTGTACCCAGTCCTCCTCAAAACACTCTCCACAAATGAGACAGTCAGTCGTCTTGGAATCATTTTCATCTGCTTTCCTATCCCAATCTTCTTTTCCGAACTCAATCCTCCTTTTCGCAGCAGTGATATCTGACCTTGACTCCTTTTTTGACCTCTCTCCAATGTTTCCTTTTTTCTGCCTTCGTTGTTCTTGTTTTTCTTTCTTTAGCAACTTCACTTCTTCTCTCTCTTCCAGCAACTTTTTGTAAGGCGTGGATGTCAAAATCTCGCTTTTTTCCCCTCTCCTTTTTCTGACAGTGATTTTCCTCTTCAAAACATCAGTCACAGGGGAGATCTGATCGATGGCGTTTTGAAAGGCTTTAGAAGTGGAAGAAACAGCCATATTGACTAGGGGAGTTTTCTGTTGTGGGACGATCACAGGAAAGGTGTTCAAGTTCCCTAAGGTCACTGCTTGTGGCTGATCAGAAGCACTACCCACTCTGGCATCTACTTCTGGCACTGACCTGGTGTTTGACGCTGGGAGGAAGTCCAGTTCTGTAAAAATATCCTTATTGAATGGGTAGATCCCTGTGCACTCAAATGCTGATTTTGCTAGATCCATTCTGCAAATTTTTGAAAAGGCAGTTCCAACCAATCCGCAGATGTCTCTTTCAGTGATTTTCAGTCCATGTCTTCCATACTTGCTCATCCACACCTCACATGCTGAATTGAATGCAGTTTTAAAAGGCTTCATAATTGCTCGATCCAAAGGTTGGAGCTTGTGTGTGGTGTGGGGGGGCAAACTCAACATATGAACATGGTGCTTCTTTGCGTACAGAACGACTTCGAGATCTTTGTGAGTACTATGACCATCCAAGATAAGAATAACTGGACTTTCTTCTGATGGAGTAGTTCTCTCAACAAAAGCTTTCAACCATTTCAGGAAGCCTGAAACTGTGATCCAACCGCTGTCTTGAGCATCAAAGATGCTTCCGTCAGGTGCGTCCTTGGTCAAATTTGGATCCATTCGAATTCTGGGAAAAACGAAAAGAGGGGGAATAAACTGGTCCCCTGCAGCGTTAATACAAAGCATAACTGTAATGTTCCTCCCTCGTTCACCCGACGTCAGCTTGCTGACTTGTTTTTTTCCTTTAAGTGATAGAACTTTCAATGCGTTCGAATGCACAACACTGACACCAGTTTCGTCACAATTAAAAATTCTGCTTGGAGGAAAGGAATATTTCCTTAATAGTTCCTCTAATTTGACATAAAAAGCATCCACTTGTTCCTTGTTAAATCCTTGTGCTCTCTGTAAACTTGTTGATTGAGCACAGCGCAAAGAAAATTCCGGATGCCGCTTGATGAATCCACGATAAAACTTGTTTCCCGCGATTTGTTTTGTTTTGTTAAACTGGTGTGGTAACTGGAAGTATTCAGCAAGGTCATACGCTAGTGTTAGAAGTTCGGTTTTGTTCACGGGTAAGAAACAAGCGTCAAGATATTTGAGATGGTTAACAAGTTCATTTTCCAACTCGTCGTTGAATGTCTTATGAAATCTGCCCATTGATGGCGCCATTTTAATCGAGTCGCCCTTTTTAAGGGCACAAATACGATCTCCCAAAGAGCTTTTGGGGACACAAAAGTGTTCAGATGCTCTCCTAATGCTGAATTCCCCCGCGAGCACACCATCAACTGCCTTCTTCATCATTTCATCACTCCACTTTCCCTTTTTGTGTGCATCCATCTCATTAAGTATCCCTAAAAAGAAACGACAGCATTAGTATGTTTGTCACAGAATTCTGTCTTTCTGTCCGGTACTGGGGACATATGCAGTGTCCGGTACTGAGACCACGCGAGAGGTCAAATAATATTGCTTACTATTAATACCCAATGAATATTTCCTTTATCGAAGCACATTATCCTGTTCTCTATTCACAAAGAATATTGACTAATGTATACATAATTTCTTTAACTCACCTAAAGAGGGTAAAAAGATGCTGTAAAATTTAACTGCGTAGTACAAGTAGTATGTGACGCGCACTTCACAACGAATATCTCAACACTGGCAAACTCTACAAGCAAGTCGTGCGAACGTCTGCTTTCCTCTGTGTCTCCCTAACACATGTTTGTCTATCAGGTGCTTCCATCTAGCGAAGGAATGTGTAAACCTCCACTGTCCGGTACTGGGATGCGTCCGGCGCTGGGGCAACCTCCCCTATATCTATCGTACGCATTTGAACCTGTTCATTTCAGTATTTGACTTGTGTATTGCTTTTGTTTGAGGCCTTAGGTGAATGTGCTTGACCACCAGTTTTCCTTCGGTTGTGGCTCTTTTGGCATATGTGCAAGTACGTGAGTGTGTGTAAACGAGTAGTTTAATGGGGCATATATCAATTAAGGGATTTCCCTAGATTTCTATTATGATTTCCTCCTTATTGTCGGCGTGTTTCGCCCCTTTTTCCCTAATCATCTCCCATTATTTATTTATTTTTTACATACTTACATCATTATTATAGACCGTTATGCATTTCAGGTTCAGTCTGCAAGCCTCTGTGATTTTACCCAATATCGCCACAATCCTCTATTTGCAAATAGTGCTGTGGCCTCATTTAGTTCTATAACTCTTATCTTTAAATCGTTAGAAACTTGGTAAAAAGTTCGTCGTCTTGGTCTCACTCTACTACTCTTACCTTCCGTGAGCCCACTATTCTCCTAGGTAACCTATCCTCCTCCATTCGCCTCACATGACCCCAACACCAAAGCCGGTTTATGCGTACAGCTTCATCCATCGAGTTCATTCCTAACTTAGTCTTTATCTTCTCATTCCGAGTACCCACCTGCCGTTGTTCCGACCTGTTTGTACTTGCAATCATTGTCGCTACTTTCATGTCTGATACTCTTAACTTATGAATAAGATATCCTGAGTCCACCCAGCTTTCGCTCCCATAGAGCAAAATTGGTCTGAATACAGACCGATGTAAAGATAGTTTCGTCTGGGAGCTGACTTCCTTCTTACAGAACGCTGTTGATCGCAACTGCGAGCTCACTGCATTAGCTTTACTGCACGTTGATTCAATCTCACTTGCTATATTACCATCCTTGGAGAAAACACATCCTAAATACTTGAAATTATCTGCCTGTTCCAGCTTCGTATCACCAATCTGACATTCAATTCTGTTGAATTTCTTACCTACTGACATTAATTTAGTCTTCGCAAGGCTAATATTCATACCATACTCATTGCACTTATTTTCAAACTGTAAGATATCAGACTACAGACTTTCGGCACAATCTGCCATTATGACAAAGTCATAAGCATAGGCCAGAGTGCTTACCACATTTCCACCTAACTGAATCCCTCCCTGCCACCTTATACCTTTCAGCAGATGATCCATGTAAAGTACGAACAACAAAGGTGAAAGATTATAGCTTTGACTAGCTCCTGTAAGTACCCTGAACCAAGAACTCATTCTATCATCAATTCTCACTGCAGCCCAATTGTCAGCATAAACGCCCTTGATTGATTATAATAATCTACCCTCGATCCCTTAGTCCCCCAGTATGGTGAATATCTTTTCCCTCGATGCCCTGTCATATGCTTTCTCTAGATCTACGAAACATAAACACAACTGTCTATTTCTCTTTTAGCATTTTTCAGCTACCTGGCGCATACTGAAAATCTGATCCTGACAGCCCTCTGCGGTCTGAAACCACACTGGTTTTCATCCAACTTCCTCGCAACCACTAATCGCACCCTCCTTTCCAAGATGCCAGTGAATACTTTGCCTGGTATACTAATCGATGAGATACCTGGACAGTTGTTGCAATCCTTCCTGATCCCTTGCTTATAGACAAGTGCAATTACTGCTTTGTTTCCAATTTAAAGGTACCTTACCAACAATCCATGCTAATCTCACCACTCTATGAAGCAATTTCATCCCTGCCTTCACACTATACTTCACCACTTCAGGTCTAATTTCACCTATGCTTGCTGCTTTATTACAATGGAGTTTATTTACTATTCTTTCCACTTCTTCAAGCTTAATTTCACCAGTTTCCTCCTCCCCTTGACCTCCTTTGTTCGCGACACCACCATGAAGATTTCCTTTTAAGTTGAGAAGATTTTCAAATTATTCCCTCCACCTGTCCAATAAATCCCTGCGATCTATTATGAGTTCACCTGAATTACCCAAAACACTCATAATTTCTTTTTCCCTCACTTCCTTTCTATATTGCAGTCCAGAAGGGTTTCCCTGCAGCTTGACCTAGCCTTTCTGGATTATTACAAAAATCCCCCCGCCCCCGAATTCGTTTTGGATTCAACAACTATTAGTTCCTCTCTATTTCTTTCATCTATGTACAATTCTCTGTCTGCATCAGCTCTTATTTGGAGCCATTTCTAATAAGCCTTCTTTATACGTTCACAAGCTGCTCTCACTTCATCGTTCCACCAAGATGTTCGTTTTTCCCCATCTTTACACACACTTGTTCCTATACATTCCCTTGCTGTTGCTACCACAGCATCCTTGCATGCCACCCATTCTCTTTCTATATCCTGAACATGCTTAGTGTCCACTGTTTGGAACTTCTCGCTAATAATATCAATGCACTTCTGTCTAATTTCCTGGTCCTGGAGATTGTCTATCTTTATTCGTTTGCATACAGATTTCACTTCCTCTATCCTAGGCCTAGAGATAATTAGTTCACTACTGATCAGATAGTGGTCAGTTTCATCGAAAAATCCCCGAAAAACGCGTACATTTCTAACAGATTTCCTGAATTCGAAGTCGGTTAAAATATAGTCTATTATGGAACTGGTACCCGTAGCCTCCCATGTTTAGCGGTGAATAGCGTTAAGCTTAAAAAATGTATTCGTAACTGCTACACCCATACTAACACAGAACTACAGCAGACGCTTCCCATTCCTATTAGCTTGCACATCTTCCCCACATTTACCAATCACCCTTTCGTATCCTTCAGTTCTATTTCCAACTCTCGCATTGAATTCGCCCATTAGCACTATCCTATCCTTGCAGTCGACCTTGACTACGATGCTCTCCATGTTTCATAAAACTTGTCGACTTTATCCTCATCTTCACCCTCACGTGGTGAATACACTGACATAATTCTCATCCTAATTACCTCAACTGCTAAATCTATCCATATCATTCGCTCGTTTACGTGCCTAACAGAAACGATATTGCGTACAATAGTATTTCTGATGAACAGCCCTACCCCACACTCTGTCCTTCTCTTTTTAACACCCGTCAAGTACACTTTATAATCTCTTATCTCTTCCTCGTTATCTCCCCTTACCCGAATAACACTTCCTCCTAGCACATCCAGACGCATTCTCTTTGCTGGCTCAGCCAGTTCTACTTTCTTTCTTCCATAAGCCCTATTAATATTGGTAGCTCCCCATCATTTTCCATTTCGTTCGCCAAGTTGTTTCCAAGCAGTCCCACGCCTTTGAAATAGGAGTGGGACTCCGCTGCTCCCATAGGTCAAAGGCTTGCTTAAAATGTTCTGAGCTCGGTAAATTCATGAAGCAGGATGCTAACCTACTTACGCATAGTCCAAGTGAGGATCCCACCTCTAACAGTTTAGGGACCATCGGTGGATTGCATAGCCCTAGCCGCCTGAGCACAAGGAAGGCCATGACTCAGAATATGTCCGAGATGCTCACTCCCGTTCCGTAGCAACTGGTATCCCGACTCTCAGGACCACTTACTAAGCCACTCAGCCGTTGCCCATAGTTCACGAATTAGGACGTGACTACAGTAACCCACAAAATGAACCTCTTTTTTTATTTGA
Organism: Anabrus simplex; assembly: GCF_040414725.1. Taxonomy (NCBI): domain Eukaryota; kingdom Metazoa; phylum Arthropoda; class Insecta; order Orthoptera; family Tettigoniidae; genus Anabrus; species Anabrus simplex. Next base: position 1,105,495,685 of record NC_090265.1, on the reverse strand, counting down.
AGTAATATATGGTGAACATATTTCTCTTTATTCTAGTTGTCTTTTATTTTTTTGCGCTCTGCGCATGCTTAATACTTGGCCCACTATTTACCTTTCCGTGAAGGCTTTGAGGATAATTATCTAACTACTCCTTGATTTTTAAAAAAGATCTTATTGGGCGTGGAAGGTAACATGTGAGTTCAATTTTATATAACATGTGACGATTATCTGTTGGAAAGATTTACTCCCTTTGCAGGATTTATAATCCAAGTCGTGGGTTATTTTTGTATTGAGATGAAAGTAATACACAACTACTATGTAAGTAAAGCTACTGTTTTATGAGTAAACCCTAACCATATGAACATGGTCTTGATAATGGTGACATAAAAACAAAGTCTGATGTGAGTAAGAACCATATATGTACTTTTATATGTAGGCTATATATTTGCGCTTTCCTTTTCGAGTCATTACCCTTTTATCCTGATTTTTAAAATAAACCTTCGTTTTAAATATTTCTTTGTTTTTGTTGTGTGTAGACTAGCCTGTTATGCTTGTTTCCTATGGCCTAGGAGGCCCATCTCCAGTTCACGACCTGTTCGATGGTCATTTTCAGTCATGAACCAAACCCAAACTTTTGACATCATGATTATTGTTATGGCACTTAATTTCCATTGCGCACTCTAATCTTCATGATCATGTTTCTCCAGGATCTGGTGTATCTTTATTATCTTTATGGGAATGTATCGTAGTAGAGATTAATATAATTAGTGGATATGCGTGGTTCAGTGTATATCACACCCCGATACTGTTCTTATCGCAACGTATTATTATTATTATTATTATTATTATTATTATTATTATTATTATTATTATTATTATTATTATTATTATTATTATATTACTATTATTATTAGTAGTAGTAGTAGTAGTACATTCGTGTATTAATGTAGTAATATTTGAAGCCGGAAGGTCTCCGTATTCAATACCAGTAGTTTATTTTGTACAGCATTTGGGCAACACACAGCTATTTCCAGGGTTAGAAATACATCCAGACAAAGACGTTTGAGTGAATCATACGGAGAATCTAAGTCTTGGATATGGATATCCTGAAGTTAGCTTCGTCTAGCTGTTGTAGAAAAAGTGAGAGTTTCGGGTGTGGTCGAATGATTGCAACGTTGGTACCTTAGTGCGGGAAATCTCTCGCTCATAATTGGACAGACACGCCCGAACAAGCTTGGACGTGCCGAGACGGAGTGGAGGAAGAAGAAGACTATATATGCGTGTGGAGAACGCGGTCTAGCGAACGATTTACTTTCGAAACTAGTTACTGAAATGTATACAACTCTTGTGCTAGTGTAATGATCTAGTTGGTCTTCTGTGTCTCATGGCAACTTGCAGTAATTTATGGCCTGAATGCTTAGACCAACAGCGATGTGTGTACGCAAACAAAACTGTCTCTAAATCTAAGTGTTAGTGTCAGTGCATAAAGAGTCCAATTGGTATGCCATGTGTTGAGGGTGAGAGCCAGCAATTTGTGTTGATACACAAAAACAGTGAAGTAAAATATGCATTGTAACTATTGGTCATCCGGCGCATACAAATGGCAGTGCAGTCGTCGCTGTCGTTTCCCACTGCTTTTGTTCTAGGATTATTTAATGTACATATGGAGTCTTCCATCAGTTTTTCATGTTTTCAGTGTACATTGCATATTTTTGTGCATTGGTGAAGTGCTCATGCACTGATACAAGTCAGAATATAGGTAGTTACTTTAGAATCAGCGGAGACGTTATTGGAGAATCTAAGTGCGGTTCTTACCTGTTCAATCGTTTTCACAGGGTTAGGTAAGGCCCGTAGCAGATGTACCAATACGCAGCTTTATGAATACGCCCTGGGAGAATCATCGAGGGATCCGGTTTGAAGAACTCTGGCGCCCAAATTATAGGCATTTCAGTTCATAATTTTATTCGTTCCCCGTTTGGTATCGTACAATTTCTTTGCCCTGATTATTTAATACGGAATGTTAAAGTCCTCATTTGCCGTGAATGACGCTAAAATTTTCGTATATCAAACGGCAGAAAATACAAGTTAAATGACAGGAGTAAGTGGAATCAAAGTGGCCGTGACCGAGATAAATGTACTAATTTCTAATTGTTAAAATCAACAGGGGAACAATCGAACACTGAATTGAAATAAGCGACGATGAAGTTCGAGAGACGAATTTCGTGAAGAAAATAACGAATTTTAAAGGAAGAATACCAAATATATCGATAAAACTAAACATATTACGTAATCCTACCGCTGTGCATCTCAAATATACGAAATTTAAAGCAAAATATATAGGAGGAGATAAAATACAATTTAATGTATACTGGGATTTCCTTAGGAAACACTTTAAGAAAACGCTAATATTTAAAGCGAATTAACGATAAATTAGACATCCTAAGCTGCCATTAACATCATAGAAACTTCTGTAGCAGATTATTTGACGTCATATTTTATCTTACAAAAAGTAATAGTGCAAGAAGGCTTTGCAACTAAGAAGAAGATGATAGTAACATTGTCTTTGGATATATTTTTCATGCATGTGCCCGAGAACGTCATGATGGCTTGCTAAATCAAAGATGGGATTGACATATGATGGAATCCAGCCGATTCTACCCGTGAATACGAGTTCAACTGCTGAGACTCGTAGATGACTGAACCGAGGTCCAGAGAGGGACGTTCCCGAGGAATGATGTAGCAACAACTATCCCGGCGCACCAGCACACGCAAAATAAGATTAGTTTCACGAATTTTTTTCAAATTAATTATGTTTTCTGTCTTTTAGTGAGTGGTTGGTTGTGATGTTTGTAAGGAATTTTTTTTTTTGCTAGGGGCTTTACGTCGCACCGACACAGATAGGTCTTATGGCGACGATGGGATAGGAAAGGCCTAGGAGTTGGAAGGAAGCGGCCGTGGCCTTAATTAAGGTACATCCCCAGCATTTTCCTGGTGTAAAAATGGGAAACCACGGAAAACCATCTTCAGGGCTGCCGATAGTGGGATTCGAACCTACTATCTCCCGGATGCAAGCTCACAGCCGCTGTAAGGAATAGGTCGTTATATCTTCGTGAAGTGTTTTAAATATGTAGTGTCAACGCGAGTGAATTAATAGTGATGTTCTAAGGAAGGTAGGAAGGTTATAGGTAGTCTTCCGAAATATTTAAACACATCCAAGTGTAGGAAGAGATGCGTATGTCAATGAAGTGTTATGTTAACAATATTTCAGTTTATTCTCAAGAAGCAGTACCAAAGATAGTGAGTTTTGATGAATATGAAGTACGATATAGGTTTATATCAAGTCATATGATATAGGTTTATATCAAGTCATAGGTTACCGAGGTCACAAATATCGGCAATTTATTGCCAAATGTAAGTCGATATAGGTTAAATATGGTAATGTTTTGATAAGTGAAGTGCATATTGTTAGGAATACATTAGTTGTTGATCCATGAAATATGAATTTGACTGAGTTGAGAAGTTAATTGAGTTGTGCGTTACATTGAATTGATTAAATAATATTTGCATATGCGGCGATATAAATATATGATGAAAATATGAGGTAAGGAATGTGAGATTAAGGAATAATATTATCTTGGATAAAGTAGTTGAGGAATTATGATAAATATGACGACGCGTGAGGAAAGATTCTTATGTAAGGTTAATTAATGAAAGATTAGGTAACGCAAATATGGATCAAGGTTATAATAGATGCTAGTAATGATGTGAAATATGGAATAGCCTATAATATGAGTTTATGGCAATTTGATAATGGACTTACGAGACAGTAATAGATTATGGTCATCAAAAATACACTGACTGACAGAGCAAATGCAACACCAAGAAGGAGTGGTCAGAACTTTATGCCAATTGCAGGGTAGACTGACGTCGCTGAGGTATGCTCATGATGTGAAATGCGCCGCTGTGCTGCGCACGTAGCGAACGATAAATGGGACACGGCGTTGGCGAATGGCCCACTTCGTACCGTGATTTCTCAGCCGACAGTCATTGTAGAACGTGTTGTCGTGTGCCACAGGACACGTGTATAGCTAAGAATGCCAGGCCGCCGTCAACGGAGGCATTTCCAGCAGACAGACGACTTTACGAGGGGTATGGTGATCGGGCTGAGAAGGGCAGGTTGGTCGCTTCGTCAAATCGCAGCCGATACCCATAGGGATGTGTCCACGGTGCAGCGCCTGTGGCGAAGATGGTTGGCGCAGGGACATGTGGCACGTGCGAGGGGTCCAGGCGCAGCCCGAGTGACGTCAGCACGCGAGGATCGGCGCATCCGCCGCCAAGCGGTGGCAGCCCCGCACGCCACGTCAACCGCCATTCTTCAGCATGTGCAAGACACCCTGGTTGTTCCAATATCGACCAGAACAATTTCCCGTCGATTGGTTGAAGGAGGCCTGCACTCCCGGCGTCCGCTCAGAAGACTACCATTGACTCCACAGCATAGACGTGCACGCCTGGCATGGTGCCGGGCTAGAGCGACTTGGATGAGGGAATGGCGGAACATCGTGTTCTCCGATGAGTCACGCTTCTGTTCTGTCAGTGATAGTCACCGCAGACGAGTGTGGCGTCGGCGTGGAGAAAGGTCAAATCCGGCAGTAACTGTGGAGCGCCCTACCGCTAGACAACGCGGCATCATGGTTTGGGGCGCTATTGCGTATGATTCCACGTCACCTCTAGTGCGTATTCAAGGCATGTTAAATGCCCACCGCTACGTGCAGCATGTGCTGCGGCCGGTGGCACTCCCGTACCTTCAGGGGCTGCCCAATGCTCTGTTTCAGCAGGATAATGCCCGCCCACACACTGCTCGCATCTCCCAACAGGCTCTACGAGGTGTACAGATGCTTCCGTGGCCAGCGTACTCTCCGGATCTCTAACCAATCGAACACGTGTGGGATCTCATTGGACGCCGTTTGCAAACTCTGCCCCAGCCTCGTACGGACGACCAACTGTGGCAAATGGTTGACAGAGAATGGAGAACCATCCCTCAGGACACCATCCGCACTCTTATTGACTCTGTACCTCGACGTGTTTCTGCGTGCATCGCCGCTCGCGGTGGTCCTACATCCTACTGAGTCGATGCCGTGCGCATTGTGTAACCTGCATATCGGTTTGAAATAAACATCAATTATTCTTCCGTGCCGACTCTGTTTTTTCCCCAACTTTCATCCCTTTCGAACCACTCCTCCTTGGTGTTGCATTTGCTCTGTCAGTCAGTGTAATTTCAAGTAACCTATAATTAAGACTCTGATGGCAACTTCAAAAAGAATTTCATATTATATTTAAGGTTTAAGCTGATTTAAGCTGAAATAGCAGATCATTGACGGCAGATACGATCTTAGTGTCTTCATTATGTTAGCCTGTCACTATTAAAATAGGAAATTCATCCATGGTATTCCTTGTCGACTTTCAATCATATGATTGAATTTTATGAAGTGATATGACTTAAATACAACCTGTCAAAAAATTTGTTGAAACTGTATAGGACAATTTTACCTACTTCTTAGGGAAGTATTTCGAATAAAAACTATTCATGATTAATAATACTTTTATTATGATAGGTAGCCATTGCAAGCTGCAAAAGTGAAACTAATCTTATTCTGCGTATGTTTAATCAAATATTTAATCACGTACATCGAAGATGAATGGAATAATCTGCCTTAATCAATCTTAGTTGACTTGAAAAATATTATTTCATTCTTATTGTGTAAGTTCAATACTTTCAAACATGTTAATCGAGTTATTTATTTTTTTCAACATTAAGAATTTTTGAAATTTTATTCTTCAATAAGAGACACAGGAGATGTGGATAGTAATGTATGTGAGGTCAAGATGATTTTCATTTAAGTAATTTCAATCCGAGCAAACTTCAAGGAGATGAATTATATTTGTTTATGAAGTCAAAACCTTGGAAGAGCTGATAGTATATTCTATGATTGCGGACTAGAATGTCAAGATCAGGAGAAACTTTCAGAGAAATATTAGTGTAAATAGTAAAAAATATTGGAATCAATAATTACTTAACTTATCCAAAGTATACAAAATTATTTTGAAAAAATAATAGTTATTAAGAATTTAATCCATTATTATTATTTATAGATTATAATATTAATACAAGTTAATCTTACAGTTGATAATAAATTGTAGAATCTGCAGTTGAATTTTTAAGGCACAAAGGTCTGTAAAACTTAAATAAATTAAATTAACACCAAGCGTGAGGCGAGTATTTTATTTATCGTACGACATTTATATTAAACAGTTAAGCACTCTTAAGTGTCAATTGACTGTGTCGATAATCGAAACCATAACGCTAAGGATTTGAGTCGAGCCTCAAAAGTAAAGAAATACGTATTCTACGCAACTGATGAAGAAAATTAGTATTCCCCCATATATCTGTCCTCTCCTCTTAAAAAGGACTGCTTTGTCTTCACCTATTTCGCCAGGATGTTGGTGATGTTTGTTGTTTAAAGAGGCTTGACGTCTAGGTCATCAGCCCTCACCTATTACGTATGATCTTAGCTTTCGTCCGCCAATAGACTTTCCAGCACCCGAACTCCTTCGCAGTTAATTTCGACGTCACTTATCCCAGAAGCAAAAAAACAACTTCCATGAACATAGAAAGAACTTCAAGAGATAGAATTTTACCGGGTTCACAACAACTTCACCTAAACACGTATGTGAACGAATTTCTAGGAATTTCTAGGGATTTTCTCTTCTTCAAAATTCGTGAATGCATGATAATGAGATGTTAATTCAATAACCTCGTTACCATGGGCATAGCCAAGTTACCAGTGGCCCATATGATTCAGCAATCAAAAGCAATGGCTCGAACACTCATCGACTCTGACAGCCGAAGGAGGTTGTCCCAGAATTCTCACGATGGTGACCTTGTTCGAAACTCGTCAAAACTAAAAGAATTATAGAGCTAAATAGTCACTTTCTAATAGTTAGAAATACGAATAAAATAGTTTCTTCCGTAGCCTATGACTCCAGAGTGGTAGTAAAATAAAACTCAAAGGTTGTATTATATTTCTTTAGAACGTCTTCCAATTGTCCGGCCCTTTGGCTGAATGGTCAGCGTACTGGACTTCAGTTCAGAGGATTCCTGGCTCGATTCCCAACATGGAATAGGATTTTAACTGTGAGCAGTTAATCACTCTGGCTCGGAGACTAGGTGCTTCTTGATACATACAACACATCACACTACCATCCACCAGAGTAACACGCAATAGTGATACATCCCTCCATATAGGGCTGGCGTCAGAAAGGACATATGGTCGAAACTACTCTAAATTTGCATCAAGTGCCGAGCCCAATGAGTTGGGAAAATGCCAAGAAGAAGAAGTAGTGTGTTTTGCCATCACTGGTTTAAACTTGTGTAATTCTACAAAAAGATATAGGTAGAGTAATCAAATCAGATAAAGTAAAAGTTAGTGATTACCATACTCACCTTGAATATCAAAACAATACTATTAAAAAATATGCATGGGTAAGTTACAAAAGCGGGGACCCAAATTCTGGAAGGCGCCAAATGCTTACGCCGAAATAAATACTATAAAAAGTATATTGATATAAGAGAGAAATGTAATACGTGGTTGTTATGACGTATTGTTATCAAAGTCATCGTCGTGAGTTCACTACGTAATAGTGAAAGCCGCCTCGAGTCACCCACACAAACGGGTCAGGCAATGACAATGTTTACCAACCAACACAAATTTACTTGGACATTCTAGCTCTGATGCAGCATTAGAAGCTCTCTTTGAGGGCTCCTTTGATCTGATGGCCCCACTGTCACTGTTCAATTTACTGTAGATGTCGTTACCTAATGGACATGTTGAGCAAATAGACCATTCTCAGGATATTATACGGCGTCCCCATGTCTCTCAACCAAGAATAGACCGAAGTGATTTATAGGGCCTGACAGACTAATTATCAAAGTGTTAAATGTTTGTTCATTAGCGCATCTGTCTCATTGAGAGGAAGAGGTTTGCTTGTTCAAAGGTAACTACTGAGTGACTGTTAATAGCAGAGTTATTATATAAATACACTATACTAGTATGTTTATTTCAAAGTTATTCTACAGCAATAGACGGACATCAGCCTACAAACCGGCAGATGCCGCCCACCTTCATCGGAGGGTCTGCCTTACAGGGGCTGCACTCGTCTGGAAATAGCCACACGAAATTATAATTATTATAGCCTACAAACCGGCTGAATTTAGGATAATAACTGTCCCACTTCCCAGCCAGCCTCTGGTCGAATCATCCAGTTGATAATATGGGACTCGGAAAAATATATTCCATCGATCTAATTTTTTCATAGTAAATACTGATAGAGGAACAGTGCCTACATTGAAAGTCAAAATGTGTAGAGCCCTACCCTCCATATCTACCGTGAGCACTTGTCAAACTGGGCACATTACCCTTACGTGAGCCTAAAACTTTCCTTTATTAGTTCATTTTTATTATTTCCTGACCTTTTCCCAATTATTATACATGGGTCGGCTCTATTATGAATTTGGCCCAGTTATATAGCCTGATGTCCGTAACACAACCTTATGTGGACGGATATTTTAATTACTCACTTTTTGTCATTAAAAATGTTTTTCTTATTCACCAAAATAATTGTTGATTAGGGTAGGTATATGTTACATACAACATCATAAAGCATCGGAATGAAACATCTTCAGTTTTCCTAGCTGGCTTATCAGGAACATCTATGCCAAATGCAGCTCATTAGCTTCGTGATAAATGTAAGAATTAAATATTGTAATTAGGTTAGTTACCCCCATTTCACCCTCTTAAAAAATTCTTATTTTCCCTAATTAGCTTATAAGGAACAACCGTGCCAAATTATATCCCTCTAGCTTGCCCACGTTGCAGAAACCGTGTGTATGGTTATGGATAACGCACTATATCACGGAAAGTAGATTGACAAGCCGCTTACAAACTCATCCGTGAAGAAAGACTATCGGTGGAGATACATGTACCTTGTCATGAGGAAATTCGGAAATACGCACTTCTTATCCTGATATAACAAATTTTTCCCTAAATGTACGTCTCGTTAACGCATTCCTGGCTGGCGTGGGTCACTCGGTTGTCAGATTACCACCATACATGTGTGAATTTAATCCGATCAAATTAGCCTCGCGTCGTGTTAAGGATTATGTGACATCAAACAGTACGATTGATGACAGGTTCCTGAAAAGACTACAGGAGCTGACCCGGAATGTAATAGAGTGTGTGATTATAAATTATAACCCTCTAGCTTAGCCAACTTGCAAAAACTTTGTGTTATGGATAACGCACGGTATCACTGAATGCAAACTGACAAGCCACCTACAAATTCATCCCTGAAGAAAGACATGACCGCCTCTATGGTGTAGTAGTTAGTGTGATTAGCTGCCACCCCCGGAGGCCCGGGTTCGATTTCCGGCTCTGCCACGAAATTTGAAAAGTGGCTCGAGGGCTGGAACGGAGTCCATTCAGCCTCGGGAAATCAACTGAGTAGAAGTGGGTTCGATTCCCACCTCAGCCATCCTCGAAGTGGTTTTCCGATGTTTTCCACTTCTCCTCCAGGCAAATGCCGGGATGGTACCTAACATAAGGCAACGGCCGCTTCCTTCCCTCCTCCTTGTCTATCCCTTCCACTGTTCCCATCCCCCCGCAAGGCCCCTGTTCAGCATAGCAAGTGAGGCCACCTGGGCGAGGTACTGGTCATCCTCCCCAGTTGTATCCCGACCCAGAGTCTGAACCTCCAGGACACTGCCCTTGAGGCGGTAGAGGTGGGATCTCTCGCTGAGTTCGAGCGAAAACCCTGGAGGGTAAACAGATAAAGAAGAAGAAGAAGAAAAACATGCTAGACTATCTCCCAAGATACAATATACCTTGTCGTATAGAGGATTCCTATTGGGTACGGGATGGTATCATGGAGGACGATACACACAGTTTCGTCATTCAGCTTAGTTCTCGTAAAATTGCAGAAGCAGTGAAGGGGATACTGGTGAAGATGGTGATGATAGTGATTGCGAAGATATGGACACATTCGCAGCTGCATTCACTTCTCTGCAACCTATTTAAGGAAATTATTATTATTATTATTATTATTATTATTATTATTATTATTATTATTATTATTATTATTATTATTATTATTATTATTATTATTATTATTATTATTATTATTATTGTACCGCGAGGTACACCTCTACGCCGCACATTTAAATCTTGTGCCTAAAAGAACTTCTCTACAGGAGAAACACTGAACTTGAAACTAGACCTATTTAAACCTTTACTCAGAAGATGTCACTACCGTAATTTTGTTATTTAAAGTTTCCAGTACTGTGTAAATTTCAACTTGTTTTTGTTTTCCGTTCATCAAGAAGTTTGGACACTCTCTCACAGATCTCCCAACTAGAAAACTATAATCATGCATCCTGGTGTGAAGTGAAAGGACTTTTTTGAAGAAGTTTTATATTCATAAGTTATTGTTTTTACTCAGTTATATTCATTCATTTTTGGGTTGGCAATATTGATCTTTCTTTCCGCCAGTTTTGAATTTAGCCAATCACAAATTTCTGTAATTAATTTTCAACCTATCACAGGCTTCCTCTTCGATTTTGTGTGTAACTTTTATATTCGCCAATAAAACCCTGTGGGTGTGCCTTGATTATTCATAAAAGGTCTCGAACCTTCCCCGAGGGTTTATAAACTGCGGATTTTCACGTCTCTTGGCCATTTGATCAACATCTAACTAAGTGTGCGTGTGTCAATCAGGAGGCGGGAGGCGCCTCTTTCATCAGGCAGCAGTTCTTCAGCAAGGTAATGGCCAGTTAATATCTTTATTTCTTGCTAGCTCCGCAGTTTAACCTGAGGGAAAGGTCCGAAACTTTTACCATGTAACCTACTTTTCTACAAATGTAATTTTCTGCCGGCTTATGTAAAAACTTCATAAAATCTTTAACTGCTAATCGGGGATAGGGAGTGATGCACCCTCTTGAGCTCCCCTTCAGTTTGGTTTGAGGTGACTACGTTTTGTAACTGGTTTTCTTCTTTTCCGTAATGTCTTAAATTTCTTTCTTATACGAGTCACCTCCATAGTTTGGGAATAGCCCCTGTTTCATCGGCCTAGTGACTTTTAGGTTTTAAGAATGCATATTTCGGAGTACACGCCTCCGTTCAATTTGTGTTTTCGGCCATTTACTTAACCTGTTCCTCTCCCCTACGGCCCAATAGGTTGGATACTAGATACCCCTGTTTCAATTTGGGAGTTGTGCCTTGATGGCAAATGATTGTAATTTTCTGATGTCGCCATGAATAGGCTGGGAAAACGGAGAGCACGTTAGCTCTTTTTTTAGTACTGCTAAAGTGCCTCTAGAAGGCTTTATATTGTAAATTACGGAGCAAGTGCTCCAGGTAGTAGGGGATTTCTTCCCTTTTGTAAATTTATGCTCTTTGGTAAATTTGGAGCTGGACCCTCAGAAATTGTAAAACTAGGGGCTTATAACCCAAGTGTGTTAAAGTGTTGAAATCTTAAATTTTTTCTAAGTCCTGTTTCTAAATTGCTATGTCATCATTATCTCACTAAGTGAAAAATTGTTAAAGTTTTGTTGTTGATTGTTGAAATTCAAAAAAATGTAACCATTCACCCCGGCACCTTCTTTCACCTCTGCTGGTCCACGGGTAACCCCGTAACAATTATTATTATTATTATTATTATTATTATTATTATTATTATTATTATTATTATTATTATTATTATTATTATTATTATTATCGGTCATAAAAACAAAAATTTGGCAAGCATGGTGAAAACTTCGAATCTTCGCGCACACCTTTGTTCATCATTATTATTACTTATTCCGGGTGATATCTTCTGCGCCGTTGCTATCCATACATTATGGAAATGTAGAGAGTGGAAGTGTCTGAAAATGAGCTTGCATCTGATCCAGTGCGAGTTGCACATTTCATCATAATTAATGGTTTAGCGGTGTGTAGTATTTATTCTTCGTGCCATACCTGCAAACTGCTGCGATTTCTCGTGATACAGCGCATAGTGGAAGCATTCTTCCCTTTCTCATAGGTTTTTCGAGACGATTGGAGTGAAATAGCGGCAGTGACTTTAAGTAAGGCTCAGTCGTGGCTTTTCCGGGTGTAAAATGAAGAACTACAAAAATTATCAGGCCTGCCGACAGAACAGGAATAATATTAAGAGCTTAGGTGAAATAGATATGGTCACAAACTTCCCACATTTATTAAATGTGATCTCTAACGTGTAATCTACTATTCCGTACATTAAATAAGAAGTGCCAGGTATAAAAGTACCTCTACACTTCAAGTATTCCTCGCTCTTAGAATTGAGGACAATAATAAAAATATGACCTAAGACCTCTCAAGAAACACTCACTTCAATTCCGGGATGTCCTTAAAGAGAAACAACTAAGAAAGGAGTTTTCTATTTTCAGAGTTATAAATGGAGGGTTCCTCATTAACTATGCATTACTTCCTGCTCTTACAGATTTGATACGATGAGTTTCCGGATTAAATGATTTAGAGCACCCTTTTAGAACATTTCAAACGTCAAGTCAATTGTACGAAGATAAGCAACAGCATTATCGGCAGGCGGCAAATGTGTTTGCTATTCAATTCGAAACGAGAAACAGTCGAATGAGATGAGATCGAGTTTCGTCTGCGATTCCTTATCCTCAGGATTAAAAGTAATCCCTATGATCTAGAAAAGAAAAAAATACTGCACGAGTCTCGAGAAACAAAAGAAAAGAAGAAATCGTCTTTAAACTGCTATCACAACCTGATGTGCGTATAAGACACAAAAGAACTAGATTATATTTCAGACAGGGTAAGGTGGGGCACAGTGAACAAGATTTCTTCTTGATTATATTTAATTTCCTAGAGACTCCCACATATTATTCAAACATGTATGTTAATAAGCAAGTAGGCAATAAATAGCACAGGTCACAAAACTACATAAATGCCAAGTTTCCTCATAAAGTAATTGAAAATAAAATATTTCATTTCGATTCCTTGTGCTGCAGTACTGAGGTTGAGTCAACAAGTACACTCATGTTCATAAAAAAACAGAACACCTTGAAAGACTAGAGATAGGTAGTTCATATTCATAGGGCATGTTCATTAGTATGTTCTGCAGAAACGATTAGCATTTCAGTCACCTAGGTTCAGCATGTGTCATGTTGCCTAGTAGGTACTGCGTCCCACATGGGCACTGATAACTTGTTCCATGCGTGATGGCATCGTCGCGTATAAGGCGCGAATGGCGTCCTGGGGTATAGCCATCCATGCTGCATTCACCTGATTTTACAGTTCATCTTTGGTGGTTGGCACAGTGTCACAGCGCCGCAACCGTCGTTTCACCATATCCCACACATTTTCGATTGGCGACAAGTCTGGTAATCGGGCGGGCCAGGGCAACAGTCTAACATCTTGTGACAATAAGAAGGCACGTGTTCGTGCAGAAACATGTGGTCACGCATTGTCTGCTGAAATATGGCGTTTGGGGGGTCGTGCAAAAAGGATATGGCCACGGGTCACAGGATGTAAGTCACGTAGGTCAAACAGGTCACAGTGCCCTGGACGTGCACCAACTGTGATTTGTGATTGTACCCAATAGCACCCCACACCATAAGGCCTTGAGATGGCGCTGTATGTCTTGTGCGAATGCAGTCAATGTGATGCTTCCCCCCTGATTACGGCGAATAAAAACCCGGCCATTATTTTCAAAAAACAGGACCTGAATTCGTCCGAAAACACTGTCTGCTGCCATTCCTGTCCCCAGTGACGTCGTTCCATACACCATTGCAGCCTAGCATTTCTATGCACATTAGTCAAAGGTGGGCGGAGAAGTGGACGACCGTAATAAACCGCGACGGACTGTCACTCCTGATAGTGTACGATGTGTTACACTGTTGAACTCTTGCGCCAGAGCCGAGGAGAACGCAGATCTGTCCTGCAATGCCATTCGGATGAAGTGTCGGTCTTCTCGGGGGATTGGTCTGGGTGGTGCAACCAGATCCATCTCGTCGTGTTCTACGGCCTTCTGTGAACCATTCTATACACACCCGTTGCACTGCCGACACATTTCGTCGCACACGAGCAGCAATTTCCCGGATGGATGTATCACGTTCCCTCATGCCAATAATGCGCCCTCTTTCATTTGACGGTACGGTTCTCGCATACGTCTGCTCAAGTTACGCTGATCCATTATCTTCAGTTTATAGCGACAACGAGAGCCGCAGGCACATTTTATCCGTCGGCGGTGGTGCGCATAGATATGATGTGGGCCTTGAACCTGAAGGTCGACGTGGTTCAAATGCTAATCATTTCTTCAGAACATACTAATGCACATGTCCTGTAAATATGAACTTCCTATCTCCAGTCATTCAAGGTGCTTTGATTTTTAAGAACATGAGTGTAGTTTCATAAATAAATTCCATTACAATTGCACTTCATCTCTATTGTCACCTACATTCATACGTTAGTTAACTATTGTAAATTTGCATAACAATATACTGCTTTAGATTTCAAAATTGGATTAAATAATTTATTTATTTATTTATTTATTTAAGACCTGAAATGTCAGTTCAAATGATATGCAGGATTGTTCCCTCTTAGTGAAGTGTAGGTACAAGCAAGAATAGCTTTAAAAACATAAATGACTGAAAGGATTTTTTTCATTACTTTTGAACTTTACCTTAAATACAGTAGGACACATCATAATCTCCATCAGCATATTTTTCTTCAATAATCATGCCCACATACACCATCTCGTGGTTTTTATGCTATATATCCTTCAAATGCGGTATGCCAGGGCGGAGTTATAACTTTTTAACTGAATTCTCTTTTATTTTTCGTGCTTCAGTTACTGCATCATCTTACTCTTCTTTAAACTCGCCAGATGAGGCTAAGTCTAAATAAATTCGATCACCATCATCACTTCCTCTGTATTTTCCTCTACCGCTATCTCTTGCAGCTCATTTTTGCCATTGGACCTTGTTTTATCTCTCTTCAATTGCTAATTTTATTGGTTCACGGTATCCCATTAAAAGACGATTCACTCGCAATAGGTCGTTCTTACTGTCAAGCCAGTTTGAGGATTTGATTTCTCTACTCACTATTTCATTCCACAATTAAGTCATAAAAATAGCTTTCCAAATTACTTTATCTTGAATTTCAGTATATGGCTTCTGCTTCACATTAATCTGTTATTGGCAGCCTTTAAAAGCTATGAACAAGTCAACGAAATATACTGCCAACATACCACCGAAGGCTAAAACAATATTTCGCATACCTGAATACAACTTGGGCCTCATTCACACCGCCCCGTGGTTTACTGTGCCCCATCACACTGCAAGAAATTCTTAGGAGGTATATATTGGAGCATCTGAAGACTTGCATTATTATCAACTGCACTAGTATACGGAGTGTTGTAGAGTAATCAGCCCGAAGGCTGGTTTGTTCCTCAACATCTCCTCTATCAGCTGTCGTACATTGTCTAAGTGTCACTGAAGAGGCATACTAGAAAAATGAGGAGTGAAGTACTCGAAATAAATAAATGGGAATGAATGAATCCGAGTAACAGATGATCACGAACTGGGGAGAGAGCATTCGTTTGATGTAATCATTACAATTACATACAGTTAGCTTTGTTAGTAGGTATTACAAAATAACTAATTCCATTTAACAAAATAATACAAGAAATAAGTAAAATAAAATGTACTTATATATTACATAACCCTAGAATATTAATTAGGCATATCTTTAAATTTGGACTAGCATAGCTTTCTGATGTATCTACTGGACTTCAACTGTTATATAGTAAAGGATACTTCCTCATGTGTATCCATACTACAAATTAACTACATGTATTTTCTCTCTGTTTTCGTCTTCTTTAAACATTTCCCACAATATTACAGCATATTTTGCTGTTCTTCCTATTTTCTTCCCTTCTCTCTCTTCTCTATTTAATAGCCTAGCAAGTATGTAAAGTTGAGGTTCGTTTTCAATTTCACCTATTTCTTTCCCATTTATATATTTCTCCTCGATTTTCTCCTTCTTTTAGTCTTTTAGCTGATGTGCCACTCCCGTATTTATTGTATGAAATTCAATGATCTTCGTTTTTTCTCTTGTATACTCCCATCAACCTCCAAATTATCCCTCTCATTTCCCTCTGTGTAAACATTTTTGTCATATTTTCACTTATGCTACAGAATTCTACCAGTCTTCTCTTGCTATTACATTCTGTCCTTATTGTTTGCCTTTCTATGTCTTTCACTCTTTGGACAAAGCTCTTACACAAGTTCCTGGTATCCCTTGATAAATTTATTTCCCAGAAATATCCCATTCATGTGTCGCCTAGTATCATCTTCACCCCAACCACTCAGTGGCCCTCATTTTAATGTTTCATTTGGTGACGATACACTATACCTAGAATTTCGCTTCCTGCCCCCGTTTAAGATCTCAACAAATACTTTCCTATTCGTTTCACAGTACCTGCCCGCACACTCATCGCTTCGCACATCAATCTCACTTCACTATTTTGCAGTACAGCTTGGCAATCCCATAATTATTTTGGCAAATTTACTTATATGCTACAATTCCATGATCTATTCCAAAAATGTCTGCTCCATACAATAACTTTGCTTTAACTCCCGAATTAAATACGTTTTTCTGAACTTTGTATTCGATGTTTGGCATCTTTCTATCCAGTATTTTTATACTAGACCAAGCTCTTACTCCATTCATCTTTTTTCTTTATATCTGTTTTGCCCATCTGCCATTGCTGCTTATAACCGTCCCTCAGTATTCAATCATTTTAACAACTTTTTACCCATGCTCCCCACTGTTCACTATTTACAGCTTGTCACCCATTTTACAAACCATTGCTCTGGTTTTCTGTGGATTAACGTTTAGATTTCACTCTTTACAATAGTTTTATATATCATTAATACTATTTTGCACCTTCACAGGTCTTAACACGAGTAGAAGAATATCGTCGGCGAATGTCAGAATCTTGGTTGCTGAGGCATGGAGAAGCTCTTTTCTCAAAGCCTTTCGATTGGTGGGTAACATTTTTAATATTACAAATAATACTGGTGACAGTTTACAACCCTGTTTGAGACCCAGTTTTGAAAATATCTCCTCCGCTACTATACTATCTTTCACTCCAATAGAACTTTTAAATTCCGAATATGTATTTTCAATCATTGCTCTTATCATTTTCCCTGATATTCCGATCTGTATCAACTTATAGACAACAACCCATCTACTCACCGAATCAAAAGCCTTTTCTAAATCGATTGCCGCATTGTACAACTTGCCTCTGTTCTTCACTTCTGGAGAGGTTTGAGATTCACTCAACTCATGCCAAAAATGAACATCAGGATAACTCCCGAGAGCGAAGACAATCCCCTCCCCAACCCCATAGTGTAACAGCTCCGAAAGGCCATGGCCTACCAAGCGACCGCTTCTTAGCCCGAAGACTTGTAGATTACTAGGTGTCGTGTGGTCGGTATGGCGAATCCTCTCGGCGTTATCCCTGGCTTTCTAGACCGGGGCCACTATCGCACAGCCAGATAGCTCCTCAGATGTAATCAAGTAGACTGGGTGGACGTCGAACCAACCCTCAAATCCAGTTAAAAATTCCTTACCTGACCGAGAATCGAATTCGGGGCCTCCGGGTAAGAAGCAGGCAGGCTACCCCTACACCGCGAGGTCAGCTGAGAGCAAAGGTGGTCGGACATAAAGCTAACCACAGTATATCACATGGTGCAGAGTTTATGGGAAATTAAACCATTTACCTTCCATTCATCCAAGGACCTTCATGGCCTGTATGAAGTAGCTTTGCTTTTAAACAATAAAATAACAACCTGCAAACGAATTCCAACTTTCTGACATTTACAAAAACAGATATCGTATGGTATGTCTCCTCGTCAACGTTAATGAGCAACTTTAGGTAGCCAGGAAAGATAGTTCACAAAATTCTTTTATGAGTACTGCCTATGTAAATCACAGATATAACTGTATTCGTGTTCATGATTCAAATATGCAAATACGTGATATACCAACTGACGTGTACAGACTGTCTCACGTTACCAATATCTACGTAACGCAAAGTAGAGCCTGTTGCTGGGACTTGCTCCACGCCTTCTCTGTGATAAAAGAGGAAGTTTGTTTGCAAACCATTACAAGGGCCTCCCCTGCTTCTCTCTGCCCGTCTTCTTTAAAGATTTACTCTCTAAGAAGTGCGTTGAAAGCACTGCCTCTCCCACTCTCTCCCAGCCCTTCCTTCCTGCTTTCCGGCCCTGGAGATCAAGCACTTTACCCTTAAGATGCTACAGAGAAACCTCATCCTCCATCCTTCGTGCTTATTAAAGTGATTCCCTAGTTTCTTCTCAAGAACTATCACTTTCTAGAAGGCTTTTGAAGTAAGACTCTCATTAGCTTTGGATTTTCCAAGTTCATAGAGCTGTAATGTTGAGAATGGACATCGCTCCCGAATGATATGAACGGTCCCTCGCTCGAGTCTCTGACTGGCATTAAATGGTCAGATATATGTAACTTCTGCGTTTTAATGTTCGCGCATTCTATCTCTCTCTGTGTTCAGAGGTAAGAGCTGAGCAGTTTGATTTCAGTAAACAGATTCATTTAGAGGCCATCCGGTAGGTGCCATTTTTTCGCGTATGCTTTTACTCATCTGTGGAATACACCAGACTGAAACTTATATAACGAACATAATCAGCGAATACGTATAAGAAGGGAATTTGACCATTGTCTCGAAAACCTCCACAAAGTAAACCTACCATCACTTTGCATTGATAGCCCGATACTTTGCCACGAAATGCCCGCACAATGACAGACTTGAAGAACATGATGTGTCTTAAGTGCAGGATCGTGTGCGGCACATTAATCGAAGTACAGAGAGATGTTTTCAAATAAACATGAGTTTCTATTTTATTGCTAATTTATTCTCAATAAGTTTGTTCAATATCTCATCTACAGTTAATCTTCTCGTCGGCTTCTGGGGCACTGAGGACATGAACACTCCTGGGTACGTTCACCGCGTTTCACCATGAGCACCACGCAGTCCAGTGAGAGTCGTCAATAACCATGGGCACCACATAGTTCAATCAGCATCAACTACACCCAGAGCCCCCACGGAGTTCAGCCAGCGTTACTAGTTACTATGGGCACCACGAATCCTAGCAGCATCTACCATGGATACCATGAAGTTCTGCGATGAGAAACTGAATAAATTGCAGTCCCCGGCAGGATGATCGAAGATTAACACAGTTACACTTGTCTCTTTTAAACAGAGTCCACAAGTACTTATGAAATTCAATTTTGAGTACTTCTTCCTGCAAGATTCTACAAATAATGTTGGAATGAAAAAATGTTAATGTATAAGTTCATAGTTTAAATGTCAAGTTAGTAGGTGATTAGTATACCTCGGATTTTTAGGTGGTAATAGGTTAGAATGCAAAGTAATTTGGTTTGTAGGAAGTGCCATGCAACCCGTTGTACCATAATGAAGGAAGAGTAGCATAAATTCAAGGAGTTCTATAGGCTGTACTCCTAATATCTATGCAAATCTCATAGCATAATCGTTGTACAGTGTAGGGTATACTTATTACTGGCTTAAGGAAGTTTGCATTCTAACCTATCAGTACCTAAAAATCCGGACTCTAGTGATTAGCCATATAAATAAACATAAATAAGTCGATGATACAGAAATAAATATTAGTCCATTTAACTATGTGACATAACAAAAATAAATGCAAGTTTCTGAATATCTTCTTGACCAATTAATAAGCACTCGGTGTAGGAAATTATCTAAGATCGAGGTTCACACCACAAAATAAATCTGTCACAAGGCAGAAATATTCACAAACCTAAGTATGAACTTGGTAATTAACAAACACGCGCAGGAGACAATAGCAAAGTTATATATTTACACTGTATAAATGTATACAAGTTATAAAATGCAAGTCTATAACACTGTCTCAATTCATACACCTGCATTCTTACTAATAAATGGTGTATAACTTTTATACCAGGTTTATACACCCTTTATGTGAAATTTGTTACTAATTAACCATGTATAAACCCCTTGTGTATACATTTGTTATAGTTATTCACTGAATTGCTTATACAGACCAGGGAAGGGGGTGACACTTCATAGGGAGCGTCCGAAGCAGTTCTGAGATGGGCCAATCGATCTCCGCCAACTAATGAAAACTAAAATTCTCTTTTAGAGGGTTAATTTAGAAGACAGAGGTTGGCATTACACATTCAGTTGCGTGGTACAGCAAATTCAAAACACAACACCGTTATCGTTGCGCGCGAAGGGACCTTGGTCGTACGGTATGTAATAGTGCTTGTTAGACGAAAATTTGTTGAGATTCTTTCGCATTGAACGAGATTTTTGATCCAGTTTTTTGAGAGTATGGTGTGAAATTATAATTATGGGCGTTCTTAGTGTGAAGAAATAGT
The DNA here is from genome assembly GCF_040414725.1 of Anabrus simplex. Lineage (NCBI taxonomy): Eukaryota > Metazoa > Arthropoda > Insecta > Orthoptera > Tettigoniidae > Anabrus > Anabrus simplex. The sequence goes on along the minus strand of NC_090265.1, from coordinate 1,105,475,133 downwards.
ATTATGATCATGAACGTACTTCACATTGAACTACCTAGCTGTTGCGAGTAAACGTCTGTGTGATTGTGCTTCTTACCTGCTGTTTGCAATAAATAAATTCAAAATATAAACTGTGTGCATTATGCTGTGTTTTACTTTCATCCTTTCCTTCTCGTGTTTTCCATTCCCGCACATAAAAGTCGTGGGAAGGGTTCAACGAACGAACGAAAGAATGAGGTTATGTTAGATCGTGATTTAGGCAAGTATGGGCGTTTTGGGGTTTTATATGAATTGCATTAACATTTTCAGTAATCAATGTTGCATTTATCACTTAACAGATGTAAATTTACATTAAAATGCGAACGGTGAAACAACGATACAAGCTAGCGTTATAACAGTGTTGCCAACATACAAATACGGTAATTGCAATTTACTTTTCAAGTAAAAGACACGAGAGAAGCTTTATATACAACTTTCCTACCGAAATACAATCATTATCTCTATCACAATTAAAATTTTAACGAAGTAACAACTATCATCATCGTGTTTACTACGAGGTACTATCGTGGGATTTATTTCCTTATGTTGGCAGAGAGAAAGTGGCCACTGTAGCTTCCACGACCTGTTTTCTCAGCCAACTTTATTATACAGCAGTGACGGATCTATTTATCTTATATGATCCTTGGACCAGGGTCCTTGTATAAGCGTTGTTTAGCAGCGAGTGACGAGAAAGAAATGAGTGGTCGGTTTATTTTAGTGGTATTTACTGTCTGAAGTAATATAATTTCGCTAAAATATCCGACTTATCCATTAAGCACTCACTGAAAGAACGAAAATTAACAATGATCTCCATTAAATTTTACGAGTAACATAGAAGGCATAGAACAGTATAGGTTATGGAGGCTGGACATGTTCGTAAAATAAAACACTTTAGGAGACAGAGTGGCCCACTTCTCCTAGATGACGAAATTTTTTAATGAAATACCTATTTACGAAGGAGTATGCTCGAATTGTCATTACCACAGGCAGAAATGACTCCATGAAAGATCCAAGAGGTGGCTCTAAAATCTTGCGAGCTTCATGTTCTCACAGCATTATGGACATGAGCGCGGAATGAGTTTAGTAGTTGTTATTATTGACATAATTATTACTAGTGAGTATGATATACCGCAAAAATAAGTATATTAATGGTTTGTCTTCTTTATTGGAACATTCTACTCTATTCGTACTCCCACGCGGCTTCTCGAAACGTTTTGCTCCTAGATAACCAGAAAAAACGATCATAAAGATGGTGAACGTGAAGAAATACGTCACTGAACTGCAGGAAGAGATTTCTACAGCTTGGAACGAGTGTATACGTGCAGTATAGTAATACAATGCGTATACCGTGTTTATTAGTAAGAAAAATATACAACGCTTATACGGGGTTTATTCAATGTATACAGTAGCTATACAATTGTTAGACAAGTGTATAAGGATTTTTATTAGTAACACTGTTGTAGCAGAAAGCAAAGCAAGTATACACTGGAGAAATAACACAAGTTCTCGAGTAGCGACGTGGAATTCTTCAAACAATTGACTTAATAATAACGAAAGTAATAATAATAATAATAATAATAATAATAATAATAATAATAATAATAATAATTGTATGGCCTCAGCTACCGTGTGCAGACATTTCAATTTGACGCCATCTGGCTGTCTGCTCGTCAATTTCGACGTTCCGTTTTACTCTAGGCCCTCACTAGATGGCAGACCGAGTAAACCGAAACTCTCTTGGGCGTCTATGGCTGAGATTTAATTAATTTTGTCGGGTAAACACCAAATGTGTCACCAGAGATCTTTTACATGCCGACATCGTACGACATGGAGTGTCGAATGGACTTTTTTCCGCCCTTCAAAAATCCGACTACCTCTGCCGGGTTTGAACCCGCTATCTTGGGATCCGGAGGCCGACACTCTACCACTGATCCACAGAGGCAGCTACAACGAAAGTTAAAGTCGTACACGTAGAAATAATTACAAGTCCTCAACACAGAAATGATTACAAGCCCCCAACAAAGGAAATACTTTAACCCTAGAACTGCAATGTAATTCACTAGACGCATAATGTAGGCACTCGCTTAATCGGTTATAACATGATACAACTTTCACTGACATATTCATGTCGAGTGCAGCACTGAAGGTATAAGTTCAAGTCTTTAATAACGCATTCCTCACTAGCCTGAAATGACTCTCATTCCAGGCCAGGGCAGGTACAAATTCAGCTGTTCTCACAACTTTTCCCTTGCGGTCTCAGTTGCTGTGAAACCATTATTGGCCTTGGTTTCTGTGCAGTCCTTTGTTATATTGCGATTGGCCGATTACTGAGTTATTTTTAGAGTTCCATTTGAAGTATTGTTAATTTCCATCAAGAATAATGGTGTATGTAATTCGAGCGATATTCGTGAAGTTCTTGACGGTGATTGGGATGGTGATGATATTTCTCCTCTGCAGATGATATATTTTCTGATCATTTCCTAGCTGATGTTTCTTCTGACGGTGGAGAAAATTACGTACAAGAATCTGACGTGCAAAGTGATTCCGATGAATCGAACCGACGGTTCGGTGGAGGATACTGTTTCTGTAACACGAAGTGGTGAAGACTCTATCCACCCGAACAGGAGTTCTCAGAAATACCACGTAAGAAATTCTGGCATTAGAAACTGTCCGGTCCAAAATAGTAGACCTATTCAGTATTTTTTAGTTTTTTCACAGGTTTCATTTTAAAACTCTTGATGAGAGAAACCAAGGATTATGCTGCGATGATAATATAAACTAAAAGTGATTCTGTGGAAATAAAAGCGTTTTCTTGGATGTAATTCTGGTTTGATGAAATTGTCGCCGAAATGAAGAAATATCCCTTGACTTAAATATGGGACTTAGCAAGAAAAATAATATTGCAAATTACGGGGATACCTTTGTTTCTCAGAGAACGTATTTTAGAACACAATATTTCAGGTCATAAGTGTAATGTCGCACATCAGCCCTCTCCAACACATTCACAAAGGACAATCAGGATACGACCCATAATACAATGTAAGGGACTTTTGGAACGCAATGAATGAAGCATTCAAAACCTATTTGATCCCCAGCCAGAATATATCCATAGTTGAAACCATGACAGGAATGAAAAATCGCTGTATTCATTCAGTATGTGCCCGATGAAAGCCAGGCCCGATTTGGAATAAATTCGAGGTGTGTGACAGCCATGTAAGTATCTGGGTGTTAATATAAGGAAAGATCTTCATTGTCTCACTGGTCATCCTCCCCAGTTGTATCCCCCGACCGAGAGTCTGAAGCTCCAGGACACTGCCTTTGAGGCGGTAGAGGTGAGATCCCTCGCTGAGTCCGAGGAAAAAACCGACCCTGGAGGGTAAACAGATTAAGAAGAAGAAGTTAAAATCATAATAATAATAATAATAATAATAATAATAATAATAATAATAATAATAATAAAAGTGTATAGCCTCCAGAGAAGCCTGGCTTCGTGACTAACTAGTGAGCATGCTGGTCTTAGGTCCAAGGGCCACTGAGTTCCATTTCCGGTCGGGTCTGTGATTTTAACTTTCATTAGTTAATTTATTTGGCTCGGAGGGCTGGGTAGTGTGCCATCTTCAGCATTAGTATTCATCTTAGGTAGAGTCCCATTCTCACAGACGTGCAGGTCGCCTATTGGGCGTCAACTCGAAAGACCTGCATCAGGCTCTGCAGAGGTCACACGCCATAATAATAATAATGATAATAATACAGTATATATAATTACTGTATTGTATATTACGGAACAAAAATGGACAACCGGACACCAATGGGATCCGAAGCCACTACCTTCCGAAAGTCTACTTCAAGTATATACATACAGTGCATTTAATATATTATACTGAATATTATTATTATTATTATTATTATTATTATTATTATTATTATTATTATTATTATTATTATTATTATTATTATTATTATTATTATTATTATTATACTGCAGGCCTATCTTAAGACATAGTTGTATCAGGAATGTAAGTGGAGAACGTTTTGTCACGGACTATCCTCGGAATGAATCCCCGCGAAGCTTGCTGGGATAAGTTCCTGGCAACACTCACAGAGCCGATAAATCCATCTCGATCTGTGTGGCCTTTTCATTTATAATAGATGCCTTAATCTTCTCGCCAAAGCCCATCCGTTAGTTTATTTAGCAGCCAGAGGCCGCTTCTGATGCACATCATACCAACACGAGCACGGATTGTGCTCTTAACAGCTTACAGCGAGGCATTCCGGTGTCTTCAATAACAACAACATACAAACAATTCATGGAACTCGCCGCAAAGGAAATTCAACAAAGATACATCAAAAATCAGCGTAGTAAAATGTATTTGATATCTGACCATCGTTCCTGTGACCTAGACGAATTATTATTGTTATTATTATTATTAGTAGTAGTAGTAGTATGTATGTATGTATGTATGTATGTATGTATGTATTTATTTATGTATGATTATTATTTATAATAATAATAACATATGCGTATCCAAAACATGGTCTTAAGAAACTTGCTTGGCCGACTAGGTTTTGAATTTCTATCGCCGCAGCCCCTATTCTATACACGGTGATTACGTCGTAAATGTATGAGTTCCGGCCAGTCATGGTGGATGCACTATATAATTTCGTGTGGCTATTTCTAGCCGAGTGCAGCCTTTCTAAGGCAGACCCTCCGATGAGGGTGGGCGGCATCTGCCATGTGTAGGTAACTTCGTGTTATTGTGGTGGAGGATAGTGTGATGTGTGAGTTGCAGGGATGTTGGGGTCAGCACAAACACCCAGCCCCCGGGCCATTGGAATTAACCAATGAAGGTTAAAATCCCCGACCCAGCCGGGAATCGAACCCGGGACCCTCTGAACCGAAGGCCAGTACGCTGACCATTCAGCCAACGAGTCGGACGGTGGATGTACTGACTTACTGTGATTGCAATTCTGAGAAACAGATAATAATGCATAAAATTCTGAGTGTCCATTTAGGACTTACCAGGAAGAACTGGGGATGCAAAGCCTATGCATAGAAAATGTGGACATTCAACTGTGATTTTTTTAATGTTTACTGTATGTATATATTTGAAGTAGACTTTCCGAAGCTAGTGTGTTTGGATCCCACTGGTGTCCGGTTGTCCATTTTTGTTCCGTACTCAACATCTCTTTGGCATGTACTGAACATATGACACGATCTAATAAGCTGAAAGTCTATTTCGAATTCAATGCGGTGTACAACTTGTGTTCGTTTCCTTGGCTGAATGGTCATCGTCGGGGTCTTCAGTTCAGATATTGCTGGATTCGGTTCCTGGCCGCGTCTAGTTAATTCCACTGATTCGGGGACTTTTGTCCCAATACACACGTCATCACGATGCACACTACCATCACAGAAACACGCGTTAGTAAATACGTCCCTCTAAGTATGGTTGGAAGGGAATTCTGTCGTAAAACAAGGCCAAGTCCTCACTTGTGACACAGCTCGCATCTGCGATCCCACCAAGGTGTGAGAAACGTGGCAGAAGAAGAAGTACATATTTTTAAATGTTGGCGTGATATCTTGTTTCATATGCTTCTTTTCGTTTTTTAATGTCTCTCCAACCCACAAAAAGTCGCAGCATTTGCCTAGTGTGAAAATGGGAAACCACTAAAAACCATTTTTATGGCTACCAGTTGCGGAGTTCGAACGAACCAGCGCTCGAATACAAGCTAACAGCTGTACCCCCTGAACCGTGCACCCAACTCGCGTGGTCGTACCCTTAATAGTAATACGTAACCGACAAAACCTATGATATCTATCTTTGTCATTTCTTTCATGTCCCATAATTGGGAGTGGTAATTTTTCGCAACAGCGATATTACGCGAAATGCTCATAAACACTCGTACAGTATTTTAGATTTCTATTTTTTACGACCTGAAAACCATAAAAAGCTATATAAACTCGGAATTTTTCTCAAAATGCGAAATTTATATTGAAATACGATAAATATGCGAAACTGACGATATTTTTTTCTGAAAAAATCCGAGGAGTTGTTCACCCTTGAACTGCTTGCAATGTGGTTGTCTGTAAAGCTAAAATATTTGGGTTCCTATTAAAATTGTTGATGCAGAAAGATATTTCTGAAAATACAATTTAATTGTGATAGCAGAACACGAAAAACGAAACAAAATGTTACATGTGTTCTAGGACTTCCTTCGACAGTATTTGACAAAAGGCGTTACCTTTTTGTTAGAACTAGCAAATGTACCCGTGTTTCGCTATGGTATTTTACATTGTATACGGATATCGAAGTAAATTACTGTACACGCAGTGAATAAGATTTTTTTATTGTATGTTATCGGAGAAACGGCATGGACAGGTCCCAGTACGTTCTTTCCAATGTTAAGTGTGAGTTGCGGAGTTGTGATGATATCTACAGGCTCACTTGCCTACTGCCATTCACAACCAAGCTGGGAAATTTTCATTATAATGGCAGCCCCATTGCCTACAACACGGTCACAATCGATTTGGGAAGTTTTCGTTACAAAGGCAGGCCCCCTTTCCTACATCCAGACAGATTGCAGTTGAGGAGTTTTTATTATAATAGCAGGTAACTTCCCTCCTGCCAGTCAAAATTGAGTTGTACTGTTATCATTATAATGGCAGGCCCCTTTTCCTACTGTCATCCAGCTTACTGCCGGTCACACCGAGTTGGAGAGTATCCATTAAAATAGCAGGCCATTATGCCTAATGCTAGTCACATTTTAGGCGGGTACAATAGTTTATAATGGTGGGCACTCTTGATTACAGCCAAACACAATCGGGTAGGGGAGTTTTGAACAAAATTGCTTGCTGCAAGTCAAATAGAGGAGGGAATTATTCCTTACAATGGTAGGCCCTCTTTACTAATGCCACTTATACAGGAGTAGGAGAAGGACCCCATTTCTACCGCCAGTCAAAGTCGATGCGGGAAATACTGATCACAATAGCAGACACATCCTTCCTCGATCGCAACAAATCGACGTCAGTGAATATATATAAATCGACATACGAAAGTATATGTATGTTTACAATACTGCAGACCTTCATTTACAGATTAACTGCCACTAAACGGTACATCATATCGACAAACGGGTTGTACTATACGACGCTGTATTTAGCGGTCTAAATGGCTGCTCTTATGATATTTTCTCGTATCTAATCTATTCATGGGTCAAATTGAGTTAGAAACGTTGATTAGGGTGAAATTTGGGTAAGATTGTCTCACAGTGCATTAATTTTCGGATAATTATATTACAGCTACAAACACAGCATTTGGCGCACATATGACTACTGGGTGGGCTAATGTTCGTGTATAATTTGATGATTCTGTTTTTCCTATAAGTGATTCAAAGTATGAATTATGCATGTAAAAATTGCAAAATTTACTTACATTCGAGAAATGGAGACAAATCAAACGTATAAGGAATAGAGATACGACAGAATGTCATAGAACCAAAGTTGTAGATCACTCCAAATTGAACTGAGATTGTGCCATCCGTTTTGTGATAGAACTTAACGTTTAGCCACAAAATACCTCGAAACGAAGGTCTGAACTGTCATTAAAATTGCTTATATATTTTGATATTCTTCGGGGATAAAAAGTGAAAAATTTAAAGATCTTGGAACTTTTCCGTCGGTTACAGGCTAAAACGTATAATTTTTCCAAATTTCAATCTTCTATCTCGTCTGGCAGAATATGCTGCAATCTTGATTTTGGGGGAAGAGTTAAAAATTAGGACTTTCAGGAAACTAAAGCTAAAAAGTATACAGGAGGTCATTATTACCCCTGAAACGGATAGCTGTACGAAAATTTCGCCAAAATAGTCAATGTACAGACACACGGTCGTTACAATTTTATTTATATTGAGCCCAATTGGCTCATATCATTGTCTTTAAAAATATTAGAAATTAAAAAAATGGCATACGAGGGAATAGCCGCAGTTACATTATAGGCCGGATGTGTGGCGCCATTTCGCTTGCCCAGGTTTAAAGATAGTTCCACGTGTCAAGGTCATCTTATGATGAAATGGAAAGCATTGGAATATTCCATGAGGTGTGATGACCAAAGTCACCAGATTTAAGTTGGCAACATTTTCAGGCAGCGAATCGCAGCAGAGCAGGTTTTGGAATGATGGGGGTAAATTAAAGATGGGTGCCGCATAAATGACTTCTAAAAATATTTAAATCCACCAGGGGATAAGGTGAAAACAAGATTAAACCATTTTGAGAACAATAATTAAAGACGGCGTATTTGCAACAATTTATTGGAATAAATAATCGCAGGCATATGTGACGGGATGTTACATCATTGTTGATGGGGTTCCCCGAGCTCACTATCCAAGATCCGGCGTGCATGAAGGAGACACGTGCCGCTGAGAAGAGGCACTCTGCTACGGAAATTTGAACGTGTCGGACGTACGTGTATGTGGTTCACGAGAACCCTAATCTAGAGCATTTCCTATCAAATAACTAGCTGTCGAAGATACTACGGGTCCGATAGACTTTGCATTTAACTCAATAATGACCGAAATTTTTGTAAATTCAAGAAGGTGAATTTTTACAACATTAACTGAAAATTAGGATCGGAGCGAGATCAAACAAGGACGCATCGCAGTGCCACGTGTAAACTCGCGGAAAGCAGAGACAAAGTGTATATTACAATTGTGAAGAAGTGTATGTGCTAGAATAATTTAACTATATCTGTGTTTTTTTTTATATGTATTTTAGTGTAGTAGGAAGTGATGAGCGTGTGATTTCATGAAAGCAACAAGAGTGAAGACCATGGTTGTGGAGAATGGTATGGGTTCAGGTTTTGAGGCCGTTAGCATGATGGCTTAAGTACATCATGGGGCCGACCTGAAACCATGAGGCCGTGGAGCTGAGTATGGAGCGTCGCCGAGTCGATAAGTACCCTGATTCATTATCTAGCATGTGCATGATTAGCTGTTAACTGTAAATAAATTAATGCATGATTATTCGTTTATTTTCCCTTTTTAAGTACTGTAGCAAGGATAGTTAGGTTTTTTTTAGGTTTTATTTTATGCTGATGCCTAGGGGGGTGTACATATTGTGATATTAGCGTGTGTTAAAATATGGTCTTCGCGAGTGTGGAAATAATGTGTGTAAATAATGATTTTCCATTACGGGTGTGAAACATGGTTTTTTTCTCAGTGCGTGATCTTCTAGCAAATATTAGCGTGTGCGTGTGTGAATATTTAATGACGTAGGAGGCATCAGTAAGGATTAGTTAGAGGGAATAGATAGATTAACCTGGCATGTCGCATGAAAAGTTCGTCAAGAAAATTTTCACTGACCCAAGATTCGAACCCGGACTGTCTGGCACATTACAGTGGGATTTTGGAAAATATATGTCATCAGTAAGTAACGTGCACCGTTAATCAATGAGAAAATTTTGTGCTGAAGGGAATAATTGTCATCCTAAAATTTTTCTGAGAAGTAGTTAGCTAGTGTTGAAATAGGGACCTCTAAGACACAAAATGCCGACCGCAAGAGTCGAACCAATGATTGTGTAGCGCCATATATATATGTAAATACCGGCATAATGATATACGTGTTCCTGATAATGGAGTGAGAAATGTAGAATAATACGTGAAATATGAAATGAATAAAATATATTGAGAGTATTATATAATTAGTAACTGTTCGCACAGGCGCATGATATTGTGGAGGAACATATGGCTTCATTTAGAGTAGAGAGAGAGAATTTAAGTGGGTGCGAACATGTTAGAATGCCGTGTCAATGAAATGAGTCGGGCGTGCGATAAGGCTACAGACCGGGTCGGCGCGTTGTGTATTAGAGAGGCTATGGCAGCTGTAGTAAGGTCTTATAAGTAACAAAATATCGCATTCATCCGTAAGAAAAATTCTGTTTGTGGAACTCAGGACAGCACAATTAGATTAAATAATGATAGCTAGACTTCGTGACAGATCATTGCGGCAAGTGTAATGATAGGTCACTGTAATGGTGCCATGTTGAGGGTCGGAGTTCGTTGCCCGGCCGAGTCAGTGGATAAGGATTTCCCCTGTGACTATATGATTGTATTATGTTGTGTTTGTTATATTATATGTTCTTCAGTGTATGAGCAATGCAAATTCTGTTTTGCAGTTGCAATATATTTTTTTTGTTCTGTTTTGATGTTGAATTCAGTTCACGGTGGTTGTTTATACTTGCGGCAATGAGGTTCATCCCATTGTCTGTAGAATCAGTGTAGGTTAAGATGTATTTAACATTATAGTATAGGGTTTCTTGCTACAGGGTAGGCATATGTTTTGTGTATGATAAAACAGCTAATTAAGCATATGTGAGATATTTATCATTTTAATGAATCGGTAAATTAATTTAATTTATTTATGTCAGGGTTACTTTTCGATTTCGTGCGTGCGTTCCATATTATCAGCATTATATGAGGGAGGATGGTATTGAGAAAGAATAAGTTAAATAGTTTCGGACTCAAATAATAATAGGGACTATTTTTATATAAAATTTGTGATGAATAATTTTATGATATATAAAATTTTGGATTGAATTACCAAATCTAACAAACGTGATTGGATAAATTTATGATTTTAAGGTAACAATTATACCGACATTGATAACTGCGAATTTGTAAATTATAATGAATTTAATGGATTTAATTAATTAAAAGATGAGTTGTGAATTACACGGCGGATGTTGCTTAATGAATTTACACAGCCTCATACATTTCATTTCGAAGAGTGTATTTAAATAAATAATTTGGTATTTAGTAAATGGTAACTACAAGGTTTATAATATGGTGAGGAAATAACTTAAAGGTATGGAGAGCAAATATGAATTTGTTATTCAAAGAATGAACGGAAGAAGTTTTGGTTGTATTAACATTTTAAAAAGGTACTTTGACAAATTAACAAAGGTCATTGATGATAGATTATTATAATATTTTATTATTGAAAATTTTGAAATATGGTGGTACCAAAATATGAGTGGAATGGAATTGGATTAAAAATTTTGAAGTACTGAAGTAGAGTTGATGAATAAGATGAAAGGGAATTGTAATAAAGATGAAGTAATGTGTTTAGAAGGATTTGAAATCTATGAGTCATGAGGTTGATATTTTATAGTCGAGGGTGATAGAGGTTGTGAATAATATTTGGTCCGAAGAGTTTATTGTTTGTATAGAAGATATTTGCTTTGCCAAAGTTTAGCCTTTTCAATAAATTTTGCATTCGTAAATGTTCTCATTCGGATTTTATTTAATTATTTTATTTCTTCTCTTTTATCCTTCCCGCTTGATTAATTTAAGGTTAGTTTATAATATCTGAAGATATCTCTGAGGGTAGTACCCAGTCAACGACCTGGGATGTCTCGAGCCGGCGCCACATTTCAAAGGCAGGAAGGGTAGAGGGTTGAGTTGGCGCCCAACAACGTGGGGCACGATTGTGTGTTTACCCATTAAGTGGAACCAAGTTGATCATGGTGATGATAGAAATTTTGGAAATTTTTTTGGAAAATCCTAAATTTCGGGTTTCACGATTTTTGTTAGATATTTTATGAGTGACATGTAAATGTAGATTATTTTGCGAAACTGAATGAGAACAGATCGTGAGTACCATTGTTATGGACATAGGCTCATGGCAGTCACTTAATAGAAATGCCCAAAAGAATAGAGGGATTGTGTTAAATCCAAACGAGGGTAAAAATGTCTGGTTTATTCTTCAAATAAATTCAGCCAGGGGCAATAGTTAAGAATAATTGTAGATTTTTGTGGAAGGATGAGATGACCTCGGTCTCAAGTTGTGGAAAATGGCAGTAACAAATGTTATGGTGTCAGTTTACGACGATATGGGCCATTGTTTCGGTCATATCCGCCGTAATGCTGAGGGCATGTGTTTGTATACTGGCATGTACTGTATGTGAAGTACTTAATAATTCGAGAGCCCAATGATAGTATCGCGATATTCGGTGTTTCAATGTTAAACTTCTTTGGGGCTGTGTTAATTATTTGTTAGCGAATTTATTTCGGGTTTTGCTTTCTTTGTATAAAACTTTGGCAAAATGTAGATGAAATAGGGACAGCTTTTAGATGGCAATGTTTGGCCAAATTTTTGATTGATATTATCCACGTAACGTAAAGTAAAGAAGCTGGAATTAAATTATATGATAATAATTATGGAAATTTGAACTTATTCTTTCTCATATCCACGGCACATGGTTAGAGGGAAGGCCCGTTTTCTCAGTGAGATAATATGGTAGATGTGGGGGTGATGAAGGGTCTTATGACCGAACTCATGAATGAATTGAGGGAGGACATGAATGAACAATTTAGGGAAGCGAAGGAGAGTGCAAATGAACAATTTCAAGGTGTCAATGAACAATTTAAAGAAGTTAAGGAGAGTGCAAATGAACAATTTAAAGAAGTTAGGGACCAGATGGTCAGTATCAAAGATCAGCTATCGACAGAGATAACTATAGTTAAAGAGGGCTGCGATAGGAATGCTCAAAGATTAGAGAAGCAGATAGAAGAGGTCCGAATGGAAGCAGTTACCCGCAGTGACAAGTTGGAAGAAAAGATAGATCAGGTCGCTTTAACAGTATCGCAAGTAGATGCCAGGTTGTCGGAGAAACTGAGTCAAGTCGAAATAAACGTCGAGGGTCAACAGAAAGCCGTAAATTCAATCAAGGATAAGATGGTTGATATCGAGGAAGCTATTGTATTGACAGACGCCAAAGTTACCAAGTTACAAATAGAAACACATGAATCGTTTGTTAAGACTGCCGAGGGATTTAATGACCGGTTGTTGCAATTGAGAGATAATGTCCATGGAGAAGTTAAGAAGGTAGAAGACCAACTGAAAGAAGAGATGGCTGAAAATAGGAAGGAACTCTTGGAGGAAATAAATGGAGTGCAAGCGGATCTTCGAGCTGAAGGTTGTGAAGTAACGAAGCAAATTAGTGAATGGGCTCATAAATGCCATAAGACGGAAGTGAAGGTGGACATACATGAAGAATTAATGAAAGAAATGAAAGAGGAGATCGGACAAATCAAGGGACTTAAGGAAGATGTCGAGATATTGAAATTACAGGAGACTAAGGGAGAACTGCTCATGCGATCGATGATAAATAAACAAAATGTCTTAGAGCAAGCAGGAAGCCATTCTAGTAGTGTAGGATTGGGAAATGGAGTAGATCAGACCCGTCTACCTGAAACTACCAACCAACCATTTGAAGAACGAACTTCAACGCCACAGATTATGGGACCAATTCCATATTTTGAATTGATGAGATTATCCGAGGGAAAGCCAAGGAAATTCACTGGCGGACCCGAGATAACACCGAAAAGTTTCCTTAGAGAGATGACAGAATATATTCAGGACAATAGAATTCATCCGGATAGACAGTTGAGGATTGTAGACCGATTTCTAGATGGACAACCATTGATCTGGTTTAAAGCATTCAAATATTGTTTTGATGACTACGAAGGTTTCAAGCGTGCCTTTTTACAAAAATACTGGGGTCAGGAGGTTCAACAAGGACTCAGACTTGAACTGTATTCACGAAAATATCAGAGCACAGTACCCACGAGATACGCAGACTTTTTCAGTGGGCAACTTTTGAAGCTTAGGGAGTTAGACTGTCCGCCTCCAGAAGAAGAGTTAATCGCATCAATCGAAAGACAGTTACCTGTGGATGTGCAAAGGACATTGATAGCTGCGAACGTGAAAACAGCTGTAGAGGCCGAAGTATTGTTGAGGCAATTAGATCAAACATCGAACTTGTATCATCCTAGGAATCGGAATATTGAAGCAGTCCATACTATTGACTTGACCAAGGAAGAGAATTCATCAGAGAAGAAGACCCAGGGAACCAACACGTACAACAATAAGAACGATGATAATCAGAACAGAGAGTATCGAGGAGGATACCAGGGAAGAAATTGGAAAGCTCAATCCTTTGGAAGAGGACGAGTCAACGACAGAAGTCATGAATCAAATTATAATCAGAATTATGGAGGAAATAGAAGACAAGGGTACCGATATAGATATGGAAGGTTTGGAGAGATGAGAAGAACATATCCACCATATAATAGACCAGGTGATGCAAGAGGTCGACCAAGAAGAGAAGAAAATGACAGAATGGATCTTCAAGAACGCAGGAATGAGTCTAGAAGATATGTCGAGGAGTTGGCCACGAAAGGAGTATCGTCAGACCAGTGGAAGAATGCGATTCAACAAGGGAATCCGGATAGGAGATGTAGAGAAGAGATTGAGGAAAATCATGACATGACACAGAGAGAGGAAGCCAGGGGCTTAAATCCAAATGCTCCGGGTTTTTCCTTGGAAGGAACAGGAGTAAAGAAGAAAACACATTGTTGGTAGTTGAAGACGATCTTGAAGGACACCCTGAAGAAGATGAAGGAGAAGAAGATGATGGAGAAGACAATCAAACGAAAGATGAAGACGAAGGAGATGTCATGCTAGCCTACAATACCATGGAAGAAATGCTTAGAGGAAAAATGGATGAAATCGGAAGTGCCAATGGAAAATATGCCTGTGAAGAAGTAATGGAATTAAGAGAGAAGTTCAAGGAATTAGTTGAATTGTTAAAAGAAAATGAGCGTCTTAAGAAAGAAAATGTGAGTCTAAAATCTGGAATTGTTAAGTAAATAATGGAAAGACAATGATATATTTGGAAGATGTGTGGTTGGAAAAATCCCTTGTCAGTAATTTTTCCAAAAAGAAAGTGGGGGAAAGATGAGCCCAATTGGCTCATATCATTGTCTTTAAAAATATTAGAAATTAAAAAAATGGCATACGAGGGAATAGCCGCAGTTACATTATAGGCCGGATGTGTGGCGCCATTTCGCTTGCCCAGGTTTAAAGATAGTTCCACGTGTCAAGGTCATCTAATGATGAAATGGAAAGCATTGGAATATTCCATGAGGTGTGATGACCAAAGTCACCAGATTTAAGTTGGCAACATTTTCAGGCAGCGAATCGCAGCAGAGCAGGTTTTGGAATGATGGGGGTAAATTAAAGATGGGTGCCGCATAAATGACTTCTAAAAATATTTAAATCCACCAGGGGATAAGGTGAAAACAAGATTAAACCATTTTGAGAACAATAATTAAAGACGGCGTATTTGCAACAATTTATTGGAATAAATAATCGCAGGCATATGTGACGGGATGTTACATCATTGTTGATGGGGTTCCCCGAGCTCACTATCCAAGATCCGGCGTGCATGAAGGAGACACGTGCCGCTGAGAAGAGGCACTCTGCTACGGAAATTTGAACGTGTCGGACGTACGTGTATGTGGTTCACGAGAACCCTAATCTAGAGCATTTCCTATCAAATAACTAGCTGTCGAAGATACTACGGGTCCGATAGACTTTGCATTTAACTCAATAATGACCGAAATTTTTGTAAATTCAAGAAGGTGAATTTTTACAACATTAACTGAAAATTAGGATCGGAGCGAGATCAAACAAGGACGCATCGCAGTGCCACGTGTAAACTCGCGGAAAGCAGAGACAAAGTGTATATTACAATTGTGAAGAAGTGTATGTGCTAGAATAATTTAACTATATCTGTGTTTTTTTTATATGTATTTTAGTGTAGTAGGAAGTGATGAGCGTGTGATTTCATGAAAGCAACAAGAGTGAAGACCATGGTTGTGGAGAATGGTATGGGTTCAGGTTTTGAGGCCGTTAGCATGATGGCTTAAGTACATCATGGGGCCGACCTGAAACCATGAGGCCGTGGAGCTGAGTATGGAGCGTCGCCGAGTCGATAAGTACCCTAATTCATTATCTAGCATGTGCATGATTAGCTGTTAACTGTAAATAAATTAATGCATGATTATTCGTTTATTTTCCCTTTTTAAGTACTGTAGCAAGGATAGTTAGGTTTTTTTTTAGGTTTTATTTTATGCTGATGCCTAGGGGGGTGTACATATTGTGATATTAGCGTGTGTTAAAATATGGTCTTCGCGAGTGTGGAAATAATGTGTGTAAATAATGATTTTCCATTACGGGTGTGAAACATGGTTTTTTTTTCTCAGTGCGTGATCTTCTAGCAAATATTAGCGTGTGCGTGTGTGAATATTTAATGACGTAGGAGGCATCAGTAAGGATTAGTTAGAGGGAATAGATAGATTAACCTGGCATGTCGCATGAAAAGTTCGTCAAGAAAATTTTCACTGACCCAAGATTCGAACCCGGACTGTCTGGCACATTACAGTGGGATTTTGGAAAATATATGTCATCAGTAAGTAACGTGCACCGTTAATCAATGAGAAAATTTTGTGCTGAAGGGAATAATTGTCATCCTAAAATTTTTCTGAGAAGTAGTTAGCTAGTGTTGAAATAGGGACCTCTAAGACACAAAATGCCGACCGCAAGAGTCGAACCAATGATTGTGTAGCGCCATATATATATGTAAATACCGGCATAATGATATACGTGTTCCTGATAATGGAGTGAGAAATGTAGAATAATACGTGAAATATGAAATGAATAAAATATATTGAGAGTATTATATAATTAGTAACTGTTCGCACAGGCGCATGATATTGTGGAGGAACATATGGCTTCATTTAGAGTAGAGAGAGAGAGAATTTAAGTGGGTGCGAACATGTTAGAATGCCGTGTCAATGAAATGAGTCGGGCGTGCGATAAGGCTACAGACCGGGTCGGCGCGTTGTGTATTAGAGAGGCTATGGCAGCTGTAGTAAGGTCTTATAAGTAACAAAATATCGCATTCATCCGTAAGAAAAATTCTGTTTGTGGAACTCAGGACAGCACAATTAGATTAAATAATGATAGCTAGACTTCGTGACAGATCATTGCGGCAAGTGTAATGATAGGTCACTGTAATGGTGCCATGTTGAGGGTCGGAGTTCGTTGCCCGGCCGAGTCAGTGGATAAGGATTTCCCCTGTGACTATATGATTGTATTATGTTGTGTTTGTTATATTATATGTTCTTCAGTGTATGAGCAATGCAAATTCTGTTTTGCAGTTGCAATATATTTTTTTTGTTCTGTTTTGATGTTGAATTCAGTTCACGGTGGTTGTTTATACTTGCGGCAATGAGGTTCATCCCATTGTCTGTAGAATCAGTGTAGGTTAAGATGTATTTAACATTATAGTATAGGGTTTCTTGCTACAGGGTAGGCATATGTTTTGTGTATGATAAAACAGCTAATTAAGCATATGTGAGATATTTATCATTTTAATGAATCGGTAAATTAATTTAATTTATTTATGTCAGGGTTACTTTTCGATTTCGTGCTGTCATGTCCAGGGACACGAACCTTCATCAAGTAGCAGCACATAAGTAATACATAGTGATTATTTTGTTAACTCAATCCATTGGCCTTGCTGTCGAAGCAGCCATGTGTTGGGGGTGATATAGAATGACAGTTAAAAACAGAGTTGTGTGAGGTCAAGAGGTCTCACGAGGAAGTCGATACGGACAAATCTAAAAAGTCACGTCCTGTCGTCTGGAGATGGCAAGAAAATGGGGGTAGTTTGAAGGATACGATACTTAAAAATAATGGGCGACCCAATTAAGTGAAACGGGACGCAGTGTCATGTTTATGATGACAAGTATTAGAAATGGGGAAGTTATTTTATGAGCATAGGTTTAAGGGCGAGAAGTCAAGTTCATGTTAATAAATATTGCCACGTGCATAGTGTGGGATTTGAGATATATGGGGGAGGTGGTAGCACCAATGGTAAGCCAGTAAGGCTTTATCTGAGAGGAGGGGAGACCCTCATATCATATTGCTAGTCCCTTTAAATACGTATGTAATTGAAGGAACAAGCGTCTTATTGCATTAGTCTTCGCTTTGGGAGCCTTGCCTTCCGCTCACGTTAGAGAGTTGCGATCAATTCTCCAAGCGGTCTCGCTACTTAGAATATTTCTTAGTAGATCAGGTTGAACGGTGGTGCTAACACTTGGTATTCACCATTCATACTTTGATTCTCGACTTAAGCCCGAGTTCTTCTGGGTTTTATCGTAGTTGGCAACTTAAAGCTTGAGGAATCTCTGTGAGATTTCACGATACTCTGTTTTTAACATCGCTTAGCATTTCAGTGGTACTCTAATGCTTTAGAGTCCACTTGCATTTACTTGGAGTAGCCGTTCTGAGGAAGGCTAGTTCCAGTACGTCACAATACGTGACCGACTTCAATTGTACGTGTATATTCTTTGTACATCATCTGTCAATATACGCACATATATAGGAAATCATATGAGTTTCAACTCTTAACAACCAACTTACCTAACGCCTATAAATTACCATCTTATATCCCTTTCGTTTTTAGTACTGTTGTTAGCCATCAGGTGATTCCACTCACCGCTCGGCGTCTCACCTGTTGGCCGGGATACGACAGGAGAAGAAAAACTGGTGTCAGGTGTGGGGTTGGTCCTGAGTTCGACGTCCATCCAGGGTTGTTTAACTCTTAACCAGGCGTTGGTGGTTTCCTAAGCGGCTGTCTATCCTAGTAGACTGAGGGGCGGTCGGAAGAAAGAAGAAGAAGAAGAAGTCCGGAGGCTGTCTATCCTAGTAGACTGAGGGGCGGTCCGAAGGAGAAAGAAGAAGTCCAGCGGCTGTCTATCCTAGTAGACTGAGGGGCGGTCGGCAGGAGGAAGAAGAAGTCCGTAAGCAGACAGAGAGCAGAACCAAGAAGGCGCAAGGGCTGGCCCACGGAGTAGCAGAGGGATTCATAGGAGTCCAAGGAAGGAAGACGCAATCGACCCGGCGTACCTGCACGTCGTCAGCTCACCATCAGCACGCAGTTGAAGACCAAATATTGTAAGGTAAGCCAAACTCAAAATCAGTATGTCTAATTCTGAAGTGGGAAGTGCCAGTGATAATTCAGATAACAATTATATTAATATCAATCAAGCGTTCAAGTTAATCGGAGATCCTTTTGACGGGAGAAATCGGAGTAGGTTGAAAGAGTTCTGTGCAAATGTAGATTCAGCAATAGAATTTGTTCAACCAGATGAACATCCGCTGTTTTTTAAATATGTTCTTACCAGAATAACGGGCGAAGCTAGAAGCAAGTTATTAGTAAGACAGGATGTTACGAGCTGGCCAAAAGCGAAGGCAGCTTTGTTTGAAAATTATGGAGAGCGTAGGACTATTGATCACTACGCATGTAAAATGTTTAAAGCACAGCAAAATAAAGATGAATCTGTAATAGCTTGGGGTTCGAGAATGGATGCAATGGTAAGCGAACTTAAAGAAGTTGCCACGGCAAGAGTCGAACCGGAGGCAAAAGTTCATAGAGCGAATTTAATAGGAGAGTTAGGGATATCATGTTTTGTACAAGGATTAATTGATAAAAGCATTCAAACGATTGTCCGTAGTAGGAACATTACGGATGATTTCGGTTTAGCAGTTGAGGTAGCGGCCCAAGAAGAGTCGGCCGTACTCTCAAGTAAAGAAAAGCACGGTGAATCAGTTAGGAGAGATAAATATTGTAGTAATTGCAATAAGAAAGGACATTCGGCATCCTCATGTTTTCTTAAAATGCGACCAAAAGAAGTTAAGGCAATAACGTGTTACAATTGTAATAAGGAAGGGCACTATTCACGAGAGTGCAGAGTAATAGTTTGTAAACGTTGTAAGAGAACAGGGCATGTAGAGAAAAATTGTAAAAGTAGTAAACCGCAGCAATTCACTAATTACAAGGGTAAAGGTTACGAGAACAAGCAGGCGGAAAACTAGAACAGGATCATGACGCAAGGCCGGTTATAGGTCCTAAAAGTGTTCACATAGGCCAAGTACACAATAAGTGTAATAACAATGAAGGGACAGTTTTACTATCTATAAATGATGTACACGGACCTTTTCGATTTTTAATCGATACAGGCTCAGAAATAAGTGTAATAAAGAAACAATGCGTACCGAAGGAAATAAAGATAGATACAAGTGAGAGATTAAAATTGCTAGGAGTTAGCAAAGGAACACTATTCACGTGTGGAACCGCGAAGGTAACTTTGGGAACATCTCAATGCAAATTGCATGTAGTAGATGATGAATTTCAGCTGTCACAAGACGGATTGATAGGTAGAGATTTATTGAAAGATTCTGTAATTAATTTCACGGAGGAATTCATAGAAGTAAATGGTGCTAAACATCAAATAGAAATTAGAGAAGCTAAAGTAATAAAAGTACGTCCGAGAACGGAAACTATGTATGACATAGGACAAGACGAAATTGCGCACGTATTGAAAGTAGAAAAAAGTGACGCACAGAAATGTTCACAATCGAGAACTCGAAGAGTAATCGAACTAATGAGAGCAGATCATATGCTAAAGAGTGATAGAGAAAGGGTAATTGAAATATGTTCGGAATTTAATGATAGATTTTATTTAGATAGAAAATTAAACGAGATTACGATCGGTAGCATGTACCCTATACCAGGTACTACGGAATTAAGTAACTCAATAGGGAAAGCGAATTATTTCTCGACAATTGATTTAGCTAGTAGCTATTATCAAGTTGAAGCAGAGAAAAAGATATTGAAAAGATCACATTTTCGGTATTAGATAGGCATTTGATATAAATTCATGCAAATGACGTTCATGAGATTAATTAGCGGAGTAAATGGAACTAAGTGTTTATGCTAATTATATTACAAAAAAACACAGTATTTTCAGCATTATATCGGAATTTTTGATATAAACGTATGTCAGTGACGTTCATGTGATTAATGACAAATGTGTCAGCGGAAGTAAGTGAATTAAATGTTTATTAAATGAAATTAAATTATATGATTATTTTGAGATTCAGTAAAATAATAATAATAATAATAATAATAATAATAATAGTAATAATAATAATAATAATAATAATAATAATAATAATATTAATAATAATAATAATAAATGATCGACGTTTTTGAGAAGTTAAGAGAGATTTTTCTCAACCCACGACCACGAAGCAACTTAAGGGATTTTTGGGATTATCGGGATATTACAGACGTTTTATACCAGATTATAGCAAAATTGCTAAACCACTGTATGAACTTTTAAAGAAAGAAGTAGACTATAAATGGGAAATTAAACAAGAGGAAGCATTTCAGACTTTAAAGAATAAGTTGATAACGTATCCGATTTTACAATATCCAGATTTCGAGAAGCCGTTTATTGTAACAACCGATGCAAGCAATGAAGCGTTAGGCGCAGTATTGTCGCAAGGGAAGGTAGGAAGCGATTTGCCAGTAGCATACATATCTAGAGTATTGAATAAGGCAGAAAGAAATTATTCAACAACAGAAAAGGAAATGTTAGGAATTGTATTTGCAGTAAAGTATTTTAGACCGTATGTCTTAGGACGAAAGTTCACTGTAGTGACGGATCATAAACCACTTAAATGGGTATTTAATGTGCAAGATCCAACCTCAAGATTGCTAAAATTTAGATTGAAGTTAGCAGAATACGATTTCGATGTTGTTTATAAACAAGGAAAGTTAAATACAAATGCAGACGCACTGAGCAGAATACACAAATTAGATGAGGTTGAACAAGAAGAAGTTTCAGAAATGGAAACAGATGAGAAATTCACAGAGAAATTAACAGAGGATGAAAAGAAAGAGATTATGAAAGAATTTCATGCATCTTTAGTTGGAGGACACCAAGGCATTACACGCACGTATGCTAGGTTAAAAGATTATATTGAGTGGCCAGGAATGAAGAAAGATGTAGAGGAATACATTCGATCATGTCATTCATGTCAAACTAATAAGTTTACGAAGCCAGATACGAAGGCGAGTATGGTTATCACAGACACACCGCAGATTGTGTTTGAGAAAATAGCGTTAGATGTGGTTGGACCACTTCCACTTACACT
Organism: Anabrus simplex; assembly: GCF_040414725.1. Taxonomy (NCBI): domain Eukaryota; kingdom Metazoa; phylum Arthropoda; class Insecta; order Orthoptera; family Tettigoniidae; genus Anabrus; species Anabrus simplex. The sequence continues at coordinate 1,105,453,208 of NC_090265.1, read as the reverse complement.
CGACGGAAACAAATTTATTTTAACGTGTCAAGATCAGTTATCGAAGTACTTAGTAGCAGTGCCAATGAAAAATCAAGAAGCAGAGACAATTGCAAGGGCATTGATGGACAATGTAGTACGAACATTTGGAATACCAAGTGTAATATTAACTGACCAAGGTAGCAACTTTTTGAGCGAAGTAATGAAGAAATTATGTAGATTATTAAATATTAGGAAGATTCATACTGCCGCATTTAGGCCACAGTCCAACGGAAGTTTAGAGAGGTCTCATGCAGTATTAGCTGAATTTTTGAGACACTATGTATGTGGAACCCAAGACGATTGGGATAAGTTCATTTCAATGGCAACTTTTGTATACAATACAACGAAAAGTACGTCAACTAATTTCACACCATTTGAATTAGTATTTGGAAGAAAGGCGAATATACCAGGGACATTGCAGAGAAAACCAAACGAGAAGAATTATAATGAACACGAAAGCTATGTGGAGGAATTAGCTCGAAGGCTTAGAGAAAGTCACGAGGTAGCACGTAAAACTCTAATAGAAACCAAGTTGAAAAATAAAGTCCAGTATGATACAAGAATAAACGAAGTAACGTTTAAGATAGGAGACCAAGTTCTTTTAAGAAATGATTCAGTAAGGCGAGGTCGTAGCAAAAAATTAAGTCCAAACTTTGTTGGCCCGTACACAGTACAGGAAGTTTCAGGAGTGAACTGCGTTTTGAATATGAATAAGCGAGGGAAGCGCGTTACAGTACACAGTAACCGATTAAAGTTATATATTTAAATGAGAAGGAAAATTGTATGTAAATACATTGTGAACAATCAGTAATAAATTATAGGCAACGCAAGGTAACACAAATCTGTTACTTGCAGGTCAATGGCGCTGATAGCAGCGGCGATCGCAGTGATGGCGATATTTACGAAAGGAGGAAAGGCAATTGATTTCCAGCTCCAACCATATGAGTCCACCCCAGGGGTTTATTTCGACAAGCTAGGTGAAGTTCAACTCTATAACACTGAATGGAAGGTAGTAACTTATGTAAATTTAGAAGCGTTAAATGATGCGTATAATGTTGGTAAGAAATACATTCAGAGAACCATGAGATTGTGTTCAGAACTGGAAGTAAATTTAACATATACGTGTGAGAATGAGGTAAAGCTTTTAATTATGCAATTAAATAAAACTCAAAATTTGCGTGAATTAATAAGACAAACAACTAAGACTGAGGAGAAGGAAAATTCAGATCAAAATAGAATGAAGCGAGGAGTTCTTAATTTTGTAGGAAGTATTGCTAAAATTTTATTCGGAACCTTAGATTCGCAGGATGCAGCCTATTATCAAAGTCACATTAAGGATCTTGAATCAGAGAATTTGTCGATGTTAAAAGTCGCGAAAGAACAGATGATTGTAGTAAAAAGTACGTTACAATCAATGAATAGCTCATTGTATGACGTCGCTAAGAACGAAAAAGAATTAAGCGATAATATAGCAACAATACGGGGATATCTGAAGGATGAGACTGAGCAAATAGAAAGCGCATTTAGGAGAACGGAGATTGAAATCGCGGTCAATAGGCATTTAATTGACACGCAAGGATTCTTAGCGCAATTAAAAGATCATTATGAGATTCTGTTAAATGGAATAATGTTGGCTCAAAAGGGAGTCTTACAACCTCAGATTATAAGTCCTAGTGATATAATAAAGTCGTTTTCAAAGGCACAGAATAATTTCCCACCAGGAATGACATTACCTGTTGAGTTGAGACTGGCTTATGGCTATTTAATAACTAGAATAGCAGAGACTGAAGTGTTCATTACTAAGGAAATACTTGGTTACATTGTAAAGGTACCTTTGGTAGATAAGGTAAAATATGATCTTATTAAGGTTATACCATTCCCAACAAGAGTGAATGGTGAGATAGAAAACTTTGTTTTTATTAATAGTGAAAATGAATTTATTCTTTTGGACCAGAACAGGCAAAATTATGTAATGTTAACTGAAAATCAAATTAATAATTGTAAGAGGTTGAATGATAAACTTAAGGTATGCAAACAAGAGTTTGCTATCAAACTAGCTCATTCACATGAGGAATGTGTAGTAAAATTGTTGACAGGGGCACAGGTTATGCCACAAGATTGTCAAAAAAATGTAATTAGAGTACAAGAAGTAATGTGGTTTCCCTTAAGAGAAAATAAGTGGATTTATATCGCTCCACAGGAGGTAAAAATAACAGTAGTATGTCAAGAGTTGCACACAAGTGATGCTAAGTTAACAGGTACAGGAATAATAACAATGTTTAATAGATGTACGGCCTTTGGGCCAAAATCAAAAATTCAGTCTTCAAATGTAATTAAAACAAATAGTACCAAAGATCAAGGGTTTGTACCTGATCTATTGTTACAGTATGACTGTTGCGATCATTTAGGAATTAACACTAAATTGAGTCAATTGCAGGATGAAGGAAAGATACCGTTGGTAAATGTACTTCACCATGCAGAGGAATTAAAATTAGCAAGTCATAAAGTAGAGGCAGTTGAAAAATTAATACTTGAACAGGAGGATGAATTAAAGCAAAATCATAAATTGGATAAGTTGAATTTTCTGTCTTATATAGGTGGAGGAACAATTGCTGTTATTTTGTTATTATTATGTTCCTGCTGTTGTTGCAAAAGATGTTGCAAAAGATTTAGACTTGCTCATAAACTGTCAGAGCTAGGAGATGAGTGTTGCGGAAAGGTATGTATCCGCCAAACTATAATTAATAGTCCTAACTCACATTGTTCAGACGAGGACGTCACAGTGCACTTTGATAGACAGGAGTATGTAAGAGGTAAGCGCGTAAATGAGCGCAGGGGTAGAAGTATGACAGATCTTACTACTTCCAGTATAGAGCTTAATGAAAGGTCTCTCATCAGAGAGCCAAGGAGGCAATAAAGAGGGAGCGTAACCACATTAGTAAAGTAAAAATTTCAATGACCATTGTATAAGTAATGAATCACTAGTAAGACAGTGTTAAGGCTGTAATGTAACAAATGTAACTTTAAAATTGTTAAAGTACGAAAAAAAAAAAAAAAGACTTGCCAAGGGGCAGAGTCGAACAGGCAACCTTATGTTAAGGTAAAATTTCATGAGACTGGCCTAAGGAGGCACAGTTCGGGCTTGTCGAGGGAGGCAAGACCCAAGCGTCCATTCCTATGAGTTTGGTACGGGTAATGTATCAGTAATAACTGAACAAAAATTTGTGAGACTGGCCTAAGAAGGCACAGTTCGGGCTTGTCGAGGGAGGCAAGACCCAAGCGTCCATTCCTATGAGTTTGGTACGGGTTATGTGTCAGTAATGACTGCACAAAAATTTGTGAGACTGGCCTAAGGAGGCACAGTTCGGACGTGTCGAGAGAGGCACGGTCCAAGCGTCCATTCCTATGAGTTTGGTACGGATAATGTGTCAGCAGTGACTGCACAAGTTTGTAAGACTTACTCAAGAAGTATAGTCAGGGGAACCGAGTTGCTATTGCAATCTCGAAGCCGGCCATTCCAAGAGTTTGGTACGGAAGTAAAAACCGACCAGAGAAGGCTGGAAGGTAAAGTTGTATGTACTGTGAAGCATATAAATTGATATGTATTAATCACTGTAAAATGTGAAATGAAAAATGTGAAATGTAATATGTAAATGAGTTATATCAGTACTGTGAAATAAAAAAAAAATGAAATGTTATATGTACTGTGAAACATATAAATTGATATGTATTAGATGTTAAATCTAAACTGTGTTATATTAAGTACTACATGTACTGTGGAATATATGAATTGAAATGTATTAATGCAATATGGTTTACTGTGAAAAAATATGTTAATTGTAATGTGAAATGTATTATGAACATTAATTGTATGAAGGGTAAAGAGAATTGTATTTGTCAAAATGTAATAAGTTGAAGTGTATCTATGAAATGTAATGTAATATTGCTAAAATGTAATGTGCTATGTAAGGTACATGCGGTAATTAACCCTGTATGTACGTGTACTCAGGTGGAAACCAGTTGCATGTGTGGCAACTAGTTTCTTTCCTAAGGGGGGAGGTGTCATGTCCAGGGACACGAACCTTCATCAAGTAGCAGCACATAAGTAATACATAGTGATTATTTTGTTAACTCAATCCATTGGCCTTGCTGTCGAAGCAGCCATGTGTTGGGGGTGATATAGAATGACAGTTAAAAACAGAGTTGTGTGAGGTCAAGAGGTCTCACGAGGAAGTCGATACGGACAAATCTAAAAAGTCACGTCCTGTCGTCTGGAGATGGCAAGAAAATGGGGGTAGTTTGAAGGATACGATACTTAAAAATAATGGGCGACCCAATTAAGTGAAACGGGACGCAGTGTCATGTTTATGATGACAAGTATTAGAAATGGGGAAGTTATTTTATGAGCATAGGTTTAAGGGCGAGAAGTCAAGTTCATGTTAATAAATATTGCCACGTGCATAGTGTGGGATTTGAGATATATGGGGGAGGTGGTAGCACCAATGGTAAGCCAGTAAGGCTTTATCTGAGAGGAGGGGAGACCCTCATATCATATTGCTAGTCCCTTTAAATACGTATGTAATTGAAGGAACAAGCGTCTTATTGCATTAGTCTTCGCTTTGGGAGCCTTGCCTTCCGCTCACGTTAGAGAGTTGCGATCAATTCTCCAAGCGGTCTCGCTACTTAGAATATTTCTTAGTAGATCAGGTTGAACGGTGGTGCTAACACTTGGTATTCACCATTCATACTTTGATTCTCGACTTAAGCCCGAGTTCTTCTGGGTTTTATCGTAGTTGGCAACTTAAAGCTTGAGGAATCTCTGTGAGATTTCACGATACTCTGTTTTTAACATCGCTTAGCATTTCAGTGGTACTCTAATGCTTTAGAGTCCACTTGCATTTACTTGGAGTAGCCGTTCTGAGGAAGGCTAGTTCCAGTACGTCACAATACGTGACCGACTTCAATTGTACGTGTATATTCTTTGTACATCATCTGTCAATATACGCACATATATAGGAAATCATATGAGTTTCAACTCTTAACAACCAACTTACCTAACGCCTATAAATTACCATCTTATATCCCTTTCGTTTTTAGTACTGTTGTTAGCCATCAGGTGATTCCACTCACCGCTCGGCGTCTCACCTGTTGGCCGGGATACGACAGTGCGTGCGTTCCATATTATCAGCATTATATGAGGGAGGATGGTATTGAGAAAGAATAAGTTAAATAGTTTCGGACTCAAATAATAATAGGGACTATTTTTATATAAAATTTGTGATGAATAATTTTATGATATATAAAATTTTGGATTGAATTACCAAATCTAACAAACGTGATTGGATAAATTTATGATTTTCAAGGTAACAATTATACCGACATTGATAACTGCGAATTTGTAAATTATAATTAATTTAATGGATTTAATTAATTAAAAGATGAGTTGTGAATTACACGGCGGATGTTGCTTAATGAATTTACACAGCCTCATACATTTCATTTCGAAGAGTGTATTTAAATAAATAATTTGGTATTTAGTAAATGGTAACTACAAGGTTTATAATATGGTGAGGAAATAACTTAAAGGTATGGAGAGCAAATATGAATTTGTTATTCAAAGAATGAACGGAAGAAGTTTTGGTTGTATTAACATTTTAAAAAGGTACTTTGACAAATTAACAAAGGTCATTGATGATAGATTATTATAATATTTTATTATTGAAAATTTTGAAATATGGTGGTACCAAAATATGAGTGGAATGGAATTGGATTAAAAATTTTGAAGTACTGAAGTAGAGTTGATGAATAAGATGAAAGGGAATTGTAATAAAGATGAAGTAATGTGTTTAGAAGGATTTGAAATCTATGAGTCATGAGGTTGATATTTTATAGTCGAGGGTGATAGAGGTTGTGAATAATATTTGGTCCGAAGAGTTTATTGTTTGTATAGAAGATATTTGCTTTGCCAAAGTTTAGCCTTTTCAATAAATTTTGCATTCGTAAATGTTCTCATTCGGATTTTATTTAATTATTTTATTTCTTCTCTTTTATCCTTCCCGCTTGATTAATTTAAGGTTAGTTTATAATATCTGAAGATATCTCTGAGGGTAGTACCCAGTCAACGACCTGGGATGTCTCGAGCCGGCGCCACATTTCAAAGGCAGGAAGGGTAGAGGGTTGAATATAGATAAGGAATTTGCTCCACGTACAACTCCTTTTGGGCTATGTCTGCTGGACTTAGCCGCAAAACCGACCGTTCATGATATCTCCCTTATTAATCCTCCTATCGAAATTATGCATATGATAAAAAGTTTTAGAAATTGATTGCCATTAAGGATGGCAGATTTCCATTAATTTTGGATGTGCAAATTTTGTGGAAGTGCAAAATCATGGTTTCGGTTTCGGATAAGCCCTCTGTAAATTTAGGTATTCTGAAATAATATTGGCCCTGAAACCAACCCAAGGACAGGTGGATTCTAGATATCAAGTTCGGTAGAAGTATATCCAGAAGTGTTCAAGTTATGAGAACTCAGACAAACGGACAAACCGACAAAGAGACACCAAGGCTAAAAAAAATGCAGATGGTCATTGTTACACTGAAACGGATAACTGTGCAGAAATTTTCCCAAAATAGTCAATGTACAGACACACGGTCGTTACGATTTTATTTCTCTATTGTACCAGAAACGCTGATCCGGCATCTGTGTTGACGTATTTCAAACTTTAAAAAAAATACCGGGCGAGTTGGCCATGCGGTTAGGAGAGCACAGCTGTGAGCTGGCATGCCGGAGATAGTGGGTTCGAATCCCACTGTCGGCAGCCCTGATGATGGTCTTCCGCGATTTCCCATTTTCACACCAGGCAAATGCTGGGGCTGTACCTTAATTAAGGACAAGGCCGCTTCCTTCCCATTCCTAGGTCTTTCCTATCCCATCGTCACCATAAGACCTATCTGTGTCGGTGCAACGTAAAGCAAATAGCCAAAAAAATTAAAATATGCACCGCGCGCCAACAGAGCAGCCGGCTACAGCAGGCATATGGCGAGTGACGTACGAGCCAGCTCTAAGGCTCTATAAGATGGGTAAGTTTAGCCGCCATTTTGGTTCATACATGTACAATGGGCCATGTGATCAAACTATAGTTTCTCCTACGAGCGCTCGCTTCGTCACATTGAACGTATTGCTTTAAACACCGCGTGCAGGGACAGAATAGTGCTATATTTGTGTGGATTACATAATGGTGGGTTCTTCTGCACCTAATTGTAGTAATGTCTCTACTGCGGGATACTAGTTGTTTAGATTCCCTTCTGGTCTGCATTATGCCTCCACTATCTCTGCTACACCTTTTACTTCAACTGCTGACTTAAACCTGCATCCAGCTCTCACTGACATTACTACACCCCTTAACTCAGTCACATTGATAATTCAATATTCAGTTTTGCCCCCAAAGTCCGGCAACAGGAGTTTAACATCCAAACACCACAGTTACAATATTTTTCAAAACTAACTTCATATGACAGAAATAATTTTTAACGTTGGCGGTAGTACAACAAATGCATTATTGAAAACCAATATCTGTGGTAGGCCTATATGCAGAGCTTTCTGACTCAAGCTTGAAACATCCGTACTTTTGTTTTTAATTTGAGTGGTCTAAAGTAGCCAAATTGTGAGTTTATGAAATTAATTTGTAACTGCGAGGTCTTCTATAGGGACTATAAGCATTATATAATGCAAAATGGTGCAAATCTTGTAACGGAGAAAATTTTGAACGATAAATGTACCAGTACATGTTCTCCAACGTGCTGTAATTAAATGAAAAAATGGTTAGACTCTTCTTCAAAATTCGATCCTATGCTGTTGTGGACTTTAACAAGAATGTACAGAAACGAGGTAAAATGCATGGGACTGCTTAGGAAAAGAGGAGAAAAATGTAAACAAGGAATGGAATGTTATTTTTTCAAACATGCTATAATAAAGGGAGGCAGTAAATTTGTAAAATATTACTTACATATATATTTTTAATATGCTGCCTGAGCAAGTTAACCAATGTTGCAACCATTTGAAGTTTAATAAGGTGAGAAATAATACCACTTCTCCTCAAACTAGAGGAATCTCTGTTAAAGAAAGTACTATTAACTTTGCCAAAGTAAAAAATCATTCTATATTCTCCACAGCTCGTGGGTCACTCCCCTTACAAGTCACTGGTAACTGACTATCAGTGCAATACTTCAGGTTGGGAGAGAAAATTTAGTTATAGAAGTAGTTACTCTATTCATATTTTCTTCCCGAATGTAATTTATAATAACATAACATTTGTTTCATGAATGTTCGGTTGAATAAACGAAAATCCTCTGTTTATTACAACTGCAAGCAGATGAGATTCATAACACTCACCAAAAATTAAGTTTATTTTTCACATAGAATGTCTTTATTTTAATATTGGTAAATAAGAAAAGGGACTACATTTTAGAAGAAAGAAATAAACTTCAAGAATCACAGTTACTTGGGTGTGCTCGTCTTCGTACATCACATTTCAGCGGGGTTTTTTTTTCAAAGAATATTTTTTATTATGTCGACAACATTGAAAATAGCGCTGAATCAATTTTACGTAAGTATGAAATAGCGACTGAGATCATATGGTATCAAAATCTACTATCACAATTTATATATCTTCGACACTGACCGATTACCACGTCAAACTCCACGATTTGTGAATGGCAGTAGCCTATATCAATACCACGGTGTCCCTCATTTCATTTGACGGTACCGCAGAGCATAGCTTACGAACTACCTATCCTACTTAATATAATAATTTTTAAAAACGATTTATTAGTAAGCTATTGTCTAATATTTCTCCAGTGAGAGTACATGCTTAGTTTGTTTGTTTATTAAAAGGCAAATTATCAACGACCTTGCTTTTACAATTACCGTCTCGAGTAAAAATTACACAATAATGTACGAAATATACTAATATTTATGTTGAGTAACCGTTTGAGTAATACTGAGAATGAGTAATTTTACAGTATGTTAGGTTAGCATTATTTTCTAGCGTGGAGAACAGTAAGAGGAATATGTTAGGTTAGCATTATTTTCTAGCGTGGAGAACCGTAAAAGAGGGATATACAAGGCTGGGGCGGTCAACTGTCTTACCTACGTAATGCAGGAATGAACCATAATGGCGGGCGAGCATACCTAGTCTTTAGAGAGCCCTAGCCAGCTCCAGCTCGCCAAGGCTAAGGTGCGTCATCCATAGAACCTTGCAAACTTGCTACCATAAATAACTCTTATATGAATTATGATACGAATATAAGAATAACATCACCGTACACACCATTTTAATATCTCCAATACCACCAAGTCGCATTACAATTCACCTCAGTTTAAGGAAGATATTGAGAGAAATGAAACAACTGCAATCTCCGCGACTTTGGTATAAAAGAGAAGCGAGAATTCGACACGACACAGAGGACGAGTTTGGCAGCCACGGCGAGAGGACGTACGTTCTTCCCGCTGACTCACCACTCCTCGCCAGGAGAACTGTACTTTCCCAGTACTAGTCAGGCAGCTGTACTTGTTGGTACACTTCCGAAAGAGCGTTTTGTCTGAGCTGAAGCACTTCTCAGTGCTCACCTTCTCTTTCAGGAGGACTACGGCGGACAACGGCGAGGGCAGCCAGATGGAGACCAAGACGCCCGAAGAATGTGCGATGGAGTTCGGGCATTTAGTCCGAAACCTCTCCGGGCGAGTGCCACCAGCGCCGAAGGACAATACGAAGCCGGAGACGCCGGCACCAGAGCCGGAGCTGGAGCACGAGGCGCCGAAGATCGAGGTGGAGACGGAGCTATGCAGGGACGGGTGTGACCCCCTAACGGCTTTTTCTTCTTCGAGGGCTACACGGAACCGGAGTACGAGGCGCTGCTCGTCTACTACAGGCCGGGGCGCCCTGTAACTTCAGAACGGGGCCTAGTCCTGGACAGAATGCGGCGCCCTTCCCACGGAGGCAAGAAGATCTTGGCGACTATGTCCTTCGAGAGCTTTCTACCAGGAAGCCTCATCATCAGGCATCACGGCCAGGAGCTGATGCGCGACGTGGAAAACGAGCTCTCTAGTCTGATTCAAGTCGTCCAACTAACAGGGAGGGACGGCGTGCCATGACGAACGCCTGCGCCCTCACGAGGAGGGCCGAGACGGAGACCAGGGTGACCATCACCCAGACGCCGAGGAGGCTAAGGCATAGGGAGGTTAACACCGACCTAGTCCAAGCCACTCAGCCGGAAACCACCGACGCCACCACCCAGGTGTGCGCGCCACCTCGCGGAGCCACGACTGTGCAACCCAGGCCAAGCGGTCCGGCTCCGCCAGGTGGACGTGGACCGAGGTCCCGAGCCCGCCAGCGGTGATGTGGTTGAAGTGGACGCAGACCAAGGCCTTCCAGGAAGAGCCTATCACCCGGTCGCAATCCAGGAAGGCGCCCAGGACGGAGGACGGCAGCACAGCAGTGGAGAAGGGCGCCCCCTGGTGTTCGGAGGCTGCTATCCAGGCCCGGCCCGCCAGCGTGTCAGTCGAGGTGCAGACGATGTGCGACCCACAGGGCAGGGAACGCAGTCGAGTATCGGCACATACTGACGCCACCGCCGCCAGCCAGGAGGCGGGATCACCAGCAAACCCTGGGTCGCCAGGCCGGGAGGAGGACCACCAGGATGAAGCCTCTTCCCTGCCGAGAAGAGACCCCCACCCCCGGTAAGAAGACGACATCCCCAGACCAGGAGGAAGGAGACGACGCCGGCCCACCAGGAGAGGGCCGCCCAGCCGCAACCCAGGACTGCTCCTAGGATAGCAGCCAACCGAGGAGCCAATCAGAAGAAGACCTCAGCGGGAAGCGGCAATCAGGTGAGACCGAAACGTTCCCCTCGGCAGCTCTTGCAGTGTTTCCGCTGTCTGAGGTGGGGCAACCGGCAGGAGAGGTGTGGGCTCTTAGTGAGGTGCAACCGTTGTGGGGGGGATCACCACAACACGGCCTGAGCAGCACTTAAAGAGGTGCCGGTGTGCGCCGACTGCGCGGGAGCCACCCGGCCTCTCATCGCAGTTGCCCTGTCTACCCGGCCATGGCAAGGGCAGAGAGGAAGGAGGCCTGGCGTCATGGCCCATCCCCATCCAGGAGGCCCCCGCCTAGGCAGACTTGGCCTCATTCTCTGGGATCAGAGACTGGGTACGAGGGACCTCAAGGAAGCGGCGCTGTGCGGCGGCCCTAGTGGTACTTGACGCATGGCTCCGCAACGGCAAGGCCCGCGCTTGTCTCGGCAGTGCCCAGACGAACTGATCCCCTGATTACCGGACTGGCGAGACTACGTTTCATCGCTAGTGCATGATACCTATTCTCAACTAACACAACCTCTGGACTTTCCCAGCCTATATCCTTGCATGTGCTCTCAAAAGATGTCAGGTTTTACATGTAGGCTCTTTCTTTTTTCTGCCTATATGTGGTTTTCCTCTGACCCTTAATACCACACCTTAACACCGCCTTACCAACAGAAATCTTGCCTGGTAATGCGTCTAACATGCAAACAGGCAGGTACTCCTGTAGTACCTTTCCCACTCTTCCATGCTATCTCTTTCCTTAGAAATTAATAGCATGTCGGAGGCAATGTAGATTGCGTCGATTGCCACGCGGGGGGAGCGGGCTTCGAGGGCCCCGAAGAAAAAGAAGACACGACACAGTCTTGTCTCACAGTCGAACCAGGACGGTTGGCTGATGGAAGTTGTTGCGACGATGTGATATTACGGAATCGAAGTCTACAATCTCAACTCTGCTAATTTACGGTGAGGAGAACTTCCAAAGTTTTCAATAGTCATTAGGACATTAGGACTTGTATTGAAAGTGATTGAAATATTTATGCTGATAGCGAGCTTAGAATCATGAACAGTGCATTAGGATTTATATTTCCTCAAGTGGTAAATATCTCAAAGTGGTTGAAATATTTCTGTAGATAACGAACTTAGAATCTTGAACAGTGCATTAGGACTTGTATTTTCTCAAGTGGTAAATATCTCAACGTAATTGAAATATTTCTGCAGATAACGAACTTAGAATCTTGAACAGTGCATTCGGACTTGTATTTTCTCAAGTCGAACTTGAATGTTAGGAAAACATTAAAACTTCACGTGTGGATTAACTTATAATTTCACGGTATCTTTAATTGAACCCAGGACTATCAGTGAACGGAACTAATTTTCACGATCAAATTATTATAAAGTATTACCAGTATTATTATTCGTGTTTGAACATAAACAGGACAGTGTGAGTGAACGGGACTAATTTCATTCCTGTATTAATAGTCTAATAGTGCTACTTCTTGTCATATGTCTACGTAACAGTGCGTGTGAACGGAACTAATAAAGCATTTAACTTCTTCTACGAAAGTGAAGTAACTGCCATTCATACTGTTATAGCAATGCTGATTAAACTTTGTAAAGGCATGCAAAGCAGAACTCAACAAATAGCTTATCAGAAGAAGTTCTTCTAATATTTTCCCCTTGTTAAATTTCTCTTTCCCCACGTTTGAGATGTGAGGTCAAGACCATTCATAGAGTTGATCAATTCTCAGTTAACTGCATAAACAACAGCTGAAATATACTTACATATCTGACGGAAGGCATTCACGGGAACAATTAATCGCCTCCCTAGCTGCATCAACCTACGCTAACATCGTATTAGAAATAGGCCAAAAAGGTTTTTTTAATACAGCATTGTTGAATATATATATATGGGCATTTATTTCGTTATCATCATTGCTAATACGTAATTCACTGTGTTGCCTTTATCGTCAAATGGTAGGGTATCAAGTGAACCGATGTTTCTCTTATCGCATTAGCAGTTATTACTATATTGCTATTTCCTGCGAACAGTTTTTCCTGTAAATTTCAATACATGACCACTGTCTGCAAGTCTGGAAGAATTTGACCGATTTCTGGTATATAAAACACTCTGGAATCCCACTGTCATTGTTTACTCGGCCATGGCAACACGCGGTGAGACTGCAGCCAACGAGCACAGATTAATAGAGATTTACGCGCTTCGGCAGATTGGCCAGATCATCAGTACCAGTTAATTCCTATGAGAATTAGTAGTTTCAAAGGCATTTCATTGTTGTTACTTCGTCTTTTGACCTCTTTAACGCAAAAAAAATCTCACTCGTCAGTCGTAAGGATACGCATTCGACAGTCGAGAACGCGTTTTAAATCACAGTTGGTTAAATATTCGGAATTATGCGATCAAATAGCCCAGTATTATATCAAATTTTATTTAGCTCAAACGTATTACGTATTATCAAGGTATAACTAAAATAATGGAACCATTTTTTTACAAAGGCATAGCCTAAATTAGATAAGAAAACAACATTGTGAACGGTACATGAGTATTTAGGTCTATATAAATAGTATGTACACCAGTGGCGTATGCTGAGTCCAAGACGTGGGCTACCACTAGACCTACCCCTTTGCGATGGTTAGTTCGTGAATGACAAGCCTTTTAAGCGTTTTGAGCTGCAACGAAGAACAGTTGCCTTATGGATATTATAGGATAAACAGGGGCATATTAACCCATATTATTTGACCTTAAGAGTAAAAGAGAAAAGGTTGCACATAACCGACCATTAACGAAAGGCAAGGAGGCGAAACTCCCAACACTTCTTATAGAAATTACTAAAAACCTAAGTGGGCTTACAGCCCAAAGATACAGAGGTTAATCTCATACTACGAGAGGGTAACTAAAGGAGGAACCTTTAAAGCCAAGACGAGATTTACAAAATTTAGATTTTGAAAACTTTAGTCGCCCAATTGCAAGGTTAAGTGGGAGACGGCAAAGGGTCACTACTGGTCTTTCCCTTACATTACATATTTGCCGGTAGGGAATAGAAACAAAGTCCTCAGACTTCGCCAAAAATCCTACATTTAAACCACCAGTGTACAAAATCACATTAAAAGTAAACGGCTAAAACCTTCCCCTCAAACTACCCGCAGGCGCTGATACATGTTTAGGAAAATTCTGTCATTACCTTGTATGGCTGGATATTCTTCAAGCAGCCTGCGCCCCTGGCCTCCTAGGCCTCCGTCAAGTCACACTCCCAAGCACTGGAGCAATTCAGACAAGACGGCCCTAAACTGCCCTGCTTATATAGTTCCGTACGGGGAAGCTTCCCAATTAAATTGAACCACACTTTGCTGATAGGCTGGATTCCTGTACACAACCCCGGTTTTGATTGGCTGGAAAACATATTTACAAGCATCTGATAGATTACAGTAGAGGAGGAACCAGCTGAAGTGTTGACAACTTCGGTACATTAAAAAAAACAGTCTTCAGAAAAAGATTTACTACTAACAAAAATGAAATATCCTAAGTTCTAGGTTCGTTTTAGTGTATAAGAGTGAGCTAGCAAATCGACGTTAGAGCCATCTGACTGTAGAAGACGAAATTCTTTGAGAGTTTACAAGTTCAAGTCCGTTGGCATAGATGGCCGTAGACAAGGCGCGCAGTCAAAAAGCCGGGAATCCCTGGTATTATTATTATTATTATTATTATTATTATTATTATTATTATTATTATTATTATTATTATTATTATTATTATTATTATTATTATTATTATTATTATTAGTATCTTCATACACTTCATATACACAAAACACAACCACAGAAACACGTAATACTGATGACGTCCCACCACACAGCGTTGGCGTCAGGAAGAATATTCAGCCGTAAAACTAGACCTAACTACGGTACAGGCTGGCTAATGAATTTAGTAATAGAACAGGAATAACAATAGCAATAATAATGTTACTTTTCCCCTGTGGGTGGGGCCAGTAGAATACACTCACGGTATCTCTAGCCTGCCGTAAAAGGCGACTAAAAGGGGTTCCAGAGCCTTTTATTTTTGTAGCTTTTTTGAGCCTGACATTACTTCCAGTTATTTGCGTCAGGCTACTCGCTTTCATATTTCTTATCCCACCTCCCTTGGTCAATTGTTGATCTTTTTCCGTCCCGACGGTCTTATGTTTCCGAGGCCTGGGGAGTCTTTCATTTTCAAGCCCTTTATGGTGCTTGTATTTCTTTGGCCAACACATTCATTCTAAACATTGTTGGAACTTGTCAAATTTTATTTTGCATGGTTGCCCAGTTATACTTTTCCTTGAGTCATTAGAAACTTAATAAACTGCATTCCTTCAGACTATTTACAAATGAAACTGACCAATTAAAGGGTGATGTATATGAAATACACGCATTAGTGTAAGAAACCACCAAACACACACTTTCCTTGAAATAAAGTATACCGGTGATCATATTTTGCACAATGAATGACTATGACATTACATAGATAATAATAGTTTGTATGTAGATACGATAATAAGCTTTTGGGCTTTTTTTTTTTTATAGAGAGCTTTGCTCTGCGTCTTCAGGAGCAAGACTTCTCTAAAAATGAATGAAGGTTTGAATTACTTGAACTTAAGAATGCTTTACCGTTGTCTATAGTAAGTGGTACTCTCGTTCGCCACTTGATGGCTCCCTGTGCGCAGTGTGAACCATCTCGTGATGAGGAGAATACGAATTTGGAAAAAATCGGAAAGAAATAATAGTGAAAGGACACCTATATAAATCCTTAATTGCTGGCAAACCACATAGGCCTATTACGTAAGTGACAGAGAGTGTCCCTGTTGAAATACGTATTTCCACAGCTTCCCGTATAATCCCAGACCTGTAGTATTTAGTGTGGGTAAGAGCTCGAACATCGGGTCGGCGGACGCAGGGTGAGTCTAGGCCCACACGTGGCCACCGCTGGTCCATGCTCCGACAGCTCTGCACTCTGACCGGCCAACCGAGCAGAGGAGGGATGGCCACGGCTCTACCGTGGCTCTACGCCCCTGTATTCGGGAGACGGAGAGGGACTGGTCCCCACCTTCAGCTGTCTTGAAAATTGTTTTCCGTGGTTTTCCATCCTCCTGCACTAAGGTGAATGCCGAGACATTTCCTAGTACGGGCAACGAACGCCTACCCCTCACTTTCTCCAAGCATCTCCTGGTCTGAGACACGGCGTAATCGTCTAAGAGGTTCATCTCCTTCTTCAAGGAAGGAATGAAAACATGTTAGTGGAAGTCGAACATCTTGGAACGCGACATAGATAGGGCGTGCTCAGCTATTGCTGATTTGTCTGGCAGGTTGAGACGGATATTACGTTGGTGTTTTTTGATACGAGTACCAATGGAACCGGAATGTTTGACCAATGTATACCTTGCCGCAAGTACAGGGAATTTTGTACACCCCAGGGTGTATTTTGTATGGCTTATGGCCTTTGTAAGGCAGACCCTTCAAGGATGACGGGTACCATGTGTTATAAGTGCAATGTATCTTTAAAAATATAAGGAAACAAGATCTTGCTCGGAGAATATTTTACAGGCACATAAAAGAATTCTAGTAGTACACATTGCTATTCAACAAACTCACTATTCTTATCCAAGCTCTTGTTCCTCTACATCAAGACATTGATGTTGCCGAGACAGAAATCTGCTTCCATTTTCTGAAGCCACGTCATGTCGTTCATCCTCGTGCTTCGTCAACGATCCGAAGAGATGGAAATCACTGGAGGTCTGGTCGGACGGTCATCGCTCAGCCCAGCTCGACAAGGTTTGTCTTTTTCTAGGTGAGATAAAGAGAACAGAGCTGTGTTAGTATGTGTCTTTTATTGCGGAGGGGGGTGGGGGGTGCCGTGAGGCTCCGCCCCGCCTCACAGCCCGTGGTGACCTACCTGTTTGGACAAATGACCGACAAGCGAGTACTAACGCAGGAACATAGCCTAGTACAAGAGTACAGAATAACTTGAGGTGCAAAGGCTAGTCTTCTGCCAGCTACTTCCACCCCTCCGTAAAGGAGAAGTTATGAGAAACCTCCCTAAACCCACCAGGCAATCCCATATCTCCTTTCGGCACTGGTTACCCTGTCGCGGTCATACCAAGACATTCCCGGGGCTAGACCACTGCCGCTCAAGAGCCACTGTCACCCCCGGTCCATGGCCGCCTGCAAGGCTTTCAAGGTACAAAATGGAGATAAATGAAATAAAAAAGAAATATTGACGCGCGGTCGAGAGAGAATAAGTAAATAAAATGTAGTCTTGCAAACGACTATGCGGATGGCCAGTAATGCGAAAGCTCTTCCCAAAGGAGCTACTTCGCATACCCCCTTCAAATTAGGATATTATTGCAGCCACCACTTGTAACATTAAGGACGGACCGTATAGAGAATGTGGTGCCGCACCAATGTTGTCATAGAGGTGGTGGTGAATATTGTTTTAAGTGCACGTACAACTGGGCAATCATCCTCCAATAACATTAATCAGAGGGTTCAGTAGAGGGGATCCGACAATTATAAAAATGAAGGTATCAGCCAAAGAAAGACAAAGTCCACTACGGGCATGAAAATGAAAGACTCCCTAGACCTTGAGACCTAATACCGTCGGGGTCTGAAATGAACAAGAGTTGATCAACTGAGGTCGGGTAAGAGAGATGAAAGTGAGGAGCCTGGCAGAAGTAACCGTGGTCGCCAACCCACGCTCCTAAGTTAAGAGTCCCTGGAGCTCCTTTTAGTCGCCTCTTACGACAGGCAGGAGATATCGTGGGTAAAACTTTACGTCTGGTAGAAGAGAAATAACTGGCATGGCGAGCATCACATCTCGACTAGCATTCATCTCTGGTCTTCTGAAGGTAATTCCCCGTAATATTAACGTTGTTACTACTGGCTGTTTGACTAGAAACTAACGAATAGTAAGGGGCGAAGTATATTAAGGAGGTTGTCAAGAAAGGTTACAGATTCTCCACATAGTTAAGAGAGTATTTATGGGGTGTAGTAAGGATGTAAGGAGAGGGCGTATAAGTCTCTGGCAAGACCCCAGTGTATGGGATCCTCACCAGGACTACTTGATACCAGAACTGGTAATGATTCAAAGGAAAGCAGCACGATTTGTTCTGGGTGTTTTCCGACAAAGGAGTAGTATTACGAAAATGTCACAAACTTTGGGCTGGGAAGACTTGGAAGTAAGGGGACGAGATGCTCGAATATGTGGTATGTTTCGAACTGTCAGTGGAGAATTCGCGTGGAATTATACAACAAGTAGACGAATAAGCTTGAGTGGTGTTTTTAAAAGAAGGAAAGAAGTATGAAGTATGAAGATAAAGTAGGAATTCAAGAGGAAATTGGGGCAAATATTCGTTTATAGGAGGAGGAGTTAGGGATTGGAATAATTTATCAAGGGAGATGTTCAATAAATTTCCAAATTCTTTGCAATTATTTAAGACTAGGGGATGTGCCACCTGGACGACTACCCTAAATGCAGATCAGTGGTGATTGATTGACAGGCAGGGGATTTTGTGGGTGTTATTCTACTGCACCCACCCAGGAGATTGATTGATTGATTGATTGATTGATTGATTGATTGATTGATTGATTGATTGATTGATTGATTGATTGATTGATTGATTGATTGATTGATTGATTGATTGATTGATTGATTGATTGATTGATTGATTGATTGATTGATTGATTGATTGATTGATTGATTGATTGATTGATTGATTGATTGATTGATTGATTGATTGATTGATTGATTGATTGATTGATTGATTGATTGATTGATTGATTGATTGATTGATTGATTGATTGATTGATTGATTGATTGATTGATTGATTGATTGATTGATTGATTGATTGATTGATTGATTGATTGATTGATCAGTGGCTCATGCAGGGATCAAGACGTGGGCTCCCAGTAGACTTAGGTTACCCCTTTTCGATGGTAAGTTTAGTGAACGTCAAGCCTTCAGCGTTTTGAGCTGCAGCCAATAGCCAAC
The DNA here is from genome assembly GCF_040414725.1 of Anabrus simplex. Taxonomy (NCBI): domain Eukaryota; kingdom Metazoa; phylum Arthropoda; class Insecta; order Orthoptera; family Tettigoniidae; genus Anabrus; species Anabrus simplex. Next base: position 1,105,434,298 of record NC_090265.1, on the reverse strand, counting down.
GGAGAAGCCTGTTTTGTTGTGAAATCTGCTTCACAAGCTACTGCCCTGGCCTTTGCTGCTGCCAATGCTTAACCCCTGATCAGTGGAGATGGTAGCCGAAGGTTTAGCAAATTAAAGTCCGGCTTTGTGGCTAAATGGATAGAATGCTTGCCTTTGGTCCAATGGCCTCGGATCAATTTTCAGAATCAACCTCCTCATACTGTTAATTCCCCTAGCTTGGGGACTGGGTGATTATGATGTCTTCGCCATTCATTTTGTCCTCATTAGGACACCACCAAACCTGCACAGATAACATGCACCATTATTATTATTATTATTATTATTATTATTATTATTATTATTATTATTATTATTATTATTATTATTATTATTATTAAATACAAATGCTGACTATTACAGCGGTCGTACCCATCGTTCACTGGTTTATTAGCTTCCTCGGGAGATCAGTGGTGGTGTCTGACCCATGATCTCGTGTTCGATTCCAGCCAACAAAGGAGAACTTGAGTGCATTTCATTTTAACAGTTGCACCTATAAAAATTAAACGATATTACTGCTATTACAGCAGCCCTGCAGTGTCTTCCTGCAATGATGTAGAAGGAAACGGGAGTGAAATACCAGCACTCTGTTACGGTATCTATATGATTAAGTCAGAAGTATGACATGAGGAAGTATATACGATGAGTAACGCATGGTTGATAGTAGTGGCGATCTGACGGACCGAAGCCTAGCACACCTATCCCCCCCCCCCCCCCCGGTCCCCTCCTATCCGATATACAGCAGCAAGCCGCTATGGGTGAGTAGAGGGGAGAGGGGCGAGAGTCTGGGCTGCGATCTCAGTCTCCGATCCTTAGCTCTTAGAATTACGTGCGACGTTTTTTCCCACTGCTTTCAGGTTTTGAAAATGGAACAATATGTCAGATGCTTACATTATAATGTGCTTTAGACTTCCATCGTTCTCAGTTGAGGTTTGGGCTTCACCGATAGCCTTGGTAGCCCTCAGTATACGCCACTGATGTATACATAATAATATACACATCAAAAATATACAGAGTAGGCCTCTGAATAAATTAGATAATTACAAAAAACAGTAATGAAAGTATACTAAATTTCTTGTACTACACAAAAAGCCATCATCCACACACTGACCCTACATTATCGTTATAAAATTGTTAAACCAAGAGTGATATTCAAGAAAATATTATAAAATAGAGAGGTATTTTCAGATATCTTTACATTTGATTAAGTAAATTGTCCGTCTCTATAGCTGAATGGTCAACGTGTTGACCTTTGGTCCTACAGGTTCGATTCCCGGTCGGGTAGTGGGATTTTAATCGTAGAGGTTAATTTCCTTCGTTCGGGAACTGAGTGTTTATGCTGTACTCAATATTCCTGCAACTCATATGCCACATTGTCCTGCACTATATTAGCACACATTTTCCTACACACGGCAGTCACCACCCAACCTTACACGGGCTGCACCGGGCTAGCTACACGAAATAATAAGTAAATAAATTCATTGACCTTGTGGGTTAATTTTTAATACAACGAAATTGAATTGTTGAAAGTGTTTCTCACAGATGAATACTGGTATACTTTGGAGAAAGAAAATGAAAGGTAGTGGCAAATGCTTTTAACTTGTTGTCATATAGCTTTTGCAGTTTGTCTTTTCTTGTTTCGTCTACACAGACACAATGTTGTAGGCCTTCTGACAAAGTACTTAACAGAGCTATAAGACTCTAAAATAGTGCTCGGTTTATCCAGTGTTTTCTTCATTAGTATGATTTTCTGGCACAATTATTTTATTTTATTTCACTGTGAGTAATTCCCTTAGTCTTCAAAATGTCCATTTGGACGATAACACAAGTTTCTTCGCTTTTATTAAAGAGAGAACATTCTACATCAGGTATTTCCTATACTACCATAGAGGAATCGAATACAATTTCCAGTCATTTATGTCTTCTACAGTATTACCTTACCGGCTATGATAACAGAGATAGGTAGTCATGAATTGAGACTTTTGTTACTTCGTCCATTTGAACGCCGAGCTTCGCTAACATTGGAATATTGTTCAATCTTGTTATCTGGCGATGGTGGTGGCTTTTGCCGGGATTCTCTTAAAGTGAAAAATGAAATGCCGTATGGCTTATTAGTGCCGGGAATGTCCGAGGACAAGTTCGGCTCGCCAGATGCAGGTCTTCTGATATGACACCCGTAGGCGACCTGCTCGTCGTGATGAGGATGAAATGATGATGAAGACGACACATACATCCAGCCCCATGCCAGCGGAATTAACCAATTATAGTTAAAATTCCCGACCCTGCCGGGAATCGAACCCGGAACCCCTGTGACCAAAGGCCAGCACGCTAATCTTGAAGTGAAAAGCCGCATGATCGTTAGCACAAGTCAAATTGTGAAGATGACTATGAAAATGAGAAAATGGAGAATAAGACAAGACAAGACAAGACGGAGTCTTTAAAGGAGGAAGAAGGTCTCCTTTTAAATAAATGTTATTACGTGTTTTCACAGGAAACCTTTACATTGGATGACCTAATATAACAGAGTCGGAAGGAGACATTCTTTCTTTCTTTCTTTCTTTCTTTCTTTCTTTCTTTCTGAAAACCGACGAGACACTGCGTGGCAATGTACGCTCACATGCACTTCACAGTTTCGCCAACTGCTCCTTTATGTGCGCCCGGGCCCCCCTTCATGGCCTTTCTTTGGTGATGTCTTTGCTGTTCTTTCATCATTTTCTTGTGACACCATGACTTCTAGTGTCAAATGATCGAAAATATTTTAGGCAGTATTAAAGTACGCACTTGAAGCAGTTGGTGTGCTATCTGCTGTAGCCTATTATAGGAACTTCAAGCTATTCCAAGTTTCCTTGTATCGATGATGATTGTGTAATAGTGAGATATTTTCTTTATCTAAGAGTTAGCAGCGTAGCTTCCCGATTGTTTGTTCTTAATTCTATTCCTGGACGGTGACACGCATTTAGGACTACTCGAATGGTACGTAAAACCAGGTTCACTCAACCACTAGAAAAGTCAGGGAAATAAAGTGGTTTTCTCACTCTCAGCCAACCTTCAGTTTCCCTTATTTTAACTTTTCAATTCCAGACAAATTCCGGATTAGTACCATGTTCAATCTACAATTCCTTCACAAACCTAGTCCCAAAAAATAAATACATACACTAACACAAACCCCTTAAGATTCTCACGCACTGAATATTTGGGATGATATTATTATTATTATTATTATTATTATTATTATTATTATTATTATTATTATTATTATTATTATTATGTGTGCTGTCATATCCTGGTGTACAATATATGAGAATCTTTTGTATTTTGACGCATAGAAAGGGATAAACTGCAGGGAAAGTTCACTTTTCACTAAGGAAATTATGTTCGTATTTAGACAGTACTTCAAAATGGTGTAGGCTAATTGGGTATATCACCAGAGAGTTCTCGGACTCTATCTGGCCACTATATATCAGAGGGTTAATAATAATAATAATAATAATAATAATAATAATAATAATAATAATAATAATAATAATAATAATAATAATAATAATTTCGTGTGGCTATTTCTAGCCGAGTACAGCCCTTGTAAGGCAGACCCTCCGATGAGGTTGGGCGAGATCTGCCATTTGTAGGAAACGGCGTGTTATTGTGGTGGAGGATAGTGTTATGTGTGGTGTGTGAGTTGCAGGGATGTTGGAGACAGCACGAACACCCAGCCCCCGGGCCATTGGAATTAACCAATGAAGGTTAAAATCCCCGACCCGGCTGGGAATCGAACCCGGGACCCTCTGAACCGAAGGCCAGTACGCTGACCATTCAGTCAACGAGTCGGACAGAGGGTTAATGATTGTTAAAATTAGCCGGCCCCGTAGTGTAGGGGTAGCGTGCCTGCCCCTTACCCCGAGGCCCCGGCCAGGTCAGGGACTTTTACCTGGACCTGAGGGCTGGTTCGAGGTCCACTTAGCCTGCGTGATTAGAATTGAGGAGCTATCTGACGGTGAGATAGCGGTCCCGGTCTAGAAAGCCAAGAATTACGGCCGAGAGGATTCGTCGTGCTAACCACACGACACCTCGTAATCTGCAGGCCTTCGGGCTGAGCAGTGGTCGCTTAGTAGGCCAAGGCCCTTCAAGGGCTGTAGTGCCATGTTGTTTGGTTTTATTGTTAAAATTAATCTTATGTTAAAAATATTCCGGTACAATTGAGTCGCACCTTTATATGAACACAATTAAGTGTCTTATAATACAAATATCTTAAAAACTTACATTTTACCATTTTCATCAAGAGAATTATTTAGATCCCCATAAAATGTACCCCCTTACTGAATATTCTAATCTGCTTCTTACAACATATACAGCGTGACTGTTACTTCTGGTTGAATAAATAACAAGCAATTTCACATCACAGAACCATACATCCTGTTTTCTTCATTGTTTATTTTCACTGCATGACCACGAAATATTAATTTACTACCATATTCAACTGCAAATCCCCGAATGATATCATTTCAAAAAAATACCCATACAAATGTTGTATTTTTATCTTCCTTTCCCTAGTTCATGTCTACTTTCTCTCAAATTCCCTATATGTAACACAGTCACAAGCAAGTATAGACACAAGAGGATTGAAGGTTATGAGGTACTATTAACACAGAGAGTAATTAGAAAAAGAAAGGGCGTATGGCTTTTAGTGCCGGGAGTGTCCGAGGACAAGTTCGGCTCGTCAGATGCAGGTCTTTAGATATGACGCCCGTAGGCGACCTCCGCGTAGTGATGAGGATGAAATGATGATGAAGACGACACATACACCCACACCCCGTGCCAGCGAAATCAACCAATTATGGTTAAAATTCCCGACCCTGCCGGGAATCGAACACGGGACCCCTGTGACCGAAGGCCTGCACGGTAACCATTTATCCGTGGAGCCGGACACAGAGAGTAAGTACACTAAACTCACGATTGCGATGTCCATGATCCCTAAACAAGAATATCACCGACGATGCTTGTGCACTAGTTCCTGAAGATAACCGTTGGTTTTCTCTCACACTGTGCACTGTGTTTCAGAGAGTGCAGTACCCTTCTACAGAGTTAGTTTCAATTAGATTGGCAAATGTAGCAGGCAGAATCCTCTTTCCATCAGCTAATGAGGGATGGGTAAGTTCCTAAAAGTAATTAAAATTAAATTGGACCTGTACAGCTAGTGTTTACTATTACATTTCAACAGTCCAAGCATTAAACATCTCGTGAATTCAATGTAGTTAGCAGGAATGAAACCGAGCTCGATAGCTGCAGTCAGTTAAGTGCGGCCAGTATCCAGTAATCGGGAGATAGTGGGTTCGAGCCCCACTGTCGGCAACCCTGAAGATGGTTTTCTGTGGTTTCCCATTTTCACAACAGGCAAATGCCGGAGCTGTACCTTAGTTAAGGCCACGGCCGCTTCCTTCCACTTCCTAGACATTTCCTATCCCATCGTCTCCATAAGACATATCTGTGTCGGTGCGACGTAAAGCAAATAGCAAAAGAAAAAGAAAAAAAAGCAGGAATGAAGAGAAATAAATGAGAGTCTAATTTTATTCATCAACATGGCGCAAGTTTAAGATTTCGAATGATGCCCTGTGAGAGGTCGTAGGTTCATTGACCAGCAAATAACATCGTCGCGGGGCTCATTACATTTATATTATAAATGCATGAGGAATTAATTAGTGGATGCACAACTAGCACTAGTCATTGTGATGATATGTTTATGAACTTAACGCGAATACGCCTTAAATAGAAGTGACCTTTCTACCTTGAATTTTACGGCCATTATATCTTTATTAATTATTCGTATTAATACCTAAGTTTGTATTAATATCGCATATTTGAATGGGTAGTGTACATTACTGGGTGTTCTGTAAAATATTTGTTCTACTACTAGAGATGCTGCAGCAATTTAATGACGCTTGCTGGAAAAAAGGGTAAATTGGATTATTAATAAAAAATAAATCTATTCTAAATAGTACTTTAAACAATCTATTGATCTAGTAAATTCAATCTAAAAAAATGAAGCTATTAATCGTTACTTTGCTCAGCACAGGCATAGCATATACACTCATATTCATTAAAAAACAGAACACCTTGAAAGACTAGAGATAGGAAGTTAATATTCATAGGACATGTTCAATAGAATGTTCTGCAGAATCGATTAGCATTTCAGTCACCTAGGTTCAGCATAAGTCATGTTGCCTAGTGGGAACTTGGTCCGCAATGGGCACTGATAACTTGTTCCATGCATGATGGCATTGACACATATAAGGCGCGAATGGCGTCCTGGGGTATAGCCATCCATGGTCCGTTCACCTGATTCCACAGTTCATCTTCGATTGTTGGCATTGGGTCACAGCGCCGCACCCGTCGTTCCATCATATGCCACATATTTTCGATTGGCAACAAGTCTGGTGATCGGGTGGGCTAGGGCAACAGTCTGACGTCCTGTACCAACAAGAAGGCGCGTTTTCGTGCAGCAACAAGTGGTCGTGCATTATCCTGCTGAAAAATATGGCGTCTGGGGGGTCGTGCACAAAGGGTTTGGCTACGGGTCGCAGGATGTCATTCACGTAGATCAAACTGGTCACAGTACCCTCGACACGCACCAATAGCACCAAACACCAAAAGGCCTTGAATTGGCTCTGTATGTCTTGTGCGAATGCTGTCAATGTGATGCCTCTCGCCCTGTCTGCGGCGAACCAAAATGCGGCCGTCATTTTTAAACAAACAGAACCTGGATTCGTCCGAAAACACTATCTGCTGCCAGTCCTGTCCCCAGTGACGTCGTTCCTTACACCATTGCAGTCTAGCATGTTTATGCACATTAGTCAAAGATAGGCGGAGAAGTGGGCGACGCGCCGTAAACCCAGACCATAATAAACGGCGACGGACTGTCACTCCTGTTAGTGTTACCCTGTTCTACCATAGCGCCAGAGCCGAGAAGGACGCAGATCTGTCCTGCAATGCCGTTCGGATGAGGTGTCAATCTTCTCGGGGGGTGGTTTGGGTGGTGCGACCAGACCAATCTCGTCGTATTCTACGGCCTTCTGTGAACCATTCTGTACACACCCGTTGCACTGCCGACACACTTCGTCCCACACGAGCAGCAATTTCCCGGATGGATGCATCACGTTCTCTCATGCCAATAAATGCGTCCTCTTTCAAACTCATTCATTTGATGGTACCGTTCTCACATACGTCTGCGAGGCATCTTTCACGTCTGCTCTAGTCACACTGGTCCGTTACCTTCGGTTTATAGCGACAACGAGAGCCGCAGGCACATTTTACCTGTCGGTGGTGGTGTGCCGAAATATCGATGTGGATCTTGAACCTGAGGGCCGGTATGTTTCAAATGCTAAGCATTTCTTCAGAACACACTAATGCACATTTCCTGAGAATATGAACGTCCTGTCTTTAGTCTTTCAAGGTATTCTGGTTTTTATGAACATGAGTGTATGTGGAGTTAGTTATAATTCTACAAAAAACGTTAGTGGATAAGTTAAACAAAAAATAAAGCAAATAAAGAAATCGTACGTATCAGGTACCTATTACACTAGTCGCATTCTTCCGTTCACCCTCAATTCCAATGCACTGTGTCAGAAATCGAGTGCAACCTGGGTCTCATACGATATTTTTATTATCTACCAATACCAGAAATAAGGTTTCTGAAGTCATTACATCTTGATCCCATTGTTTCCACCTCGAATACCCCACACAGATTGTAATAATAGTACAAACTTCCAGTATACTGTAGCCTACATTTCTCACAGGTAGAAGAAGAAAATATATTATATAGAGATAGGTCCGGAAACGCTTTATTTCAATGTTAGAACTAATTTTGTACAACTCTGAATAGCACATTAATCGTGGGGAACACACAGGAACAGAACATACCAGTACACCACATGAAGTGTACAAAATGACCTCCGTTAGCTTGGATACATGCATACGTAATACTCCAATGATACAATAGTACAACCGGGATTCAATGCGACGGCGGGCATTTTGAACATTTCATGTAATAAACAGTTTCATGTGGTATGCTGGTACGTTCTGTGTCTGTGTGTTTCCTATGTACTGTGTAGAATGTACTACATATGTAGAACTGTGGAAGAAAATGAGTGCTAACATGGAAATAAAGCATTCCAGACCCATGTCCACATCAGATATTTTCTTCTTCTACGTGTGAGGAATGGGTCCTGAAAGATTTTCCGCACTTATTGTTACACCCTGTACAATACAGTAATCATTACTTTAGCCCTCGAGACAAGACTTTCACACCCGCGGAACGACTGTCGTTTGTTCACACGCTCGCGGCCTTCCAGCGAAGGATGTTGCCAAGCGGTGCTCAGTCCTGCCAACCTCTGTACTTAGGAACTAATGAGTAAGTGGTGTTCGATAGTTGGTGGTGGTGATTATTATTACACGATTGGTGAGGACTTGTTTATGCCGTGCGAACGGTTAGGATAGGATCTGGACAAGACCTATGATATAGGGACAAGCAAAGGAGGTCTGGGGGCGTAAGACCCCAGGTTAGAAGCCGCGAAGCGGCCCTAGGCCTCTAGTTTCATGTGGAAACACGATTGGTCTGGACTGGTTTCTGCCGTGCGGACGGTTAGGATAGGATCTGGACAAGACCTATGATATAGGGGCAAGCAAAGGAGGTCTGGGGGCGTAAGACCCCAGGTTAGAAGCCGCGAAGCGGCCCTAGGCCTCTAGTTTCATGTGGAAACACGATTGGTCTGGACTGGTTTCTGCCGTGCAGACGGTTAGGATAGGATCTGGACAAGACCTGTGTTATAGGGACCGCTTTTGTTGTGCTGGGGTTGGTAGCGGATTATGATTAACATTACTGACGGGAATGAGATCACGTGCCACTTTACGTTGGCCAATAGGAATGCAAGTAGCTACTTCAGAAATGAAAATGGCATGTAATACTCTTCATTATAAAAGTTAATGTAGTTCCTAGGGGGGAGGGTGGTTGGTTCCTGGACATCGCAATGAACACATCTCTCCTCTGAGAAGCATTCCAAGTAAGATTTCATTCATTTCCACTCACGTATAACATTAGAAATATCTTGTCTCTAGGGCTGGAATTTTACCATACAGTGGTTTGAGTTGATAGATTTCTCAGGGTTTGAAATAAGGTACTTTCCAGCAATTATCTGGAGTCTCTCTGGAGAGAGATAATGATTATGGAGATTGGCTTTAAGAGGAAAGGTAACACAATTGTCAGTCCCTCTTTACAATAACTGAAGAATGAAGAGTCCTCAAGAAATTAGATCCAGGGTAAAGAGAGGGAAAGAGTATGAGAAGAAAGGACATGATAGTATCCCTACACTTCACACTCCTTTTGCTATCGGAGTCAGAAGAGGAGAAATATTGAGTCACGAACTGTGAGCTTGCACCTGGGAGATGGTGGGTTCGAATCCCACCGCCGGCTGCCCTGAAATTGGTTGCCCATGGTTTCCTATTTTCACACCAGGTAAATGCTGGGGCTGTACCTGAATTAAGGTCACGGCCACTAACTTCCCCATCCTTGAGTCGCCGAAAACCTTCGATGTGTTAGTGCAACCATTAGAAATAAAAAAGGAGCAAACAAAGAAATGTTGACCTAAGAGCAATGATGAACTGTTAATGTGGAGCCTGGCCCAAGGCAGTGGAAGCTATATCGGAATCGACTAGCGCCTATCATTTTCACAAAGATCTCTATGAGGTGAAATTTGGGCCAAAGTTACACTGTCGTCTCCTATCAGCCCCTGTGGGTGGGGGCTGTGGAATACGGCGACTAAAAGGGGTAACACTAGAGGTTCTCAACCTTAGACCGCGGGTTGACTACCACGGTACTCCTAGATGAATCTGGCATTCTTTCACTTACTTGTGCCAGGCTCCTCGTTTTTATTTTTCCCATCCGACCTCCCTTTATCAACTCTTCCGACCCCGACGATATTAGGTTCGAGACACCCACGGTGTCTTTCATTTTCATGCCCTTCGTGACTCATGGCTTTCTTCAGTCATACTCTTCATGTTTCGAAAGGTCGCGTCTCTCCCTTTCTGTCCTCTGATTAGTGTTACGAGAAGGTTGCCTACTGATGTGCAGCGTGACATCATACGGTGAACTAGGAAAGTGCATTTTGCATATTAATGCTGCAGGCTGTAATAACGACGGTCTCGTTTATTTTAAAAGACTGGATTGTACGTATTGATTGTACACTGGCAACAAAAGGTAGCCACAGCTAATGACAACTTAAATTCAAGTGTATCCCATTTCAGCCATCCTTTTTGTAGTATAAAAATAACTTCGGGACTACACTTACTTATTCAAGCGATTTCCTGCGGTATCTCCTCTCCGACCTCACAACTCTTGTTTATATCCTCCCCTGATGAGTCTTGTGGATTATTGTGAAGTCCATAGGTTTTCATACCCCCCCCCCCTCCTATTTTATGACTTTATCCTTTCCTTACCCGATAGCCTCTTCTTTCGTGGGGTAGACACGTGTCTTCTCTTTATTCTTCTTCCTTCTTCTCGTGTTGAGTCATAAGAGAGTTGACTTCCAAGATCATCATCGATATCGTCCTCAGACTACTTCACTGGACACGGTGTAAGTGCTATTATTTTACATTTCACATCATTTTTATGCTATTGTAATAAGAAGTAGAAGAGGAAGACGATGCTGATCCCGCAGGAAAAACGGAAAAGAAAAAACCTCTATAGGTAACAGAGGTATAAGAAGACTACGGGTTTCATAGAGGGAAGAGATACACCAAAGTTACGGGAATAAGGGAAACACCCGAGAAACAGCTTCCCAGGCCGCGAAATATCTCGATGAAAGAACAAGGAAAGAGAAGTCAAAGACTTAAGAACCTTTCACGGGAGTGCAAAGGAAAAAGCATAAATATGAGAGAGAGGACAGATCGATTGTTCAAACGTGGCCCATATATGAGTCGCTAAGATGCAAGGAGCCTTAAGTCCACAAAAAATTAAAATTGTGATAAGACCACCATTTCTTTCTTCACATCATTTAGCACTGATTAACATTAGCGTAGAGCTTCAAAATGTCTTCTAAGTTGCTTATTTTGTAGGTTAAAAATCATGGACTGCTGCAGAGACCCGTATGTCCACTGCCAAGTTTGCTGCATAGACCCTTATGTCCAATCACTAAAGAGAGATGCAAGTACCATTACGTCCACATCATAAGCCTCCATATACTAGTGAAAATGCAGCAACCACCACTATATCCACGAAAGTTATTTTTGCTCCTCTTTTAAATTAATGACCGAATGAAGAGAAAGCAAATACATGCATACATACATACATACATTATCATTATAGACTCTTATGCCTTTCAGTGTTCAGTCTGCAAGCTTCTGAGAATTTAGTAAACGTCGCCACAATCCTCGATTTGCAACTAGTGCTGTGGCCACATTTAGTTCTATACTCCTTATCTTTACATCGTTAGAAACTGAGTCTAACCATCGTCGTCTTGGTCTCCCTCTACTTCTCTTACCCTCCATAACAGAGTCCATTATTTCCCCTAGATAACCTATCCTCCTCCTTTCGCCCCACATGGCCCTATCACCGAAGCGGGTTTATGTGTACTGCTTCATCCACAGAGTTCATTCCTAACTTAGCCTTAATCTCCTCATTCCGGGTGCCCTCCTGCTATTGTTACCACCTGTTTCTACCAGCAATCATTCCTGCTACTTTCATGTCTGTTATTTCTAACTTAAGAATAAGATATCCTGAGTCCACCCAGCTTTCACTTCCGTAAATCAAAGTTGGTCTGAAAAAGTTTCATCCGGGAGCTGACTTCCTTCTTACAGAATACTGTTGATCGCAACTGCGAGCTCACTGCATTAGGTTTATTGCACCTTGATTCAATCTCACTCATATATTGCCATCCTAGGAGAACACACGTCCTAAATACTTGAAATTATCTACCTGTTCCAGCTTTGTATCACCAATCTGACATTCAGTTCTCTTGGATTTCTTATCTACTGACAACAATTTAGTCTTCAAAAGGCTAATTTTCATACCATACTAGTTGCATCTATTTTCAAGTTCGGCACAATTTGCCATTAAAACCAAGTCGTCAGCATAGGCCAGACTACTTACTACATTTACACCTAACTGAATCCCTCCCTGCCACTTTATACCTTTCAGCAGATGATCCATGCAAACTACGAGCAACAAAGGTGAAAAATTACAGCCTTGTCTAACCCCTGTAAGTAGCCTGAACTGTGAAATCATTTTACCATCAATTCTCACTGCAGCCCAATTGCCAACACAAATGCCTTTGATTGATTTTAATACTATTTCCTTAATCCCATAGTCCCCCAGTATGGTGAATATCTTTTCCCTTGGTACCCTGTCATATGCTTTTATACAGCCTAAAGAATGACAACTAGATTAGCTGAAATTTGACAGTTTAAATTAATGTGAAGTACCTGCTGCCTTATAAGTTAATATTTTGTGAAATATTGTTTTTTTTTTGTTTGTCTGTCACAAAATAACGAAAATGTAAGCAGATTAAAACAAATGTAAATAATATATAGTAATTAAATGATTTTTCAGTTTTCCTTCCTTCCTCCAGTCCACCTAAGTTTATGCTCCCAGTACTCTAGTATATGCATTCATTACATTAAGATGTTTACTGTTACAAATACCCTGATGTACAATGTGATGCAGCAAAATGCCTCATGCCCAAACTAATCATTTAAATATCTAGATAATCATAGAAATTTATTTCTCTCGAGCATGAATTTAAAATCAAATATTTTTTCTAAGTTTATGCTGAAATAATTGTGATCATATCTCTTGCACATAAAAAGTGACACGCATTTCTTTGTTTGTGAAAAAAAATATTATTGCCTCTTTGTATCCCGGCAACTCATATGGCCGTATATTTGAATGAATAGCATTAAATGAATATATCCCATGGAAAATTTACACAGATGGAAGCAAAAGTGAAGAAGGAGTGGGAGCTGGCATAGCTATATACAGATCTCATGAATTAATAGATCAATTGAAATTGAAATTGCAAGACAACTGTTCGAATAATCAGGCGGAGCAATTAGCCATATTAAAAACTCTGGAATTCTTAGTAACTACTAGGACAGAGGATGACGAAGATAAGAAAGCAATTATTTTCACTGATAGTAAGACAGCAATTGACTCCATTGCGGACTTCAGAAATCATAACCAACTGATTGAGAATATAAGTAAGACTTCAGTTATTCTAAAAATAAATAATTGGAGAATAAAATTTGAATGGGTTAAGGCACATATAGGAGTTGAAGGCAATGAACTGGCTGATAAAATTACAAAGGAGGCTGCAAAGTTATGTGAAATCTGTTTCGATAGAATACCCATCTCTACATTAAAGAAAATCCCAGAGAGGAATCAATTCATGAATGGCAGCGAAAATGGGAATAAACTTCTAAAGACACACTTACAAAGGAATTCTTTCCAACAGTGGCAGGCAGATTAAAATCCAAAATCAACTTAACACCAAATATGACTATGACTACAATACTGACTGGACATGGAAATATTGCTTCGTACTTATGCAGACTTAAAATTATACGTAACTCCGAGTGTTCCTGTAACAGCAGCCCTCAGACAATAGATCATATAATTTTCGAGTGCAGTGAAGTGAAAAATATTAGGCAATTCTTGATTAATAGTGTTAACAGAGGTAATAATTGGCCAATTCAGAAATCTGTGCTATTAAAAAAGTATTTAAAGGAATTTTCCAAATTTGTTAATGCTCTGGACTTTCAAGCTCTCAGGAAAAAGGAAGACTGATATTGACTGATATTTGTAAAATTAACAGTCATCTAGAAATTTAATTATTCAAATCTAATTTATGTTTGTGCATTTGTAAGGAAATGTATTGTAAGTGCACGTAGTACTACTCATGTTGTGGAGTATGCAGAGAATGTGTACAGTAAATGAAAAAAATAATAACCACCACCACTGTCTCCTATCGTCTCCCAGAAAATAGGCTAACAGAGAGATGTCACAAGAACAGGGTAAAATCAAGAGAGTGGAGGAATTTAAGTACCTCGGCGACTGGATCGAGCCGAACTTGTGAGAGGAAGCAGCCTTCTCCGCGAGAGTTAACAAGATGGAACTGGCTTATTGACTGACTCGAAACAGCTATGACAAGCGATACCTGTCACGCATTCTGAAGCTGAAGTAGAGCACTACAGCCATCCGCTCGGAACCCTGCATGCTATGAAGTGTCTGTCACTTAACGGAAATGGCTTTGTTGAAAAACTATGTCAGAGAGAGAATAATTTTCGGAAATATCCTAGGCCCGATTATAGAAGATGGGGAATACGGGAAACGTTACAAATTAGAGCTCTACTCCCCGACAGAGGCTCTCTGGCTGTACCAGGAAAAGGAGTTTCGTATTCGTGCAAGTCCATGAGCTCCAGCGTGAGTGAAAGTGTGGGACGTTCACTTCGCTGGTTGCTACGAAAGCGTTCATGTTTGCTCCTCGGAATTGTATCTACATTGCGGGTTAAGAAATCAAGTGAGCAACACATCAGTAGTTAACCTCTCCGCTTCCTTCCTTCCTTCCTTCCTTCCTTCCTTCCTTCCTTCCGCTCCTTTTCCCTGAAGATTAAAGCCCATCAGTTGAACAAATGTGGTCCCAGGAAGGTCCGTATGAAAGAAGAAGAAAATAATTACAATATCAACAAAGAACAATTGAAAAACTTTATGTTCGCACAAAAATGGTCTTCAGTTCTTGTTTCTTGGCATTGGTGTTCTATATTTATTGGTTCGGAACAGCACAGTCAATAGCTTTATTAACCTGGTGCCCGTAACGTCATACCCTGTTTGCCTGTCTTGTTTATAATCAAGATAAAAAGTAAGCACTTATGTGTGAGTTACTATCCCAGTATTAGTGGAGTTTCGAACCGCTTCTATTCCAGTCTTCACGAGCTTTCCAGAATTCAAAATTAGTCTTAAATTCATGCCAGAGCCGGAAATGGGATCGGACGAAAAGCTGCTATCCAAACTCAAGACGATGGCTGTAGCTACAGTTGTTTACTAGCTGATGTACCCGTGCTTCGCTACGGAATTATACATTATATGCAGAATTCTAGGTTAGGTAGTGTACATCTTGTGAGTAAGATTGTATTTAATTGCATAGCTCTTAACGTTACCCTAGAAACGCGACGGGGAATTCACCAAACGTCTTTTCTCATATGAAGACTGGGTTAAGGAATATTCATTGTAATGGTAGACCCGCTTGCTTACCATCAGTCACAATCAGGATGGGAAGTTTTCATTATAATGGCAGACACTCACTCTCCACCTGCTTTTAACATCTCAGAAAGATTGTCTCATTGGTTTTCCCAAGTGAAATGAACATAGGTCATTACAATGACGTCAGTATGAATGGCGCGATTAAAAGCAATATGAAACACTCGATCAAATGAAAAACCACGATTTTTCTCACTTTTAACGAACAGTACTACGCTGCCGATCTAACAGTCCAAAGTTCCAGAGCTGGAATGACCAAGTAGCAGACAGCTGTGATCAGTCAACACTCTTCGCCTTTTTTTTTCGGCGGGGGAGTCGAATAGTGAAGAGTCCCAAGGCAAATCTATTCCCATTTACTAATCTGTATCCTAGGAGTACCCGATGAGTCGGAAAATCTCACTTCACTACACTGGCGGCGGAAAAATCTATCTGACTTGGAGGCAAATTTTTCCTCCAAGCCAGAGGAGAAAACCCCACTTCACCACTAATCTGGAATAAAATGAATGTATAATTCAATAAAAGTTAAGAGAAAGACGCTTCTTAATAAACGGCTCTTTCGAGGGTTGCATTTTGAATTATTTACTGAATTGTGGTGCTATAATTTGGAATAGGCCTAAATCATAATTCTAGACCAGGTCATACTACTATTACTAAATGAGCCTCTGCCAAATGTGCACACTGCTCATTCAAAACAGCGCGTCAGAGTAGAGATCGAATAGCTGGAATACTATGATGAACCAGTGTGTTACGTACCAGCAGTATCAGACAATGTATGAACCAGAGGAATGACAGGCTAAAGAAAAAAGTTTTTTTTTTTTTAACTCGCCAGCTATTTCCTGCCAATATTCAGTCAGGCTGTTATACTCGGTACGCAACAGTAGTCCCATCTATCGGAGTTGAGGGCACCATAAGAGGCAAAGAATATCACAACAAACAATAATAATGTAATGTTTTTGTTGATCAATGTTATGCGCTTTCGATATTGTAGGCCTTCATATTTAGTTTTCTTCCGACTCTGAAATACTCTTATCATAGTCGGTACGGTAAAACTGAATAAAACATAAATGATCGTAAATTGTATTCTCTATAACTTTTGTTATGTAGGCCTAGTACTTTTCTGTCCGACTCGTTGGCTGAATGGTCAGCGTACTGGCCTTCGGTTCAGAGGGTCCCGGGTTTGATTCCAAGCTAGGTCGGGGATTTTAACCTTCATTGGTTAATTTCCAATGGCCCGGGGGCTGGGTGTTTGTGCTGTTCCCAACATCCCTGCAACTCACACACCACACATAACACTATCCTCCACCACAATAACACGCAGTTACCTACACATGGCAGATGCCGCCCACCCTCATCGGAGGGTCTGCCTTACAAGGGCTGCACTCTGCTAGAAATAGCCACACGAAATTATTATTATTATTAGTACTTTTCTATAGGACCAATAACATAGGTATTTAAAAATTACATTTTTGGGGCCTTCCCCTAAACTACCATTTCATCCAGGGTCAGTAAAATTTTCTATAGCTTAGACTATAGTTCCTTCTTCCCCGACTCTATATACCGATTTTCATTCAATTATGTTAACCCATTTTCTCGTGGCTCGGCGTTGACGTGGACTTAGCAACAAAAATCTAAATTCATTAATATCTGTATTAACATAGCCGGTACGTTAAAAATGTGTAAGACATAAATGATCGGAAAGAAGACTTCTTGAAAGAGAATTCTAGCTTAGGTAGTATACACGTTGTGAGCAAGAATGTATTAAATTGCAAAGCTCTTAACGTTACCCTAGAAACACGACGGCGATATCACCAAACATCTTTTCTCATATGAAGACTGAGTTAGGGAATTTTCGCTGTAATGCATACCTTCAGTCACAATAAGGTTGGGAAGCTTTCATTATAATGGTAGACACTCACTCTCCACCTGCCTTTTTACATCCTCAGAAAGACTGGCTTAGTGGTTTTCCCAACTGAAATGAGCAAATATTACAGTGACGTCAGTAGGAATGGCGCAGTTAAAAGCAATGCTTTCATATGAAATACTCGATCAAATCACAAACCACTCATTTTCTCACTTTTAACGAACAGGTCTACGCTCCCGATATTACAGTCCAAAGTTCCAGAGCTGGGACGACCAAGCCGCAGACAGCCATGATCCGTGAACACCCTTCGTCTCTTTTTCGGCGGGGAAGAGGTCGAATAGTGGAGACTCCCAGAACAAAAACTATGCCCTTTTACTAATATGTTTCCTAGCACTACACGATCAGTCGGAAAATATCAATTCACTACACTGGCGACGGAAAAATCTATCTGACTCACTCTTCACTGCAAATTTGGAATAAAATGAATGTAGAATAAAAGTCAAGAGGAAGAAGCTTAAGAAACGGTTCTTTTCTGGTTGAATTTTGAGTCATTTAGTGAATTGTGGTGCTATAATTTGTAAAAGGCCTAAATTGTTCTAGACCAGGCCATACTACTACTAAAGTGAGTCTCTCGCGTAAGTATGCACACTGCTCTTTCAAAACAGCGCGTCAGAGTGGGGATCGAACAGCTGGAATACTATGATGAATCGGTGTGTTACGTACCAGCTGTATCAGAAAATGTATGAACCAGAGGAATGACATGCTAAAGAAGAAAGTTTTCTAACTCCCCAGCTATTTTCCACCAGTAATCAGTCAGGCTGTTATACTCGGTACGCAACAGTAGTCCCATCTATCGGAGTTGAGAGGCAGCGTAAGAGACAAAGAACACCGCCACAAACAACGGTCAATGTAATGTTATTGTTCATCAATGTTATGCGCTTTCGATATTGTAGGCCTTCACATTTAATTTTCTTCCGACTCTGAAATAGCACTCCTAGCATAGTCGATACGGTAAAATAGAATAAAATATACATGATCGGAAACTGTATGCTCTGTAACTTTTATTATGTAGTACTTTTCGATAGGACCAATAACATGGGTATTTAAAAATTAAATTTTAGGCGCCTTTCCCTAAACTACATTTTAATCCAGTTTGAAAAAATTGTTTATAGCTTAGACTGTAGTTTCTTATTCCCTGTCTCTATACACCGATTTTCATTAAATTCTGTTGACTCATTTTCTAGTGGCTCGGAGTTGATATGGACTTAGCAACAAAAATACAAATTCATGAATATCTGTGTTATCACAGCCGGTACGGTAAAAATGTATAAGACTTAATTGGTCGGAAAAATAATTCTATATAACTTTCGTTATGTAGTATTTATCGATACGACCACTAATAATACAAATCTTTGAGAGTTAAATTTTAGGCCTTCCCCCAAACTACTATTTCACTGAGCATGAATTAAATTATGTACAGCCTAGATTTTAGTGGCTCATTCTCCGACTTTGCATACAAATTTTTAATGAAATTTGACTATTAATAACGTGAATATTTAAGAATTAAATTTTTGGTCTTCCCCTAAACTACCATTTCACTCAGCGTGAACAAAGTTATTTATAGCCTAGATTGTAGCGACTTATTCCCCCAACTTTTCATACTAATTTTCATTAAGATAGAACCACTAGTAACATAAATATTTTAAAATTAAATTTTAGGCCTTCCCCTAAACTACCATTTCAATCAGCGTGAATAAAATTATTTATGGCCTAGATTGTAGCGACTTATTCCCTGACTTTGCATACCGATTTTTATTAAATTCTCTTCAGCCGTTTTCTAGTGATGCGTGTACATACATACATACAGACAGACAGACAGACAGACAGAAATTACGGAAGAGTAAAAATTGCATTTCCTTGTTGCTGTGGACATGACCAATACAGAAATGCCATTCTTTCCAAAACTCTTATTTTATATATATAGATTTTATTAATGATTTTCTGTACATGGCGGGGCTCAGGCTATGAAGCCTGCTATTATGCCAAACCATGTAATTATACACCTGCATAAATATAATTATATTGGCCATTATAACTAGGTACATAAAATTAAAAGTAAACGTAATTTAATTTAAAGTTAACAAAAAATGTAATTTAACTGAAATATGAATTGTCAAAAGAACTATTTTTATTTATAAATGAATGTACAGTATTTTCTATGATAAAAAACTAAATCTTGAAAAATGTAAACTGGGCCGATGACCTCGATGTTAGGCCCCTTTAAACAACAAACAAAATGTAAACTACAATGTTACTAACCTTACATATACATAATATTTATTTAATAACCTAACTTTCGAGGATGCCTCTTAGTGTCATTAATCTCGATGTAGGTACAACTTCCATCACTTTCTTCTGAATAGCTTTAGGTTACTTTTGTCTCTTATTTCAACCGGGGGAGAATTCCAGGACCGTATGGTCGCCGGTACAAATGAGTTGTTATACATACTACTGTGGGGATGGACAGCAGGGATCGTATTGATGACCTTGAGGGTGCTGTACCTGAAGGGGAGAGGTAGTTGAAATCAATTTTGAGGTAATCTGGTTTACCTGTTCGAGTATTTATGCAGAAGAGAAACAGCATGGTACTTACGTCTATCGCATAATCTTAACCAAGACAGCTGATGGAGGAATGGGCTGAAGTAAGAATGGAGTGGAACATTGATAATGAATCGAATTCAGACATCATGCGTCCGTTGAAGTTTAGAACCAAGTGAACATCTTGTAGACTACATCACCATAATCAAATATTGGTAGTATTAGACCGTGAATGAGTAATTTCCTAGTACTGACAGGTAGGAATTCCCTCATTTTGTATAGTGAGTGTAATGAACCGAATACACGTTGAAACATGTGTGTTACGTGCTCTGACCAACTTAAATATCAAAAATTATTCCAAGGTTGTTAACGGAGTCTTTCAGTGTTACAGGTGTTTCATTATTATTGATGCTTTCTAATTTGGCGTGCGCTTTGTTATATCCTATTAAGATGGCTTGCGATTTTAATGGGTTTACCTTTAGACAGTGGCTACTAGTATCTGGGTGTTAATATAAGGAAAGATCTTCATTGGGTTAATCACATAAATGGGATTGTAAATAAAGGATACAGATCTCTGCACATGGTTATGAGGGTGTTTAGGGGTTGTAGTAAGGATGTAAAGGAAAGGGCTTATAAGTCGCTGGTAAGACCCCAACTAGAGTATGATTCCAGTGTATGGGACCCTCACCAGGATTACTTGATTCAAGAACTGGAAAAAATCTAAAGAAAAGCAGCTCGATTTGTTCTGGGTGATTTCCGACAAAAGAGTAGCGTTACAAAAACGTTGCAAAGTTTGGGCTGTGAAGAACTGGGAGAAAGGAGACAAGCTGCTCGACTGAGTGGTATATTCCGAGCTGTCAGCGGAGAAATGGCGTAGAATGACGAATAAGTTTGAGTGGCGTCTTTAAAAGTAGGAAAGATCACAATATGAAGATAAAGTTGGAATACAAGAGGACAAATTGGGGCAAATATTCATTTATAGGAAGGGAGTTAGGGATTAGAATAACTTACCACGGGAGATGTTCAATAAATTTCCAATGTCATTGAAATCATTTAAGAAAAGGCTAGGAAACAACAGATAGGGAATCTGCCACCTGGGCGACTGTCCTAAATGCAGATCAGTATTGATTGATTGATTGATTGATTGATTGATTGATTGATTGATTGATTGATTGATTGATTGATTGATTGATTGATTGATTGATTGATTGATTGATTCGTTAATGTTCAATAGGTCTTCGTTTAATTTCAGTCTAAATCCAAGCGGACATAGCCCAAAAGTCGATGCGCCAATCGCTATATTTCGAATGCATCAATCCAAAGGTAATTATAGACCACCACTCGCACTACCTTAAAAGGACAGGGCACTGAAATAGATAATAGGTGAACTGTGCCATATTCGCCTGTTTTATCCAGAGCCTTTCAAACCCACATCAATGTTGAGTATTGCAGTAGTGTGAAATGTATGAAGTATATCTGCAAATACGTAAATGAAGGCAGTGACCAAGCTTCTTTCGCTTTGCATAATGATCATGATGAAGTTCTGAAATACCAGACCGCTAGGTATATCAGCACGGCCGAAGCTGTTTGGTATTCCCAAGTCAAGAAAGGTGTCCGGCGGTAATTAATTCGGATGTTTATCACTAGAACTTTCAGCGCTCAGTTTTCACTGCCAAAAAAGCAAGGGATTTTGTTCCGAATCCACAGAACACCGAACACCACTGTAATGTCATTATTTTGTACTTTGCCAAACTTATCATTTTGCCAGGGGGACTATTATACGGAGAAGTTCCGTACTTTTACTCCTTCAACAGACAGGTGGGCAACTTTCACAGAAGGAAACGAGGAAAGGACATAGAGGGCATCCCAGGGATTAAAAAGGAACATGTTACTGAAAGAGTGTATGCAGTGCATCCAAAGAACGCAGAATGTTTCTATTTACATTTACTATTGCACACTGTGAACGATTCTACTTATTTCACTGACCTCAGGACCTTAAATTGGATCCTTCATCCCACCTACCAAAGTGTCAGCAAAGCTCTGGGTCTCCTAGAAGATGACTCTCACTGGGACTCCACCATGAAGAAAGCATCTGTTTCTCGCAGTCTGTTAAAACTACGGCATCTTTTCGCAGTTATTTCACCATACTGTTCTGCGACTGATGCATGACATCTGTGGGTCAAGTACAAGAAAAACACGACCGAGGACTTTCGAATACAGCCACCACATGTCACAGACACTATGGGGATTCAGAACATAAGTAGAGAAAATAAATATCTTCTACCATTGGAGGACATTACTTTATCGATAGGAGGTCAACGACTGATTAATTGCGGACTTCCTGCTTCTGATAATGTGGAATGCTTGAATTTAGAACATCCCAGGAAAAGTAGCTACTGCAGGAATAACATGGTGAACACCGGTATCCAAAATGAGCCGAAACCGACTGGCAAGCAGTGCTCCATTTACCGAGAGGTATTACACACTCTATCGGAACAAACAGTAGCAAAATGGTTTTCGTTTTCTTCCCTGGCCGTACGGGCAGGACGGAAGCAGGGCTGGACCTCACGGCTGTCCCCAACCGTCAGCTACCCTGAGAATGGTTTCCCGTGGTTTCTCATTCTCCTGCACTCGAACTTTTTATTCATTTCCTTATCTTCTATTACGTTTATTGTTCAGTTATGAGAACTTAATCTTTTATTGTTCAAAAACTATTCTGGTAGAAGACATACTCCGCAAACATGTGGACAATGACTTTTTCTCTATTTCACTACAGCAAATTTTAATTAATGAACTGTACTTCATCGCTTCCTTTTTGCCTCATTTGAATAAAACGCTGATACAGGATTCGACCTCCCTCCTCCGCCTCCCCCTTTTTCCTGTTCACCACTTTCTGTATTAGAGCATTTTTTTTAGATACGCATCTCCGCTGGTAGGAAATCCTTAAACTAACACGTTGGTGTTGTAATCTTTTTTTGTGGCCGATTCGATTCTTTCTGTAACCTTCTTCTTGAACGTTCAATTCTATTTTCAACACGTCTTGTTCTCTTTAATGTTAATGCCTGTTGACATCAAAATACAAGTTATCATTTGATGTTGGGATTCCTGCATATTTTCCTTTTATAATCACTTTGTTCTGTACCTACCCCCTCCCCCTTCTGAGACCCCAGCACTTTCCTTAACATTCTGCTGTTGTGTACTGGGTCGCCATTTTGAATGACGGAGCATGGCATGCTCATGGATCTTGGACATGCCTGTTGGAAAATGCCATCTCAGATGATCTTCTGAATTTTACTTTACTTTCTAAAATACATAGTATTGCTAATATACGTATCACAAGGCTTCAACTAACGGCATGTCCGACTCGTTGGCTGAATGGTCAGCGTACTGGCCTTCGGTTCAGAGGATCCCGGGTTCGATTCCCGGTTTGGTCGGGGATTTTAACCTTCATTGGTTAATTCCAATGGCCCTGGAGCTGGGCGTTTGTGCTGTCCCCAACATCCCTGCAACTCACACACCACACATAACACTATCCTCCACCACAATAACACGCAGTTACGTACACGTGGCAGATGCTGCCCACCCTCATCGGACGGTCTACCTTACGAGGGCTGCACTCGGCAAAAAATAGCCACTCGAATAATTATTATTATTATTATTATTATTATTATTATTATTATTATTATTATTATTATTATTATTATTATTATTATTATTATTATTATTTCGCGATGACTCAACAAATCACAGGGTCAGACCCTGAAAGATGAAATCAGTGCTTTTGCTCACAGGAACAGAGTGGCGAATGTGGTGTAGAAAGAAGCATTGGATTAAATGACTGGCCCCAAGTATCTCAAGTATACTATTGGTCTCGCACATAAGCGTCGAAAATTCAGTAGGCCAGAAACGAAAATGTTACGTATCATTTCTGTGTATCAATCTCTTACGCTACATTGTTTCGAACGGTGAACTACAAGACCGTGTTGTATTTAGCCTCTACATTAGGAAACACAAAACTAACATTATTTTTTCGAATATTCCACTTAGTGTAACTGTACCTTCATTCTGATGAACCCGTGAAGAGTGTGGGTACAGCTAGTCTTTAACTAAATCCTAAGACGAATAACTCTTGTTACTTCGTAAAATAGTTCTATTTGCCTGATTTTACTTCAGATTAACAAGAAAGGAGATAAATAAAAATTCAGAAAGTGCCTGCAATTAATTGAAGTAAAAATGGCATGTTTTAGGTGATAAAATAAATAAAAACATGTCATTCTGACTTTAAAATTTAAACTTTATCCAAACCCACCTCTTCACCCTAGACTCCTATAAGCCCCTCCCCCCCCCCCCCTCCCTCACAGTGCAATTAATTCTGCCGTCGCCAATAATAAGGACCGTTGCACCATGGTGGAATTTACCTTTTCAATACATATACGAGTTCCATCCACAAATGTTAATCAAATACGACCTATATCAAAGAGACAAAAAAGATAAAACTATGAATCCATGTTGAAGATAGGGTTCTTAATAGCCGAGTAGCACTGCAATTAGCTTCTGACCAAGGCGGCTGTGGTTTGAATTCCGGCCAATGCGTGTGGGAGTTCTGAAGTGAAACGCCACGTCCCTTTCGTTTGGATTCCACATAAAACGAGTTGCACGAATTTCATTATATCAATAGTCATGTTGCGTAATACTACAATATTTCTTGACAGTATTTTAATAAACTTAATACAGAGTCTAATTTGAGTAAATTGTTGCTCTTGCAAAAGTGAAAATAATGTAATATTACATATCTGTATCATGGATATTGATACTCTTTAAAGTTCAAGGATTTAATGGGATATAAAGGCTCGATCTGTGCACTTAAATATTCACCTTAGAAAGCTGCTTTATTTTTAAGATATTTCACAGCGCACATCCGTCATCCCCCGAAGCTCAAGAGGTTCAGGACGTATCAGAGCCTTTCCACTTCACTGCAAGCTCTTTAGAAAGAGAAATGTGGTTAGTTTCCAAATTCCTTGGGAATAAAACATCTCAAACTTTGACTGTTCGCTCTTTGAACTTCAGCTCAGCGGTATCCTACTCTAAAACCCAATTTCACGGATTTCTAACATTTCCTTTAAAGATGCAATATTTGACTTATTCCCCTTTTAGTCCCTTTATAGCCCTTGAAGTAAGAACATGAGCATAAAGATATAACTCTAATAGTCAATTAGCTCAGATACAGGGCGTCAAAAAGTACATGTGCGGTCCTTAGCAAGTGAATGGCCCCATTAGAGTGTGCTGTTGCATATTATTCGAAAGGTAATTGTGGATAATTCTAAAATATATCATTGAATTACAGATATCGTAATAGTAGGTTCAATTACCCGTCAGAAAGTCGAACAATTTCTGGACAGGCAAGTGGCCCTGAGGTTCACTCGACCTTCACCATAAAAGAGTACCAGATTAATTCCCGGACGTAAAGATGACTGGGTGCAGAGTCAATCATTCTTAAGGCCGATTCTGTAAATAGAATAAGCCTTTACAATCCTCTCCTTTCGGAGTCTTCATGGACTGTACGGAGATAGTTTCTTCTGAACATCTTTTTTTTTTTTTTTTTTTTTTTTTTTGCTAGGGGCTTTACGTCGCGCCGACACAGATAGGTCTTATGGCGACGATGGGATAGGAAAGGCCTAGGAGTTGGAAGGAAGCGGCCGTGGCCTTAATTAAGGTACAGCCCCAGCATTTGCCTGGTGTGAAAATGGGAAACCACGGAAAACCATTTTCAGGGCTGCCGATAGTGGGATTCGAACCTACTATCTCCCGGATGCAAGCTCACAGCCGCGCGCCTCTACGCGCACGGCCAACTCGCCCGGTCTGAACATCTAATGTATATAATTTTGTTTGACTAGAAATCATCTCCATGTCATATAAAGATATTAGAGACAACTGCTTCAATTTCTGTTCGTATATACATGTATGTAGCTGGCCCCACGCTGTAGGGGTAGCGTGCCAGCCTCCTATCCGGAGGCCCTGGTTTCGATTCCCGGCCAGATCAGGGACTTTTACCTGGACCTGAGGGCTGGTTCGAGGTCCACTCAGCTATCGGACGGTCAGATGGTGGTCCCGGTCTAGAGAGCTAAGAATAACGGCCGTGAGGAAACATCGAGCTGACCACACGACACCTCGCAATCTCAGGCCTTCGGGCTGAGCAGCGGTCGCTTGGTAGGCCAAGGCCCTTCGGAGCTGCTGTGCCATGGGTTTTGGTTTGGTTATTATTTATTTATTTATTTATTTATTTATTTATTTATTTATTTATTTATTTATTTATTTATTTATTTATTTATTTATTTATTTATTTATTTATTTTTCATGGTGTGGGTTACTGTAGTCACGTCCTAGTTCGTGAACCACGGGCAACGGCTGAGTGGTATAGTAAGTGGTTCTGCGAGTCGGGATACCAATTGCTACGGAATGGGAGTGGACATCTCGGACATAGTCATGGCCCTCCTTATGCTCAGGTGGCTAAGACTATACAATACACCGGTGGTCCCTAACCCATCAGAGGAGAGATCCTCACTTGGACTATGTGTAAGTAGGGTAGCATCCTGCTTCATGAATTTACCGAGTTCAAAACATTTTAAGCAAGCCTCGGACCTATGGACGTAACGGAGTCTCACTCCCATTTGAAAGGCGAGGGACATCTTGGAAATAACTTGGCGAACGACATGGAATTCGATGGGGAGCTATCAATATTAATGGGGCTTATGGAAGAAAGAAAGTAGAACTGGCTGAGTCAGCGAAGAGGATGCATTTGTAAGTGCTAGGAGTAAATGCTGTTCGGGTAAGGGGTGATATTGAGGAAGAGATAGGAGACTATAAAGGGAAGGGAAGAGGGCGGAGTTGGGCTGTTCATCAGGAATACCATTGCACGCAACATAGTTCCTGTTAGGCACGTAAATGAGCGAATGATGTGGGCAGATTTGGCAGTTGGAGGAATTAGGACGAGAATTGTCTCAGTGTATTCAACCATGTGAGGGTGCAGATGACGATGAAGTGGATAAGTTATATGAAGCATTGAGGGACATCGTAATCAGGGTCAACAGCAAGGATAGGATACTGCTAATGGGCGATTTAAATGCGAGATTTGGATATAGAACTGAAGGATACGAAAGCGTTATTGGTAAGTGCAGGGAAGATATGGAAGCTAACAGGAATGGGAAGCTTTTGCTGGACTTCTGTACTAGTATGGGTTTAGCAGTTACGAAAACATTCTTCAAGCATAAGGCTATTCACGGCTACACATGGGAGGGTAGGGGTACCAGATCCATAATAGACTATATCTTAACCGACTACAAATTTAGGAAATCTGTTAGGAATGTACAGATTTTCAGGGGATTTTTCGATTACCCAGACCACTGTCTGATCTGCAGTGAACTAAGTATATCTAGGCCTCGGATAGAGAAAGTGAAATCTGTCTGTAAACGAATACGCGTAGAAAATCTCCAGGACGAGGAAATTAGACAGAAGTGCATGGATATGATCAGTGCGAATTTCCGAACAGTAGACAGTAAGCAGGTTCAGGATATAGAAAGAGAATGGGTAGCATACAGGGATGCTGTACGAGAAACGACAAGGGAATGCCTAGGAACAACTGTATGTAAAGATGGGAAAAAGCGAACATCTTGGTGAAATTATGAAGTGAGAGCAACTTGTAAAAGTAAAAAGAAAGCTAGTCAGAAATGGTTCCAAACAAGGGCTGATCCAGACAGGGAACTTTACGCAGATGAAAGAAAGAGAGCGAAACAAATAGTTGTTGGATCCAAAAAGAAGTCGCGGGAAGATTTTGGTAATAACCCGGAAAGGCTAGGTCAAGCAGCCGGGAAAACTTTCTGGACAGTAATAAAGAATCTTAGGAAGGGAGGGGAAAAGGCTATGAACAGTGTTTCGGGTAATTCAGATGAACTCATTATCGATCCCAGGGAATCACTGGACAGGTGGAGGGAAAATTTTGAAAATCTTCTTAACGTAAAAGTAAATCTTTCCGGTGGTGTTGCGAACAACCGAGCTCATAGAGAGGAGGAAAATGATGTTGGCGAAATTACGCTTGAAGAAGTGGAACGGATGGTAAATAAACTCCATTGTCATAGATCAGCAGGAAGAGATGAAATTAGACCTGAAATGGTGAAGTATAGTAGGAAGGCATGGATGAAATGGCTTCATAGAGTAGTAAGATTAGGATGGAGTGCTGGTAAGCTACCTTCAGATTGGACAAAAGCAGTGATTGCACCTAACCATAAGCAAGGGAACAGGATAGATTGCAACAACTTTTGAGGTATCCCACTGATTAGTATACCAGGCAAAGTATTCACTGGTATCCTGAAAGGGAGGGTGCGATCAGTGGTTTAGAGTAAGTTGCATGAAAACCAGTGTGGTTTCAGACCACAGAGAGGCTGCCAGGATCAGATTTGCAGTATGCGAGAGGTAAGTGAAAAATGCTACGTGAGGAATAGGCAGTTATGTTTATGTTTCGTAGATCTGGATAAAGCATATTACAGAGTACTGAGGGAAAATATATTCGCCATACTGGGGGACTATGGGATTAAGAGTATATTATTAAAATCAATCAAAGGCATTTATGTTGACAATTGGGCTTCAGTGAGAATTGATGGTAGAATGAGTTCTTGGTTCAGGGTGCTTACAAGAGTTAGACAAAGGTGTAATCTTTTACCTTTGTCGTTCGTAGTTTACATGGATCATCTACTGAAAGTTATAAAGTGGCAGGCAGGGATTCTGTTAGGTGGAAATGTAGTAAACATTCTGGCCTATGCTGACGACCTGGTCTTAATGGCAGATTGTGCCGAAAGCCTGCAGTCTAAAATCTTGCAACTTGAAAATAGGTGCAATAAATTAGCCTTTTGAAGACTAAATTGATATGAGTAGCTAAGAAATCCCGAGAATTTAATGTCAGATTGGTGAAACAAAGCTGGAACAGGTAGATAATTTCAAGTACTTAGGATGTGTGTTCTCCTAGGATGGTAATATATGAGTGAGATTGAATCAAGGTGCAATAAAGCTAATGCAGTGAGCTCGCAGTTGCTATCAACAGTATTCTGTAAGAAGGAAGTCAGCTCCCGGATGAAACTCTCTTTACATCGGTCTGTTTTCAGACCAACTTTGATTTACGGAAGTGAAAGCTGGGTGGACTCAGACATGAA
The DNA here is from genome assembly GCF_040414725.1 of Anabrus simplex. Lineage (NCBI taxonomy): Eukaryota > Metazoa > Arthropoda > Insecta > Orthoptera > Tettigoniidae > Anabrus > Anabrus simplex. The sequence goes on along the minus strand of NC_090265.1, from coordinate 1,105,405,308 downwards.
AGTAGCAAGAATGATTGCTGGTAAAAACAGGTGGTAACAATGGCAGGAGGGCACCCGGAATGAGGAGATTAAGGCTAAGTTAGAAATGAACTCTGTGGATGAAGCAGTACACATAAACCCGCTTCGGTGGTGGGGCCATGTGGGGCGAAAGGAGGAGGATAGGTTATCTAGGGGGAATAATGGACTCTGTTATGGAGAGTAAGAGAAGTAGAGGGAGACCAATACGACGATGGTTAGACTCAGTTTCTAACGATTTAAAGATAAGGGGTGTAGAACTAAATGAGGCCACAGCACTAGTTGCAAATAGAGGATTGTGGCGGCGTTTTAGTACATTCAGAGAGGCTTGCAGACTAAACGCTGAAAGGCATAACGGTCTATAATGATGAGATACGTACGTAATTTATTTATTTATTTATTTATTTATTTATTTATTTATTTATTTATTTATTTATTTATTTATTTATTTATTTATTTATTTATTTATTCTAGTGGTTTTTAACCTCTCACTAACACATCGAAGGTATGTATGTATGTACGTGTGGGGTGCAAGTAAGTGGACACCTACACGCCCTGGGTATCCACATTATTTCCGCGTCCCCCTGAGGTTTCATTAACACAGGCGACATAATTTAAAAGAAAATCGCTGAAATGTCTACGTTTTACAATAAATGTTTCGAATTTTTGAAACGTAAAAATTTGCTATATCTATTGCGTAGTTATAATTCTACAATGTAGACCTGAACTTCTGATACGCATGTGCGACCAGATGCATTGCATAAGTTTTACTTTAACTTGGAACACTTTACGTCATGACAGTCTTCTTTACTAAAGCTCTTAAGAGATATTCTTTCATTCAAATTTGTATCGCCAAGACTAACGGTGGGCTTCGCTGACAAGGAAATAGCGGGGTAGACCTACTGATTTTCCCATATTCTGTGCGTCTTGAGCTGCAAGAGCAATCATGTCACATGTGTATGATGGGTATTCTGCCCAATCAATTAGATTGGGATGGCTCACGTCTTTCTTCGTGTTACAATTGTAATGGCCAGCAGCAATTCTACGTATAGAAAATGAACCAATGAGATGTTTCCGAAAAACTATTCAGGAAGTACTCTATATTCTTGGTTACTGTCAACAATTATTACATTAAAATGATAAAATCCAAAAATAATGAAATGTTCGTGTGACTACTGCTGGAGGCGTGATTAGATCAGTGGCTTAGCTATTTGTATCACACCCGGAAGACTGAGGTTCGAACCCGGTCAATCCTCAGTCGAGATTTGCATCTCAACAATCACGTGGTGTCAGAAAGGGCACTCGTCCAGCCAAAACCAAAACAGTAGAGCCTGGGTGGCTCCAGCGAATCCACAAATAACTTAACTGGAAAAAGCTGAAGAAAGTTTAAGATTTTCGTGTGACTACTGCTAGCTTGATGCAGCCTTTGTAAGGTGAACCCAACGACGAAAGGGGGTTGCCTCTGCAACGTATATCAAACTGTGTGTTAATGTGGTGAAGGATAGTGTTGTGTGTGTTAAGCGAGTTACAGGAAGACAGTACAAACATTCAGTACCGGTACCACAACCAAGGAAATTAATCATTCCATTAGACCTGCAATCGAACCCGGATTCCTGAAGACCGAAGGCCAAGACGCTGACCAGTCAGCCATGGAGCTGGACAATACAAAAATAATATACCATCTTTTAGTCTGACATGAATTATAAATAAATTGAACTTCCGATATCGATAATAAATTTCTTTGTCAGCTATATCATGGTAACCCAATTGACAAGTTGGAGAACAAGTTCTTGCTCTAATAGAATTAAGAAGTTGCACCGTAGACAGATATTGTGGTTATTGTGTTTGAGTGGGCAAAGTTTGTTGTGTGTGCAAACTCCCTCCCCTATCCCTTTGGTTTCTCGTCAGCAGAGGAAGGAAAAAGCCTCACGTAACCGCCAATAGAGTGGTCTGCTGTTCTCTAATGCAATCTTAGTGGTCACTCAAACACCCTCTTCAAAGATTTATTGAGTCTCATAGACTTGACAACAAGATGGACGTCGGTAAATTTAATCACAGGGTTTCTTCTATCTCCTGAAAACATGACTGGAATAGTGAATAAAGGGAGTCAGATCACATCTTCTTTTACTATAGATGTTACTTGATGCAATACCGTTCTACTTTGGGAGAATCATTTTCTTTCATTCATTCGTAATTAAGGTTAGGACCCGAAACTAAGAAGGATTACATAAAATAATCCCCCATTACATTAACAAGGGGCTGTCTGACCGAGGCTGTAAAGGCGTGCTCGGTTCACCCGGAAGGACGCAGGTTCGATTCCCCGTCAGGAAGTCGAAAATGTTAAGAAACGAGTTGTCCACTTCCGGAGATGTACATGGCCGAGGTTCACTCATCCTACACCAAAAGTGAGTGCCAGATTAATTCCTGGGGGCAAAGACGGCCGAGCCTAGAGCTAACCACTCTACCCCACCAAGTGCCGAGGTTATAGTGGAAGCCTTTACCTTCCACCCCTTTAGAGCCTTCATGGTCTGTATGGAGATAACTTTACTTTTTATGACATTGATTATTAACATTAGGTGTGTGTGTGTGTGTGTGTGTGTGTGTATATATATATGTGCGTGTGTGTGTGTGAGAGAGAGAGAGAGAGAGAGAGAGAGAGAGATATGCAAGGTAAGGTCGAGTATTTTGTGTGACTTAACCTTCGCTAACCACAGAACGTAAAATTTCAACAGGAATCTTAACTATTAGGGCATGACTTCTCGTTTCAAAACACTCCCGTACTTTGAAAGGGATACGAACAAATGCCGCCTTGGTGAGAAGTTATCAAAAATGTCACTCAGTTACCACACGTCGAGTGTAAAATCACAGTTTATTTACAGAACTATTTTACTGCCAGCCTATGATTTGGGCGCCGGCATTAATCCTAAGGTCGTATACGGGTGATCCCCGGTGATATTTCGAATTAAAAATAAACTAATCTTAAATTAATAAGCAGGAAGGATAAAAGAGAAAAAATAATCAAAAGATTATGAATGAGAACCTTTTGCAAACAAATTTATTTAAACCTTTGGTAGAACGGCAACGAAAAACGAAATAAACAACAATAAAAGAAAAATTCATTAATCAGGACTCACAAGGTCAACTGAAACAACAAATATTCAACAAATATTACAAAGTCGGTTATGTCTTCCGAGTATCCTTTTCCAATAAACATAAATTTTTCATTTCTCAAATGTGTTAAGTCGTTTTATTTAGAATTTAATTCAATTCCACTCGTTAAATCTCTGACATAAAACAACACTCCCTCTTAATCTCAACTTCCTAAGACAAATACATATCGAGTAGTTGAAACTTCATCACATAATTTATGGATCCATCTTTACGGCTTTGTTATAACAAAAATTTTACCGACAGAAATTATTACATCATTTCACTATGCGCCCATCCCGCGTCCAAGTTCGACGCACGTAAAAATATCCCGGTAGCTGGTTGTCTTCTCAGAGTAAATCTTCATGAAATAGTTTAGCTTAACGTGAATTCAAAGAAGAGTCAAATAGCATGCGACATATTTCATCTCCGGATGAACGTCTCCATCCTATCACATTTTTAATCACCGCAAGTATTATAATAAACCGCGTAAACTCAACTTAAAACTACGTTATCATGCATTCTAATATCTAAAAATCACTTACCCACACATTTAAAAAATAAATAATAGGAAGAAATTTATTAATCTAAATGAATTACTAAATAAAAGAGAAAGTAACATTTCCTAATAATCGTCCAATATCTCATAAAATAAATTACCATTATACATGCATTTCGTTTAAATCAGCGCTGGCTTAGAAAAGTTTAATTTCAATCCTTACATGAGCTAACATCTTATTTCACTTTTCATTTGATATGAAAAATATTCAATTAAACAATTACATCATTAAAATAATCATTAAATTGAAAGAAAATAATTAATCATACCTTTGATTAGCATAACACTAAATTCCTTTCCGAACGTTTTCTTTAAAAATCGCGCAATCTGAATTATTTTACAAATATCGCTTTTTCATTGATGTTTTTGTTGAATGACATGCTAAGGTTACTACTCCCTATTGCCTTCCAAAATCTCGGCACCTACCCTCTTAGTCTTTTATATTTACGTATTTAAAAAATATATTAATCATGAAACACTTTTTAAAATATAAAATAATCTATATCTCATTTCTAACTAAAGTAGTTCTTAATTAGCCTTATTAACTTCCTCTCAATATGCGTTTGACCTTTCACGTAGCTTTAATTATCAGACAACTTTATCTAAGTGACTCCTCTAAATTTTTGTTATGTTAGCTCGATATTATCTATCTATGTTATTCAAAATATGGCTATACACTCATTTCATTTTTCATTACGTGCATTACCATAATATGACATTTGCTATAAGTATTTCCTTAAAACACAGCTGTATTTGACATAGCGGAAACCATTTATTCTCATATACGCATATGGGTTTGCCATGCATACCTTGTCTTATGTTATTCCCTCGACGTATTTCTTTCAATGTACTTGCTTCACATATTTGATCCATATTCTGAATATAAACATTTAGCATCCCTCATTACGTCTTCATTGCAACATATCTTCGTAATACTTCACTCCGATCACTTCATATAATTCCATTCTCATCTATATATCGCTCAACTCTTCATAAGTAATACAATTATTAAGACGTACAAAACTTCGTTGCAACTATGTTCACTTATTTGGATCATATTTCTTCTCATAGAGTAATGTTTAACCTCTAGCACTTCGTAATTACATCTGATGACTAAATTCGACAAGCAATAACTCATATAAATTATAATTCCTCTCTATATCATCACATAATGATGCTAACTTCGTATGAATGGCTTCACAAAATCCATTAATGAAAATCTAATGCACGCAAATACTCTCATCCTGCTGTGTTTAATCAAGATCGACTCCAATCCTCAGACCTTAATGCTACTCTTGATCGTTCAAATATGGCGAATCGAGTAGCCGAAATTGTTGGTAATGTGGGTTTGTTTTAATTTGTTGTTATCGTATGTAGTCGGTGTAGTTTTATGGTTGACGATAAATGTTAGTTTCTTTGTAAAATATAAGTGTGCGAGTGTATTTATATGAGTCAGTGGATACATAGGACCTGTAATTATACGCAGTAATGTGAGAATGTGCTTGTTATGATCATGTTTTTACCCATTAAAGAACATGAGTGCACTAGGTGGACCAGTTTTTAGTCTAACTATGGCAATGCCTCTCATACAACTATTCTTAAGTTTCCTACAGAATAGAACATTAGAAGAGAAATAGATTAGGAATATACATCGTGATTATTTTGAAGTCCATGGTAAAACCATAGCGTGCATACATCATTTTGAGAGAAATAGAATAGGAAGATACATTGTGATTATTTTGAAGTCTATGGTAAAACCATAGCGTGCATACATCATTTTGAGAATAAGTCTGAGGTTAGGGAAGCCAGTTCTCTACTTTCAAACTATTCGTGTTCCTCGAAAAATATTAACTTATCTAGATAGAATATAATTGATATTGTGTTATTCTGTCAGTGTCTATGTGCTTCAAAGTGTCTAGCGATTTAGATGCAAGTGTATTTTACAATAATCTGTGCATTGCCTGCGGAAATGCTCGGCTGGATCTTGGAGTACCTATAACAAAACTTATAAGTGTGACAAGTGGACCAATCTGTATACTGTTACACAAAATAAATAGTGACTTAGAGGGATTAGCTGGGTTTGTAACGTAGGGTTTTACACTACCAACACCTTCCGATTCATGCTGTGGCTATCTGTTATCAAGCAGACTGCGCCGAACTGAAGATCGTTCATGTGGTTAAATATCAATGTTTAGTCAATAGAGTTTTTGCACTTATGTTCTTTAATGGGTAAAAACCTATCATATCTTCAGTGTCTGAACGTTTCATTACTAAGGTTACTATCATTGTGTAAAGTGCTGTTATGCCATATGTCAACATTATATTAACATTACCAGGGTCGTTCATTGGGTTAAGATAATCATTTCGGATGTACTTGATCTGAGTGACTCAGACGGTTAAGGCGCTGGCCTTCTGATTCCAAGTTGGTAGATTCGATCCTGGCTCAGTTTGGTGGTATTTGAAGGTGTTAAAGTACGTCAGCCTCTTGTCGGTAGATTTACTGGCACATAAAAGAACTACTACAGGACTAAATTTCGGCATTTCGACGTTTCCAAAACCCATAAAAAATGTAGTTAGTGTGACGTAAAGCCAATAACATTATTATTTCGAATGTAATTCCCATTCATTGGGTGGTGAATTTAAGAAATTGTCCACCACTTCAAAACTAGGGCAACAAGTTATGTTTCACAGTTCTCATGAGAGCGAATAAGTCGTGTAATTTCGCACCTTAATTTATTTTGTAACATTCAAAATTATGTTAGAAATATCATTTTAACAGTTTTATCATGTATTTTCATCTATCCAACGAAGTGAAATCTAAGAGAAAACGTTATTTGACGAATTGAAATGTCTAAATAATCAGCTTCTTGGTCTTTTTTCTAGTAGAATATGTGTGATTCTAGTTGATTATATGTGGTGCGTACTTGTTGGCGAAGCGTTTTCATTCGTGTAAAAGTGATTTTCCCTACGATTTTACATTTATCATATTAAATTACCGCCGTTTATATAATATGCACGTGATTTTTTTGTGTTAGCCAATACCAGCAATCCGGCTACTTCGGCAGCCATGTTTTTTTATATATTACGGTCTGAGGATTGGAGTCGGTCTTGGTTTTATCTACATTCCTTCTCGCATATAATCATACTTCATTTTATATCATAATCCACTTAACATATGTATAGCCACTTTTTCGAGATATCGATCTTGTCATAACTTAGTAAGATATAATTGAAACATATCACTTCACCGAGTCACTTCATTTCTTAAATACTTCACACGTATTGTAAATTATACCATATAATCACATCTAACTTAATTAAGAACCAATATTTAGCAAACTTAGCTTGCCTTTCAGCGAGTACGGCGAATTCTGTAGTTCTCCGTGACACGTCTCTGGTCCTTGGCCGGCTGTGCTCTACGGAACGGCTGGAGTATTCCCCCTCATCAGGTCTGGTCTGCTTGCTGGTTCATATTCATCTCCAGGTCAGTCCACCTCGAAATTAGCACGACATACCCTTCTTCATTCTTGAGCTAATGTTAAAATCAAATAATTCCAACGAGTAAATGTTCACTTTGGAGCTTCTTAAAATTATAATCTCTCGTTAGTATCTTTATATTTTTCTTATTAATCTCATCTATAAAATATTTAATACTTGGTTCAGCGTCTTCGATCTTAGCTTTGCCTTACTTTTTAAATCTATAATTTTACGCGATAATTCTATTCTTGTAGGCTTAACAATTGGTTAATTTCTCTTCTTGGAAAATGATTCCTGAATATTTTTCCGCTTCTCTAAGCTTTGTTTTTAATGAACTTCGACGTGTCGAATTGCTTCGTATCGGTCCAACTGGTGAACTATCTGATTCAAGTTTTCTTATATCACGCGACAATTCCTCTCTTCGACGTTGAATAACGTGTATTACGCCGTATTTTCTTGTCTAACACGGGTAATATTTGCGTAATTTCGTCTATCTCAGCAATTAGTCTTCCTTTCTGTCGCAGCTGAATTGATGTATGTCCGTTCTCTATCTCAACAGATTAGTAAGTGTAATGAGAACAATGTCTTATATTTTTATTTGTTTTCTTGAAACAATTCACTTGATACTGTTCTGTTCTCTCCTCACAACCTTTTAAAATTGTATGCCCTTACTTGGTCTTGGCATCCTGTGAACTTCTGACTTATGGTTCTTTTCATACAATTCCGGCCTGTGTGGTCCATACCTCCACTTTGACGCCATTTCGAAACACGTCAGAAAATGCAATGGGCATAAATATAATTACCTCTAATTGGGTTTCATTATTAAATTACTGAACTTTATTTTCCAAAATAAAGTTGACCTGTGTTACCCTATTAAGTTAATTTAAATTACATCAATAAAATCATTAAAGTGCATTTTATTAAATTCATTAAATTATAAAATTATCGAATTATTGAATTCGTTAAATCATTAAATTTACAATTTATTAAATCACCATTTTTGATGAATTTCTTTTACAATGACTACCACGAAACCGACACGGACCGAACAAGTACATCCGATCTAATTGCTGACATAAATAAATCCCATTTAGAAAAAATAATCTCACACACAAATACAAACAGCTGTCGCCTTACTAAATTCCACCAACATGGAAATTACACGTTAATAAATTACACTAAATAAAATCTGTAGCGAAGGGCCCTACAGAATATAAACAAACACAAATCATCCGAAAACTTACAACTACACTGGCTCTATTGCAGTGGGAATGGAACCCCTGCCTCAAAACATGGCAACCATATGGAACTGAGTCCACAATCATTAAATCACAACAACCATAAACCAGAATTTGCACTATCAAGTACACATGTAAGAAATATAACTCACACACATCACAAGATAAATACAGAATGATAACCATCAGTGAACCCCAAGTCCATTGACCTGGTCGAGAATCGAAGTGATGTTCCTCAAGACATTCAGTTACAGTGTACTTGAAATTCCCTTTTAACTAAAGTGATTCTCAGATGACGTTAATATTCAAATAACCTTGTGCTGGGGAATTGTATCAAATAACATCGTAATTAGTCTTCAATGACCCTATCTCAACAGAATATAATCTTTAACATTTGAACGTAACGGCGAGGAGGCTCTTGACTTGAGAATAAACACATCTGTTTCTTCGCTCCCTGTCAAAATATATCTGTCAGCACCCCGCCATAGCTCCATAACAAGGCAAGCTCATTCACTCTCTTTCAAATACCTTATATAATTTGGCCTCTCCCGGGCTCGTAACATCCACTGGCTCACATCTCACCAGGATTAACAAAAATATTCCTCTCAATCTATATTCAGGAATACATAATCTCTTGCCTACAATTATAACATTCACTGGTTCAAATTTCATCAGGATTAACAAAAATATTCCTCACAATCTATGCTCAAGAATACACAATACCTTGCCTTCAATTATCAATGTCATAATATTTCATCTCAGATTTTATCGCTGGTTCTCTTCCTCTCACTAACGTTCTGAATGTTTAAATATCATATCTCAAACAAGGCACAAAATAAATTGGATAAAGAAACGACGAAAAACATGAACTTACTCACAGCACATCTCGCTAACTTGACCAAAATCAAATCCCTTATCCTCGTACGATCACTTTCAAGATAAACTGTAATATTCACTGATGGTCACTGGTTTAAGTCCATAGCACAATACTCATGAATCTTTCTGGAAGAGCGAAAAATAATCATGCAACATGCCATACAACTAGAATACTCCCACAAATTACTTCGAATGTACTTAATACCATCTATTCCTGATAAACCTTACACTAACACACGCTGATCATTGTAAGAAGATTAATTAACACACGCCTAAGAATACATTCTGAAGATCAAATTAACACTATCACACGAAAATTATATACACAAATATAAACACACCCAAGGCATTAGTACCACAAATTAACTATATAAAGCTAGCTGACCCTTGCTACATAATTAAAAAGAAATCTTAAATGTTACATGCAAGAAATTACTATTTACAAATTTGTACAGGCAGCTAGTCATGCATCTTATGTGAGGTTAAATAAAATCAGATGTACTCATCCTTGTTCGCTCCGGTCCGTGATTCAACAATGCACCATTTCAGCCATCGGGTCGGCCCATCGATGCGGTGCTCACTCCATTATGACGGAAATATAACCGTCCTTAGGGCTTCCCTCCATGGTTCTTCTCTTAAAGTTCATTATTCAGACACAATTTGATTTACGGCACAACTGGTAAACTCGTGTCCCGCACAGTTCCGAAATACACTGAGCATGAAACATACAATAAATTATTATACAAGTTACAGAAACCCAATAAAATAATTCTTCTCAAATTCCATTCACATAACAGCTCGATCTCTAGTATTTTCTTCACCGGATATTATTTATTATTTTATTATATTATTATTATCTGATATTATTTGATATTATTTACAAATTCTAGCTTGATTCGCGACTTAATATTTTTAAAGTTTAACACTGCTTTAATAACAAGTATTTCGGCACTTCACAGAGCTATAATTACAAGTCGACCGAGCTCGATAGCTCCAGTCGCTTAAGTGCGTCCAGTATCCAGTAATCGGGAGATAGTGGGTTCGAGCCCCACTGTCAGCAGCCCTGAAGATGGTTTTCCGTGGTTTCCCATTTTCACACCAGGCAAATGCAGGGGCTGTACCTTAATTAAGGCCATGACCGCTTCCTTCCACTTCCTAGGCCTTTCCTATCCCATCGTCGCCAAAAGACCTATCTGTGTCGGTGCGACGTAAGACAAATAGCAAAAAAATTACAAGTCGCCGACAATTTATTTATTAATTCCCTTATGAGAAAATCCCTGCGGATTAAGTTCAGGTTCCGTATTTAAAATTATTCCTGCCTGCAGAAATGCTTAATGTTCAAGTTTTCTGGCGACGATCTTAATAACACGTCCGACACGTTCAGTTTCACGATTCTGAGTGAGCTTCTAACCAACGCGTGGCGTCATCCAGCTCGCGTACCTTACAGAACATACATCAGGGGTTCCCCCTGCTTGATTGCACCACTTCCTGCCTCTGGTAATCACATAATTAATTACACAAACTTGCCAGGATATTTTAATGATATTTTACAGAATTATAAGAGTCTTATTTACGTTTTATAATCATATCCTCTGGATTTAGACTTTATTCGCAGTGTTCTCACATTGGCACTCCTGCTACTGCATCAACTCTTCCTTCGCTGCCTCGTGATTCGTCGGTTCAAAATTTCCGCCAGTGAATCCCATTACCTCTGTCTCATCTCGATCTCAAGTTTCTCTCTCTTCCGAATGGGAAATTCCATTACCTCTCTCTGATGCAACGTCCGCCAATTCTCTACACGTGTGCCGTTAAAAATATGATTTCGGCAAGCCGGATTGGTATATACATCCTGCTTCCAATATAAACTCTACTTTCTCAAATATAACTTTTCTCATTACATATTATTCGTATGCCAATGACATGGACCAGTTAGGTTAAACTATATAATTAGTTTGGACTGAAATTTAGATGGAATCCCCAGGATTTGAAACAAAGTTCTACTCCTAGGCTATTATTTCTCAGCACTAATATGCGAAATGCCGAACGTATCTCTCAAGGGATCTTTCAAAAGTCGTTGAGAACCAATATCGAATCGCTCTGCACAGATGTCAAAATCGACTGGGCTCCAGGGACGTAGCCAAGGGGGGTTACTGAGGGTTGGAAACCCCGCCCCCATGGAATGTTTACAAAAAGAAAATAACAGGAACTGACAATAAACAATAAACTAAATAAACATTCGGGGACATAATTGGTTTTTTTCTAGTTGCTTTACGCACCGACACAGATAGGGCTTACGGCGACGATGGAATAGGAAAGGCCTAGGAGTTGGAAGGAAGCGGCCGTGGCCTTAATTAAGGTACAACCCCAGCATTTCCCTTGTGCGAAAATGGGGAAACCACGGAAAACCATCTTCAGGGCTGCCGACAGTGGGATTCGAATCCACTATCTCCCGGATGCAAGCTCACAGCCGCGCGCCCCTGACCGCATGGCCAACTCGCCCGGTGACATAATTGTAGAACCAACAGATCTTGTATCAGTGTCCTTATAACAACAAGTCATTCATGCACCTTCATTGTGTTCTACCATTATTTTGTAACTACAGCCCCCCATCGGCCGATCCTGGCTACGATACTGCTGGGCTCAATAATGGTTAAATGCATAATAATGGCATTAGTTTATAGAGCAAGTGTTGAATAAGATTTCAGTTAATATTCGCGTACAGTAAGAACTTGAGGCTGAACACTGCAATTTTCTCAAACTGGAATGTACAGTACTTTTCACATCTCTAACAAATGTCAGCAACTGGACAGCACAAATTGAATTTGTGCTCCCAGCACATACGTTATATCAAAACGTTTTTAAAATTATGTACTATTTTCAAAAAGCATTTCTCAATTCTAGTCGTTAACTCGACTCGCAGAAAACTTCATTGAGAAGATGTAATAACAATTAATTGAGGAATTAAGAAGACTCCCGGTGAAAATCAAAACAGAAAATACCAGTATATTTGATAAGAAGATCTGCATAAGTGTGGTAATTAGTTAGCACCTCTTCAGCCCGGAAGCTGTTTGCATCCTCATAAATCCCCTTCATAGGTGTCCGACTTGCTGGCTGAATGGTCAGCGTACTGGCCTTAGGTTCACAGGTCCCGGGTTCGATTCCCGGCCGGGTCAAGGATTTTAACCTTCAATGGTTAATTCCATCCCTGCAACTCACACACCACACATAACAATATCCTCCACCACAATAACACGCAGTTACCTACAAAAGGCACATAGCGCCCACCCTCATTGAAGGGTCTGCACCCGGCTAGAAATAGCCACATGAAATTATTATGTTATTATGTGATTTACCACCGATACTCGTACTTCCTCACCTCATCCTTCTGACTTAATTATATAGATAACAGAGTGCTGGTATTTCACTCTCGTTTACTTCTACATCCTTGCAGGATAACACTGCAAGGCTGCTATTATAGGAGTAATATGGTCTCATTTTTATGGGTAGATTTGCTCAAATGAAATGCAATCCTTCATGTTCAGTGTTCTCTTTTGTTGGTTGGAATCGAACCCATGGTCATGGTTCGGACACCACCACTGATCTCCTGAGGAAGCCAATTAACCAGTGAACGATGGGTACGACCGCTGTAAAATTCAACATTTTTATTTAATAATAATAATAATAATAATAATAATAATAATAATAATAATAATAATAATGGTGCATGACATCTGTATAGGCTTGGTGGTGACCTAATGAGGATAAAATGAATGGCGAAGACGTCATAAACACCCAGTCCTAAAACCAGGAGAATTAACAGTAGGCCTATGAGGGGGTTGATTGTGAAAATTGAACCGGGGCCATCGGACCAAAGGCAAGCATTCTATCCATTCAGCCACAAAGCCGGACTTCAATTTGCTAAACCTTAGGGTACCATCTCCATTGATCAAGTGTTGAGTATTGTCAGTGGCAGCGGCCAGGGCAGCATCTTGTGAAGCAGCCGTGACAACATAGCAGGCTTCTCCTTTGTCTATTGGCTTCAGCTCAAAACGTTTAAGGCTTGACGTTCACTAAACCAACTATCGAAAAGGGATAACCTAAGTCTAGTGGTAGCCAACGTCTTGATCCCAGCATACGCCACTGAACTGTACCTCAACAATTTCCATACCGGCATAGCTATAAATGAGATTGGGACTTCGGTGAAAGTTATATTTGCTCCGGACTATGCCAAGAGACAAATGGAAAAAATATTACATCCATCAAGAAATAATACGAGCGAAATACAATACATCAAAATCAACCGAACTCATTTTTTTACTGTCTTAATAATAGCATAAGTTAAAAGGTTTGTGTCTAGTGTTGAGCAGTCGTAAAATTTTATCTATGCGAAGTTTCGTTAGGTAATTATTTACCCGATCGTACTATATTAAACAGTTGGCTAACACGCATAAACAACACCTCCTAGATATATAAGGCCTCACAACTGTTCTGGGAATATACTGTGACGTCGAAATCGGGAGGCAAGCTTGAACCTTTTCAGTAATAACACAGCAATGAGTTTGGCCATGTAACGCTGAAATTAGAAGAGTTTTAATTCGTTTAATGGTGCCAATTGTTAATACCGTTGTACGGAATGGTACTGATGTGTTGCGTACTCAACTTTAAGGAGAATTCCGGCAGTGATAACGAAGTGCATGCATTAAGTTTACGAAAGACGAAGTTATGCGGCAGATATGTTTACGTGCAATTCCAAGACAAGACTACAGATTTACTAATAACTCAATGGTGAGTAACTATTATTATTACATTCTCACACAATCATAATGAGTATAGGCCTTTGACGTACTTAACTACACGCAACAGCTGGTGATATGTAGGCATATTTACTCTTTAATGATATAAGGTTATGTTAGATCACAATCATGGGATACATTATTATTATTATTATTATTATTATTATTATTATTATTATTATTATTATTATTATTATTATTATTATTAATATTGCACCGGGCGGTACACCTCCACACCGCTAATTTAAAATGTGCGCCTGTTGAAACTCCTCTGTTGGAGGAAGTCTGAACTTTATCTACGCTACTAATTCTCTATTTTCTCTGAAGATGTCACCACATGGAAAACTTTGAGTTTTTGAACTGTGTCATTTTTGATGTGTTTTTGTTTCGCTTGAAGTAAGAAGTGTGAACTTTCTCTTCTAGAGGACACTACTGAAGATCACCAATAGTGCAACCTAGTGCGGAGTCAAAGAACTATTTTGTTGGAGAAATTTTTATTTCAAATGTTTGTTCTTTGCTAAATTTCTTTCTGTTATTGTTTAAGTTGGCTGTATACCCCTCCTTTTCCCCTTGTTTTAGATTTATCCAATCCCGAATTTCTTTGAGTTATTTCTGACCAATCCGATGTATCTTCCCCCAACTTGGATATGTTTCTGTACCCTAGCCAATAAAGAATGTGCGGGAGGGTGTTTTCATTCCCCTAACGCCTAGAAACTTCTGCGAGAGGATATAAACTGCTGATTTTAGGGTCTCCGGGCCACTTCTGTTCCATCTTTCAGTGTATTAAGTACATAGCAGGAGGCGGGAAGCGCCTCTTTCCTCGACAGCGGTCAACAACAAGGTAATGTCCGATTAATAACTTCTGTCTTTGCTTGCTCAGCAGTTTAACTCTCGGGGCGGGTTCTAAGCGTTCCACCATGTAACCTTTTCCTAAATGTAACTACTCTTTTCATATATTCTCTTTTAAAGCTACACACTGGGATAGAGAGTGCTAACCCTCTCGAGCTACCACTCATATTGTTTTGAGGTGAACTTATTTTTCTCAACCTATTCTCGTTAACGTTAAACAAATTGTTCTCTTCTTAAGTCACCTCTTTAGTATGGGATTAGCCCTGGTATTATCGGCCTAGTGCCAAGTAGGTCTTAATCAAAGTGTATTAGAAGTTTAAGTTCGCCTCCTCTCAAATTGTTACCTTAGAGGTCATTTAATTAACCTTCTTTTCATTTTATAGACCTCAGTAGATTGGGTATTTTACCCCTGTGTTTATGTCCGCTGAGGACAACTTGAAGGTGGAGTTTGGTGTGGCCTGGGAGAGGCTTAAATTTGAGAGCGAGTGGCTCTTTTGAAAATTGAGTGTTGTATGCCTCGTGGAGGCTTTTCAGTGTAATTTGGAGCTAGGGCTCCTAGGCATGAATGGGGTTTTCTGCCCCTCTGTTGAAACTTGTGTTTGGAGGTAAAACTGAGCTGATTGCCCAGGCATTGTGTTTTCAGGGCTCGAAGCCCAAATCTTGTAAATATTGTAACTACCCTTTGACTTGCTACTTTGTACCTGCCATGCTTGTTATTTCTTTGTTTTTGAAAAGAAAATATAACCTGGTTAAATTTTAAATTAATTTTACTTTAGTAGCTTGAGACCCGTTCACCACCCCGCACCTTCTTTCACGCATAACTACCACAAAAACACGGTAACAAGTGGTAGCAGAGCGTGGTTGAATGGGTCTCAATTTAGCCCCTTTTGACGGCTAAACATTGTTTTGTTCCGAACTCTAACTATTTTCCCAGTTGCTGGAATCTTTTGAGTTTTTCAAAATTGTTCTGTCACCATGCCCGGCCCTCGCGATGTTCTCCATCTTAACTATTTGCGCAAGGAGGAGTTGATCTACGAATTGACTATTAGAAATGTACAATCTGGAGGCACGGTTGCAGTAGACACAAACAAGCTTAGAGAGTCCCTAGATTTGCCCATTTCCATCCCCAATTTGGGAGAGAAAGAAATTGACGACTCTCTTTCCACGATCACGGAGAATATTACTGGGCTAGCTTCTGTAGTTAGTTTTTTTGATGAAAATGATCCTTCTCCTAATCAAATTAAGCGTGTGCAAGCTAGGCTGTTTCATTTTTCAAATAGAGTTAACGATCTATTGTCTCTAAAGTTGAATGACGTTCAGAAGAAGGAAGCTAGTACGCTGCTTGAAAATATGTCTGAATTATCTAGCAAGGTCACTCAATTGTTAACAGGGGAGGTTCCTCCCAAAAGCGATCTACCCACCACAGTGCATGTAGGTAGCGAGGAAGAGCCTCATAAGGGAGAAGTTAATAGGATAACCGTTGCTGCTCAAACTATCTCTGCCCCATTGGACAACGAATCTGAACGCCGTGCATCGTTGAGTAACATCCGTTCGGAATTAACTTCCTTGCCTTTGAAACCTTTACCTACTATGTCACCCGGGTTTAGCAGCTTGCCTCATCCATTGGCAATGTTGCTCAGAGGTATCTCTAAGTTTTCGGTTAATACCACCAGTGACGTAATTTCATTTTTAAGATTCCTAGTTGAATTTCAGGATCATGCCCTTGTGTTTTCTCTTTCTCCATGTCAAATTTTGCAAATTATCTATCCTTATGCAATTGGTATTCTTTCTGACAAAATAGTAAGAGCCATAGCCGAACAGTCATCTATTGAAGATTTTCATGCACACTTGCTTGCAAATTTTATTCCCGCCCGCGCGAGGTCTTCTCTGATTCAGAAGTACTATTATCGTGTACAGCGATTGGATGAGAACTTGGCTGATTTCATACAAGACATTAAGTTTTATACTAGGGTGTCTGCTCTTCACTTCCCTGAGGATCAAATTGTACAAGCTATTGTGGAAGGTATTTCACCATCTTACAGGTCATACTTGTGTTTCGCGGCGTGCCCGCAAACTTTCTCTGAACTTGAAGCGTTGGCCGTCTCAGCGGAAGGAGTTAGGTACGCCGATTCTTTGCGTGTGGCAAAAGAACCCCCTCCTTCGTTTAGTAATACTCGGCCTCCACCTCGCCGACCAGTCACACCCCGTAAATGTTATGCTTGCGGGTCGCCTGACCATCTTCGCAATAAATGTCCATTGGTCAAAACTAGTAGGGCAAATAATGGAGCTGGTTCAGCACAAGGCTGTTTTAAATGTGGGGCTTTCTCACATATCGCCAAGAATTGCCCAAACTCGAATAGCACCCCCTCCTGCTCAACTTCTGGTGCAAATTCTACCTATGCCAATAATAAAAAGTGACTAGTGGCTTCGGCTGAGTCGACTAATCCATCTTCCCGAGACTCAGCCCCTGGTAAACAGGTTGTAAATTCAGGGAACGAGCAATTTTCAAATTTATCTTTTGAAGGTCCCAAAGAGTGTCTTAGGATTGCGGCGGATTCCCCCGCACCGGTTCCTTTTCTTAAGATCGAGTTAAATAACGAGCCTATTACAGCTCTCTTAGATTCAGGCAGTGTTTGTTCGATTATTTCGGCTGAATGGTATTCTAAATTGAAATCTGTTTGTAAACTACCTGACTATGTCTCATCTCCTGTTCAATATGTTTCGGCTAATTCATCCCCATTAGAAATTCTCGGTTCCTTATATGTCAAAATTCGTATTTTTAAATTCACATGGAAAGTTAAATTGTTTGTGGCCAAGCTCTTGTCTTGCCCCATTATATTGGGAGCGGACTTTATTTCTCACACTGGTCTTGTGCTCGATCTTCAGAGTAGGTCTTGCACTTTCAAATTTGCCTCTAATTGTAACATCCCTTTATTAAAGTGTAATTCTGCATTATGTTCTTCTATTTCGCCTACCCAGGATGAGATGTTGTTAGACCTTAGACATCTACCTGAGGAGCAGACTGATAGTATTCGCAAATTGTGTCAGTCGTTTCCCGAGGTGTTCTCTGATACTCTCGGTGTTACTGACCTGATCGAATACAAAATTGAGGTCGCGGATTCGATTCCTGTCCGTTTTCCACCGTATAGGCTATCTCCACCTAAAGTGAAGGCTCTAAAAGAAATCATCGATCAGATGTTGAAGGATGGTATTATTAGGCCCTCTAAGTCGGCGTATTCTTCGCCTATTTTTCTAGTTCCGAAACCCCAAGGAGGCTTCAGGCCTGTAATTGATTATAGGGCTCTCAATCGGAAGGTGGTGTTGCAATCTGTGCCCCTTCCTGACCTTCATTCTTGTTTTTCATGGTTTCGTAAGGCCAAGTTCTTTACTATCTTGGACTTGAATCAGGCCTATAATCAAATTCCCCTTGCCGAAGAGTCTAAACATCTTACAGCGTTTGCCACGGACTGGAATTTATACTAATACAACCGCGTGCCTTTCGGGCTCCCCACGGGAGCAGCTGTACTCACTAGGCTACTAGATAGGGTCTTCTCCGACATCAAGTTTGAGTACTTATATCACTACTTGGATGATGTCGTCGTATTTTCAGAGACTTTTGAAGAACATCTAGATCATCTGCGAGAAGTTCTCGATCGCCTTCGTAAGGCTGGGTTAACTGTTAAGTTGTCCAAGGTTGCCTTTGCTAAGCCCTCTATGTCTTTCCTAGGGCATATTGTGTCACCTGATGGTGTAGCCGTCGATCATTCTAGAACACAGGCCATCCGTGATTTTAAACCTCCCAAGGACATCAAAGGCATCGCCAGGTTTATTGGTATGGTGAATTTCTTCAGGAAGTTTATTCCTAACTTCGCTAATAGAGCGGCGCCCTTAAACCTTCTTCGTAGGAAAGGCATCAAATTCGAGTGGGGACCTTCTCAACAAGCCGCTTTTGAAGACCTTAAATTAGCTCTTTGTAATGCCCCTGTACTTGCTATGCCTGATTTCTCGAAGAAATTCATCGTCCAAACCGACGCGTCGTCGTCAGCAGTAGCGGCAGTCCTTCTTCAAGAGACTGAACTAGGGAGGCGACCCATCGCCTATGCATCTAGGACCTTGTCGGCTCAAGAAGCCAAGTATTCCATATATGAACTCGAAGGTTTGGCAGTCTTATTCGCCTTAGAGAAGTTCCGTCTCTATCTGGAACATGTTAAATTCGACCTGGAGACAGATAATCAAGCCTTAAGCTGGGTCTTAGGTAGGCCGCGTCGTACTGGTCGTATAGCCCGTTGGGCCATTCGTATTTCTGCCTTCCAGTTTGATGTTAGACATATCAGAGGTACCGAAAATATTGTCGCTGATGGACTCAGCCGTATGTTTTCAAACGACGTTGAGAACCATGAACCGGTCGACAGTTCATCACCTCCCGAGTCCACACCATCTGATGTTAATGCCATCCTAACAGATGCTCCCATGCTCTTTAGGGATATCGAGAAATACCAACGTGAAAATCCGACGCTGGCTCCGATAATGGAAACCCTTTCTTCTGGGGAACATGTCGTCCCTTATGTTCTGAGGAATGGTGTTTTATGTTGCCCTTCGAGGCATGACAAGATGATGAAGGTTGTCGTTCCAGCTGTCCTTGTGCCTATGATCTTCAAATACTATCATGAGACCCCATTGGGGGGGCATCTGGGAATATTTAAAACTCGTGAAAAGATTCGTGAAATGTTCATCTGGAAAGGTATGGACGGTGAAATCCGTAAACTTGTAAAAGCTTGTAAATCTTGTTTGCTCAGTAAACCCACCATGTCCACCAAGGTAGGCCTTTTGTCTTCGCATCAAGCATTGCGCCCCATGGAACGCCTGTATATTGATTATGTAGGACCCTTCCCCCAGTCGAAGGGAAATGCCAACAAATTCATCTTTGTATGTGTAGATGGTTTTACCAGATTTTTCTGGTTATTTCCGAATAAGCTGGCTACCGCTCAGTCCACCATTACTTGCCTAAATTCTATTTTTGCTTCTTTTGGTCCGTGCCAATATATTGTATCTGATAATGCTAAGGCTTTTACATCTAATTTATTTCGTAAATTCTGTTTTGACTTATCCATCTCTCATGTAACTACTTCTGCTTATTACCCTCAACCATCTCTGGCTGAACGGGTTAATCGTAATCTCAGGTCCGCACTTATTGCCTATCATCATGATGATCATTCCAGGTGGGACACGTCCCTGCATTGGTTAGCTTTTGCTTTGAATTCGGCGGTTCATGAATCACATAAATTTACTCCAGCTTCTTTGATGTTCAAGTTTGTTCCCAACTCGCCGCTCTCTAACCTCTGGTCTCTGAGTGACATTCTACCCGAGACAATAGATGCGGATAATATTAAAGATCTTTGGAAGAAGGCTAAAGCCAATCTTAAGGTATCTCATGAAAAGGTTAGGGAAAGGTATGATCGTGGACGGAGACCCACCACTTTGAATGTAGGTGACCAGGTGATGGTCAAGAACTTTGTTCCCGCGGGCAAGCTTGCCCCCAGATTTCATGGGCCTTGTATCATTCTCGATTTTCTTACGCCAGTTACGTTGTTAGTAAGCAATCCAGCCACCGAGAGGATATTTAGGGTTCACCTGTCACAGGTGAAACCGGTGTAATTTCCGTGTTAACTTGCTTCATATTATTTTGAAAGGAATATGAAGGTTATATTTTTTTTTTTTTAGTTTCACTTTTAAGGCATTCTGCCCCTTCTATAATATTTTGTTTTATATGTAAGCATTTGTGTGAAACCTCCCCCGATTTGTTAAACTGCCATCCTGTCCTTGCCTCGGCCATTACCACGCTCCCGTCTCCTGCTCCAATACACACTGTGGCTGAATTATATTAAATGCCATGGACATCTGCACGCCGCTGACCCCTCAACCTCTTCACCAAGCCTGTGCCCTCAAAAAGATGATGGTCCAACACAATTCTGCCGCCTAGCTTTAATGTTTCAGTGCCCCCGCAGCCGCGCGGCGCCGTGCAGCAACTGGGGCAGAGGACGGGCCCCCTCTTCTCCAGCGAGGACGTCAGGTGCACGGCGAGCCGGAGCTCTCCTCCCGGCCAAGGCTGATGCGCGGCGCACGACCTGCTACTTGCCCGCAGCCTGTATATGTTCACCGCGGGCGCGGCGTGTTTCAACACCTCTGCTCCCCTCATAGTGCGGGCGAGCGGTATCTCAGGGTACTTGAGGGGTCCGAGCGGCCTCCCTTTGGACGCAAGCTGCAACGGCCGGTCTGGCCATTCAACTTAATCAACATCAACTACATGGACAGTTACGATAAGCAATGACTACACTCGGGAATTCCACAGCAATATTTGGTGGCAATTGCAAAATTTTTCTTCACCTCTAAGTATTAACAGTTTATCTTCAGAAATTCAACTTCCACAAATATAAAGACTTTACTTCACCTGCAACAACAAAATTTTGAAACTGAATCAAACCAAATTAAGAAATCTTATAAATGCTTCTGCAATCAATCTTCATATCCACAGCATAACTTGGACCTTGTTTCAAACAGATTTCATGTGTCACCCCTGGAGGTACTTTTGGGGGGGGGAGGTCTGTACCGGGCGGTACACCTCCACACCGCTAATTTAAAATGTGCGCCTGTTGAAACTCCTCTGTTGGAGGAAGTCTGAACTTTATCTACGCTACTAATTCTCTATTTTCTCTGAAGATGTCACCACATGGAAAACTTTGAGTTTTTGAACTGTGTCATTTTTGATGTGTTTTTGTTTCGCTTGAAGTAAGAAGTGTGAACTTTCTCTTCTAGAGGACACTACTGAAGATCACCAATAGTGCAACCTAGTGCGGAGTCAAAGAACTATTTTGTTGGAGAAATTTTTATTTCAAATGTTTGTTCTTTGCTAAATTTCTTTCTGTTATTGTTTAAGTTGGCTGTATACCCCTCCTTTTCCCCTTGTTTTAGATTTATCCAATCCCGAATTTCTTTGAGTTATTTCTGACCAATCCGATGTATCTTCCCCCAACTTGGATATGTTTCTGTACCCTAGCCAATAAAGAATGTGCGGGAGGGTGTTTTCATTCCCCTAACGCCTAGAAATGCCTTTGCTGGCGGGACCTAGTGTTTATAGTGCACTATGTCTTCTGGTACGGGCTAGAGCAATCTTGTTACTTTCATTGATCTGTCTCAGCTTTATTCTTGGCTTTGACAAAATGAAAGTGACTGAGGTATGAGCGATGCTAGTAATGCCATTCCTTCTGCAGCCAGTCCCTGCTATGAATGGTGTGAAAATATTGCTCATAGGGTCGGTTGGTGCATGCATTTCAGTGGGCTTGGCAGACTAATATGTAATAGCAACTTCTGGCTCGGTGAGGAAAGCAACGGGAAACTACCTCACTCCTCATTTCCCTAGTACGCCTCTTCAGTGATGCCTAGGCCATCTATGACAGCTGATGGCGAAGCTGTTGAGGATCCAACCAGCCTTCGGGCTGAGGACTAAACATACACAACGCCTAGAAACTTCTGCGAGAGGATATAAACTGCTGATTTTAGGGTCTCCGGGCCACTTCTGTTCCATCTTTCAGTGTATTAAGTACATAGCAGGAGGCGGGAAGCGCCTCTTTCCTCGGCAGCGGTCAACAACAAGGTAATGGCCGATTAATAACTTCTGTCTTTGCTTGCTCAGCAGTTTAACTCTCGGGGCGGGTTCTAAGCGTTCCACCATGTAACCTTTTCCTAAATGTAACTACTCTTTTCATATATTCTCTTTTAAAGCTACACACTGGGATAGAGAGTGCTAACCCTCTCGAGCTACCACTCATATTGTTTTGAGGTGAACTTATTTTTCTCAACCTATTCTCGTTAACGTTAAACAAATTGTTCTCTTCTTAAGTCACCTCTTTAGTATGGGATTAGCCCTGGTATTATCGGCCTAGTGCCAAGTAGGTCTTAATCAAAGTGTATTAGAAGTTTAAGTTCGCCTCCTCTCAAATTGTTACCTTAGAGGTCATTTAATTAACCTTCTTTTCATTTTATAGACCTCAGTAGATTGGGTATTTTACCCCTGTGTTTATGTCCGCTGAGGACAACTTGAAGGTGGAGTTTGGTGTGGCCTGGGAGAGGCTTAAATTTGAGAGCGAGTGGCTCTTTTGAAAATTGAGTGTTGTATGCCTCGTGGAGGCTTTTCAGTGTAATTTGGAGCTAGGGCTCCTAGGCATGAATGGGGTTTTCTGCCCCTCTGTTAAAACTTGTGTTTGGAGGTAAAACTGAGCTGATTGCCCAGGCATTGTGTTTTCAGGGCTCGAAGCCCAAATCTTGTAAATATTGTAACTACCCTTTGACTTGCTACTTTGTACCTGCCATGCTTGTTATTTCTTTGTTTTTGAAAAGAAAATATAACCTGGTTAAATACATACATACATTATCATTATAGACTGTTATGCCTTTCAGCGTTCAGTCTGCAAGCCTCTGAGAATTTACTAAACGTCGCCAGAATCCTCGATTTGCAACTAGTGTTGTGGCCTCATTTAGTTCTATACCTCTTATCTTTAAATCGTTAGAAACAGAGTCTAACCATCGTCGTCTTGGTCTCCCTCTACTTCTCTTACCCTCCATAACTGAGTCCATTATTCTCCTAGGTAACCTATCCTCCTCCATTCGCCTCACATGACCCCACCACCGAAGCCGGTTTATGCGTACAGCTTCATCCATCGAGTTCATTCCTAAATTAGCCTTTATCTCCTCATTCCGAGTTCCCTCCTGCCATTGTTCCCACCTGTTTGTACCAGCAATCATTCTTGCTACTTTCATGTCTGTTACTTCTAACTTATGAATAAGATATCCTGAGTCCACCCAGCTTTCGCTCCCATAAAGCAAAGTTGGTCTGAAAACAGACCGATGTAAAGATAGTTACGTCTGGGAGCTGACTTCCTTCTTACAGAATACTGCTGATCGCAACTGCGAGCTCACTGCATTAGCTTTACTACACCTTGATTCAATCTCACTTACTATATTACCATCCTGGGAAAACACACAACCTAAATACTTGAAATTATCGACCTGTTCTAGCTTTGTATCACCAATCTGACATTCTATTCTGTTGAATTTCTTACCTACTGACATCAATTTAGTCTTCGAGAGGCTAATTTTCATACCATACTCATTGCACCTATTTTCAAGTTCCAAGATGTTAGATTGCAGGCTTTCGGCACAGTCTGCCATTAAGACCAAGTCGTCAGCATAGGCCAGGCTGCTTACTACATTTCCACCTAACTGAATCCCTCCCTGCCATTTTATACCTTTCAGCATATGATCCATGTAAACTACAAACAGCAAAGGTGAAAGATTACAGCCTTGTCTAACTCCTGTAAGTACCCTGAACCAAGAACTCATTCTGCCATCAATTCTCACTGAAGCCCAATTGTCAACATAAATGCCTTTGATTGATTTTAATAATCTACCTTTAATTCCATAGTCCCCCAGTATAGCGAACATTTTTTCCCTCGGTACCCTGTCATATGCTTTCTCTAGATCTACGAAACATAAACACAACTGCCTATTCCTCTCGTAGCATTTTTCAATTACCTGGCGCATACTGAAAATCTGATCCTGACAGCCTCTCTGTGGTCTGAAACCACACTGGTTTTCATCCAACTTCCTCTCAACGACTGATCGCACCCTCCCTTCCAAGATGCCTGTGAATACTTTGCCTGGTATACTAATCAATGAGATACCTCGATAGTTGTTGCAATCCTTCCTGTGCCCTTGCTTATAGATAGGTGCAATTACTGCTTTTGTCCAATCTGAAGGTACCTTACCAACACTCCACGCTAATTTGACTACTCTATGCAGCCATTTCATCCCTGCCTTCCCACTATACTTCACCATTTCAGGTCTAATTTCATCTATTCCTGCTGCCTTATGACAATGGAGTTTATTTACTATCCTTTCCACTTCCTCAAGCATAATTTCACCAACATCATTTTCCTCCTCCCCAAGAGCTTGACTGTTTGCAACACCACCATGATGATTTCCTTTTACATTGAGAAGATGTTCAAAATATTCCCCCCACCTCTCCAGTGATTCCCTGGGATCTGTTATGAGTTCACCTGAATTACTCAAAACACTGTTCATTTCCTTTTTCCCTCCCTTCCTAAGATTCTTTATTACTGTCCAGAAAGGTTTCCCTGCTGCTTGACCTAGCCTTTCCAGGTTATTACCAAAATCTTCCCATGACTTCTTTTTGGATTCAACAACTATTTGTTTCGCTCTGTTTCTTTCATCTACGTACAAATCCCTGTCTGCCTCGGCCCTTGTTTGGAGCCATTTCTGATAAGCCTTCTTTTTACGTTTACAGGCTGCTCTCACTTCATCATTCCACCAAGATGTTCGCCTTTTCCCATCTTTACACACAGTTGTTCGTAGGCATTCCCTTGCTGTTTCTACTACAGCATCCCTGTATGCCACCCATTCACTTTCTATATCCTGAACCTGCTTACTGTCTACTGTTCTAAACTTCTCACTAATCATATCCATGTACTTCTGTCTAATTTCCTCGTCCTGGAGATTTTCTACCCTTATTCGTTTGCAGACAGATTTCACTTTCTCTACCCTAGGCCTAGAGATACTTAGTTCACTACAGATCAGATAATGGTCTGTATCATCGAAAAATCCCCGAAAAACTCGTACATTCCTAAAAGATTTCCTGAATTCAAAGTCTGTTAAGATATAGTCTATTATGGATCTGGTACCCCTAGCCTCCCATGTGTAGCGGTGAATAGCCTTATGCTTGAAGAATGTATTCGTAACAGCTAAACCCATACTAGCACAGAAGTCCAGCAAACGCTTCCCATTCCCATTAGCTTCCATATCTTCCCCACATTTACCAATCACCCTTTCGTATCCTTGAGTTCTATTCCCAACTCTCGCATTGAAATCGCCCATTAGCACTATTCTATCCTTGCTGTTGACCCTGACCACGATGTCACTCAATGCTTCATAAAACTTGTCAACTTCATCCCCATCTGCACCCTCACATGGTGAATACACGGACACAATTCTTGTCCTAATTCCTCCCACAGACAAATCTACCCACATCATTCGCTCACTTACGTGCCTAACAGAAACTATGTTGCGTGCAATGGTGTTCCTGATAAAGAGCCCTACCCCAGACTCTGCCCTTCCCTTTCTGGTTAAATTTTAAATTAATTTTACTTTAGTAGCTTGAGACCCGTTCACCACCCCGCACCTTCTTTCACGCATAACTACCACAAAAACACGGTAACAATTATTATTATTATTATTATTATTATTATTATTATTATTATTATTATTATTATTATTATTATTATTATTATTATTATTATTATTATACGCATTAAAACATGCCACCTACAGGAGCTGCTGGTGTAGGCCGATTCACTCTGTAAATGCACGAATTTCGCTCACGGTGATACATTATTTTACAGGTATGCCACAGACATTTCAAAGTCGGTGATATTTTATGGGAAGTAACTGGTACTGATCCTGCCAGAATGTGACTATAAATATGATGGGCAGTTGGAAAAGATATAAGCCACTGCTGTCTCTGACAATCATGGTCTTGGAAGAGGAGTAGTTAAAAGAACCAGGCAAAAATGTAGAATAGAAAGGAGCAATAAACAGAGCCATTGAAGATAGTACATATCTCATACACAGAATTTCAACACAGCTGAAAAGTACAATAAACACGTTGTTACCTGATGGTTGTTGTACTGTGATGAAGGGAACGTAAGTAATTTTTTCTGTACGTCGATACATCAAGGCAACCATACTGCATGGCATATGTAATCATCTTATAAGACATGGCCTTTATTCTAAACGGGTTTTATTAAAGTAAAAATATTTCTAATGTATATGTGGACAAAATTACTAATATAAATGCGGTATATTCTTTAGTTACAAAACATCATAGCTGCATCACAAAGAATGAGTGCAACAATGTGTAGAAAGATTCAATAAATAAGTTAATTCTAGTCCTAGTTGGTGAATTGGACACCGAGGATGATGTCCCCACAGTTAATTTAATAGCCATAGTTAAAACATTTCTTAGTTCATAAAGGAGTATGTGCATGATTTTCTTGTTATTTGTTCAACCTTCTGTCTGATATCTCCTCATGTTTACAAATTTATGGCCGACCCCGTGGTGAGGGGATATAATACCTGCCTCTTACCCGGAGGCCCCGGTTCGATTCCAGGCCAAGTCAGGGATTTTTACCTAGATCTGAGGGCTGGTTTGAGGTCCACTCAGCCTGCGTGTTTACATTTGCGAGCTATCTGACGGTGAGGTAGCGGCCCAGGTCTAGAAAGCCAAGAATAACGGCTGAAAGGATTCGTCATACGGAACCCAAGACACCTCGTAATCTGCAGGCCTTCGGGCTGAGCGGCTGTTGCGCCGTGCGATTTTTACAAATTTATGAGACAGTAGCAATTTAATGTTGCCACAATATGTCAATACTTTTAAAAGAGTAGGCTCCAGTCCGAATGGTAGTCCAATATTAGGTTAGAAACTTACATACTTTCTGGAATACATAAAGGTTTCGAACAGAATTACAAATTAGTAACATCGATGGCAGGTGAAATTCTCATTAAACCATACATGAACTTCAAGAGAGGAAACATTGTAGGCTCATGTGCAAATACTGCCAGTGATGCTACATCAGCTTAGATGTTAGGCCTATGCTAATATTATACGTGCTAGTTTTCTTTTAAGATCACGTAATACCTATTTAAATTGAAATATGTTTGTAACATTCTGTTGTGATGTTAGTAATTCGGCCTAAGTGAGTTAACATTGCAAAATGCTGTCGTGTTTTACAACTGTCTGCTGTTTATCTTTAATGGCAGAGTCACTAAAATACGGTAATAACGACAGTATAATTCAATATCCTTCAAATCTGAAACGCTATTTGTTAGTAAATAAATTATTCCACTGGCAAAAAATATTAAATTCATGTCTGTGTTTAACTATGTTCCGCGTTTCTCTGCATTGCCATCGCCTCCGTAGCGTGACGTCACTACGCTGTTGTTAGGCCTTATTATCTACTATAGGAGGTGTTGGCATAAATCAAGTTAATATTGTTACGTACCAACCCTGCCGTAGCACCTTCGGTACTTCCTGGAAGAGGCTAGCGAGCACCGAGCACAGAATAACATAGAGAAGGCAATGTGCCGTCTGAGTTGAAGTCAGTGGACACCAGCGGCCGCCATGTTGTTTGTACCAAAACATTGGAGACCAGTTAGTGTAAGTAAGTGAACAGTGCACCACGTGTGAAGTAAATAAAGGAAGTTTGTGTTATGATTTTAAAATGCCGACTTGTGTAGCGTATGGATGTGCAAACAGAGCTTCAAAGAAAATACCAGGGATAACTTTTCACAGGTAAGCAATATGTTTTCGTGAATATTCAGTGCCGAATTGTTTTCCACTTACACATGCAGTATAGGTTAAGAAGCCCCTTTATCATTTACAGTTTTCCTAAAGATAATGAACGGCGGAAGAAATGGATAAGAGCTATACGAAGGGAAAATTGGTCCCCCACACATTTCAGCACTATATGTTCAGCTCACTTTACTGAACGTGATTGTGATCGTACTTCATTGTGTGTCGTAAGTCTGAGGGAATGGACTGTGCCATCTGTGTTTGCTGCTTTCCCAAAGTACCTACAAATACAATCAAAGGTTAGTTTCTCTTCATTTTAGCATTTGATTGAGAAATGTCGAAATACATATTTATAGAGTAAGCCTGCTATTTCTTAAATTTATTTTATAGGAAAGGAGGGTCCTTAAAAACATAAAGACTATGGAAATGACTTCATTAGACTCCTCTACAGCAGTCCAGGAAGTACCTGTTGTGGAAAAATCTATATATATATATATATATAAAGTAGCTTGTCCTGACTGACTGATTCATCATCGCCGAGCCAAAACTACTGGATATAAAGAAATGAAATTTTGGGGATATATTCATATTAAGATGTAGGTGCTCGCTAAGAGAGGAGTTTTGGATATTCCGTCGCTAAGGGGGTGAAAAGGGGGATGAAATTTTAAAATGAGTGTGTTTATATCTCAAAACTTTAAAAGTTTAGAGATGTGAGAATTGGTATGTAGAATCTTCTTTAAAAATAAGGAAACACGTATTTTTTTGTTTTCAGACATTCCCAATAGGAGGGGTGAAAAAGGGTGAAAATGGGTTGAATGCCTAATCAGGATACCGGTGCTTATATCTCAGAAACTGAAGATATTACAGACCTGAAAATTGGTACTTTTGATCTCTTTTAAAAATAAAGAAACACGTATTTTTTTGTTTTTGGAAAATCCAATTAATGGGAGGGTGAAAAGGGGGTGAATTTTAAAAATGAGTGAATCTATATCTCCAAACTTTTAAAGTTTGCAGATGTAAAAATTGGTATTTAGAATCTTCATTAAAAATAAAGAAACACGCATTTTTTTGTTTTCGGAAAATCGCAATAGGAATCGTGAAAAGGGGTGAAAAAGGGATTGAATGCCTTTAATGAGGCTACTTATATCTCAGAACCTGAAGATATTACAGACCTGAAAATTGGTTTTGGGATCTCTTTTAAAAATAAAGAAACACGTATTTTTTGTTTTTGGAAAATCCCAATAGGAAGGGTGTAAAAGGGTGAATAATGGGTTGAATGCCTTTAATGAGGCTACTTATATTTCAGAACCTGAAGATATTACAAACCTGAAAATTGATATTTGGGATCTACTTTAAAGAAACACACGTATTTTTTCATTTTTGGAAAATTCAAATATTGGGGGGTGAAAAGGGGGGTGTGAATTTTTTAAAATGAGTGTGTCTACATCTTAAAACTTTAAAATTTACAGATGTAAAAATTGGTAGTTAGAATCTCCTCTAAAAATAAAGGAACACGTATTTTTTTGTTTCCTGTAAATCCCAATAGGAGGGGTGTAAAAGGGTGAAAAATGGGTTGAATGCCTTTAATGAGGATACTTATATTTTAAAACCTGAAGATATTACAGAACTGAAAATTTGTATATGGGACCTCCTTTAAAAATAAAGATACACGTATTTTTTAGTTTTTGGAAAATCCAATTAATGGCGGTTAAACAGGAGTGACAAATTGGGGTGAATTTTTTGAAAGGCTATATCTACAGAATATCTTGGAAACGTAAAATGTTACAGACGTAAAAAGTGGGTGTTTGTAATCTCCTGTAAATGCAAAGAAACATAGGTGATTTGTTTTTGGAAACTCCACTTAAGGGGAACTCAAAAGGGGTGAAATTTTAAAATGAGAATTTTTACAGTATATCTAAAAAAACTTAACATGTTACAGAAGTGAAAAATGGTATTTTTTATCTCTATTAAACATAACGAATCGTGTATTTTTAGTTTTCGGAAATACCACTTGGGTAGGGGGGGGTGGGTAAAAGTAACTGAAAATGGTGTTGAATTCTTTTAATTAGGCTACTGATATCTCAAAAATGAAGATGTTACAGACGTGAAGTTTGATATTTGCAATCTGCTTTAAAAGTAAAGAAAGACGTATTCTCGGAAAATCCAATGAAAGGGGGGGGGGTGAAAGAATTAAAAATTTAATTGACTTAATTGTATGAGAATGCATACATCTAATAAAAACTAAAGTTGTTACAGACGTGAAAATTCGTATTTAGATCTCCTTTAAAAACAAAGAAAAACGCGTTTTGGTGGGGAAACCATCTTGGAGGGTGGGAGTGGAAAGGAGTTGAATTCCTTTCATGGGGACACATAAATCAAAAATTGAAGAAGTTAGAGGCGTGATAATTGGTATTTAGAAGATCGTTTACTGTTAAAGAAACAAGTATTTTTTGCGGGAAAATTCACTTAGGGGGCGGGGGGGAAGAGTAGTGTGAAATGAAGTGAAAAAAGTAAATTATTTTTATGGGGATACTTATATCTCAAAACTGAAGGCAATAGACGTGAACATTGGTGTTTGGAATCTCCTTTAAACATAAAGAAACAAGCCTTCTTTTAATTTTTTGGGGGGGTGCGGGGGTGGCGGTAAATAAACTTTACGGCGCTGGGGTGTAGAAGGAGGTGAGACCAATTGATTTTACTGTTCTTAATGTACTTATAAGTATCCTCCGTTGCTGAGGCGGCAGCGCGCCGGCCTCTCACAGCTGGGTTCTGTGGTTCAAATCCCGGTCACTCCATGTGACATTCGTGCTGGAAAAAAACGGAGGCGGGACAGGTTTTTTCCGGATACTCCGCTTTTCCCTGTCATCAGCCATTCCAGCAACACATAATAGTAATAATAATAATAATAATAATAATAATGTTCCGGACCGTCGTCAAATGTGCGGACCGCGCTGGAAACGGCTCCTGGACGGGTAATGACTAAGAATGCAGTCCGGCCGCGGGTTCAGTGCCGCCAAAGCACCCAATGACACCACGCCGGATCTCCTGAAGGATTTTATACATATTTAAATGATTATAGGAAAAGATGGCAAAGATTTACGGACCCAACTGACCGGGAGGAATACCTGAGCCTAGCCCGGGAAGTACGAAATCGATTGCTGGAAAGGAAGATTGAAAAATGGGAGGAAACGTGCCGGAATCTAATAAAAAAACGATTCAGATCGGGAATTTTGGTGGATTCTCGCAGAAAACGAGTCAGATCGCGAATTTCGGCGGATTATATATCTGAAACAATAAGCATTCAATTATAAATTTCAGTATAATACCGTAGCGAAGCACGGGTATCTTGCTAGTCTGTAATAAAAGTGCAGAAACGTGTTTTAGTGCTCAAGTAGATCTAGGCCTATTTACCTCATACTGGTCTTCCAGGATATCTTTATTATTGACCGTGTATTATTTTGTTTATAGGCCTACAGACTGTGTATATTTTTATTGGGTATGATATTATGTGTGGATGTGTACTGTATATGGTATCTCTAAAATAGGTTTTTATGAAAATGTTCCATTATTTTTAGCTGCACCTTGCAAATCGGCATTCGTTTGAGCTAAATACAATCTGATATAATAACAGGCTATTTGTGCTCATATTTCCGAATTTTTAACTACCGTTACTGCGATTAAAACAGTGTTCTGGAGGGTCCCGTGCTTATAATTATGACTAAGGCGCTTTTCTACTGCGTTAGATATGTTAACCAATGAAATAATGTTACAGAAATATTTTAAAATGGCAGACTCTGATAGGAATTAACGTGACTCGGATAAGAATTAACTAACACTGCGGGTAATACCAACATGGCGATGTGCGCAAAACTCGGCTTCAGCGAGCCAATGCATTGCGGTAGGCATTGCCATCTCTATGTTATTCTGTGCTCGGTGCTAGCGAGTCAACTGGCAGCTCCCAGCCAGAGTGCATGGCCGGCTCTCCGTGTATTGTTCTCTTTGTCTGGTTTTACCCTGCACCTTCCGGAACACGAAACGGGAATATTCCGTCCCTAGTTGAGGTTTGAATATTCTAGTAACCCACTGAAAATGAAAACCTACAACCTGTTTTCCAGCCATTGACCGGGTCAGGGATGTAATGAATGAATCATATATAGGTTATTAGTACGATGGGGTCGCCACTCCCAAGGTGATATAGTAATGACTGATCGATGTGAGAATGGAGACTGTTGCTGGAATGAAAGTTGACAGGGAAAACCGGAGTACCCGGAGAAAAACCTGTCCCGCCTCCGCTTTGTCCAGCACAAATCTCACATGGAGTAACCGGGATTTGAACCACGGTATAGAACAGTGAGAGGCCGACGCGCTGCCGTCTGAGACACGGAGGCTTTCTAGTAACCCATTATCGATTTATAAATACAAGATCGCCGCGAACGAGGTGTGGTTGTAGTGCTGGAGGGTCGAGTGTGTGGTGGGTGCTCCACCAGTCAGTGTTGGAGTTCGGTAGCTAGACTGGGGCGAAAGCAGTGTTGTCTTGTCACCGTTGTCCTACCAAAGTGTCTGAACGAGGAGTTGTTGTTGTGTCAGAGTGTCGAGCGTCGCGTTGGAGTACTGCGCCGGGAGAACTGAGTGTGTATTGTCTTGGAGTACCTACTGTATGTGTGTCGACGTGGAGTGAGTGCCTAGAGCTTGACAACAGTATTGCTGGCTGTCGGCTGTGTCCCGGCGGAGTCAGAGAATATCGTCGCGTACGGAGCGGAGTACTGTGAATATTACCTTCGAGTACTGTGTGTGTGTCTGTGTGTGTGTGTGTGTGTGTGTGTGTGTGTGTGTGTGTGTGTGTGTGTGTGTGTGTGTGTGTGTGTGTGTGTGTGTGCTACCGTGGACTGAGGACCGTCGTAGAGTCAGCGTATGGAGCAGCTGCTGGTTAGCACCGTTGAGCTTTCGCTGTTTAGTTGTCAGTATTAAGTAGTTCACAGTATTTGACTGAATTACTGAACATTCTCTGGAGTCGAACCAAGGAACAGTCATCTTGTGTTGTGGGAGTCAGCAGTCCTGTGTTCAAACCTATCCGTCTGCACACAGCTGCTGTATGGACTGACTAGACTTGAGAGAAAAAGTGATAGTAATGTGAGCCTGTTAATGCAGGCTATAGTCATCTCAGGTAATCAGGTAATCCCAACGAGCCGGACTACCTGCTGTGTGAAGAGGACAGAGACTTGTAAATAGGCAGCAAATAGTGAGTGTGGTCATTTATGGCTGAATATAATTGTATGTGTAAAAATGTGTGCATTAACTGGGTCATCCTGAAATAAATTAGAGCGATAAAACAGACGGTATTTTATATCTAACAGTATCAACAGTTCTGACAGAGAAACAATTCATTCTTACGAGCAATCACCGTTGTGGCTTTGTACGTTTTAAGCCTACATTCCAAAGGATGTGAGTCGGTTTATGAGGCCATACTATCTGTCTTTATTGTTGATATATTTAAGATGTCTGGTGACCCATTCAGCGCCACCCGATAGATGTTCCTACAGTACCGGTACTTATTGCAAACAATCAACTTCATGGCGGTTGCGTATTGACTTACAAACTCTTGGTTTCAATTCTTAAGAATTTTAATTTACGGGTCCACCTTTCAATATTTGATAGACTAACACTCAACATTTAAGACATAAATTTAGTAATATTTTATTTGGTACATGTTTCGACCTATTGTGGTCATCGTCGCCAAATACAATTAACAAAAACCTTGGAATAACATCTTAAATCTATGAATGAACGAATGAAATTATTAAATGAGTATCATGTGTGTGTAAAAATGATATTTAAAAACACTCTATAAAGTATCTATCATGAAATCTTGCTTAGTGCTTGTTAAAATACCCACTATAATTGTTGAAATTCCTCTTATGTTGATTATAAAAGGTTGTATTTGGGAAATTTATCTTATTCCTTAAAATGGACCTTGGAATTGTACAGAATGCTTCTGATCAGTGAACGTCAATGCGGAAACGTTGTTGTGTTGTTCAAAACAGTGCTTGCAAGTTGAATGGAGTATAAATTGTGTTAGTCTATCATGTACTGAAAGGTGGACCCGTAAATTAAAATTCTTAAGAGTACCGGTACTTAGTCTAGCAATTGCTCAGAAGGGATCCGCTTTCACTACAGATAGCGCAATCAGTACACCAAAACTGGTAAACAGGCTCATAAGCGGTGCCACTTGAGAAGTCCTTCATCACAATTATTGATACCTTATTATTTAATAGCGTACAACCTACATAGGCTTTGAAATGTGATTTCAGTAGTAATAACTCTGGAAACAAAATCTGGACACGATAATTAAGGTGACTATACCAAAAATCAAATCTCAACTATTCTCTAAACTTAACACGAAATCGGAAAATGCTGATGTTACTTGTTTATTAAAGGTGCCTAGCATCTAGTTCATCGGCCCCTAAAATCGGAAACTGAATTATGGTGCATGATATGTATTGTTAGAAAGATGTCACTTCCTTATTTCATTGCTGAGAAAAATACAAAGAAGCAGTTAATGTGCGCCCAGGAGACAAATCGAAAGATATAAATAAAGAAATACATTCTAAAGAAATTGGTTGAAGGGTCCGCGTAGACCAGGGAGCTCCGTGTTCGATTCCCGTCCGGGTCGGGGATTTTGACCTTATCTGGTTAATTCCTCTAGCTCATAGGCTGGGTGTTTGTGTTCGACTTAGTACACATCTATATTTGCTTACAACACATTACACTACAAATCACCACAGAAGCACTCAACAGTGAATACATCCCTCCACAGGGAGCTAGCGTCAGGAAAGTCATGAGGCCGTAAAAATGAACTAATCCATGCAATGTTCCGAACACAAGTAGTTGGGTAAAAGCGATGAAGAAGAGAAATATTTTCTAAAAGAATGAACCATATTTACACTTTTCAGATAATTATGACAGGTCATTATTTTTTATGGTTTTAATTTCACATAGGCTTACACATCAGTTCTCGCCTTATATAGAACAATCGCGAAGTGCCTGGCGGGTATTTATTTCATCTTTTGTAAATAGGCATAAATGGGCCACAAGATGGCAGTAACGCAAGTATTAGCTGGCTATATTGACTCCTTCATTTTCAGTCCAACAAGATATGTTCGTATTTCCGAAACAACGCATACAGGTAACAATCATTCCACCTGGTGGAACTTACCTTGTTCAACCTTCGGATGTATACTTTTTCGTCAATGGAAGAAGTTCGCCAAAGGTTTTTGTGAGTGAGTTTTACTCGACAACATTGATACCGACCTCCATGGACGTAACGATATCATACACTTACCCAGGATCAGTTCAGTGGCCCCATATTCAATAACATGATTAAGCATATCTGGAAGAAAGCCACATTCCCAGTTGAATGCGTTAACTTTGATGCTCCTGTCAATGCCAACTAGGACACTGAAGATTCGAATTGTTCAACTCCCAGTTGCGCAAATGCATCATTCATCCAATGTATATATTGTCGTTTACAATTGTGCTTAGCAGATTTCTACATGAAAATGAAAAAAATGAAAACCTACAACCTGTTTCCAGTCTTTCGACCGGGTCAGGGACAGAATGAATGAAGCCTCCATCTAGCGGCGAGGATAGGAAATGTGTGGGCTGCCGAAGCCTGTCGCACTCCTCTGGGGCAATGATAAATGGCTGACAGATGAAATGAAAAGACCCACAAACAGACTGAAGTATATGTAAGGAGAGCTAAATTCAGTAGAATAATCATTATTTACAGCTGAGTTTCCTGTCGATTTAGTTATAATCTAGGCTAATAAACATGTACAATTACTGCTATCGACAGCTAACATTGATACAATAAGGACTGATTATAGCTGAACTTGCCATCGAATTTGATTTTTACCATTATCAGTCAGGCACTTGGCGAATATTCCTTATTAGAATGGTTGTAATGAATTGTAGCAGGCAATATTATTATTATTATTATTATTATTATTATTATTATTATTATTATTATTATTATTATTATTATTATTATTATTATTATTATTATTATTATTATTATTATTATTATTACCGCGATTCCGTGGCTTACAGATGAATAGGAAGCGCCTGGGTTGAATGCCTGGACAGAGAGTCATTTAGTGCAAACATTTACTTCAACAAAATTTGGAGATTTTATCTTTCCTTCTTGAAATTCAGAGGGAGTAATTTATTGACATTACAAAGAATAGTGTAAATATAGCTTGGGCACATTTACATAACAAAGAGCTCGTTAGCTACAACAATGCGCTGGACTTCGAAATCCTTAATCAGGTACAAACTTAATTGGGAGAACTCCCAGTCGTCAAAGTACAAGTCGCTGCTCCTATGCCAAAACCACGAATATGACAATGCTCTTCCTATCCATTACTTCCCTTAGGACAGGTCACGCCTCACAGCCATGTATTGATGCGGTCCGTCAGAATAATTTCCGTTGAGTTCATTTTTCTATGCGCATGTGTAAAGGAAAATGAACCTTAAATACATCATTTTCTAGGAGTGGGTAAATATGTCATACAAACATATATTCCTACAGTACGATACGGTAAGAAATAATGAACTGGAGGAGTTGTTTTGACATAGGAGCGGCGATATGAAAGAGTATAGTTCCTCCGAGCAGGTACGATATAATAGGAGCCCCGGCTTCAAAAATATAATAATCAAGCAATCAGTTTCTGTTTACAATCTCATTTACATTCCGTAACCCCTAGTGCAGGGCCTCTCAGGTTGCATGCGCCTGGTGCATGCACTGTGCACGGTGCAAAAGACGACTTTGCTTCGTTGCCCAGAGTGCAGACCCCCACTCCTCGATTTGGTGCAATAGCGCTGTCTCTCTCTTTCCCCACGCCTTTCTCGCTCGCTCCCCCTGTCTCCCACTTCCTCACTTGCTCCGTAACGCTCCAAATCCGAGCTGAGTTGAGCCGAGCTTAGCCGAGTAGCCCAGAGAGGAAGCGTTGGTCCGAGCCGAACCGAGTGGAACCGATGCACTGTGCACAGGAACTTTGCCCCGCTGTTTGCACGCGTGAGAATTTGGGCGTTTGAGAGGCCCGGTTGCCCCATGATGAGCTTATACATTACAAAGTTCTACAATTGGTCCTGTTCCCAAAGGGAACCAAAACATAGACACGGTTACACTAAGAACTGTACAGAATAAACAGGGGCATAATTAAGAATAAAAAGAAAAAGTTACACAAAGCAGGCCATTAACAAAAGGCAAGGAGGCGAAACACCAGCACTCCTTAACGAACATCCTGGAAGAGACAAGAACCTACGTGGGCTTAAGGCCCAATGCTACAGCGGCTAATCCTGGTAACGTACACAACGAGTTGGATTCAGTCTTGCTCGAAGCTCTTCTTCTTTTTGAAATATGAATGGGCTTGTCAGTTTTCACCCAGTTCCAATACTAAAAAGTATTAAACAATATACGACACTATTAACCACAATTATCGATGGTGTATATAACCACAGGACAAAAATATCTATATGTGACAAAACATGTTAACATCTGGATAAAGGTTGTATGAAGGATCCCTCATTAGTATGTAGGAGTGATGTTACAATGCATAATTTACTATAACCCAATAACCTCGAATAGAGTGAGAAGCAACAAACAGTCATAAGGATAAATAAATATAGCGAAACGCATATGGACACAAGATTCTAATCTTCACGCTGAAGTGATCCCTTGGTGTCTTATTACCAGACATGCATCATCCAATCCTCAGACCGTAATATTAAAAAACATGGCGGCCGAAGTAGCCGGATTGCTGGTATTGGCTAACACGAAAAACCGGTATCACGTACATATTATATAAACGGCGGTAATTTAATATGATAAATGTAACATCGTAGGGAAAATCACTTTTACACGTATGAAAACGCTTCGCCAATAAGTACGCACCACATATAATCAACTAGAATCACACATATTCTACAAGAAAAAAGACCAACAAGCTGATTATGTAGACATTTCAATTCGTCAATAACGTTTTCTCTTAGATTTCACATCGCTGAATACATGAAAATACGTGATAAAACTGTTAAAATTATATTTCTAACATCATTTTGAATGTTTCAAAATAAATTAATGTGCGAAATTCCTCGATTTATTCGCTTTCACGAGAACTGTGTAACATAACCTGTTGCCTTAGTTTTGAAGTGGTGGAAAATTTCTTAAGTTCACCACTCAATGGATGGTAAGTACACCCGAAATAATAATATTATTTTACGAGCTCGATAACTGCAGTCGCTTAAGTGCGGCCAGTATCCAGTAATCGGGGGATAGTGGGTTCGAGCCCCACTGTCGGCAGCCCTGAAGATGGTTTTCCGTGGTTTCCCATTTTCATACCAGGCAAATGCCTGGGCTGTACCTTAATTAAGGCCACTGCCGCTTCCTTCCAGTTCCTAGGCCTTTCCTCTCCCATCGTCGCCATAAGACATATCTGTGTCGGTGCGACGTAAAGCAAATAGCAAAAAAATGTTTTTGGCTTTACGTCCCACTAACTAAATTTTTACGGGTTTCGGAAACTTCGAAATGCCGAAATTTAGTCCTGCAGTAGTTCCTTTACGTGCTAGTAAATCTACCGACACGAGGCTGACATATTTGAGCACCTTCAAATACCACCGGACTGAGCCAGGATCGAATCTACCAACTTGGGATCAGAAGGCCAGCGCTTTAACCGTCTAAGTCACTCAGATCAAGTACACCCGAAATGATTATGTTAACCCAATGAACGGCCCTGGTAATGTTAATATAATGTTGACATATGACATAGCAGCACTTCACACAATGATAGTAACCTTAGTAATGAAACGTTCAGACACCAAAGATATAATAGGTTTTTACCCATTAAAGAACATAAGTGCAAAAACTCTATTGACTAAACATTGATATTTAACCACATGGACGAGCTTCAGTTTGGCGCAGTCTGCTTGATAACAGATAGCCACAGTATGAATCGGAAGGTGTTGGTAGTGTAAAACCCTACGTTACAAACCCAGCTAATCCCTCTAAGTCACTATTTCTCCTGTGCAACATTGTACAGATTGCTCCATCAGTCACACTTGCAAGTTTTGTTATACTCTAAGATCCAGCCAAACATTTCCGCAGGCAAAGCACAGATTATTGTAAAATACAATTGCATCTAAACCACTAGACACTTTAAAGCACATAGACACTAACGGAATAACACAATATCAGTTATAATCTATCTAAGTTAATATTTTTCGAGGAGCACGAATAGTTTGGAAGTAGAGAACTGGCTTCCCTATCCTCAGACTTCTTCTCAAAATGATGCATGCACACTACGGTTTTGCCATGGACTTCAAAATAATCACGATGTATATTCCTAATCAATTTCTCTTCTAATGTTCTATTCTGTAGGAAACTTATGAATAGTTGTATGAGAGGCATTGCCATAGTTGGACTAAAAACTGGTCCACCTAGTGCACTCATGTTCTTTAATGGGTGAAATCACGATCAAAACAAGCACATTCTCACATTGCTGAGTTTAATTACAGATCCTATGTATCCACTGACATATAAATACACTCGCACACTTATATTCTACAAAGAAACTTACATTTATCGTCAACTTTCATAAAATTTAACCGACTACATACGATAACAACAAACCAAAACAAACCCACATTTCCAACAATTCCGGCTACTCGATTCGCCATCTTTGAACGATCGAGAGTAGCATTAAGGTCTGAGGATTGGAGCCGGTCTTGGTTATAATACAAGGCCTTGAAATAGAGCCCGTGAGACGCTATCGAAGTAAGCACGATGAAGTTCAATGCTGGGCCGCTAGGGTCGCTTTCTTGCGCTCTGTCTACCAGGTTCGTGCCTTTTAGTTGGTTGTGAATGTGTGTATTCTTCTGATGTTAAGTACTTGCAGTTCCAGTCATGGTTTATTGCTGTGTTCCTTATCGTCATTCACGAGAATTAAAAGGTAGTGGAATTTCATTTCACAAGTTTCCAGCGAATGTTCGATATTCAAAACAATATGCAGATGGGGCACAGCGTGCGCATGAGATACGACATCCATCTGATGAGACTAGGCCTCTGTTCCTTAGTTTTGATCCCAGTCATGTCACGCAAATCGTGCTATCCCAACATTTGTCACGGGACATTTTTTGTAAACAATGCTACCCTGACAGGCGACCATTTGAGAGGCTTTTTTAAACTTCAGAAATTGTCGGTCATGAAGCCGGTACGGAAACTAAACAGAAACGTAATTTGCCCGACAAATTTGGAGAAAACGAATGTAGCAAGAGCTAAAATTGTATCTTCCTCTGAAACAATCGCTGGTTTGAGAAGTATGGAGGTGGTTTGTCCCGAGAGCATTAAAGACAGAGACAGTTTAAAAAATAAAGTATCATATGAAATGGTTCGATGCTCATAACTCTGCAAAACCTCCCATGAGACATATTCCAAGAATGAGAACAAAATGGCACTTTTCAGCCTAAGTTTGTTAATTAATTATTTGCTGTCATATATTAAGAAAATTCAAATGCATCCAGAGAAAGCAAAAAGATTCAAGTGGGAAACATATCACACATTGGTCTTGACTACTCAATTTACTGTGGCCTGTGTAAAATACCTCATAAGTATACATTTGCATTATGTCTTGCCGAGAAACCTAATAAGCGATGATATCGAGCTCTTCTTCAGCCACCTACGGCGCAAAGCTAAGGGATAAAGAGAATACCCACACTGTACGAACCAGTTTACTGTAATTACGAGAGTACCAGATAGATGAAAAAGACAGAAAGCATAAAAGTCGCGAGGATGTGCAAATTTCGCGGCTTTCTAGGCACATAATATCTATCATTACAAAACCCTTGCAAGCTAAATTACATCAGATCTGTTTGAACAATACTTTATTGTAAAGTGTTGGTTAGTATATAAATATAATTAATTTGTTTCAGGAACAATAGATACAATGCCAGGCATTTCTGACGCTGTGGTAGCTGGGTACTTAGTGCGTGTGGCAGTAGAATATACTGTTAAGGCTGTTTAGAACATACATCTTCTCCAGCTACTCGAAGTCCAACATTGTGTCTTATTCATTCTCAAGGTCGAGGACCCCTCAGATAACCGGTGGCACTTCTGCCGTACACGACGGAATTTGTCACTTTTGCTGTACAGAACTTGGCCGGACTACAGTTACTAAAATCTGTACGTTTTTTCTGAGACATATTCATCAGTGAAATTAAGTGTAGATAGTGTAAAGACAACAGACTACCTCTTTTCCTACTCCGAAAATTTCTGAGACCTCTATTAAAACATTGCTTCGAGCCATTCAAGTAGAAAAGAGAGAGAGAATTTTGAAACTTGATAAGAGCCAGTCAATAGGAAAGTTTTAAAATTTTAGTAATCTATTCAAGCCAATGAAGCACCGTTCTATTAATAAGTTACTGTAAATTCTGACAAAAATATTCGGCTCTTTTTATTTAGGATATAATTTACTTATTGACATAATTATACGACCATGCGAACACAAGGAGGCAAGAACACGATCCTAGTGGCTGAATGGTGTACTAAGATGCCAACCGTTTTCACGAGTGCATTTCAAGGCCTTGTATTATAGCGTAGGCAAGAACAACTACAATTACACCAGACCGTAATCCAGAAAAAACATGGCGGACATCGGTGTGCGACATGAGAGTTTGAGGGGAAGGTTATGCATGTATATTCCGAGCCACCTAAAGAAAATATCACAAGTCGAACGTCATAAAATGCAATTCACTAACTCAAAATATGAATAATTAAACACCAAAAGTAGCTTTATCGCGTATTGTAAGTCTAAATGAAATTTCAGAAGGGAAAATAACGGAGGGAGAATGACTGTATCAACGTCAGGTTGAAGCAGACACAGAGTATAAAAATATTTCACATATGAATCTCCGGTCAGTAAATAAGATATATACATGTCAACAAAGAACATTATTAACCTTATGTGGAGTACTATGTAACACCACCATTAACCACAGCCCATTATGTAAAACACGCAAACAAATTTCTCCAACAAAATTTCAACCCACCAAAATCCACCTGTAGTGTTGAGTAGGTACAAGCGATATTTGTATGATACACTTGACCATCTACAGCACTCGTCACCTTAAAACTCACCAGAATTGATGGCATAATTGTATTTTATATAAGAACATAATTCTCGTGTTAATTCACGGGAAATGGGGTTAGGTTTAGTTTACGCATGTTCATTGTAAAACGTTGAAAATTAAATACATCATTCTTGCACGACCATTTAATTTAGTCTCTAAATCATAAATCTTGGTCATGATTTTTCGGAACTTTCTGGGACTGATTTAATTTTCTTTGTAGTAAAGTACGTTGGCTGATATGGCAAATGCGAGGATAGGCATCATTAGTTTTAACTTTGGAAGTTTGCGCGGCACTAGAATTAGATCACCACCTTCCATGGGTATATCATGTCTTCCCTAACAATACATTTGATTTAAAAAATGATAAAATGATTAATGCAAACAACATTATTAGTCCTATGATTCAGATCGAGTTTTCCTTAAGAATGCTCTTAACCCAATTTTGCCATATACTAGGTCTTTGGAAACGGAAACACTGAAGCTCTTACGTACATCCAGGCACACAGCACATTAAACCATAAACATATTGCATAGGTAACTAAAAAATTAAGAAAATACTTTCAGAGAAGAACACGAGAATCAACATTAACCTAATCACCACCGATACTGTTGGAATAAATAAGCTCCTTGACAACAAACAGCTCCTTACGGCACTGAAAGAGGATCTATAACCTTCTTCAGACCATAAATAAATATAATGCACGAATAATAATATTCAAATTTCCGTAAATATTTGGTAACAACGCGGCTTACACAAATCAAAACAAACGTATGCTAGCACTCCAGCTGCCGCCATTATGGACAGTTTCGATAGGTCGGTTAAGTTCTGAGATATTGCACTTGGTCTTGGCGTAGGCAACGCTCCAACCAGGACTATTAGAAATGAATAGTGTGACGACTCCCTCTGAATCACATGTTAACAGACACGGCGTACATGTTTTCCGCCACCTGCAGCGCTGCCGTCAATAAAATTCCAAGTACGCGCGCTTATTGTCGACTTAATTTGAAAGTGTGCAAACAGTTTGTGGTATTTTTTTCGGTAGTTTTATACGTTCTCCAGTTATATATGTGCAAAATATCTGGTGTTAACTTTTCGTGAACTGAAAAGTGAAAAGATTAAGCATTTGAGAAGTAGGACGTATGCTTTGGCATATGGATCAATTTACTAACGCATGTGAATTTGCGTACAACTTGCTATGCCCCGTGTTGTAAGTCGGTTTACGA
This sequence comes from Anabrus simplex, assembly GCF_040414725.1. NCBI lineage: Eukaryota > Metazoa > Arthropoda > Insecta > Orthoptera > Tettigoniidae > Anabrus > Anabrus simplex. Next base: position 1,105,361,529 of record NC_090265.1, on the reverse strand, counting down.
TAAATATTCGAATGAAAACGGCATTTTTCACACCCACAAGATCCCACTCTATTCTCAAAGTGGTCGAAGGCTATCCTACGTCAAGATATGCCTTTAAGTGATAGTACCCTTAATATCATTTTTCAGTCAAATTAGAGTCATGGCAAAAGCTGTTGCCAAATTAAATGCCAAAATCATTAGTACAGCTCAGGAAAAATGACAGCAAACTTACATTTGATGATCCACTATTATCAAGTTGGGAAGATGAACAAATAGTTCCTTTCACCAGTTCAAAAGTGAATGTTATTCATCACTTCTGTGGGAATATTGTTAAACATGCAAGCAAAGTGACAGTTTTTTCAGCATGTATTGGTTCTCCGCAAAACAATACAGAGGAGTCCGGCTCCATGGCTAAATGGTTACAGGGGTCCCGGGTTCGATTCCCGGCAGGGAATTAACCATAATTGGTTAATTTCGCTTGCATGGGGGCTGGGTATATGCGTCGTCTTCATAATCATTTCATCCTCATCACGATGCGCACGTCGCCTACGGGAGTCAAATCAAAATACCTGCATCTGGCGTCCTCGGACACTCCCGGCACTAAATGCCATACGCCATTTTATTTAATACAGAGGAGGCAAAAGGCAGTCCGTTTTCAGTTCTAACAAGTCTACCAAATTATAGTAACTCACCCAACTATCCCATTTACCCATCGAATTAATTATTTATGTTTTCTCATGTAGAGGAAGTTGTGAGAAATTTTAGTGTACAAGAAGCATTATGCAGAAAAATATTTCAAGAATGCCTGGATAGTTTACCTCCAATTACTATTTCTCATGGACTTGGGTGCTGTACTGAACATTGCTCAGGACTTGGTAGCAAAATGAATTTTCCATTAAAATACGATGCCGATTTTATTCCCGAATAAAAGAAGTAAGGAAAGAAATGCTAGCTCGTACGACCGCAAAACATACCCGGAATATGTCAAAGGTGTCCAGTTAACTGACTGATGGGGTGAAGTGCTGGCAAGATTCATTAAGCTAAGCATGTTGGTATATTTTAAGTAGTTATAGAGGAATTAAATGTGTATGTCATACCGGTACGTAACAGTCACGTGGGTTCCTGCAGAGTTATAACATGTTTATATTACCTAGCATATACATTAACAGCTGAACATGGGTTTTTAAGGTTATAATTGATAATTAATAATATAGGTTTACTGCAGCCAAATGGCCGTGTAAGTAAGAACATTCATTTTAACATTTCCAAGCCACATAGGTCTCATTCTTCTGAACAGAACTTAATCAACGATTTCCCTCTATTAGGACATGTTAAGACGTGGTATCTATCACATTCACGATCGCACAATTTACACATGCATCCGAATTCAGGTTCATGAAATGTTTTAACCTTGAACAGCCAATCTAATTACAATATGTCTTAATTCGTAGTTCGCTTCCATCCATCCCCGCGTTGTCATAGCATCCGTTGCATAGAAATCTAACCAAATGTCTTCTCTTTTCTGCTTCAGTTCCATTAGTCGATCGTAATTTGTCGTGGATGGTAGTGACATCTTGAAACGTAGCTCTTCGATCAGGAAAGATTCCGTCGTCAGAACATACACAAGTCGAGATAGTGTATACTTCGAAAGCCCCAGAGCTCTCTTTAAGTATGCGGCTTTGACTTTCTCTATTCGTCGTAGACTATTAATGTTTAGGTGCTCCCAGACGAGTTGTAGAGGTTGACCATAGGTGATTATAGGCACAACTTTAATACTGAAGAGCTGTACCGCTGCTTTAACTGACATCTTACGTAGCCCTTTGATTTCGTTCACTGCTTTAAATGCCGAGATTGTCCTATTCTCTATATGTTTTGTGAAAACATCACCTCCGGTTTGGAAGATGGCTCCCAGATATTTGAAGTGGCTAAACCTTGTTAGTTCTCTACCATTGTAATGGACTCTATCAGTCACTGCTGGCCTTCCCCTCTTCTGAAGATCATGTAGACAGTCTTTTGGTCATTTATGCTGAAATCAATTTCATGTGCCCATGCTGCCAGAGGATCAAAAGACTCTTTCAGGTCCTCCAGTCGTTCTGCAGCGAGAACCATATCATCTGCATATACATACAACTTTACACCATCTTCGATGCATCGTGTCACATCCGAAGTGATTATTGAGAACAGAAGAAGACTTAGCGGATCTCCTTCTAGTACACCATTTGTCTGTGCTATTGCATCTGATATTGATATGTTATCCTGTATAAACACTGTATTGTTGGAGAGAATGTCTTTGATTATGACCGTCAAGTAGTGACTCTTACCAATTAATTGTTCCAACTTTGTCAGGAGTATGTTCCCATTGAGCATATCGAAAGCTTTAGAGAAGTCAACAAAGATTGCGTGGAGCTTCCCACCTGGTACTCTTAGTGCTTTTTCGGTATCTTGTTTTAAACACTCCACTGCTTGCAGGGTAGATCTACCTCTTCTGAAACCAAACTGTTACTCTGTTATATATTGATCCACAAGTGTTGTTAGCTTATCAGTGAGAATTTTGGTCATTACCTTAAAAAGAGTGCATTCGAGTGCAATACCTCTGTACGAGTCTGGATCTCCCATGTCCCCTTTGCCCTTGTATACCATTTTGATGTAGGATCTTCTCCAGCTATCTGGTATTGTACCTCTCCTAAGACCTTCGTTCATCAAATAAGACCACGTTTCCTTGAAAACTGGAGCCACCGTTTTTGAATGTTCGTAGTAAATCTGATCAGGTCCATAAGCCTTTCCATTACCCATGTTGTGTATAGCGTACTCAATATTCATTACTGTTATAGGCAAAAACTCAGTTACATCATCGGATTGTGTCTGTAGTGGTCGAGTATCTTTAACCTGAAGCACTTGACACATATGTTTTCCCAGGTTTCTATTGGTATGTCCCTAGGGAATGTTGATTTTCTTGGGTTCAGTATTTTATAAGGATGTCGTTCAGCAACTTCTATCATCTTTATATCAAGCATTTCTTGATACTCTTTCTTCTGTAGTTTTATTAGCTGCTTATAGAGCCTACGAGAAAGTGTGTATATTTCAAGGTTTTCTGGAGACGGATAATTCAAGGTAATGTGTAATTTATTCAGTTTTCTTTCCTAGCAACATAGCAGTCTGAGTTGAACCAGGGCTTTGCTTTACGTTTGTATGGATCTGTATACTGTATAGCCTCCTGCATCTGGCGGTCTAATCTGGCTTCGTCCAACATACCGTCTCTGATCAGTTCAAAATCAAATCAAATCAATCAAAATCTCTTTATTTGCAAATGAGGTGTTTACCTCGGTGGCAAATGGTACACCAAAATAAATTATTGTCAAGCACTAAATATTAAATTAACAAGAGAATAAAATTTTCCTATAACACAATATTATATAATTTAAGCTAACAATTTTTCTATTAAACACACAGCTCATCCTTAATAAATTTACATTGTTTACAAAATTCTACTTATAATATCTCCTGTACTACTTACAAATATAGTCATCTGATATACAGTATGTGGAATTACTTCAAATGATACTGTACAACTGGTATAAGATTAAAATTTACATTGCATTTATTTACTTTTTCTTTTCTTTACCCATTCTGGAACCTAAGTAGCATAACGACCTGCTGCGTCTTAACCAGAACCCCTTTTACCACCAATTTTCAGAGTTCCTGAAGGGCCTTCACAGCTACCGTAGCGGTCCCAGGGCCCTCGAAGACCCCACTGTACTTCACCCCTACAGGCAGTCCCCTACTTTGGCTGTCCAAACTCCTTAGACCAGGGGATGGAATTAATTTATTCACACACATTTTTTTATATATAATAACCTGCACTGGTCGAATGCCCTCTAACATTTCATTTATTTTCTCTGTTGCTGTTTATTCTCTTCTTGAATATCTGTACAGATTTTGGAAAAGGATCAAACACTACCCCTGGTAAACTGTTCCATTCCTTCACACCCTTCCCAATGAATGAAAATTTACCCCAATCGCTTCTGCTAAAATTCCTTCTAATTTTATATTTGTGGTCAGTCCTGCCGATATAATTATTTTCCAACTGAAGTCTCTCACGGATATCTCCCCATGCTGCTTCTCCTGTATAGGCTCTATATAAACATATCAGTCTAGTTTTCTCCCTTCTCTTACTTAAAGTTTCCCATCCTAGTTTCTTTAAGCTTTCTGATACACTACTCTTTCTCCTGAAATCCCCTGTTACAAATCTTGCTGCTTTCCTCTGCACACTATCTATTTCTTTTATTAGGTATTCTTGGTAAGGATCCCAAACACTGTTTGCATATTCCAATAATGGACGAACCATACTTAAGTAACTTTTCTCTTTTAATTCTTTGTTGCATCCTTTAAGTAGCCTCATTATGACATGTAACGATCTGTATGCTTTCCCAACAATGTCATCCACATGACCCTTCCAGTGCAAATTACTTTCAAATCTTACACCTAAGTATTTGCACTTGTCATCTTTTGGGATAACTGCCCCATCCAAAGTATATTCAAATTCAGTTTTAAAACTCCTGTTTGTAAATGTTGTAACAGTTGATTTGCCTCCATTAACCTTCATGTTATTCTCTTCAACCCATTGTTGGATACTCTCAAGTTCCCTTTGTAATTCTGAACAATCCTCAATGGTATTTATTTCCCTATAAACAATTATGTCATCTGCATACAATCTTATTTTTGATGTTATATTGTTCCCTAAATCATTTACGTATATTAAGAAAAGTAACGGACCGATTATACTATCCTGTGCAATTCCCTTCCTGCGATACGTTAAGTCCTACTTTGACTTTCTGAACACTTGAATTTAGAAATGTTTTTACCCAAGGTGTAACCCTTGCGTCCAATCCTACTCTCTAAAATTTCTTTAATAATATTCCATGTTCCTCTCTATCAAAGGCTTTGGAAAGATCTATGGCTATGCAATCTAACTGGCCTCCTGAATCCAATTGATCTGATATGTCCTGCTGAAATCCCACCAGTTGTGCCTCACGAGAAAATTTCTTTCTAAATCCATACTGGCTCCTCATGAACCAATTTTTATCATCACATATCCCTCTGATGTACTTTGATATTAAACTCCAGAGTATTTTACAAACTATACTGGTCAGGCTGATTGGTCTGTAGTTCTCGGGTTTCCTTTTATCACCCTTTCCTTTATAAATTGGTATTATTATGGATTCCTGCCATTCCTTTGGTATTACACTATTATTTATGACATAGTCAAAGAGAAATCTTAAATAAGGCACTATGTACCACCCCATTATCTTTATCACCTCCCCAGTAATTTGATCACTTCCTGCTGCTTTTCCTTGCTGAAGCAGTTGGATTTCTCTGAAAATATCTTCATTTGTAAATGATAAGCTTCTTGTTTCTCTATGTGTCTCTCCCTCTCTACCTTCTGTTACTGTTTCCAACTCCTGGCAATCTTCTACTGAATCACTAAATTCCCTACTAAAGAGGTTTGCTTTCTCAGTATCTGTTAAATAGTGTTCACCCCCTTCTCCCACCATTGTAGGAATTTGGATTCCTTTTCCTTTTTGATTCCTGATATATGAATACAGCTTTTTCTATTTCCCTTTGTGGTCATTACGCTCTTGAAGAATGCCATTCATATAATTCTCTTTTGCTTCCTTGCCAAATATAAGAATGTTCGACACTTTCGCCGGTGCAGTGTGGGATTTTAGGCCTAACTTTGCCGCTTCTCGTAACGGATTTTGCGCGATACGTTTGACTGCTTCCTATACGGATACCTTGCGTATCGCTTACTTCCCTCAGGGCTGAAAATCTATTTTTGGTGTCAATTACAAAGTTGTCCTTATTAAACTGTATACTTTTCCTCCTAGAATCTGAAGCAACTTGACACCACGCGCTAGAATTCTCGGAGCCACCTGTGTTCTGAGTGTTTACTGGTACCGGTACTTTCGATTTTTTTCTTTTTGTTTTTTGTTTTTGCTAGTTGCTTTACGTCGCACCGACACAGATAGGTCTTATGGCGACGATGGGACAGGGAAGGGCTAGGAGTGGGAAGGAAGCGGTCGTGGCCTTAATTAAGGTACAGCCCCAGCATTTCCCTGGTGTGAAAATGGGAAACCACGGAAAACCATTTTCAGGGCTGCCGAACTTTCGATTCCAGTAAACGTACCTTTTCCTTTAAAATCTCATTCTCCGCTTTTAATGCTTGTAAATCCTGTTGCAATAAAGAGAGAATTACAAGTACATTATCATTACCTCCATCCTCCAAGTAATGAGACGCCAGCGATTCGTTGACCGTTGTAGATCTAGGTTTGTTACCGCTATTCAAATTGCTCTCGCCACAGCTAACACAAGTCCAAGTATCTTCATTTTTAGCAAAACCAGCACTACATATACACTCAAAATGGTACCAAATTAAACACTTTTCATACTGGATACCATTCTTCACTCGCTTCTTGTTTACACCACATTTATTCCCGATTATTTCGCAAGAGAACCAGGAGCTATCTTCACTTACATCCTTCGCTGACGCCATCTGACTGGAGTTGCGCTATTTCAAAATTTGCTTCTTGTATGTTTGCAAAGTCAAGTGTCCTTGTGGGGTAGAGTGCTGGTATTTTCTTTTTGCCATCTTTCCATAAAAGATTAAAGTTTGTTACTACTGGCAAATGTTTTCTAATAGCAATAGGAATGACCTGTTGGTGCGTTGGATGGATGTTTTGCATGTTCGTAAATTGTACTCCTCCCGTTATATGCTATGTATGCAAATTGATTTCGCTGGTTGATTAATTTTAAGCCTTCTTCTTCCAAATATTCCATCACACACATAGTTTTAAAATCTGGCTTGTCAATTCTACAATTCATATCAATTCATATAACTTAATTGCAACTGAGTTTGATTTCGGGGTCCATTAAGGAAAGATCTTTTAGCTCTATAGACACATACACGTTTGACATATTCGTTAAGATAATGAAGAACCAATTTTATAAGTAATGTCATTAATTCATAACTAAATGCAAAATAGTTCCTACGTATTTTTCACTTATTACTTTCAAAACAAGGAATATTAACTCCTCTGATGAGGTTGACGTCAGGAAGGGCATCCGGTCATAAAAAACCGCCACGACAAATTCATCTCACCTCATACCCGACCCCGTAGGGAAAACGGGACAAGGGTTGGACAAACAACACTTTCAAAACAAGGAATGCTATATATTAATTTGAACGAAACACAGATCGCACATAAACACAGTCATCGGTCAGTAAACAGAATACACAGTCTTGAAACATCACAATAATTAACACACGGTTTTAAGTAATTTATTTTAACGATAAATTCCGAATTAAATCACATGAGATCTCATTTAGAATCACATGTTCGGAGACAGCTGATCACCTTCTATCTACACCAGCGTCACGTAGTGTAGGAACATATCAACCAGCAGAAGTCGTCGCACTATGCATTTCTGTTCGTCCTGCTCCCACTAGAGCATTGAAACTTCGATATATCGAGAAATACGCGCGCTTTTCGCTGTTTTTAACCAAATACAGTTTTAACCTAACACGGCAGTTTTCGAACTCATCCTTTTATCTATATTTGTATTTAATTGTGAGTATGTGAAAATGTTGGTGAATTCGATATCATCATATGGTACATCAAGTAGAAGACCAGGGGCCTTCTTTCTGTCCAAATAATTATAACAGTTTAAAATGAAGAAAATACCGTGCAAGAAGTCTGAACTTAATTTGCTTTATTCCCTAACGGGAGGGCAGTGTTTCAGGTATGTATTTTCTGTTATATTATTCTTGATAGAGTGAGACAAGATTTCGTTAAAATGTAACTTGTAGGCCTATAGAGGCACCAGGATCCAGTTCACTTTCTTCATTAGGATGTTTAGGCTACATTTTGTCTGGTAGGCTATTAATGTGGAAGAGGGTGCAAATCCAGTACCAATACTCTTGTAACAGAACACCAAGGTTTCTACCTCTGAATTTATCCGTTTCAGTTCAGAACCACAATCAGTAGAGCTATGATGTGCCTTAGTTTGTATGCTACCAATAGTTCACTTATTTGAAGTTTTGATGTTGTACTATCATTCTCAGCTCATTCTCCAACTATCTTATTAACAAGCTTGGTTACAGATGTAATGGCTGCTGTGTGGTAGTGATAATTGATTTGAGAAGGCATGGATCGACAAGCCATGGGGGTTGAAACCTTCCTCCTGCCATTTTTTATAATTAGCATCAGTACTGGCTGCATCAAAACAACTTGAACAACAACAATGGCTTAGTCAATTGACCAATTTCATTCACGTTTTCAACAAATATTCTTTTCTATAGGTTGGCCTACCAGTAAGTTACTGTTATGCGCTCCACGTAAAAGGCCTCTCCCTTAATTTCCGCATTAGAAGACAAGATTTATTTTTTTTTTTTTTTTTTTTTTTTTGCTAGGGGCTTTACGTCGCACCGACACAGATAGGTCTTATGGCGACGATGGTATAGGAAAGGCCTAGGAGTTGGAAGGAAGCGGCCGTGGCCTTAATTAAGGTACAGCCCCAGCATTTGCCTGGTGTGAAAATGGGAAACCACGGAAAACCATCTTCAGGGCTGCCGGTAGTGGGATTCGAACCTACTATCTCCCGGATGCAAGCTCACAGCCGCGCGCCTCTACGCGCACGGCCAACTCGCCCAGTGACAAGATTATTGTGCTACCATCACATGTATATTACGGTAATTTGTTCTGTTGTAGAAATGCTAGTGCTACTTCACTCTGAACACTTCCCAGAAGAGGTCTGTTGAAAATAAAATAATATTGACTTTCTATTGTCCTGGAACATCTAGTTAGTGCTGCCTGTCTCAGTTACCACAATAAAATAATATGCATATGCTTCGTAGTTCCAATATCAAAACATCCTAAAATATTTAGCCATGGATTTTACTTTCTGTTGTATACCTACATTCAGGGGCGTAGCCAGGGGGGGGTTACTGGGGGTTAGAACCCCCCCCATTGCCCCCCATTGAACTTTCACAAAAATAAAATAAATAGAAACTGACAGTAAACAATAAACTTCTTTTATGTGATCAAGATAAACTCCCTGCAATCTACTGCTTGTTGAGAGTGTTTGCCACCCTACCTGTCACCACTGCAGCCAGTGAGAGATCATTTTCAACATTAAGACGCCTTAAAACCTACCTCAGAAATACAAGTGAAAGTCGACTCAACGGGTTGGCTCCCTTGAACATTCACAGAGACACAGTTGTAAAACCAACAGATGTGTTAGATTTATTTTCTAGGAAGCCTCGAAAATTAGATTTTAGACTGTAAACTGAACATACCGTTTGAGATAAAACTGCTGACCTCGATCATATTGTTCTTGTTCTGTATTTTAAAGTAAGAATTTTGTAGTGTATTGCAATCTGAATATCACATACAGTAATTCACTCTTGTATCAGTATCCTTATGACAGTCATGCATGCGCGTACCAGACACGCACAAGCACAAGCACTTTCATTATGTTATATCTTAATTTTGTAACTGTAACCCCCCCCATTGGCCGATCCTGGCTACGCTACTGCCTACATTCATGAAATAGTATTAAAGTGTGTTAACAAATCATGGGACCTCAGCTGTCTCATTGCCTCCACCCCCTCTTTCCTGTTCATCTCCCATGGTCAACTTTTATTTTATTTTACTTCTAATTCTAATTGAAGTAACTTGTTTCTGAAAGCAGAGGAGTCATTTTGCCTTTCCTAGCTCTCCTCTTTCTTTACCAAAATTTTCATTCTTGTAGGTGTCAGAACCCTTCTTCAGTATCATTATCAAGCTGGTATTGTGGTTGTTTATTCACATAAATTACTAAAATCACTTAAATAAGTTAAAAATGACTAGTTAATGTATTACTTAAAATGTTTTCCGACTCGTCAGCTGAATGGTCAGCGTACTGGCATTTGGTTCAGAGGGTTCCGGGTTCGATTCCCGGCCGGGTGGGTGATTTTAACCTTCATTGGTTAATTCCAATGGCTCAGGGGTTGGGTGTTTGTGCTGTCCCCAACATCTCTGCAACTTATACACCACACATAATGCTATCCTCCACCACAATAACACACTGTTACCTACACATGACAGATGCCGCCCATCCTCATCGGAGGGTCTGCCTTACAAGGGCTGCACTCGGCTGGAAATAGCCACACAAAATTATTATTACGTAAAATGTTTTCTTAATCTGTAGGAAAAACTCAATATCTGTACAGGAAAATTCAGCAGCTTTGGAGGATACGAAGTAAAATAGGCCTATGTTTCAGGTACCGTAGGCCTAAGTAGTGAGATAAAATCTTAGCAGATTTGGTTGCTATTAATAATACTGAGCAATTTGGCTATCCAGTACAGACCTTGTGGCTGTAGCTTGGATTCGAAAGATGGTGGGCTCAAACCACTGTTGGAATCTCTGAAAAATGGTTTTCTGTGATCATCATGCAAATGTTGGACCTGTACCTTAATTAAAACTATGGTCATGACTTCCTAATCCTATGCTTTTCTGTCACGTATTGCCACTGGTACTGTATGTGTTCGTGTGAGATTAAGACCACTAGCAAAATACTTTATCATTATAAAGATAATTGTATGGCCTCAGCTACCAGATTATTTACCTTCTGAAGAGGTGTTGCTTAGAGGAGCCTGTTTACCAAGTATGACATTATGATTTACTGCTATATAGCAGTGTCCCTCTGAATTACTGACTGCCTTAGGAGAAACCAGCATGGCAAGGTTATTTCATTTAGTGTGCAAGATGTATGAGACAGGAGAAGTCCCATCTGATTTTCGGAAGAATGTTGTTATACCTATTCCCAAGAAAGCCGGTGCTGACAGGTGTGAAAACTACCGCACCATTAGTTTAGTATCTCATGCCTGCAAAATTTTAACACGTATTATTTACAGAAGAATGGAAAAACAAGTTGAAGCTGAGTTGGGAGAAGATCAATTTGGCTTCAGAAGAAATGTAGGAACACGTGAAGCAATCCTGACTTTACGTCTGATCTTAGAGGATCGAATCAAGAAGGACAAGCCCACGTACATGGCATTCGTAGATCTAGAAAAGGCATTCGATAATGTTGATTGGACCAAGCTATTTATGATTCTGAAGATGATAGGGATCAGATACCGAGAACGAAGAATTATCTACAATCTGTATAAAAATCAGTCTGCAGTGATAAGAATCGAGGGCTTTGAAAAAGAAGCAGCAATCCAGAAAGGAGTGAGGCAAGGCTGCAGTTTGTCCCCTCTCCTTTTCAACGTTTACATAGATTAGGCAGTAAAGGAAATCAAAGAGAAATTTGGAAGGGGAATCACAGTCCAAGGAGAGGAAATCAAAACCTTGAGATTTGCCGATGATATTGTTATTTTATCTGAGACTGCAGAAGATCTCGAAGTTGCTGAATGGTATGGGTGAAGTCTTGGGTAAGGAGTACAAGATGAAAATAAATAAGTCCAAAACAAAAGTAATGGCAGGTGATGCAGGAAATATTAGATTAGGAAATGAAGTCTTAAAGGAAGTAGATGAATATTGTTACTTGGATAGTAAAATAACTAACGATGGCAGAAGTAAGGAGGACATAAAATGCAGACTAACACAAGCAAGGAAGAGCTTTCTTAAGAAAAGAAATTTGCTCACTTCAAAAATTGATATCGGAATTAAAAGAAGTTTTTGAAGACTTTTGTGTGGAGGGTGGCATTGTATGGAAGTGAAACATGGACAATATCTAGCTCAGAAAGAAAGAGAATAGAAGCTTTTGAAATGTGGTGTTACAGAAGAATGCTGAGGGTGAGATGGATAGATCGAATCAAGAATGAAGAGATACTGAATCGAATTGGTGAGAGGAGATCGATTTGGCTAAATTTGACGAGAAGAAGAGATAGAATGATAGGACACATCTTAAGACACCCAGGACTTGTTCAGTTGGTTTTTGAAGGAAGTGTAGGTGGTAAGAACGGTAGGGGTAGACCAAGGTATGAATATGACAAGCAGATTAGAGCAGATGTAAGATGCAATAGTTACGTAGAAATGAAAAGGTTAGCACAGGATAGGGTGGCATGGAGAGCTGCATCAAACCAGTCTATGGACTGATTACTCAAACAACAACATAGCAGTGTCATTGCTCCTGCTGCTATTATCATTTGTATAGTGGCCTCGTCAATTCCAGCTACTTTGCCTTGTTTCATCCTTTACATGGCCCATTCAATCTCTTCCATGGAAACCTCATTTTTCTTAATGTCTGTTGGTACTGTAATAAATCTGATACTTGGACTTCTCGCTCTTGTACAGGGGTGATTATACCGCTTTTCATGAGAGTTTAATCCTGTTGTAAACAAATAGGTGGAGCACCTTGCCTTTGCACGTGGACATAGGCGTAGTTGATTGGAGAAGCAACCGTCGCACTAACTCGACTGTATGCGAACTCAAAGAAAAGTAGTACGTCGCATTTACTTTACATTATTTGAGTTTATTACATTTAGAGAGTTTGGAAGAGTACGTATTCAAATTAAAATATGGTTTATCCTACATACCGGTATATATAAGTTTTAAAAAAATAAAATAATGATTAAATAACGAGCAATGATGGCACAAGGCATGGTGTAATACAGGAAGTCTTTTCTTAGTGGGGGATAGTTCCAAGCTATACAGCGTGGAGATAAGGTGTTGCATCTTGCAGCAGCAGTCATGTCAGTATTCATAGTGAGAGATATGGAGAAAGAGGTAGGACCATCGCATGTAATGAAGCACAAAAGAGGAAAACCGCTCAGAAGTGACCACAGGCAGTGTATTATGAATGTGTTGAATAAACTAAGTGAACAGAATCCAGGTTTAGTCGTTTAAGTTCAGATCTTCGCAGTGTTGTCGTATGTGATGCGCAGCCCTGTAGGTCCGAACACGAGATGTTGACGGGGTGGAGGTCGGTACTACACGCTCATCGAATCACAAGTCTTTCTTTGGCGGAGGCGTGTATATGCCATATTTACATCAGAATTAAACTTTCATGAAAAGACATATAGTACATTGTAAAGCAGCTCAAATTATCTTTCCCAACATTTTTTTAACCCATTCGAATAAGATCTTGCTTCCTTTTGCATCATCTTGCAGAGAATCAGTGAATTTTTACCAGCATTTATGTCTTCTTGAACCACTTTGGAGCATTCCTTCTTGCACTGCCTGTATTCTGTTGTTCTGTTTCTCAGCCACTTTTTCCTCAGGTCTTTTCTGCAGATTCTGCTTAACGGTTTTAAAGTGGGCCTATGCCCATTCTTCTTCTACCCTTCAGATGTCTTCCTAGATAACCATGAACAATTGGTCTACAGTGGTTGTAAAAACTCTTCAGAGCAATGTGGAGACAAAAGACTATTCCAGAGGAGTGGACAAATAAAGGAGTCATCACACTATTATTTAGGAAAGGAGACACAAAGCAGTGTGAATACTACAGTGGTGTGACACTGATTCATCATACAGCTAAGATCCTCAAAAGAATAAGAGAACCAGTATGGAGTCAGAAGAAGTATGTCCACATTTTAACCAATATTTACATTACACTTCAAATGATAGATAAGTATTGGAAATATGGAAAGGACATGGTAATGACTTTTGTAGATATATGAAAGGCATATGACTGTGTCCCAAGACATTTGGTATGAAAAACATTCACTGAAACACAGATTGGGAATGGAACAATGCAGACGGTAAATAGCATTAAGTATATCAAACTGTGGAAGCTGTGTCAGAACCAAAGTAGGTCAAACTGAATGGCTCAGAATTGATCCGTAACATTCCTTGGATCACCCACACCCTGAAGGCATTCATTTTCTTAATGGTATTACATTTTACAGTCCATGTTTCAGAGCTGTGCACTGAATATATATATATATATATATATCATATGACAAAGCTGTGACATGTCTCCAGGCTTCTGTCTCACAGTAGATTTCTGCAACAGCGTACAATAATATACAGTTTGTTAAATAAAGTTGGCAGCAGCTATTGTGAACTCTTAGGTGTTAGCCATATAGTTACTCCGTGACTCTAGCTCCATGTATTTCCCACCGTATCTGACAGCGGGTTGTGTAAATAGCTGGTGAATTAAATTATGGTTTCCTCCTGCGAACTTAATTTTTGATATATCCATGATGATAATGAAGAGTAACAGGTCCACACACTTCCCTGTCTTAAGCCTGCCTCAATACTGTTGTTAAAGTTCATTCACTGTTGCCTAGATCTTCCTAACATCTCTCCTTGGGTCACCGCAGTGTGCTATATGTCTTTTCACGAGAGTTTAATCCTGATGTAAACATGGTATATCCACGCCTCCGCCAAAGAAAGAGTTGTGATTCGTTGAGCGTGTAGTACCAACCTCCACCCCGTCAATGTCTCGTGTTCGGACGTACAGGGCTGCGCATCACATACGACAACAGTGCAAAGATCTGAACTTCTGAATAAACGACTAAACTTTGATTATGTTCACTTAGTTTATTGAACACATTCACGATGCACTGCCTATCTGAGCGGTTTTCCTCTTTTGTGCTTCACTACACCTCTTGCTCCATTTCTCTCGCTGTGAATACTGACACTGACTGCTCCTGTAAGATGCAACACCTTATCTCCAAGCTGTACAGCTTGGGACTTTTCCTCACTACAAGAAGACTTCCTGTATTACACCACACCTTGTGCCTTCATTTCTCATTATTTAATCACTATTTTATTAAAACAAAACCATATACATACCGGTATATATGACAACCCTATTTTAATTTGATTACGTACTCTTCCAAACACTCTAAATGTAATTTATTTATTTACAGAGTTTACGCCCACATTGGAGCACTTAAATCAGACTACAACAAATTTGTCTTCCTTTTCTTCTCCCAAAAAGTCTTGAGTCTGGTTGACCTGGCTGCCCTCTCCGCATCCGTTATAACATATTGTTTCCTCTGTACAGTGGTCAGAGGAAGCCTGATGCATTTATTCTTCAAAATACTTTTCCCGCCTCTGTTTTCTGTGGTTTGCATGGTAATATTCAACTCCTCCAAATCACTTTGAACTTCTTTAAACCAATTGTTTTTTTATTTACTATTCCAAAAGTAATTAAATAATTGTTTTAAAACTCTGTTATCACTTAGTCGAAATATATGACCAAAAAAAAGGCAATTCTTCTTTTTCTCATCGAGTCTGTGATGGACTCACTTTCCCGATAGATAACCTCATTCGGCAACAATCTCCACTGTCCATCCACCTGATGTTTCTTGTTTATGATCGTCCTGAGTATCCTTCGATCCACTCATTGTAAGCGTTCTGTTGTTGATCTAGTATTGAGTTTAAATAATGTTTCACATGCATAAGTTGCTTCTGGTTTAATAACAGAGTTATAATGCCTAAATTTAGCACTAGTCGAAAGACATTTCTTTTTGTATGTAGGCCAAGTTATCCGTTGTGCCTGCTTCAGTTTATATATTCTGCTCTCTATTGATGGTTTTTCATTGCAATTCCAAGTGAGATTTTCACCCAAATATTTAAATGTACTTACAATTTCAATTCGTTTATTATTATTTAATAATAGCTCTGAATTTAAAGTTGAAAGTAGGCATTATTTTTGTTTTATCATACGAAATTTGCAATCCAACTTCTTTCGCTATATTTGCAAGTTCTTCCAATTGAACTTTAGCCTCTTCGAAACCATTTGCCAGTATCGCAAGATCATCCACGAATGCCAAGCAATTTAGTTTGATATTTTTTCCAATTTTGACTTTTGGAGGACATACCTTAGTCCACTCTCGCATGACCTTTTCCAATACACAATTGAACAATAATGGCGAAAGTCCATCTCCCTGGCGGAGGCCTGTTGTAATTGCAAATGATTTAGATAACTCATTTCTGAATCTAATAAACTAAAATAAAATAAAATTAATGCGACGTACTACTTTTATTCGAACTTACATACAGTTGAGTGAGTGCGACGGTTGCTTCTCCAATCAACTAGGTCCATGTCCATGTACATAGGCAAGGTGCTCCACCTATTTGTTTACATCAGGATTAAACTCTCGTGAAAAGCGGTATAGAAAGTCTTTGGACACATGGCCATCATATGGAGAGAAAATCAAAATTATTTTTCTTCTTCCTACATTTTATCTCTTTTTCATAAAATTCAGCAAACATTCAACACCCCTAAAAATTTAACGCACATTTTTTAAAATACTTTTAGCAATAACTGGTTGATTTCTACCTGGTACACCTGCTTGTATAACAAAATTCAGAAAACTGACTCAAACCATTTTCAAGTTATTTATTTTGTTATACAGTATATGTATGGCTTTTTTTTAAGCATGCCTTAACTTACAAAAACTACCTTAAATTGGGAATGGGTATAGCTAGAGACCTCTGGTTTTCACTAATGGGTGGCATTTCTGCTGTACTTTCAGCTCTAATGCCAAAATATATATGTTAGCACAATGTTTAATGCCTGTAGATGATTATCTGCTTTTGACAGGTGTCCTTAAACTTTTTGCCAGCACTGTAGGTCGTTCCAACTTTAAAGAAGGAGAGTTCTAGGAAGCCCTAGTTTACAGTTTGTGGACCAATTTATGAACAGCATAAAGCAATGAGGCATGAACTGGAATATGATGATAGGTGAAGAATAGTGAAAAGATAATACAGCTGCATCAGAATAAAGATGATGATGATGAGGTGCTCTCTCTCTCTCACTCTATGAACAGACTTTCTCTATAATGCAAGATCACATTATCAAAAATTCCTTCCTAAGTGAAATGTTATCAATAGCCACAATACTTTCATGGTACTGTCGCAGGAGTCATATTTTGATGGTGACTGCATCCCTGGCAGAAAATGCTCCTGTGAGATAATTTGTTTACATTTATTAAGTGTAGTAAAGCCTGTGTGTACATATGCAAATATTATGTGATGGAAAGATGGAATTTGGTTTTCAAGATGATTTATTTGACTTTGTAAAGAATTAAATATGGTTGTTAAAAATTCCCCTACAACAAAAAAGTGCTTCATTGGACAGAAAAACTTCATGTTTTGATTAAAAGTATGATATAGGCCGAATATTAATTTAGTTTGCATCTACTTGTCAATTTTTATGGGATAGGCCCTACTGTTGATAATTTTTAAAATTTACTTTCTGTATGTGGATCCAAATTCAATCTTGTGTTCAAATGATGTATAAATGAAGCTGAATCTAGTAAATAAACATTGGTTTTCCTTTTATTACAGATGGCACAAAACTGATGAAGAGAAATGGACTGGTATATTTGCTCATAGGGTTTGGACACTCTCTCAGGATGCCAATTTTTTATATTATGAAGTGTTTGGAAGTTCCGTTAGTGATAGCCACACTGTTAATACCAGTGAGGAAGAAAAGAAAACAAGAAAGACTGAAAGAAGAAGAAAGGGCTGCTCTGCTGCCAAGTCAGTCAAGTTGTCTTCTGCAGGAGAAACTATTACAGGAAAAGACCAACAGGAAAACCACATCAACACACTTATGTTTAGTGAAAGTGATGCAGAAAATGTTAGGTTACTTAGGAACTATTTCAGACTGGATGATCTTTCACTTGAAGACTACTACAAAGTATGGTCCCAGAATGATCCACACTTCCAAGAGGCTGCAGTAAAGTTCCAAGGAGTAAGAATTCTCGCCCAGGATCCAGTGGAGAATCTCTTCTCATTCATTTGTTCAAGTAATAACAACATCTCCAGGTATAATACAAATTTAATGTCCCTTTTTTCTTTTTCTTCCTATTCTTCAGTTTTGTACCCTTCTTCATATTCTAAAAGTCCTAGTCCTTCATTGATCCTATTCTGTAGGAATAATTCAGTTTAAAAAAAATGATTTATGATTTAATACAAATATGTCATCATTTCACCACCTGACAATGAAACAGTGTCTGAAATGGTTAGTGGAGTAAATAATAATAAAACTTGTGACTGGTAACAGTTTTTACTATGTATTAAAGAATGAATTCACAGTCTCTGGCCTATATAAAAACATGGTTATGTTTAAGATCATAAAATATTTACTTTAGGCCTACTTGATAACTTGGGATGTTCTTGAGGTCTATATTCAACTGCAAGCCTCAGTTATTCTGATTGTACATAATTGAGAATTGGAACTGAGGAGAAAAATATGTTAGAGAATTCAATTTGGCTGGGAAAAGTTGAGCCAGCCCCGAGGTCTGCATCTTACCCAGAGGCCCCACGTTCGATTCCCAGGCAGATCAGGGATTGTAAGGACTGGTTTTGAGGTCCACTCTAACATACATAATTGCAGTTGAGGAGCAATCTGATGGTGAAATGTTGGCCCCGCGCTGAACACGCATCACCTTGCAATCTACAGGTCTTCAGGCTGAGCAGCAGTCGCTTGGTAGACTTAAGGCCCATCAGGGCTTTAGCATTTTTAATTATTATTTTTTTAAAGGGGGAGTTGACATAAAAGTAACCTCTTAATTGTGGCAGTCATGATTAACATTACTTGAAAACTCTAGTTTTCTTGAGGTCTATGTTTGACTCTTGGTCTCAGGTATTCGGGTTGTCCATAATTGACAATTGGGACTGGGACTGAGGTAAAGGAAATGTTAGGGAATTTGATTTAGATAAGAAAAGTTGAACGTAGTAGTAGCCTCATTAGTATGGCAATCGTGATTATTACTCACACACTCTTTAGTGATGGACAGCACACCCTAGTGCTGAATCGGTCGACCTCGGCAATCTTCGAGATTCGTATTGGCAACCTTTGAAACACAAACTATGAATCGCTTATGCATTGCTGTGCGACATCTGGCGTACACTTGACATACCAGTACTGTTGTTGTTTACACAGCAAAGCCAAACTGTAGAATTCCTGCTAGGACCAAGATTCGCATCGAGAAATGTTACATAATGTGTATGTGTTGGCTTAAGATGATAAAGGTTTAGAAAATTCATATCTATCGATCATATTATCAATTCAGTTCAGATTTCATTTCCATTCAGTTGGCAGTATTACCAGAACTGGGAGAGCTCTCTCCTTACTCCTCACCCCCGTACACAAATCCACCACTAAAAAGTGTGCGAGTAATACTTTTCACACCAAAGGAAAAGGATTGTTGCATGTAATGAACATCAATTTTTACATCCATATTGACATAATACTTTTTTTTTTTTGCTATGGGCTTTACGTCGCACCGACACAGATAGGTCTTATGGCGACGATGGGATAGGAAAGGCCTAGGAGTTGGAAGGAAGCGGCCGTGGCCTTAATTAAGGTACAGCCCCAGCATTCGCCTGGTGTGAAAATGGGAAACCACGGAAAACCATTTTCAGGGCTGCCGATAGTGGGATTCGAACCTACTATCTCCCAGATGCAAGCTCACAGCCGCGCGCCTCTACAAGCACGGCCAACTCGCCCGGTGACATAATACTCAAGTCAAAATTGAGAAGAGTGCACTCTTTTCAGTACCAGAATATTGTATTTTCTTAAAAGAAATACACTTCCAATTAATCTGAATGTTTCGACCCTTGTTTCGGACATCTTTAGATTGGAGAAGATGCAAAGGTATTCAAAAATACATAGCATACCATCTAAAATAAATTCCAAACTTAATGGAACACTGCATATTTATAACACTATTGTCTTCTTTGTAATTATTATTATTATTATTATTTATTTTCCTTAAATTGTACATGTACAATTTAGGGGTGGTAAAACCAGGAAAGACCGGGCGAGTTGGCCGTGCGCATAGAGGCGCGCGGCTGTGAGCTTGCATCCGGGAGATAGTAGGTTCGAATCCCACTATCGGCAGCCCTGAAAATGGTTTTCCGTGGTTTCCCATTTTCACACCAGGCAAATGCTGGGGCTGTACCTTAATTAAGGCCACGGCCGCTTCCTTCCAACTCCTAGGCCTTTCCTATCCCATCGTCGCCATAAGACCTTTCTGTGTCGGTGCGACATAAAGCCCATAGCACAAAAAAAAAAAAAAACCAGGAAAGGACAAAGAGTAATTCCCAGTTTTACGGGAATGAAAGATAAAGGATCAGCAGTCAACAACATTTATTATAATCTTTAGGGAAAAAACAACAATAAATAATTTGAATAATTTGATCAATGATAAAATTTGAAATTCAAGTAACGTACACCTGGCCTTGAGCCGAACTGACCACCGGCTGTGCACATAATAGTGAATATAAATTGAAACTGACAAAATTCAGGATATCTGAAATTTACATTAATGTGGAAGGCTGGCACAAGCCAAACCAGTATTGAAATTTAAGAGTAATAAATGAATATTCAAAAACATCAAATGACAAAGCTAAATAGGAAAAAAAAAAAAAAAAAAAAAAAAAAAAAAAAAAAAAAAAAAAGAGTTGCTTTAACAATAGATTGAAAATTACTGGAAATTTAACAACGAACTTGAGGCAGACTTGCAGCATTAAATTCTCCACCAGGGAGATAAAATTAAAAATAATGAAAACATTAAGCTTCCAGATTAATAGTCCAACACTGCAGTGTAAAAGACAAATCCTTTTAGGCAAACCAGTTCAGTAGAAAATGTCATCTTCAAGATCAGACATGCTGACAAACGTAGATTTAAAATGTTCATAAAAGTAAAGCAGAATGCTAACTCCAGGCTGGCATTAATGAAATTTAATAAAATAGAATTGCTGAACAGGCCAGCTGGTGCGGAGTAGAAGGTACTCGGCTTGACATACTTTCATTTATACAAGAGGGCAAGCCCTTGTCAACGGCCCCAAGCAGGGCGAAGAGAATACATGTCGTGAGAAATGCTGCTTCTAAACACGTGGCGAGGCTAACAGGCTGAATGCGTAGTCCACATGGACGTTGCTGAGAATTGGCAATTCTAGTGAGCTGCCCGAAGCAAATGTAAGGAGCCGAGTCCTCAAGTCGAGTCCTGGTGCGGAGTCCAGAGAACATGTTAAGTGGCAGTCCTTAAGAAGCACTGCAGAAGATTCCAGATTCAACAAAAAGTAGTGCTGCAAGACTAACAGTAATAATTACTAAAAAAAGTACATGAGAAACCTTATCATAAAATACAAAATAATGAAAAAAGAGAAGTCCAGAAAGAATATTCATAATTTCCACACAATTAATAATATAATAAAGGCAAGGGAAAAAAACAGAAATAACCAATGAAAAAATAGAAAGACGCGGAAGAATACATTCTCGGTACCGGAAGGAGAAAAGTTACCGGTGACGCAAGCTGTCATGTGAAGGTAATGTGACCAATCAACAGGCGACCTAAAAATGACGTAAGTTAGCGAAGCGAGAGGAAGAAAATAAGCAAACAGTGTTCGTATGACCTGTGACATGATTGCACGCCAAGGGGAACTTGTTATAATTCAACGAAAAATAACTAGACATAATTAAAGGTAAGCGCAACATCAAACTTAAATTCAAACAAGTAGAAAAAGTACCGAAAATAGTGAGAATTACCAATAAATCATACGTTCATGGGCGCATGAACCTAGGGGTGGTAGATGGGGAATGGGCAAGCCCCACATACACGGAAGTGCCTCCATCTCCACATGTGTACATAAACTCTACTGAATATTTACATACAAACTTATGTAGACAATTTTAAATTTACATATTTACACTACAAACGCTGTACCCTTAGAATAATAATTATCTTGATTTATCCTGAAAATATTAAGAGTAAGGATACCCAGCCATTTATACTCTCACTCAGACCCCTGTATACACACTCATTCACAACCACTCCCACACACGCATGCATACACATTCGCCCACATACACCTGTACTAGCACCCATCCTTCTTGCAATTCTAATTTATACAAGTTATATACATCGCATATGGGTATCTATTTACATATACATTTTCTTTACTTCGCGGAGGAAGTGAGGAAGAGGAAGTAGCTTTACCTCAGATGGTATAAGGTTCCAGATACGAGCAGCCCTTGAGTAAAACCCATTTAAATATGAGGTTGTTCTAGCGAAGGGAGGGACAAGAGTAACTCCTTGGCCTCTTTTAACAGAGCGGTAATTGAGCTGCAGGCAGTGGAAAGGGGATAGGTGTGTGTTATCTGTCAGGGATTTCCTAAGGAAGGCTACATCTATTTGTGTACATAACGAGTTCACTGGTGGCAATGACCTGGCTGTGTTTAAGGGGATGTGTTTGTTAATTAAACGTTCTGCTCGTCGCTGGATACCTTCTAGTTTCCTCATATTTTCCGTTGTAGTTGGATGCCAGGAAGGAAGGCCATATAATAGTATGGGCCGCACAATTCTCGCATTTTATGTCTTGTACATTTAGATTAGTTAAAAAGTGTATTTCTTTTAAACAGATAATACAGTATTCTAGTATTGAAAAGGGTGTGTGTGTTCATATTGAGTGAGGGCATATGACTCTGGTGATTTGTCCATCAGATGGGGACATTAAACCTTGAGCAGCCCCCTTGGTGTTTTTCGACAAGAGTAGACCATGTGCCAACACTGGGTTTCACCCTCTCCCTACCTTATCCTCATTATCTCACATCCAAATATGCAGGTCGCCCTTGGGCGCTGGAAAGACCTGCTCCAGATGAGCCGAACATGCCCTCAGACACTCCCGGCACTAAAAGCTGTATGATAAATTAAGAAACATGATTTGGACACTCTGTACTAGAAAACCAGACTGGAAAATGTGAAAACTGTAAGAAAATTTCTTCAACATATTCCTAATATTGATAAATTTTGCCCTATGAAACAGAAAATTGGAGAGTAAACATGTTCTTATAATTTATTGACCGTGTCAAAATAAAATCCTGCTTCTCTTTCTGGGCTGTAAATACCTACTACTCCTTCTTACAGATAGTTATTTTTGGTCTTTGTCCATAGCTGAACATACAGTTTGCATGTTGATATCTGAACATAGGCAGTTATTCTCTTTTTGGTTTTACAAGAGCATGCATAACTTCTGCCTTTGTGTTATCATAATTTAGTTTACAGCTTACTGTTAAAGAGATCAGTATAACTCAATTATTACTTGAATTTAGTATTAGGCTATTAAAGTCTATTGATGTGTGAATGTTGTTAAAATTACAGTGTGTCAGTGAGGTAAATTTTACTGTAGTACTTTAGTTCTCAGTTCTTTTCTGTGAAATATTTTCTACAATGGCAGGCAGGTTGACCTGTCTACTTTTAGTAAGTGGAAATACCCACAGTGTGCATCAAGTTCGTATTAGCTAAACGGAAATCAGTGTATTGCAGGTCTTCAAATATTATTGACCTGTCAAAATAGCACAATATCTCCCAGTTCAAGTAATTAATTACTGTTTAGGGATTCTGCATTATTCTTAAAATGAGCTTGTCAATGCAACAAGGGACAAAATGTTTTTTTCTGATTGGCTTTGAACAGTCAAAAAACGGTATGAACATAAGGAAGCTTCCATAAGAATTGGAAACTCCGAGACTCACACTACTAGGATCAAAGAGGGAGTATGGCAAGGATGTGTATTATATCCCCTGCTGTTTAATCTGTACACTGAGCAGATCTTCCAAGTTGTTCTTCAAAAAGCAGAAGACGGAGTAAAAGTTAACGGTAGGCTGTTCAATAATCTGAGGTACGCAGATGAGTCATCATGGCTGACAGTACTGAAGGTCTTCAGGGTCTGTTAGACAGAATCGTAGCAGCAGGGAATAAACTTGAGCTCAAAATTAACACAGAGAAGACAAAGGTGATGGCCATTACCAGAACTCAAAACACACACATTCTTATGAACATTTGTGGAAACAAGTTGAACAAGTGAGGAAGTTTAAGAACCTTAGCAGCTTGATTACTGAGGACTTAGACCCGGATTCAGAGATCCGTGTACGAATAGAAATGGGTCATGTTAGCTTTCTGAAAATGAGGAATCTACTGTGAGACAGAAGCCTCGGCTTGGAGACATGTCACAGCTTCGTCATATGCTATTCAGTGCACGGCGCTGAAACATGGACTGTGAAATGTAATACCATTAAGAGAATAAATGCCTTCAGGGTGTGGGTGTTCCAAGGAATGTTATGGATCTTATGGACTGACCCTGTCTCCAATGCTGCCGTACTCAGATGCATGAGGAGGGAACGAATGTTGATGTGAACAATCAAGAAAAGAAAGGAATGAAAACTACAACCTACTTAAATTGATGGTGCAGGGTAAAATTGATGGACGTAGAGGTGGCAGTCGAAGGAAACACTCTTGGCTGAGGAACTTAGGGATTGGACAGGACTAGATTCGAGTACAGTGTTACGGGATTGGACAGGGCTAGATTTGAATAGGCTGATGAGGACAGCCAAACATTGTACATACTTTGCTGTGATTGTGGCCAATCTTCAGTAGTGGAAAAAGCACTACAAGAAGTAGTTTAAATGTTAAATGCAAGTCAAGCCAACAATGGGTCACACTTTTAGCTCAAAACATTGTAATGATATAAATGGATGGTCAATAATTTTTCCCAGTGCATAGTTTAAGTTTTAATTAGAACCTGTGACTTGATGTGAAGACCAAAAAAAAGTGGAAGTCGTAAAAGAAAGGATGATAATGATGAAGATGCTAGTAAAGTTGCAGAAAAACAGTGCTAAAATAAGAATATAACTAAAGGGTTGATGATGATGATGATGATGATGATGCCACAGAATTGATTACACTTATTCTCACCCACATTTGAATTTTCAACCATTAATTATTACTTATTACTATGTATATATCAATTTATAAAGTACTTACAGAAGAGCGGAGGTAGCTTATGGGTGGTGCCATGGCACCAGAAGAAAGAGAAATCCTTAAAAATAGTGCCTAAGATATTTTTCAGCATTTCTACTCCCATTTTTTTCATTTGAATGGGTGCATTAATCGGCATGCATTCTGCCAGTACTTTCCTGACGCTTCCAGCCTATTCATCTTGACACTATCTCTGCTCATATGATAACATACATAAGACTGCAGTGTTTGTTGATACATGATTCTTATGATTAAGGTAGAGCCAAGAAAGTTCTGAATCAGTAATCTGCATTCCAACTACTAGAGCCCAGTAATACACAGAAGCACCCAGCAGAGGCAGAAGTTAACAATTTCCACATGTAACACAAACATAATTCCTTGCACCAACTTGTAATGCAATGTATCCATCTTGTGACAAGTTAATGCAAGTGGATTTGAATTGAATACAGACATATGAAGTAATACAATCTAAGTTATTCTTATAAAGTAAAATAAAATATAATTGTTTTGAATTTGTCATCCTTTGTTAAAATTATGAAGTATCATTTCAATATTTCTGTTATTTCACAGCAAAGCCATGGAATTGATAAAACAAACCAAACCAAACCCCATGGCACTACAGCCCTTGAAGGGCCTTGGCCTACCAAGCGACCGCTGCTCAGCCCGAAGGCCTGCAGATTACAAGGTGTCATGTGGTCAGCACGACGAATCCTCTCAGCCGTTATTCTTGGCTTTCTAGACCGGGGCCGCTATCTCACCGTCAGATAGCTCTTCAATTCTAATCACGTAGGCTGAGTGGACCTCGAACCAGCCCTCAGGTCCAGGTAAAAATCCCTGACCTGGCCGGGAATCGAACCCGGGGTCTCCGGGTAAGAGGCAGGCACGTGGCCCTTACACCACGGGGCTGGCATGGAATTGATAGAGAGTACAATTTTAGTTGTAAACATTGCTGATTTGTGTTTGCATCAGCAGGCACCACTGCATAAGAGTTAATTACACTAGAATTAATAGAACATTTTTTTTTTTTTTTAAATATGCTATTTGCTCAGGGCGTCGACCCATGTGGATCTTTTGCCCCTACTGGCACCATATTGTATGAACCTGCGTGTAATTGGAATGGCGGTAGTGTGGAATGTTGTGTGCGAGGAAAGGAAGATTAAGGATGTCACAAACATCCAGTCCCCAGGCCAGGGATATTAATCATCACAATTAAAAACCTTTGACCCTGCCGGGAATCGAACCCAGGGCCGCCGGGTGACAGGCAGACGCATTGCCCCCTACACCGTGGGGCTGGACTATAGAAAGCCATGCGTGAGGAATAAATCAATTTGCAGTGGAACTCAAAAAGTGCAAACATTTGTAATGGGGGTTATACCGTTCACTGTTTTTATTGATCAGGGTTCAGCCTGCAAAGAAGTTTGAAGACCACTACTGCAGTACATTGAAAGGTTAACTCTGGTTTATTGGAAAAAGGGATCTGAAAATTCTCAGCCTATATAACAGGTAAGCTTTCAAAACAGAAACCCACAGTAAGTCCCGTTAAAGTATTAGAACTCAGTGATTTGCAAATCAAGTTATTTTTTATCATTGGATTGTGCAGAATGTTGCTAAGGGAGTAGAAATTGTAAAAATTAACAACTTTTCCAATGATTTCCCATCATAAGGCTTCTTCTTCTAAATTTGGTGATAGTAAAGTTCATTGTATTTAACCCTTTGTGCTCCAGGGTATTGACGTTATTGATTCCGATAAAAGTGCTAGGATACTAGGAATTGTCTGAACTCTTTTAAAGATATTATCTCGAAACCTGTTCAGTTTTATCCTAAAAGTTTCGAGGTGAAGCATAGAACACACAGTCATAATACAGTAATCTTTGCATCATGCTTCTAGTTATTTTCACTATCCTCAGGCCATGTTCATGATACAAACTTTCAAAGTCTGCCAGAAATTCATTTGTAAATTGCCTTCTACTTGTCTTGATGTGACAAAACCATTATGGAGCAACAAGTATTTAACTTTGTACCAAATCTAGTAATGAATTGTAATCTGTTAATGCTCAGTTCTCATATTAGTTGTTAATGTAGTCCCTAAGTATGTTGTGCTTTCTTTCTAATCTTTGTTTGCTTTTCACTGTTTTACTCCAGATTTAACTTTGAGTAATGTGAAGGGTTCTAGTTAATTTGTACATGATGATAATTGAGACATTCCTCTCCTGAAATTGTAGAGATAAATTGACCACTCTTCCAAAACATCATACATGAATAAAATCAGAAAATCCATTTATTTCATGCACAGGTATATTCTCCATATTTCTTCTCAGTTTCAGCAGCAGATCTGCCAGATCACTGGAAGCTTCTTTGAAATTTGAAATGAATGCTAAATATACTTCTCGCTTTCTCTCTCTCTCTCTGACTTGATTTGACACTTACACGTGTGTGTTTGGTACAGTTTAAGAAGACTCTTCGAAAAACATCACTGCTGTATTGGGAGAAACGTGTGTTTCTTCTTGGCTCCTTTAAAGACACTCTGGAATGGATGAAAGGTGTCATGCTTGTAACATATGAAGTGGTAAACCTCTCTATTGAGTGTTCCTCCATTAAGTGAATGAGGAAACGAGCAGCAGAACTTGGAATACCGCGATTAACCACAAGTTCACATGAAAAATAAGACCTCCATATAGGCCTAATGTCATTTTTTCCAACTTTGAATGAACTGTCAGATGCTGACTTGAATTGATGACAATATGCAGCATACCATAAATTTTGGACACTTTCCTGTGTGAAGACACTCACTCAGTAGTTCGAGTGTGCCATCTATTGTAATTTGTATAACAGAAATATAGTGCTCTGGGCAGCCCGCCTGGTGGTCATGAAGGCGTTGATGCCGTTGTTAGCTGGTTTATGTCCCATTGCAAGAGACAGTTCTCATGATTGTTCCATATTGAAACTGACTATAAGCAAATTATGACAAAAATAATTTATTCTATTATCACCACCTATTCAATACAAGCCACATGCTATGTGCCCTTAACAAGGGGCAAAACATGTCCCTGAGAAGTGTATATAGTATTATGTAGATTTCATCCACAAATAGATAGTAATAATAAATTATTTTTGTGATAATTTGCTAATGTCCCATTGATCGAAAAAATATTCACCATCAGAATGTTGGCCAGCAGGGTAGGGGATGTGGTGATATATAATTTTTAATCACTAGATTGCGTGACAGTGTTCGTATGGAGTGAGGGCATATGATGCTTTTGATGGTGATTCGCCCATCAGATGGGGACATAAAGTTTTGAGCAGACCCCTTGGTGTTATTCAACAGGAGTAGACTACTTGCCGACATAAGGTTTCCTACTTCATCATCATTATCCCACATGCAGACACACGGACGCCTATGGCCGTCAAATAGAAAGACCTGCACCAGGCGATCCGAACATGACCTCGAACACTCCCAGGACTAAACGCCATATGATAAATAGTGTTCTGGGCAAAAGAAAATTTCCATTTCATGATTGAACTGGAACATAATCGTCCACAGGATATGTTGAGGTGGAGCATGACAGCACCTACCCTGTCTGGCCCTTACTTTTCTGATGACCTTGTTAATGCTGCAGCTTATTCAAGAATATTGGAGACATGACTAATATCACTGCTGAGAGACAAAAGCCTAATGAATAATGTGGGTCACCAGCACCCTTTGCCTTATCCGAGTGCAAAATTTTGAATGAACATTTTCCAGGCCACTGGGTTGGCCACAGTTCACCAACATCACTGCCATATTAATGTGGTCACTGTGCTGTCCAGATCTCACCATCCCATCAAGGAAAATGCATTAACACATCACTGCAACACCAACGACCAAATATGGAAAGCTGTGGAAGAGAACTTCACGACCATTACCCCACAAATGCTGGAACAAATGTCACGTAGGATATGGAGATATAGTGATTTGTGTTTTGAGCATCAAGGAACACATTCATATACACTGCAGTAGAACTGGTTGATTCAAAACTGAAGGGAACATTCCCTCATAAGCCGTTGTCGCTTAATCCATCTATGGTGGATATTTTACAAAGTAGTGTCTCCATCCCAAGCCTTCAATAGCAAGTGGAATGTCTCATTTCATCTTTCAGTCAACTCCATGTGGAGTTCTGGGTTTGGGGCTAATGTGCAGAATTTCCCAGTTACCGAAACTCAGAGTTCGCTACCTGGAAGACGATTCAAGGAGCATACCTTCAGACGACCAAGAGCTTGAGCCTTAGCTTTGCAAAAACTGCAGTTCCATTTCCAACACTGGCACAATTGTACATTGGATTTCATTCTCACTCAGACAGTTTTCCATCACCATTAAACATCATTTTTTGAAAATATAAGAGTTTTAATAAGGCATTTTTACTTCATATTAAATACAAATTTTTAACATTATGTTGTATAGGAATGACAAGGGACTGCAAGAAAAGTTCAAATTATTCATAAATTCAACTTTAAAGCATTTGAATTAACCAAGCTCTACTGTATATGTATCTACTGACTTCTTGTCCACCCTATGTATTGATACACTCTGGAAATTTGGAATTTCTTTGTTCATTTTCAGTGTGAAGGAGCTTTTTGAGACATCCATTAACTACACATACATCTGATTTGCACTAAGTAAAATGAACAAATCAAAATTCTGACAATATTTGAATGAACATGGATCTGTCAGAGCACATGCAGTGCATTGACTACCATCATTTGCAAGAAGAGAAGTAGTTAAGTAGTTTGAGGTATGATACACTTGAAAACCTGCTACGTATTTCTAGTACTAGTTGCGAGCTTCAGTATATGGAACTTATGAAGAACAGGAGTAGCCACTTTTCACACAAAATTCATTGTCAGGTTGGTTAACATGAAATTGTAATTTTGTGAAATGCATTTCCAGGTTCCTGAGACATATCAGTGTGTATCTCAGGTGGTGGTTTATTTCTGTTAGTTAAAGATATTAATTAAAGTTGGGTTCATTGAAATAATTTAATATTTGCCTTATGTTATTTCTGAATTTTTTTCCACTTTTGGCCTCTAAGTACCTTATATAATGGTAAAATTAATGTAAATGGCCCGTAGGAAAATTCTATGTTTATAGCTGTCACATAATAATGAAAAGTAATGCAGTGTGTAAAATAGGTACCCATATTTTGCCGTATTCAAAGTTTCTTACTCAATTCAACCCATAAATAGAGGAGATATATTCAAACCGTCCACTTATCATGCATATAAGTGCATTAATGAGGCACTTCGAGGCATCTTAGATATTTAAACTCACTACCAGAGTAGCTGATGACCCCAGGATCCCTAGAAAAATAAAAAATTCCAAAAAGTTCCGAGGGAGCCAGGTCGGGTTTTTTCCAAATTTGAGACTCAGCATAAGAATGCATGTGTAAATATTTCATTCACCCTGTGGGTTATACAGGGTGGCCCACTTAAACCTTTCACCGCGGATATATCTAGAACAACAAGAGATATTGAAAAATGACTTTAACGGGCATGAAGGCATGGAAGGGGCTAATTAAAGTAAATACTATGAGCCAGTCAGAAACAGAGGAAAATACTATTTTCAACGTCAACTTACATTTTCTTAAATAGTCACCCTGTATTATTCCGCGTGCAATTGTTAACATGAAAAATCACACAAGTAATGGCGTTTGTTTTATCGCAATAGTTAATTAAATCCCAAGATATTGCAACGTGAAGTTGACGCTTGAGATAAACGAAACGCGTAGTAGTGGCACATCCAGAGAGTCCAGCGCGAACCGCACGGTCCTCTTACTCGCGATATGATTGCTGTACTACGATGCGACAGGCACTTTACTTAATGTTATTTGGACTGTTATGAAGAGGCTTGAAACAATATCTATTTCTAGTCACACACAATGGAATTATAAAGAAAATAGTTGCTTGTTCGTGTTCTATTGATCTCTACTACTGTACAGTACTGGAATGGACATAACGGTAACAAAATTGAATATCACCGGTCGGGGTATTACAAAATCAATCGCTGACCGAGGATCAATCAGAGGGGGAAAATGCTGGTTTACTGTAGGTAGTTGAACGTCAATTGCATAATATTACATGACAAGTACAGGACGTTGTACTGAACGTTTTTAATTACTACATTACACATGGAATTTTGCACTTGGTGAAGTGATGACATAAAGGTAATGTTTGTACAGTATTATGTACAAAACGAACACAATTCTCAGAAACCCACAAACTTGTACGCCAGTAAGCAACCAGATTTCTCACAGCAGAAACTCTAGCAAGCATGTTCGAAGAGTCGCCATTTACATGGCAACACCGCAACACTGATCGACTCACTGCTGCCAGTGTTTCTGGTGTTATTGCAGCGCATGCAGCGGTAATACGGTCTTTCATGTTGTCCCTTGTTGTTGGAACCTGTTGATACACCACATTTTTCACATGTCCCCACAGAAAAAATCTAATGGGGTGAGGTCCAGCGATCGTGCTGGAAATCTCTGAACAAGACTGCCTCGTCCTATACATCGATTTGGGAACTGTTGATTTAGTGCATTTTTTGCCACTATGGCATTATGCGCAGGGCATCCATCATGCTGATACCACATTATTTGACGCAGATTCAGAGCTAGGTCTTCCAGTAATACAGGTAAGGTACGTCTCAAGAACTGCCTGTACTTTCGCCCAGTCAAAGTGCCATCAATGAAATACGGGCCAATAATGTGCTGTACTACAATACCACACCATAGATTGATGCTCCACTGACGTTGATGGTCTACGTGACGAAGCCAATGTGGGTTTTATGTTGCCCAGTAATGCATGTTATGTAAGTTGACGTTCCCATGGTTTGTAAACGTGGCTTCATTGGTAAACAGTACCCTACGCATAACGTCATGGTCTTACTGCAGAACCCACTGGCAGTATTCAAGACGAATTTGAAAGTCATTGCCATGAAGCTCTTGATGTAGTGACAAGTGGTATGGGTGGTATTTATGCCTGTGAAGAATGCGTAGCACGCTTGTTCGAGGGATTCCAATATGTCTTTCTATTTCACGAGAACTGTCATGAGGATTTGTTGCAACGGCTGCCAGAATGGTGACTTCTGCTGCTTTATGTGTTACTCTCTTGCTTCGGACCCGCGCTCGTAGAGTCAAGTTTCTTGTCGCGCGAAGTCTTGTAACAATATTAGTGAAGGTAGGACGGGTTGAGTGATGTCTATTCAGGTAACGCTGTGTATACACTCGTGCTGCTCGTGTGCCATTTTGGTGACATTCTCCGTAAAGTAATAACATGTCAACCATTTCTTCCTTAGTGAAACATATGTCAAATGCCTAGAAAGGATGAACAGTTACATTAATGTCACATTTAAAATGTTGATACCCATTACTGTGCACATTACACCACTGTCATTTACCCGAACGTACCTCCAACAAGTCATCATTCTTCATAGAGAACCTTTCACACACTACACAGCGGTGATGTCATATCGTTTCATTCCAGTACAGACCTTCAGAGGTGAGGGGTATATTGGGTAATGTAATGGGTCGGCTTACACTGACCGGTGACATTAAATTTTGTTACAGTAACTTTGCTGTACGAATTATGTACATTCTGAAGTAGTACAATACAGAGTACTGCACTGTACTGTGTAGGTAAATAAAACATGCAAGAGAAAAACCGTTATTTACATATCCTTTTGCTGTGGCAGGAAACCCATCTCTTATTTTCATCCCTCTTGATAACAGTGCAAATAGCATTAAGTACAGTGCTTGTCGCATCGTAGTACGTTAATCACATCGCGATTAGAGGAACGTGAGGTTCGCACTGAACTCTCGGGATGTGTAACTGCTGCGCATTTCGTTTATCTCAAGCGTCAACTTCATGTTGCAATATCTCGGGATGTAATTGGCCTATTGCGATGAAACAAACGCTATTACTTACGTGATTTTTCATGTTAACGACTGCGCAAGAAATAATACAGGCTGTCCATTTAAAAAACGTAATTTGATGTTGAAAATAGTATTTTCGTACGTTTCTGACTGGCTCATAGTATTTACTTTAATTAACCCCTTCCCTGCCTTCATGCCCGTGAAAGTCATTTTTCAATATCTCTTGTTGTTCTAGATATATCTGTGGTGAAAGGTATAAGTGGGCCACCCTGTATTTTTCCAAAGCGATGACCTATAGGTTTCATGGGCTTTAAAGTTTCCTTAAATTCCTCATTTTTACCCCCTCCCCCAAATCAATATGGTGGCACAATCTGCTAGACGAGCTAGAAAATAAAAATTTGGCAAAATTATTGCTTTTAGTCTGTAACCGACAGAAAAATTCCAGGATGTTTAAATTTTTCACCGTTTACCCTTGAAAAATATCAAAATATGGTGGCAATTTTAATGACGGTACTGACCTTCGTTTCAAGGGTGGCTAAACGGTAAGTCGTATCACAAAACGGATGGCACAATCTTAGTTCAATTTGGAGTGATCTACAACTTCAGTCCTATGACTTTTTGTCGTATCTTCCCTTATACTTTAGATTTGGCTGTATTTCTCGATTTTGCATAAATTTGCTACTTTTTACACATATGTTTCATAGTTTGACACACTTATAGTAAAGATAGAATCATCAAATTCACCACGAATATTACCGCACCCAGTGGCCATTTGTGAGCCAGATTCTATGTTTATAGCTCGCATAATAACCAAAAGGTAATGCAGTGTGTAAAAACTGTACCCATATTTTGCCGTATTCAAAGTTTCTTACTCAATTCAACCCATAAATAGAGGAGACACGAGAAAATATCATAGGATCAACCCTGTAGATCGCTAAAGGAGGCGTCTTATGGTGATATCCGTCTGTCGATATGACGTACTGTTGAGCAGCAATTAATCTGTATATGAAGCTCTGCAATATTATGGACATTCATATACTTTCGTATATTGTTCTGTATATTCATTGAAGTTGATTTATAGCAATCTAGAAAGGAGGTCTGTTATTATAATTAATACTTTACAAATCAATAGTGATTGTCAGTAGGACATCGACTTTTTTTTTGCTATTGGCTTTACGTAGAACCGACACAGATAGGTCTTATGGCGACGAGACATCGACTTTTGACTAGAACTAGGAATGGGGGCCTTCTCCAACTGCTTTGCAATTGGCATTAGCAAGGAGGGCCTACCATTGTAATGAATTATTCCCTTCTCGATTTAGGGTGGCAGAAGGCAAGGGAGCATGCAGTTTATCAGATTGTGTCTGACAGTAGGTAAGGGTGCCCGCTATTATAAACAAATTTAAATTTACTTGTCAAAAATATGATTGGCATTAGGCAAAGTGGCCTGCTGTTATAATCAAAACTCACCAACTCATGTGTGACTGGCATAAGGTAAAGGATCAGGTCATTATAATGATAACAGCACAACTTAGTTTTGACTGGCAGAAGGGGAAATGCCTGCCAGTGTAATGAAATCTCCACAACTGGAATGTGTCTGCAAGTAGGAAAGGGGCCTGCCACTGTAACGAAAACTCTCCAAATTGGTTGTGTCCGGCAGTAAGCAAGAGGGCCTACCATCATAATGAAAACATCCCAACTCGATTGTGAATTGAAGTAGGCAACTGAGCCTACCATTATAGTGGAAACTCCCAAACTCTACTGCGAATGGCAGTGGAACAACTCCACAACTCGCACTTTACGTTGGAAACAACGTATGTTGACCTTTCCTTACTGTTTCTCGGATAACTCTTGAGAAATGCGATTTAAAAAATCTTATACAGTGCGTGTACAGTAATTTACTTCGAAATCCATAGAATACCATAGCAAAGCACGGGTACATTTGCTCCTTTCTAACATTGGTGTTTTCTTAGAACACTGTAAACTATAAATACCTATTTTGTATGCTGTCTGTCTTCTTGAGGGCCTATGACCTTCAATGTTAGGCCCCTTAAAACAACAAGCATCATCATGTCTTCTTGAATTCACATTCGTATGAATGATAGTTTCATTGAAGTCATCTTGAATTCCTTCCACTTCCTGCAGAGCTC
Source organism: Anabrus simplex (assembly GCF_040414725.1). Taxonomy (NCBI): domain Eukaryota; kingdom Metazoa; phylum Arthropoda; class Insecta; order Orthoptera; family Tettigoniidae; genus Anabrus; species Anabrus simplex. The sequence continues at coordinate 1,105,326,731 of NC_090265.1, read as the reverse complement.
TTACTTCCATCTCAGTTTTTAAACAAATTTTTACTGCAGTTTATTTTCTACCCATTTTGGCCTTCAGCTAATTTATTTGTCTTTTAATACACAATTGGAACAGTTGTCACATACTTTTCTAATCTGAAATTATGTCTAATGTTTAAGCAGTTCCTAATTCTGATGTTTACTTCATGTCTTAACAATAGGTGTTAATTTTTTTGTTTTTTTATTGTCTGCAGAATATCCTCCATGGTTGAGAAATTATGTGCACAATATGGCAAGAAACTTACGGATGTTAATGGAACCTCATATCATGAATTTCCTGAAGTTGTCAGCCTCACTCATCCATCTGTGGAAAACAACTTGCGAAAGCTAGGTTTTGGATATAGAGCCAAATTTATTCATCAGTCAGCGTGTATGATTGAGAAGTTGGGTGGTTCTGACTGGCTTTATAAACTGCGGAATTTACCTTATGCTGAAGCAAAGGCTGAGCTCATTCAACTTCCTGGCATTGGAGCTAAAGTAAGTAGAGTAGAATGTGAGGAGAGAAGGAACTGAAGTGTTAAAGTAGATCATATACTTGATTCAGAGAATTTGCATGTTATGAGCAGCATTCAACATCCTGACCTCACATCCATATTATGCATCATTCCAAATATGTTAAAACTGTCCACTTACTTGTTTTTGGTACACAGCAATTATTTCCAAGTTGTAATTGCTAATTTAGCTTATGCAGTTTTAAATAGTTTCTTGTATTTTTTAGGTACACATTTTCATGCCTGTTATTATGGTTTCACAGTTTGCTTTGGCCCTTAACAACAACATATTTGTAAAAATTCACAGTTGCTTGTTGTTACAGTTATGTTATAATCTGACTGGAATCTTTTATGGCTAAGATGCATTAACCAATATCTCCCCTGACTGTGTTTACAGCGCCAAATACAGTATTGACATTGCAGGATACCACAACAAAGAAAGCAAGATTTCACGTGCTGTTTTACATAACTGTTAATCTTGTGATCAGTAGTGGCAGTTAGTTATTCTACATGGAATCAAAACCCATGAAACAAGATTTTTTTTTTTTTTTAAATCCATGTGTGCAGTGGCCAGGGTTGAAACTGTATGTGATTACATTTCACTTTTATCTTTTTTGCTATGGGTGCATTATGAGTTATCTATAATCTGTATAAAAGTTGGTCTGCAGTAATAAGAATCAAGAGCTATCATACAAGAAAAGGAAGGGAGGGCTGCAGTTTGCCCTCTCCTTTTCAGTGTTTATGAGAACTGGCAGTAAAGGAGATCGAAGAGGAATTTAGAAAAGAAATCAGAGTTCAAGGAGAGGTAATCAAAACTCTGAGTGATATTGTTATTTTATCTGAGTCTGCAAACAATCTGAATAAATTGCTGAATGGTATGGACACGGTGTTTGAGGAGTATAAGCTGGAAATAAATACATTTGAAAGAAAGGTTATGTAATGCAGTTGATTAGAGTCAGGTGATGCAGGAAATATTAGATTAAGAAACGCTTAAAGGTGTTGGATGAATATTGTTACTTGGGTTAGTAGAGTAACTAACAATAGGAAAAACGAAAACATGAAATGCAGACTTCCGAGTGAGATCAGTCCCTGTAGCTGTTAGCTTACATTTGGGGATGGTGGTTTCAACTCACACTATCAGCAGCCCTCAAGATGGTTTTCCATGCTTTCCCTTTTTCACAACAGATGCTGAAGTTGTACCTTAATTAAAGTCATGGTTTCTTCCTTCTCAGTCATCCCATCGTTAAAAACCCTCTGAGTTGGTACGATGTTAAATGACTTGTAAAATAAAAAATAAAAAATAAAAAATGAAAGTGCAGACAAGCACTAGCAAGGAGGACCTTTCTTAAGAAAAGAAATTTGCTTATATCAAACATGCATATTAGAAAGGTGTTTTTGTATGGAAAGTGGCATTGTATGAAAGTGAAACATTGTCCGTAACTAATACAGGAAGAGAATAGAACCTTTTGAAATGTGATGTTACAGAAGAATGTTGTAGGTCATAAAGGTAGAGCATATCACAGTTGAAGAGATACTAAATAGAGTTATCGGGTGAGTTGGCCGTGCGGTAGGGGCGCGCTGCTGTGAGCTTGCATCCGGGAGATGGTGGGTTTGAATTCCACCCTCGGCAGCCCCGGTGATGGTTTTTCACACCAGGCAAATGCTGGGGCTGTACCTTAAGGCCACAACCACTTCCTTCCCACTCCTAGCCCTTTCCTTTCCCATTGTCACCATAAAACCTACCTGTGTCGGTGCGACGTAAAGCAGCTTGCAAAAAAAAAAAAAAAAAAACTAAATCGAGTTAGTGAGAGAGAAATGTGCAAGTCTATCACAAATAAAGTGTACAGTGAGATTGGAGACTACTTTAGAAAACACCCAGGACATGTTCAGTTAGATTTTGAGGGAAGTGTAGAAGGGTAAGAACAGTAGAGATAGACCAAGGCATGAATATAGCAAACACCAAGTGAGTTGGCTGTGCAGTTAGGGTCGTATAACTGTGAACTTGCTTTCAGGAGATAGTGGGCTCGAATTCCACCCTCAGCAGCCCCGAAGATGGTTTTCCGTGGCTTCCCATTTTCACATTTGGCAAATGCTTGGACTGTACCTTAATTAAGACTACGGTCACTACCTTCCCAATCCTAGCCTTTTCCCATCCTTCCATCACTGAAAACCTTCGATGTGTTAGTGCAACGTTAAAACCACTAGCAAAAAAAAAAAAAAAAGAATATGACAAATAGATGTTGGATGTAGTAGTTATGTAGAAATGAAAAGGTTAGCACAGGATAGGATGGCATGGATGGCTGCATCAAATCAGTCTATGGGCTGTTGACTCAGACAATAACAATAAGAGTATTATTGATACATTTTCATTAAAGAGAAATAAACTTTTCTTTGCATGTTGTGAATTTATTTAAATGGTTTGCTGTTAAAGCAAGTATTTTATTTCCAGGTAGCCGACTGCATCTGTTTGATGTCCCTCAATCATCTTGAATCCATCCCTGTGGATACTCATATTTTTCAAGTGGCTGTCCAGCGTTACTTACCACATCTTAAGAACTGCAAGTCTGTCACGGACAGGGTGTACAATGAGATTGGAGACTATTTTCGAAAACTGTATGGGGACTATGCTGGCTGGGCACATACGGTATAGTACAAGTCACTTCAACTTGATCACAGGAGGCAAAGCTTTACCATCACGACCACCACTTTAATTTGTTACTAACATAGAAAGTGTTTTTCTTTCTTATTTTATATTTTCTCCTTCAAAGCTGTCACATACGGTGCTATTACTGGCATTTTTAGTCCAACTTTCAAGCTGTAGCCATTGCCATATTTACTTTTTTTTTTTTATTTTTTTTTTTATGACATGTTTTCCTGAAATTAATATCTTAAAATATGTTGCTTTTCAATATAAACTTTATTTTCCTCATGAATTCTAACGAGGGGTCAAGGATTCGCATATCATGCTGGAACCTTGCATGAGCCCAACTAGGCAGACTTTGAAAAAGAATGTTGAAAATAATTCCTATCCTCACTAGACAGCAGTAAGAGTGTCACTTTTTGAACTATGTATGCTGGTCAAGCAGGTAATCTGCTTCGCTCCCAGTTAGTGGCTCAAGAGATACATTCCAAACAACTGTACTCGTGATCACAAGCTGCATCTTCAAAATATATTGCAGGTAATGCTTTTTTTTTTTTAAATCATGTAATGTAAGGTATCACAAATAAATATCATTACAACACAGACTAAACAGAACCAAACAAGTGACCAAGCTCCTCCACATAGTTGTTACAACAGTGGTGCTTGTGGTAATAATGTTGAAAACACAAACTGGTTTTACACCACACACACCATATGAAACATGGACGAGGCAAGTAGAACATTGTATTGCACTGTTCTAGATCCTAAATTCATATACATCCCATGGTTGACAATAGACTGTGGCTCCAGGAGGGATCATAAACAATCATATGTGTACTTTACTTTCCAAACATTTTCTAAGTATTTATGTCTGGAAGAGGAATCCAGAAGAAGAAACATTATGGACAGCACTTGCTGTTTGAATATGTTATGAAACCAATCTTTCTATTCTGCAGATCCTGTTTTTTCAGGATTTTGTGGAAACAGCATAAATTTTCATGTGAAAACATTGTTTCTTTCACCTTTCAGTTTTCTTTATTTTTTTAAATTATTTTTTTAATGTTGCACCAACACAGATAGATCTGATGGATGGTGACAATAGGATAGGAAAGGACTAGGAGCAAGGGGGAAGCAACCATGGCCTTGATTAAGGTACAGGACCAGCACATGCCTGGTGTAAAAATGGGAAACCACGGAAAATCATCTTCATCTTCAGGTTCTTTCAAAGTTATGTATAGAGGTCCTAGCAGTTTGCTGACTGCTATCACTGTTGGCATTATTGTGTAACTGTGCATTGTCTCCCCCACTGATTGCACTTTGGAATAAGCCGTTTTTGCTTCTTTTATAGCTAGTGTTCTACCTGAACACATTTCCAAATTGAACCCACTGTGGTTGCTATTACATACATTCTCAGAGCCCAGAGACTCAAGAACAGTTGTAATCTCTCCTACAAATATTTCTGCTGTTACATGTCTATTTCTTAATGGACTTTCTTTGACGCTGTTATTTTCTGCAGAATGATGATATAGAGATCCTTAACGTGCTGCACCCATGAGTGGATGGCTTTAAACCTGTACATTTCTTGCCCTGCTGATTGATTTTCATGTCAGGAATGAATAAATGAATGAATAGAACACCCTTCTCTCCTAGTCACAGATGACCACCAACTGGAGAGAGAGTATTCATTTATTGTCTAGTGATTTATATTTACAGATCATAAGAATTTTCAAGTGTTGTGTTACATCCTCAAGAGAGCGACTTATTTTACTGGATATTGGATCAGAACAATTTTCAAGTATTATGCTATCTATTTTCGGTATATGTATGGCCAATTAGTTTTTTATTTTAAGATTTTATGGCCAACTAGCAGTTACCCGCGGCTTCACTCATGTGGATTTCGTAATTCAATAAAAGTAATCATTCCTTGGTTCTGTAATAAGACATTATCTGAAAATCCATAAAGTGTAAAAACTCACCAGAAAATTGAGTTTCATTTATCCCAGACACTTTTTGTAAACCATGTTTGTGGTATTTCTTTTTCAGGCTAAAATGATAATGTGACATAGAACTGTACAGTATGTGTGAGAAACAGTCTTCGCTCAAGTTGAAATAAAAAAAGTTTCTTTATTTTTAAAGGAGATTCCAAATACCTATTTCCACGTCCTTAACATCTTCAGTTTTTGAGATATAAGTAGCCCCATAAAAAGAATTCAGTCCTTCCCCCACCCCCACCTAAGTGGATTTTCCGGAAACAAATAATACATTTTTATTTATTTATTTATTTATTTACAGAGTTTACGCTCACATTGGAGCACTTAAATCAGACTACAACAAATTTGTCTTCCTTTTCTTCTCCCAAAAAGTCTTGAGTCTGGTTGACCTGGCTGCCCTCTCCGCATCCGTTATGACATATTGCTTCCTCTGTACAGTGGTCAGAGGAAGCTGATGCATTTATTCTTCAAAATACTTTTCTCGCCTCTGTTTTTTATGGTTTGCATGGTAATATTCAACTCCTCCAAATCACTTTGGACTTCTTTAAACCAATTGTTTTTTGATTTACTATTCCAAAAGTAATTAAATAATTGTTTTAAAACTCTGTTATCACTTAGTCGAAATATATGACAAAAAAAGGCAATTCTTCTTTTTCTCATCGTGTCTGTGATGGACTCACTTTCCCGATAGATAACCTCATTCGGCAACAATCTCCACTGTCCATCCACCTGATGTTTCTTGTTTATGATCGTCCTGAGTATCCTTCGATCAACTCGTTGTAAGCGTTCTGTTGTTGATCTAGTATTGAGTTTAAATAATGTTTCACAAGCATAAGTTGCTTCTGGTTTAACCCATTTATGCCCAGCGGGTCGTTTGCGACCCACCCGAAAGAAAAAATTCTGCCGAGCGTATTTTTTGTTGTTTCGCGTTGATAGCGCATTTAGTGTGTGTAGTAAGATTGCCCGCACTGCCGTATCTTGGTTGGAGCAGTTTTCCCGCCAAAACGCAGATGCTGCGCGGCAGCTAGTTTAGTCATGGTGGAACTTGCATCGCGCTCTCGCGGTTATTGGTAAGTAGAGTGGTTAAAAGTTTTAAATTGTAGTGTTCAGTGTGTTGTTGTTGTTTGGGGATATCTGACGCATCTTTAGATGCCTTTACTATTTCAGTATGTCAATTCGTTCTAACAATACACCACGAATAACATAGTGTGGGTCGCAAACGACCCGCTGGGCACAAACCACAGAGCAATAGTACTTTGGCGCATTTTTGCATTTAGATGGTTACAACACAAGGGATTGGCGGAAAATGTTCTAAATTAGTGTTTTTGAAACAATATCCACTATTCGGAGCACATTTAAATCGTCCATTCATTAACTAATTAGCAAATTACAGTTTTTAAATACTTATTTCGTCTTTTTCAGGCGAAAAAATTTAACCACTGCTGAAATTCTGTCAGAGCTTGAGGTATTGACTGCCAGCGATATTCCTGGAACATTAGTGGATGTTTTTATCACTCCACCGGATGATAAGCCTATTCGGGCGACGAAGATGATTGCTGCAATCCAAACAAAATGAGTGGGTCACAACTAGGGACTGAAGCACAAGACTATTTATCAAGGTGCAAAAGCTAATGAAAAATGCTCTAAAGATGTTGACTTAGCGGAAAGCATTGTTTTGAAATTCTGCGATGTTTTATCTAAGTTTTACCCCAGTGTATGCTTCTCTTTTTACTGCGATACATTTTTTTTACTTGCTCAAAGTTGTTGTCGGAGTTAAAAAGGAGGAATGCGATGCACTGGCACGGTTTGGGCTAACCGGATGGACGGCTTCCATTGCCAGACAAAAAGAAGACGAGGAATAAAAAAGAAAGGGGATACTTTGAAAGTCCAGTTGACAAAGAAGATCAAATAGTGGCTGTGACATGGAAAGACAACAACATTGTGAACATCCTGTCAAACGAGCATGGCGTAGAACCTGTTGAAGAAGCTGGGCAGTACTCATTCGCACAGAAAAAAACCTGTGAAGATACCTCAGCCACATTTTGTTTCTAAGTACAACAAGAACATGGGAGGAGTAGAACAAACGGACAATGTATCTACTTTCCGCATCAGAGGCAAAATATGGTATATGCCAATTCTGCTCTGGCTTCTAGACGTTGTGATGAGCAATGCTTGGATTTTGTCGAAATCTCACGGCATGAAGCTTGATGCCTTGGCTTTCCGACGATTCACTGTGACCAGCTTGTTAGAGAAGTATGGAACCCCTCCTCTCAATGTTAACACGAGTGCACCAGTGACTGAAGCCCTGCAGGAAAGCCACGGTAGTCATCTTCTGGTGGACAATCAGCCCCGGCGACATCGCGTCTGCGAAAGTAAAACTGTCCGAGCATGCCAAAGATGTGCTGTTGCCTTACACCATTATTGTTTTGGAGAATTCCACAAGAAGTAAAGTGCACTGTGTAAATGAGAACGTGTTTTTAGCTTCGTAGCTTAAAATTTTGACTAATTCAGTTTTTTTATGCAAGACAAAATGTTTTATAATAATGATACCAAAGCCTGTTGTGCCATTTCGGTACTGAGTATTCAAAGGAATGTGTAAGACTGACTAGGAAACTCGACTGATAGTCTATTTTATATTATTAATGTTAATGTTATATTTTGATACTCTTTACATTTGTAGGAGAGTTTATGGCTTTTAGTAAAGAGCAACTTCTTATTAACATTTTCTATGTGCTTTATAATACTTGCCTCTGTAGTAGATATGTCATTTTCATTTTTCACTAATAATGAGTCATAAAATACACCAGTTGTTCTTCTTTTATCATTAAAAGTATACCATGATGAACCCAAACATGTAAATAGCCAAAGCCCATGTTGAAGATATGCCCCTGGGGTCCATGCCCAGTGGGTCGTTTACGACCCATGCTGTAATTTTTAAACAACAACAACAAATGTTTTAAAAACAATTTTCAGGGCGTTTTTGGACATAAATAAACTGATTCCAGTAGTCAAAACCATAAAATTCGAAAAAACAATTCTTGGGCATAAATGGGTTAATAACAGAGTTATAATGCCTAAATTTAGCACTAATCGAAAGACATTTCTTTTTGTATGTAGGCTAAGTTATCCGTTGTGCCTGCTTCAGTTTATATATTCTGCTCTCTATTGATGGTTTTTCATTGCAATTCCAAGTGAGATTTTCACCCAAATATTTAAATGTACTTACAATTTCAATTCGTTTATTATTATTTAATAATAGCTCTGAATTTAAAGTTCTGAAAGTAGGCATTATTTTTGTTTTATCATACGAAATTTGCAATCCAACTTTTTTTGCTACATTTGCAAGTTCTTCCAATTGAACTTTAGCCTCTTCAAAACCATTTGCCAGTATCGCAAGATCATCCGCGAATGCCAACCAATTTAGTTTGATATTTTTTTCCAATTTTGACTTTTGGAGGACATACCTTAGTCCACTCTTGCATGACCTTTTCCAATACACAATTGAACAATAATGGCGAAAGTCCATCTCCTTGGCGGAGGCCTGTTGTAATTGCAAATGATTTTGATAACTCATTTCTGAATCTAACTTTAGATTGAGTATTCTTAAGAGTCATACCAATCAGGCTAATAAGTTTGGAATGTAGACCAAATTCCTGAAGGACATTCAACAGTGATTCACGATGTATACTATCATACGCCTTTTGAAAATCAACAAACGTAATAACTAAATTTTTGTTTCTAGATCTATGATTTTCATAATCCATTTTAAACTGATGATTTGGTCAGGGCAGCTTCTTCCTGGACGAAGTCCACCTTGATATTCCCCTAGTTCACAGTCAAGATGTCCCTGTATTCTGTTATAGATAATCTTAGATAAAATCTTATATGTAATATCCAATAATGATACTCCCCGATAATTATTTGGATCAGATCTATCGCCCTTTTTATGCAATGGTTGAATTATTGCCATATCCCTCTCTTCAGGCATTTTAGCAGTATTCCAAATATCTATAAGATGTTTATGTAGATTCTGAACGGTTTGGTCATTAGCATTCTTCCATACCTCTGCGACAATTTGGTTCTCTCCCGGTGCTTTATAATTTTTAAGGGAATCAATTGCTGCTCGTACTTCATTATAATCGGGCGGTGTAACCTTTTCTAAAGGTATCCTATTTTTTGGATGTGTGTCATATTGCAGATATTCTGAAGGTTCCTCACTGTTAAGTAAGTTCTCAACGTATCTAGCTAAAATTTCCGTATTATCTTGATTAGTATGTTCCTGTTTTCCATTAGTATCTCTCATTAGGAGTGTTGGGGGAGTATAATTAGTTTGGTATTGCCGAAATGTTTTATAGTAATCTCTTGTCTTATGTTGAGTAAATGCTTCGTCAATAGAGTGTAACATCTCCGTGTGATAATTTCTCTTAACCCTTCGGATGATTTTAGCCGTATGTCGTCTAGCAGTAACAAGTTCTTCGCGTGACTGTTCTGTTTTCCGTTGTTGATCAATCAACCATGCCTTGTGTCGGTGTTGAATCGCTGCATCGCACTCCTCATTCCACCAAGCATGTTTTTTCCTCTTTCTAACGGGAGCGTTTTCCTCAGCAATGGTTTTTAGCTTGTTAATTACCGTTCCCAAATTATCACTTAGATAGGTTTTAGGTTGTTCATAATATAATTTATTATTAATGAGATAGCTAGGGTCATATGTTTTCTTCCTATTACATTTGGAGAGAATGCGTTTCTTTTTTGGAGATAATTTTATTTTAATTTTGGACAAATAATGATCTGAATGTATGTCCACTCCACGGAGGACCCTCACATTGTAAATTTCCTTATGATAGTTCTTATCCATAGCTACATGATCAATTTGGAACTCCCCTAATTTAACATTAGGGCACTTCCAAGTCATCAGTTTATGTGGTCGTCGTTTGAATCGTGTGGTTCCTAAAAGTAGCCCGTGATCAATACAAAGATCGATCAATCTCGACCATTCCTGTTAGTTAGATGATGAACTGGCCACTTACCTACAACATTACGAAACTTTTTCTCACAGCCTATTTTAGCATTGAAATCGCCAAGCATGATTTTAATATGGTTATCGGAAATGGATGATAATAGTTGGTCTAGTTCTTCCCAAAATTTGTCTGTGTCTTCCCTGTTGTTCCTGTTTTTTTCATTCGTTGGAGCATGGACGTTTATCAATGTGTACGTTTTATTCTCTACTTTGATTGTCATCAATGCCGTTCGGGTGGAGGTGGAAGAAAAATCTTCAATTGAATCTAAGATACTAGTATGAACCAAAAAGCCAACTCCAAACTGAGGAACACTCTTTAGTACTCTTTCACCTGGGGGACCCTTGTACAGGCAATATCCCCCTGACTCAAGGGGGTCTTGATCCGTATTACACAATTCTTGAAGAGCAGTTATCAGTATCTTATGTTGATCTAAGACGTCTGTGAGATGTTTTAATTTGCCCACTTTCATTAATGAATTTATGTTCACTATAGCGAAATATGAGAACTGTCCTGATTTATTTAATTTAAGTTTCCTCTTGATCGGATGGGTCTGCATGTTCTTTAATGGGTTGCAGGCGCTCCGACTCGCCTTGGTCTTCCATGTGACACCCCACCATATCCGAATGGTGTCTTTGTTTGGATCTGATGATCGTGTGTATCCAAACCGGTGGATATTTCATTAAAAGGCTAATCATAATAGGCTGATTGTCTGATCAATGATCAATACATTTCTGACCGAAGTCAGGGCTTACAATGCCAGATGTGATCTGGCAAGGTGATGAATGGTGAATGAAAGAAATACCAATTACCAATGTTCACGTCCGTAACATCTTCAATGTTTGAGAATTCTCATTAGAAATTATTAGACTATTTTTTCACTTCTTTTCACCCCCATTAAGTGCCTTTTCCGAAAACAAAAAAAGTACGTGTTCCTGTATTTTTTAAAGGACTTTCCAAATACCAAGTTTCATGTAAGTTTCTTACATATACTGTAGATATACCAGTACTCATTTGAAGTATTCACCAGCTCTTTCAATACTTTTCAACCCCTTAAGTGGACTTTCCAAAAACAAAAGAAATACTTTTTTCTTTATTTTTACAGGAGATTCAAAATACCAACTTTCACGTCTGTAACATCTTCAGTTTTTGAGATATAATTTTCCTCTTAAACAGAATTCAACTCCTTTACTTATTTTCACCTCCCTCCCAAGTCAATATTTTTCAATTATTTACACCCTTAAGTGTATTTTTCGAAAACAAAAGACAACTTGTTTCTTTACTTTTAAAAGAGATTCCAAATACCAATTTTCACGTCTGTAACATCTTTAGTTTTGGGGATATAAGTATCCTCATACAAAGAATTCATTCAACCCTCCCTTAATGAATTTTCCAAGAACAAAATAATAAGTGAATTTTCCAAGAACAAAAAAAATATGTGTTTTTATATTTTATTTTATTTTGCTGTCGCCGTCACGCGCTGTAAATCACAATCACTCAGTGATGTATTCACCTCCACTCTCTATGACCTGCCAGTGATCAGGTAGCTGTTGAACGCCTCGTGTGTAGAACTGATTTGGTTTTGACTGGAAGAATTTTACCTTTCTAAAGTGGAAGAAATCTGTTAGCCATTGGTCAAGAGAAGCTTCGTCAGGAAACACTTGCCCCTGAATGTGGTTAGAAAGAGAGTGGAAAAGCTGGAAATCTGAGGGGGCAAGGTCAGGGTTGTACGGAGGATAAGGAAGAGGTTACCAGCCAAGTTCAGCAATCACATCTTTGGTCAATTGTGCTGTATGCGGACGAGCGTTATCATGGAGCAATAAGACTGGTTGTTGTCTTTGTCTTTTGTTGTCAGTAGCAACGGCAAGCCATCATAGCTAGTCACTGTACACAGCAGAGGTAATCATTACGTTTTTCGTTGTTTGTTCCACCAAACACACAACATGATTTTCTGTGGATGGGCACTATCTTTGGCACGGGGACTTGGTCTTTTTTGTTGGGCTGAGCTACTCTTTCCTCTTCTACATGTTGACATACAGGCACCATTTATCATCACCGGTGACAATGTTCGAAAGGAATGCTTTGAGCCTATGACATGCCAACCGGTGCTGGGCAAGCAATGACGAACAGATGTTTACTCGTTTTTTGTTACTGTCACTTAGCACATATGGTACCCATATACCCAATTTCTGTGCCTTACCTATTGATTGCAAATGGCGTACAATAGTTGACTGATCACATTCAAAAACTTGCCCCATTTCCCGCTTTGTTTGACAAGGATTCTCATGAAGCAACTCATTCGAGCGATTTTCGTCAAAATCCGAAGGTCTTCCAGAATGTGGATCATCAGACAAGTCAAACCATCCTGCTTGACACTTTTTTGTGCTGTTCTTTCAACAATTGCAGCTCCTGCTGCACTGGATCCTCAGTTAAACTCAAAGAGTAAAATGTGTCGGAAATGCTCACTTTTCTCAACTTGACATTCCGTATCCATTTGTGTGAAATATACATAAATAATACGTTCAATATCAAGAAAACCTTTGTTTCACAACACACAAACTCCAAACTAAGTTAAAACAACCGAATAATGATAAGCAATCCCTTCACGCCGCATTGTTGTCAACCCAAAAAAATACCGCACGAACTTATGCATCAACCCTATATTTATAAAGGAGCTTCCAAATACCAATTATTATCACGAATGTAACATCTTCAGTTTCTGAGATGTGTGTGTCCTCACAAAAGGAATTCTACTCCTTTCCACACACACATACTCCTAAGGATTTTCTCCCCAAAAATGTTTTTTTTTTGTTTTTTTTTACGAGATTCCAAATACCAATTTTCACGTAGGCTATGTAATAACTTTAGTTTTTATTAGATACAGTAAAAGTATCCTCATACAAATAGTTCATTTAATTCTTCAATTCTTTCACCCCCCTTAATTTGAACTTCTGAAATCAAATGAATACATGTTTCCTTAGTTTTATAGGAGTTTCCAAATACCAATTTTACATCTTTAGTTTTTGAGATATAAGTATCCTCATACAAATAATTCAACTAATTTTTCAATTCTTTCACTCCCCTTAAGGGGATTTTCTGAAAACAAAAAATACAGTTTCTTTATTTTTAAAGGAGATTCCAAATACCAATTTTATGTCAGCAAATTTTTATGTTTTTGAGATATAGATATACTCATTTAAACAATTCACTCCCATTTTCACCCCCTTAGCGACGGAATACCAAAAAATCCTTCCTTAGTGAACAGCTACACACTAATATAAATATATCCCCAAAATTTAATTTCTTTATGTCCAGTGGTTTTGGCTCTGCGATGATGAATCAGTCAGTCAGGACATGTTATTTTATATATATAGATAACATCAATAGGCCAAAACTAGTACCAAGATTTTTGAAAATTGTAGTACTAATTTTATATTATATTGACTCGCTTTCGCTTGTTGGGGGCTGCGCCCCCAAACCCCCAATTCTTCTACATTACAAGTGGTTCCATGGAAAATTACTGTGAGGAACCGGTACTTCGTTATGAAAAACGGATTGTGCCTCCAGAAGGCCTATTTATTTGCATATATTTTTGGTCGTATAATATTTTCTCGTACCGTAAATATACGATTTATAGCAAAGATAGCATTAAACATTTGGACGTGGTGCAAATTACGTACGGTTCTCACAAGATAAGAAATATTTTCCTAACGTAACGGGGAGTTATAGTCTTGAAACTTGGTAGGTTTATCATGGTTGAAACGCTCTATATTTACGTTCATTGATGTTCTGTCGTATCTGCATCGAGTTCAGTGAAGATTGGTTTAGAACCTTGGATTAGGAGTACAGTTTTTACGTATTACTTCCGTTTTTCCATTTTTAAAGGGTCCTAGAATCGTGCATTTTGCTCACATATGATCCACGAACGTTCCAATGAGCCTGCCAAATTGCATGATTCTGTCGGTCTTATAAGTGTGTAAAACAGTAACATTATTTATGGAAAATCTAAGAAAATGGACGTCAAATCTGAAAAATGAAGCTCTATCCAAGGCATAAGAGATCAAGACACGACTAAAATTCCCGGGACAGAAGTTGTAGATCTCTTCATGATGGGATCAACACATCTTGTCCATTTGGCGGTACGACTTACAGTTTAGCCACCAAAATCCTCGAAAAGTTAGTTATCACCATCATGAAAATTGCTTCCAGATTTCGATAATTTCTGGAGATAAAAACGTTAAACAATGCAACTCATTCAAATTTTTCCGTCGGTTGCAGGCCAAAGTTGTAACTGCGACAAATATTAATTTTCTTGCACACGGCAACACATCGTCCACAATTTAGTTTAAGGGAAAGGAAATAAAAATAACAAAGAAACAACATTTAGCCAGGCAATGTGCATGCTAAATAGTGCAGGCTTTCATTTGGAAATTTATTGCGGGCAAAGGGTGCATCGTATCGTGGTACGGATTGCGGCGTTAGACTACCCTTTTAGTCGTCTACACTACTGTCTTAGGCGCTTTCTCGTATCCCGCATATTTATATAATAGAAAGAGGTGATCGTTTCGACCCATGTCAAATTTCGTCCACTTTTCACAAATTGAAAAATAATTTTGCCAACTTAGCAGACAGCTACAGTCTTGAAACTTTGCAGGCAGGTTGACGATGAAACGGCCTATAAGTTTGGTCATTTGAGGTTTTGCTGTACCTCAACGGGCTTCGCCATAAATTGCTCAGGAATCATGAATTAGGCTAAAATTTCAATAGTGTTTCCACATGTACCCAGAGTTTACCCCCAGTTGCCAGGCAGACAGAATAACAAAAGTCGGTCTACATATGGCCAATGACGTTGCCAAGGAGCGTGCTGAATTTCGTTCATCTACCCATCTTATGAGTGTGTGAATCAGTAAAATCATTTATGGAAATTTAACAAAAATGACCAAAACCGGGAAAATGAAGCTCAATCTAATGTAGAAGGAGTCGAGATACGACAAAAAGTCATAGGACCATAGTTGTAGATTTCTTCATTTTAGGGTACGAAAGTGCAATCCGGTTATTGATAGCAATTACCGTTGAGCCGCAAGATAGCTCGAAACGAAAGTCTGCACCGTCATTAAATTTTGCTTCATATTTCAAATTTTTAAGAGGGTAAAAGGTTAAATATTTGAACTTCTTGCAATTTCTACGTCTCTTACAGGTTAGGAGCTAGATTTTTTCCAAATTTTAATATTGTAGGGTACTGCATTATGGTGTCCTCCACTTTGTTTGGTGCTAGGGGGGCAGAGGATTTTGATTAGGCGGTGCAGGGGTAAATATGAGAGGGTCGCGTAGCTGTGAGCTTGCATTTGTGACATTGTGGGTTTGAATCCTACTGTACAGGGCAAGTTGGCCCTGCGGTTTCTTGTAAGTTATAGATTGTAAGACTGCTGGTCATTTTTGCTGATGCATGAACCACGGGCAACTGTTAAGTGGCCACGGTTGGTCCCATAACCCTTTACAGTGAAGCATTTTACTCAGTGGGACAATGTGTAATACTTCACAGAATTTTACCCAGTATAATTCAGGATATGAAAAGAGGATGGGTAACATACAGGTAGGCTATTCTGTGCATAGTAGAAACAGCAAGGGAATGCCTTGGAACAACTATATGTAAATACTGATGTCTTCAATGGCAGGAGGGTATTCAGAACAAGGAAATAAAGACTAAGTTATGAATGAACTCTATGTATGACCTGGTTTCGGTTATGAGATGATCAAAACCGTAGGCATGGTGTCAAAGTATGCTACGTTGTGGTCGTGTTCCCAGTGGCAAACCTTATTTTCCAGATTATAGGTTTCCAAACGGAACCGAGTGAACTGGCCGTGCGGTAAGGGTCGCGTAGCGGTGAGCTTGCATTTGCGAGATTGTGGGTTTGAATCCCAATGTACCGGGCAAGTTGGCCGTGCGTTTAGAGGCCCGCGGCTGTGAGCTTGCCTCCGGAAGGTAGTGAGTTCGAATCCCACTGTCGGCAGATCCTAAGATGGTTTTCCGTGATTTCCCATTTTCACACAAGGCAATTGCTGGGGCTGTACCTTAATAAAGGCTATGGACGCATTGCCGAATTACAAGTTCATACCTCATCTGCAAGGGTCTAACCCGAAAATTTAGTCCGAAATTTTGAATCACGGGGGGGGGGGGGCTAAGTATGAACAATTTGAACTTTTGGAATGTTTCCTTGGGTTACAGCGTAATAGGTATCAGATTGACGAATTTCAAGTTCCTAGCTCATCTGGAAGGGTCTAACCAGAAATTTGAGTGATTCGTTGGGGGGGCTAAATATGAAAAAATTGAACTTTTTGGATTTTTTTTCTTGGGTTGCAGCCTAATAGCTATCCGGATGCCGAATTTCAAGTTCCTAGCTCATCTGGAAGAGTCTAACCTGAAATTTGAGTGATTCGTTGGGGGGGCTAAATATGAAAAATTTTAACTTTTTGGAATTTTTCCTTGGGTTGCAGCCTAATAGCTGTCCGATTGCCGAATTTCAAGTTCCTAGCTCATCTGGAAGGGTCTAACCTGAAATTTGAGTGATTCGTTGGGGGGGAGGGGGGGGTAAATATGAAAAATTTGAACTTTTTGGAATTGTTCCTTGGGTTACAGCCAATTAGCTATCACATTGCCGAATATCAAGTTCCTAGATCATCTGAAAGGGTCTAAGACGAAATTTAAGTGTTTCGTGGGGGGGGGTGCAAATGTGGGAAATTTGAACTTTTTGGAATTTCTACTTGGGTTCCAGTGTAATAGGTATCAGATTGCTGAATTTCAAGCTCGAATATCATCTGGAAGGTTCTAACACGAAATTTGAGCCTGATATATAGATTGGGCGGGGGGGGGGCTAAATATGAAAAATTTGAACATTTTTGAATTTCTCCTTGGGTTGCAGCCTAATAGCTATCCGATCGCCGAATTTCCAGTTCCTAGCTCATCTGGAAGGGTTTAACCCGAAATTTGAGTGTTTCTTTGGGGGGGGGGGGTAAATATGAAAAATATGAACTTTATGGAATTTTTCCGTGGGTTGCAGCCTAATAGCTGTCCGATTGCCGAATTTCAAGTTCATAGCTCATCTGGAAGGGTCTAACCTGAAATTTGAGCGATTCGTTGGGGGGGGGTGCTAAATATGAAAAATTTGAACATTTTGGAATTTCTCCTTGGGTTACAGCCAAATAGCTATCATATTGCCGAATCTCAAGTTCCTAGAACATCTGGAAGGGTCTAAGACGAAATTTAAGTGTTTCGTGGGGGGGGGGCAAATGTGAAAAATTTGAACTTTTTGGAATTTCTCCTTGGGTTCCAGTATAATAGGTATCAGATTGCCGAATTTCAAGTTCGTATATCATCTGGAAGGTTCTAACACGAAATTTGAGCCCGATATATTGATTGGGCGGGGGGGGGCTAAATATAAAAAATTTGAACTTTTTGGAATTTTTCCTAGGGTTGCAGCCAAATAGCTATCACTTTGCCGAATCTCAAGTTCCTAGATCATCTGGAAGGTTCTAACACCAAATTTGAGCCCGATATATTGAATGGGACGGGGGGGGGGCTAAATATGACTAATTTGAACTTTTTGGAATTTCTTCTTCGGTTGCAGCCTAATAGCTATCCGACTGCCGAATTTCAAGTTCCTAGCTCATCTGGAAGGGTCTAACACTAAATTTTAGTCCGATAATTTGATTGGGCGGAAGGGGGGCTATATATAAAAAAATTGAACTTTTTTGAATTTTTCCTTCGGTTGCAGCCCAATAGCTATCAGACTGTAGAATTTCAAGTTCCTAGCTCACTTGGAAGTGGGCAAACATTAATGTCAGTCAGTCAGTCAGTCAGTGAGTCAGTCAATTAGCCTTGTGGCTTTATATATATAAGACTCGCTTTCGCTCGTTGGGGGCTGCGCCCCCAAACCCCCAATTCCTCTATATTTCAAGTGCTCACATGGAAAACTACTGTGACGAAAAGGTACTTCGTTACGAAGAACGAATTCGCCACCAGACGGCGCATATATTCGCGTACATATTTGGTCCTGTAATATTTTCTCGTACCGTATATTCACGATTTATAGACGAGGTAGCGTTAAACGTTCCGACGTGGTGAAAATTACGTACGATTCTCACAAGATAAGAAATTATTTTCCTAACGTAACGGGGAGCTATAATCTTGAAACTTGGAAGGTTTATTGTGGTTGAAACGCTCTATATTTCCGTTATTTGATGTTTTGTCGTATCTGTTCGAGTTGACCGTAGATTGGTTTAGAACCTTGGATTAGGAGGACAGGGTTTACGTATTACTTTCGTTTTTCCATGTTTACAGGGTGCTAGAATCATGCATTTGGTCACTTGTGGCCCACAAACGTTCCAATGAGCCTGCCAAATTTCATGATTCTATCGGTCTTATAAGTGTGTAAAACAGTAAAAAATTGACGTTAATCTGAAAAATGGAGTTCTATCCAAGGCATAAGGGATCATGATACGACTAAAATTACCGGGACCGAAGTTGTAGAACCCTTCATGATGGGATCCGAACGTCTTGTCCATTTGGCGGTACGACTTACAGTTTAGCCACCAAAATTATCGAAACGTTACTTAGCACCATAATGAAAATAGCTTCCAGATTTCGATAACTTCTGGAGATGAAAACGTTAAACAATTCAACTCCTCAGAATTTCTCCATCGGTTGCAGGCCAAAGATGTAACTGCGACAAATTTTAATTCTTTGGCGCACTGCAACATATCGTCCAAAATTTAGTTTAAGGCAAGGGAAGTAAAAATAACACAAAATCAACATATGGAGCTTTTCCACAATACAGCCTATTTGCTATCATATTGTCAAATTTTAAGTTTCTAGCTCATGCCGAAGTGGGTAAACATTTATGCCAGCCAGTGAGCCAAACAGTTTTATATATATAACTCGCTTTCGCTCGTTGGGGGCTGCGCCCCCAAACCCCCAATTCCTCTATATTTCAAGTGCTCACATGGAAAACTACTGTGACGAAAAGGTACTTCGTTACGAAGAACGAATTCGCCACCAGACGGCGCATATATTCGCGTACATATTTGGTCCTGTAATATTTTCTCGTACCGTATATTCACGATTTATAGACGAGGTAGCGTTAAACGTTCCGACGTGGTGAAAATTACGTACGATTCTCACAAGATAAGAAATTATTTTCCTAACGTAACGGGGAGCTATAATCTTGAAACTTGGAAGGTTTATTGTGGTTGAAACGCTCTATATTTCCGTTATTTGATGTTTTGTCGTATCTGTTCGAGTTGACCGTAGATTGGTTTAGAACCTTGGATTAGGAGGACAGGGTTTACGTATTACTTTCGTTTTTCCATGTTTACAGGGTGCTAGAATCATGCATTTGGTCACTTGTGGCCCACAAACGTTCCAATGAGCCTGCCAAATTTCATGATTCTATCGGTCTTATAAGTGTGTAAAACAGTAAAAAATTGACGTTAATCTGAAAAATGGAGTTCTATCCAAGGCATAAGGGATCATGATACGACTAAAATTACCGGGACCGAAGTTGTAGAACCCTTCATGATGGGATCCGAACGTCTTGTCCATTTGGCGGTACGACTTACAGTTTAGCCACCAAAATTATCGAAACGTTACTTAGCACCATAATGAAAATAGCTTCCAGATTTCGATAACTTCTGGAGATGAAAACGTTAAACAATTCAACTCCTCAGAATTTCTCCATCGGTTGCAGGCCAAAGATGTAACTGCGACAAATTTTAATTCTTTGGCGCACTGCAACATATCGTCCAAAATTTAGTTTAAGGCAAGGGAAGTAAAAATAACACAAAATCAACATATGGAACTTTTCCACAATACAGCCTATTTGCTATCATATTGTCAAATTTTAAGTTTCTAGCTCATGCCGAAGTGGGTAAACATTTATGCCAGCCAGTGAGCCAAACAGTTTTATATATATAATATAGAGCCAGACAATGTGCACGCTAAATAGTGCAGACTTTGGTTAGGAAATTTATTGCGGAAAAACGGTACGTCGTATCAAAGTATGGATTGCGCCATCAGACGACCCCTTTAGTCTTCTACATTACTGTCTTAGGCCTTTTCTAGTATCTTGCGTATTTATACCAAGGAAGGAGGTGAACATATCGATCCATGTCAAATTTCGACCGCTTTAAACAAGTTGAAAAGAGATTTTGCCAACTTAGCAGACACCTACACTCTTGAAGCTTGGCTTGCTGGACGACAATATAACGACCTACAATTTTGGTTGTTTGAGGTTTTGCCGTATCTCCATGGTCTTCACCATAAATTGATTACGGTACATACATTATGCTGAAATTAAGGTAGCGTTTCAAGGTAAGTTATTCCTTCAGTTTCCCATACATTCATAGCAGTAGAATAATCAAAGTCGGTCTACATATGGCCAATGGTCGTGTCAGGGTGCGTGCTGAATTTAGTGTCTATCTGTCTTATGAGTGTGTTAATCAGTAAAAAAAGTATGGAAATTTAACAAAATTGATAAAAACCGGGAAATGAAGGTCACTCTAAGGTAGAAGGGGTCGAGATACGACAAAAAGTCATACGACCAAAATTGTAGACATCTAAATTTTAGGACGCGAAAGTGCAATCAGTTCATTGATAGCAATTACCGTTCAGCCACAAAATAGCTCTAAACGAAAGTCTGCATCGTCATTAAATTTGGCTTCATATTTCGATTTTTCAGTGGGTGAATTATTCAAAATTTGAACTTGTTGGGATTTCTTCGTCGGTTACAGGCTTTGATCTAGAGCATTTGCAAATATTGATTTTGTAGGGCACTGCATCATGGCGTCCGCCATTTTGTTTGGGGGGAGGGGTGCAGAGGATTTTGATTGGGTGGTGGAGGGGTAAATATGAGAAAATGGAATGTTTTGGAATTTTTTCTTGGCTATCATATTGATTAATTTCAATTCCTGAATCATCTGGATGGGCCTAACACGAAATTTGAGTCTGATAATTTGATTGGGCGGGGAGAGGGCTAAATATGAAAAATTTGAACTAAATTTAAATTTTTCCTTGGGTTGCAACCTAATAGCCATCACATCGCCGAATCTCAAGATCGTAGATCATCTGGAAGGCTGTAACAAAAAAATTGAGCTCGATATATTGATTGGGCGGGGGGATTAAATATGAAAAATTTAACTTTTTGGCATTTTCCTTGGGTTTCAGCCTAATAGCTATCAGATTGCCGAATTCCAAGATTTTAGCGCATCTGGAACGGAAGGTTCTAAACCGAAATTTGAGTCCCATATTTTGATTCGGTGGGGGGATAAATATGAAAAATTTGAACTTTTTGGAATTTTCCCTTGGGTTGCAGCCTAATTTATATCAGATTGCCAAATTTCAAGTTCGTAGGTCATCTGGAAGGGTCTAACGCGAAATTTCAGTCCGATAATTTGATTGGACGGAAAAGCGGCTAAATATGAAACATTTCAACTTTTTAGAATTTTTCCCAAGGTTGAAGCTTAATAGCTATCAGATTACCGAATTCCAAGTTTCTAGCTCATCCGGAACTGAAGGGTCTTACCCGAAATTTGAGTCCGATATTTCGATTCGGTGGAGGCTAAATATGAAAATTTTGAACTTTTTGGAATTCTTAATTGGGTTACAGACAAATAGCTATCAGGCAGCCGAATTTCAAGTTCCTAGCTCATATGGAAGGGTCTAACACGAAATTTCAGTCCGATATTTTGATTGGGCGGAAGGGGGCTAAATATGAAAAATTTCCACTTTTCGGAATATTTCCTTGGTTTGCAGCCTAATAACTGTCAGATTGCCGAATTTCAAGTTCCTAGCTAATCTGCAAGGGTGTAACACCGAAATTTGAGTGATTCGGTGGGGGGGCTAAATACAAAAAATTTGAACTTTTTATAATTATCCCTTGGGACACACGCTAATAGCCATCAGATTGCCACATTTCAAGTTCCTAGCTCATCTGGAAGGGCCCAACACGAAATTTCACTCCGATACTTTGATTGGGCGGAAGGGGGGCTAAATATGAAAAATTTCAACTTTTTGGAATTTTTCCTTGGGTTGCAGCCCAACAGCTATTTGATTGCCGAATTTCAAGTTCCTAGCTCATCTGCAAGGGTGTAACACGAAATTTCAGTGTTTCGGCGCAGGGGGGGCTAAATACAAAAAATTTGAACTTTTTGGAATTCCCCCATGGGACACACCCTAATAGCTATCAGATTGCCACATTTCAAGTTCCTAGCTCATCTGCCAGGGTCTAACATGAAATTTCAGTCCGATACTTTGATTGGGCGGAAGGGGGGCTAAATATGAAAAATTTCAACTTTTTGGAATTTTTCCTTGGGTTGCAGCCCAAGAGCTATTTGATTGCCGAATTTCAAGTTCCTAGCTCATCTGCAAGGGTGTAACACGAAATTTCAGTGTTTCGGCGCAGTGGGGGGTAAATACAAAAAATTTCAACTTTTTGGAATTCTCCCTTGGGACACACCCTAATAGCTATCAGACTGCCACATTTCAAGTTCCTAGCTCATCTGGAAGGGCCTAACACGAAATTTCACTCCGATATTTTGATTGGGCGGAAGGGGGGCTAAATATAAAAAATTTCAACTTTTCGGAATTTTTCCTTGGGTTGCAGCCTAATAGCTATTTGATTGCCGAATTTCAAGTTCCTAGCTTATCTGCAAGGGTGTAACACCGAAATTAGAGTGATTCGGCGAAGGGGGGGCTAAATAAAAAAAAATGAACTTTTTGGAATTTTCCCTTGGGACACACCCTAATAGCTATCAGATTGCCAAATTTCAAGTTCCTAGCTCATCTGGAAGGGCCTAACACGAAATTTCACTCCGATATTTTGATTGGGCGGAAGGGGGGCTAAGTATAAAAAATTCAACTTTACGGAATTTTTCCTTGGGTTGCAGCCTAATAGCTATTTGATTGCCGAATTTCAAGTTCCTAGCTAATTTGCAAGGGTGTAACACCGAAATTTGAGTGATTCGGCGAAGGGGGGGGCTAAATACCAAAAATTGAACTTTTTGGAATTTCCCCTTGGGACACACCCTAATAGCTATCAGATTGCCACATTTCAAGTTCCTAGCTCATCTGGAAGGGCCTAACACGAAATTTCACTCCGATATTTTGATTGGGCGGAAGGGGGGCTAAATATGAAAAATTCAACTTTTCGGAATTTTTCCTTGGGTTGCAGCCTAATAGCTATTTGATTGCCGAATTTCAAGTTCCTAGCTCATCTGCAAGGGTGTAACACGAAATTTCAGTGTTTCGGCGCAGGGGGGACTAAATACAAAAAATTTGAACTTTTTGGAATTTCCCCATGGGACACACCCTAATAGCTATCAGATTGCCAA
The DNA here is from genome assembly GCF_040414725.1 of Anabrus simplex. Classification (NCBI taxonomy): domain Eukaryota; kingdom Metazoa; phylum Arthropoda; class Insecta; order Orthoptera; family Tettigoniidae; genus Anabrus; species Anabrus simplex. The sequence continues at coordinate 1,105,303,183 of NC_090265.1, read as the reverse complement.
ATTTCAAGTTCCTAGCTCATCTGGAAGGGCCTAACACGAAATTTCACTCCGATATTTTGATTGGGCGGAAGGGGGGCTAAATATGAAAAATTTCAACTTTTCGGAATTTTTCCTTGGGTTGCAGCCTAATAGCTATTTGATTGCCGAATTTCAAGTTCCTAGCTAATTTGCAAGGGTGTAACACCGAAATTTGAGTGATTCGGCGAAGGGGGGGCTAAATACGAAAAATTTGAACCTTTTGGAATTCTCCCTTGGGACACACCCTAATAGCTATCAGATTGCCACATTTCAAGTTCCTAGCTCATCTGGAAGGGCCTAACACGAAATTTCACTCCGATATTTTGATTGGGCGGGAGGGGGGCTAAATATAAAAAATTTCAACTTTTCGGAATTTTTCCTTGGGTTGAAGCCGAATAGTTATTTGATTGCCGAATTTCAAGTTCCTAGCTAATCTGCAAGGGTGTAACACCGAAATTTGAGTGATTCGGCGAAGGGGGGGCTAAATACAAAAATTGAACTTTTTGGAATTTCCCCTTGGGACACACCCTAATAGCTATCAGATTGCCACATTTCAAGTTCCTAGCTCATCTGGAAGGGCCTAACACGAAATTTCACTCCGATATTTTGATTGGGCGGAAGGGGGGCTAAATATGAAAAATTTCAACTTTTTGGAATTTTTCCTTGGGTTGCAGCCCAACAGCTATTTGATTGCCGAATTTCAAGTTCCTAGCTCATCTGCAAGGGTGTAACACGATATTTCAGTGTTTCGGCGCAGGGGGGGGGCTAAATACAAAAAAGTTGAACTTTTTGGAATTTCCCCATGGGACACACCCTAATAGCTATCAGATTGCCACATTTCAAGTTCCTAGCTCATCTGCCAGGGTCTAACATGAAATTTCAGTCCGATATTTTGATTGGGCGGAAGGGGGGCTAAATATGAAAAATTTCAACTTTTTGGAATTTTTCCTTGGGTTGCAGCCCAAGAGCTATTTGATTGCCGAATTTCAAGTTCCTGGCTCATCTGCAAGGGTGTAACACGAAATTTCAGTGTTTCAGCGAAGGGGGGGCTAAATACAAAAAATATGAACTTTTTGGAATTTCCCCATGGGACACACCCTAATAGCTATCAGATTGCCGAATTTCAAGTTCCTAGCTCATCTGAAAGGGTGTAACACGAAATTTTAGTCCGATTATTAGATTGGACGGAAGGGGGGCTAAATATGAAAAATTTCAACTTTTTTGAATTTTTCCTCGGGTTGCAGCCCAATAGCTATCAGACTGCAGAATTTCAAGTTCCTAGCTCACTTGGAAGTGGGCAAACATTAATGTCAGTGAGTCAGTCAGTCAGTCAGTTAGCCTTGCGGCTTTATATATATAAGATATAGAGCCAGACAATGTGCACGCTAAATAGTGCAGACTTTGGTTAGGAAATTTATTGCGGAAAAACGGTACGTCGTATCAAAGTATGGATTGCGCCATCAGACGACCCCTTTAGTCTTCTACATTACTGTCTTAGGCCTTTTCTAGTATCTTGCGTATTTATACCAAGGAAGGAGGTGAACATATCGATCCATGTCAAATTTCGACCGCTTTAAACAAGTTGAAAAGAGATTTTGCCAACTTAGCAGACACCTACACTCTTGAAGCTTGGCTTGCTGGACGACAATATAACGACCTACAATTTTGGTTGTTTGAGGTTTTGCCGTATCTCCATGGTCTTCACCATAAATTGATTACGGTACATACATTATGCTGAAATTAAGGTAGCGTTTCAAGGTAAGTTATTCCTTCAGTTTCCCATACATTCATAGCAGTAGAATAATCAAAGTCGGTCTACATATGGCCAATGGTCGTGTCAGGGTGCGTGCTGAATTTAGTGTCTATCTGTCTTATGAGTGTGTTAATCAGTAAAAAAAGTATGGAAATTTAACAAAATTGATAAAAACCGGGAAATGAAGGTCACTCTAAGGTAGAAGGGGTCGAGATACGACAAAAAGTCATACGACCAAAATTGTAGACATCTAAATTTTAGGACGCGAAAGTGCAATCAGTTCATTGATAGCAATTACCGTTCAGCCACAAAATAGCTCTAAACGAAAGTCTGCATCGTCATTAAATTTGGCTTCATATTTCGATTTTTCAGTGGGTTAATTATTCAAAATTTGAACTTGTTGGGATTTCTTCGTCGGTTACAGGCTTTGATCTAGAGCATTTGCAAATATTGATTTTGTAGGGCACTGCATCATGGCGTCCGCCATTTTGTTTGGGGGGAGGGGTGCAGAGGATTTTGATTGGGTGGTGGAGGGGTAAATATGAGAAAATGGAATGTTTTGGAATTTTTTCTTGGCTATCATATTGATTAATTTCAATTCCTGAATCATCTGGATGGGCCTAACACGAAATTTGAGTCTGATAATTTGATTGGGCGGGGAGAGGGCTAAATATGAAAAATTTGAACTAAATTTAAATTTTTCCTTGGGTTGCAACCTAATAGCCATCACATCGCCGAATCTCAAGATCGTAGATCATCTGGAAGGCTGTAACAAAAAAATTGAGCTCGATATATTGATTGGGCGGGGGGATTAAATATGAAAAATTTAACTTTTTGGCATTTTCCTTGGGTTTCAGCCTAATAGCTATCAGATTGCCGAATTCCAAGATTTTAGCGCATCTGGAACGGAAGGTTCTAAACCGAAATTTGAGTCCCATATTTTGATTCGGTGGGGGGATAAATATGAAAAATTTGAACTTTTTGGAATTTTCCCTTGGGTTGCAGCCTAATTTATATCAGATTGCCAAATTTCAAGTTCGTAGGTCATCTGGAAGGGTCTAACGCGAAATTTCAGTCCGATAATTTGATTGGACGGAAAAGCGGCTAAATATGAAACATTTCAACTTTTTAGAATTTTTCCCAAGGTTGAAGCTTAATAGCTATCAGATTACCGAATTCCAAGTTTCTAGCTCATCCGGAACTGAAGGGTCTTACCCGAAATTTGAGTCCGATATTTCGATTCGGTGGAGGCTAAATATGAAAATTTTGAACTTTTTGGAATTCTTAATTGGGTTACAGACAAATAGCTATCAGGCAGCCGAATTTCAAGTTCCTAGCTCATATGGAAGGGTCTAACACGAAATTTCAGTCCGATATTTTGATTGGGCGGAAGGGGGCTAAATATGAAAAATTTCCACTTTTCGGAATATTTCCTTGGTTTGCAGCCTAATAACTGTCAGATTGCCGAATTTCAAGTTCCTAGCTAATCTGCAAGGGTGTAACACCGAAATTTGAGTGATTCGGTGGGGGGGCTAAATACAAAAAATTTGAACTTTTTATAATTATCCCTTGGGACACACGCTAATAGCCATCAGATTGCCACATTTCAAGTTCCTAGCTCATCTGGAAGGGCCCAACACGAAATTTCACTCCGATACTTTGATTGGGCGGAAGGGGGGCTAAATATGAAAAATTTCAACTTTTTGGAATTTTTCCTTGGGTTGCAGCCCAACAGCTATTTGATTGCCGAATTTCAAGTTCCTAGCTCATCTGCAAGGGTGTAACACGAAATTTCAGTGTTTCGGCGCAGGGGGGGCTAAATACAAAAAATTTGAACTTTTTGGAATTTCCCCATGGGACACACCCTAATAGCTATCAGATTGCCACATTTCAAGTTCCTAGCTCATCTGCCAGGGTCTAACATGAAATTTCAGTCCGATACTTTGATTGGGCGGAAGGGGGGCTAAATATGAAAAATTTCAACTTTTTGGAATTTTTCCTTGGGTTGCAGCCCAAGAGCTATTTGATTGCCGAATTTCAAGTTCCTAGCTCATCTGCAAGGGTGTAACACGAAATTTCAGTGTTTCGGCGCAGTGGGGGGTAAATACAAAAAATTTCAACTTTTTGGAATTCTCCCTTGGGACACACCCTAATAGCTATCAGACTGCCACATTTCAAGTTCCTAGCTCATCTGGAAGGGCCTAACACGAAATTTCACTCCGATATTTTGATTGGGCGGAAGGGGGGCTAAATATAAAAAATTTCAACTTTTCGGAATTTTTCCTTGGGTTGCAGCCTAATAGCTATTTGATTGCCGAATTTCAAGTTCCTAGCTTATCTGCAAGGGTGTAACACCGAAATTAGAGTGATTCGGCGAAGGGGGGGCTAAATAAAAAAAAATGAACTTTTTGGAATTTTCCCTTGGGACACACCCTAATAGCTATCAGATTGCCAAATTTCAAGTTCCTAGCTCATCTGGAAGGGCCTAACACGAAATTTCACTCCGATATTTTGATTGGGCGGAAGGGGGGCTAAGTATAAAAAATTCAACTTTACGGAATTTTTCCTTGGGTTGCAGCCTAATAGCTATTTGATTGCCGAATTTCAAGTTCCTAGCTAATTTGCAAGGGTGTAACACCGAAATTTGAGTGATTCGGCGAAGGGGGGGGCTAAATACCAAAAATTGAACTTTTTGGAATTTCCCCTTGGGACACACCCTAATAGCTATCAGATTGCCACATTTCAAGTTCCTAGCTCATCTGGAAGGGCCTAACACGAAATTTCACTCCGATATTTTGATTGGGCGGAAGGGGGGCTAAATATGAAAAATTCAACTTTTCGGAATTTTTCCTTGGGTTGCAGCCTAATAGCTATTTGATTGCCGAATTTCAAGTTCCTAGCTCATCTGCAAGGGTGTAACACGAAATTTCAGTGTTTCGGCGCAGGGGGGGCTAAATACAAAAAATTTGAACTTTTTGGAATTTCCCCATGGGACACACCCTAATAGCTATCAGATTGCCAAATTTCAAGTTCCTAGCTCATCTGGAAGGGCCTAACACGAAATTTCACTCCGATATTTTGATTGGGCGGAAGGGGGGCTAAATATGAAAAATTTCAACTTTTCGGAATTTTTCCTTGGGTTGCAGCCTAATAGCTATTTGATTGCCGAATTTCAAGTTCCTAGCTAATTTGCAAGGGTGTAACACCGAAATTTGAGTGATTCGGCGAAGGGGGGGCTAAATACGAAAAATTTGAACCTTTTGGAATTCTCCCTTGGGACACACCCTAATAGCTATCAGATTGCCACATTTCAAGTTCCTAGCTCATCTGGAAGGGCCTAACACGAAATTTCACTCCGATATTTTGATTGGGCGGGAGGGGGGCTAAATATAAAAAATTTCAACTTTTCGGAATTTTTCCTTGGGTTGAAGCCGAATAGTTATTTGATTGCCGAATTTCAAGTTCCTAGCTAATCTGCAAGGGTGTAACACCGAAATTTGAGTGATTCGGCGAAGGGGGGGCTAAATACAAAAATTGAACTTTTTGGAATTTCCCCTTGGGACACACCCTAATAGCTATCAGATTGCCACATTTCAAGTTCCTAGCTCATCTGGAAGGGCCTAACACGAAATTTCACTCCGATATTTTGATTGGGCGGAAGGGGGGCTAAATATGAAAAATTTCAACTTTTTGGAATTTTTCCTTGGGTTGCAGCCCAACAGCTATTTGATTGCCGAATTTCAAGTTCCTAGCTCATCTGCAAGGGTGTAACACGATATTTCAGTGTTTCGGCGCAGGGGGGGGGCTAAATACAAAAAAGTTGAACTTTTTGGAATTTCCCCATGGGACACACCCTAATAGCTATCAGATTGCCACATTTCAAGTTCCTAGCTCATCTGCCAGGGTCTAACATGAAATTTCAGTCCGATATTTTGATTGGGCGGAAGGGGGGCTAAATATGAAAAATTTCAACTTTTTGGAATTTTTCCTTGGGTTGCAGCCCAAGAGCTATTTGATTGCCGAATTTCAAGTTCCTGGCTCATCTGCAAGGGTGTAACACGAAATTTCAGTGTTTCAGCGAAGGGGGGGCTAAATACAAAAAATATGAACTTTTTGGAATTTCCCCATGGGACACACCCTAATAGCTATCAGATTGCCGAATTTCAAGTTCCTAGCTCATCTGAAAGGGTGTAACACGAAATTTTAGTCCGATTATTAGATTGGACGGAAGGGGGGCTAAATATGAAAAATTTCAACTTTTTTGAATTTTTCCTCGGGTTGCAGCCCAATAGCTATCAGACTGCAGAATTTCAAGTTCCTAGCTCACTTGGAAGTGGGCAAACATTAATGTCAGTGAGTCAGTCAGTCAGTCAGTTAGCCTTGCGGCTTTATATATATAAGATATAGAGCCAGACAATGTGCACGCTAAATAGTGCAGACTTTGGTTAGGAAATTTATTGCGGAAAAACGGTACGTCGTATCAAAGTATGGATTGCGCCATCAGACGACCCCTTTAGTCTTCTACATTACTGTCTTAGGCCTTTTCTAGTATCTTGCGTATTTATACCAAGGAAGGAGGTGAACATATCGATCCATGTCAAATTTCGACCGCTTTAAACAAGTTGAAAAGAGATTTTGCCAACTTAGCAGACACCTACACTCTTGAAGCTTGGCTTGCTGGACGACAATATAACGACCTACAATTTTGGTTGTTTGAGGTTTTGCCGTATCTCCATGGTCTTCACCATAAATTGATTACGGTACATACATTATGCTGAAATTAAGGTAGCGTTTCAAGGTAAGTTATTCCTTCAGTTTCCCATACATTCATAGCAGTAGAATAATCAAAGTCGGTCTACATATGGCCAATGGTCGTGTCAGGGTGCGTGCTGAATTTAGTGTCTATCTGTCTTATGAGTGTGTTAATCAGTAAAAAAAAGTATGGAAATTTAACAAAATTGATAAAAACCGGGAAATGAAGGTCACTCTAAGGTAGAAGGGGTCGAGATACGACAAAAAGTCATACGACCAAAATTGTAGACATCTTAATTTTAGGACGCGAAAGTGCAATCAGTTCATTGATAGCAATTACCGTTCAGCCACAAAATAGCTCTAAACGAAAGTCTGCATCGTCATTAAATTTGGCTTCATATTTCGATTTTTCAGTGGGTTAATTATTCAAAATTTGAACTTGTTGGGATTTCTTCGTCGGTTACAGGCTTTGATCTAGAGCATTTGCAAATATTGATTTTGTAGGGCACTGCATCATGGCGTCCGCCATTTTGTTTGGGGGGAGGGGTGCAGAGGATTTTGATTGGGTGGTGGAGGGGTAAATATGAGAAAATGGAATGTTTTGGAATTTTTTCTTGGCTATCATATTGATTAATTTCAATTCCTGAATCATCTGGATGGGCCTAACACGAAATTTGAGTCTGATAATTTGATTGGGCGGGGAGAGGGCTAAATATGAAAAATTTGAACTAAATTTAAATTTTTCCTTGGGTTGCAACCTAATAGCCATCACATCGCCGAATCTCAAGATCGTAGATCATCTGGAAGGCTGTAAGAAAAAAATTGAGCTCGATATATTGATGGGGCGGGGGGATTAAATATGAAAAATTTAACTTTTTGGCATTTTCCTTGGGTTTCAGCCTAATAGCTATCAGATTGCCGAATTCCAAGATTTTAGCGCATCTGGAACGGAAGGTTCTAAACCGAAATTTGAGTCCCATATTTTGATTCGGTGGGGGGATAAATATGAAAAATTTGAACTTTTTGGAATTTTCCCTTGGGTTGCAGCCTAATTTATATCAGATTGCCAAATTTCAAGTTCGTAGGTCATCTGGAAGGGTCTAACGCGAAATTTCAGTCCGATAATTTGATTGGACGGAAAAGCGGCTAAATATGAAACATTTCAACTTTTTAGAATTTTTCCCAAGGTTGAAGCTTAATAGCTATCAGATTACCGAATTCCAAGTTTCTAGCTCATCCGGAACTGAAGGGTCTTACCCGAAATTTGAGTCCGATATTTCGATTCGGTGGAGGCTAAATATGAAAATTTTGAACTTTTTGGAATTCTTAATTGGGTTACAGACAAATAGCTATCAGGCAGCCGAATTTCAAGTTCCTAGCTCATATGGAAGGGTCTAACACGAAATTTCAGTCCGATATTTTGATTGGGCGGAAGGGGGCTAAATATGAAAAATTTCCACTTTTCGGAATATTTCCTTGGTTTGCAGCCTAATAACTGTCAGATTGCCGAATTTCAAGTTCCTAGCTAATCTGCAAGGGTGTAACACCGAAATTTGAGTGATTCGGTGGGGGGGCTAAATACAAAAAATTTGAACTTTTTATAATTATCCCTTGGGACACACGCTAATAGCCATCAGATTGCCACATTTCAAGTTCCTAGCTCATCTGGAAGGGCCCAACACGAAATTTCACTCCGATACTTTGATTGGGCGGAAGGGGGGCTAAATATGAAAAATTTCAACTTTTTGGAATTTTTCCTTGGGTTGCAGCCCAACAGCTATTTGATTGCCGAATTTCAAGTTCCTAGCTCATCTGCAAGGGTGTAACACGAAATTTCAGTGTTTCGGCGCAGGGGGGGCTAAATACAAAAAATTTGAACTTTTTGGAATTTCCCCATGGGACACACCCTAATAGCTATCAGATTGCCACATTTCAAGTTCCTAGCTCATCTGCCAGGGTCTAACATGAAATTTCAGTCCGATACTTTGATTGGGCGGAAGGGGGGCTAAATATGAAAAATTTCAACTTTTTGGAATTTTTCCTTGGGTTGCAGCCCAAGAGCTATTTGATTGCCGAATTTCAAGTTCCTAGCTCATCTGCAAGGGTGTAACACGAAATTTCAGTGTTTCGGCGCAGTGGGGAGTAAATACAAAAAATTTCAACTTTTTGGAATTCTCCCTTGGGACACACCCTAATAGCTATCAGACTGCCACATTTCAAGTTCCTAGCTCATCTGGAAGGGCCTAACACGAAATTTCACTCCGATATTTTGATTGGGCGGAAGGGGGGCTAAATATAAAAAATTTCAACTTTTCGGAATTTTTCCTTGGGTTGCAGCCTAATAGCTATTTGATTGCCGAATTTCAAGTTCCTAGCTTATCTGCAAGGGTGTAACACCGAAATTAGAGTGATTCGGCGAAGGGGGGGGCTAAATACCAAAAATTGAACTTTTTGGAATTTTCCCTTGGGACACACCCTAATAGCTATCAGATTGCCACATTTCAAGTTCCTAGCTCATCTGGAAGGGCCTAACACGAAATTTCACTCCGATATTTTGATTGGGCGGAAGGGGGGCTAAATATGAAAAATTCAACTTTTCGGAATTTTTCCTTGGGTTGCAGCCTAATAGCTATTTGATTGCCGAATTTCAAGTTCCTAGCTCATCTGCAAGGGTGTAACACGAAATTTCAGTGTTTCGGCGCAGGGGGGGCTAAATACAAAAAATTTGAACTTTTTGGAATTTCCCCATGGGACACACCCTAATAGCTATCAGATTGCCAAATTTCAAGTTCCTAGCTCATCTGGAAGGGCCTAACACGAAATTTCACTCCGATATTTTGATTGGGCGGAAGGGGGGCTAAATATGAAAAATTTCAACTTTTCGGAATTTTTCCTTGGGTTGCAGCCTAATAGCTATTTGATTGCCGAATTTCAAGTTCCTAGCTAATTTGCAAGGGTGTAACACCGAAATTTGAGTGATTCGGCGAAGGGGGGGCTAAATACGAAAAATTTGAACCTTTTGGAATTCTCCCTTGGGACACACCCTAATAGCTATCAGATTGCCACATTTCAAGTTCCTAGCTCATCTGGAAGGGCCTAACACGAAATTTCACTCCGATATTTTGATTGGGCGGGAGGGGGGCTAAATATAAAAAATTTCAACTTTTCGGAATTTTTCCTTGGGTTGAAGCCGAATAGTTATTTGATTGCCGAATTTCAAGTTCCTAGCCAATCTGCAAGGGTGTAACACCGAAATTTGAGTGATTCGGCGAAGGGGGGGCTACATACAAAAATTGAACTTTTTGGAATTTCCCCTTGGGACACACCCTAATAGCTATCAGATTGCCACATTTCAAGTTCCTAGCTCATCTGGAAGGGCCTAACACGAAATTTCACTCCGATATTTTGATTGGGCGGAAGGGGGGCTAAATATGAAAAATTTCAACTTTTTGGAATTTTTCCTTGGGTTGCAGCCCAACAGCTATTTGATTGCCGAATTTCAAGTTCCTAGCTCATCTGCAAGGGTGTAACACGATATTTCAGTGTTTCGGCGCAGGGGGGGGGGGCTAAATACAAAAACGTTGAACTTTTTGGAATTTCCCCATGGGACACACCCTAATAGCTATCAGATTGCCACATTTCAAGTTCCTAGCTCATCTGCCAGGGTCTAACATGAAATTTCAGTCCGATATTTTGATTGGGCGGAAGGGGGGCTAAATATGAAAAATTCCAACTTTTTGGAATTTTTCCTTGGGTTGCAGCCCAAGAGCTATTTGATTGCCGAATTTCAAGTTCCTAGCTCATCTGCAAGGGTGTAACACGAAATTTCAGTGTTTCGGCGCAGGGGGGCTAAATACAAAAAAATTGAACCTTTTGGAATTTCCCCATGGGACACACCCTAATAGCTATCAGATTGCCACATTTCAAGTTCCTAGCTCATCTGCCAGGGTCTAACATGAAATTTCAGTCCGATATTTTGATTGGGCGGAAGGGGGGCTAAATATGAAAAATTTCAACTTTTTGGAATTTTTCCTTGGGTTGCAGCCCAAGAGCTATTTGATTGCCGAATTTCAAGTTCCTGGCTCATCTGCAAGGGTGTAACACGAAATTTCAGTGTTTCAGCGAAGGGGGGGCTAAATACAAAAAATATGAACTTTTTGGAATTTCCCCATGGGACACACCCTAATAGCTATCAGATTGCCGAATTTCAAGTTCCTAGCTCATCTGAAAGGGTGTAACACGAAATTTTAGTCCGATTATTAGATTGGACGGAAGGGGGGCTAAATATGAAAAATTTCAACTTTTTTGAATTTTTCCTCGGGTTGCAGCCCAATAGCTATCAGACTGCAGAATTTCAAGTTCCTAGCTCACTTGGAAGTGGGCAAACATTAATGTCAGTGAGTCAGTCAGTCAGTCAGTCAGTTAGCCTTGCGGCTTTATATATATAAGACTCGCTTTCGCTTGTTGGGGGCTGCGCCCCCAAACCCCCAATTCTTCTACATTACAAGTGGTTCCATGGAAAATTACTGTGAGGAACCGGTACTTCGTTATGAAAAACGGATTGTGCCTCCAGAAGGCCTATTTATTTGCATATATTTTTGGTCGTATAATATTTTCTCGTACCGTAAATATACGATTTATAGCAAAGATAGCATTAAACATTTGGACGTGGTGCAAATTACGTACGGTTCTCACAAGATAAGAAATATTTTCCTAACGTAACGGGGAGTTATAGTCTTGAAACTTGGTAGGTTTATCATGGTTGAAACGCTCTATATTTACGTTCATTGATGTTCTGTCGTATCTGCATCGAGTTCAGTGAAGATTGGTTTAGAACCTTGGATTAGGAGTACAGTTTTTACGTATTACTTCCGTTTTTCCATTTTTAAAGGGTCCTAGAATCGTGCATTTTGCTCACATATGATCCACGAACGTTCCAATGAGCCTGCCAAATTGCATGATTCTGTCGGTCTTATAAGTGTGTAAAACAGTAACATTATTTATGGAAAATCTAAGAAAATGGACGTCAAATCTGAAAAATGAAGCTCTATCCAAGGCATAAGAGATCAAGACACGACTAAAATTCCCGGGACAGAAGTTGTAGATCTCTTCATGATGGGATCAACACATCTTGTCCATTTGGCGGTACGACTTACAGTTTAGCCACCAAAATCCTCGAAAAGTTAGTTATCACCATCATGAAAATTGCTTCCAGATTTCGATAATTTCTGGAGATAAAAACGTTAAACAATGCAACTCATTCAAATTTTTCCGTCGGTTGCAGGCCAAAGTTGTAACTGCGACAAATATTAATTTTCTTGCACACGGCAACACATCGTCCACAATTTAGTTTAAGGGAAAGGAAATAAAAATAACAAAGAAACAACATTTAGCCAGGCAATGTGCATGCTAAATAGTGCAGGCTTTCATTTGGAAATTTATTGCGGGCAAAGGGTGCATCGTATCGTGGTACGGATTGCGGCGTTAGACTACCCTTTTAGTCGTCTACACTACTGTCTTAGGCGCTTTCTCGTATCCCGCATATTTATATAATAGAAAGGGGTGATCGTTTCGACCCATGTCAAATTTCGTCCACTTTTCACAAATTGAAAAATAATTTTGCCAACTTAGCAGACAGCTACAGTCTTGAAACTTTGCAGGCAGGTTGACGATGAAACGGCCTATAAGTTTGGTCATTTGAGGTTTTGCTGTACCTCAACGGGCTTCGCCATAAATTGCTCAGGAATCATGAATTAGGCTAAAATTTCAATAGTGTTTCCACATGTACCCAGAGTTTACCCCCAGTTGCCAGGCAGACAGAATAACAAAAGTCGGTCTACATATGGCCAATGACGTTGCCAAGGAGCGTGCTGAATTTCGTTCATCTACCCATCTTATGAGTGTGTGAATCAGTAAAATCATTTATGGAAATTTAACAAAAATGACCAAAACCGGGAAAATGAAGCTCAATCTAATGTAGAAGGAGTCGAGATACGACAAAAAGTCATAGGACCATAGTTGTAGATTTCTTCATTTTAGGGTACGAAAGTGCAATCCGGTTATTGATAGCAATTACCGTTGAGCCGCAAGATAGCTCGAAACGAAAGTCTGCACCGTCATTAAATTTTGCTTCATATTTCAAATTTTTAAGAGGGTAAAAGGTTAAATATTTGAACTTCTTGCAATTTCTACGTCTCTTACAGGTTAGGAGCTAGATTTTTTCCAAATTTTAATATTGTAGGGTACTGCATTATGGCGTCCTCCACTTTGTTTGGTGCTAGGGGGGCAGAGGATTTTGATTGGGCGGTGCAGGGGTAAATATGAGAGGGTCGCGTAGCTGTGAGCTTGCATTTGTGACATTGTGGGTTTGAATCCTACTGTACAGGGCAAGTTGGCCCTGCGGTTTCTTGTAAGTTATAGATTGTAAGACTGCTGGTCATTTTTGCTGATGCATGAACCACGGGCAACTGTTAAGTGGCCACGGTTGGTCCCATAACCCTTTACAGTGAAGCATTTTACTCAGTGGGACAATGTGTAATACTTCACAGAATTTTACCCAGTATAATTCAGGATATGAAAAGAGGATGGGTAACATACAGGTAGGCTATTCTGTGCATAGTAGAAACAGCAAGGGAATGCCTTGGAACAACTATATGTAAATACTGATGTCTTCAATGGCAGGAGGGTATTCAGAACAAGGAAATAAAGACTAAGTTATGAATGAACTCTATGTATGACCTGGTTTCGGTTATGAGATGATCAAAACCGTAGGCATGGTGTCAAAGTATGCAACGTTGTGGTCGTGTTCCCAGTGGCAAACCTTATTTTCCAGATTATAGGTTTCCAAACGGAACCGAGTGAACTGGCCGTGCGGTAAGGGTCGCGTAGCGGTGAGCTTGCATTTGCGAGATTGTGGGTTTGAATCCCAATGTACCGGGCAAGTTGGCCGTGCGGTTAGAGGCCCGCGGCTGTGAGCTTGCCTCCGGAAGGTAGTGAGTTCGAATCCCACTGTCGGCAGATCCTAAGATGGTTTTCCGTGATTTCCCATTTTCACACAAGGCAATTGCTGGGGCTGTACCTTAATAAAGGCTATGGACGCATTGCCGAATTACAAGTTCATACCTCATCTGCAAGGGTCTAACCCGAAAATTTAGTCCGAAATTTTGAATCACGGGGGGGGGGGGCTAAGTATGAACAATTTGAACTTTTGGAATGTTTCCTTGGGTTACAGCGTAATAGGTATCAGATTGACGAATTTCAAGTTCCTAGCTCATCTGGAAGGGTCTAACCAGAAATTTGAGTGATTCGTTGGGGGGGCTAAATATGAAAAAATTGAACTTTTTGGAATTTTTTCTTGGGTTGCAGCCTAATAGCTATCCGGATGCCGAATTTCAAGTTCCTAGCTCATCTGGAAGAGTCTAACCTGAAATTTGAGTGATTCGTTGGGGGGGCTAAATATGAAAAATTTTAACTTTTTGGAATTTTTCCTTGGGTTGCAGCCTAATAGCTGTCCGATTGCCGAATTTCCAGTTCCTAGCTCATCTGGAAGGGTTTAACCCGAAATTTGAGTGTTTCTTTGGGGGGGGGGTAAATATGAAAAATATGAACTTTATGGAATTTTTCCGTGGGTTGCAGCCTAATAGCTGTCCGATTGCCGAATTTCAAGTTCATAGCTCATCTGGAAGGGTCTAACCTGAAATTTGAGCGATTCGTTGGGGGGGGGGTGCTAAATATGAAAAATTTGAACATTTTGGAATTTCTCCTTGGGTTACAGCCAAATAGCTATCATATTGCCGAATCTCAAGTTCCTAGAACATCTGGAAGGGTCTAAGACGAAATTTAAGTGTTTCGTGGGGGGGGGGGCAAATGTGAAAAATTTGAACTTTTTGGAATTTCTCCTTGGGTTCCAGTATAATAGGTATCAGATTGCCGAATTTCAAGTTCGTATATCATCTGGAAGGTTCTAACACGAAATTTGAGCCCGATATATTGATTGGGCGGGGGGGGGTGTAAATATAAAAAATTTGAACTTTTTGGAATTTTTCCTAGGGTTGCAGCCAAATAGCTATCACTTTGCCGAATCTCAAGTTCCTAGATCATCTGGAAGGTTCTAACACCAAATTTGAGCCCGATATATTGAATGGGACGGGGGGGGGCTAAATATGACTAATTTGAACTTTTTGGAATTTCTTCTTCGGTTGCAGCCTAATAGCTATCCGACTGCCGAATTTCAAGTTCCTAGCTCATCTGGAAGGGTCTAACACTAAATTTTAGTCCGATAATTTGATTGGGCGGAAGGGGGGCTATATATAAAAAAATTGAACTTTTTTGAATTTTTCCTTCGGTTGCAGCCCAATAGCTATCAGACTGTAGAATTTCAAGTTCCTAGCTCACTTGGAAGTGGGCAAACATTAATGTCAGTCAGTCAGTCAGTCAGTGAGTCAGTCAATTAGCCTTGTGGCTTTATATATATAAGACTCGCTTTCGCTCGTTGGGGGCTGCGCCCCCAAACCCCCAATTCCTCTATATTTCAAGTGCTCACATGGAAAACTACTGTGACGAAAAGGTACTTCGTTACGAAGAACGAATTCGCCACCAGACGGCGCATATATTCGCGTACATATTTGGTCCTGTAATATTTTCTCGTACCGTATATTCACGATTTATAGACGAGGTAGCGTTAAACGTTCCGACGTGGTGAAAATTACGTACGATTCTCACAAGATAAGAAATTATTTTCCTAACGTAACGGGGAGCTATAATCTTGAAACTTGGAAGGTTTATTGTGGTTGAAACGCTCTATATTTCCGTTATTTGATGTTTTGTCGTATCTGTTCGAGTTGACCGTAGATTGGTTTAGAACCTTGGATTAGGAGGACAGGGTTTACGTATTACTTTCGTTTTTCCATGTTTACAGGGTGCTAGAATCATGCATTTGGTCACTTGTGGCCCACAAACGTTCCAATGAGCCTGCCAAATTTCATGATTCTATCGGTCTTATAAGTGTGTAAAACAGTAAAAAATTGACGTTAATCTGAAAAATGGAGTTCTATCCAAGGCATAAGGGATCATGATACGACTAAAATTACCGGGACCGAAGTTGTAGAACCCTTCATGATGGGATCTGAACGTCTTGTCCATTTGGCGGTACGACTTACAGTTTAGCCACCAAAATTATCGAAACGTTACTTAGCACCATAATGAAAATAGCTTCCAGATTTCGATAACTTCTGGAGATGAAAACGTTAAACAATTCAACTCCTCAGAATTTCTCCATCGGTTGCAGGCCAAAGATGTAACTGCGACAAATTTTAATTCTTTGGCGCACTGCAACATATCGTCCAAAATTTAGTTTAAGGCAAGGGAAGTAAAAATAACACAAAATCAACATATGGAACTTTTCCACAATACAGCCTATTTGCTATCATATTGTCAAATTTTAAGTTTCTAGCTCATGCCGAAGTGGGTAAACATTTATGCCAGCCAGTGAGCCAAACAGTTTTATATATATAACTCGCTTTCGCTCGTTGGGGGCTGCGCCCCCAAACCCCCAATTCCTCTATATTTCAAGTGCTCACATGGAAAACTACTGTGACGAAAAGGTACTTCGTTACGAAGAACGAATTCGCCACCAGACGGCGCATATATTCGCGTACATATTTGGTCCTGTAATATTTTCTCGTACCGTATATTCACGATTTATAGACGAGGTAGCGTTAAACGTTCCGACGTGGTGAAAATTACGTACGATTCTCACAAGATAAGAAATTATTTTCCTAACGTAACGGGGAGCTATAATCTTGAAACTTGGAAGGTTTATTGTGGTTGAAACGCTCTATATTTCCGTTATTTGATGTTTTGTCGTATCTGTTCGAGTTGACCGTAGATTGGTTTAGAACCTTGGATTAGGAGGACAGGGTTTACGTATTACTTTCGTTTTTCCATGTTTACAGGGTGCTAGAATCATGCATTTGGTCACTTGTGGCCCACAAACGTTCCAATGAGCCTGCCAAATTTCATGATTCTATCGGTCTTATAAGTGTGTAAAACAGTAAAAAATTGACGTTAATCTGAAAAATGGAGTTCTATCCAAGGCATAAGGGATCATGATACGACTAAAATTACCGGGACCGAAGTTGTAGAACCCTTCATGATGGGATCCGAACGTCTTGTCCATTTGGCGGTACGACTTACAGTTTAGCCACCAAAATTATCGAAACGTTACTTAGCACCATAATGAAAATAGCTTCCAGATTTCGATAACTTCTGGAGATGAAAACGTTAAACAATTCAACTCCTCAGAATTTCTCCATCGGTTGCAGGCCAAAGATGTAACTGCGACAAATTTTAATTCTTTGGCGCACTGCAACATATCGTCCAAAATTTAGTTTAAGGCAAGGGAAGTAAAAATAACACAAAATCAACATATGGAACTTTTCCACAATACAGCCTATTTGCTATCATATTGTCAAATTTTAAGTTTCTAGCTC
Source organism: Anabrus simplex (assembly GCF_040414725.1). Taxonomy (NCBI): domain Eukaryota; kingdom Metazoa; phylum Arthropoda; class Insecta; order Orthoptera; family Tettigoniidae; genus Anabrus; species Anabrus simplex. The sequence continues at coordinate 1,105,286,170 of NC_090265.1, read as the reverse complement.
ATGCCGAAGTGGGTAAACATTTATGCCAGCCAGTGAGCCAAACAGTTTTATATATATAATATAGAGCCAGACAATGTGCACGCTAAATAGTGCAGACTTTGGTTAGGAAATTTATTGCGGAAAAACGGTACGTCGTATCAAAGTATGGATTGCGCCATCAGACGACCCCTTTAGTCTTCTACATTACTGTCTTAGGCCTTTTCTAGTATCTTGCGTATTTATACCAAGGAAGGAGGTGAACATATCGATCCATGTCAAATTTCGACCGCTTTAAACAAGTTGAAAAGAGATTTTGCCAACTTAGCAGACACCTACACTCTTGAAGCTTGGCTTGCTGGACGACAATATAACGACCTACAATTTTGGTTGTTTGAGGTTTTGCCGTATCTCCATGGTCTTCACCATAAATTGATTACGGTACATACATTATGCTGAAATTAAGGTAGCGTTTCAAGGTAAGTTATTCCTTCAGTTTCCCATACATTCATAGCAGTAGAATAATCAAAGTCGGTCTACATATGGCCAATGGTCGTGTCAGGGTGCGTGCTGAATTTAGTGTCTATCTGTCTTATGAGTGTGTTAATCAGTAAAAAAAGTATGGAAATTTAACAAAATTGATAAAAACCGGGAAATGAAGGTCACTCTAAGGTAGAAGGGGTCGAGATACGACAAAAAGTCATACGACCAAAATTGTAGACATCTTAATTTTAGGACGCGAAAGTGCAATCAGTTCATTGATAGCAATTACCGTTCAGCCACAAAATAGCTCTAAACGAAAGTCTGCATCGTCATTAAATTTGGCTTCATATTTCGATTTTTCAGTGGGTTAATTATTCAAAATTTGAACTTGTTGGGATTTCTTCGTCGGTTACAGGCTTTGATCTAGAGCATTTGCAAATATTGATTTTGTAGGGCACTGCATCATGGCGTCCGCCATTTTGTTTGGGGGGAGGGGTGCAGAGGATTTTGATTGGGTGGTGGAGGGGTAAATATGAGAAAATGGAATGTTTTGGAATTTTTTCTTGGCTATCATATTGATTAATTTCAATTCCTGAATCATCTGGATGGGCCTAACACGAAATTTGAGTCTGATAATTTGATTGGGCGGGGAGAGGGCTAAATATGAAAAATTTGAACTAAATTTAAATTTTTCCTTGGGTTGCAACCTAATAGCCATCACATCGCCGAATCTCAAGATCGTAGATCATCTGGAAGGCTGTAACAAAAAAATTGAGCTCGATATATTGATTGGGCGGGGGGATTAAATATGAAAAATTTAACTTTTTGGCATTTTCCTTGGGTTTCAGCCTAATAGCTATCAGATTGCCGAATTCCAAGATTTTAGCGCATCTGGAACGGAAGGTTCTAAACCGAAATTTGAGTCCCATATTTTGATTCGGTGGGGGGATAAATATGAAAAATTTGAACTTTTTGGAATTTTCCCTTGGGTTGCAGCCTAATTTATATCAGATTGCCAAATTTCAAGTTCGTAGGTCATCTGGAAGGGTCTAACGCGAAATTTCAGTCCGATAATTTGATTGGACGGAAAAGCGGCTAAATATGAAACATTTCAACTTTTTAGAATTTTTCCCAAGGTTGAAGCTTAATAGCTATCAGATTACCGAATTCCAAGTTTCTAGCTCATCCGGAACTGAAGGGTCTTACCCGAAATTTGAGTCCGATATTTCGATTCGGTGGAGGCTAAATATGAAAATTTTGAACTTTTTGGAATTCTTAATTGGGTTACAGACAAATAGCTATCAGGCAGCCGAATTTCAAGTTCCTAGCTCATATGGAAGGGTCTAACACGAAATTTCAGTCCGATATTTTGATTGGGCGGAAGGGGGCTAAATATGAAAAATTTCCACTTTTCGGAATATTTCCTTGGTTTGCAGCCTAATAACTGTCAGATTGCCGAATTTCAAGTTCCTAGCTAATCTGCAAGGGTGTAACACCGAAATTTGAGTGATTCGGTGGGGGGGCTAAATACAAAAAATTTGAACTTTTTATAATTATCCCTTGGGACACACGCTAATAGCCATCAGATTGCCACATTTCAAGTTCCTAGCTCATCTGGAAGGGCCCAACACGAAATTTCACTCCGATATTTTGATTGGGCGGAAGGGGGGCTAAATATGAAAAATTTCAACTTTTTGGAATTTTTCCTTGGGTTGCAGCCCAACAGCTATTTGATTGCCGAATTTCAAGTTCCTAGCTCATCTGCAAGGGTGTAACACGAAATTTCAGTGTTTCGGCGCAGGGGGGGCTAAATACAAAAAATTTGAACTTTTTGGAATTTCCCCATGGGACACACCCTAATAGCTATCAGATTGCCACATTTCAAGTTCCTAGCTCATCTGCCAGGGTCTAACATGAAATTTCAGTCCGATACTTTGATTGGGCGGAAGGGGGGCTAAATATGAAAAATTTCAACTTTTTGGAATTTTTCCTTGGGTTGCAGCCCAAGAGCTATTTGATTGCCGAATTTCAAGTTCCTAGCTCATCTGCAAGGGTGTAACACGAAATTTCAGTGTTTCGGCGCAGTGGGGGGTAAATACAAAAAATTTCAACTTTTTGGAATTCTCCCTTGGGACACACCCTAATAGCTATCAGACTGCCACATTTCAAGTTCCTAGCTCATCTGGAAGGGCCTAACACGAAATTTCACTCCGATATTTTGATTGGGCGGAAGGGGGGCTAAATATAAAAAATTTCAACTTTTCGGAATTTTTCCTTGGGTTGCAGCCTAATAGCTATTTGATTGCCGAATTTCAAGTTCCTAGCTTATCTGCAAGGGTGTAACACCGAAATTAGAGTGATTCGGCGAAGGGGGGGCTAAATAAAAAAAATTGAACTTTTTGGAATTTTCCCTTGGGACACACCCTAATAGCTATCAGATTGCCAAATTTCAAGTTCCTAGCTCATCTGGAAGGGCCTAACACGAAATTTCACTCCGATATTTTGATTGGGCGGAAGGGGGGCTAAGTATAAAAAATTCAACTTTACGGAATTTTTCCTTGGGTTGCAGCCTAATAGCTATTTGATTGCCGAATTTCAAGTTCCTAGCTAATTTGCAAGGGTGTAACACCGAAATTTGAGTGATTCGGCGAAGGGGGGGGCTAAATACCAAAAATTGAACTTTTTGGAATTTCCCCTTGGGACACACCCTAATAGCTATCAGATTGCCACATTTCAAGTTCCTAGCTCATCTGGAAGGGCCTAACACGAAATTTCACTCCGATATTTTGATTGGGCGGAAGGGGGGCTAAATATGAAAAATTCAACTTTTCGGAATTTTTCCTTGGGTTGCAGCCTAATAGCTATTTGATTGCCGAATTTCAAGTTCCTAGCTCATCTGCAAGGGTGTAACACGAAATTTCAGTGTTTCGGCGCAGGGGGGGCTAAATACAAAAAATTTGAACTTTTTGGAATTTCCCCATGGGACACACCCTAATAGCTATCAGATTGCCAAATTTCAAGTTCCTAGCTCATCTGGAAGGGCCTAACACGAAATTTCACTCCGATATTTTGATTGGGCGGAAGGGGGGCTAAATATGAAAAATTTCAACTTTTCGGAATTTTTCCTTGGGTTGCAGCCTAATAGCTATTTGATTGCCGAATTTCAAGTTCCTAGCTAATTTGCAAGGGTGTAACACCGAAATTTGAGTGATTCGGCGAAGGGGGGGCTAAATACGAAAAATTTGAACCTTTTGGAATTCTCCCTTGGGACACACCCTAATAGCTATCAGATTGCCACATTTCAAGTTCCTAGCTCATCTGGAAGGGCCTAACACGAAATTTCACTCCGATATTTTGATTGGGCGGGAGGGGGGCTAAATATAAAAAATTTCAACTTTTCGGAATTTTTCCTTGGGTTGAAGCCGAATAGTTATTTGATTGCCGAATTTCAAGTTCCTAGCTAATCTGCAAGGGTGTAACACCGAAATTTGAGTGATTCGGCGAAGGGGGGGCTAAATACAAAAATTGAACTTTTTGGAATTTCCCCTTGGGACACACCCTAATAGCTATCAGATTGCCACATTTCAAGTTCCTAGCTCATCTGGAAGGGCCTAACACGAAATTTCACTCCGATATTTTGATTGGGCGGAAGGGGGGCTAAATATGAAAAATTTCAACTTTTTGGAATTTTTCCTTGGGTTGCAGCCCAACAGCTATTTGATTGCCGAATTTCAAGTTCCTAGCTCATCTGCAAGGGTGTAACACGATATTTCAGTGTTTCGGCGCAGGAGGGGGGGCTAAATACAAAAACGTTGAACTTTTTGGAATTTCCCCATGGGACACACCCTAATAGCTATCAGATTGCCACATTTCAAGTTCCTAGCTCATCTGCCAGGGTCTAACATGAAATTTCAGTCCGATATTTTGATTGGGCGGAAGGGGGGCTAAATATGAAAAATTCCAACTTTTTGGAATTTTTCCTTGGGTTGCAGCCCAAGAGCTATTTGATTGCCGAATTTCAAGTTCCTAGCTCATCTGCAAGGGTGTAACACGAAATTTCAGTGTTTCGGCGCAGGGGGGCTAAATACAAAAAAATTGAACTTTTTGGAATTTCCCCATGGGACACACCCTAATAGCTATCAGATTGCCACATTTCAAGTTCCTAGCTCATCTGCCAGGGTCTAACATGAAATTTCAGTCCGATATTTTGATTGGGCGGAAGGGGGGCTAAATATGAAAAATTTCAACTTTTTGGAATTTTTCCTTGGGTTGCAGCCCAAGAGCTATTTGATTGCCGAATTTCAAGTTCCTGGCTCATCTGCAAGGGTGTAACACGAAATTTCAGTGTTTCAGCGAAGGGGGGGCTAAATACAAAAAATATGAACTTTTTGGAATTTCCCCATGGGACACACCCTAATAGCTATCAGATTGCCGAATTTCAAGTTCCTAGCTCATCTGAAAGGGTGTAACACGAAATTTTAGTCCGATTATTAGATTGGACGGAAGGGGGGCTAAATATGAAAAATTTCAACTTTTTTGAATTTTTCCTCGGGTTGCAGCCCAATAGCTATCAGACTGCAGAATTTCAAGTTCCTAGCTCACTTGGAAGTGGGCAAACATTAATGTCAGTGAGTCAGTCAGTCAGTCAGTTAGCCTTGCGGCTTTATATATATAAGATTAGATGGATTACCTCATTTGTCTACAATAATTATATTGTCATCAATACGGAACATGAGAATTATAAACTTACTATAAGATTCAAGGAAAATGAAAAGCAACCTCTATTAGTGTGTGAGGAGAAAAAGGTCATACATGAACCATGCACTGAGAGTCTCAGAAACAAGACATAGGATTAAAAAATGGGAAGTTGGGAAGTTATTGGACTAGAGGGACAATTTCTAAAGAGACGCTGAACTGCCTAAGAATTTAATGTATGAGCGTGACGTTAAGCAAGTACACCAGTATAAATGTTAAATGAATCCTCCTGTTCAATACAATATCATATATATCACATCTATAAAGATGATGCATCTACATAAACCATACATGTTTCAACTCATTTTAGAGTCATCTTCAGTGAAAATTAAGTCTTAAAACAAGTTACAAGTAGCAGAAAAAAAAAATGTTTAATAATCCTGGACATCATCATTGAGACCATAGCAGACTCTGTTAAAAAATTTGTTGATGATTGTTAGACACTATTTGTACTCCCTGAAATACCATGTACTGAATTTTCTTTTTCCAATAAAATGAGAAAGAGAAAGTCCATCTGATGTTTGCAGTTTTAATTGAGAGTTTTAATTCAAACCCAACTTCTGTCTAAACAATGGATAAAATAAATTGTTCATATAAACTGATTAGGAGGCCGATCATTGCAGTTCCCTAATAGGAGCGGCTATCAGGTGGATTATATCTCTTCCTATGATGTGGCAGAAGCAAGCAATTTCAGGCCTTCTAATATTCATTGTCTTTGCCTTATAGACGTTAATTAAATTTGTGGCTGTAATTCTTAGAGCAGTTCTGAATGCATACAAAATTAAAGGTTGGTGCTTTGTAGGTTTTCAGTCTCTGAGCTCCATTCTCTTGAAGATGACATTGCCACTTAAATTGAGTTCTTAGGTGTAATATTCTAATCTTGTATAGTTCTGATTGTAATTATCTCATTACTGATTAACACTATGCGCCCGCCGGTAGTAATATTACTACCAGGCGGCGTGCGCCTGAGTGCCGCTGTTAGTAATACTACTACCACGATCTTTGAAATTCAGCCACTCAAAAACTATTCACGTTATCGAATTAGTTTTGCTTTGGCGTGTTGTCGATTTCCTTTACTATCGTTAGGTGGTGTTGTCGATCAATAGTGATTGGTGGTGCAACTTAGGGACGATGTTTCGTAGCCACGTGCACTCGGTTAGATCTTACGTAATTGCTGACATGTACTCCTCGCGCGCTCCGGTTAGATAAGATCAAATTTATGTGCGTGTGTTCTAATGATAGATTATATTGACTTCACAGATTTAGAATGAAAGTGTAGTGAGGCAACAGTCTGCAATCATCTCTCAAGTAGTTGATTTTTACTGTATAATTATGACCATCTGTGAGACTGTCAGACTAAAGCAAATCAGAAGGAATGCCAAAATCAGAATTTGCAAAGAAACTGAAAAAGGGTGAAAAAAGTCATTGCAGAAAGAACACCTTCTAGCAATAAAGTGGCGAGATGTTCGAGACGTGTATGTGCTGAGCACTGCACATGATGACATGATTGAAGTACCTGCAGCAAGAGGGAGCCACGAGAAATCCAAACCATCGGTAGTAGTAGACTATAACAAATTCAGTATTGGTGTTGATAAGTCCGACCAATTGTTGGCATATTATGCATTCACAAGGAAATCGATCAAGTGGTGGAAAAAAATTATTCTTCCATCTGTTTGATCTTGCCATAGTGAATGCCTATATACAGTACCGTAAGGCTTCTTCACAAAAACTTCCCCTTTCGAAATTTTGTGAACGTTTAGCGGATGATTTGGTGAGTAGTGTTGGGGCCGAAATTACTGAAGAATCACCAGCATCAACTGCAGGAAGGCTAGTAGGTAGAGATCATTTTCCAGACAATACCTGCAGTAGGCGCGAATAAGGAAGGACACACGCAGCGTACGTGCAAGGTTTGCTACAACAAGTCCAAACATAACACCGGTCGTGCTGTGAAGATAATGACAACCATATATTGTCGTAAATGTAACGTAGGTCTTTGCATAGGAGAATGTTTTGAGTGTTACCATACCAAAGCTAAGTATTGGGAATAACAATGTGTAATTCTGTTATTCAGTGACTAAAAACTTTTCTAGTGAATTAGAAATTCAAGTGCGTGAACAAGGATATCAGAATAGACCAATATTGTAGCCTAAGTTTCTTTCCAATGCTGAAGGTAAGCATTTTTTATTTGATTTCATGGGATAGCCCACTCTTTGTACAATAGTATATAAATTTGTTAATTTATAATGCGAAAACTGACAGAACTGTAATCTTTTTTTCTGAGAGTCTAAATTACGCCGGCACAGGGTAGGGACGCCATCTTGAAACGTCTGGGCTCATAGTGTTAATACTGCTGTAGTAAAGACAAAAGAATGGGCTTTTGAAATGTTAGAGAGTTCACTATTTTGTCTGCTACCCTTTTGCTTATTAAAGTGGATGATACATTTCTTGATGAACTGATGATAAAGGATTATTTATGCAGCGATCACATTAACACGTTTAATAAAATATTAGTGATGTAAATAGACTTCAGACCACAGAAGGTACTCTTCATTAATGATTTGAAATTTGTTACATTGGTTAATGGAGCTTAGATCTCGGTGTTATGATAGATGAACATCTTTCTTGGAAGCAGCAAGTTACCAGCATCTCCAGGAAAGTATTTACGACACTTAACTCACTTAGAAGATTCCACAACATATTTTCTCGAGTATTAAAAGAACGCCTCATTTGCACTCTGGTATTATCTCGTTTAGACTACTGTGACGCCGTGTACAGCGACCTGACTGCTACTCTTAACGACAAACTACAACGCGTGCAAAACGCCTGTGTTCGCTATATGTGATATACCTTACTTTGACCATGTTACACCTGCCTACAGTGAACTCGGTTGGTTAAAACTCAAACAGTGCTGTAATCTTCATGCTTTATGCCTTCTTCATCGAATACTCTCCTCATGCACACCTCCCTACTTGTACAGTCAATTTCACCACCTCTCATCCAATCACAGTTTCGGAACTCGTTCAAAATCTGATACACTCCTATCTATTCCACCTCACCGCACCACACCATACACAAACTCATTTATTTCTTCGGCATGACAATGGAATACACTACCCGTCTCTGTCAGAGGAGCCTCACCCGCTAGTTTTAGGCAACTTTGTCACCGCTACCTACTAAGTAATACGTAGATGAAGTCCTAAATTGTTATTCGTATGTTACGGAAATATTATAGACTAGCAAATGTACCCGTGCTTCACGACGGTATTCTACATTGTATTCGAATATCGAAGTAAATACTGTACATGCAGTAAATAAGATTGTTTTAAAATTGCATATCTCTTAGCGTTATCCGAGAAACAGCATGGGGAAGTCCCCATACTCTGTTTCCAGTGTAAAGTGTTTGTTACTGATTTGTGATATAACGGCAGGCTCACTTGCCTACTGCCATTCACAATTGATTTGAGAAGTTTTCATTATAATTGGAGGCCCCATTGCCTACTGCACGGTCACAATCAATTTGGAGAGTTGTTACAATGGCAGCCCCACTTTCCTACTTCCAGACAGATAACAGTTGAGGAGTTTCTATTATAATGGCAGTCAACTACCCTACTTAATTGTTATCTTGACCCTACTATCAGTCGAAATTGAGTTGTGCAGTTATCATTATAATGTCAGGCCCCTTTTGCTACTGCCAGCCAGCTTACTGCCAGTCACACCAAGTTGGTGAGTTTCCATCAAAATAGCGGGCCACTATGCCTAATGCCAGTCACATTACAGATGAGGACATTTGTTTATAATTGCGGGCACCCTTGCCTACTGCCAAACACAATCGGGTAGGGGAGTTGTAAACAAAACTGCATGCTCCCTTGCTTTCTGTAAGTCAAATCGAGAAGTGAACTATTCATTACAATGGTAGGCCTTCCTTACTAATGCCAGTTACACAGGAGTTGGAGAAGAACCCTATTCCTACTGCCAGTCAAAGTCAGTGTGGGGAGTACTGATTACAATAGCAGACCCACCCTTTCTCGATCGCTACAAATCAACATCTGTGAATATATATAGATCGACGTACGAAAGTATATGCGTGTTTACAGTATTGCAGACCTTCATTTACAGATTAACTGCTGCTAAACGTACGCCATATCGACAAAGAATTATACTATAAGACGCCAGATTTAGTGGCCTAAATGGCTGGTCCTATGATATCTCATCTATTCTTGGATCAGATTGAGTTAGAAACGTTGAACAGGGTAAAGTTTTTGTAAGATTATCTCACATTGCATTACTTTTCGGATAATTACATACATAGTATTTGGCTCACATATGGCTACTGGGTCCGCTAATTTTCGTGAAGAGTTTGATGATTTTCTATTTCCTATAAGTGATTGAAAGTACGAATTATGTATGTGAAAAGTCCAAATTTATTAACATCGATTAATAGAGCAAAATCAAATGTAAAAGGGATACAGATACGACAAAAAGTCATAAGACCAAGGTTGTAGATCATTTCAAATTGAACGGAGATTGTGCAATCCGTTATGTGATAGGAATTCCCGAAGGTCTGCACCATCATTAAAATTGCCACCATATTTTGATATTTTTCGGGGGATAAAAAGTGAAAAATTTAAAAAAGATCTTGCAAGTTTTGTGTCCGTTACAGGCTAAAACGTATAATTTTGTCAAATTTCAATTTTATTTTTCGTCTGGCAGATTATGCCACAATCTGGATTTTGGACGAGGAGGGTAAAAATGAGTACTTTCAGGAAACTAAACCCAAAAAAAAGATGGTCATCATTGCCCCTTAAACGGGTAGCTGTGCGAAAATTTCACCAAAATAGTCAATGTAGAGGCACACAGTCATTATGATTTTATTTATATACATAGATAAGGAATCTACTCCACGTACAACACCTTTTGGGCTATGTCCGCTGGACTTAACCTGCAAAACTGACCATTCATGATATCTCCCTTATTAATCCTTCTGACGAAAAAGTGCACATGAGAAAAAAGTTTTAGAGATGGAATTCCATCACGTTTGGTCGATTTCCAGTCATTTTGGTCTTGTACTGTATGTATTTTGGAAGAGTAAAATCACCATTTCAGTTCCTTATAAACCACCAGTCCATTCCGGGAACATGAAATGTTATTGACTTTTAAAATCTACCTTTGGACAGGTGGATGCTAAATATAAAGTTTGGTTCGAATATCTTCATTAGTTTTCAAGTTGTAAGAAATACACTTTACACGCACCCGCTCTTGAGTTAAGCCTGATGGGACTTGTACCGAAAAACGGTCCGTTAATGATATCTCCCTTATTTATCTTCGTATCAAAATGATGCACATGAGAAAAAAAGTTTAGAAATTAATTTCCATTAAGGCAGGTAGATTTCCATTGAGTTAGGTTGTGTATATTTTGTGGGAGTGCAAAATCATGGTTTCGGTTTCGTATAAACCCCCAGTCAGTTCAGGGATTTAGAAACAATATTTGCCCTAAAAACTACCCAAGGACAGATGGATTCTAAATATGAAGTTTGGTGGAAATATATCCGGTAGATTCTAGCACTTGCGTACATACGGAGTAACTAAGGAAGAAAATAATACAGTTAAGAAAGTTGAAATGAATAGAAAATAGGATTATAACTGAGGACAGCCAGATAACGACAGATATGTAAATGCCAAGTGAATGAATTGGAAAATCAAATGCCCCTCAATAAATTATGCTGGTGTGAGTTATGGATATAAGAAAACGATAACAGAGGAGAAATTTAGGCACAGTGATTCTTAGGAACACAGCTAAGAAGATAACTAATGGTGTTATTACTTAATCTATTCAAGGGCGGTTATAACCTCCAACGATATTCCGCCAATATCCTGCAGATAGGCCGATTGACGCCTCTCTTGCTTTCTACCCAAGGAACAACCACGAATTTAAAAGCATGATGAGGAAAATGGCAATACATTACTTCCCTGCTGGCAAGCAGTCAGAGACGTTGCCATAGTAACCTGTAGGTTCGTTGTCGGTCTGTCGGTCACTCAATGCAGAGCATGATACCCACAGAAAATAGTAAATTTCTCCGTCATGTGAAGAGTAAGGAAAATTATGAACATAACGAAAGTTGTTTATAATGAAGAGACGTTTCATGTACTGTCCACAGAGTTTGCAGAAAATCAATAGTATAAGAGAAAATGAAGGAAAACCGTTCTGGATTTCCTATAAACCCTCCCCCCCCCCCCCCCCCGTCTATTCAAAGATTTTAAAATGATATGCATATCGAAACCTTCCCTGGGATGAGTATACTCTAAATATGAAGTTTGGTTGAGATCTATCCAGCCGTTTCGACGTGATGGTGGAGCAGACAAACAGACACAAAAAGTAAAAACCACCGATTCGGTCTTGAGTTGACCTAAAACAGATAAATATCTGAAAAATTGGCAAAACGAAAGAAATTACAGACAGCGGACCTCCTACAACTTTATTTATATAGATTTAGCCTTCCTCAAACTATAGAATTTATATAATCTCACTGTTATTACCAAGGTAATAGAAATTAGCTAATCATGTCGTAATTGTGTAAATCTTCTTCATAATCATCATTCTTCTATTTTCCTATTTTTATTTTTTACTTTTATCATAATATTGTATTGTTTAGTAGTTGCAAGATGTTTCAATTGTAAGTGTATTTATTTTAATTTTGCAAATGTAGATACTGTATTTTCTGGTTAGGTAGAAGAGAGGGCTTAATGACCTTAATCTTGCCAGACAAAATTCTTAAGGATATATCCGACATTGAATAAGTACAGGTGCATACTTTGATGGTTGTGTCATTCATGTTTATACCAGTTTAAATCTGAGAAGGGTTTCTCTAGAACAGTGCTCATCTTCAGTTCCCATTGCTCATGAAGCTTAGCAACAGCCTAATTTAATTCACTGCAGAGTTTTACCAACAACACAACAGAAATCTGGCTTTTGGGAATTATAACTTTTCTGAAATAAGAATTAATGTATGCAATATTTTTTTGACATGTACACTGCAACCGTTCTCTGTGATTGGTAGGTACAGTGAATCACAAAAGTAAATGGGCACTAGTGTTTTGTGCTATTTTTAGACCTTTATTAACAGAAAAACATAATATATGAACAATCTTGGTATAAATTGAAATGGGGCACATGTAATAAATAACATAAGATCATTTTCTTACTTGAAAACTTAACAGAAACAACAAAAACAGTAATACTTAAAGAAACATGCCCAATATTGCAGCCACAAAAGTTTTCGGGTGGCATGTGAATCAAACACACCACAGTACATTTCAATACTTTGTCTGAAGTCCCTTTTGCTTTATCACTTGCTCCAAGTGTTTAGACATGCTGTGAATGAGTTTTCTCGTGTAACCTGGACTTATTTGTCTCCATTCTTCCATTATTCTATACTTTGAAGCTTGCCTTGATGTCACTGGTGTTTGTCTTACTTTTCAGTTTATCCCATAGATTTTCAATAGGGTTTAACTCTGGACTCTGAGGAGGTATATCCAAAACTTTAGGGCAATTATACAGTGTCCATAGTCTCTGATTTATGCTTCGGGTCATTGTCTTGATATAATTTGAACTTGCCAAAAGCCCTAAATTTTCAGCACTTTTCAGTAAGTTCTCTTTTAAAATATTCAGGTACCTATGTTTGTCCATTTTACCTTTAATGAATGCCAACAAACCCACCCCAGATGAATACATGATGGCCCAAATAATGACACCTGCACCTCTGTGTTTAACTGTAGGTTGCAGATTCTTTGTTTCAAGCTCTTCATTTGGTTGTATCCAAACCATAGTTCTTCTGATTGAAGACAACATCTGCACTTGACTTTCATCTACAAAAATTACTTCGTCCCACCAGCCAACTGGTTTATTTATGTGCTGATTCGTGAAGTCCAATCTTTTCTTTCTATTTCTCTCATTTATCATGGGTTTCTTTCTGCTCACTCTGCCATTATACCCTTCTCTTTTGATAATTCTCTGCATAGTTTCAGGGTGAACTTCCTTCCCATATTGCTCCAGAAATTGCAGCAGAAATTTTTGTTGCCAGTAACTTTGGATTTTTCTTGTTATTCCAGTTTCCTCTCTTCTACTCAGCTTCCTTGGTTGTAAGTTTGTCTTCATTTCTGTCTTCTCTGTTGAATCTTCTTATAATAATCACCTACATTACTCTTACTTATTTGTAACAATGTGGCAATATCTCTTTCAGAACGCCCTTTAGCATAATGGAAAATAACAAGTTGTCTCTTTTCAAATGATGATTTTTTTTTTCCTTTCCACCCCACAGTACTATAAAACGTTTGTGTTTACAAAACAGGAACGAAGCACATAATGAGCTTATTCTGCCTACTATTCGTACTACCCCCCACTCCCACCTGTTCCTACCTGCACGACAATTGCCCAAATATTTACGTTGCTGCATATTGTGGTGCCTTATAACTAAACTTAAAATTGAATATCGTTAATTACATTTTACAGTGACTTGTGTGTGCTACATTGTACGTCAATATTCACATTACTAAATGGACTGGCAATTGCTTCTTTTGGGCTTCAAATTTTGAAAGAGTACTTCAAATCAAAAAATATAATAGGGTGGTCAAATACTTTTTTTTTACAAGTTGTTTTACATCGCACTGACACAGATAGGTCTTATGGCGACGATGGGACAGGAAAGGGCTATGAATGGAAAGGAAGCTGCCGTGGCCTTAATTTGCCTGGTGTGAAAATGGGAAACCACGGAAAACCACCTTCCGGGCTGCCGACAGTGGGGATCGAACCCACTATCTCCCGAATACTGGATACTGGCCGCACATAAGCGACTGCAACTATCAAGCTCAGTCAAATACTTTTGCGATTCAGTGTATATCTGTAACCAGTGAAGGAAACTGTTATGAAATAATAAACAGAGAAATGAGGTATGCCGAAACTATGAAAATTTGAAGAAGTGGTTGTATATTGATGTAAAGTTTTAGGAAATGCACAAATCATTTATTAGCAACTACTCCTGAGAAAGATATCCATTTAACTCAAAATCGGTCATTAAACAGGAACAGTGGTCTCTGGTATCAACAAAAGAAAGAGGGCCAAAGTTGAAATATGCCGGGCTGAGTGGCTCAGACGGTTGAGGCGCTGGCCTTCTGACCCTTACTTGGCAGGTTTGATCCTGGCTCAGTCCAGTGGTATTTGAAGATGCTGAAATACGCCAGTTTTGTGTCGGTAGATTTACTGGCACATTAAAGAACTCCTGTGGGACAAAATTCCAGCACCTCAGCATCTCCATAAACCGTAAAAGTAGTTAGTGGGATGTAAAGCCATTAACATAATTATTATTATTATTATTATTATTATTATTATTATTATTATTATTACAAAGTTAATTTTTTTTTTCATATCAAATCAAGATGTTTTGATTTGTGCAAGTGGAAAGGTATTGACCTAGAACATACAGTGGTTGTACACTCAAAATCTTTAGTATCTCGTGGCCAGAAATATTCATTTCAGGCAAGAAATCACTACACTAAATTCTGCTACTGCTACTACTAATAATAATATAATAATTTTCCTCAAAAACCAAAGTAAAAATAACCTGGCATTAAATAATTATGATTATCAGAGACGTAAGGGCGTTTGGAAAACCGTTCCTATGAAGTTATTGTCAGCGCTGATCAAACAATTAAATGACATATATTGGAGTGGGATTACATCATGCACACTTCATCGCAATTAAATTACAGTTAATTAATTGTTTTCCTTCATTAGGATAAACTAGTATAGCCAGAATGTTTAACCTTAGAAACATCTTAATCAGTTTCCGAAAAAATGGAGTTGGGAGTGACCTCTGAGTACACGTCACAAGCTACACCTCCTGGAAGATGAAACGCATGTGATGTTGCTTTGGTTACTTCTCCTACATCCTCAGGGTTGGCCAAAATCTTCCCCCAAACGTTGCCTGTTTCCTTTCCCACCCGGAATTCTTGTGATCGCCATTGTACAAAGAAAAGGTTAAAGTAAACTTCAAGCTGCTTTCACAGCTTAATTTGTAGAGCTTACTTTAAGCTAATGTATTGTAGGTACTAATTTACTAAGGTGTTATTACGGTCCCAATGCATGGCAATTTCATCACATAACCTTTATGTGGATTTGACGGTGATGTATGGAGGCACTTACATTGGAAGCAATTCAATTCCTTCCTGACATAGATGTGCTTGCAGCTAGTCTTCCTTATCACTTTCCTACCTTCACCTGCAATTGTAAACATAATTTTTATCATACAATAACAAGACTAATAACTGACGGAAAAAACAAGCGAGTTGGCCATGCGGTTAGGGGCGCGTGGCTGTGAGCTTGCATTAGGGAGATAGTGGGTTCAAACCCCACTGTTGGCAGCCCTGAAGATGGCTTTCTGTGGTTTCCCGTTTTCACACCAGGCAAATGCTGGGGTGACAGCTGCTTCCTTCCCACCCCTAGCCCTTTCCTATCCCATCATGCCATAAGACCTTTCTGTGTTGGTGCAACGTAAAGCAAATGGTAAAAAGAACTAAAAACTGTGTTGAATGTTGTGATCTTTTAAAGTAAATTTTGATATTTCTACAGACTTGTATTACTACTCTTATTGAATGAATTTTTAAAAATGGTATTGCTAATCATACCTGTTTCATTTAATTAAAATTGTTCAAGTTACATCTTTCATTACTCGGTCTGCTGGTCTGCTAACCCTCATAATCAACAAATGTGGCCTGTGTAGTCAATTTACTTCATTGTTATTTTAGCACTTATTTTTATATTAAACATTTTTAATCCTTGAATTTCCCTGTCTGTTTCAGGTTATATTCTGTGCTGATCTGAAGATGTTTCAAACAAATTCTACTCAAGAAAGCAGCAACAAGCCAAAAGCAAGAAAAAGAAAAATTCCATCATGAACAAATGTTACACTTTTATCTAAGATTTTAGCAGTTGAATCATTGTAAGGAATGTACGTTGTTAAGATCATTAGGGGATTTTAATTGCATGGGGGTGTAATAACTGACATCATCACTGGCTTCTCACTATGTTGATGCAGTTTGAATTCTGGCCAATGCCTGTGGAATTTTTGCAAATTTGTGACCCTGGCAAGTCCTATTGTCACTTACCCATTCTAATACTAATCCTGTGATTTACATCCTCATCAGATCCCCTGGCTTTCTCTACCATGGATCCAAGGCACGTAAAGTTGTCACATTTTGACAGTTTTAGGGACTCTTGCCAAATATCTCTTGTTGGAGGAGCCTCAGTGTCTTTGAAGATACAGTGAAGATGTTCAGTCCTTAAGGAGCTCACTTTCAGCCCTCTGTCTTCTAGCTCTCTTTCCAGTTTATCAAATACCTCCTGAAGCAATACCATATTGTCACTTATCACTACAACATCACATGTTAACAACTCAAGCAAAGCAATTGTGATTTCAGGTGTCAAGAAAATCATGATACTGATGTAGTAGGCTCAAAACAATGCCCTGATGGACTCCAACTTTGATTGAGAAAGATTCTGATGTACAGTACTTGCAGTGCAATTTAAGCAGTTGATCACGTCTTTGTACTCTTCTCTGCCCCCCCATAGCGCAACAGCCCTGAAGGGCCATGGCCTACAAAGCAACCGCTGCTCAACCCGAAGGCCTGCATATTATGAGGTGTCATGTAGTCAGCATGACAGATCCTCTCGGCCGTTATTCTAGGCTTCCTAGACCGGGGCCGCCATCTCACCATCAGATAGCTCCTCAATTGTAATTGCATAGGCTGAGTGGACCTCGAACCAGCCCTCAGATGCAGGTAAAAATCCCTGACCTGGCTGCGAATCGAACCCGGGGCCTCCGGGTAAGAGGCAGACATACTACCCCTACACCGCGGGGCCAGCTTTGTACTCTTCTTAGGTCAGCCTAATATAAGCTTCTGTAACATCATGGTCACATAATGCTGCTGAAATCAATACTGTGTGCAAGTACCATTTGGTACCTATGTGCATCTCAGTCATAAAGAGTCTCTATGGCTTGAACTGAATCCACAGTTGAGTTTCCAAGAACAAAGCTGCACTGATTGGTATGTATCTTTGACTGAATTAACTATGCCATACCTCCTGTGGGTGGGGGATGCAGACTAAGAATACACCCCACAGTATCCCCTGTAAGGGGCGACCAAGGGATGATTTATTTAGAACCATGAAACTACTTGTGATTAGTACCATCACACAGGGATCACCATGGGTCGCCTTTACTTGTGAGTAGTACCATTATGTTAGGTACACTATAGGTTTGTGATTTGCAGCAGCAGAGAATGGTTCACTTTGCGTTTACAGTACCCGTGATTAGTACTATATGCCAAACACCCTGGGCTTTGTTGCTTGTGGTTAGTACCATTATGTGAGAAACACCACACGTTTGGGCGTTGCCTGTGATTAGTACCACTATATGAGCAACACTGTGTGTCTGTGTTGCCTGTGATTAGCACCCACCATGTGAGGAACACCACAGGATAGTTCAAGTCCCTATGATTAGTACACCTAGATGAGGAACACCATGGGTTTGCATTGCCTAAGAGTGGTGCCATTATGTGAGAAACACCATAGGTCTGCGTTACCTGTGCAACATACATTGCTTGTGAGTAGTACCCTAATGTGTGGAACACCGTGAGTCTAAGTTTCTTTTGATTAGTACCACTACATGAGAAACACCATGGTTCTACGTTTATAGCGATAAGTGTAATATAAAAATATGAGGGGTTGTTGACCTGGATTTTGGACCCCTTTAGACAACAAGCATCATCGATTCAGGAATCTCCTTTGGAAGCAGTCCCTTGGTCAGTAATACTATTGTTTTAAGATAGTTTCTGGGAAGGTGGGGCATTGTGGGTCAGATCCACTGATGGCCGGTTTCTGGAATGACAGTTATCTGTAGATGCGTACTTATCAGTGACTTAACATGGTGATACGTTTAAAATGAGTTTCCGAAACAACAGTTATCGGCTTTTTCACAATTATCTCCGCAACGACTGGTAACTGCAGCTAATGCTGTAGTTACCTCTATGTTAGAACTGATTCCAACAAATAGCGCTATGAGGTGCCACTCCATACCATTTCGTACAAGATCTTGTATTAGTTTCGTAAACATTCGAAAGTGATAATGAACTGGTTATAATATATTTACAGTCATTCATTGTAGTTTTAACGTGCTTGGGTGTGCTGGACTCGACAATATTTCGTTAGTACGTTTACTTCCTTGTTATCACTTGCCTTTAGTCACTGATTCCACTTGTATGGTGTCATCTGGCCCAGCTGTTTAGAGGTTACAATCTCCTCGAAGCATGACACCTCTACTGTAGATATATCTTCCAATACGGGAAATGAATCGTCAAATAAAATAGAACTGGAGTCAAACGGATTTTCATCATGCTCTAATTGATCCTTCAGTGTAGATGTAATGTTAAGATCTCTTTCGTCAGGCTTTGAATCATGAGTCCCACCAACAGTTAGTGAACACCCAATCTGAAATTATGGAGTATTTACCATTAATATTTACATTTGTACTAAATAATAAATATCATAGGTACCGGTATGCATTTATTATAAACCTGCTGAATAATAAATATTGATTTTTCATTGCTTTTTTTAATGCTATTATATTCTTTAACCGGTGACGTGAGGTCTCAGACTCCTAATAAACATAAAACATTTGGACTTCTTTAATTAAAAATCTTGCAGGGAGCTGTAGTTTATGTTAACTTCTTATCTGTTTCAACACACTTCACACCCTGAGTCAGGGTTAGCTCGCTACGTTCGATTGAAATTCTCAAGTTGACTTCACGTCAACAGTTATGTATTTTTGTCAATGCATGTTGCATGGTCAGTGTAAAAAAAAAAATCTGCAACTGTTGCAGCGAGAACAGATGGATATCGCACCATCAGTGCAGAACTTCAGTGCCGGAATGATAGGTTCCAAAGTGTGCAGCACCTTTTCATTTATGTGATTTTTTTTTTTTTTTTTACACATTTGTTTTGTTCTGGATCAGTGAAAAGTGATCTGTTTGGCTATTGCGGTGTATTTTTATAATTCTACTGATGACAACGTTCAAGATGAAATTTAAGACGATGTCTGCATACTGTGAATAAGAAAGAAGGGAAGATAATATATACCTAATTTTTGCATCGTTAGATCGTACATATTTTCATATTGTGAGAGATTATGACATGCCGAATCAGATTGATTGAGATGACTGTGTACATATTTGCCAACCATTTTTCTTTGTAGAAAACTTCTGCTAATAAAAGTAACTAGATATCACCAAAATAACCCTAAAACATTCGCGTAGAGACATCTATTAGATGACGAGAGATACTAAACCCGATGATAACTGTACTGTTTATTACCAGGGCTTATAAATCTGGATTTAAGTTTCTGGAAACTCATTAAAGTTAAAAGCACAGTTAAAGTTACAAGCGCTTTTAGGTAACTCACAGGTAACTGTGGTGTACCTGAAACCGGCCATGATTGTTTTAAGTTCATAATCATTGTTCATCGTCTTTCTGAGTTCTAGTCAGTGGATAGATTTTGGAATTATTTTTAACTTCCATTATTGTGAGCTGAACTGCTGATTATTTTAAATTCATAATCATCCATTCATTCTTCATCATCACGTTTTGAATTCTGGTCATGGATGAATGTTGGACTTTTAAATTGTCATTACATTTTGTCTTATTTCGTACCATTAGGGGCCGATGACCTAGATGTTAGGCCCCTTTAAACAACAAGCATCATCATCATCATGAACTATGCCATCAAAAATGATTGACGATCATATATTCTCGAATCTTTTGGATATGTGGCATTAGCTTGATGCCTCTGCAGCTTCTGCAGCTTCCCAAGGAATTTTCTCAGAACACATAACCTTCATATAATGAATATAATACAAAAATGTTCACAGCCAGTATTCTTAAGTAAGAAAATGAAAATATATATGGTAGCTTGTAGGGCAGTGGAACTTCAGTTTTACATTGAATCTGAACCATAGTGAAGTGACCTTTAATGTAATTCTTTGATTTAATGTTGTGGCTGGGATTCAAACTAAGGCTGCCTTGGTGAGAAGCAACTGGCGATATCATTTAAGTGTCATATTGCATTTTAAATTGGAGTACAGTAGAACCTCGATTATACGTTCCCAAAAACTATGTTTTCCCGTATTATTCAAATTACATGGTCCCGCGAGCATCCTAATTTAATCACGTTGTAAAAATCCTGCATTATCCGTTCCTTGAAGAAACGATTTCCCGGATCAAACATCCATAAATTTCAATACCATCAATGCTAAATCCTCGATCACTCGTTCTTCAAGAAACTGTATCTCGCGAAAGGACAGCTACGGCATACTTATGGATCTTGGTGTTAACGTCCCGTCATTGCGATAATTAGAGGAATTACTGTACTGGAAAAGCAATCGGCAGTGAACTTGCATAAGGGACCATCTTAGCATCGCATTTGGGTGGTAGTGTTTAGAGAAACCTCGGAAATCATAAAGCAGATAGTGGCCACAACAACTTGAAGGAGGCAGAGCGCATTTTGACAGCTCTACTTGAAGACTGAACGAGTTTCGTCAAATGTTTGTACTTGCAAAATGCCTACAATATGTCCTAGGTTAGATGTTTATTTTATCGTATCTTTTACTTTTTTTTATTGTATCGCCGAACAGGTTTTCGGCATTTCCCTCAGGGCACTGTCACTGGGCTTTCAGACAAGAATCGATACAAAAATATAGTATTTTAATATAATTGTATATAATTATGTTATCAATACCAGAACAGATGTTGCAACTTACGTACATAAAGCCATGGGAGGTTTTGGGATTGCCTATTACTGTTCCGGTCCTAGTATAAAAAGATGTTATAAAAACCACAGGTTTTTTTTCTTTTCCTTTTTGCGCACGTTACATTTAAAAAGTTGTATCATTTCGCACTCATACCGACTTGTACAGAAAGCGTGCTTTCCAGCTGAGCTCAAGGTCACGAATAACCATAATTTCTGAAGTTTTTATGATATTGTTTCTCTTCCCAATTTGATTGTGATTACTGATTAGTGAGCAGCAGAATTTATATAATGCATTCGAGAACTTTTGGGAATCAATACATTCAAAACCAAATTCTCGAGTTCTACATAACCTTTAAAAATTCGATGTAGGCGTAATTTACACGATACAAGATTTCCATAAACTGACTATGAACAGTATACCAGTGACCAAATTACAACTGAAGATTTAAAAAATGGATTCACCATCATGTTGGGCGCGTTTATATCTAATGTGCTTTTATTTTATTAGATTAGAGATTTAAAAAGCTACTTGTGGCTGATTGTTGTTTGGCTGGGCATTACCGGTATTCGATTTTTCGAAGAGTTTGATCAAAGTTACTGAATTGAAGAAGTTTTCACAGGAAACTGACAAAGTTTCTCCAGTAAAACTTAATGTAAAGTTTTGAGATTTTTAAGTTGCGCACCGGTAATTGATGTCTGAAGCCAGCCCTGCGATCTAATTTGCCTGCCTCTCGCCCAGAGGGCCCGGCTTAGATTTCCGGCCAGGTCATGCACTTTTACCTGGATATGTGGGCTGGTTCCAGGTTCACTCATTCTATGATTACCTTTAATTGAGGAGCTATCGAATGGTGAGATGGCAACCCCGAAATGAGAGCCAGGAATAACGGCCGAGAGGATTCGTCACACTGACCATGTGTCACCTCGTAATCTGCAGGCCTTCGGACCGAGCAGCGGTCGTTTGATAGGTGGAAGGCCCATTGGGGCTGTAGTTTGGTTTAGGAGTGTCTGTAAGATTATAATTATACATATTTCATTTTTGTGATGTTTAGCCAAATTGTTGATGGTTCATTTTCCCAGATTTTCCATTTTCCTGTGTTGTAAGTTTTTCCTCATGATCCCTCCAAAAACGGAGAATCGATGTTCCACTGTATATACTGAACGGTCACTTTATTTGGAATACATGGAGCGTGACAGTTCATTATCAGTGAAGCAGTACCATGTGATTTCATTATGAGCGGCTCACAGAAAACATGCTGACCTCTCCTCTGATGTCAGGCGATATCATTTGGCAGTGATGGGTAAACGTGGTGACTTAAGCGACTTTGACCACGGATATATAATTGAAACATGAGAATGTTGTGCCAGCATCTCTACAATAACCATTCTTATTGGCTGTTCCCACATTATGGCATTGAGCCTGTACCTGGTCACAAGTGATTGATGAGCTAGACAAGCGTTGGGTGTCATGACTGATATCACAGCAATGATGTTGCACGGTAGAACATTTGACCCACCACTTCAACAGCGGGCATGTACACCTGGTTTCCACGATGACCATGCGACATACCTTGCGTGAGCTTGGGTTCAGGAGCGATAGACCAACAAGAGTGCCCCAGCTGACTACACGTCATCACAAACACCACCTTGCATAGGTCCATAAAACGCATTGATAAACCTTGGACGCATGGAAGAGGTTTGTCTGGGTTGATCCGTTTCCTGTTGCATCCTGTTGCATCCTGTTGACAAATGAGTCTGCATCTGGCACAAACAGCATGAGACAGCCTCCCCTGCATGTATCATAGGCATCTAACCAGGGATGTATCCTGGAAGATTTCAAAATTTAGAACTTGTGATTAATTCTGGCAACCATGTAAATTAAGATTTTAGGTGGTTCATTGTTTTCTTTTAACCCATTTATGCCCAACTTCAAAAACTCAAGATTTTTGAGATGTTCAATATTAACTGCTACTCATGTAAATATGAACTAAAATTGCTTCATTCATGTAGGTCCTGTATAACTACATGGGTCGTTAACAACCTGCTAAGCACTTGCTCGGAAATGTGGTTGTTAGAATAACTGGGAACTTGTTACCAGGCAAGAAATTATTTTTAAAAATATACATTGTATATAGCTGGAAAATGAGCATTTTTATGTCAATAATGATTAGTGTTCTCTTTCATAAGAAGAATATTTTGTTTGCAGAACTTACAACTAGATCCCATAACCAGCGCTGGAGTTCACATTTGCTCGTGGTAAGTTGCAAAAGAAAGAATTGACTGGAAGAGGAACATTACACTTAGCACATGATTTTTTTTATACATGCATCACACATAGGCCTACACCTTCATTATAGGCTGTAATGCCTTTCAGCATTAAAGTCTGCAAGCCTCTGTGAATTTATTAAATGCTGCCACATTCCTTTATTTGTAACTACTTCTGTTGTCTCGCTTAGTTCTAACCCTCTTATCTTTAAATCATTAGAAACTGAGTCTAACCATTATTATCTTGGTCTCCCTCTACTTCTCGTACCCTCCATGACTAAGTTGATTATTCTTTCAGGTTACCTGTTCTCCTCCATTTGCCTTACATGACCTCACCATTGAAGCCATTTTATGCATACAGCTTCATCAATCAAATTCATCTCTAACAGCCTTCATCTACTCATTCCCAGTACCTTCCTTTCATTGTTCTCACCTGTTTGTACCAGTTATCATTCTTGCTACTTTCATGTCTGTTAGTTCTAACTTAGGACAAAAATATATCCTGAGTCAATCAGTCATTCATCTATGATATGCATTTAGGGCTGTTGCCCAGGTGGCATATTCCCTATAAGTTGTGTTGTTTACATAGTCTTTTCTGAAATATATTCAAAGAATTTGAAATTTATCGGACATTTCTCTTGATAAATCCCTAACTCCTCGTCCTATAAATGAATATTTGCCCCAATTTATCCTCTTGAATTTCAACTTTATCTTCATATTAAAATCTTTCCTCTTTTTAAAAGCTCCGCTCAAGCTTATTCATTCCACGCCATCTCTTCACTGAGAAATTGGAATACCCAACATATGAAATAAATTTCACAGTTAGAAGTCCATATTGAAAATGATTAATTATAAATATTTTGAGAGAAGTCCACATCATTAATACTAAAACAATGTATTTACTTATCAAAATACAATTCAAATCAAATGAGAAATGTTTCATCCTTTCTTGTGTGACATCCTCAGCCATTTATTGAATGAGAACAAAATCCAAAAGTATATAAAAGTTATACACTGAAAATATGTGAAACAGTGTAATTCACTGTCAATTTTACCTTCAGTCATACGCATGTTGTCTGCAAGTCTGCATCTCCAATTATCATCATGTAAGTTCGGCGACAATGCCGACACATCAAGGATACTTCTGGATTGCTTGAGAGGAAGCCGGGCACGTAAGTCAGTGTGTCATGAAATGATTGACTGAACATATCAGCATAGAATTTGACATGTGGTCCTACATTCTGTGTGCGTGCTATTGTACACTGTACTTTTACAGAATTTTTGTGTGGCTACATATTACTTACAGAATGTTTATGGAAGTAATTATGTATCTCTTCCATGTAGTTAAAAATTTATAGTTGGTTAAAGCTTTCAGAGTGTAGCCTCCGTGGCTCAGGTGGCAGCGCACCAGCCTCTCACCGCTGGGTTCCGTGGTTCAAATCCCGGTCACTCTATGTGAGATTTGTGTTGGACAAAGCGGAGGCGGGACAGGTTTTTCTCCGGGTACTCCGGTTTTTCCTGTCTTTCATTCTGGCTACACTCTCCAATTTCATTTCATTTCATCTGTCATTCATTAATCATTGCCCAGAGGAGTGCGACAGGCTTCGGCAGCCGGACAATTCCTATCCTCGCCACTGGATGGGGGCTTCATTCACTCCATTCCTGACCCGGTTGAATGACTGGAAACAGGCTGTGGATTTTCATTTTCATTAAACCTTTCAGAATAAGTTTAAGTGTAATTTGTTTAACTTAAAGAATGGTCTACATGATTTCTGTCAAAAATCGTGACTTGCTGAATTTTGTAAATGAAACAATTCATTTCTTTATAATTTTGTTTTATTTTACAATAATTGTTAGGCAAACACCTTGTTAATAACAACAGAAAATAAAAAATAAATCCTGAAATATAATTTCTTAGTTACAAAAAGAATGTGGTTCCCGATTCCGTGCGCATGCAAGCATGATCCAATTAGAAGCATGTGCTGAGAAAGGTTAAAAGCAAATCGCATTAGTATAAACTGTCTCACAGTAGAAGACTTGAAGGCAAAGTCTTGATGTAAAAACAGTTAAATGAGCCCATGTAGGATAAATAATATTGGCATAATGACACCTAAGTACAATTGTATTTTTAAGAACTTGTGGCCTTAGAAAGGTATAGCTATGCATTTTGATATAGCAAATGTTCTTATGTAGCAATACGTTATATTTTATGTGGCTATTTTGTACAATTGTAGGTTACCTCACATTAAAAAGGTATATAGTCTTGATGTTTGGAGAACAGTTCTTAAAAATGTCTGATTGTATACTTCTCTCAAAATATTTATAACATACCACTTAGTTGAGCATCTCGTCTCCTTACTCCCAAGTCTTCCCAGCCCAAAGTTTGCAGTATTTTTGTGACGCTACTCCAAAAATCATCAGGAACATCCCCCTTTTAACACTACTCCTTTGTCAGAAATCACCAAGAGCAAATTGTGCTGCTTTCCTTTGGACGTTTTCCAGTTCTCGTATCAAGTGGTCCTGGTATGGTTCCCATACACTGCAACCATACTCTAATTGTGGTCTTACTAAAATCTTATATGCCCTCTCCTTTACATCCTTACTACAACCCTTAAATACCCTCATGACCATCTGAAGAGGTTTGTAACCTTTCTGTACAATATCATTAATGTGATTACCCCAATGAAGATCATTCCCTATATTAATACCTATGTACTTACTGTGATCCCCATGAGGTACTATCACCCAGTCAACACAGTAATTAAAACTGAGAGGGCGTTTCCTCTTGGTGAAACAACCTGACTTTTTGTCCCACTCACCATCATACCATTGTCTGCTGTCCATCTCGCATTTCCACCGGATTACAACCTTGAAATGCATGAACTCCAAGATCTGATTGCTGAGTTACTTCCTCCTTTTCTCTTGCTGGGAGATGTGAACGTCCGTTACACTCTTTGGGGTTCACCGTCTTCCTGCACTAGGGGGGAGAATTCTCAAGCGATTGATCAACCTGTTCGCATCACCTATGGCACATTCTCACACCTGGAAGTCACTTTGTGCAGCTATGCGCTAGTTCACCTGTTACGGGGGCAATTACACGATGACCTCTGTAATAGTGACCCCATCCCGATAATTCTAGCTCTCTTGAATCAAAGCGCTAGTTCCTTCGGCGGGCAAATTGGCCAGAATTTTTCATACTTGCAGTGATGGCCAATGATATGTTGGAGTCTGTTGATGACCATGTTTCTTCCATTACTGAAATTCTGGCTGCTGCAGAGGAAACATTTCCTTTCTCGTCCCGTATCCCTCGCCGGAAACAGGTCCCATGGTAGACCAATAAAATTGCAGCAGCCATAGTGATCACCGACGGGCTTTTATGCATTATCATCGGAATCCTACAGTGGCCAATCATACCACATTTAAGCGTCTGGTCTGTGCACGAAGGCCTTTTTTTTTTTTTTTTTTTTAAGTAAGAAAGCTATGTGGAAAAAGTATTTGCCTTCCATGACAGCACATTCTCCGTCATCACAAGTGTGGACAAAACTCCGCCGTATTGTCAGAATATAGAACTTGCCTTCAGTCACCGGAATCTCCATCAGGGGAGATAT
The DNA here is from genome assembly GCF_040414725.1 of Anabrus simplex. Taxonomy (NCBI): domain Eukaryota; kingdom Metazoa; phylum Arthropoda; class Insecta; order Orthoptera; family Tettigoniidae; genus Anabrus; species Anabrus simplex. The sequence continues at coordinate 1,105,259,235 of NC_090265.1, read as the reverse complement.
AGTTACAATTCCTTCAGTTGTTGCAGACCACATCGTGTCACATTTCGCAGATATGTCCAGCTCTAGGAGATACGACTCTGCATTTCTACCAATTAAGTGTGAGACAGAGGCGCACCATCCCTCCTTCGCTTCTTGTTCCTCGCATTCCTATAACGTGCCTTTCACAAAATGGGAATTGCGGAGTGCATTCGCGCTGTGCAGAGACACGGCTCCTGGATCGAACAAAATCCATCAGATGATTAGACATTTGAGTGACCGATGTCTCACCCTATTCAACAGAATATCAGAATATAGAGTGAGGGAGTGTTTCCATCTCAATGTTGTGAAGGAATTGTGATATCAATTCCCAAGACAGGGTAAAGATCCCAAACTTCTGGATAGTTATAAGCCAATATGCCTTACAAATGGCCTTTGTAAGCTATTCGAAAGGATGGTTAACCAGCGTTTTGTGTGGGCCATGGAAAAGGAAGGACTCTTGACTAACTACCAGTGTGGTTTTCGCTCTCATCAGTCTACCACCGATCATCCGGTGAGACTGGAGAGCGCCATTCAGGAGGCCTTTCTCCAGAAGGAACACTTAGTCACTTGTTTTTTGACCTGAAGAAAGCTTACAATACTACCTGACGATATGGAATTCTCTCCACATTACACCAGTGGGGGCTCCAGGGAAATTTCTCAATGTTTATTGAGAATTTCGCCTTCCTCCGGCTCTTTTGAATCTGAGTAGAGAATGCATTTTTTCAGTATTACGTTCAAGGAAATGGAGCACCACAGGGATCTATGCTGAGTGTCATGCTGTTCACTCGGCATCAACGGCATAGTTGCTGCTGCTGGACCCACAGTCATTTCATTGCTGTATGTAGTTTAGCTCTACATTACTGTTCCGGAAGGGTGGCATTTGCTGAGAGACAGCTACAGCAAGCTATTAACAGAGTCGACAGATGGGCCCTGCAACATGATTTTCAATTTTCAGCGCCAAAAACCTCAGTTGTACACTTCTGTAGACATTGTCTTGTGCATCCTGAACCAGAACTCCGCTTGCAAAACAGTTTGTTACCAGTGGTAGACACCTGCAGATTCCTGGGTCTCCATTTTGATAAGAGACTAACGTGGCAGCCCCACATCCGCCAGCTGAAGGTTGCCTGCATGAAGAGACTTAACATGCTTAATTTTCTCAGCGCCACTTCGTGGGGGGCTGACCGTGTGGTCCTGCTACGTTTCTACATGGCAATGGTCCTATCCCCAGATGGACTATGGTAGTGTAGCATATGGTTCAGCATCAAGATCTACGCTGTGCCTTTTAGACAGTGTTCACCATAGTGGAGTTAGGTTGGCAATGGGAGCTTTCCCCATTCCCAGAGTACTTGCTGAAGCGGGAGTTCCATCTTTACGGATAAGGAATCAGCATTTACACCTCAAGCATGCTGCCAAAATTCATGAAATGCCGCTGCATCCAAGCTATCAATGCATGTTTAGTACCCAATACCACCAGAGGTACCAATACCGGCCGAATGCCACACGGCCGGTTGGGTTTTGAATAGATTGCTTCTGTCATAAGTTAAATATAGATACCGGTGGTTGTCTTGAGCAGACTTTTAGCGAGGTACCTCTGTGGTTAGTTCAGCGACCGGATATACGGCTAGATCTACTCCATGAACCCAAGGTAAACACGGATTCCTCCGTTTATCAGAGGTATTTCCAGGACTTCACCAGTATCCGGCCGCGAGACATATCTTCTCAGATGATTCTAAGATCGGAGAAAATGTTGGTTGCTCTTTTGTCACCGATGATATAAGCATGAAGATCGCGCCTCATAGTGTATGGAGCGTGTATACGCGCAGCTTTCGCCATCTTAGAAGCTCTGCATATGCAGTGGGTGACAAAAGAAACCATTTTCTCATGTGTACCAACTCGTTAAGTTCTCGGCAGTCTGTTGAAACCTGTTTTTCGCAACACCCACTGATGCAGTAGATTTCTGATCTAGCCAGGTTAAGTAATGCTGACACCAGAATCACTTTTCTGTGGCTTCCAAGCCACGTTGGGATTGGTGAAAATGAACTTGCGGATGAAGCTGCAAAGAAGCGGTACTTTTACCTCGAAGATCTATGAATGTACCTGCTCAAGATATTTGTTCTCAGCTATTTAGAACCATCTGGGTGTCCTGGGAATCAGAGTGGTTTACTATCCGATCTCCCAACAAGATGAGAGCAGTTAAGAAGACAACTACTGTGTGGTGGTCATCTTTCCGGCCTTCACGATGAGGGGCCATAGTATTGTGTAGTCTGAAGATAGGTCACGGACGCCGTTCACACTTTTATCTCTTAAAGAGGAAAGATCCCCCCAGTGTGTTCTGGTGCCGATTTTACCGTGGCCCACATTCTTACAGTGCGTGGCGATCTCTCCGGCCTAACAAGGGAACATCGGCAATGGTTAAGTCGCCGATCGCGATGAAACTTGGAAAACACATTGAGGTACACGTAAAAAAGATGTCGGCATCAATTTTGGGTGCCAACATTCATTAGGGCGTTAACTAAGGGGCCTAAAAGTTGCGACGTTTCAAATTTCGCGCGATGAGCGATGTATACCTGCTGGCCAATGATGCTAAGCCGACACACTGCGTGCCTGGAGACACACCCCTGCACCTCCGCCCCTCCTTCTGGTTTGCCACCGCATGTTTCCCTTCTCCCCGCGCTTGCCAGTCTTCTTAGCTGTCGAAGAGAACCAATGCTACACTTTGCGTACTCTATCAGCCTTCCTCATATCTCTCCTTTGTAATTTCCACATTGTATTAGTCAGTTTACATTTTCTGAAATGTTTATGAAAACATTTGCACCGGGCAAGTTGGCCGTGCGGTTAGAGGCACACGGCTGTGAGCTTGCATCCGGGAGATAGTGGGTTTGAATTCCACTGTCAGTAGCCCTGAAGATGGTTTTCCGTAGTTTCCCATTTTCACACCAGGCAAATGCTGGGGTTGTACCTTAATTAAGGCCACGGCCGCTTCCAACTCCTAGGCCTCTTCTATCCCATTGTTGCCATAAGACCTATCTTTGTCGGTGCGATGTTAAGCAATTAGCAAAAAAGGATGGTGCCTGTTGTTAATTGTGTTTTGTTTCAGTTTTTTCACTATTTTTTAATGTTTCGAATAGACCAAAGATTGTGTTTTTTTTACTATCAGTTATTGACGGGGAGTTTGCCCAATGTAATGTATACGGAGTCATTTATTGTGTTGCCTTGTAATTGTTTGTTGTGTACCAGTTCGTACAATAGCCATTTAACTTTTTACGTATGTAACTGCCATTATACACAGAAGACTGTACTGTAATACTTTTAATATTGGTACTTGTTGAGTACATAGACCTTCATCAGCTATAACGCAAAAGTACCGGTAAAGTAAGACTACAGGTCTGTATATGTACTGCATATATAAATGCACATCTTTTTTATTTTTCAAGGCTTTTCTTATTACGTCAAACTTTACTACATTCCATGTTATACTCATATCAAAGTTGCCTATGCATTAAATGTATTTATATTCGACAACCATTGCTGCAATTGAAATGTGCTGTGCCTGACACTGCACAACATAAATAAATTGTTCAGTACAAGCACAAATAAAAACATTCTACCTATAGGTCTATTCCTAATACCAGAGTACGCAATGTGGAAAATACCAGTAGTTGCAAATCGGAGTTTATAATTGTTGTTGTCGTCTACGATGTCGTTTCGTTATGACACAACTGATAGTGTACACGAAATGGGTGGGGGAAGGGGACATAAAAAGAAGATCTGGACCTATAACCAGGTTTTGATATCCCGAGGTACCGAATCTCATTACATTCATTGAGTTCCTCTACCCAGGCACGTAATTTCTTTACATAAAAAGGTATTTAACATTGTTTGAAGGTGGGAGATTTATTTAGATTTATTTAGTATTTAGTGGTGGGTGATTTAATTTAATTCCATACGTATGTCCACTCTAAAGGACACTACCGACTGCTTTAAGGCGTTTTAGAAGTAAATAATAATTTAAGCGTAGGTAAGACGCGGTACCCCATCCCACGTTTGACCACACCCAGTGGTACTTAACTTGGAGTTGTACGCACGAATGTGACAACTCACCGAAATTAGCAGGAATGAAAATATAACGTTTGAATAAAGTATGGGTATATTAGTTTAGGTTATTTGTTATCATTATGTGTGAAACGGAACGTTATTTAAAGAATTTCAATAATATTATAGTACGAAAAGAAGCAAAGTATAGAGCCGGTCCCGTTCAATAGCTAAGCAGCCGGCAAGTGCAGTAACAACGCTGGATGACTGAAGCAGAATTTTCTTTAATAGGAATCCACCACTGCCAAGCAGCTTAATTCATATCGCAACTGTAATGCTTCCTGTAGATTTCTTCCTCCACTTAGTTCATCCATGTAGAAATCTTGTCTTAAGGCTCTTGCTGCTAATGTGTAGTTATCGGCTCCTTCATCAGCTAGTTGAACAAGACATCTGATCGCTAAATAAGAGCTTGGAACCATTCCATATGTTAGGGTCTGTAACTCATACACCTGAAGTGGCAGATTTGGGTCTGATCTCCACAATATACGCTGTAGCTTCAAGTCGTCTGGGTGTGCGAGAACCTGCCGGTATATCTTCTGTATGTCTGCTGCAAAAGCGATGGGGTGAGTTCTGAAACTGAGTACTAATGAGTACAGATCTTGCTGTAGGACAGGACCAACCATTAGCAAGTCATTTAAAGCAGTTCCTGTACTAGATTTACTGGAACAATCAAACACAACTCTTGAGTTCTGTAGTGATACTGTGCTCCTTGAAAATAGCATGCTGCAGAATGTAGTATGTTTCATGGAGGCTGTGGTCAAGAACTTCATATACTGGTTTCATATGTCTTAAATCTTCATAGTCCTTCATGAAGTAGCAGTACTGTTGTTGCAAGGCAGGCTGCTTCTTGAAACGCCTTTCTAGGTGATGGAACCTGTTCAAGGCATTGGAAGTACGAGTTGCCGATCTTTTCTTCAATTTGCTTATGGGGCAAGTGAACAATAAAAGGCCGTTCTTCATCACACAATGTGTTATCCTTAAAATGCCTTTCACATGGTAGATCTTGTTCTGTCTGCTTCTTCACTGGAACTTTCTCTAACTCCCAGAATTTTCTCTGTTGCACATCAGTGGGATATCCATGTTGTAGGATGAGGTTCCTATATCACCACTGGGTGACTGATATCTTCCTGCTAAAATATATCCCAGCTGAGTGTCTTGTAGGACTAGCCAGTCATTCTGCTTCAGCATACGAAAGAATATTTCTGTACCTAACAGCAAATCAATTCTACCTGGCATGAAGTATTCAGGAGCAGCAAGCAAAATAGGCAAATTCCAGCTAGATACATTTATTGTATGTACAGATAAGTGATTCATGATCTTGGTTAGAACTGAATAATGTACATCTGTCTTAGACTCTGATACGGGAAAGTATATCAGCAACTACACAATGTTAAGATTGTTGTATCATACCATTGATGCCCTCTATAAGAACAATGTTCTTAGTTTTCTTTAGGCCTAGCCATTGATCTAATTCTTCCCTTATATACTTTGACTGACTACAGGAATCCAACAAACACTGAACCTTGCGAGGCCTTTTGTTACTGTCTTAACACTAATACTAAAGCTGTGGAGAGCAAAACTTCTACCAGAATGCATCTTTGTTGAACAGTAGCTAGCAAGCCCAGGTCCTAATTGTGAGCCACCTTCGGGAAAAGTTGAACTTGATGATTCTGTGCAATCAGATCTAGATTGGGTTTCCTTTCTGCTCACAACATGCATCAAAGTACGATGCCTACCCCCCACAGGAACGATCATAACCACTCTTACAATCAGAAGCCTTATTTAGAGAAAGCGAGAGACAATTAAAACACAGTTTATTTTCCTTCACGATTTCAAGACGTTGTGGCATTGTTAAAGATTTAAACCTTTCGCATCTGTAAATATAATGCATTTGTTTACAACACACACATACACACACACCCACACACACCTGTTCCAATGGGAATAAATAAGAGATGATTTATTTAACCTGGTGTTCCCAAAGTTACTCTCAGTCTAGGGCTTTACAGAAGCTTCATGAGTGCTTTCTGTACTAACAGTTTCTAGTGCTTGGCATGTATTCTCTAGAAATGTCCCAGCTGTTGGTCTCTTGAGAAGCAATGGTAACCTCAAATTCTTCTCTTATCTTGGTATTCAGTTGTTCAAGGGTTATCTGAATTAGCATTATTTCAAAAAGCGACGAGTTCAACTTAAGTGGCTCTAATGCAGTCTTGTTGCTTGTCATGTAATTGAGTAATTGCCTGAGCTCAGTAGGTGAATTCTGCACAATCTTTAGAGGGGTGAGCAATTCATGTACATGTCTGAGAGCTATCAGCCTTGGGTTGTTGAACCTAGTCTTAATCAAGGACCTAGCCACCTTAAAGTTTTAATTCGAAATAGGAACGCCTTGAATGAGGTGTTTTGCTTCAACTTTGAGAGCTAAATTTAAATAATGTAACATTTGAACCTGAGATATTCATTATCTATTATTAGGCTCTGGAAAGTATCTTTAAAACTTGTCCAGTCTTTATAGTCCTCAGAGAAAACAGGTAGAGCTATCTTAGGAAGAGATGGTAAATTATTGGAGCTATATTGAGAATAGACCTTCGTAAGGTTTTCAAGTCTACAAGTGATCTTAGCGGTACCTCTACTTTCATCAAAACTATTTTAAAATGATTGCATGCGTCTCAAAGAAGCCTTGTAAATACCTCTTTGCTTAATCAAAAACTTGGCTTAGTTTGAATCCATGTTGCTTAATAATGAAGTATGACTGACCTGGGCATTAGTTATATCCCTTAGACTTCTTGATGTAGCAAGATGTATCACATAAACTCCATAATTCAGCACTGAGCAAACTTTAATGTGCTGAATAGACAATGACGTGGTCACTTCACGCGTATATTTCGAGTTATCCGAACCGTCACTTATGTTCCTTGATAATAACAGCGTTCCACTTCACTTAACAATTTTCTTAATCACAACTGTTATTATATATCCATCTCCGGAGAACTAAAATGTTGGATTATATTATGCTTAAATGCGAACATGCCATGTGGTGGTTGTTATGCTAAGAAACTGATTCACATCACAGAATATATACATAGTCGTGAGGGTAGAAATGATTCACAACACTTGTTATGCTAACATCTATAATGCCTTCAAACATGAATATGAAACACTGGATACATTCAGTAAACTTCAAGCCATGCTGAACAGCTGCACTCAGCCATCTTGTCCCTTGAGCACTCATCTTAACACTCGTACTAACCTTAAATTATATTTACGTTCCAACAAGGAGTTAGACCTGAAAGGGAGGGAGAACAAACATGGAATAAACATTTTTACAGAATCTATTCAAACAGATAGGCTCTTTCCTCATCAATCCCAGTTCTGCTTCCATCTCCTCTCAGCCCCCATCGAGCCTCATTTCTGCTTCCCAGCTTCATCAGAAGGGCAGGCACCAACACTCAGCGAGGGGCCATTTAGACAGATCTTCAGTCCTCATGTGGGATAAGTAAAAAATGAAATGGCGTACGGCTTTTAGTGCCAGGAATGTCCAAGGACATGTTCAGCTCGCCAGGTACAGGTCTTTCGGTTTGACACCCGTAGGCGACCTGCACGCCATGATGAGGATGAAATGAAAAAGACGACACATGTACCCAGTTCCCATGCCAGAGAAATTAACCAATGATGGTTAAAATTCCCGACCCTGCCGGGAATCAAACCCGGGACCCCTGTGACCAAAAGCCAGCATGCTAACCATTTAGCCATGGAGCCGGACGTGGGATAAGTGTAGGATAAGAAGAAAGCTGGAAAAGTACAGGGAAAGGGAAGAAATATAAGGCAAACATAAATACAGGTGCTAAAAGGATAGGAACAGCCGAGATGAGATGGATGTAGAACAACTTGGATTGATGAGGTGAGCACTTATCTGTTTGAAGACGGCAAAGTTGTCGGCATAGACTGAACTCTTTACTACATTTCCACCTAACTGAATCCGCCCCTGTCACTTTATACCATAATCATGTAAACTATGAACAATGAAGGTGAAAGATTACATCCTTGTCTAACCCCTGAAAGTATCTCGAGACAAGAACTTCTACCATCAGTTCTCACTGCAGCCCAATTGTCAACATAAATTCCTTTGATTTATTTTAACAATCTGCACCTAATCCCATAGTCCCCCAGTATGGCGAACATCGTTTCCTTCAGTACTCTGTCATATGCATTCTCTAGATCTACGAAACTAAACATGTCTGTTCCTCTCATAGCATTTTCAATTACCTGGTGCATGCTGAAAATCTGATCCTGACAGGCCGTCTGTGGTCTGAAACCACACTGGTTTTGATCCAACTTACTCTCGACCATTGACCGCACCTCCCTTCTGAAATGCCAGTGAACACCTTGCCTGGTATACTGGTCAATGAAATACCTCGATAGTTGTTGCAGTTCATCCTTTTTCCTGCTCTTGTCCAGTCAGAAGATTCCTTACTATCATTCAGTGCTAATCTTATTACTCTGTGAAGCCATTTCATTCCTACCTTGCCAATATATTTCACAATTTCATGTCTAATTTCATCAATTCCTGTTGCTTTATGACAATGGAGTTTAATTACCATCCTTTCTACTTCCTCAAGAATAATTTCACCAACATCATTACGCTCCTCCTCACGAGTTCATTTGTTCGCGACATCAACAGAAACATTTCCTTTTACATTGAGAAGATTTTCCAAATATTCCTTCCACCTGTCAAGTGATTCCCTGGGTTATATTATGAGGTCACCTGATTTACCCAAAACACTGTTCATTTCCTTTCCCCCTTTCCTTTCTAAGATTCTTTATTACTGTCCAGAAAGATTCCCTGCCACTTGACCTAGCCTTTCCAGGTTATTATCGAAATCTTCCTAGGTCTACTTCTTGGATTCAACATTATTTGTTTTGCTCTGTCTGTATCGGTCCATGTTTGGAGCCTTTTCTGTATGCCTTCTTTTTATGTTTAAAAGCTGTTCTCGCTTCATCATTCCACCAAGATGTTCTCTTTTTCACATCATTACACACAGTTGTTCATAGGCATTTACATAGGTCGGTCAAATATAAACATGATTTTTGTTCCTGAGCATCAACAGTTGGTAGGACAGGACCCGCGCTTCTAATATGCTTGGGTGGGGCTGTTAGGAGTGGAGAGAGCCAGCTGTTACATACTTCCAACCGCTTTGTCAGTGACGCTCACAATGTTGGAGTAACAGGTGCACCCCTCCAGTGCGCATCGCATAATTATAAAATTTCTTGCTCGTGAAGGAGTTCCAGCAACAGAAATTTTCCAGAGAATGACTGCACAGTTTAGTGATTAAACATTGTCAAGGACACGTGTGTGTTTGCCTGCCATAAAGAGTTCAAGCCAAGACGAGAATGTGTGGAAAATCAGCAACACAGTCTCCGTTCTCGGACCAGCATTATGGACAAAAACAGTTGTATGGTTTGAGATGTTCTTGAAGACGATCGATGAGCGAGAGTATCAGAAATTACAAAACAGGACAGAAGAAGTTATGGGAGCTGTCAAGCAATCATAGCTATCGTCACAAACACCTACAGTTCCATAAAGTGTGTTCCAGATGGGTCTCTTGCCTTTTGACCAAACATCAGAAGTTGAGACGTTTGGAGATCTGTCAGAGGCTTACAGCAAGGTTTGTTAAAGAAGGTGATGTATTTTTTAGTCGGATCTTCACCTGCAATGAAACATGGGTCCGCCAGTACACTCCCAAATCCAAACAAGCCAGTTAGGAGTGGCGGAGGAAAGGAGAGGCAGCTCCAGTGAAAGCCAAGACTTAGCTGTCAAGGTTCTTACAACTGTTTTTTCGACCGTCGAATCATTTTACTCTTTTTGCATCAGTGACGCAAAATCGTTGCTGCTTACTGCTGTGAGCTGTTGAACAAGGTGAGGGATGCATATTGCCGCAAAAGACAAGATCGACCAATTTGACAGGTGATCCCTCCATGACAATGCCAGGCCCTATAGTGCAGCTCTAACGGTCTGCAAACTACAGAAAATGCACTGGACTCAACTTATTAATCCTCCTCACAACCCAGACCTAACACCCTGCGATTTCCGTTTGTGTGGACTGCTTAAAGAAGCTCTAGTAGGGCAATGATTTGAAGATGACCAGGGCATGGAGGAATTTGTGCTCAATTGGCTCCTGATGAACCAGCTTCATTCTGCGGTGCTGCGATAAAAAACTTACTTCTTGCTGGGAAAAATTTATTTCTAAAGTGGGAAAATATGTGAAAATATAAATTGTAATTGCCTTTTGTTTTTCAATAAATTTTTTTTTTTAAAATCCCATTTATATTTGATTTGCCCTCGTACTTGCTATTTCTGTTACAGCATCCTTGTAAGCCACCCATCCTCTTTAAATGAAACCTGCTTACACTCTGTTGTTTTGGAACTTTTCCTTAACCATATCCATGTACTTCTGTTTTCCTCATCCTGGAGCTATATTTGTCTGTAGAAGATTTCACTTTCCCTATCATATACCTTGAGATACTTAGTTCACTACAGATCAGATAGTATTTTGTATCATCAAAAAAATCCTAAAAGATTTTCTGAATTCAAAGTCAATTTTGATATAGTCTATTATGAATCTGGTGCCCATACCTTCCTATGTGTAGCAGTAAATAGTCTTATGCTTGAAGAATGTGTTCGTAATTGCTAACCCCATACTGGCACATCCAGTAAACTTTTCCAATTCTGTTTAGCTTCCATATCTTTCCCACATTTACCCATCATCTTCTCGTACCCTTAAACTGTATTTCCAACTCTCAAATTGAATTGGCCCAAAGCACTATTGTATCCTTGCTGTTGATCCTTACTATGATGTCGCTCAGTGATTCATAAAACTTGTCTTCCTCATCTGCAACCAACCTCACCTGGTGAATAGACTGAGACAATTTTCATCCTAACTCCTCCAAATACCAAATCTACCCCACATCAGCTCATTTATGTGCCTAATAGAAATTACTGTTGAGTGCTATGGTATTCCTGATGAACAGTCCTACACCACACTCTACCCTTGACCATCTTCTATCTCTTCCTCATCTCCCCTTACCCAAATATCATTAACTTCTAACACATCCAGATGCATTCTCTTTGCTGACACAGCCAGTTCTACTTTCTTTCTTTCGTTCTTCCATAAGCCCCATTAATATTGATAGCTCCCCATCAAATTTCATTTTGTTCGCAAAGTTGTTTCCAAACAGTCCCACGCCTGTCAAATGGAAGAGGGACTCCATTACTCCCGTAGGCTTGTTTGACTTGAGTATGTAATTGCCAACAGTATGCTGATGCTTGCATTATTCACAAATATTACAGTGAGATTGCCTGTCTGGCCGGTCCAGTCTGCTATGATAATAGAATAGTCTGTACAGCCAGTGACTGCACCAAGTGTCAGGTGGCAAGAAATCACTCGATCTCCTAAAAGGACCAACAGCTTTGGGCAGATGAAATTATACTGGAACCTATCAAGCAACACCTGTCTCTGGGTTAGAGGTGTCTGCAGAAGGCTTCTCTACTCCATCTTAGGAGCGGCTTCGTCACCTGCTGGCAGCAGCTCTAAAATGCCTCTGGAAGTAGGAAAGATCAGAATATAAAGCTGGAATTCAAAAGGACAAATTGGGGCAAATATTCCTTTTTAGGAAGGGAAGTTAGGGAGTGGAATATCTTACCAAGAGTTATGTTCAATAAATTACCAATTTCTTTGCAATCATTTAAGAAAAGGCTAGGAAAACAACAGATAGGGAATCTGCCACCTGGATGACTACCCTAAGTGCAGATCACTAGTGACTGATGAAGTGCCGAACCCATCATAATAAAAGCCTAAAATGAGTGCAAATGCTAGGGTGTCCCTTGAAGGCGGCACCCAGTTATTCAAGTAGTGGGGAAACTATCAGAATCGGGTGACAAATACCACATTATATCCGAATCGGGACAGTTAACACCCTATTACTGACAGACAATACCAAAGAGCTGATAAGAGTTCATGCAAGAGAAGGATATAGCCATCCTTGGTCATGGTGAAACAAAACGAAGAGGAAGAGGGGAAATAAAACTGAAGGAAGGGTACAGGCTGTTTGACAGTGGAGGACGGGCTGCAGTAAATGGAGTAGGAACGATCATTACAAAGGATGTCCTGGAATATGTGGAGGAGGTGAAGAAGATCAATGACAGAATGATCGTAGCAAGGATAAAGTTTGAGATAGGAACACAAGATCTGTTTCAAGTATATGCTTCACAAACTCAAAATCAAGAAAAGAATACGGAACAATTCCCTTAAGAAATGGAGAATTATATAGAAGACAAGGATATACCAGTAATTATAATGTGAGAGCTGAATGCACAAGTGCGAAGGGAACACATTCAGGGGCCATATGGATATGGCATCAAGACTGTGATATGCTAATGGACTTTTGCAGAACAACTAGAAATAAATAAATGGCATATGGCCTCCAGAGAGACCTGGTGCAGGTCTTTTCCTAGTAGACAGCCTATTAGGCGACCTGCATGTCTGTGAAGATGAGGGCCCTAACTAGGATGATTTCTAATGTTGAATACGCCACACACACCCAGCCTCCGAGCCATTGGAATTAACCAATTAAGGTTAAAATCCCCGGCCCAGCCGGGAATCGAACCCAGGACCCTCTGAACCGAAGGCCAGTAGCCAGTACGCTGACCATTCAGCCGTCGAGTCGGACTGCAGAACAACTAATAAGAAGAAACAGGAAGAAAAATAGCCAGTAGATTGCCAGGTATGGATGGGGAGACATTAGAACAAAAATAGTGATTGATTACATTTTAGTGGAAAAAGGACATATGAAAGATCGTATGGATGTTACAACTATGCCTGAGGAAGTCTTTGGGGGTGACCATAAAGCAATGGTAGTGAAGTTGAAAGTAGGAAAGGTCACAAAACTACTAGAAAATAGAAGGTAGCCTGAAGATTGAAGGAAAATGATATTCAGGAAATAATTACAAAAACCAACTCCAATAATGATGTTAAACAAGAATGTAATAATTTTATGAGTGCATGTGTGAGATTTGCAGAGAAAACTTGGCAAAAAATCAGGAATGCTAAAAGAGAAAGAGACAACATGGTGGAATGGTAGTGAAAGATAAACTACAGGAAAAGAAAACTTGGAAGAAATAGAAAACACAAAAGATTGAAGAGAGTAGAGCAAGATAAATGGAAGCAAAGAGAGTTTGGAAGAAAGTAGTAGCCAACAAAAAGAAGTTGGGAAACATTCACAGAGAAAGTACCGGTAAAGGAAGATTTGAACTGTGGGGAAGAAAATTATTATTCGGTATTATAAGGAAGTTTAGGAATGAAATGGTGAACACAGAGTTTGTGAAGAACAAAGGAGGAGTAATACTGACAAAACTAGGAAAAATAATGACGAGATAGAAATAATATTTTGGAAAACTGCTGAATGTGAGAAACCAGACATGTGAAGGTATCCACACAGCAAGAATAGAAGAAGTAACAGAGAAGGAATTGGACATTACAATGATATGGTGAAATGTGCAGGTAGCAAGATGAAGGTGGGAAAAGCTATTGGAACAGATTAAATAAATGATCAAGGCTGAAAGACCAGTGGGACTCCAGTGGAATTATAGAATAGAGAATGGAAAAAGAGAAAAGTGCCCAAGGATTGGGAAAAGGGAGTTATAATACCAATATTCAAGGAAGGGGGTAAAAGGATGTGTGATAACTACCAAGGAATCACCATAATCTCCCATGTTGCCTAGGTAGGCCTAATGGGAAGGATATTTATTGGAAAGAAAAATTACATAAAAGGTGGAAAGTCAGTTACAAGATGAACAATTTGGATTCAGAAGTGGAAGGTCAATAGTAGAACCCATTTTCATTCTGAGACAGATCATGGAAAATAGTAATATGGGAAGGATATAGTAATGACCTTTATACTGTAGACTTAGAAAAGGTATATGACAGCATCCCCAGAACAAGAGTTGGGAAAGCCTGACGCACGAGGGCATTGGCAAGGAACTAATAACAATGATAAAAGCAATATATGATAACTGTTACAGCTGTGTGAAAACAATAGTGGGTAGAACAGAATAGTTAGGAATTGATAATGGGCTAAAACAAGGAACTGTGTTGCCTCCTTTACTGTTCATAATGGTGATGGATGATGACATAAAGGCACCAAGGAAAGATATGGAGGGGAAAGAATGAATGTAATGATGTGATCTGGGGAAAAGATGAGGATGTGGTACAACAACAGTTGAATGTTATAAATAGAAGTATTGAAAAATGGGGATTTGAGGATCAACAGGGGGAAGAGCAAGACAATGGTGATGAATATAGGAAGTAAAAAAAAAGGAAAAGGAGCTATCAGAATTTGAGACATTGGACTGGAAATACGTAGTAGAACACTTCAAATACTTGGGAAGTGAACTGACAGAAAATGGAAGACTGAGTATCGAAATTATTAGAAGGATACCAGGTACAGAGATAAATATGGAAAAAATGTGCTAATGAAGTAATGTACAAGGGATATTACTTACCTATAATGGCATATGCAGTAGCCTCCGTGGATCAGGCGGCAGCGCGGTGGCCTCTCACCGCTGGATTCTGTGATTCAAATCCCGATAACTCCATAAGAGATTTGTGCTGGACAAAATGGAGGCAGGACAGGTTTTTCTCCAGGTACTCCACTTTTCCCTGTCATCTTTTATTCCAGCAACACTCTCCACTATCATTTCATCTGTCAGTCATTAATCATTGCCCCAGAGGAGTGTGACAGGCTTCGGCAGCCGGCACAATTCCTATCCTCGCCGCAAGATGGAGACCTCATTCATTCCATCCCTGAACTGGTCACCGACTGGAAAACAGGTCGTAGGTTTTCATTCAATAGCAAATGCAGGCGAAACCAGGACACTGACTGAGAGAGATGATAGTCGATTACAGGCAGCTGAAATGAAATTTCTAAGGAGTATGGTACAGAAGATAAGGCGGGTACGAGGGACCCCAAGGAGGTGGAGCCATGCGGCAGGCCCTAGTGGCACTCGACGCATGGCTCCGCAGCCGGCATGAAGCAGAAGGGAAGTGACAGAGGCGGAGGGGAGGGGCGTAGAGAGACTTGAGTGGAGAAAGGCGGGGAATGGGAGGTGGCTAAGGTCAGGTTGTCGGGAAGGAAGATGGCGGTGTTTGTGTCGGCGGGGGACCCTTAATTTACTTGAAAGAAGAATTTTGGTCTACTGACTTGCTTTTTCTGAAATAAGTGATGAAAAGGTCAAACAAAATATTAGGTTTCTCGGTTATTTCATTGAGATTGTAATTAGCGTTGAAGTATTGGTCCAAATGGATGTAAAAATTCTCAATTATGTTAAGAAGAGGGCCTTTATTAGCTATTTGAAGGATATCCATGTCTGAATCGATGTTCGTGAATTTATGATTATAGTCGACCATATGTTGGCCGATAGCGGAAAATTTGTTGTATTTGACTGCATTGAAGTGTTCCAAGTATCTTATATTAAAGCTTCTACCGGTCTGCCCTATATAAGAAATATTCGAACAGGAGTTGCATGTAAGCCTGTATACGCCTGATTTTGTGTACTTATTAACCTTGTTAATGTGTGACGTAATACGTAGAATGGAGGGGCTACCTAACCTAGGCGGTAAAGGCGTGCTCGGTTCGCCCGGAAAGACGTGGGTTCGAATCCCCGTCAGGAAGTCGTAAAGAAACGAGATTTCCATTTCCGGAGGTGCACATGGCCCTGAGATTCACTCAGCCTACACCAAAAATGAGTACCCCAGGTTAATTCCTGGGGGCAAAGGCGGCCGGACGTAGAGCTAACCACTCTACCCCATCAAGTGCCGAGGTTACGGATAGTGGAAGCCTTTACCTTCCACCCCTTCAAGGGCCTTCACGACCTGTACGGAGATGACTTTGCCTTTACTTTATTATGTAGAATGTCCACATTTCCGGAGCCTAATTATAGCAAGTACAAATCCATGACTATTGGTGACATTTCTGAATTATTTGTGGATAACCAGCTGATCAAACACATAGTTAAAGAGGTCAAAAACTATGCAATGTTTTTAAATTGTATGGACCAATAAATAACTTCTGATGTAATTCGTTGTTTCATCACCATACTTTTCATTTCTGGATACAATTAGTTGCCCTCCAAACGTTCGTATTGGGACACGCATGATGATATGATAAACATTGTGGTGTCTCAGTCAATGAGGAGGGACAGATTTCTCCAGATATATCAATTTCTCCACTGCGCAGAAAATACGCAGGTCGATGGGCAGGATAAAGCGTGGAAAATTCGGCCAATAATGGAAATGTCGAAGGAGAAATATGTCAAGAATTTTGTACCAAAGCAAGATTTGTTGTATGATGAGTGCATGGGTCAATATTTCGGCCGGCACAGCTGTAAACAATTTATTCGTGGTAAGCCAATACAGTTTGTTTTTAAACTTTGGTGTTTCAATTCAAAAGATGATTAGGCCTACTTGGTCAATTTTGAATTATACCAAGGCAATGGGCCTAAATCAAAACAGAAGTATGAAAGTGTGTTTGATAAAGCTGCAAGCCCTCTGCTAGTGCAGAGCACGTTGAGTTTCACAGACAGTGTGTGGGCGAGCATTATCCTATTGGAATGCCACATCACCTTCCTGTTGCAAGAGCAGGAAAAGAACAGGTCTAACAACAATCTGCACGTTCTGAGCACTGATGAGCGTTCCCTCCACAAACGCCAAAATTTAACGAGAGTTACGGGTATAGCTTATCCCACCCCTGGGGTGGGGCTGGTCTGTAATGATCAAATGCACTCTACAAGACAGTGCTCACCAGGTCTACGCCACAGAAGTGAACGACCTTCGCTTTTGTGCAGGCATAATCTGCTTTAATCGCTGAATGCCATGGCACGCCATTCCATTCTCAAAGTGATCCTCTGACGGCACCAATCGAGCTGTGCACATCGATATTGTGGCGTGAATAGAAGACGGGCTGAAGGTGTGCGTGCCCATAGTCCCACTGCTAGTAACCAATTCTCAACAGTTCGTATTGAAATTTTTAAGCTATATGCTGTGGTATCTGTATGATCTGTCACTGCTGCCCTTACAGTACGACGATCTTGGTGGGCGCGTCTGCTGTGTGGACGTGGAATGCCACAATTGGAACCCTTCCAAACTCACTCAGTTAGCTGTAGAAAGCACGAGTATGATATCATAACGCAGAAATACAATGGATCTGTAATAAAACTACATAGCGACACATTAGAGAGTAATGTTGACTGCGAGGCGGACGGCGTAGAAGAAACAGCACATGAGTATGAGGGTTCCAACCGTACCGACAATCCAGCAACGGAAGGAACTACACTTGGCAGTGATTTCGCTCATTCACCCCCAAAACGTGTACGAACAAGTGTGATACGGAGTACTGATGACCGAACATTGGACAAAATTTATTAGGATTATTATAATTGCAGTTACAATTTTTATCAGAAACTAATGAGGCTGCATTAGGTCGAAATCAAACTGCAAGTTAATTTTAGATTATGTGACGCGCAAAAGGCTTAAAATTGAAGGCTTTAAAAGAGTCTGGCAAAGCACAATTTGACAACGCTAGAGATAATGGATCAGTGGTCCACTGCTGGCACATTCAAGCGTGGGCTCTGGAGGCTGCTAGAGCAGTTTCTCAGGACAATTTTAAAGTTTCGTTGCATTTTGTTAGGGCCTTCAAAGACGAATATTTCGTCCAGACATATGGCTATGTTCATGGCTCGCAAAGAGATTGAAGAAGATCATGTTATTATACAAACAGCAGAAACATTTGTGGCAGACGTGAACATGTTTATTCAAGACGGGAATATAATGAAGGAATGCGTGTGGAACAGTGATCAAAGCCAATTTTTAATGAGCGAACGTCTTCTGCAACACTTTCAAAAAGAGGGAAAAAATCAACAGTTGGTCTGGTACAGTCTGTGCATAGTTCTACGCATAGTTACACAATTGATGTCGCTGTGTCCATGAATGGCAAATTAGCGAACAAGCTTTACATTTGTCTCCAGGAAAAGGATGGAACATTTGGTCCGCAGGTTGCAAAGAAACTGACACCAATATGTCCACGGAACATCCATGTTGAAACGAGTAAAAGTGGAAAAATGACTAAAGCACATATGAAGAACTTCTTTAATTCTGTTCTCGCTGAACATTTTGGTGAGAGAGGTCTACTACTTTGCGATTCCTGGTCAGAACACAAAGACTACAGCGTCATTAAAGAATGTTTTGCAAATAAAGATATTACACTAAAGATATTGCCACCAAAGACAAACAAATACTGTCAACGTCTGTATATTTTTAGGCAATACAAGCTCTATGTCAGATCTTGTTGATTTTGTACGTTTGCAAATAGATACAACGTAGGCCACGTTACATGATGGCTACTCCATCATCCGTCTTCACTCCGTCATCTGCAACCAGCTATCTACGCCGAGATACAGACCTATGTTAACATACGCATGGCAAAGAGCAGATTATGATGTGGATGTTCCTGTTGCTTCGTTTGATAATGTGATCCCCGTGGCATTTGTGTTTGGACTATTGCAGTGCGGGAACATTGTAAATAATGTAGTATGTCTGCACGTTGCCCTCGTTAAGTATGCATACTGTTCCATTCCGCTGTGTTTTAATCACTTCACTGAAACTCCACATTTACACTTCGACGTCGAATAAAGGACAACACAGTATCTTCTATTGTGGGAAAGAAGACTATGTCAACACGGTACTGCATGTGTTAAGAGTTCTTGTTGCAAGCACGTGTTCAACCTTTTGCCAGATGATACTGCACCACATCTATTTCTTGTTACTCTAATGGTCCGAAGTGCCTGTTGCACAGTAGTTTCTGCTGCGAATTGTGTTTCTGCAATCTTTGTACGCCGTAACTTCCAAACATTGATTGTACACTAATGTGGGGTTTTACAGATAAATGCCCTTGATGGATAGTAGAACAGACATATCTTCGTATGTTAAGCGCACTTCCAGTCGGTTTTAGCCGTTCGAGTCGGGGTACTTCCCTCGTAAGTGTTCTTTTTTACTGGCAGTGTATTTCTTTGTTGGCGGCCAACTTTTGTGGACTTGAGTATACGTTACCTCCTCATTTATGGAAAAAATTACGAGCTTACGGAAGCCTCCCATTTGTTTTCTCTCATCATTCCTCTGCACGAGTATGGGCTTATGAAGATCCCATGAGATTCAAATAACAATCATAAACCTTACTGTAGGAATATAGTTGGCATGATGCATTCGTTCACTCCTACGGTATACTGTATTAAAGTCCATTTTCCCTTATTTGTATGCATAGAAAAAATGAACACAATGAAAATTGTTCTGATGGACTGCATATCGTAGTGTGGCTGAGAGGAGTGACCAGTCTTCAGGAAAATAATGGACATGGATAAGAAGTGCATTGTCAGATACATTTTACTGTTTGATAAATGGTAATCAATAATTTATGCACTGATGATGGTTCCTTTACAGGGCGCTTTATTGTTGCTTCAGCATTCCCATTTAACTTGAATTTTTCACCTATAGACTAAGTAATGCAATATTCAGTTGATGAAAATGGTAACCGCATGCATGTAAAAACACATTTCTGTACTTTGGAAGGCTCAAAGTAGGACAAATGTTCTAAACTATTGGAGAGACAAACTGGAACTGTGAAATTTTGGCTGTTTTAACAATTGAGATGTTGAATATCAGTACAAATCACATACAGATATATAAGTGTCATTGTTATCCATTTTTAATTCTGAATTTCAAAGACGCACTTTGATTCAAACTTAACCAAGGACCAAGTGAGTAGCTGCGTGTTTTGGGTCATGTAGCTAACAGCTTGGATTCGGAAGATAGTGAGTACGAACCCCACTATCGGTAGCCCTGAAGATGGTTTTCTGGGTTTTCCTGTTTTCAGACAAGGCAAATGCTGTGGCTGTACCTTAAGTAAGGCCACAGTCACGTCCTTCCCATTCTAAGTCATTTCCTATACTATTGTCCCCATAAGAACTGATCTGTGTCAGTGCTACATACAGCAATTTGTAACAAAAAAAAAAGAAAAAAGAAAAACAACTGACTATACAAAGTAGAACAGAATGTGCAATTGAACTGCTCAAAAAAATTATTTTTGTGCCCGTCATTGTCAGAGTAGCGATACAAAAAATGCC
This sequence comes from Anabrus simplex, assembly GCF_040414725.1. NCBI lineage: Eukaryota > Metazoa > Arthropoda > Insecta > Orthoptera > Tettigoniidae > Anabrus > Anabrus simplex. The sequence continues at coordinate 1,105,238,900 of NC_090265.1, read as the reverse complement.
AACTGACTGTTCAAGGATTACCCTATGCGGGGGGGAACGCAGATGAAGAATACACCCACGATATCACCTGCCAGTCGTAAGAGGTGACTAAAAGAGAGTGGGATGGCGACCACGGGGCTTTTATCTGAGTCCTGTTATTGCTTCCACTTACTTGTGCCAGGCTCCTCACTTTCATCTATCTTGTCCGACCTCCCTTGGTCAACTCTTGTTCTTTTCTGACCTCGACGGTATTAGAGCATTCGAGGCCTAGATATCCTTTCATTTTCACGCCCGTCGTGGTCCTTGCCTTTCTTCGTCCATTACTTCATATTTTGAAGTGAGGGACCTCTTCTTTTTCTTCTTTTTTCTCTCCGTCTACCCATGTAGGTGGGGATTGCAGACGAAGAATACACCCGCAGTATCCCCTGCCTGTCGTAAGAGGTGACTAAAAGGGGCGACCAAGGGGGGTGATTGTCTTAGAACCATGAAACATCTTGTGATTGGTACCATCACGCGGGGAACACCATGGGTTGCCTTTACATGTGAGTAGTACCACTATGTTAGATACGCAATAGGTTTGTGATTAGTAGCAACAGAAGGGGAGTTTATATGGGTTTTCCAGTACCCGTGATAAGTACCATTGTGAGAAACACCACGGGTCTGGGCGTTGCCAGTGATTAGTACCACTATATCAGCGACCGTGGGTCTGCATTGTCTGTGATTAGTATCCACTATATTAGGAATACCACGGGAATACCGGCGCCCATGATTAGTACACCTAGGTGAGGAAAACCATGGGTTTGAGATTGCCTATGAGTGGCGCCATTATGTGAGAAACACCATAGGTCTGCGCTACCTATGCGAAGTACAATACTTGTGAGTAGTACCATAATGTGTGGAACGCCGTGAGTCTACGCTACTTTTCATTAGTACCGCAACATGACAAATATCGTGATTCTATTTTACTACCAATAAGTACCATTATGAGGGCCGTTGAACTGGATTTTGCACCCCTTTAGACAACAAGCATCCTCGATTCAGTATTGTCATTTAGAAGCAGTTCCTTGTTAAGTACTGGTAATACTATTTATGACAGTTTCTGTGTCGGATCCACTGATTGTTTTAAATTCATATCCATCAATTCATTCTTCATTATCATCATCATCATCATCATTCTCTCACTCGAGTCGCCCGGGTGTGGTTAACAAGCCTCCTCCACTCCTTTCCGTCCTTCCACTTTTCCTGCTCCATTACTTCTGCCACATCAAATCCAGCTTTTCTAATGTCCTTCCAAATCTGATCCATCCACCATCTTCTCGGTCTTCCAACTGGTCTCTTTCCCTTAACTTCTCTTTCCAATTCCCTTCTTGCTTTCCGTTCCTTTCCATTCTTTTTACATGTCCCAACCATCTCAGTCTTGCTTTCTTTATGTTCTGTACAATGGTTCTACATTTAGCTCTTCTCTGATTTTAATATTTTAGATTCTATCTCTTCTTATCTTTTTAACCGATGTTCTTAAAAATTTCGTTTCTATTGCTTATATCTTACTATCTTGTCTCTTATCATTTACCAGTATTTCTAGTCCGTACGTTACAATTGTAAGAAATACTGTTTTCATAATGTTAATTTTGTTCTCTTAGGTACTTTTTCATCCCATAAAAGCTCTCTGAATGATGACAAAATGGTGTACCTTTACCTAGACAGTTATTAATTTCAGGGTTGATTTCATTACTTCCATTAATAATGCTTCCCAGATATGTAAACTGTGCTACATTCTCTAACCGTTCTCCATCTATGTTCGATTGGCTTATCTTTTTTTTCTTTTCCACAGTGCATGACTACAGTTTTCTTTTTACTAATTACTATTCCAAACTCTTTCATATTTTCATTTCAAATGTCGCCTCCTTTGTACTTCCTTTCCCCCCTGTCTCCACATTACCACATAATTTGCAAATACCAAAGCATTAACTTCATCACTACTGATACTCTGCTTTACACGTTTTATGATCTCATCCATCAATATAATAAATAATAATAGCGACAGTGCACTTCCTTGCTCGAGACCTCTTTTCGTATAAAATGTTTCAGTGTCACCACTCTCCACTTTTACACTGCTTTTACTCTCACAATACAACATTTCTATCTTATTAATTAATTATTTTGGTACAGTCCTTTTCCGTAGGCATTCCAATACATTTTTTTCGCTTTTTTCCAAATATAAAAATGCGTAGACGACTTCCTTATCCCTTTCCAGGTGTTTTTCCATTATCGCTCGCACTGTAAATGTCAAGTCTATTGTTGATCTGTTCGATCTAAAGCCATACTGTTCATCCTCTGTGTTCCTATTATATACTCAGTCTTTTTTCCATGACTTTTTCCATTATTTTAACCCATGTGATAATAGAGTTATACCTCTATAATTTTCACATTTCTTCCTATTTCCTTTTTCAACAATGGTACAGTGCTTCCTTGTTGCCAATCTTCTGATATCCTTTTATCCTTCCATATGGCATTGAGTGCTCTGTATAGCCACTGTAGTCCACTGCTTTCTGCTGCCTTAATTATATCAGCATTGAATTCGTCTTTTCCACTTGCTTTACCTTTGGTCATTGGTTTCACTGCTCTTTCAAGTTCCAACCATGTTATCGGGTTCTCTTGTTTTTCTCCATCTATTATTTCCATTCTCTTATCTCCTTCTTCCTCCGAGCAGTCATCCTCAATACAAAGTTTTTCAAAATATTTTGCCATCACCTTCCGAAGACCCTTTTCTTCATGTACTATGGATCCATATTCTCTCTCTAATGCCTTGGTTTTTTTCTTGATTTAATCTTTTCGATTTTATTACTCTGTATAATAGTTTCTGATTTTGTCGACTATCTTGCTCAATTTCCTTCGTAAACCCTCCCCAACATCTCTCCTTTTCTTCCTTGATACACCTCTTTACTTGTAGTTTCAATCTTTTGTATTCCACACGTAAAATTTTTATTTTATTCTCATCCCTCTGATGCGTTTTTTATTTTCCTTATACATTTCTTTCTTCACCTTGTTCCTTTCTTTTTTCTGTTTTATTTTGCCTGTCCACCACCTTGACTCATTTCCCTTAACCTTTGCTTTTGTTTTCCCGCATACCTCAATTGCTGCTTCCACAAATGTAGGACTTAAATTGTCCCACTCGTCTTCTCCACTTCGTATTTCTGTATTAGGCAACTTCCTTTTTATACAATCTTGGTATGCATTTCTTTTATCCTCCTCTTCCAATTCCCAAATCCTTCAGTACAATTTTAGGGATTCTTACTTGTTTTCATTCCCCAATTAATAATCTATGATCACCTTCCATACTTTCACTGGGGATTATCTTCGTATTCATGACGTATCTTCCCCATTCTCGGTCTGTTGTTATAAATTCGATGAGTGTTCCACACTGTCCATCCCAACTATATCGGCTGATCTTGTGGCTATTCCCCATCATAAACCATGTGTTCTTTATTATCAGGTTATTTCTGATAAAAATGTTCAACAGTTTCTCTCCATCTTCATTTCTATCGCCATATCCATATGGGCCCAGAACATTCTCGTATCCCATTTTATCATTTCCCACATAGGCATTCAGATCTCCCATTATCATAATACCATCTCCAACAATATGTGTTTCCAGTTCATTGAGGAAATCTTCTTTTCCTTCCACGCTACATCTTGTCTGTGGAGCATACACCGCTACTACCTTCAGCAGTTTCTTGTTTACATGTATGTCCATTATTATAATTCTTTCATTAACATACTCAACTTCAGCTATTGATTCAACATTCTGATTCACTGTAAATCCCACTCAATTTAATTTCTCTTTACTGTTACCCATCCAGTACAAGGTTTACCCCTTTCTAAGTTTCTTAATTCCTTTCCCTTTCAATTTTACTTCACCTAATCCCAGGATGTTGAGTTTTCGTCTCTCCATTAGGTCAATCAATTCATTCTCCTTCCCATTCATTGTTAAAATATTTATTATTCCAAATCGGATTTTGTTCTCTGATCTAACACTTGCACGAACATCAGCATTACCATCATACTGTGCAACTGTAGCCAGAGACTTGTCAATTCCATTTCCATTTTTAAACTTCCATTCGAGGATTGTATTATAGTTGAAAGCAAGTACATATTTACTTCACTGCTGACCTGCTAAGCCTAACGCATCTGAGGACCTTCTTTCGGGTTTTACTCCCTTAGCCTTTGCAGATCCTTCTTCACCACAAGGCAGTGGTTTCCTCTTCTAATTTTCTCCAGTGAGGATGGGTTGCCTCACCCACCATCTTCGCCATTCCGAAGGTCTCCATCCCTGCCTAAGATGCTATTAAGGTCTTCACTCGTAACACTGCGCATGGGTTCCACGTTTTTTATTCTGGTCAGGGGATGATTTTGAACTTTTAAATTATCATATTATCATAGCATTTTGTGTCATTTCATACTATTAGGGGCCAATGACCCAGACGTTAGTCCCATTTTAACAACAAGCATCATCATTATGTTTCAGGATTCGAACTTGCAATCTGAAAGAAGCACAGAACCAACTCCACTGACTGGTTGTCTAAATAATGTCATATACTCATATCAAGTCTACTTAGACCTACAACCACATGAAACTGTTTTAACTTTAGGGCAAAAATTGAGAGCATGCCAGGAAAAACGCGTTAACCCTCAAAATTAAAAAAAAATATGTGCTGCCATATCTTGTCAGATGAGATATGTATATGTCGTCATGCTGAGCTATCTTTCAGCAATCCTATTAGGTTAAATACAAAAGGCAAAAGTTCATATGTTTCTGGATTTGCCTTATCTGTAATGTTAAGAACGGGCTAAGCCACTGTTTCACAACATCTGCCTTCTAGAGATGAGTAGTGCATAAGCATGGTAAACCAACGCAATAAATAATGTTCTAAATGAGAAAGTAGGCTATATTTCAGGTCTCAATTTTGAAAAGGTTCCTATTCCGAGAAGTGAAATTTTTGGGAAAATGCTAAAAATATTTATCGGACATACTGCTTGTTGTATGCTAATAATATTTTGCACACTTATTGCTATTAATCATAGATACTTTTTCGAGGAATCACATCTTACAAAACCCAATGATTCTTCATAAAATAAAAGATATAACTTGGACAAGGTACCGTTTGGAACTGCAAGACAGGAGCCATTTTGGAACAGTATGAAATGGACAAGGGAGGCTTTGTACCTGTATGAATTAAAATTCCATTTTAAAGATAAGAATAACAATTATGTATTCTTGGCGTAATGTTAGCTAATTTATTCATCAAACTGGTAAATAGCTTTCATTGTTATTTAGAAACAAACTATGTCCACAATTATTCAGCGGAATCAGCAACATCCTTCATCAGTCATCCCTACTGATCTCTATACATGGATCACGGATGGCAGCTCTCCGCTGTAGGAGAAAGTACGCCAAGTTGAGCGCGCGGTCCGCCATGTTGGTGAACCCATCCTAGAGCTCTCCTTATGGGGAAGCAATGATAATATAATCAATTTTAAAATCGCAATTAATGGCGCATTGGAATAATTAAAGTAGAGGGTCAAGTTCACTCAAAGCATAAGGGCATTGGGAACACCGACACGTCATTCCGAGATCAGTAAACCTCCGGGATAGCAATAAAAATGAGTGTATAATAACGGCCGACAAATACTAACTTAGGTGCTGAATACATGCAATTAGCGATCGGTAATGCAATACGAGTAAAAACAGTTTTGGAAACATTGCTGTAAATTTTATACATGTATGCCACGAAATTATGCATTCTTAAGGGGAGGTATGACTGAATTTTTCGTATTTTGAGCCATAAACACGATTTTTCTTTTTATTCATACAAAAATAGCCCTATTCTTCCTCTTGCAGAAAATGTTTTTATTTTAGTAATTCCGGCTTGTTTAAAGCTTGTAGAAGCCATTTAATATGCGCCCGCAGGAAATTTAAAAGCCCAGAACCACACCCACTTCTCCTGTAACGGCATAATGATAGTTTACTGTGTGTTTTTCGCTGGATATTCAAGTATTTCCCGGCGTATTTGCCGTAGAAGTACACTTCGGCATGCTGACAGTCACTTATTTACTATGTAATCAATACAATTACGTTATGTTAGGAAATATTGTAATTTGAACTGACGGATAGAATGTTGTACCTCTTCCAAATAGTACTCAGTTTATATCTGCCACACATGTATACTTTGATAGTTTAAATATATTATGTATTTGTATTATTTACATTTAGGAATTCGTATTTTTGTTAATCGAAGTAGTACAAGCATGGCTCCCTTGTTTGTTTATATTTTACTAACATGCAGAAGTAACATGTGGTTTCAATTCGGCGAGTGAAATATCTAAACTAGTGATTTTTCATTGATGTATTTCATCTCAATTCCTTTATAAATGTGTGGGGTATTGCAACAAAGCACACAGAACACCCGTGGAACTACATTCAGGAGATCTGGCGTCACTGAACTAAGCATAAACAAAGCAAGTGTGCTCCTCGTGGTCTCGTGCCCTCGCTGCCATCTTAATACGCCAGTCATCTTCTATTCGGCTTACTGCTACCCAAGCTACCAGCCATCCATGTATAGAGATCAGTAGTCATCCCTCATTTTCGTTCTCAGATATGTCTGAATTGTCTTCGGGGCAATTTGATAAGATTTTGTACAAAAGCAAATCAGGTACCGTACGGTATAGTATGCTAATCTTCACCACAATGAAGTTGAAGTAACGTCTTGATATCATATTTTTAGTTTGCTTAATCGGATTTCCCATTTCGACCTCCTGTGGATCAATGTCTGCTACCTTCTTATTTGGCTTTTTAACCTTCCTCCTTCCCCCAGATCTGTGTTTTATGTATGCTCTCCTCGAACAAGAATATCTCCATTCAGTGTCCTTCCTCGAGTGGAAGTGTCACTGGTTAGGTTTCTTCATTATTTCTCCTGTTGCTGCTTTCCAATGGTCCTCGTTGAAGATCCTGTCTATCTTCAGGATAGTCCCATAATTCTCAAAGATACTATAGTGCTGGTCCTCTTCAGGTTTGTAAATCGTGTTCATTTTCTTAAGTTCTTTTCCAATGCTCTCAAACACTCGGTCCGGTGAAATGAATGTCCTGGAACGTGGAATAAAGTTGTATCTCACGAATGTTTGAGGGAGGGGCGGCATTGTGCAACACCTTCATCAGCATCCATATCAGAATTGTATTTTTATTTTGTCCACTGCAACCATCAGCAAAAACCATATTGCCGGTACTTCATAAGAGTCTAAGTTGGTACAAGTTAGTCGATGATAAACCACAGGGGCAATTTCGCATGATCCTTCATGACTCTCTGCTTCTGTCCAAGTGTAGATAAAAATCTTACCCAAAGACTGCCTATCCTTCGATGTGCCCTCACATATTGTAAAATAAAAGTATAATTCACGAAACTTTTTAGTGATACCTGGACTCCCTAGTGCTGAATCGGTAAACCTTGGCAGTCTTCGAGATTCGCGTTGGTGACCTTTGACACACAAACTATGAATCGCCGTGAGACATCTGGCGCACACTTTACGTATTTTTATTATTATTACAACTTCCCCCATGCGGAGGCTACCACAAGGACAAAGTATGTCGACTACACAGTATTTTGTCTTCTAAGTTACTGTTGACATTGCTAGTGTGCCAGGTAGAAAATTCACACAGCAAAGCCAAAATATAGAATTCATGCTAGGAACAAGATACGCATCAAGAAATGTTATATAATGTGTATTTGACACAGTTGTTGGCTTAAGATAATAAAGGTTTAGAAAATTCCTATCGATCGATAATACTATCGATTCAATTCAGATTTTATTTCCATTCAGTTGGCAGTATTACCGGAACCGGGCTAGTTCCCTCCTTACTCCTCATCACGTACAAGGAAGTATCACTAAAAGTTTCGCGACTAATACAATTGTCGCGAATAGTACGTGGCTTGGTCAGTTATTTTAGGAAGAATTATTCCGGCAGTCGAAGGAAAATATGACGGTTTTCTCTACATTTTCTTTCAAGAAAAAAATGCTTATCACGCCTTTTATGACACGTAAACTCATTTTCAAGACCTCTGTCCTGTATATAGGCTTGCATCTTTTCTCATATTGCAAACACTTTGAACAGTCATCTACAGCAGGTGATTCAAAACTCAGGTTATATTCCTTTACAAAAATATTCCTGAAGTATTCTTACTTTGCTTTCAAGACTTCTTCAGCACATGAATATATCGAGTTTTGTAATTGTTAGCATACTATCAAAATACTACTTATTTGTCTGTATATTACGACAGTAATGGGTTTCTGATGACATGGGGGCCTCACTGAAACTTTTGACTGGCTGTTTTCGCTCATTATGTACTTGTGAGCGATGATCGATACCATGAGTTTCTCTGGGACTTTCACCAGTTTGAAAATGAGCCCTACATACTCTTTGAACTCTTTTTTAATGTTTAAAAAGCTCAGAAATTCCTCCTGACAGATTTGGTAACGTCTTGTTTGGCAATGTTTAGTGATGGGAATATAGTACTTACGGCAGTTTTTGGTGGTTTGCTTATGTTCTCCTCTGGCTCGTTTACATTTAGGAGATTATGTTTTGGTATATTTCAAAATTATGGTATCCAGATATATTTTAGCTGAACTATAGTCCATTTACCTGGGATAAACATATTGTGGGACTTACGAACATCTTGAAGTGCGAGATTTGAGCAGTGGAGATCTTTGCGGTCCTTGTTTTGGCAATCTAGCAAATTTGGGAGGCACTTTGAGAAATAAAGAGTTATTTTATGGACATTTTTATTCCATAACATTGGATTTCGTTCTTTTTTCTGGCCTTTCTTTAGGACACGGTGTCACTGATCCTCCTCGACTAACCTCATTTTCACCGACTGTAGATTCATGCATCATGGCTGCAAATTATATTGACGTACATTGTAAAACCAGAATTTGTACTTGTTATGAAACCAAAAATGTACACTGAATAATGAATGAACTATAAAACACATAAAAACATTGAAATAACTCGCCTAATTCTAACCAGTAGTTTACATAAACACTACAAGCTTCCCGTTCGTTGAAATTCGAAATAGTGCCGGCAAACGAAGGTGGATCTCCGTTGATTGAATCAGAGTTACGACTGAAATTTCCCATCCGGTTACCTCCGGTACCACCGATGGATGACGGGAATATTTACGGAGACGAAACGCAGAACGGAGAACGTAGTTTAGACGAAGTACAACTAGGCACGGCAGTAAACAGTGAAACGGATTCGTGCAATCACTCGTTGTGTTAATACGTGGAACATTTTCCAGTGCCAAAGCGGAAATCGGAGGTATGGCATTTTTCTGAAAGAGATGTCAGTAGAAAACAGGCAAAATGTTCTTCATGCGGTCGGTTATATGCAACAGGTGGGTAACATCGAATCTTTTTGGAACATTTAAGACGTTTCCATAAGGAAAATATTGAATCAAATTCTGATAATGACAGTTTTAACACCGTCGTGATGTATTGCGAAGATAATGAGGAAAAGAAAATAATTGACGAAATGCTAAGGAGATTCATTGTAGCAGATGTGTTGCCATTTATTCTTGTCGAAAGTGAAGAATTTCAAGACTTCGTCAAAGCTCTGATTATCCGGTACTTATTACCTTACGTAAGTTAACTCATTCATAAACGATTTATATATATATATATATATATATATATATATATATTATGGAAGACATATAACTCTCTTCAGGAGTCCTTGAAAACTGATATATCGCGGGCTAAATTTGTCTCATTGACCACTGACACGTGTATATCAATCAGGGAAGATTATTATCTTGCAGTGTCCGACTCGTTGGCTGAACGGTCAGCATACTGGCCTTCGGTTCAGAGGGTCCCGGGTTCGATTCGCGGCCGGGTCGGGGATTTTAACCTTAATTGGTTAATTCCTACGGCACGGGGGCTGGATGTATGTGTTGTCTTCATCATCATTTCATCCTCATCACGACGCGCATGTCGCCTACGGGCGTCAATATAAAGACCTGCACCTTGGCGAGCCGAACCCGTCCTGGGATATCCCGGCACTAAAAGCCATACGACATTTCATTTCATTATCTTACAGTTACGACCCATTTTATAAAAGACAACGCTTTAGCATCTGCCTTTCTCCAATGCTGTATATTTAAATACAATCACACAGCAGAAAATTTTGCACGAACTTTGCAAATTGCGGGCTCATTGGGAGAGTAACATCCATTGTTACCGGTACTGATGAAAATGAAAATCCACAACCTGTTTCCAGTCATTTGACTGGGTCAGGAATGGAGTGAATGAAGCCCCATCTAGCGGCGAGGATAGGAAATGTACCGGCTGCCGAAGCCTGTCGCACTCCTCTGGGGCAATGATAAGTGGCTGATAGATGAAATGAAATGTTCATGGAGAGTGTTGCTGGAATTAAAGATGACAGGGAAAACCGGAGTACCCGGATAAAAACCTGTCCTGCCATCGCTTTTTCCAGCTGTATTTTCAGATGGAGTGACCGGAATTTGAACCACGGTATTCAGCGGAGAGAGGCTGGCGCGCTGTCGCCTGAGCCACGGATGCTTCCATCGGTACTGATAATACTGCTAATATGGCCGCAACTGGGCAGAAGTTGTCCATTTCACATGTCCCGTGTGTGGCTCATACGTTCTGACAGCATCAAAACACGCCTTCGTTAGCTGAAGTTCTGAACCACGCCTCGAATATAGTGACGTTTGTCACGTTAGTAAACTCCTATTTCTCTCTGATTGATGCATTGAAAATACTACACATTTCCGGTTAAGAGAAACTAAATTATTATTTTAATAATTTGAAACAATCACAGCAACATCGCAAGTGACAAACTTGCTAGCGTTCAAGATGCAGCAGGAAAGCTTAGGCTACATTTATACAACGAGTAGTGACACGATGGAACAGCGTACTCAGGATCGTTCGCTGTTTGCTGGGCGTTAAGGCAACACCTCCTAGATAATAAGGCCTCACAACAGCGCTCTGACGTCACGCTACGGAGGCGATCGTAATCCAAAGAAACGCAAAGCATGGTCACACACAAACATGAGTTTAATACGTTTAGCTTGTGGAATATCTTATTTACCAACAAATACAGTTTAAATTTTAAAGGACATTGAATTATATTGCCGTTATTACCGTATCTTAGAGACTCTGTCATTAAAGATAAACAACACACTGTTTTATATCACGGCAGTATTCTACAATGTTACTCCAGGCTGACTTGCTAACACACAGAACTGAAATACACAAACATATTTCAATTTAAATAGGCACTGAATAGACAGTAAATGATTTTAAAATAAAAAGAGAACGCATAAAATTAGTTTAGGCCTAACATGTAGACTGTACTACAAAAATATGATACACTAACTTAACATTTATTTACAGACTTCCATTTTGCGAAAATAACAAATTTTCTTAACTTGTATCGTCTTTTGTGCATGCAATGACTATTTTTATTTTCAATTAAAGTAAGTTTATAATAGCAGTAAATTTTGAACGACACTGAGTTAATAGTATTAAAGAAGAGGAGCATAACATTCACCTGGTCTGTAGATAGGCCTAGGTCCAAATTATAACACATTGGCATTAAAGATAATAAGATATACATCATCATATATCAAGCATTCTAGTAATGCAAAAAGACTTCAATAGTTTTACCTATTACATGAGTACTGTACATACCCATTTTGAGAAAATTACAGACTTTCTTGAATTTGTACAATATTTTATGGATTCATTAGTTTTGTTCCTGGGGTAGTTATTTATTAGAATAGTTGTACACTTCAAAATAATGTTGTAATACAAATATTATGAAGTGTGCTCCCTACATTCATTCCTGTCGTCTATACATTCATCAGCTGAGAGAACAATTTGCAGGGTCACATCACTTACATAGTTCTTATGGTTATTTAAGCGAAGAAATTTTCTCTCACTTTCTGGCCTCAACATCATTTTTATGACGACATATGTGTATGTCACTAAGTGTACAGCTGTTTCAGCAGGATATTTCAAATTGCCCTTATTGAGGCTGTCAATAACATTATGATGACTATTTCTATCGGTAACATCTTTCAAAACTAAGAAATCTTCACAGTAATTACAATTTAATTTCTTGAGAAGAGAATGACAACAATAACCTGCTATGTATGTTAAAACACTTGCAACACCAGATGTGCTGTCAATATCTGAGTCTGTTACATTCAGCTCACCTGTAAATGTTTAAAATGAGGAAACTGCACAATAATCATGATCTAACAGTATATCTTCATCAACAATATCATTTACAACAATTTTCCTACCATTAGAAATGGGCAGTTCAATTGAATTCAAGATTCTGATTTTTCTCAATTTCAAACAGCTTTCTAACAGAAACATGGTATTGGCCACCTGCAAGTTGCCTGTATTCACCAAATCGTGCCTCCAAATGCATCTGTCTGAAACTTTCCATGAAGAAAATATGACCATTTCAGTACTTCAGAACAAAACTCTGTTAGCTGTATAAGGCAGCGAGTTGCTTGAGTAAGAGCCCGATGCGTTTGACTAGACAATTTGACACATTTCAGACCTAGATTATCCCAATGATCTAACCACTAAACAAACTTCATTAAAGAGCCATTCCATTCATCACCAGGTTTGTTGGCGAAATTTATCTTCAAGCCTTACACCATTGAAAGGCGTCTTTACATTAAAAATATGTCACCAGGTAGTGATTACTTTTACAAATTCAGCTGTGCCCTCATGATGTTAAATTGTGCTTTTCTCCTACAACTAGTAAAGCATTTACTATATGGTCATTAAACAACTGACACACATATTTCACATTTTGTCTTTCAAAACTTGAAGGCCATAGGCCTAGAGCTTTGACAGTCAAACCATACCCATGCTTTACAAGGTCATTCCCTTCAGCCTCAAACAAGTCCCTTATAGCTTTGAAAATTCAACTTTAACTTTAACTTGTTAGGATTTCCAGGATTACAATACTCAGTTTTAAGTTGAGGTGGATTTGAAAATGTTGACATTGCTTTGGTGTTGAGAGAATTATTATCAGTCACAACAGCCAGAACATTAAATCCCATAGATTCCAAACCAACAATAACCTTTGACATGATACTGTGTAAATCATTACCTGTTAAGTTGGACACAGGGAGAATATGAACTACTTCCTTCTTTGATGATAAAATGCTCTGGATAATAAATACATGTGCTGATGTAGTAACATTGGTAGTGTTAGCACATGAGCGTACAATGTTCCTTCCCTTGAAGTCCATGTATGATTTAATGTGAATTTCATCTACCATCAATGTTACAAATTTGCCATTCTGTTGAAAACCTTGAAATTTCTGTTTTATGTATTCCAGAAAATATGAAGAGTTCTGTTCTAATATTTGGCTGCCATTCAGACTGGAACATACTCTTTTCAAAGTATTAACATGTGACAAAATTAAGTTATTTCTATGTATCAAAAATTTGTAAGCATGAGGAGAAATCAGTTGGAAGATTAAACAAATAACAAGAAAATCATTATCATACTCCCTTTTGTGTTTAGGAACTAAGGAGATTTTTAACTGTGATGTTATTAAATTAAACGTGGGGTCATCTTCTTCAGTGATCAATTCACCCACTAGGCCTAGAATTAACTTATTCATTGTATCTTTCTGCACACTGGTACACTCATTGCCTGTAATGTAGCTATGGAATTTCATAACTAAAGAATGTACTTCATTTGTGTTGGTAATTTTGTCTACATTAAAAAATTTACACTGCAATAAATAAAACCCCTTTAGAATACTCTTTTGAGGTCATGTCCTCTTCAATTATTTTATATGCTATGCAATGTGGTTGCTTTAATGTAACCATGTACAGAAAAAATTACTTGCATTTCCTTCACCACAGTATACCAACCGTCAGGTAACATCAACATGTTTATTTTACTTTTCAGTTGTGTTAGATTGTGGACTGAAATTCTGTCCTGTATGAGGCATGACTGTTGATACTATCTTCAATTGCTCTGTTTATTGATTCCCTCTCTATTCTACTTCTCTTTTTGTCCGGTTTTTCTCTTGAACTGGCAGAATGTGAAGATAAATATGATGGACAGTTGGGAAAGATACAGGGGACTGCATTCTCTGACAGTCGTGGTCTTGGAAGAGGAGCAGTTAAAGTTTTTCCTGTCTTTGAATCAGTAGCAGTTACATCCCACAAAACATTACTGGCTTTGAAATGTCTGTGGCATAGGCCTACCTATAAAATAAGATACCACTGTGAGTCAACTTCATGCATGAATAGGCCTACACATGTAGGCATGTAGTTTAATGTGTATAATAAATCTAATTCGAGTAATAATAATAATAATAATAATAATAATAATAATAATAATAATAATAATAATAATAATAATAATAATCATAATAATAATCATAATAATAATAATAATAATAATAATAATAATAATAATAATAAAAATGTATCCCTTGATTGTAAGATAACATAACCTCATATCTTACGAGAGTAAACATACCTACATATCACCAGTTGCTGCGTGTAGTTTAATGCCTAATAGTCCTATGTGCATTATGATTATGTGAGAATGTAAAAGTAACCGTTACTCACCACTGAGTAATTAGTAACACGGTAACCTTATCTTGGAATTGCACGTAACCATCTCTGCTGCATAACCTCATCTTTCGGGAACTCAAACACATGCACTTTGTTATCATTATCGTAATTTCCCTTGCAGTTGGGCACACAACACTTTAGCACCATTGTACACAACGATTCGCAACTGGTACAATTAAAATAATTAAAACACTTCTACATAATTGCACCGACACATGGCCACACTCATTGCTTGTCTTGTCTTGCGGATATTTATTTGGGATTCAATAAATTCTTTCCCAGTCACGAGACCATTAATATATTACACTTATATCACAAAAGCACACGATTACATCACTAATGCCCGATTTTAGCATGATCACACGTAGATAGATGCACTTAAAGAAGCAATATTATATCGGGTATAAGTAGGTTCATGGAAGTATTACACTCGGTACTGAGCAGAGACACAAACACCTTAGTAAGCTGGAATAGGAGTAACGTGTTACACTGTACAAGATCGGAAAGTAATAAAAACCTTGATACAGTATCCACTCACCAGGAACATATAGAAGTGCCACCTCACAAACACGTCGGAACAAAACAACTGAAAAACTAGATCATAATTACAATTTGATGTGAGTGTTATCAAGGTATTCGTTTAAAATAGTAATGATCGTAGGCGAAGGTTGATGCAACAAAACTGAAAGTCGTGTAGGGAAAGGTACGTGAACTTTAGGTAATTTCTGCATCAAAATGGCCTGGTGATGTGCATCGTTCGTAATGTGAAATCGAGTTAAATATACTGGGGTTAAGGCATGATTAAAACGTAGTCGGATGATATTGGTAATGTGACGTCGTGTATACGTACCATTTGCAAACCACGGCAGTTTGGGAATACTCGGTTGAATTTGATAGTAATGTTGGCCTTTCGTACGAGCAGATAATCGCCATTGTGTGCACCATGTGTGTTGAGCTGCAGTTTTGACATGTGGAAAGTAGTCGGGAATCGGAATTTTGATTTGTAATATATTCGCGGTATCTGCACTGGCGTCTTTCGCTGCTATATCGGCCATATCGTTGCCTACGTGCCGATTATGCCCTTTAATCCATATTAGCGTTATAACAAAACCGGATGTTTCAAGTCGAAATAGAAGAGACTTAACTTCGTAGACATAATTATGTATTTGTATGAGGGGCGAGTGATTGCAGAGCTTGTAAAACACTTTGAGAATCGCTGAATATATTTATTTTTTGGATTGCAACTGTTGAACATATACGAGGGCTTGGTATATGGCATATAATTCTGCTGTAAAGATAGTTAAATTATTAGGTAACGGATATTTAAAGCTAGTGTGTAGTTGTGGATCGTAAAATGCTGCTCCGACTCCAGTATTTGATTTTGACCCATCGGTAAAAAGGTGGTAATCTGATGAGGTTATGGGACTTTTAAATTTCTTATGAGCGTATAATGTGGGATAAGGTGCAGACATTGATTGGTTTGAAGCATCAGAAGGGGCAATGATGATAGAAGGACGGAATGTTTGAATATCATAGTGGTATGAATATCTATTAACGCGTGGTGTACGAAGTATAGTCTCAGTAAGATGGTGGATTTCAGCATAAGATATATAGATGGCGGGTTACCGATGATTGGGAGGAGGACGCTGTTGATAATATTCATATAATAATTGTAATTTAGGGACAATAAGGGAGTTCGTTCTACTAATATGTTTAAGTAGGAACTTTTTGGAAAGTTTTATCCTGCGGATATACAGTGGTTCTTCCGTAGTTTCTACTAATAAAGCGTTAGTTGGTGTTGTGTGGAGGGCACCCACACTGATACGTAGTGCTGAAAATTGGAGATGATCCAAAGCTAATAAACTATGTTTAGAGGTTAAATAATAATAATAATTATTATTATTAGAAGTTAAATCAATAATATGGGCGCTATAATCAAGTATGGACCGAATGGTTGCACGATATAGCTGCAGTGCTGACAAGGGGTCAGCACCCCATGCACGTTTCGTTACCGTTCGTAAGATGGTGATATAACGATCAGATTTCCTAATAAGATGCCGTATTTGTGTTTGCCATGTGAGTTTTTGATCGATATATATTCCTAAATATAAGTGTTGTGAAACCAAGGGAATGCTATAAGTGTCAAAGTTAATAGGGCTTTTATCAAAGGTTCGTTTATGTGTAAAGATCATCGCTGCACATTTAGGTATAGAAAGTGAAAGTCCATGGGCCATTAGCCACTGAAAGACTAAACTTAAAACCCGAGATATTGTGGCTCGACAACGGTCAATGTGGGAGTCAGAACAATAAATAACATAATCATCCGCGTAAGCTAGAATTCGAACGTGTGGAATCAGAAGAGATTCGAGCTCTTTCATGTAAAGGGCAAACAAAATTCCACTGAGTATCGAACCCTGTGGTAAACCTTGTGATGTGTAACGGCTATCAATTGTGTGTTGGGGAGATTTAATAGTTAACCGGCGGTTAGTAAAGAGTTGATTTAAAATAGAAAGGAATTGGATGGGGAATCCAGCACTAAATAATTTCTCCCAGAGGATATCCAATAACGCAGCATCGTAGGCACCTTTAATATCCAAAAAACTGCCACGATAGATTGTTTTCGCCATTTTGCTAATAAGATGTCGAGTAAGAAAATAATGATAGGGTCTTGTGTACTATTACCACGTCGAAAGGCGAACTGATACTTGAGTAATAGCGAGTGATATTCCAATAGCCACGCCATTCGTTTCATAAGGATTTTACAAAAGATTTTGCGTATACACGATCCCAGAACTATGCCTCGGAAATTTTCAGGTTCGGTAGGTCGTTTTGTTGGTTTCAAAATGGGTGTGATAAAAAACTCGTTCCATGATGCTCGTACATGTAATGTCTCTAAAATACTATTATAATATTTGAGTAAATACATTTGGACATGGGAGGGTAAGGCCTTGAGCATTTAATAAGTAATTACATTAGGTCCTGGTGATGAGCTATTAACGGAACTCAATACAGAGTGTAATTCATTATATGTAATTGGATTCAAAAGGGAAATAAAAGAGTAAGAATTATTCTGTGAGGTGGGTAGAAAGAATGGATTTACTGTAACAGGGGCAAGGGTGTATAAAAAATCTTCTAGAACTTGTCGCGGATAAGCAGAAGAAGTTTGGTATTGGAAAGTTCTCGTTATCATGAGGATCACGTTCCAAAATTTCGTTGCTGGAAGTTGTGGAGTTAATTGAGAAATAAAAGATTGCCAAGCTTTTCGTTTGTTTTTTTTGCATTAAAGACGAGCTTTGTTTTCGCAATATGATTTCGCAATTGAAAATAATGCTGCTGCGTCATTGATTGGCGATATTGTTTGAATAATTGTTTGCGCTTATGAATAAGATCGTGACATTCTTTATCCCACCATTTTAGTTCATATTCCTGGGGATGGGTCGTCACGTTTAATGGTCGACACGGATGAAATATGTTTAAATATTGGGTTAAATAAGGGAGTAAGAGGGAAAAGGAAAGGGGGGACTTGTGTTTCTGCTGAAAAATATAATTGAGGTATGTTTGATAGTTAGAAACATTGAAATTTTTATAAGATCTGACGTTACTTATACAGGAGGGTGTCTGAAACTGGAAATGTGGTGGGTGAATACCATATGTGATGAGAATTGGGAAGTGGTCACTAGTGTGAGTTTCAGATAATGTATGCCAGGTGGTGACAGGGGCCATAGTTGTGCGGCAGAAAGTAAGGTGTTCTGCACTGGGTGGAGATCCAGGCGGAGTTAAACGGGTCGGGGAGCCGTCATTTAAAAGGAATAAATTCTGATGAGTTGAAGTAGTAAGTAAATTAGAACCTTTGATAGTATCCACCATACATCCCCATTCAGTGTGGTGGCAATTAAAATCGCCAAGAAGGAAAAGATGTGGAAATGTGTCAAATTGTTGAAAAAA
This sequence comes from Anabrus simplex, assembly GCF_040414725.1. NCBI lineage: Eukaryota > Metazoa > Arthropoda > Insecta > Orthoptera > Tettigoniidae > Anabrus > Anabrus simplex. Next base: position 1,105,220,282 of record NC_090265.1, on the reverse strand, counting down.
TGCATCCATTGATTCTGAGTAATGTAAATGTGGGGAGGGCAATAGATGTTTATGAAACAAGTATTATGGTGTACTATACCTACAGCATAAGTGTGCGGGATGATATATTGTAAAGAGAAATGTGTAACTGATAAGGAAGTATGAACACATGTGGCAACTCCATCAAAGCCGTTACCATCATGTCGGAAAGCTTGATAACCTCGTAATCGAAAAATGAAATGCGGTTGAAACCACGTTTCTTGTAAGCAGATAAATTGAGCTCGTGTTTCATTCAGCAATATTTGTAACTCATGTCTTTTAGAGGCGGCACTTCGACAATTCCATTGGAGTAAAGTAATCATGCTAGTATGTTCATGATAGAGTCTCGTAGTTTATATAATACATGGTGAAGTTGAAGCTCATGACCCATACTTTGGAATAACATTACCAGCAATTGCTGGATTTCTTGTTGAAGGCGTTCCTTGGAAGGAGGATAATGTATATCTTGAGGGGTTGCGGAGGGTTGCTGCCTAGCAGATGTGGACGCACTTGAGGGATATGCTAGTTGCAGAAGTTGTTGCATAGCACTCGTTGACGGGATCGAATGTACTGGAACCGATGGTTCGTTTCGCAGAATGGCCATGTATCCTTGTCGGTCGAAACCGGGTTCAGGTGTAGGAGGGGGAGATTGCATGATTACTTGGGTGAACTTACGCTTACGCGGGTTTGGAATCGAAGGGGATGGGGGATTCGACGATAGAGGAGGGAACTGAAGTTCTTGTTGCTCGGAATGATAAATTGGAAGGGCGATTCGGGCTTTAGCTTCGGGAAAAGATATGTGTTCAGTACTCATTAATTTTATAATGGTGACCTATACTTATGTTCAGGACAAATTGAGGAACCTATGACATGGTTTTTCTTACAGTACGCACATTGTGTAAATTGCTCAGTACACGCCTGGGTTTCATGTTGTTGCGCACATTTCCCACAGCGAGCGTTACACTCATTGCTTTCTTAACACACAGAAGGTTCAAGCTTGCCTCCCAGTGCTGACGTCACGGTAGTTATCAAGAACAGTTGTTGTTATCTAGGAGGTGTTGGTTGAGGACCAGCTTTTTGTTGCGCATAGGATTACCAACCGTCCGGCTTTTGCCGGACATGTCCTGCTTTTCAATCATTTTGTTTATGTCCGGCCGGAATTTCTAATTTATCGACATTGTTCGGCATTTTTCGTTACAAGATTGCTCACTTAGGTTTTAGGCTGAAGACAGCATGTTATTGTATCGTACATCAACTCCGTGTGCTCATGGCACTACCTCCGAGGGTGGAAATAAGTAATACTAACATTCGATATATTGAACTCGAAGTCCAGGCATCGATCAACCAATCAACGCGCTTCATTTCCACGTTTATGTTGAGAGAAACCGCAAGTATCGAGAGCTATAGTTTACATGTCTTGCCATATGATTTGCAGCTATCGTATTTGGTTATCTGGTTGTCGCTGTGAATTATAGTGCGAGTATGCATCGAGTGGAGTGAAATATTAATCTCATTGCATCCTATTACGTACCGGCATGTCATCTTTGCAACCTGAAAGGTGTGAATCTAAAAGGACAGTGTAAATTTTCGGATAAACTACAACATAAGTATCCTTGCTTTACTCACGGACGCAGTGAAAGTGAAGCGAAATGTGCAGTGTGTGATAGTTATGTTAATGTCGGATATAAAGCTGTTGGTGACTTGGAAAGACACGTTAACAGTGAAAAACACAAAAAGACGGTGAGAACTAGGTAAATATCATGTACAATGTTATCATTTGTCACTCCCAAATATTCACTAGATGATAAGAAATTCAAGCCGCAGAAGCTACAATGTCATTTTTTACAGTTTTCCATCACCAGTCGGACAAATCAATGGACTGCAAGCTAAATTGAATAAGAGTATGTTCTTTGGTTCTGAAGTAGCGCAGAAACTGACCTGTGCAAGAACTAAAACAAAAGCCATAATAAATAATGTTATTGCTCCTCACTCGACAGATATTATAATTGAAACTCTTAACAATAAAGTTCCAGTTTTTGGCCTAGGAGCAGATGCAAGCAATCATGGTGCACTAAAGTTGTTTCCAATTGTCATCCAATTCCTTGATTACAAAAATAATGGCATTCAGATAAAAGTTCTTGATTTACAAGCATGTCCAAATGAAAGTTCTGAATGTATTTCCACCTGTATTTCAGATACTCTCAAAAAGCATAAAATTATTTCTAGATGCATTGCATTTTCTGGAGACCATGCCAATGTTAATTTTGGAGGCCTTGCATGCAGGAAAGGGAAGAATGTATTCTCTGCTCTCAAAAAAGACTTGAATGAAAACATAGTAGGTGTTGGATGTCCTGCTCACATTCTATATAACTGTTTGCAACATGGAGCTGATGCTCTTCCTGTTGATATTGAGTGTGTGGTGATGAAAATTTTCAACTTCTTTCATATATATGCAGTGCGTACTCAGGAACTGAAAGATTTTGTGAATTTGTTGATATAAATTATCTGCAGCTTTTAAATCATTCTAAGACTAGGTGGTTAACATTGTATTCAGTAGTTGAAAGAATCCTGCAATTGTTCCCAGCTCTGAAATCCTACTTTCTTTCTCAGGGTGGGAAGTCAGTGCCTTCATCAATTAGAAACTTACTTGAAAATGACTTTTCAGAGTTCTATCTTTTGCTTCTTTCCTCAACCATAAACATTTTTTACTATAAAATTTTGTCATTTGAGAAAGAACATGATTCAGTTGTTGAAGTGCTTGAACTATTAGAATCTGTCCAATCTTCATTGAAAGGCAGACTTGAAGGTCAATTCATTCCCCTTAAAGTCAGACAGATGTTAAATACATTTTCAGAAGATGGTTTGGATAAAGAATGCAAAGTGTTTATGGAGAATGTATCTTGTTTCTATGAAACCTGCACTGAGTACTTGGATAAAGGGATGCATCTTATAGAGGAATTCAAATGTTTTTTAATGGTTGAAACTTCAAAACATTAAAGACCTCATCTTTGACGATATTGTGCCATGTATTCAACACTTACAGTCAAAAGGTGTAGAAATAGATGATTCAAAATTATTCGACCAGTTCTGCAACGTAAGGGCTTATTCTAAAACTTCAACTTTGGATAAAGTTACAACACTAGACCAACAATGGTCTATTTTTTAGCAAAGTGCCAGAACATTGAGGTATTTTATGAACTTTTAACATTTGCCAGTTTTTATTTGCCATACCAGGCAGCAATGCTTCCACTGAACGTGTGTTTTCATTCATAAATGCTCAATGGACAAAGGAAAGGAACCGTTTGTTGGTAGAATCAGTGAAAAGAATGTTACTTGTGAAGTTCAATTCCAAAGATGTGTCGTGTGAAGAATTTTATAAATATGTACTTCAAGAAAATATCTCGCGTCTTCTTTCAAAAGTAGGTTCTGTTGAAAAATACAGCTTCAAGGAAATGAACAGCAGCAAGGACTGCTCATTAAGTAAGGTATTTCCTTTTGTAAACAGTTTTGTGTAATATATGTATAATTTTGTCATCGATTGAAATTGTCATGCATTTTTCTTAAATGTTTCTGCTAATCAATGTCCTGCATTTGGAAATTTTCATTTGGTAACCCTAGTTGCGCAGGCAAACGTGGTAAACTCCTCACGGGACAGGTCTACTATTTTCATCAGAAACATGAGTACATTTTAGCACGAGTCATATCTGAACTTGGATGCTCCACTTTATTGTATTTTATCCCTTGGATGCTGGGCGGAAGGATATGCCTAAAAATATAGTACAGCGGCAGTTTCTGGTACGGCGCAATGGAGCAATGAACCTCCAGTTTATATCAAATTGTACTCAACTACTTCACAGCTTCCTTGTCAATTGCGAAGCCCTTGCTCAGCCCATCTATCCATTATATATTAGTACTGCCTTTCAATTCATGTGAGCTGCGCAAAGTCCGTGGCTGGATACTCGTCTGAAAAGAACCCCAATGCAAGGCCACATCTCCGTCCGTTCCTAAGCGAAGGGAGTAGTGAGGTGCAGAGGGACGTCGGCCTGCACGAAGACAAGACCAGGATATCGCAGAAACTCTCACAAGTCTGTCGCAAGACGTGTTAGTGAGGTTAGAAAACTATTATAGTATGTGCCTGCCATCTGTTGCCCTTACAGGATTTTAACTAGGCAGCAGAGACTAGTGCACATGATTAGCGCTAGTGTTCAAAAGCATTATACCTATCAAAAGTCGCATTAAACTGCCAAATTCCATTTAATATCTTGTTCCATATATCTCAATACTTACTAAATATCTATTAATTTGCCTACATTGGAAGAATTACTTTTTTGGAGAGAAAGTTAACTTAAAAATCATTGAGGTAAAGAGTAGCGTGGAGGTAATACCAATGAAAGCGCTTATTGACCCTTTAATTTATTTATTTATTTATTTATTTATTTATTTATTTATTTATTTATTTATTTATTTATTTATTTATTTATTTATTTATTTATTTTCGTAAGTCTGTACAGAGTTTCCTCCACTTGATAGACCCTATGATATGAGTGAGTGAATAAACAAAACCAAGCAAAACTATAATGTGATTTATTGAACCTCTCAGCCTTCCGCCCAATACAAAGTTCAAATCCGAAATAGTCTAAGCAATACAAAAAAAAACGTTCAGTAGTACTAACTACACATAAGTGCACTGACCAAATAACAGAATGCATAAAATAAAGTAAAATAAACGGCAAACTGACACTACCGGCACTGTCATATGGCCTATGACCAACTCCTTATCTGTGATCCAATGGTCATGGCTAAGCGGCAACAGAATAATAAAATAATAAATACTAGGGGTAAAATGAAAGAACATCGGCAGTCGGCACATGCGGTTTAAAAAGCCTTCGTATCTGTTCCGGCTGAACTCGCAACCTAGCACAATCCAGATCGTCCGCTGACCTCTCTGCTGACCTCCTTAGGTTGCAAACCCAGCTTTATCATTACATCATCTGCCGTGCTGATGTGCCACATTCTCCTTACGTGTCATATGCACTATTTCCTATTTACTAAGCATCCTAACCTAACTACAATTCCAAATATATTAACTTGCCAACCATACACAATCACGATACCTACCAATTAAACAGATTAAGAACATATTTACAAACTCTCCATACATACCACCGCATCACCGAATCACGATCATACTCCACACTAAATTATACCACCTCTTCTTATTCTTTCACTAATTACCGTACCATATCTATAACCAAATACAGTAGAGACAATACGCGACACTTCCGGATTTAGACTTGTTAAAATGGGAGACAAGTCGCAAGTGGCGCTCCTAGTGGCTTGAGCTGAATATTCGCGCTAAATTCAAATATTAATGGAAATGTGTATACGGAAATGGGTAAATAAATTACGTCTAGAAATAAAGTGTTACTAAGAAAACTTCAAAGATGCTAAAGCAATTCTGGATAAATGAATGAATTATTTAACAGATTATTATTTATAGACTGAAATTAGACACATAATCAAGATGTGAAATGGACTGTTCTGAAAGGGCTAATCTTTCATTTATGCATTACTTTTTAGCTTTAGCAAACCTGCCTGAACTTTCACAACTAGATTTTTCTTTTTTCTCATTTAAAAGCATTGTATCATCACATTAAGACACTTGTCAATAAAAATATTGGCACATTCCTTACACACATGATTCAATGAATTTACATTTAAGAGCTGGACAATTTTCCTTTTAACTTGAAGCCTACTAACAGAAAGAAAATCTATAAATTTAGCCGCAAAAGCATTCAAAATTTCCCTATAAGCAATACTTGCCATTACATTAGGGCAAAGCAAATTTTTATCATCATATTTTTTTAAAACAAAATATGTACATTTTTAAAATCATCCATATTTTCTTCAGTGCCGGACAACGCATTACGACATTCCAAATGGGATAACTTTGAACACAACCAGCCACACTCATATGCATATGCATTTTCCTGAATTAAATCAAACCCACAGATCACACCTGCAACAACACATCGGTTGAAGATTAACTGCTGCACTATACAATAAAATATGCATATTATATTTTACGCCAGTTAAAACATGGGTCGAGCAGGTCAGAAGATTATGAAGTACTATAAAAATCTCTTCGTCACTGGAAGAATATATATGCAAACACAATATTACTTACATTTTCTTGTCACGAGGGAGGCAAAGAAAAGACCGCGCATTCTTCTCTCCTTCATAGTTACTGCAGCGAAACACAGCACATACCTTTCCCGTCATGTTGAGAGGGGATATCAAGGAATGACACACGCTATTTAATTATGTCAACTCACTGAAAATGCATAAATAACACTAAAAATTTCAGACACAAATACACGTGGTCTTATGTATGTATGTATGTATGTATGTATGTATGTATGTTGCGTATTCAGACTGAAGGCTGTTTTGATCCTCTGAGGCTCCACCAACAGCTGTCATAAATAGCCTAGGCGTCACTGAAGAGGCGTACTGGGGAAATGAGGTGTGAGGTAGTTTCCCGGTGCTTTCCTCACCGAGCCAACCATTGCTATTACATATCAGTCTGCCAAGCCCACTGAAGTGCATGCACCAACTGACCTTATTAGCGCTATTTTCACACCATTCATAACAGGAACTGGCTGCATAAGCAATGGTATTGCTAACATCACTCATACCTCAGTCACTTTCATATTGTCAAAGCCAAGGATAAGACTGAGACAGGTCAATGAAAGTAACAAATTTGATATAGCCCATACCAGAAGACATAGTGCACTGTAATCACTTCATCTCGCCAACAAGTGCTCTTATGACAGAATCAGTAGTTCTCAGGTCAATCCGCTAGAGAGAGCTCTAATACCTGTCCCTCGATATCTCGCTGAGTGTCGCGTATTGTCTCTACTGTATTTTCTATAACTTAATCGCTCTTAACTCAACCACAATAATCAGTTATAGACAACACTACGAATCCTCCAAAAACTTAGTCACTCTTAGCAACAGCTATCATATATCATCTTCATATTTTACTACCTCTCTTATAATCACATATTAATTTCGACCCACGTTTCAATTACTATACACCATCAACCCCACCTATTGTTCATCATCTCTCTAACCATTAACAAAGACACATATCCACCGTTAACTTGCAAACAAAATCATCCATACTTACAAACTACACTTCACTACATATCTTATCATTCAAACATAATAACTCAGATCACTCTATGACCGACCCCCAAACACCCCTCAGCACCATCAACAAACATTTTATATATTCACTTGATTTACCATCTACTTAACCATATATCGTATCAAGCTCACTTACATTTCAATTTCAATGTACACACCGTTAGCAAAGACACAGGTCCAACATTACACTTGGCATACAGTTACCAAAGCCACAGATCTAACATTAACTTAAATTAACATACCTGACTCTTAACCATCAACTAGACTTCACTATCTCTCCTATCACTCAAACATTCACTACTTATAATTCAAATCTACTTAACTATAATCACACCTCCAAATCACACTTTACCATTAGATTATTACCACCATGTCTTCATCCACTATTCCCTTTCTTACTTATTAACGTTACTTGACTTTTTACTTCTTGTTACTATGCCCTGATAATTTTTTCATTCCCCACAGATATCTTAAGCTCCTGCTCCTAACTTTGTTCACACACAGTTTTATTCTCTCCCTCTCTGACCTGTCCTTTGTACGCTGCACGTCCATTCCTTGACTGTGTTCGCCTCTTTGCCTTTCCCATTCCCTGGCTCTGTCGATAGCTGCTTCCCTACACATTTCTATTCTCACACAGTTGACCACTGCTCTATCATTTTCACTAAACACGACCACTCTTTCACAATGTTCATCTCCCAGGCTTTCCTCACTCAACTTCCTGTTTCCATTGGCTCTTTCCTTATCACAATCTCCGTCTTTTCGGACATTGTTTTCTATAACTTGCTTTTCTTCCACTCTCTTCCTCATCACTTCTTCTTGCTTGAAATTCTCTTCTAATTCCCGGAATTTTTTCATTGTCCAAAATCTAGTCCATAGACCATTGCTTACCACTAATTCCTGACCCCTAATATGAGCTCTTAATCTTTGAAGTCTGGCCCTCACAAAGTGTTTCTTAAGGGTTTTTATATTCTTAAGCCTTTTTCTTCCCATGTCCCTCGTTATCCAAATTATTGTACTCTGTAGATTACCCGTGTTTCTTATCACTATTTCCTCCAACAGGGTGGATAACAACTTCACTATTATCGGCCTGTTACCCTGTGCTTTATCTATCCTTCCTACATCGTCTATATCAACTTCACTGAAGTTAATTTTCATTCTGTTTTTGATGACTTCCACTACTTTGTAAATTGCCATTACTTTGTCCTCCCGTTTTCCTTCCGCCAGTCCATATATACACTGACTGACAGAGCAAATGCAACACCAAGAAGGAGTGGTCAGAACTTTATGCCAATTGCAGGGTAGACTGACGTCACTGAGGTATGCTCATGATGTGAAATGCGCCGCTGTGCTGCGCACGTAGCGAACGATAAATGGGACACGGCGTTGGCGAATGGCCCACTTCGTACCGTGATTTCTCAGCCGACAGTCATTGTAGAACGTGTTGTCGTGTGCCACAGGACACGTGTATAGCTAAGAATGCCAGGCCGCCGTCAACGGAGGCATTTCCAGCAGACAGACGACTTTACGAGGGGTATGGTGATCGGGCTGAGAAGGGCAGGTTGGTCGCTTCGTCAAATCGCAGCCGATACCCATAGGGATGTGTCCACGGTGCAGCGCCTGTGGCGAAGATGGTTAGCGCAGGGACATGTTGCACGTGCGAGGGGTCCAGGCGCAGCCCGAGTGACGTCAGCACGCGAGGATCGGCGCATCCGCCGCCAAGCGGTGGCAGCCCCGCACGCCACGTCAACCGCCATTCTTCAGCATGTGCAAGACACCCTGGCTGTTGCAATATCGACCAGAACAATTTCCCGTCGATTGGTTGAAGGAGGCCTGCACTCCCGGCGTCCGCTCAGAAGACTACCATTGACTCCACAGCATAGACGTGCACGCCTGGCATGGTGCCGGGCTAGAGCGACTTGGATGAGGGAATGGCGGAACGTCGTGTTCTCCGATGAGTCACGCTTCTGTTCTGTCAGTGATAGTCACCGCAGACGAGTGTGGCGTCGGCGTGGAGAAAGGTCAAATCCGGCAGTAACTGTGGAGCGCCCTACCGCTAGACAACGCGGCATCATGGTTTGGGGCGCTATTGCGTAAGATTCCACGTCACCTCTAGTGCGTATTCAAGGCACGTTAAATGCCCACCGCTACGTGCAGCATGTGCTGCGGCCGGTGGCACTCCCGTACCTTCAGGGGCTGCCCAATGCTCTGTTTCAGCAGGATAATGCCCGCCCACACACTGCTCGCATCTCCCAACAGGCTCTACGAGGTGTACAGATGCTTCCGTGGCCAGCGTACTCTCCGGATCTCTCACCAATCGAACACGTGTGGGATCTCATTGGACGCCGTTTGCAAACTCTGCCCCAGCCTCGTACGGACGACCAACTGTGGCAAATGGTTGACAGAGAATGGAGAACCATCCCTCAGGACACCATCCGCACTCTAATTGACTCTGTACCTCGACGTGTTTCTGCGTGCATCGCCGCTCGCGGTGGTCCTACATCCTACTGAGTCGATGCCGTGCGCATTGTGTAACCTGCATATCGGTTTGAAATAAACATCAATTATTCGTCCGTGCCGTCTCTGTTTTATCCCCAACTTTCATCCCTTTCGAACCACTCCTTCTTGGTGTTGCATTTGCTCTGTCAGTCAGTGTAAATAAGCATTTCTTCGTGTGTACTTGGGTACTGTCTTCTATTTCTGCCTTCAGCTTCACCACCTCTTCTTCCATATTCCTTATTTTTTCTTTGAGTGACACCTTTTTTCTCTCGTTGTTTCACGCTTTGGTCATTATTTCGTCTGTTTTCCTCTGGATCCATTGCCCCATATATTCGAACACTTTCACTTGTTCCTGAATCATATTTGAATCTCTTCAAATGGGCATACTTCTTCCACAACCTCCTTTACCACCCTCCTTATGATCTCCACATCTTCCCAGCTCATATTGCCACTGGAAGTCGATCCGGCGTTTACTTCCACGCCCCTATATCTAGCAGTACCATAATCACCGCTACCGCCTATATAATTTCACCCTTCAATCTTATTTCAGCTTTACCTCCTTCTCTTTTGGCTGTTTCCTACATTCTTCTACCTTCCCATCTTCCAATAACTATCCGATATTGTTCCACACCAATCATCTCACTCTTCACTCTCGTCTTCCCACTTGCACTCAACGCACACACTTCACTGGCAATCTACCGGCACACTCGACCCAGCACTTCTGCACTCGATGCTTGCTTAGGCTAGACTGAAACAAAACTAGACAAATAACAATTAACAACAGCTACAAAGAAAAGAGAATCAACGGCAACTCGGCAACACAGAACAGAACAATACAGAACTCAAGTAGAAGAGGAGTAGTCGTTACTCCAAGCAGTGTTAAGTGCGAGATGAAGCCTGGTGTTAACCAGAAGCCCGGCGTTAGCCAGAGGATCGCGAGGTTACTCGCAAAGTGAAAATGGCAACAACAAAACCCAAAAGAGAGGCTAACATCCTGCCTCTCCTATCCTGATTGAATTAGCAAGACTTAAATTACATACATTCCATACTCGCTCGTGACCTATCTCACCACACCAAGACTTGTTGAATCAATCTTATCATTGATTCAGTCTGCTGAGTTCGTGTCCTCATTCCTCTCGAGTTTCAACTTACTGCCTTGTTACACACACTGTCCTTCTTTTCCTTTTAAATTCATGACCAATTGTCTCTCTTTTATTTAACAGCACATAAATCTACACAACCATTTCTTTTCCTTTTCATACATCCCAGATGATTTACACGACCAGATCGTTCAATTTTTTATACTTAATTTTTAACAGCACATAAATACCAATTCAGGTTTTCTTCCATACTCTCTTCTTTAATCACCTACCCAATAACACCTCTTGCTGACTGACACTCAGAAGCTTCACTCTCACACTTTCCGTTTCATTACATTGAGCTATCATGTGCAGGTCATCAATTACTTTTCCACATAATATACACAGTAAATTAACTTTATTTTTGATCCACCCCTTATTTTTACACAAGCCCAAAAGCCACCACAATAAACCTCCTCTAGTCGTTCTATCCACTTTACTAATATTTATCCTTGAAACTTGAATTACCTTGTTAAATAGACTGAGGGAAATTCACTCTCTGCATTCCTCCAACTGACGTTGCCCTTGTATCCCCTTAACCCCCATTATAATTGATATCTGGCTTCTACCTTCGCTACTACTCGAGATCGCCTGCCATATGTAACCCATACGCAACCTTTCCACATACATTTTAATATTCGACAGCCAGTTCCCAGCGTTCATACTGTTTAGTTGTTGCTGGTAAGCCGCTTGCAGCACTATACCCACCTCCAATTTCTTTAAACGGATTCAATAGTTACGTACCGTCTTTACACTTTCATCTTCTATGTACTCCCCACATCGCTCCGGCATTTGCTGTACAGTGTGGTAGTTGTATTAACGTCTTAATAAATGTACAGGTAATTTGATTTAAATATCTCTTTTCTCCTCTAGACCCCATAATTCAGCCCCATACAGTAATCTGCTTAACACTGTTGTCTTTAACGACATATTTTGAATAATATAATTTATGCCCGGGAACTTAATATCTAGAATGTTGTCAAATGAGAGAGACCAGCCCCCTTCCATTTCAATCCCTTAATTTGATCCTCCCATCCACCTCTTCTAATTATAAGCACTCCTAGATATTCCAACTTTTCTACTTATCCAATCCCCTCACCCTGGACCACCTATTTCCTTTCCCTCTATCCCCCAATTCTTACGCACTCCCATCACCTTCTATTTACTATAGTTAATTTTCAGGGACCACTTCCTAGCATATTTCGAATCCGCATCCAAACATCTCTGCAGACCCCATGTTAAGGTCAATAAAATCGCATAATCAACAAAAATCAATCTTGAAATCTCTAAATCGTTTTCCACCAGTGGCGCCCAGTTATTTTCTCCGTGATCTTGCAGTAAGTCGTTTAAGAATAGTAAAAATAAAATCGGCGACGAGACATTATTACGCAAAATACATTAATAATGTGATATCATTTGGACTATCAGCTGTCTACGCGACATATGTTTAAATTGTGTGCCTTATCGGCACAAGTAATCTTTTGTGAATTATGCATTCTGCTATTGAATTCTTCATTCTCGGCCAGGTGCCTGTATACTGAGCTGTGATGTTACCGTTATCATATGTGACTGGAATCCAATACTATTTGACGAATTGGATGGTTAAACTACGTATCCGGTGAACTGTGATAATTTTAGTGAATGGGCGCACTGGACATTTAACCTACTTGTAAACTACTCATTGTATGTATGGCTATTAGGATATGACAGCACCTAATTATCCTGCAAGTTTTGTCTAGTGGGTATAATTATACTGGGTACTGCAACACCAACACTTACGCCATCTGTGTATGTATATTTCAACTGCAGTGTGTGTTTTGGATGTGCCCGCCAGAGCGTGTGCCGAGGCTAGACTGTGTCGCCGCTAGTGGCAGATAGTGAAGTGTGTCTGTCTACGCTTGGATCTGCTTGGAAACGGACGGTTCTGCAGAAAATGAAGTGCTTAGCGGCTCCTAAAATAATGGACCTCCCGTCTGGTGTTGGTTAAGAGGGCATATATATCCCAGCAAGGGAATGGTGTTTTGTTTAACCTTTTCACTATATTAGTGTAATGTAGATATGTAGTTTTTCGTTTTATTTTTTTACTCGTGAGCGTGGTAGTGTCGGGTCAAATACGAGGTAAGTTATCTAGGCATATGGCCTCCTTGTAAATACGTTTTATGAATTATTTCTGTTAAAATTAATTTATTGGTGTATTATTTATATTCTATTTAGTGTTTTAATTTGAATGTGAATGGTATCTCAGTCTGGTGGTATGGAGTTCTTGCTTCGAGTGTGTGTGTTGTATGTAACGGATGTCCATTATCGTGCTTAGATAACTTTCAAAATTCTCCGTTCTCTTGATTTATATTCGTTTTCCGGAGTTATTTTCTGGATGCGTTTACGGTCTCTTGTTTGAAATTTGGAATTTTATTTTCGATACTCTTGCTGTAAATTTGTGTTCATATTCGTGTTTATTTTTGGCTTATGATTCTCTGATTTTTGTTTCGTGCATCCTGTCGTGTGTTTCGACCTTCTACCGCCCGTGTTTGATCTAACATTACGCCTACACTAATATCTACTTTTAAAATTATTGTTATTATTATTATTATTATTATTATTATTATTATTATTATTATTATTATTATTATTATTATCGTAAGTTTGTAAGCTTTATGATCTCTTGGGGAATATTTAATTTGGGTTGGAATGCTTTATTTTCATTCCTATTGCGGGCGTTTAATGCGATACTTACTCTAGTATATATGTAAAGCCGCATTAATATTACACTGACTGACAGAGCAAATGCAACACCAAGAAGGAGTGGTTCGAAAGGGATGAAAGTTGGGGAAAAATAGAGACGGCATGGACGAATAATTGATGTTTATTTCAAACCGATATGCAGGTTACACAATGCGCACGGCATCGACTCAGTAGGATGTAGGACCACCGCGAGCGGCGATGCACGCATAAACACGTCGAGGTACAGAGTCAATTAGAGTGCGGATGGTGTCCTGAGGGATGGTTCTCCATTCTCTGTCAACCATTTGCCACAGTTGGTCGTCCGTACGAGGCTGGGGCAGAGTTTGCAAACGGCGTCCAATGAGATCCCACACGTGTTCGATTGGTGAGAGATCCGGAGAGTACGCTGGCCACGGAAGCATCTGTACACCTCGTAGAGCCTGTTGGGAGATGCGAGCAGTGTGTGGGCGGGCATTATTCTGCTGAAACAGAGCATTGGGCAGCCCCTGAAGGTACGGGAGTGCCACCGGCCGCAGCACATGCTGCACGTAGCGGTGGGCATTTAACGTGCCTTGAATACGCACTAGAGGTGACGTGGAATCATACGCAATAGCGCCCCAAACCATGATGCCGCGTTGTCTAGCGGTAGGGCGCTCCACAGTTACTGCCGGATTTGACCTTTCTCCACGCCGACGCCACACTCGTCTGCGGTGACAATCACTGACAGAACAGAAGCGTGACTCATCGGAGAACACGAAGTTCTGCCATTCCCTCATCCAAGTCGCTCTAGCCCGGCACCATGCCAGGCGTGCACGTCTATGCTGTGGAGTCAATGGTAGTCTTCTGAGCGGACGCCGGGAGTGCAGGCCTCCTTCAACCAATCGACGGGAAGTTGTTCTGGTCGATATTGCAACAGCCAGGGTGTCTTGCACATGCTGAAGAATGGCGGTTGACGTGGCGTGTGGGGCTGCCACCGCTTGGCGGCGGATGCGCCGATCCTCGCGTGCTGACGTCACTCGGGCTGCGCCTGGACCCCTCGCACGTGCCACATGTCCCTGCGCCAACCATCTTCGCCACAGGCGCTGCACCGTGGACACATCCCTATGGGTATCGGCTGCGATTTGACGAAGCGACCAACCTGCCCTTCTCAGCCCGATCACCATACCCCTCGTAAAGTCGTCTGTCTGCTGGAAATGCCTCCGTTGACGGCGGCCTGGCATTCTTAGCTATACACGTGTCCTGTGGCACACGACAACACGTTCTACAATGACTGTCGGCTGAGAAATCACGGTACGAAGTGGGCCATTCGCCAACGCCGTGTCCCATTTATCGTTCGCTACGTGCGCAGCACAGCGGCGCATTTCACATCATGAGCATACCTCAGTGACGTCAGTCTACCCTGCAATTGGCATAAAGTTGTGACCACCGGGCGAGTTGGCCGTGCGCGTAGAGGCGAGCGGCTGTGAGCTTGCATCCGGGAGATAGTAGGTTCGAATCCCACTATCGGCAGCCCTGAAGATGGTTTTCCGTGGTTTCCCATTTTCACACCAGGCAAATGCTGGGGCTGTACCTTAATTAAGGCCACGGCCGCTTCCTTCCAACTCCTAGGCCTTTCCTATCCCATCGTCGTCATAAGACCTATCTGTGTCGGTGCGACGTAAAGCCCCTAGCAAAAAAAAGTTCTGACCACTCCTTCTTGGTGTTGCATTTGCTCTGTCAGTCAGTGTATTTTAACTTTCCAACAATGTACTTGTAACGTCTAGGGGTTTTAAATCGAGGGACTTGGACAGCCCTTGCTCGAGAGATATGGGGATTGGTTCATATCTTACCTTCTATTGTTGATTATCTCTTCGTGCTTTGCTGTTATGTAATTTTTGATTATTGTGGCTGGTCGCGTCTGAGATACAACATATTCAATCAATCAGTCAATCAATACATCTGCATTTAGGGCAGTAGCCCAGGTGGCAGATTCCCTATCTGTTGCTTTCCTAGCCTTTTCCTAAATGATTTCAAAGAAATTGGAAATTTTTTGAACATCTCCCTTGGTAAGTTATTCCAATCCCTAACTCCCCTTCCTATAAATGAATATTTGCCCCAGTGTGTCCTCTTGAATTCCAACTTTACTTCATATTGTGATCTTTCCTACTTTTATAAACGCCATTCAAACTTATTCGTCTACTAATGTCATTCCACGCCATCTCTCCGCTGACAGCTCGGAACATACCACTTAGTCGAGCAGCTCTTCTTCTTTCTCTCAGTTCTTCCCAACCCAAACATTGCAACATTTTTGTAACGCTACTCTTTTGTCGGAAATCACCCAGAACAAATCGAGCAGCTTTTCTTTGGATTTTTTCCAGTTCTTGAATCAGGTAATCCTGGTGAAGGTCCCATATACTGGAACCATACTCTAGTTGGGGTCTTACCAGAGACTTATAGGCACTCTCCTTTACATCCTTACTACAACCCCTAAACACTCTCATAACCATGTGCAGAGATCAGTACCCTTTATTTACAATATCATTTAAGTGATTACCCCAATGAAGATCTTTCCTTATATTAACATCTAGATACTTACAATGATCCCCAAAAGGAACTTTCACCCCATCAACGCAGTAATTAAAGCTGAGAGGACGTTTCCTATTTGTGAAAATCACAACCTGACTTTTAACCCCGTTTATCATCATACCATTGCCTGATGTCCATCTCACAACCTTTTCGAGGTCATGTTGCAGTTGCTCACAATCTTGTAACTTATTTATCACTCTATAGAGAATAACATCGTCCGCAAAAAGCCTTACCTCCGACTCCACTCCTTTACTCATATCATTTATATATATAAGAAAACATAAAGGTCCGATAATACTGCCTTGAGGAATTCCCCTCTTAATTATTACAGGGTCAGATAAAACTTCACCTACTCTATTTCTCTGAGATCTATTTTCTAGAAATATAGCAACCCATTCAGTCACTCTTTTGTCTAGTCCAATTGCACTCATTTGTTCCACTAGTCTCCCATGATCCACCCTATCAAATGCTTTAGACAGGTCAATCGCGATACAGTCCATTTGACCTCCAGAATCCAAGATATCTGCTATATCTTGCTGGAATCCTACAAGTTGAGCTTCAGTGGAATAAACTTTCCTAAAACTTAATTGCCTTCTATCGAACCAGTTGTGGATGGCTCCTTGAATATTACAATGAATTGTGTTCTTCTTAAGCCGTGCTCATTTTTCGGTCTCAGTCTAGTGAAGTGAACTGGTTCGTTCCTTTTTAAATATGTTTCTGGTGTTTTATTAATTGCCCTTGCCTTCTATGGTTTTGCGATTGTATATTATTTTTCATTTGGGGCTATTTATCTAATTCTGTGCGAACTTGTGTGGTGACATTATATCGGTATTTGTGTTCTGATTTTGTTTAACGTGAAATGTCGTGTGACCTTCGTTTATGTGGGTATTGTGGGGAACTTGCCTCCACTGGGTGCTGTCAAAAGCCCTCTATTTTCCTGCCCAATCCATTTTTCTTTCATGTAAATTTAACATTTAATTTAACATATGCTTAGTCTAATTATTTGTGATGTTAGGAGTAGGGTGGTGCACCTGAACATTTATTATTCATTAAATTGGTACCATTTATTATAGGACTATGCTATTTACACTTAAATTATTTATTTACTAAAAATTAATTATGCTACTTATTTTTCTGTTCGTTGCAAGTTTTTCTTCAGTAATATTTTACCAAACTTTGATTTTTCAAATTTAATTTTAATGTATCTATTATTTACCTAATAATAATTGTATTTTTATTTCTATTTTTTTTGAAAATCTTGGAGTGGTTTTTGGTGAATTCCTTCGCAATTCCTAGGAATCCCCAACTCTCCCTTTTTATTTATGGGTGGGTTAGAGCACTCTTCCTTGCTTCCTTGTATATTTGTTGTGATAATATCTGATTTATTCTGCATTATTGGCTCTTTGTTAACTTGTCTTGTGTGCGCACTTCCCTATGGCGTTCTCTTCCGAACGTCATTCACCATCATTGTTAGGGGGTGTTGCAGTTGGTAGCAGAGCGTATTTTTTGTGTTGAACCTACGTTGAATGGCTAGTCATAGAATTGCGAGGCAGGCACCCAAAAATGACACCAAAGTAAGTGAAATTTTAAGTATGAATTTATGAGCTGAGATGGACGCTACTGATTCTTTTGGTTTTATTGTTGCACGTACCTTCCCATGATGACTGTACCCACCATTATCGACCCCCAGTTCCTGCGACGTGCTGAGTTGGCCTATAAATTAGAAGTTTGAGGCCTAGAAAGCGGTGGAACCAATGCTGACAAGATTGAGCGGCGCATCGAAGGCACCCACTTTCCCATTACTCTACCTGAGTTGGATCAACGGTCAGTCGGTGAGTCGATTGTCCTTGTTACTGAAAATGTTGATGGGTTGACTGAATTATGTTATTCTTTTGCTGATATTACGCCGTTTAAGGCACAATTAAGAAGAATCAAAGTAAGGGTAGAGCACTACTTTAATCGAATTAAGGATCTGCTTTCCTTAAACCTTAGTCTTGATAATCGTCAAAAAGTTTCGGATTTGTTATCTAAAGCCATTTCTTTGTCATGTGATGTCCACGCACTTGAAGTGTTTATTTATGTCCAGAAGCTTACCCTCATTGATGTTGATACCCAGGTGAGTAGGGTCGAACATCTTAATACATCCAACCCTAGTCCGACTGGTACCTTGTCACCCGAAATGAAGATAAATATCTAGGATGCTCACCTGGTAACTCGTTCATTGTACAACCTCCGGTCTTGGAATTATTTAAGGGTTTGGCCGATTTCTTCGTTGATTCCATTGAAGAGACCCTTCGATTTTTTAGGTTCTGGGTCGAATTGTTGGAAACAGCATATATTTTCGAACTAACTACTTCGAATGTCTTCAGGTTCTGCTTCACTCATTGACAGGGGATGTTAAAAGATGAATTACGTGTTGCCATCTCTGAAAATTTTACTGCGGAAAACTTTCATGATAATATTTTAAACAAGTATATCCCTTGAACTGCCCAACAGTCCCTTATTTAGAGTTGTTGTTTTAGGAGGCAATCCTTAAATGAAAAGTTATCGAACTACATAAAAGACCTCAAGTATTACTGCAAAGTTTTGAGGCAATCCATTCCTGAAACTAATTTGCTGAACCACTTGGTCAGGGGCATTTTGCCGCAGTATCGGTCCTACATATGTTTTGCTGCTAGACCTGTAACCCTTAAGGATCTCGAGGCTACTTGTTTCGAAGCGGAAAGTGCGCGTTATGAGGATTCGTGTCGTGTGGCGAACATTCCTCCACCGTTACCTTGTCCACCCAGTTTTTCTCAGATGTTAACTCCAGTTAGTAAACCAGTTAAGAAATATTACGCATGTGGTGCCACGGATCATCTTCGGGACAAGTGACCGAGCCTGAAACAGCCCACTACACCTAAGAATAATACTAAGACCAATTTTGCCTGTTTCATTTGTGGATCCTATCAACATAGTAAGCGTTCTTGCCCAAATAATCCCAATCAATCCAGTATTTGACCAGCCGACCCTAAGGATACAGTGAGTTTTTCTCCTGTCTCAAAACATATATATGAAATTGCGTAACCAGTCTAATGATGTCCTCTGTCATATTGATTGTCAGTGTATTTCTGCCCAGGTATGTGTTAACATGCCTTTTATTGCGGCTGAGATCAACGGTGAGCCCGTGTCCACTCTCGTGGATTCTGGCAGCATGTATTCATTAGTCAACATGTCTTGGTATGAAAGGTATAAATCCCCTTGTAACCTTCCTGGGCTACAACCGGTAACTATAAATTGTGTCACTGCTAACGGTTCTACTGTATGTGTTATGGGGTCTATTGTTAACAAAATTAGAATTTTGAACTTCACTTGGACATTTAAATTGGTGGTTGTTAAGTAATTATTCTGTAACCTTATTTTGGGAGCTGATCTCTAGACTCATGTCGGTTTGGTGATTGACCTTCAGGAAAGGAAATTATTTTTCAAGTTTTCTCCTGATTTTAAAGTTCCATTAATTGGCAGGCATATTATTGCCTCAAGTTTAGTTTCTTCCGTCGAGAGCACTGCTAATGTTGATTCCGCTCAAATTAATTTGGAGCATTTACCTAGTGACCAAGCTGTACAAATTCGCGAGTTGTGTGCTAAATTTCCTGATGTTTTCACCGATAAGCTTGGGTTGACTAATGTTCTAGAGTACAAAATTGATGTGTCCGATAATATTCCTGTCAGATCACCTCTTTATCCCTTGGCTCCTCCCCACATTAAGCTTTTGAAGGACATTGTCTAAGATATGCTGAATGAGGGTGTCATTCGTCAATCGACCTCTGCCTATTCCTCACCCGTTTTTCTTGCGCCTAAACCTAATGGTGGTTATCGCCCGATTGTTGATTATCGCGTCTTGAACCGCAAGGTGGCTCTCCAGTCTGTGCCGTTGCCTGATATTCATTCTTGTTTTTCTTGGTTCCACGGAGCTAAATTTTACACATCATTCGATTTGAACAGCGTGTACCTTCGGATTCCTCTTGCCGAAGAGTCTCGTCATCTAACTGCCTTTGCAACGGACTGGAATCTGTATGAATTCTGTCGCGTACCGTTCGGTTTGTCGACTGGAGCCGCAGTTCCCACCCGCCTCCTAGATTCTATCCTCTCGGACATTAAATTTCTGTATGTATATAATTATTTGGACGATGTGATTAATTATTCCAAAACGTTTCATGAACATGTGCAACATATTCATGAGGTGCTTACTCGGTTAAAGAAAGCTGGCCTGACTGTCAAAGTTGCTAAGGTGTCCTTTGCTAAACCCCAGATGTCCTTTCTTGGCCACATTGTGTCTCCCGAAGGGGTTGCTATCGATAAAAGTCGAACCCAAACGATTCACGACTTCCTCCTCCCAAAAGTCATAAAGACATTGCTCGTTTCATTGGCATGGCTAACTTCTTTCGTAAATTTGTATCAAATTTCGCTACCATTGCTGCCCCACTCAATGCGTTCAGACGCAAAGATGCTAAGTTCGTTTGGGATATGACTCAGAAAGAAGCTTCAAAAAATTGGAAACTGCATTGTCTAACTTCCGTCTTGGCCATTCCTGATTTATCCACAAAAAATTTCATCGTACAAACTGACGCTTCTTGTTCTGCTGTTCCCGGAGTTCTTCAGGAATCTGAACTTGGTAGACGCCCCATTGCTTACGCATCTCGTGCATTGAGCTCATTAGAATCTAAGTACTCCGTGTACGAACTCGAATGTTTGGCGGCCATCTTTGCTCTGGAAAATATCCGCATGTATATTGAGCACACTCCTTTCCTCTTGGAAACTGATGACATGGTCTTAAGTTGTGTTCTGAATCGACCACGTCGGACTGGTCGTCTTACTAGATGGGCAATTCGTATTTCCGCCTTCAGATTTGAGGTACGTCACATAAAAGGGACTGATAAAGTCGTTGCGAACTGTCTGAGTCGTATGTTGATACTCCCCTGTTGAGAATAATGAACCTGTGACTGTCGATCTTCCTCAACCATGTCATTGTGTCTCTGGTTATGTCAATGCAATATTATCTGATAGTCCATTGTTCTATCAAGGCATTAGTAAGCATCAGTAGGAAGACCCTGAATTGAAATCGATAATCAATGATATCAAAGCTGGCAAAATTTTAAAACCCTATTGAATGCGCAATGGTGTTTTGTGTTGTAAGGCACGTAATGACAAGAAATGGAAAATTGTATGTCCTCAACTCTTGATCCCTGCTGTTTTCCAGTACTATCATAATTCTGCTATTGGCGGACACCTTGGTATCTTTAAAACTCGTCAAAAGATCAGATATTTCTTCATTTGCGCGCGCATTCTCCATCCTGAAGTTGCTATTCCCTGAAGCACCCGAGAACTGGTACATCGCCGGATGTCATTGGAGCTCAACATTTGGTGCTGCAGTTTGCAAGTCATGTGCCTGTTTTCCACCTGGTGCATTGTACGATGCCCTTACTGGCCATTTGAACAACGTCTTCCTGCACACTGAACAGTCCGTGCAATGCCCTGTGTTGATTCTTCGATGTCATCTAATCCCAAGTAAGGCTGTTCCAAAATTTTATACTCTATGCATGTAAGGAAGCACACTCGACGTCGAAGAACTCTGATACTAAACTCGTGTCGCCTCAATAACTGGACTTACCCTGTGGACCTATGCCAAACTCCTTGGACGCTCTTGTACTCTGTGACTGAGTGGAACTTCTTCTAGTGCATATGACTGTACGTTAACTACCTCTTCTCGGTCCCCTGTGGTCCTCCTTCAGGTGGGGGTGTCTGAGGCGTTATTATGCAAAATACATTAATAATGTGATATAATTTGGACTAGCAGCTGTCTACGCGACATATGTTTAAATTGTGTGCCTTATCGGCACAAGTAATCTTTTGTGAATTATGCATTCTGCTATTGAATTCTTCATTCTCGGCCAGGTGCCTGTATACTGAGCTGTGATGTTACCGTTATCATATGTGACTGAAATCCAATAATATTTGACGAATTGGATGGTTAAACTACGTATCTGGTGAACTGTGATAATTTTAGTGCATAGCCGTACTGGACATTTAACCTACTTGTAAACTACTCATTCTATGTATGGCTATTAGGACATGACAGCACCTAACTATCTTGCACGTTACATCTAGTGAGTTTAATTGTACTGGGTACTGCAACACCAACACTTACGCCATCTGTGTACGTATATTTCAACTGCAGTGTGTGTTTTGGCGGTGCCTGCCAGAGCGTATGCCGAGGCTAGACTGTGTCGCCGCTAGTGGCAGATAGTGAAGTGCGTCTGTTTACGCTTGGATCTGCTTGGAAACGGACGGTTCTGCAGAAAATGGAGTGCTTAGCGGCTCCTAAAATAATGGACCTCCCGTCTGGTGTTGGTTAAGAGGGCATATATATCCCAGCAAGGGAATGGTGTTTTGTTTAACCTTTTCACTATATTAGTGTAATGCAGATATGTAGTTTTTCGTTTTATTTTTTTACTCGTGAGCGTGGTAGTGTCGGGTCAAATACGAGGTAAGTTATCTAGGCATATGGCCTCCTTGTAAATACGTTTTATGAATTATTTCTGTTAAAATTAATTTATTGGTGTATTATTTATATTCTATTTAGTGTTTTAATTTGAATGTGAATGGTATCTCAGTCTGGAGGTATGGAGTTCTTGTTTCGAGTGTGTGTGTTGTATGTAACGGATGTCCATTATCGTGCTTAGATAACTTTCAAAATTCTCCGTTTTCGTGATTTATATTCGTTTTCCGGAGTTATTTTCCGGATGCGTTTACGGTCTCTTGTTGGAAATTTGGTATTTATTTTCGATATCCTTGCTGTAAATTACACTAGTATCTACTTTTTAAAAATTTATTATTATTATTATTATTATTATTATTATCGTTAGCTTATAAGTTTTAAGATCTCTTGGGGAACATTTAATTTGGGTAGGAATGCCTTATTTTCATTTCTATTGCGGGCGTTTAATGCGATACTTACTCTAGTATATATGTAAACCCGCATTAATATTATATTAACTTTTCAACAATGTACTTGTAACATCTAGGGGTTTTAAATCGAGGGACTTGGATAGCCCTAGCTCGAGAGATATGGGGTCTGGTTCTTATCTTATCTTCTATTGTTGATTATCTCTTCGTGCTTTGCTATTATGTAATTTTTGATTATTGTGGATGGTCGCGTGTGCGATACAGCATATTGTGTATGGCTCCGCGAATATTACAATGAATTGTGTTCTTCTTAAGCCGTGTTCAATTTTCGGTCTCAGTCTGGTGAAGTGAATGGTTCATTCCTTTTTAAATATGTTTCTGGTGTTTTATTAATTGCCCTTGCCTTCTATGGTTTTTGCGATTGTAAATTATTTTTCATTTGGAGCTATTTTTCTAATTCTGTGCGAACTTGTATGGTGACATTATGTCGGTATTTGTGTTCTGATTTTGTTTAACGTGAAAGAACTTCGTTCATGTGGGTATTGTGGGGAATTTGCCTCCACTGGGTGCTGTCAAAAGCCCTCTATTTTCCTGTCCAACCCATTTTTGCTTTCATTTACATTTTAAATTTTATTTGACATATGGGTTGTCTAATTATTTGTAATGTTAGGAGTAGGGTGGTGCACTTGAACTTTTATTGTTCGTTAAAATGGTACCATTTATTATAGGACTATGCTATTTACACTTAAATTATTTATGCTACTTATTTTTCTGTTCGTTGCAAGTATTTCTTCACTATTATTTTACCAAACTATGATTTTCAAATATAATTTTAATGTATCTATTATTTACCTAATAATGATAATTATATTTTTATTTCTTTTTTTGAAAATCTTGGTGTTGTTTTTCGGTGAATTCCTTCGCATTCCTAGGAATCGCCACCACTCCCTTTTTATTTGTGGGTTGGTTAGAGCACTCTTCCTTGCTTCCTTGTATATTTGTTGTGTTATTATCTGATTTATTCTGAATTATTGGCTCTTTTTTAACTTGTCTTGTGTGCGCACTTCCCTATGACGTTCTCTTCCGAACGTCATTCACCATCATTGTTAGGGGATGTTGCAGCGATAACTTACAGCCCTGTTTTAATCCTATCCTATAATCTATCAGACTGCCTACTAAATTTTCCTTCAGTTTAAAGCAACAATATACATTCTCGTATATCGCCTAAACAAGACAAGAAATTATACAGAAAAACTAAAGTTGATGAATTTGGGACTTACCTTAAATCACAATTCAGTTGTTGGATAAGTGAAGGGAGTAATGTGGATACACTTTGGGCTAAATTTAAAGGAATCATTTGGGAAGGAGAGAAGAGATTTGTACCCGTTAAGAAGGATAAAATGACCTCAGACCCTGTTTATTATACAAGGGAAATAAGAAAATTAAAAAGAAAATGTAGAATAGTAAACAGGAAAATAAAAGAGGGTAGGGAGAATAGAGAAACTAGAAAACAGCTAATGAGGGAACTGAATAGAGTGAAAAAGGAAGCAAAAGAGAATTATATGAATGGCATTCTTCAAGAGTGTAATGACCACAAAGGGAAATGGAAAAAGCTGTATTCATATATCAGGGATCAAAAAGGAAAAGGAATCCAAATTCCTACAATGGTGGGAGAAGGGGGTGAACACTATTTAACAGATACTGAGAAAGCAAACCTCTTCAGTAGGGAATTCAGAGATTCAGTAGAAGATTGTCAGGACTTGGAAACCATAACAGAAGATAGAGAGGGAGATACACATAGGGAAACAAGAAGCTTCTCATTCACAAATGAAGATATTTTCAGAGAAATCCAACTTCTTCAGCAAGGAAAAACAGCAGGAAGTGATCAAATTACTGGGGAGGTATTAAAGACAATGGGGTGGTACATAGTGCCTTATTTAAAATTTCTCTTTGACTATGTCATAAATAATAGTGTAATACCAAAGGAATGGAAGGAATCTATAATAATACTAATTTATAAAGGAAAGGGTGATAAAAGGAAACCAGAGAACTACAGACCAATCAGCCTGACCAGTATAGTTTGTAAAATACTGGAGAGTTTAATATCAAAGTACATCAGAGGGATATGTGATGATAAAAATTGGTTCATGAGGAGCCAGTATGGATTTAGAAAGAAATTTTCTTGTGAGGCACAACTGGTGGGATTTCAGCAGGACATATCAGATCAGTTGGATTCAGGAGGCCAGTTAGATTGCATAGCCATAGATCTTTCCAAAGCCTTTGATAGAGTGGAACATGGAATATTATTAAAGAAATTGGAGGGAATAGGATTGGACGTAAGGGTTATACGTTGGATAAGAACATTTCTAAATTCAAGGGTTCAGAAAGTAAAAGTAGGAAATAATATATCACAGGAAGAGAAAGTTTGGAAGGGAATTGCACAGGGTAGTATAATCGGTCCGTTACTTTTCTTAATATACGCAAATGATTTAGGGAACAATATAACATCGAAAATAAGATTGTATGCAGATGACATAATTGTTTATAGGGAAATAAATAACATTGAGGATTGCTCAGAATTACAAAGGGACGTTGAGAGTATCCAACAATGGGTTGAAGAAAATAATATGAAGATTAATGGAGGCAAATCAACTGTTACAACATTTACAAACAGGAGCTTTAAAACTGAATTTGAATATACTTTGGATGAGGTAGTTATCCCTAAAGATGGCAAGTGCAAATACTTAGGTGTAAGATTTGAAAGTAATTTGCACTGGAAGGGTCATGTTGATGACATTGTTGGGAAAGCATACAGATCGTTACATGTCATAATGAGGCTACTTAAAGGATGCAACAAAGAATTAAAAGAAAAAAGTTACTTAAGTATGGTTCGTCCATTATTGGAATATGCAAACAGTGTTTGGGATCCTCACCAAGAATACCTAATAAAAGAACTAGATGGTGTGCAGAGGAAAGCAGCAAGGTTTGTAACAGGGGATTTCAGGAGAAAGAGTAGTGTATCAGAAATGATAAAGGAACTTGGTTGGGAAACTTTAAGTAAGAGAAGGGAGATAACTAGACTTATAGGATTATATAGAGCCTATACAGGAGAAGGAGCATGGAGAGATATCCGTGAGAGGCTTCAGTTGGAAAATAATTATATTGGTAGAACTGACCACAAGTACAAAATTAGAAGGAATTTTAGCAGAAGCGATTGGGGTAAATTTTCATTCATTGGGAAGGGCGTGAAGGAGTGGAACAGTTTACCAGGGGTAGTGTTTGATCCTTTTCCAAAATCTGTACAGATATTCAAGAAGAGAATAAACAACAACAGAGAAAATAAATGAAATGTTAGAGGGCATTCGACCAGTGCAGGATATTGTAAATAAAAAATATGTGTGATTAAATTAATTCCATCCCCTGGTCCATGGAGTTTGGACAGCCCAAGTAGGAGACTGCCTGTAGGGGTGAAGTACAGTGGGGACTTCGAGGGCCCTGGGACCGCTACGGTAGCTGTGAAGGCCCTTCAGGAACTCTGAAAAGTGGTGGCAAAAGGGGCTCTGGCTAAGACGCAGCAGGTCGTTATGCTACTTAGGTTCCAAAATGGGTAAAATATAAATATGCAAATAAATTCAATGTTAATTTTAATCTTATACCAGTTGTATATTATTATTAGAAGTAATTTCACATACTGTATATGAGTTGACTATGTTTGTAAGATATTATAAGTAGAATTTTGTAAACAATATAAATTTATTAAGGATGATGTGTGTGTTTAATAGAACAAATTATTAGCATAAATTGTATAATATTGTATTCTAGGAAAATTTTCTTCGTCTCTTGTTAATTTAAAATTTAGTGCTTGACAATAATGTATTTTAGTGTACCATTTGCCACCGAGGTAGACACCTCATTTGCAAATAAAGAGATTTTGATTTGATTTGATTTGATCGTTCGGATAATATTTTTTGACACCGCCATTCTTCCTTTTCCATTAACGCTCTCCTACTCACTGTATCGAACGCTTTTTCCAACTCTATGGCCGCTAGATATACTTTACCTCTTTCCCTATTCAGGTATTTCTCCAGCCTATTCACTGTCATTATTTTACGTGTCTTTCTTCTTCCCTTTCTCAAACCACCCTGAAAAAATGACAGTTTCGACTGCTCTTTCGCCCAGTCTCTCACTCTATTCCCTAGTACTCCTGTCTAAATCTTACTCAAGGAGTCTAGTAAGGTTATACCTCTATAATTACTCGGGAGATTCTTGTCACCTTTTCTCATATATATTGGGCATATAATCCCGGTTTTCCACACTTTTGGAAACCTACCGCCCTCAAAGATCCTGTTGAATAGTTTTACTAATGCCTCTATCATCTTCCTGTATTTACCTATTTCTTCCAAGGAGAAGTTTTTGTTATTATTGCTACCCCCGCTTACCTAACCTTAAGTTTCGCTATCACCCCTACTACTTCCTCTTTTGAAATTTCTTTATCAAGTATATCTGTACCTCCATATTACTCCACAAGATCTTCTCCCCCTATATAATCCCATTTATCCTTTCCTCCTAATGATTCTGGGAGGTAGTCCACCCAATGGTCATAATCAATACTCCGAGTATCAAACGTCTTACCCCCCTGAGCGAAAACTTGAGATTAAGGATGCCGGGCGCCCAATGCCTGATCTTGATAAAACGAGGTAGACTAAAAGTAAAAGTAAAGGAACCGTGCATAAATTCAGAAAGGATATATACAAAAGAACCGAGTGGATTTGTGGGTGCGAAGTTACTAACAGGTTATTTTGTTTTCCTTGTTTAAGTTTCGTGAGTGATGAAAGCGAAGGGGCTTGGACTAAAGTCGGAGTGGTCGATTTAAGACATACGTCCCAGAAAATAAAGAAACAAGAAAGTTCTAAATTTCATATGCTTGACCAGTTAGAATTCGATCTTCTGTGAAGACACGATATCCGGCAGCAACTTAACTATGCTTGCAGGCAGTCTGTGGAAAGACACAACGATCAAGTACCAAAATATCATTATGTGCTGTCAAAAATCACCGGCTGTGTAAAGTTATGTGGCGCGTTTGAGTTGACAATGCGCGAGCATGAGGAAACGAGTGAATTGGCGCATCCTGGCATATTTCGAGGCCTCAATAATTTTAGTTCCGAAATTGACATTGCATTAAGGGACATTCTGTCCAAAGCTACTGTTTTCAAAACCACCCCGAAAGACATTCAGAATGAATTGCTTTCGTGCATGTTTGTAATCTGTCGCGAGAAAGTAAAGAAGGAAATCACCACAGCTCACGTCATTTCGGTATCGCAGACGAGACCATCTATATATCAACTACAGTAAATTAGTTATTGTACTGAGTTACGTTCTTCCCAACGGTAAGAGATTTTGGGGTTTCCTCTCACCCACTAGTCATGATTCTAAGACAGTAGCAGAGTGTTCAAAATCTTATTTGAGCGAAGTTGTAGATAACCAGGATAATTTCACAAAGTTACAATGGGGAAAATGTAATGAGTGGTCGCCATTCACATGGTGGTGGTGATTATTGTTTCATGAGGAAGTACAACTAGGCAACTATCCTCTACATAACACTAATCAGAGAGAAAAATGTAAGGGATCCGATACTTCGAAAAATGAAGGTATCGGCCAAGGAAAGACAAGGGCCACGAAGGGCGTGAAAATGAAAGACTCCTTAGCCCTCGAAAACCTAATAGCGTTGGGGTCGGAAAAGAACAAGTGTTGAACAAGGAAGGTCGGATAGGATAGATGAAAGTGAGGAGCCTGGCCCAATTAAGTGGAAGCAATGCCAGGACTCAACTAATAACCCCGTGGTCGCCTACCCACGCTCCTAAGTACAGAGCCCCTGGGGCCCATTTTAGTCGCCTCTTACGACAGGCAGGGGATACCGCGTGTGTTATTCTTCCGCCCCACCCATAGGGGTCGCCATTCAGGAGTGCAAGCTCTCATCAGGAAATATTTTAAGGATGCACATTATGTTCACTGTTATGCCCATTCTTTGAACTGAGTCATGGCACAAGCGACAAGGCAGAGTAGGGATGTCCGCATATTTTTGCAGATTTAAGTGAATTCCCCAGCTTATTTCATAACTCCCCACAGTGATCAGGTGCATTGACCGAAGTTTTTGGTAGAAGAGTACCCTACCTCATGCTTCAAACAGAAGGTGGAATTTTAAATCAAGGACCGCTGAAGTAGTTTTCGAGAACCGAGATGCCCTCATCGAATGCCTGGATCAACTAGAAACTACATTTCGACAGCCTAACACCATATCGCAAACAAGGGAATTACGTTCAAATTTGGAGCATCCGTTACTTCGGTTCTGGTTGGCTGTTTTCCATCAGATAATTCCTCACGTGGACATATTATACAGTCAACTACAAAAGCGAAATTCAGATCCGTTGGAAATCAAAGGCACATTTTCAAGTTTCGCGGCTGCTATGAAAATGGTTCGGGAAAATAAAAGTGACCGCATCGCTGATGAACATGACACACTACCCACGCCATTGAGCTATCACGAGGGCCACCGTGTACCTCGAAACGAGTTGCGGCAAAAGAAATTTGTGACACGAGCATTCTTCAAGAAGGGAAGTGTTTCAATTCACAAACCAGCTTCTTGCACCAAACATGTCTCAAGCTTAGAATTTCGGCAGCTTCGAGAAGCAGTTTCTCCACTGACTTTTGCACAAAGCGTAAGAAGCCTACCCGTTTCTCGACAAACCGAAACTGAGAACCGAACTTGAAATACTGTATTATATATGAGAAATGATTTTCGAACTGTTTCTGGGGCTACGGCACTGTTTCTTTCAGAAAATTAGTTGCAGAGTGTCTTTGGCGAAAGCATAAAACTTTTAAATGTAGTTATTACTGTTCCCATGACGACATCGGAAGCACAAAGGTGCTTCTCAACCCTGAAGAGAATAAAGTCTTTCTTGTGAGCACAGTGACCGAAGATAGACTTAATGTTCTTGCTATGCTGTCAACTGTGACTTGTTTTGAGGCTCAGTGGACTTCAACCAAGCAGTTATAGATAAGTTTGCATCCCTCAAGGAGGGTAGGATGTATTTTTGTATTAAGCTGCCTGCACAGGGTAAGTTGAATCTGAAATATTTCTTATTTTGCATGTGGTAAATATCGGCATGTATTATCTGCTTCTCTCGTATTCGATGACATTTCCAAAACTTCTATCATCTTATTTTAGGAGGTTACGGACCACGACGGGAGAGGTCCATGAGGGGGGAGGATGAGAGGATGTTGAGGGAGGTGCAATTCTTTTCTTCTGTTGAAGCCCCAGTGACGAAAGTCACGTGCCACCACTGATACAGTAATAATGCAAATTGTATTAAAAATTACAAACAAGTACTCTAATTGTCTAACCAGGAATCATACGCTTAGAAATGCGTCATAGTTATATACACGACATTTTCATTAATTAATATAAATATCATTAATTGTCTTTTAAGCGGTGGAGTGGTGATTTCTGCAAGAAATGCTTCAAATCACCTCACCGATAGAAACTAGTCCAATCGTTTTCTCGGGAGAACAGTATGTGACTTGCTCAAAAATTACTCCTCTCGTGCACGGGTTGCCTCTGGAACTCACTAATATAACATGAATCTTGTTGATGGATGTCGATGAACAATTGTCAGTTTCCCTTTCGAGTGCAGTGGAAAAGAGACTCTTTGTTTATGAATCACGAACTGTTCCAAAACTTGCCACCTTCCTTGACCCATGCTTTAAAAAGGAAGCATTTCGCTTGCCTGAAAGAGCAGAAAAAGGAAAAAAGTAGGCAGAGTCCGAAATAGCATTGTTTCTGAATAAGGAACATGAAAGAACATCGTTCTTACGTCAGTCGGCGCAAACAAAAGTAGGACCAAGCAAGTATGGTGGTGGGTTATAAAATTTTCTGTCGAGGAACAATGCTCAAGCAAATTTAACTTATTCACCGACGACTAACGCTGCTATATGTGTACTTTTGGTTATATAATACCAACAACATTGTTAGAGCATGCTCCTATTCATTTCACCATGTAGTAAATGTATCACTAAGAATTTGAAATTACCGCTTGTCAGATTACTCGTAAGTAAAGCAGAGCTCCGAATAAATTCGCGCCAAACATTCGCTCCGTAAAAAACGCTCCTTTATTAGCACTAATTCGAATGTATTGATTTTATTTATCTAGGAAAGCAATGTTGCCAATTGGAAAACGTGTATTATTCATTAAAATAACGTAAAGAATTAATAATTCAATTGTTAATCAAGTAGGCTGTGGTATTAGGATAACTAACATATGGACAAAGGTCACTTTGGAACTGAGCAGTGCAGTTTGCTTACCCTCGTAATGGGACAAGCATTCACTAGTTGGGGGCGGGAAGAAGGGGCCAAAAATGTATAGACAGAAAAATGTACACGGTTTTAAGGGCTAGAGCAGATAAAAATTGAAAAAATTAGACTTTTTAGTGTTCTCTGGACAAATATTGATAGAGACGTAATGATTGAGTCTACCAACTTAAGTGCGGTAATAATATTAATATACAATAAAACATTCACCAAAGGGACAATCATTACAGACGTATTACCATTAAATAGAAATTCGGCGTGATTATACTATTAAAATATCATTTAGGGCCGATTGTAGAAACGATGACTAGTTTTAAGTCTTAGATAACGTCTACCTAAACAATGTCTAAGTTGAGCACGGTATTCCATTGCATAAACAATAACTAGACATAGTTTAAAGTTTAAATATTGGTTCGAAAATGGAGATAGAAATATCTTTCATGCAACACTTTGCTTCTCGCAACCAATGAAATTCGTGGGTGCCTGCACCGAACGCTAGTCAGCTGTTGTCTTCCTACACATTACTCAAATATGGCTAAGGATGAGCATGATTTGCCCACAGATAAGAATATCGCTTTCGGTGGAATTTAAATTGCATAACATTATCGACACTAAAGTGACGGGCCACCGAACGAGGAAGTGTAGCTTTGATTATAGTGATTTTAGTGTTGATTATAGTAATCTAAATAGCTTTGGCAAAGGGAAGATTAAATTATAATATTGTATAACAGAATGAGTTGTACGGGCCATATAGATGTATTTTGTATTCTGGTTCGGAACGCATCATCGGCAGCCCTGAAGATTGTTTTCCGTAGTTTTCCTGTTTTTGCACAAAGCAAATGCTAGGGCTGTTGTTATGGCCACCGCCCTTCTTCCCCAGTCCTTGCTTTTTTCCTATCTCATTGCTACCGAGAACTTATCAGAATTAGTGTGACGATTATTAACAAAAATTCCACACACAAACTAATTTTTACTTGTCACTATTATGTTTGCTTACTTGGCAGTAAATATAAGTTGATGTATGTGACAGCCCTCTGACGATCGGGACAAGTAATTCTGATATATATAGTCGAAGTTACCGTACTAATAATTCCATTGAAATTATCTCATGCACTATATAATAAAACATATTAGTTTCCAAGAATTGTAGTCAAAGTCATAGTTACTGGACTGTCCCTTTGTGAGTCTCAAGAAATAAGTCTCTTGAATAGCGAAATTCTATTTTAAGCTATACCTCCCCGTACATTTCAAATGAATGGCTGCGATTACGCAGCGGACGACCCACAGAGAGGCCGTCGGACTAAACTTTCTTCCCGGAATCATCTCAACATAATAATACAAATTATATATTTCTTAGTACATAACTTCTGATTGTAATTCACTGCTCACATTTGAGGTTAAACAGTGTTCTCGGCAGTGTTTAAACATGGCCGGTTGAACATCGGTTTTAGACAGCATCTAAGTGATAAAAACGTCACTGCAATGCGGCAGCCATACTTAGATATTGTTTAACTTTAGACATCGTCTAAACACCGTTTCTGCAATGGGCTATTAGTATTTGACTACACACTAACAAAGTGACAGACACTAGATAGAACTAAACACATTTACTGAGGGAGACTGCCAGAATGACGAATGCTAGCGGAAAGAGGGTGAATCATACCTGTGTCCATGACCTTGTCAAAAATATACCCCTGCTACCCTTCGTCGCAACATGTGCTAAACACTGCTGCGCTGTATGAATCGGTTAGCCGAAACGAACGACATTTTGTGAGTATTTCCCCTAAGTATTTATCTTAATAATTAAAGACATTAAAGGAAGGAAATAGTGGAAACAACAATAGGGATTATATGCATTGCTTTTTATAATTTTTAGTTGCAGGCGTTTGTTAAATAAATCTTAGGTTATTCAGTCTGTCGAAACTTAAATAATAGTCAGGTGTCTAAAATGAAATTTAAAACAAAATCTCCACAAAGTAGGGGGGGAGGGAACTGCTTCCCTCGCGCCTGTAATCGCCGCTACTGCAAGCAACCGTTTATTATTGAACATTATTATGTCTGCCATATTGGATTTCTGGCATTGAATAAGGGCCAACTTGGAAATGCATAGGATATTCAAATGCAATATTCGAGGGTTTTGGTGCTGTGCTGTAAGACAAAAAAATCAGTAGGTGATTCACAGCCTAGGCCATTGATACCAACACATGATTTTTTCATATACAATAGGCTGACACCGTTTGGGAATGGATGCCTCACTTGTGAATGTCTCTTATAATAGGGCCTAATTCATAACACGGTGCCAATATATTTCAGTTTTACAGAACAGAATATTTTACAACGATAATATGCTTATGATCTAATAATAATCTAATAAGTATTTAACCATATCATTATTGCAGTCCTTGAGCAGCGGTTATGTTGGCACTCGATTCTGAGAGCATAAACAAGAACAATGAAAGTAACCAACACTGTAAGCTGTTTTTAAAGTGTTTTTACTGTGAAATAGAGTCGTATGATTCTGTGGAACTTTTAGAAGAAAAGCAAAATTAGCTGACAGACCCTCACTTAGGGCCTGTAACCTACTACGACAGGCAGATAAAAGTACGGTTTAAATTTATGTGGCAGTTTGCACATTTATCTGAAATTTCGGATGAAAACGCGTACTATGACTTTCGTTTATGTGCAATGTCGAAGAATATTCTCGAGTTTAGCTATGCCGAAGTTGGGGATGCAGTTAACGCTCTTATCTGAGACTTTGTTCCTATCGTGGACGCTACTGTAAGAATCAAGACGGCTACACATGAAGATGAACATACAGTATATCTGCATGATGCTATACGAAAAATAAATTGTTATAATATAAACTATGTAGCGTATATATTAGTAAAATATATCAAGCATCCTGTCCAGCTATCACATAATTTTTAAAAGATTTCACAAGCTAGCAAGTTGTTGTAACTGACTACCTGTACATGGGTTGCACACACGCAACTTACTACCAAGCTTCCTAGGTAGCCGTAGTCGTTACGGCAAGATCGTTTGTTTCGAGTCCCAATAGTCCAATATTTTTTCACCTTCTAAATGTTAGTCGGGGGGTAACAGAGGTGATAGTACACATTTCCTAATCATTAGAGTGCTTATCAAAAGCTTAGGTTCTATTCTAAATCTATCCGCGACGCACGTATGGTTAAAGGTGTACGACGTTGCTCATGGTGACTCGTACGTCGAATGAAGACGTTAAGGAAGTTATATTTCTTTGACTTCATAACTACTTGCTACTAAGTATTTACACTAAAGTGAAAGGAATGCTTGCCACGTACTATTCTATCATTGTCTTGGAAAAAAGAAACTAACTGGGCCTACTTAAGTTACTAATTACCAACAATAAATTAATGATCCTACGCCACATACAGTGGCATTAATTACGAATATAAACTTTACTTGCGTCGTACCGTGCATCTTCGTAAATACTAAATTGTATTCCACAAATGAAATGAAATGGCGTATGGCTTTTAGTGCCGGGAGTGTCCGAGGACAAGTTCGGCTCGCCAGATGCAGGTCTTTTGATTTGACACCCGTAGGTGACCTGCGCGTCGTGATGAGGATGAAATGATGATGAAGACGACAAATACACCCAGCCCCGTGCCAGCGAAATTAACCAATTAAGGTTAAAATTCCCGACCCTGCCGGGAATCGAACCCGGGACTCCTGTAACCAAAGGCCAGCACGCTAACCATTTAGCCATGGAGCCGGACAGTATTCCACAAAAAAAATATCATAGGTTATGATGTGCGTTTCATTTCAAAGTGTATATTTCAACTAGTTCATATGCTTCCAGTAGATTGAAACAAGGCCAGCAAGTCTGTTCTGTGTACGTACGATACGAACAACTTAAAAACGTACTCCGAAATGGGAAGTCACGTTCTATTGATACGGATTCTACTTAAAACACTTACCTTTCCTTATACTTTTGAGCCAGAACCGCATCATTTATGGTGGTGTATTTTGAGTATCCAACCATTCTTCGGACTTACCTTGTACCTTAAATGGTGAGTGGATGCAGTGGCGTACCCACAAAATAATTTCAGTGGGTAGGGTGTAAGTCCAAGCCAGTAGTGTCGATACAACTTTTCCTTGGAAGGGGTTGTGAAAATAATTTTTTTTGAATTTGCTTTACGTCGCACAGTAGGTCTTATGGCGACGATGGGAAAGGAAAGGGCTAAGAGTGGGAAGAAGCTGCTGTGGCCTTAATTAAGCTACAGCCCCAGCATTTGCCTGGCGTGAAAATGGGAAACCACAGAAAACCATCTTTAGAGCTGCCGACAGTGGTGTTTGAACCCACTATCTCCCGGATGCAAGCACACAGCTGTGCGTCCCTAACCGCATAGCCAACTCACCCAGTGGATATGAAAAGAAAGCCGGTCCTACCGAATGCGGTGACGGATCTTCAGTGGATATTGTTGGTTTTGATTGTTACCATGTATAATCATATCTTCTGTACTCTTAACATAAACCGGCTGCATTATTGAAACTATTCGTAAAATTGATAATATCGTTCTTCGTTTGTGAGGAAGTAGAATCTTCATTTAATTTGTCTTCTTAAAAAAAAGAACCACTTTGGTATTACACCCCGTGAAGGTGACTACCTTCCGGGCCGTAGATATTTCGATTACGGAGACTCAAGGAAAACTCTACTGCACCCAAAAACAAGGCTACATCCTCCCCATCCCAAGCCTTTCTTAACTCTGTCAGTGCCGGGAATCGAGTGCAGGATGCCTTAAGTCAAATTCGAAAATAAGGAGACCTGAAAGTAACCAGCCGGCCCCACGGTGTAGGGGTAGCGTGCTTACCTCTTACCGGAGGCCCCGGGTTCGATTCCCGGCCAGGTCAGGCACTTTTACCTGGATCTGAGGGCTGGTTCGAGGTACGCTGAACCCACGTGTTTATAATTGAGGAGCTATCTGACGGTGAGATGGCGGCCCCGGTCTAGAAAGCCAGGAATAACGGCGGAGAGGATTTGTCGTGCTGACCACACGACACCTCGTAATCTGCAGGCCTGTGGGCTGAACAGCCGTCGCTTGGTAGGCGAGGGCGCTTCGGGGCTGTTACGCCATAGAGTTTGGTTTGGAAAAGTGAACAGAGAAGGAAGCGACACCGCTGCAAGGCTCCTTAGCTTCCAGCTAGTTCTTCTGTCCGGCCTCGTGCATTTAGGACAGTAAGAAAACGTACGCCTTAATAAATGCTCCTCATAAAACCTTTGTAAAAATACTAACTGCATCTATTTATAACAATAATCACAAACGCCTCCTTTTCATGTGGCTCAGTTGGTTGTGTCGCTGTCCTTCTGAGTGTGAGTTCGCAGGATCAAACCCCGGCTTGGATCGGTAACCCTTAAAACGGTGTTGAAATGGAAAAAGCTCAGTGTCGTTGGTTTCTGGCACGTTAATAAAAATTATACATACGAATATTAGCGTCACAAAACTGTAACTTTATACTACTATATTCTGTATCCCAGGCTTGCGTGGAAAAGTAATTAACAATTTACTTTACGCCGTACCGACAGAGATAGGTCTTATGGCGACGGTAGGATAGGAAAGGCTTAGGAGTGGGAAGAAAGTGGCCGTGGCCTTAATTAAGGTACAGCCCGAGCATTTGCTTGGTGTGAAAATGGGAAACCACGGGAAAACATTTTCAGGGCTGCCTACAGTGGAGTTCGAATCCACTATCTCCCGGATGCAAGCTCACACATGCCTGGCCCTAACCGCGTTGGAAACTAATAGGACAAGGTAAACCCTGCATAGCATATGTTCTAACGTGTATTTTTCTTTACCAACTAACAAAATATATATACCCATACGCTTTACATTATATATTTATTTGTTTATTTGTTAGTGCCTTCAGTACAGTGGAGAAGTTAGGGCTCCAGGCCCTCCCGTACACTTAACCACGTACTAATCAGAATCTTAAATAAAATACTGAGATACTTAAAATAGTTAAAACTAAATAAATTAATAGAATTGAAAATAAATTTAAATAAATTACTAAATTAATATTAGAACTAATTAATATTAAAAACTCTTAAAAATGGCTAGTCCTCAGGAACGCACACATTCATACTTCAACCATTCAGTCAGCTGTCCTCAGCAGTAGTCTCGGCAGGTGACCTTAAATCGTGATTTTTTTAAAAAAAGGTAGTTTCTCTGACCTGAACTGGCAGGGAATTCCAAAATCTGGCGACAGTCACAACAAATGATCTATTAATTTTATTTGTGCGGTGCAGTGGAATAGAAAGAATGAATCTAGAACGTGTATTTAAGTTGTGAAATGATGATAAAAAGATGTAGAAGAAATATACAGTGGCTGACTTTCAGCTACCTCTCTGATCACCATCGTTAAAGTGTGTAGCTGCCGAAGTTTATCAGATATCGGCCATGAGACAGCCTGATAGTATGGGGTGGTATGAACATCGTACTCGATATTGTAAATAAATCACAGTCAGGAATTCAGTGCTCGTTGAAGTTTAAGTGTTTCTTCTGTCGTCATGTCAACTAAAACAACGCCACAATAATCAAGAATAGGGAGAATGAGTGTCTGCATTAGTTTGGCCTATAGCTCAAATGGAAATACATCCCTCTGCCGTTTAAAAGGGTGAAGAACTCCAAAAATCTCTTTACGTATTTCTTTCGTGTGATCAGACCAATCAACTGTTTCATTCATCATTACGCCGGGATTTTTAACCGTTTTACTGTAGGGAATAATGTAAACATTCAGTAGGATAGCTGGGATTGCGACATTGAGCAGCTCAGTAATTTTCGTGATCCAATTATAATTGCCTGAGTTTTTTTGCAGTTTAGTATAAGAGAGCTTCGTTGTGCATATACACTGAGTCGTCGGAGGTCCCTGCTAATATATTGTCTTGCAGTGTAGATATATTTGAAGATCGTCAGCACAGAGGTCATGTGTGTTATTTCCTGTCACAGATGGTATGTCATTGATATAAATACAGAAAATTAGGGGCCGTAGAATACTGCCCTGTGGGGCAAGACTAAGTTTCATTTTCCATTTAGAGGCCTTGTCGTTTACTGTTAGAAGCTGTTGACGGTCACTCAAATAAGAACTAAAAACCTTAAGCACAGCCAGGTCGAAATTTAGCAGTTCCATTTTCTTTATCATAGTCGGAATTACTATAGTGTAAAAGGCGCTACTGAAGTCAAGAAAAATACGTATAGTGAGCAGTCGTTTATCCATAGCGTTTCTAATGTCTTCAGTAACCTTCAAAAGTGCTGTCGCGGTACTGTGACCCTTCTCAAATCCAGATTGCAAAGGGTCCACAAGAGCATTTTTATTTAGGTATTCCAGAACTTCCTCGTATACTAAACGTTCAAAGTCTTTAGAAATCGCAGGGAGTAAGGACATAGGACGATAGTCAGAGGGTGATTGTAGGTCTAAACTCGTAAGTACCGATATAATATTGGCTATTTTCCATACAGCAGGGAAAGTTCCGTTTAGTAAACAGTAGTTCAGTATGTGCGTCAGTAGTATAGGCAGGACAGCACCCATAATGTTATATATAAAAGTAATAGGAATATCAATTACACCTGTAGTCTTTGATTTTATCGAGTACAAAGCCTTTTAACCTGATTTTCTGTGACACTGTGAAATGTGAATTGTGGATTGGCTGGAGGGGAGGGCGGTAGGCGGTAAGTCGGTTCAGTTAATTTGGGTAGGTTGAATATTTATTCTACTAAAGTAATAGTTCAGTTCGTCAAGTTGTCAGGAGTTGTCTGTCTCTGTAATTTTTTCCTATTCCCAGAGCTCTAAGTTGGTCCCATGCGCGATTAGAATTTAAGTTGTTAGCTAAATTCCGAAAATATATACATTTTTTTATTTCTGATTAGCTGCTTT
Organism: Anabrus simplex; assembly: GCF_040414725.1. Lineage (NCBI taxonomy): Eukaryota > Metazoa > Arthropoda > Insecta > Orthoptera > Tettigoniidae > Anabrus > Anabrus simplex. Next base: position 1,105,180,919 of record NC_090265.1, on the reverse strand, counting down.
GTTCGATTTCTTAAGAAGCGGTTAGATTTGAAGTCTGTGTTATCTAGGGTTTGTTTATAATGTCGAAATAACGAGTCACGGTGGGCCATCATTCTCTTGCCTTCATGGACAAGAAGGACGAGAAACCTGTATTCGACGCGTGTGTCCATTACTATAATAACATTACCGTATTTATTCTAAACCAGAATATTGCATCCTTACTCAAACTGTTTATTCTTGCATTCATTTAACTTGTACTCGGAATATTTGAAATGCTGCAGTTATGTTGGGATGGGAGTAACAGGGGCAGCCGGGGAACGGGGGGGGGGGGGCGGGTTTGTCGTCCAAGGAGTCCAGACACCCCAGGAGTTTTGACGAATGTACTTTTATTAAGCATTTTATATATAATGTACATTAATATTAGCTTCCGGAGTCCGACTCATTGGCTGAATGATCAGTGTTGAGGCATTCGATTCAGACGGTCCCGTGTTCGATTCCCAGCTGGGTCGGGGATTTTAATTGCGTCTGATTAATTCTTCTAGCTGGGAACTGGGTGTTTGTCCCAACATGTTCATATTCAGACAACATATTACACTACCAACCACCAAAGAAACACACAACACTGATTACATCCCTCTATAGAGGGTTGGCGTCGGGAAAGACATCCGGCCGTAAAACAGGGCCAAATCCACATGTGCGACACAGTTCGCAGCCGCGACCCCACATATGATTGAAAATCGGGGGAAGAAGAAGAAGAAGAAAATTACTATTAGCTTCCGGAATCCGCAGAAGTCGCCACTCTTACTTGGATCCAAGGACACTCATTTCCTTTTTCGGTATTCTACACCACCTAAACTAAGGAAGTTTGGACACCTATCAAAATAAAATTCTTGATGAATGCCCCCCCCCCCAAACTGAAATCCTGGCTACGCTACTGCTGTGTTCCACAAACACACGGCAGTATCTTCAAATCAGAACCAAGAACTTGCTTAAACTACCAAGCATTTCAAGTCACGATGTATATAATTCATCATTAAGTTTTATATCAACTGGTTCACATGTTTTCAAGTTGAGTGTAACGAAACCGACAAGTCTGTTCCGTGTTCTACAAACACACGACAGTATATTTTTAACCCAGATTCCGAGACCTTTCTTAAAAAGTGCCAAGTGTTTCATGTCATTGTTTGCATAATTAGTCAATATGTTTTATGACAACCTATTGTATGTTTTTAGGCAATTGCCAATGTGTGTATAATTTTTTCATGATGTTTTATATCAACTTTTTGAGATGTGTGTAAGCAATCCTCATAATGACTATTATCAGATTCCTTGATTTAATCATCTAGAAGAACTGATGATGACTCCAAGGGAGTCGAAACCTTTCTTCGCTTAATAAATTCAAAATATTTTACGTTGTGTTGAATGTGTGTTCCTGAAACTCTGTTATATTAATTATACTGTGTGGTAGGAATTATTTGATAATATATATATATAAAACCTGATTCTTAACTTTTGCGCTCAGGTTACATTTTCAGTCTTTTTATTTTCTGCAACAATTTCTGAGTATTCAGTATTGAAGATAGCTTTGTAAAGGGTCGAGCAGTTTAATGCAAATATCCTCCTTTTATTGTTGATACTAGCACACACGTCACAGCTTCGCCCGTGGTAATAATGCGTGGAACTCATAATGATATATATTAATAATGATGCGTGTGGGTAAATTGAAGTAGTTTAATTAATTAACCTCTTTCATATATTACCACACTCAGCCGCATTTCGTAGATTTCTATTTCTACACCCCCTCATTCCCCCTGTCTCACTAACATCCCGACCGATTCTGCTCAAGTTCCAAGTTAATTGTGTAATGTACAAATTAAGCTCTTTCATACAATACCCCACTCGGTCATGTTTCCTAAGTTTAGATTTTTTAGATTAATTTAGTAATGTAAAAATTAAACTCTTTCATTCATTTGATATCCCCAGTCTGCCCACTCCCCCACTGATTCTATTCAAGCTCCAAATTAATTTAGTAATGTAAAAATTAAACTCTTTCATTCATTTGATATCCCCACTCTGCCGTTTTTTCTTAGGTTTCGATTTTTAACCACCCCACTCACACTCCCTGTTAAACTACACCACCCTGACCAATTCTGCCTCTCAGACTCCCTGTCACGCTAACCCCCTACCGATTCTGGATTCTGCTCAAGTTCCAAATTACTGTTTTAATGCACAAATTAAACGCCTTCATTTCAAACCCCCTGGAGATCGATTTCCAAAGAACGTGTTCCTAGGAAATCTGTAATCGGAGAAAATAAAATGCTTTCCAAATTTCAAGTCTCTAGGTTTAATGGTTGAGGAGTTTTCCCGATTAATGTATCAGTAAATTTATTTTTTCTGCCACACCCCATAAACGCGTTTGGGAGTCGGTGAAAACTCATATTTAACTATATAAAATATAGCCTATAGCACTCAGGGATCATGTATCTTTCTGTTAGTGAAATCATTTTTAGAATCGGTCCAGGAGTTTCTGAGATTATCCTCCAGATACATACACAAACTCACAAAATTCGCACTCTCTCTTTATTATATTGGTATAGATTGTCTTGTTTTCGACTTATTAACCCTTTCCAGCCCAAATTCTTTGCAGCGATGGAAAAATATTTTCCCGTGAATTTCATCTAAAATGTGCATCCTGAACATGAAACCACCAATATTTAATTTTTGTCGGACTCTCATATGCTAAAAAAATTAGTGATGCCATATGACATCATTGGGCACACGCGATGCAAGTCCTCATGAAGAGTTCTTCAAATTGTGAACCTGAAATACAAACATAATACCATTTATATAAATGCTCCATTGTTAAAACCAGTCCTCCTGGTTATAAAATAGTACTTTTACCAACATGCACTTCAAAATCGTAGACAACGCCACTAAAACCAACTCGAGCAAAAGCTTTTACACCCCATTTATGAGGCTTATTTTTCATGTATTGTTTCAATGAAATTCTCCCTTTGAACTGTATTATAATTTCATCCTCAGAATTATACTCCTCGGGCTCAATATCAGCGAATCTGGCTCTGATGGCATCAATAAAAGGCCTGACTTTGAAAAGTTTATCATAGTCTGGATAATCACGTGACTTCATATCATCATCGTTGATCAGGAAGAAGTTTCTGAGTTTGTCAAACCTATTGCGGGACATCATGTCAGCAATTGGGGAAATCTGGTTGCTTGTGCCCAGTACGTTCTGTAACTCGGCATCCTGACTATGCCTGACAGAATGTGAATTCCCAGAAATTGTTCTATTTCATTCTTATTTGTGTTCAGTGAGGATCCAGTTTTCTGAACACAGTATAAATTTGAGTTGCCTACAAAATTGTCTATGACAGAATCTGTACAAAATTGTTTGAAATATTCATATGGAGTCATTCCACCTGGTGGGTCAGAGTGATTCACTGTGCACTCTGAATTAATAGGTTCTGAGTTTTTACAGCTCAACCTTAAGTCCCTCTACCTCTCATTGGGTACTGGTGTGCCAGAAGTAGATGAGCCAACGGTATTTCATCTTCATCCAGATTAGGTTCAAAATTTACTTCAAAATTCAGCCCTACTTCCGGAATAGTATTTGGCACTGGTTCTGCAACTGTGTTTGGTGTTGTTACTTCTTCCTTGTCATCATCATCACTGATCGTCAGATACATCACCTTTCAGAAGAAGAATGACTTCTTTCTCACATAAAAGTTTTTCACTTAATGGATTCATCTAGAAAAAGAAAATAAATAAATAGTACACAACAATTTGAAATGCAACTTGTAACAAAAGTTTATTATGATATAATTTGGAATAGTAGGCTACTTATTTCAGTCATGTCATTTATTAGCAGGGTTTCTTACATTTAGTGATCACTATATACTATTAAATGTTTACATAATATCGCAAAACAACCAGTAATAATGAGAAAGGTCTCTGAATAAAAATCTAATTGCCTCAGATAAACATAACCTAAGACATGGGTGCTGCCCACTGATGCCATATGGCATCATACATATTTACATACACAGAAAACCTGTAAAGCTTAACATAACATAACTTACATACATAATATTTATATTACATCCTTTGTCTCCAAAATAACATAATTTGAAACGAAAATGAATAGTACTTACAATAAAACATGTTATAATGCAGTACGTTGTGAAGGAGTCTCCAATTCCAAGTCGACTTGATCATGGAACATGCATAAATCTTTGGCGATGTTCAACTATTGAACATCTCCAGTGCTACCAACCAACTCCTAATACCAAATACAGTAGAGACAATACACGACACAGGGCGAGATATCGAGGGACAGCTATTGGAGCTCACTCTAGCGGATAGACCTGAACGGTACTGATTCTGTCATAAGAGCACGTGTATTTTTGTGTTAAGTTTTTGGTGTTACTTGTGCGTTTTCAGTGAGTTGACATAATTAAATAGTAGCGTGTGTCATTCCTTGATATCTCCTCTCAACTGTAGGGGAAAGGTATGTGCTGTGTTTGGCTGCAGTAATTACGAAGTAGAGAAAAATGCGCGCTCGTTCTTCAGGTTCCCTCGTGACAAGAACATGTAAGTAATATTGTGTTTGCATATATATTCTTCCAGTGACAGAGATTTTTATAGTACTTCATAACCTTCTGACCTGCTCGACCCATGTTTTAACGGGCTTAAAATATAATACGCATATTTTATTGTATAGTGCAGCAGTTAACCTTCAATACCGATGTGTTGTTGTAGGTGTGATCTGTGGGTTTTGAAATGTCACAGAAGCGATTTGGATAAAGTGTACAAGAAAGAAGGGACGTTACGCTTGTATAAGAATTATAAGATCTGTTCAGATCATTTCCAGGCCAGCGACTTTAAAAATCCTCGACTATACAGCCAAGGGTATGTTACATTTTTACTCTAATTGTACGTAAATATTCCTCAAAGAATCACTATCGACAACATTTTCAAACTTTTCTTTCTTTTATCCCTCTTCTCAGATTAAAGCCGGGATTTTATAGATTTTCTTTCTGTTAGTAGGCTTCATGTTAAGAGGAAATTTGTCCAGCTATTAAATGTTAATTCTTTGCATTATATGTGTAAGGAATGTGCCGATATTTTTATTGACAAATGTCTTAATGTGAAGATACATTGTTTTTAAATGAGGAAAAAAGACAAATCCAACCGTAAGATTTCAGGCAGGTATGCTAAAGCTAAAAAAGTAATGCATAAATGAAAGATCAAGCCATTTCACAGCAGTCCATTTCACACCTTGTTTATATGTCTAATTTCAGTCTTTGAATAATAACCTTTTAAATAATTCTTCATTCATTTATCCAGAATTGCTTTAGCAACTTCGAAGTTAATATCTCAATACCACTGTCTTTCTAGACGTAATTTATTTATCCATTTCCGTATATACATTTCCATTGATATTTGAATTTAGCGCGATTTGTTCAGGTCAAGTCACTAGGAGCGCCACCGTCGAATTGTCTCCCATTTTAGCAAGGCGAAATCCGTAAGTGTCGTGTATTGTCTCTACTGTATTTGCTAATACCACAAGATATACTACCATAATGTTGTGGCATTTCCGACTCGTTGGCTGAACGGTCAGAGTACTGGCCTTCGGTTCAGACGGTCCCGGGTTCGATTCCCGGCCGTGTCGGGGATTTTAACCTTAATTGGTTAATTCCAGTGGCACGGGGGCTGGGTGTATTGTTGTCTTCATCATCATTTCATCCTGATCACGACGCACAGGTCGCCTGCGGGAGTCAAATAGAAAGACCTGCACCTGGCGAGCCGAACCCGCAACATCTCATTTCAGTTCATGTCATGGCATTCAAGATAATTTTCGAAGCACAGAAAAAAGAATTATGTAAAATATCATGATGCCATATGGCATCACTGGGCTGGAAAGGGTTAAAGGAAGTCTGTAATAAAATATGTACAGTTACTTTACTGTGTACTCGAGCCCCATGTACTAAAGAATGAATACAGATAATTCCTTATACTTTTTATGGCTCATTCACAAAACTCAATTTTCTTCCATTTTTGAGTGTGGTTTAACCGGTTTTTCCGGTCATGCCTTCAATTATAAATGCACCTTGATTTTTTTTTTTAAAAAAACAGTCACATCGTATATTGTGCGATTAGTATATGCATAATTAACAATAGCAATATTTCAGAAATCTTATTAAAGACACTTTTAGGACAAATTAGCAATTTCCTTGGATACGGTACCGCTGCGACAGGCCTACTGTATTTCACAATGTGACTTCTTTCTGCTCTGTCTTCAAATCAGTGTAAAGGGAGTTTTATAGAAATACATTAATTAATCTAATTAGGGTTAATGTTTTTTAATTTTTCTGAGCATGTTTCACATTTTCCCTGTATATCCTACTCACAGATATTGATACGGCTTTTAGGTCACGGTGAGTTCGGAATCGCAGCCAAGCGCGGCTGAGCTTAATGACAAATCAGTGCAGTTAGTCTTGCTGTCGGTTTGGAGCCGGGTAGTGTGCTATCTTCCTGCTGGATCGCTGGATCGAAGAGTGACAGTTCGGCAAAATGGCGCTCAAGGCATTGGTTGGGCAAAGTAAGTAGCTGAAATTTATATAATGTTTACTCGACTAAACCGAATAGTGTACTGTCATTTATAACTGAACAATTATTTAAGTCGTCTCGCAAATAAAATCCATCTAAGTTACGTACTAAACCTACTGTGCTCGTGAAATAATACTCCTACGTTAGTGGGCGTGTTGATCGATGGTAATGTTTCGTGTTATTTTATTATTAAGATAAACGTGGTAATGATGGGCATGTCTTCTAATTCTCACGCTGAATGAATCTCATTTCGAAATTTTGTGTTATGTTACTTGGCAGCTTAAAACTTCGGCTTAAACATTCGTTTCACATCGTGTACAATTTGACGTTTTCTGCAGATAATAATCTTCGATTTTCATCAGTGTGTATTATCTATACATGCTATTGATAATTACCCAGGATTTAGTGAAAGAAACGAATACCTTACCATGTCATTTGGATAGGTGTATAGGTTATGTTACCCAGATGAAATTTTGGGCGTTTTTGTTTTGTCGTAACTTGGCTAGTGAATTCGAGTTTTCGTAATTAACGAGAATGAATCAATATCTAGGCTAGCTCGTCTTAGAAACCAATAGGGAAGTTCGAATTATCGTCATTAAGTTCTTTATCTCAAACAGAAACATTATCTTTTGTGTGATTAGGCTGTCTTCATAGTTACCAATAGAACAGTCTATTAAATGAGATAGTTATTTGTTTTGCTTTTATCTCAAACAAGATCATATTTTGATGTTTTGTACCTCTGGTCTGAAATATATCTATCCTACGGTATTCTCCTGGTCATAACACTACATAGGTCCAGTTAGAAACTTTTAAGGAGCACTCGATGTGAATTACATTTCTCTATATTCATTTCTAAACTACCTGATAATAATGGAGATTTATTAATCTCCAAACATCTTGTGTGTTCTTTAATTTAAATATGCCAGTGTGAATGTGTGAAACCAAGGTTGGAATCTCGAAATTAGTCTGTTCCCCAAGATTTAAATTTATGCCATTGCTGTTTCGTGAGTTTTGCAGTAACTGGAATATAGGTATCAAAACAACAATTAATATGCAGTATTGTGCTGGTGACATTTGTTTTGAAAGACTAGGGCAGGTCTGGCCTGGCAGAGAGGTGTAGGCTTTTCAACCCTAGTTGCCGTTTGAAAGATACGTTATGTATGGAAATGCAAACAAATTCGTCAGACTAGTAAATTATTTACTGCTGAAAGATAGCTGCTGGAGAATCGTGGTTTCTCCAAATACTGAGCTCGATAGCTGCAGTTGCTTAAGTGCGGCCAGTATCCAGTAATTGGGAGATAGTGGGTTCGAGTCCTACTGTCGGCAGCCCTGAAGATGGTTTTCCGTGGTTTCCCATTTTCACACCAGGCAAATGCCGGGGCTATACCTTAAGGCCACCGCCGCTTCCTTCCACTCCCTAGGCCTTTCCTATCCCATCGTTGCAATAAGACCTATCTGTGTCGGTGCGACGTGAAAACAAATAGCAGTTTCTCCAATTGACTGGGATTGCAAATTAACATTGACTAAGCCCAATGTACTTACGAGATAGTCAAGTTTCAAACTCCACTAGAACAGCCTTAATTGTGTTATACCACGAACCTACTGCGCTGGTGTAGTAGGGGGAGAGGTGATACTCCCAGGTAGCGGATAGGGGCTCCTAACCGGCTTGCTGGCAGTCTTGAGTGAAATAAAATAGCTCTCGTGGACCAAATCCACATCCCCCCTGTGGGTGGGAGATGCAGGTGAAGAATATACCCAAGGTATCCCCTGCCTGTAGTAAGAGGTGACTAAAAGGGGCAACCAAGGTATGATCGAATTAGAACCATGCAACTACTATTGTAATTAGTACCATCACACGGGGAACACCATGGGTCACCTTTCCTTTCGTGTAGTACCACTATGTTAGGTACACAATAAGTTTGTGATTAGTAGCGACAGTGTGTGAATCAGGGTGGGTTTTACAGTACGTGTGATTAGTACCACTATATGAGAGACACCATGGGTCTGACTTGCCAGTGATTAGTACCCAGTATGTGAGGAACATCACGGGATAGTACGAGTCCCTGTGATTAGTTCACCTATGTGAGGAACACCATAGGTTTGTGTTGCTCGTAAATGGTGCCGCAATGTGAGAAACACGTGTTACATGTGCACATTACATTACATGTGAGTAGTATCCTAATGTGTGGAATACTGCGAGTCTATGTTACTTGACATATACCATGGTTCTACTTTCCTAGCGATAAGTACCATTATGAGGGGTCATTGACCTGGACTTTGGACCCTTTAGACTACAGGCATCATCGATTCAGTATTGTGCTTTAGAAGCAGACCCTTGGTCAGTACTACTATTGTTTAACGCTAGTTTCTGGAAATGTGGGGCATTGAGGGCCGGATCCACTGATTGTTTTAAATTCATATCCATCCATTCATCTTTCATCATGTTCTGAATTCTGGTCGTTGGATGATTTTGGACTTTTAAATTGTCATTATATTTAGTCTCATTTCGTACCATTAGCGGTCGATGACTTAGGTGTTAAACAAGAAACATCATCATCACTTGTTATATTATGATTTCTCGCTTACAGCCCTGGCAGTAGATTCTAAAGACAACTGCTGATTTCTTACCAATCCTGGCTAGAGTTAATGCTCATTTGAGACCATGCTCCAAATGATGCACTGTCAAACTTGCTTGATCTGTATTATTTGCTGCAAAAAATATCCTTATATGGGAATCCTGAGAGTGGTTGTATATAAAAACTACAATTCATTTGTATAATGGAAATTAATTGTAGTTATTATGAACAACCACTCTTATTATAGTAGTTAATGTCATCAACTAAAATCCTGTAAGTTGTTGCATTGCTCGAGCTACTACCTGATTCGTGGTAGCTCATTCAACAGAGCTTCTATCAGTCTGTATGCAGATAGGTGTTAGTTTTTCAAATATTCTCTAAATATACAATATTAAAGGGTCCTCATAATGTCTCGCTTTTGAAACTTGAAAACTTTACTACCAGTACTGTAGTGTAATATAATTATTTATTATGTTTTTTTGGGCTACTTCTCACTGAAGAGTAGCTACCTGGCTAAGAACTCGCATACTGTACATGTATACTGACTAAAGGACTGCTTCTGTGAGATGAGCCGTGAGTAATAGAAACGGAGGGTGTTACACTACTACTGTATACAAGGTATTGATTATGCTGGTTGTCATAGCAGTTGCTGTCCACACCTATGACACTGGTAGCTTTCAGAAGAGTTTTTCTTTATTATTATTATTATTATTTTATATATATATATATAATTTGCTGGGGCCATCAAGGACCACGTTAAGTCTTGTTGCATTTGACACTGAACTTGGCCTTCTTTAGAGCCCAAATATCCCTCATTCTTTGTGAGTGGGCCTGCTTACGCTCCTCTGTCCAAGGGGCACCGTGTCTTCTCTTCGGTTGCTCGTCTCGGTTTAGCCCGTTTGTCAATATTTTCTTGCGGAAGAGATCTCTGTTAAGGGCGTCTTCAGCTGAGATATGTAGCATTTGCAGGTCTTCTTTGGTATTTCTAAACCAGGGAATTGTGGTTTTGGGGTTTGAATAAAAAAAGTGAAAGTTTTCTTTAGTTAACTTTCTTCCGTCCATTCTTTTCACATGACGGTAAAACCGTGCCCGTCTTTTTCTGATTGTGTCGGTAATTTTCTCTATTTTGCTGTAGACTTCCTTGTTGGATCTCTTTTGATGGATTCCATTTCGGTACTTTGATCCCAAGATTCCTCTCACAATTTTGCGTTCTCTTTTCTCCAGTTCTTCAAGGAGTCCTTTGTTGGCATTTAGAGATAGGGTTTCGGCTGCATATAGAACTATTGGCTTCAGAACTGTTTCATAGTGACGTATCTTGGTGTTTTGGGAAAGGCATTTTTTGTTGTAGATTGTGCGGGATGTTTGGTAGGCTATTTCCAGTTTGCGTACTCGCTCCTGAAGTGCTTCTTTGTCCAGTCCATTTTTCATGATGATCTCACCCAGGTATTTGAATTTGTCTACTCGGGTGATGTCCCCGTATTTTGTATGGAGTTTTGGTGGAGCCTCTTTGATGTTAGTCATTACTTCTGTTTTCTCAAACGATATCTGCAAACCAGTTTGTTCGGCAATTTCCTTTAAAATTTCAACTTGAGCTCTAGCGGTTTCTATGTCGTTTGAGAGAACAGCAATATCATCGGCAAATGCTAAGCAGTTACAAGTGACTATTCTCATTTTGGTTCCGTATTGAAGTTGACGTATGTCTCAAGTATTATTACAATATTATAAGTCCACCTGTTCAATACAATACAATATGATCCACTATTTCATATGGTCAAATGTTTTTTTATACATAATACATAAAAGTCAAAGGTACATGTTTCACCCTCCTTAGGGGCATCATCAGCCTATATCAATCTTAAAAAATAATAATAATACATATACTTATAAATTATAGGTTAAAATGTTGAAGAATGGTTTCGTAAAACATTATACAATAACATCTAAAACAACGATAATGCACCAAAGTATGTTAAAAGAGAGTGAAATTAACAGTTTGAAGATTAAAACGTGATTAAACATGAGATTTTGAGAGTCTAAAACTAAAATGGATCCATATTTTTATAATATCATTAAGACTGTGAAAGCCTTGAGTATAAAAACAATCATCAAAGGGGGATGTTTCTTCAATTCCCAAGTTGAAGTTTTACCACCTTGGATTCAACTTGGGAATTGAAGAAACATCCCCCTTTGATGATTGTTTTTATACTCAAGGCTTTCACAGTCTTAATGATATTATAAAAATATGGATCCATTTTAGTTTTAGACTCTCAAAATCTCATGTTTAATCACGTTTTAATCTTCAAACTGTTAATTTCACTCTCTTTTAACATACTTTGGTGCATTATCGTTGTTTTAGATGTTATTGTATAATGTTTTACGAAACCATTCTTCAACATTTTAACCTATAATTTATAAGTATATGTATTATTATTATTTTTTAAGATTGATATAGGCTGATGATGCCCTTAAGGAGGGTGAAACATGTACCTTTGACTTTTATGTATTATGTATAAAAAAACATTTGACCATATGAAATAGTGGATCATATTGTATTGTATTGAACAGGTGGACTTATAATATTGTAAAAATGCTAAGCAGTCCGTTGCGATCCCCTTGGATTTGGTTCCTATTCTCAATGGACTGTAGTTGGTTTCCTGTAATCTCACCCGCCAGGTTCTGATGATCTTTTCAAGAACACAGTTGAAGAGTATCGGGGATAGCCCATCACCTTGTCGGACTCCTGTTTTGATGTCAAAGGAATGCGAGAGACATCCGTGGAACTTCACCTTGGATTTTGTATCGGTCAGGGTGGCTCTAATTAATGCCAGCAGTTTCAAATCAACTCCAGATTCATTTAAAATGTTTAGCAGGACTACCCGGTCAATGGAGTCGTACGCTTTCTTAAAGTCCACAAAGACAGACACATACTGCTTGGACCTTAGTGTACAATATCTGATGATCGTTTTGAGATTTTTGATCTGTTCAGCTGTTGAGCGACCTTTTCTGAACCCTCCTTGGTATTCACCTATTTGATGTTCGACTTGTGCTTCCAAACGCTCCAGGATGGCAAGTGATAGAATTTTGTAAGTCACGGGTAGCAAAGATATTCCTCTGTAGTTGTTGATGTTCTTCATGCTGCCTTTTTTGTGTAATGGATGGATCAAAGCTATTTTCCAATCTTTGGGTAGGGTCTCCTTGTTCCAAATTTCTTCTATTTGCTTTTGCAAGATATCAAGTGATTCCTCTGGGGCATATTTCCATAGTTCTGCTACTACTGAGTCTTCCCCCGGCGCTTTGTTATTTTTGAGACGGGCAATGTGGCGCTTGATTTCATCTCTGTCGGGTGGTCTGGAATCTGGGTACCTGAGTAAGGGTTCCTTGGTCTCAATGGCGCTTTGCGGTTTAGAGCAATTAAGTAAATTCTTGAAGTAATCTGCCAGAATGCTGCAATTTTCTTCATTTGACGTCGCCAGTGTGCCGTCCTTTCGCTCAAAGCATAGAGATGGTGGTTTATAGCCAGTGAGTTTGCGTTTGAAGGCTCTGTAGTACTCTCTGCTTTAATTCTTCCTAAAGTTTTGTTCTATCTTTTCAATGAGAGATTTTTCGTATTTACGTTTCTCAGTTCTGAACACCCTAGCTGCTTGGGCACATTGGGTTTTGTAGGTTTCCCAATCATTTTCTGATTTCGTAGAGTAGTACTGTTTCCATGCATTGAGTCTTTCTTGGAGGACTCACAGGTACTATTTCACCAGGCATGCTTTTTGCTTCTCTTGATTTCTGCAACGTCTTTGGCAGCCTCAACAAGGAGACTTTTGGCGTTGTTAAAGTCACAGTCATTTGGTCTAGCCTTCTCCTGGAATTCCTCGACCCTTTGCCGAAGCGTATCATTGTCGAAGCGTGTGATCTGTTTGGTTGTCTTCCTTGTGTTTGTGGGAATTGGTTTGAATTTGATAAGAGGCACATAATGATCTGAGGCCACATTGATGCCTTTCTTTACCTTGACATTCATAATCTCAGGGCTGTTTCTCCTGGAGATTGCAACATGATCAATTTGGAACTCTCCGAGAGCTTGGACAGGAGAACGCCAAGTTATTTACTTTCTGGGTAGATGGCGAAAGTGGGTCGACATGACCTGCAGGTTGTGATTTTCGCAAATGGACACCAGTCTTTTGCCGTTGGGATTGGTTCTTTTGTGAGCAGGGTAATATCCTATAACTTTCTTGTACTTCTGTTCACGACCTAGTTGGGCATTGATGTCGCCCAAAAGAAGCTTGACATGGTGTTTGGGGATTTTGTTTAATTTTTCATCCAATAGGTCCCAGAAATCATCAACTTTGTCTGGATCAGACTTGTTCTTATCGTTTGTAGGAGCATGTGTGTTAACTAGGGCATAGGTTTTGTTCGCGCATTTAGTTGTGAGTATAGACAATCTGTCATTCACAGGTTCGAAATTTGCAACCGATTTAAGGATCTTGGTTCTAACAGCAAACACGGTTCCAAGCATCACAGCTCCATTGAGGATTTCTCTTTGCGCTTTGCTCTTGAAAAATCGGTAACCTTCGGATTCAAAAATCTCTTCATCTGGGTACCTTGTTTCCTGTCGGGCCATTATGGATATCTGATTTTCGTGAAGAGCTTTGGTGAGGGTTTTCAGCTTGCCAGTTTGTGTAAGTGAATTTATGTTGAAAGTTGCTAGAAAGGTTTTAGATTTTGGCCTGAGTTTTTGACTCTTCAGGGTACACCGAGACGCTCCGACTCGTCTCTTGCATGATGTCAAGTCTCCCCCAGAATCCGAACGAGACTCGTGCGCCGTGGCTTTCACGACGAGGGATTTTTTTTCTTGAAATGTTGTGCCATCACGCTTTTTGACTTGACTTTGCTTTGGACGGGTACCCATCCTTTTACAACTAGGTTTGTTAGCCCTAGAGGTCGCCTCAAGATGTTTTCTGGCTTCTGGTAATTTACCAGTCTTCGCCGTAACCCTGGCAAGGGACCAGTTCTTTTTTCACGGTGGTATTTTATTTCCCTACTACCCTCTGACTCTGCTGGCGGCAGAGCCAGCGAGCTTCCCCAATTCCAATGGGACTTTTTTTGTATGGTTTTCAGAGGTACTTAGGTGTTGGAATTTTTGTCCCGCAGGAGTTCTTTTACTTGCCAGTAAATGTACCAACACGAGACTGACTGATTTGAATACCTTGAAATACTACTGGACTGAGCCAGAATCAAACCTGCCAAGTTGGAGTCGAAGGCCAGCTTCTCAACCATCTGAGCCACTCAGTCGGGCTTTTTCTAATTATACCATCCATAAGACAATCGCCTTCTAAGGTCATTCAGTTAGGGTATCTTGATCTTGCATCAGTGGTGCCTGTTATTTCTCCTCATAAAAGTCCAGTTTTGTTCCCTTCTCACACATCACACAAGATAGATTAATAGGCCTATTAATCTTGACACCCACTAATCATCTCCAAAGTTTCTTGGCCTGATATTTCTCACATTGAATACGGGCAGGATGTCTCTTTGTTTCAACGAGAGACTTGTGGGCCCTGTTGTCATCGCTTAATCGCTTTTTCCTACATTCATTCGTTCAGCCAAGAGGTAGTAGCATTTGTTTGGGTGTTCGTAGTAACAGCTCAGAATGTGGTCAGTCCGAGATATGCATCCGCTAAGTAGGGGTAAACGTTGAAGCAACAGTGTTTAATAGTTGCATTCAAACAAATACAACATGGTGCAATTAATTTCTTTGCAGAAGAGGTGCTGTCATTTCAGCTTTCATTCCCAGACTGCATGGTAAACTCTCCACCATTGATCACACACACTCTTTTGACTAAATACCTTCTGTGAATCTTGGTACACTGACTGGCAAAAAAATTAAGCACCCAGAAGGTGTGGTCCAATATAATCCCATTTTGGTATACATGCGTACCATTGATGTGTGAGTAAATGATTAGATTTACAAGGATCTGTAATGTGTAGAACGCCCACCAGTGTGCATTCGTGATGGCACCATCTTGTTAAGTTGTTGCCAGTCAATTGCTGTGTCAGTTAAGCAAGACTTGCAGAGAGGACTACGTAGAGTATGAAGCACCCGCAATGCCTCACAGATGCATTGGACAGCCTATTCACCAATTGACAGCATTTGACAGAGGCTGCATTGTGGGATTGCACAAGGCTGGTTGGTCGTATCATGCAATTGCCAGACATTTGGGTCATTCAGATGTCAGAGGCCTGATGTTGGACTCAGTGGGTACATGAGGGTACCCAATCATGTCACGCAGATTCGGGTCGACCAAGAAACGCCACCCTGAGGGAGGAGGACTGTCGTATGGTGCACCAAGCATTGAGGGATCCCACAACTTCAGCACCCACCGTCTGCGAACGTGTACTGGAGACTAAAACATCCTGTGAATTCCCGCACAGTGTATCCGATGACTCGCATTCGCCGGATTGGGGTCCTACCGCCCTATGCGTTGGTTGCCATTGACACCAGAACACTAAGGCCTGTGTTTGGAGTGGTGCCTTGCCCGGGAGGCAGGGACAGAGGATGCCTGGTGTTGCATCATGTTCAGTGATGAGTCTTGCTTCTCCATAACCTCCAGTGACCACTGCATGCGGATTTGGCATCGTCGAGGTCAGAGGGCAGACTCTGTCCATGTTGTGGAAAGAAACGCATAATCCCTGGCATCATGTTTGGGGAGCTATAGGATATGCATTCAGGTCACCTGTGATAGTGCTTTGGCAGACTTTGACGGTACAGCGATACGCTGCAGACATTCTGCGTCCACACACCACACGTCTATGGACTGCCTAGAGCATGTTAAGGTCCTCCCATGGCCAGCAAGATCCCCTGACCTCTCAATCATTGAACACGTGTGGGATAACATTGGAAAGGGACTCCGTCTCAGTACCAACCTGCGGGATCTGGAGGGACAGCTTCAACAACTGTGGACGAACTTGCCTCAGGAGAGGCAATTTGAAACCACTCCAAACTGCATAAGGGCATGCACTGCGCCCAGGGGGGTGCGACACCTTACTGACCTGCTGCCAACATTCCACCTGTAACTGTCAACGGCCTTGTCTCTTTCATCCCATATTGTAATCTGTTCAATAAAGGCACATGGTCTGTCAGCATATGTAGTTTCATTCACTTTCAACCACTCCTGACCTGTTTTGTTAGGCAGTTTGTTTTAAAATCAGGGTTTGTGCTAACATTTTTAAGGAAGATTTTAACAAAAGATATGGCAGGGCTGGACAAATCCCAGGTGCCCGGTCGCCACAGCGACAAATAAACAACTAGTAGGTTTATGATATTCATGAATAAATGATTGTTTCCTCAGGAAACTTACAAACACTGCTACAGTTTGGTTAATGTCAACAGCTTCATGTGAAAAGAATTGTGATACTGTGAATCTGCCTACTCAAAAGACTGCATATATGAATGATCAATATGAATGGTCCTTATCTAAAAGATTTTGGACAGACAAAATCAGCAGAGGGTTAAGGGTTATAGATCTGTTAGGAGGAGTGAATAAGAATCTGTTAGGAGGAGTGAATAAGAATGAAGTAGTGATGAAATTGAACTGGTTAATACTATTGAGGTAACAGGTAAATTTAATTGCGTTGCCTGGCTCCTAAGAAATTTTGCTGACCCCTAGATTTCTGATTTGTCCAACTCGAGACATGGTATATTCTTTCCCCAACTCTAACCTCTACACCACATACAGATTTAGGGTTGGGATCTTCCATTCCGTGCATATTGTTATAAGTGCCTGTGAATAGAGGTCGAGTGCTATTACCTTTTTAACGTTTACGTTTTTTTATTTTTTGCAAAGGCTTTATTTTTAAGTATGGGAACAGGGTACCGTACGGGGTATCTGATCTCCATTTCTGAAATTTCTCTTACAACCTTCCCGTGATTAATTGTTGAGTCTTTGTTACACATTCATTCTTCCTTTCCTTATAGTGTAAAAAGGGATTTGTAACCTTGAAATATAGAACTTGCAGCTGTAATCGCTCAAAGCGCGGTAAAGGAAATGACTACTACCTTCATTTCTGGTGCAAAGGTGAACACTGTAGCATTCGGGGCCATGGTGTAGCTCGGTTGACCTTAAGGGACCAGAACACCTTGAAAGACTAGAGATAGGACGTTCATATTCACAGAAATGATTAGCATTTGTCACATAGGTTCAGCATGTGTCCTGTTGCCTAATAGGCACTGGGTCCTCCGTGGGCACTGATAACTTTTTCCATGCGTGTTGGCATCGACGCATATAAGACGCGAATGGTGTCCTGGGGTATAGCCATCCATGCTGCATTCACCTAGTTCCACAGTTCACCTTAGGTGGTTAGCATTGGGTCACAGCGCCGCACCTGTCGTTTCATCATATCCCACACATTTTTGATTGGCAACAAGTCCGGTGATTGGGTGGGCCAGGGCAACGGTCTGACATCCTATGACAATAAGAAGGCACGTGTTCGTGCAACAACATGTGGTCACGCATTGTCCTGCTGAAATATGGGGTGATGTGCAGAAAGGGTAGGCTATGGCTACGGGTCGCAGGATGTCATTCACGTAGGTCATACTGGTCACATTGCCCTGAATACGCAGCAACTGTGATTTATGGTTGTACCCAATAGCACCTCACACTTTAAGGCCTTGAGTTGGTGCTGTGTGTCTTGTGCAAATACAGTCAATGTGATGCCTCTCCCCCTGTCTACGACAAACCAAAATGCGGCCATCATTTTCAAACAGAACCAGGATTCGTCCGAAAACACTTTCTACTGCCATTCCTGTCCCCAGTGATGTTGTTCCATACACCATAGCAGTGTAGCATGTTTATGCACATTAGTCAAAGGTAGGCGGAGGAGTGTACGATGCGTCGGTAACGCAGATCGTAATAAACGGCTACGGAATGTCACTCTTGACTGTGTATAATGTGTTACACTGTTCCACTGTTGCTCCAGGGCCCAGGAGGACGCAGATCTGTCCTGCAGTGCCATTTGGTTGAGGTTTCTATCTTCTCGGGGGGTTGGTCTGGGTGGTGCGACCAGACCCATCTCATTGCAAGTGACTAATCTCATATTTTAATCCATATTGAAATCTGTTATTTGCAATAACAAAGTTTTATTATAATCCACCTGTTCAATACATTATAATGTTGTTACATTTAAAATATCTTCATTAATTAAAAAGTCATTTGTGGGACATGTTTCGCTTCCTTACAGAGCATCTTCAGCCAAATCTGAATCTCGAAGAATGGTTATGTTCATAAATAATGATTTAAGAACTGATGAACCATTTTATCACAAACTTAAACTTACTCTACTTGTGACAGCATGAATATTGGTCTTCATAAAATTTAAATGCTTAGTTAACCTCAGTTAACACCAAACTGACAAATGGTGGTTGAAAGGACATACAACAAGATAACTACTTAAACAACTTTTAACTACGATCGTCGATTTACGTCCCTTTCAATCATACTTTATTAAATCCATTATTTCAACATATGGTCACTGACTAAACCAGAGCACATATTCAACAGCATTCGCTGAGGTCAAATGACAACAAGCATTTAAATTTCACGAAGACCAATATTCATCCTGTCACAAGTTCAATTATCAAATCGACAAGATCTTTGAATCTTTATAGACTCTTATCCTTAAGGGATATAAAACTTTTTTACCAGTTCTGTTGCAAAGAAATTTTCATATCTAGTTCTTAAGATTGAATTTCACGTCTTAAGATGTTAGACATGCTGCTTGTTTTAAGTATGGGTATTTGAGAACAACTCATTCTACCACAATTTTAATGTATCTCTCCTACTAAGCCCAAGTTATTAAGGCATGTCACCATACATTCTGTATCTTATGATATTCTAGTAAAGTAAGTTTAAGTTTGTGAAAAAATGGTTTATTAGTTCTTGAATCATTATTTACGAACATAACCATTCTTCGAGATTCAGATTTGGCTGATGATGCTCTGTAAGGGAGCAAAACATGTCCCACAAATAACTTTTTAATTAGTGAAGATATTTTAAATGTAACAACATTATAATGTATTGAGCAGATGGATTATAATAAAACTTTGTTATTGGAGACCCATCTCCTCATGTTCTATGGGCTTCTATGAACCATTTTGTACACACCCATTGCACTGCCGACACACTTCGTCCCACACTTGCAGCAGTTTCCCAGATAGATGAATCACGTTCTCTCATGCCAATAATGCGCCCTCTTTCAAACTCGGACGGTACAGTTCTCATATATGTTTGCAAGACATCCAGCACATCTACTCAAGGTACACTGATCCATTACCTTTTGTTTATAGCGACGAGAGCTGCAGCCACATTTTACCTGTCGGTGGTAGTGCGCCGAGGTATTGATGTGGACCTTGAACATGAGGGCCGACATGATTCAAATGCTGTTTCTTCAGAACATAATAATGCACATGTCCTGTGAATATGAACTTTCTATCTCTAGTCTTTCAAGGTGTTGTGGTTTTTATGAGCATGAGTGTATTTTTTTCTCTCTGGAGTGGCAGCATTTTATGTCATCAAATCAGGTGGTAAAAAAAATCTCAGCTGGTATTTGTGGTTGACATTAATTTATTAAAGACTTGGTCAATCACATTGTTCTCATATAGGCCCAGCTTTATTTTTGGTACCTCGCTTGGCTGTGAATGCAAATTTTGACATAACTTATTTTTATGACATCTAAGAAACTTGAGAGTATTTGTGGAATATAGTGAATGGAAAGTAAATTTATAATACCAGTATAGTTGGTCCGTTACTGGACATTCGGAACAAATATTTCAGGTTCCCTATGGGAATCAACATCTTTATCAGTTTTGGATTGTTCGTTTAGATCAGGGCCATCCAGTCATTGCCGGGTGCGCTCGGGGAGCACTGGGCAGTCAGACTAGCGCTCGTTCCCCTTCCACCACTACAGTGTGGCAGCGAGGAGACCTGAGACAGACGGACGATGTTTGGACCACGCTGACTTGATACGTACGTACAGTCATGCGGTCGACGACTTGTGGGTTTGTTGACATCATATTGATAGGGCTGTTTTGCCATCACAAATATACCGCATATATAAATCCAAAGGTACTCCGATTATGGAATATGCAGGAAACGAAATCAAGTGTTAAGTAAAGAATAATGTGATTTATTCAAATCTGAAATTTGAACATATCTGAGAAGAAAATTCAACAAAATTTTACAAATATGAACAGATGGTAGACCTTGAGTGACTTTTGCTCAGTCGTTTTTACGAGCTTTTAGTTTTGGAGCAAATAATCTTCTCGAAATTGGGTACAATATTTCTGGACACAGCTATTCTTAAACAATTGTGAAAGTTTCTATCGCTCATCGTTGCACGATGTTTACTTTTGGTAAGCTTAAGAACTGAAAAGAAATGCTCACAAATGTACCTTGAGCCAAACATTGATAGAACTTTACATGCATGTTGATTTTTCTTGCGGAAAGCCGCTGTAAAATTCTTCTAACCTTGGGACGTTAGAAAGCAGTCTTTAAGATGAATATAGCTCTGCAGTTCAGTCAACTCTTAATTGTGGAGCACTGTCTGCTCTAAGAAATGGTCGAACAAATACATCTAACGCCGCTTGGAGTTCTGATAATTCTGAAAATCTCTCTTCAAACTCTTCCTGTAATTGGCGAATTACCTGCAAGTACTCGTGAAAGTCGACACCTTCTTTCACTGTTTCAAGCTATGGAAAATGTCCTGTGTTCCTTGCAGCATCTGGTTTTCCCACAAAATCAATTTTATTTTGAACGCTTGAATTTTTTCCAGCAAATTGCAGATATTGTGCTTTCCGTCCTGCAACGAAGTGTTAAAGTGATCAGATGGGTAGTAATGTCACTTAAAAATGCCAAGTCCGCCATCCACTTAGGATCACGCAAAAGAACTTTGGGCCGCCCTTTCATGTCACAAAAAGTATCTATTGCGTTCCGCATGCAAAAAACAATGAATCACCTTCGCCTTGCTCAGCCATCTTACTTCTGCATGGTACGAGATATCCGGATATTCCGCTTTGATGTCATCCAAGAGTTCTTTGAATTGAGTCCATGGGAGCGAAGAAAATTTACCATTTGCATAAGTGTTCCCATTACGTCTTTAAGCTTGGTGACTTTTGCACAGATTGCCTCCTGCTGTATCAAGCAATGGATTGCTGCCATTAGGGTACTATTGCTCTCAGCCATTTTTATTTTTACATAGCTGAGGAACCCCGTGCATAGACCACATAAAGCAGGAGCTCAATCCGTCATTACATTCGTCAACCGCTCCCATTTGAATCCCATTGACTCGAAAAAACACCCTCCACAGCTTGGAAAATACCGAAACCAGTAGTGGTGTCTTTGAGTGCTACCTAGTCTAGGAAATCCTCGATGACCTGAAGATCTTCATCCACCCCTCAAATGAAAATGAGCTGAGCTGAGCTGAGCTGTGTCGAGGGCGATGGAAAAGGATACGCAATTTGCTGCCTTCTCCATTAATTGCTGTTCCATGTCAATGGCCATATTGTCTATTCTGCGACCCATAGTTTGAGGAGAAAGAGAGATTTTGTCAAATTTCTCGATTAGCTTCATAGGATAAATACCTACCGCCGCGTCCATTGGGCACTCCTTGATTAAATTCCCTTCTGTGAAGGGTTTCCCAGCTTTGGAAATTTGCAGTGAACATTTGTAGCTTGCTCGTAAAATGGGTCAACCAACCTCACTCTCTTCAATCTCCTGTCAAAAAAATACTTCAAGTCACAATTTGAGTGTTCTTCAGATAATTCAATCATTTCTTCATTCCCGTTTGTAAACAATAATTTAAAATTAAAACAATAATACTTACATAATAGTGCTGCTTGAAAATTTTTTCAATTCTTCCAATGTCGATTTGTGACTGGCGTCTGCCAAATCACCATAATCATCCCAGTGGTTGGCACTGTAGTGCCGTTCCAAATTGTGTTTTTTTTAAACACACTAAATCTCGGTGGCACACTAAACATTTCGCATGCCCTTTATAAGCTGCACAGAAAAATGAAATTTCCCATTCTGCTTTAAAGGCCTTTTTCTTGTATGATGTTCAGTCACGACAGCTGCATCCGGTTCCATGGCTAAATGGTTAGAGTGCGGGCCTGTGGTCACAGGGGTCCCGGGTTCAATTCCCGGCAGGGTCGGGAATTTTAACCATAATTGGTTAATTTTGCAGCTAGGGGGACTGGGTGTATGTGTCGTCTTCATTGTTTCATCGTCATCACGGCATGCAGGTCGCCTATGGGTGTCAAATCGAAAGACCTGCATCTGGCGAGCCGAACATGTCCTAGGTCACTCCCGGCACTAAAAACTATACGCCATTTCATTTTTATGACAGCTGCATAACTGATTTAGTTACACTCTGTCAACAAAGCGCATTGGACTAGACTAGCGACTGATGGATTGGCTGCTCGCTCAGCCAGCCAAGCTCCTCCCAGCACTATCGAAAATACCTTCCCCCAAAGCGCTCGTAGCACTGGCGTAGAGCACGGCCAGAGCACTAGCGCTCGGGGGAGCGCTGTTTGGATGGCCCTGGTTTAGGTGGAATAATGTTTCTGTGGCTTCTGGCTTTATGACTGTATTGTAATGTTTGATTTTGCATTAATAGATAACCATTTCTTTTTGTATGTTTCCCATGTTAATTTTTGTGTCTTAGATAACTTGTTTGCCCTTATCTGAATTAAAGGTTTTTCATTTAAATTATTTGTTATTAACACACCTAGATATTTGAATTGTTACAATTTTAATTTTAGTACTGTTAATAAGTATTTCTTTCAATGGTGTTGGTTTTTGGAGCATAATTTTTGTTTTCTCAAATTATATTTTAAGGCCAGTTTTATTTGCAGTGGTTGTGAAGCCCTGATATTTGAGTTTTTGCTTCGTCTAAATCTTTGGCTAGTAACACCATGTCATGTGAAAAACCAAGGCAATTTGTTTGGATTTTCCTACCTATTTTAATATTTGGTGGGCATTTCTTGAACCATTCTCACATTACCATTTCTAGTGGACAATTAAATAGTAATGATGATAAGCCTGCCGTAACCCAGTAATTACTTCAAGTGAGTCTGATAATTTGCCTCTGAACTTCACTTTTGATTTGATCTCTGTAAGAGTTAATTTTTCATATTTACTAATTTAGGATTTAATCCCATATGTCGTAAAGATTTCCTCGCTCGTTCGCCAATGCATTGCTTAAGATGGAACGACGTGGGATATGTACGTATGTATGTACAATCATAGGCCTTCTTGAAGTCGATAAAAGTTATCACCATATCCCTATTTCTTTTTCTGTTGTAATCCATTATCAGTTTGAGGCTTATAATTTGGTCAGGGCAACTCCTCCAAGGCCTGAAACCTGCTTGATATTCTCCTAGTTCATTGTCAAGTTGTAATTTAATTCTGTTGAGATTAATTCTAGAGAAAATTTTATAAGTACTGTCCACGAGTGAATTCCCCAGTAGTAATTAGGGTCTGTTTTGTCTCATTTTTTATGTAGTGGATGGATGATGGTTGTTGTCCAATGTTCTGGGAATTTTTCTGTAATCCAGATGTTGACTAGTTGTTGATGAAGGGCAATTATTGCTGAACTTCCAGCATATTTCCAAATATCTGCAAAGGTCTGACCTTCTCCTGGTGCTCTAAAATTCTTCATGTCATTCAATGTTGTGTAAATTTCCTTGGTTGTACGAAAATTTATATTCTCTTTTGGGGTTGTTATCAGTGTATTGATGTCTACGTGAAGAAATTCTGTTGGTTCTTCACAATTTAGGAGTGTTTTAAAATGTTTAGTCAGGATTTGTGCGTTGTTGTGATTGTTGTGGGCTATTTCACCATTTCCATCTTGTAATAATACGGTTAGGCCTTCATATATTGTCAAATGCTTTTTAAACATTTTTTAATTCTGTGAATGTGATATTGTAAATTCTTCTTCGATTGAGTTCAAAGTTTCTTTAAGATACTGTCTTTTATGCTTCTTAAATTATATTTTTCATAAGGCTCTTACTGCTAGAAAACATGTTTTAGGATTTCACATTTATTTTGTGTATGTTTTAATATGATTGATGATGACCCCGAGTAGGATTGAAACTAGTCCCATGTAATGTATATACTGTAAATACAAGTTAGTATTGAATACGTGGAAAACTCTACTGTGCTTTATTTACACTATATGTTTAGTTGTATCTTGTAACTAAATTTTTAAAAGTTGCTTGGGACTGGTGCAATAACCACGCTTTGTGTCTTTTCTGAATCATATCATCACATTCATTATTCCACCACCGATGTCCTTTACGAGGTTTTATTGGGTCCAAATCTTCTGAAATTTGCTGAAGGTTACTAACTAGGTCACCTATGTTATCTGTGATTTTATTTTTTTCTGTTGCTTTTTGATAATTTTCATTTTTAATTGGCAGTGTAGGATCTATTTTTCTTTTTGGTTTATAGGCTTGTTGTTGTAGTCTCCTTTGGGGAGTTAATTTGATTTTAATTTTAACTACATAATGATCTTAGCCTGTGTCTGTTCCTCCCTGACATAATTTTTTTTGTGATAACATTTATCCATAAATTGCCATTCACCTTTAGTGTAATAGAGATGTTTCCATGTTTTGAGTTTTTGTGGTTTTCTCTCAAAATATATAGATTTTGATATTAGGCCATGATTCCTGCAAAGATCAATGAGTTTTTGACCATTTTTGTTTGTTCTCTTCTGAGCAGGCCGTTTACCAATTACATCACGATATCTACATTCTCTTCCTAGTTGGGCATTGAAATTCCGAATTAATATTTTAACATGGGTTTTAGGAATGTTATTTAGGATATCGTTGAGTAGATTTCCGTAGTTTTCTATCTCTATGCGGTCTTTTAAAGAGTCATTCTTATAATTGGTAGGAGCGTGTGCATTAGTTATGGTATACATTTTATTAGCTGTCTTTATTGTAAGTGTGGAGGTCCTTGAGGAATGAGATTAAAACTTTTGTATAGAGTTTATTATTTTAAAGCTAACCAAAAAGCCTGTTCCAAATGGGGAATATTTTTTGTCACCTTCTTTCCTGGTATACCTTTGTAGAGTCTGTACCCTAATAATAATAATATAATAATAATTAACATAACTCAAATTTTATACACTACCTTATGGTTTTCCTCAATTCTCTGAAAGTCACAACTGTATTATATATACAGAATTAAAAGTAAAAATACCTGTGTCCACAATAAGTAGCCTATGTATTAAATATAAGTCAAATAAGTTGCTTTACATCGCACCGACCATCTTATGGTGACGAGATAGGAAAGGGCTAGCAGCGGGAAGGAAGAAGCCGTGGCCTTAATTAAGGTACAGCACCAGCATTTGCCTCATGTGAAGATGGGAAACCATGGAAAACAATCTTAACAATTGCCAATGGTAGGATCCTAACCCATTTTCCGAATGCAAGCTCATAGTTACGTGACCCTAAACGCACGGCCAACTAGCTTGGTCATCTTTGAAAATGACTTTTTCTATCAGCAGAGGATTTTTTAAATCATATTTTGTATAGGCTACCTGAGGTGTACAGTAGCCCACTGGTTTTCTGATTAAACATAGTTTTATTTAAGCTATTGCATCAGTCAGCTCACTCACTGTCCGTTTACACCGGTGATCTCGTGATTTGATTATTGAAGTATTGTGCAATGATGCGACATATGAACTGAGAGAATACAGAGCGGTTCTTCCCAATATAAAACGGACAATTTCGAGTAGTCATGAGCACGACTCAGTCATAGGGTAGGCTAGATAATAATGTTACTGGCTTTACGTCCCACTAACATTTTTTATGGTTTTCGGAGACTCCAAGGTGCCTGAATTTAGTCCCGCAAGAGTTCTTTTACGTGCCAGTAAATCAACACAATGCTGACGTATTTGAGCACCTTCAAATACCACCGGAATGAGCCAGGATCGAACCTGCCAAGTTGGAGCCAGAAGGCCAGTGTCTCAACCGTCTGAGCCACTCTGCCAGGCGGGTAGGCTAGAGAGCTGAGTTTAATTAATTGTCAAATGTCAACTAGCTATAAAAATAACTATTCATTAAATTAATACAGCAAATAACCTAATAGCCTACCTACTTACAAGCTAGGTACTTTGTAATTATGTTCTGACTACCTTTTTAACACCATCCACCTATTATTTAATCCTCCCTGTAAGAAGAGGATAGTGAATGCAAGTGGGTATTATTTTCAAATGAGCTGAATGTGAGAGTCCGTTATAGCGTACAATTCTTTCAGTGTGCCTTGGCTCTGTATGTATCGCTGCAGCGGAAGTTCGGCTCCCTGCCAATTTCCAGTGTGTCGATAACGAACAGTGTGTGTGTTGAGGCTCACTGATCCGTGACTGTGTTCGATTCTTTCAGTGTGCTATGGCTCTGTATGTCTCGTTGTAGCGAAGTTCGGCTCCCCGCCAATGTCCAGTATCCCGCTAGTGAGCCGTGCGCTACTCAGCACTGTCTGCTGCTAGTCAGCTGAATTGTGTGCTGTGAGCTCGCTGTTCCTGTGAATTGATTCACTTGGACATTTGAATGAATCTATACACTGCTTCGAATCATACACTCGGCAGTCAACACTAGTCCAATTTGGGATTCCATTGATGAGACCCCAGACAAAGAAGGACCGAGCAAGTGGCCATGCGGTTAGGGTCGCGCAGTTATGAGCTTGCATTCTGAAGAGTGGTTTTGAATCCCACTGTTCGCAGCCCTGAAGATGGTTTTCCATGGTATCCCATTTTCATAGCTGGCAAATGCTAAGGTTGTATCTTAATTAAGGCCCTGGTCGCTTCCTCCCCACTCTTACCCCTTTCCTATCCCATTGTCATAAGACCTATTTTTGTCAGTGGGATGTAAAAGTATATTGAAAAAAAAAAAAAGCAAGCAAAGAAGGCAGGCTAATTGGCAACGTAATCATTGGTTTGTTAAGTGAAGATTATTGTAAATAGATTAGTTTACACTGAGATGTTCTAGAAAAGTGCTATATGAACATTATAGCAAAAGTGTTCATTGAAACTTTGGGTATCCTGTGGCTACAGGGCATTAAGTAAAATAAAGTGTTACTTTTTATTAGCAATGCTGCACATTATGTGTTAAAAGCTGTGAAACATTGTCTTTTGTATATCCAAAGATGACTCGTGTAATTTCTGTAGCACATGCCTTTTATCGTGTGGCAGAAGTGGAAACTGGCTACCCCAAAATAGATTTGTTGCTTTTCTCAGTGAAAAAAAGTTTTTCTCAAAGCTCACCAAAGAGTTATCTTTCTAAAGAAATATACCCAGAAATTCCATGGACACCTAAGCCATTTCTAGCTAGGTGGGGTACGTGGTAGCAAGCGGTTGAAAATTATACTGAATATATAGACTGTTAAGAATGTTCTGCATGCCATGAAATTTGAAGATGGCAGCCTCAATTGAAGCTACAAAAACAGTTGTCTGTGACACAAGTGTGAGGAATGATTTATGTTACATTCAGCATAATTTTTCAAGAGTTTCAAAAGGCTCCAAAACTCTCACTTTCTGAAAGCTTTGGAATAATTGTGAATAAAATTGTGGAACAACTAAATCATGGTACAGGTAAAGTTGCAAATGTAGCAAAAATCAAGGTGGACACTGTACTTTCAAAAAACCCTGGATGTGAAGAAATGGGAAGGGCTGTTGCAATGCTGTGTGGAGATTAACTGTGAAGTTAACACTGGACTTAACCCCAGTAGACATCGTGAAGTTCAAACATGCCCAGATTACCTCTTCTGATTTTGAACGCAGTTTGTCGATATAAATCTATCTTCAGAGACAGTAGATGATGATTCACTTTCCAGCACTTGAAATAACATTTTGTAACTTAATCCATTGTTTTAGTAACGGAGATTAAAATATTATGACCAAGCTTGATAGCTGCAGTCACTTAAGTGCGGCCAATATCCAGTAATCGGAAGATAGTGGGTTCGAGCCCCACTGTCGGCAGCCCTGAAGATGGTTTTCCATGGTTTCCCATTTTCACACCAGGCAAATGCCGGGACTGTACCTTAATTAAGGCCACGGCCGCTTCCTTACAATTCCTAGGCCTTTCCTATCCCATCGTCGCCATAAGATAAATCTGTGTCGGTGCGTTGTAAAGCAAATACAAAAAAAAAAAAAGTGTTCTTCAAAGATCGTATTGAAATGAGAAGTGCACAATTATGCTTCATTATGGTCTGCTTTGTTTAGCATCATTGAACTTCAATATTAGGCTAAATAGAATTTTGTAATTTCTTGGTGGGTTACTGTAGTCACATCCTAGTTCGTGAACCATGGGCAACGGCTGAGTGGCCTAGTAAGTGGTCCTGAGAGTCGGGATACCAGTTGCTATGGAATGGGAGTGGGCATCTCGGACATATTCTGAGTCATGTCCCTCCTTGTACTCAGTCGGCTAGGACTATACAATTCACTGGTGGTCCATAATCCATTAGAGGAGAGATCCTCACTTGGACTATATGCAAGTAGGGTAGCATCCTGCTTCATGAATTTACCGAGCTCAGAACATTTTAAGCAAGCCTCGGACCTATGGGAGTAACGGAGTCCCACTCCCATTTGACAGGCGAGTGACTCCTTGGAAACAACTTGGCGAACGAAATGGAATTCGATGGGGAGCTATCAATATTAATGGGGCTTATGGAAGAAATAAAGTAGAACTGGTTGAGTCAGCAAAGAGGATGCATCTGGATTTGTTAGGAGTAAGTGATATTCGGGTAAGGGGAGATAACAAGGAAGAGATAGGAGATTATAAAGTGTACTTGACAGGTGTTAGAAAGGGAAGGGCAGAGTCTGGGGTAGGGCTGTTTATCAGGAATACTATTGCACGCAACATAGTTTCTGTTAGGCACGTAAATGAGCGAATGATGTTGGTAGATTTGTCAGTTGGAGGAATTAGGACTAGAATTGTCTCCACGTATTCACCATGTGAGAGTGCAGATGAGGATGAAGTTGACAAGTTTTATGAAGCATTGAGTGACATCGTGGTCAGGGTCAACAGCAAGGATAGAATAGTGCTAATGGGCAATTTCAATGCGAGAGTTGGGAATAGAACTGAAGGATACGAAAGGGTGATTGGTAAATGTGGGGAAGATATGGAAGCTAATGGGAATGGGAAGCGTTTGCTGGACTTCTGTGCTAGTATTGGTTTAGCAGTTACGAATACATTCTTCAAGCATAAGACTATTCACCGCTACACATGGGAGGTTAGGGGTACCAGATCCATAATAGACTATATCTTAACCGACTTCCAATTCAGGAAATCTGTTAGGAATGTACGAGTTTTCCGGGGATTATTCGATGATACAGACCACTATCTGATCTGTAGTGAACTAAGTAACTCTAGGCCTAGGGTAGAGAAAGTGAAATCTGTCTGCAAACAAATAAGGGTAGAAAATCTCCAGGATGAGGAAATTAAACAGAAGTACATTGATATGATTAGTGAGAAGTTTCGAACAGTAGACAGTAAGCTGTTTCAGGATATAGACAGTGAATGGGTGGCATACAGGGATGCTGTAGTAGAAACAGCAAGGGAATGCCTAAGAACAACTGTGTGTAAAGATGGAAAAAGGCGAACATCTTGGTGGAATGATGAAGTGAGAGCAGCTTGTAAACGTAAAAAGAAGGCTTATCAGAAATGGCTCCAAATTAAGGCCGAGGCAGACAGGGATTTGTACGTAGATGAAAGAAACAGAGTGAAACAAATAGTTGTTGAATCCAAAAAGAAATCATGGGAAGCTTTTGGTAATAACCCAGAAAGGCTAGGTCAAGCAGCAAGGTAACCTTTCTGGACAGTAATAAAGAATCTTAGGAAGGGAGGGAAAAAGGTAATGAAGTGTTTTGAGTAATTCAGGTGAACTCATAATAGATCCCAGGGTATCACTGGAGAGGTGGAGGGAATATTTTGAACATCTTTTCAATGTAAAAAGAAATCATCCTTGTGGTGTTGCGAACAGCCAAGCTCATGGGGAGGAGGAAAATGATGTTGGTGAAATTACGCTTGAGGAAGTGGAAAGGATGGTAAATAAACTCCATTGTCATAAAGCAGCAGGAATAGATGAAATTAGACCTGAAATATAGAAGTATAGTGGGAAGGCAGGGATGAAATTGCTTCATAGAGTAGTAAAATTAGCATGGAGTGTTGGTAAGGTACCTTCAGATTGGACAATAGCAGTAATTGCACCTATCTATAAGCAAGGGAACAGGAAGGATTCCAACAGCTATTGAGGTATCTCATTGATTAGTATACCAGGTAAAGTATTCACTGGCATCTTGGAAGGGAGGGTGCAATCAGTCGTTGAGAGGAAGTTGGATGAAAACCAGTGTGGTTTCAGACCACAGAGAGGTTGTCAGGATCAGATTTTCAGTATGCGCCAGGTAATTGAAAAATGCTACGAGAGGAATAGGCAGTTGTGTTTGTTTCGTAGATCTAGAGAAAGCATGTGACAGGGTACCGAGGGAAAAGATGTTCGCTATACTGGGGGCCTATGGAATTAAAGGTAGATTATTAAAATCAATCAAAGGCATTTATGTTGGCAATTGGGCTTCAGTGAGAATTGATGGTAGAATGAGTTCTTGGTTCAGGGTACTTACAGGGTTAGACAAGGCTGTAATCTTTCACCTTTGCTGTTCGTAGTTTACATGGATCATCTGCTGAAAGGTATAAAATGGCAGGGAGGGTTTCAGTTAGGTGGAAATGTAGTAAGCAGTCTGGCCTATCCTGACGATTTGGTCTTAATGGCAGATTGTGCCGAAAGCCTGCAGTCTAATATCTTGGAACTTGAAAATAGGTGCAATGAGTATGGTATGAAAATTAGCCTCTCGAAGACTAAATTGATGTCAGTAGGTAAGAAATTCAACAGAATTGAATGTCAGATTGGCGATACAAAGCTGGAACAGGTCAATAATTTCAAGTATTTAGGTTGTGTGTTCTCCCAGGATGGTAATATAGTCAGTGAGATTGAATCAAGGTGTAATAATAAAGCTAATGCAGTGAGCTCGCAGTTGTGATCAACAGTATTCTGTAAGAAGGAAGTGAACTACCAGACGGAACTATCTTTACATCTGTCTGTTTTCAGACCAGCTTTGCTTTACGGGAGCGAAAGCTGTGTGGACTCAGGATATCTTATTCAGAAATAACAGACATGAATGTAGCAAGAATGATTGCTGGTACAAACAGGTGGGAACAATGGCAGGAGGGTACTCGGAATGAGGGGATAAAGGCTAATTTAGGTATGAACTCGATGGATGAAGCTGTACGCATAAACCGGCTTTGGTGGTGGGATCATGTGAGGCGAATGGAGGAGGATAGGTTACCTAGGAGAATAATGGACTCTGTTATGGAGGGTAAGAGAAGTAGAGGTAGACCAATACGACGATGGTTAGACTGAGTTTGTAACGATTTAAAGATAAGAGGTATAGAACTAAATGAGGCCACAACACTAGTTGCAAATCGAGGATTGTGGCGACGTTTAGTAAATTCACAGAGGCTTGCAGACTGAACGCTGAAAGTCGTAACAGTCTATAATGATAATGTATGTATGTGTAATTTCATTAAAAATAAATATATATGTACGTATTTCATTAATTATTACATGTAAACCTGCTCCCTGGTTATTAAGGTTAGGAAGTGATAGTTTAAGAAGCAGGTGTGACCACCCAATGTGCCGTCATTGACTCAACAAGTTTGTTTCCACCCGTTCCATAAATGGAAAATTTAATTGTACGAATTGAAAGAAAATATCAGTCAACCAATCTATGTCTAAAGGCAATGCCTTGTTGATTCAAACATTGTCTTCTGTCTTCAGATTGTCGTTTCATTTCACAGTAGGAACTACATCCAAAGTTTTGCATCAATGTTTGAATGAATTGCTTCCTAGGTCGACCTATCCCCTTCTTTCCTAAGATCTTTTTTTCTAGTAGATTGGTCAGAAAGGTATTATGACACACTGTGTGTCCAATGAATTTAGCTGCTCTTCTATGTATTGTTACAAGGACGGTTTGAAAAGTTCTCGGAATCACCGCTTGATGTCGATGCTAGAGCAGCGAGGTTCCCGCACAATAATCACACATCCTTTGTGAGTGAACACGTGGCGCATCAGTGCTCTAGCTGCAGGAGTGTTCTAGTGACGACTCTTTTTTGTTGTTTCCGCGTAGTGTTTTGTGACAGTGGAAAAAAACTGAGATTCGAGCAGTGATTAAATAGTTTGTAAAGAAAGGTATGAAAGCAAAGGAAATTCATGCCGACTTTCAGAACACACTGGGGGACTCTGCTCCTTCATTTTCAACTGTTGCCAAGTGGACCAGCGAGTTTAAATTTGGTCGGAAGAGCTTGGATGATGTTCCGCGTAGTGAACGGCCAAAAAGTGTTACGACCCCAGAATTTATCGCAAAAGTGCATAAAATGGTCACGGAGGGTCGTCGACTGAAAGTGCGGGAGATTGCTGAAGCTGTAGGGATGTCTTCCGAACAGGTATATTACATTTTAATCAAAGAATTGGGTATGGAAAAAATTATCCGCAAGATGGGTGCCGCGGCTGTTGACATTGGACAATAAACGCACCAGATTGGAAATGTCCGAACAAAGTCTGGCCCATTTTCAGAGCAACCAACAAGATTTTTTGCGCCGGTTTGTGACTACAGATGAAACTTGGGTCCACTACTATACCCCAGAGACAAAACAGCAGTCAAAGCAGTAGAAACATGCTGATTCACCACCACCACCACCACCAAAGAAAGCAAAGGCAGTGCGTTTGGCCGGAAAAGTCATGACCTCACTTTTCTGAGATGCAAAAGGCGTTCTGCTGATAGATTATCTTCTTACTGGCCAAACAATTACGGGGCAGTACTATGCAAACCTCCTAGAGCAACTACAGGAAAAGATACGCGAAACAGGGCCTCGTTTGGCAAGGAAAAAGGTCATCTTTCGTCAGGACAACGCTCTGCCGCACACAAGTGTTATTGCCATGGCAAAACTTCATGAACTGGGGTACGAATTGTTGCCACATCCACCTTATTCACCTGATTTGGCACCATCAGGCTTTCATCTATTCCCCAAGCTGAAAATGTTCCTCGGTGGACGGAGATTTTCTACAAGGGAAGAACTGACAGCCGAATTGGAGAGGTATTTTGCAGGCCTCGAGGAATCTCATTTTCGGGATGGGATCAAGGCATTGGAACATTGCTGGACCAAATACATTAGTCTATAGGAAGACTATGTTGAAAAATAAAAGCAGTTCCGCCGAGGTAAGATACTTAATTCTTGTACATTCCGAGAACTTTTCAAACCACATACGTTTTATCAGCTGTTTCTTCTCCTGTATTTCTCGCAGGGTACTTTCGTTGGTTCTTTTTTCAGTCCAACTGACTTTTAGCATTCGCCTCCAGACCCACATCTCAAATGCTTCAAGCCATTTCCTATCCTGTTCTTGGATTGTCCATGATTTACATCCATATAAGTGTACGCTCCACACAAATGACATCACAAAACTTTTCCTAATCTCTGTATTTAGATGCATATTGGTCAGAAAATATATTTTTTAAATTTTCTTTGCTGTTTGACAAATTGGAACATCACATGTCCTGAAGATTGTTTAGGATGCTGGGATACAAATTTCTATTCTGGTGTGGTCCTGGATCTTCCAGGACATATACCAACCCTGAGCTGACCCTAAGAGCCATTGGCCTTTCTCGCTTCTGTGTCATTTATTTAAGGTCTTGGAATCAGTCATTCTGAACTGCTTTGTGATATCGATTGCTGGCAAAATAATGAAGGAACAAGTGGATTTAAGACCAGGTAAATTGTGTGGTGGTCTAATCTTAAACATGCAGGATGGTCTTGAAAGGAAGCTTGTGACTGAAGTAGTTTTTATCGACCTGACAGTAGCTAGCCTGTGATGCAGTAAATCATAGAAAGTTGTTAAGGAAGCTACTTCGTCACAGTAGATTGCCACCTAACTAAACTTGTTGGTACCTTTCTACACAAGAAAAGGTTCTTTGTGTATCTCAGTGACGAGAAGAGTCTTTGGAGAACTCAAAATAACGGACTGCCACACGGCATTGTGCTGGCTCCATTACTAAACAAGTTCTGTACGAATCAGCTCATTCCCATTTACACATGGTGCTTTATGTACGCCGACGACACTGTTGTAGCTGTGTAAGGCAGAAGCTTTAGAGGTTAAAACAATGCTAGGAGAAGCTCTGGAGGAACTGTTGCTGTATTATGAAGCCAACAATCTACAACTCATCTCTAGTAAGATGCAAGTCTGTGCATTCCATCTGCACAACACAGAAGTGAGATCACTTGTTTGAGAAATGAATTGGTCCATCATTTCAATACCGATAGTGTAATTATCCACTGTTTTAAAGCGAACATATTTGTACCATTGTCGGACATGTTACGTTCTCCTCTGGGAACAGCTTCAACTTCTAAATATAAGCTTATTTACATCAGCAGTACTACAGTCTCCCTCTAAATATCCGTGTTGTATGTAGTCGGCATGGTATCATTGAATGTGGCACGGAGGGACTCCTTAATGTGGAAACATAGTAAGAAGTTTGGCCTATGCCGACGACTTAGTCTTAATAGCAGACTGTGTTGAAAGCCCGCTGCCTTAATATCTTCGAACATGAAAATGGGTGGAATCGTTATTTATTAGGTTCATTAAAATAAATCCTACCGAGCTCGATAGCTGCAGTCGCTTAAGTGCGGCCAGTATCCGATATTCGGGAGATAGTAGGTTCGAACCCCACTGTCGGCAGCCCTGAAAATGGTTTTCCGTGGTATCCCATTTTCACACCAGGCAAATGTTGGGGCTGTACCTTAATTAAGGCCACGGCCGCTTCCTTCCCACTCCTGGCCCTTCCCTGTCCCATCGTCGCCATAAGACCTATCTGTGTCGGTGCGACGTAAAGCAACTAGCAAAAAAAAAAAAATCCTCTCACAAACACTTGACTCAGATAACACTGGAACAATACGAAGCAACTTGCCTAAAACTGCAAGTCTCCTTTTTTTTTGGACATACTTTGATCAATAGCTCACTTAACTTTATACCCTTGCCAGCCCTTTGTATTCTTATCATTCGTGTAGAGTGCTGTACTTTTCAATTTCAAAGTGCATGGTAGAACCCACAAGTTAATGCTGCGACAATTTTTCCATCTCCTTTTCTCTAGTTCCTTCCCTTATGGCGAGGTAAGAGTATCAAATACCCTGATACAATGTATTTGACCTACAAGGTAAATGTGAAACTTTGAACGTATTCAGTACTGTAACAAATTTGTCATTTGTTTTTAATGTATTAAAACCAGATGTACCGGCAGGTAAAAATTATTAATTTCAATGTCAGAAAAACCTATGAGTCAGATTCTTTATTTTCAGTCGCCATGGCAATTCCACATTGCGAATTCTTCCAGTGAGGCGTATGGCAGTGTAAATTCTCAGTGCACACACTGCAGATGTCATTACTCCGGTTCCCATGGGGTAAAGATATACCTATATTAGATCTCGTCCTGAAATGTGCCATCATATTTTAGTATCTAGACATAAATGGGGGTTCATCCATTCCAGATTTTTGAAATGATCCCTTAAGAAAATGACCCTTCTGCTAACACAAACTAGAGCCACCAACGATTTACCGCATGAATTTAAGAAGAGTTGCAATGGTGAAAGATTTAAACAAATCATTTTGCAGATGAGCAATTCAACAAAGAGATTGACACTTGGAGTGAGTTCTCGGTTTCTACGATTGACTTACTCCCTGACCCCAAACATGTTACGGAAATACTACCAGTACGGGGAAATAAACTGGCCATTGACAAACAACAGAGCCGTCTAGGTTCTGACAACCAAATGATATACAAACACTTATCAGGCGAGATGGCCTCTGATTAGGGGCGGGTAGCTTTGAGCTTGCATCTGGGAGATAGTGGGTTCAAATCCCACTATCGGCAGCCCTGATGGAGGTTTTTTCATGCTTTCCAGTTTTCACATCTGCAATTGCTGTGGTA
The DNA here is from genome assembly GCF_040414725.1 of Anabrus simplex. NCBI lineage: Eukaryota > Metazoa > Arthropoda > Insecta > Orthoptera > Tettigoniidae > Anabrus > Anabrus simplex. Next base: position 1,105,144,668 of record NC_090265.1, on the reverse strand, counting down.
TCTTGATCAAGGCCACGACCATTTCCTTCCCGTTCCTAGGCCTTTCTTACCCTATCATCGTCATAATAGGTGCGTATCTGTTGTGCTCGTGTACTTGTGTACTTTATATTACACTACCTTCTGCTGGCTTTGTTTTGCACTTACTGACCGCCATCTTGGACAATCAGCTGACTCTCTTGCTCCCTTGACGCCAACTCTAGGCCTCGCAACTTCTAGAATGAACTCTCAGATCATATAAATACTTGCCACCTCGCCTAACTCGCCAGGTTGAATGAGAGGCCATTCCCCGCTGGGTGTGCGAGCACATGACGTTGGACAGAGCTGGCTGGCTCTCTGCTCCCATCGATTGCTGGTGTTCTTCAGGTCTGACATAGAGATCATAAGTAAACATACCTTTTCATTCATCTTTCTCCGGATGGTGAGGGAGTGGTGAGTCACCAAGTTTGAGAGCACTAAATTCCATTCTATGTTCATGGACTATGGATCTTCAAAGAAAGCTTGGACATACATATTCCAGCGTATTCGAACTACTTCTACCCTTCAAACATAATTCTATCTTCACGTGTTTGCAGTTATTCCCTATGCATCTAACGAGAACATTCTTATCGGTCGTGACTCTGTACCGTTTCTCATTCTACCCCATATCTTGTTTAAAATTTTGTATGATTTATGGTACATGGATTTGACACACTTGTATAAGAATTTAGCTACCTTTGTCTAACTATGTCTATTAAAGTCACAGTCGATCTTCTCGAATAGGGTACAGCACCTACCTATTCTGGATCGGTCGAAGCTGGCTAAAAACTGCCAGTAGCTGAATCCGGGCCTCTTAGACTAAAGAACCAAAGTATAAAAGGCATGTCCCAAAAGCAGAGAGACGATAACATAGAGCAGAGGTCAATTGAAATGAATTAGGTTTATTAACATAAACAGGAGTGAGAACGTTTGAAGATAGGCATAAAACAAATAAATGTGGAATACAGGGGAGTCAAATACATACATTTATTGAACATAACAGGCGACTTCGCCCCTATACATGTTCACATGCAGAGTAAAATGAAAAATAAAGAATAATAATAATAAGGATAATAATAATCAGAATAATTAGCAGTCATTAGCTGTAGCAGTCACTCAATCAATGTTCATCCAGTGTCCTTATTATGCTCTGTACTTGCGTCACATTATTGTTCCTGACCTACACCTAATCAATAAATCAAACAACACTCAGCATTTCAGCACTTGAAATACATACATGGTTTGTGAAGATACTCTAATCACAATCAAATCGCTTGACTATTCAATCTGAATCTTACACGTCGCAACAGAGGTATTTATTTATTTATTTATTTATTTAGCGTATGGCATACAAATACATTAATTCAAATGAACAACAATAACCAACGGACCAAACTACAAACAAATATCTAGATCTTGTATGTACTCAATACATTTTGGGGTTGCCATGAAGAAGTCTTCATATGGCCCTCCATATGCTCTGATGCTGCATTCCTCCCTGATGTGTTCAATAGTTTGTCGCGGTGCACCACAGTCGCACAGCGGTGAGGAGAGCATTCGCCATTTATAAAATGAATCCCCACATCTTCCGTGTCCCGTCCTGAGTCGGTTGAGCATTGACCATACCTTGCGTGGTTGATCAAACCCTGGAACTGTCTTATCGATGCATGGCATTTCCAGGCGTATAGCTGGAGCATTTTGCATTCATTCTTCCCTCCAGGAATCGCTGATGTTGAACCCGATGTGATTGATCTCGGCTGCAAGAGGTGGATGTCTCGAACGAAGGCGTTTGATTTTGAGGTCTGAGATGTCAGAGTGTCCCGGTAGTCTAGGGTTTGCTACGATCTTGTTATATTCTCTGATCAAAGCTACTTTCCTTTGCAGGTTAGAGGGTGGTATGTTACTTAGGACAGGCAGCCAGATGGTGGGAGTAGACCTGATTGTTCCTGTAATAATGCGCATAGTACTATTTAGTTGGACATCAACTTTGTTAGTATGGGCGCTGTTCAACCGTACTGGTGCGCAGTACTCCGCCGCAGAATATACCAAGCACAACGCAGACATCTGCAGAGTTGTGGCGGATGATCCCCACGTGGTTCCACAAAGCTTTTGTATGATGTTTCTTGTTCTCAGTTTCGCAGCAGTTTGTGTGAGATGTGATTTAAACGACAGGGTCCTGTCTAGCGTGACTCCCAGATATGTTGGTTCCTTATTGTGGGTAAGTTGTGTACCATCAAAGTAGACTTCCAGAGTCCTATTGGATTGTCTGTTGTTGAGATGGAAGCAAGTCACCTTTGTTTTTTATGTATTAGGTCGAAGCCTCCATTTACGAAAATACTCTGCAAGCACAGACAAATCAGATGTTAGAGTTTCTTCCATGGGTTCGAAGTGAGTGTGCCTAGTTGCAATGGCCCAATCATCAGCATATCCAAATTTTTTGCTGACAGTTTCTGGCATTTCAGTAAAGTAAAGGCTAAAGAGCAGTGGGGCTAAAACAAAACCTTGAGGGAGACCATTTTGGAGGAATTTCTGGCTACTGGTTTTGTTTCCCATAATAACGTGAAATTGTCTGTTTCCAATCATGTTATCAATAAGCTTCGTAATTTATTGGCATGGAATGATCTTCATCAGCTTGTAGAGTAGGCCTTGCCGCCAGACGGTATCATAGGCTGCTGATAAATCAATGAAAGCAACAGATGTTTTCATCCTCTTCTGAAAGCCTGCTTCAAATTGTGACGTGAATGCCAAAACTTGATCTGCGCAACTTCGCTTGGGACGAAAGCCAGCTTGTTCTACGGGGTTCGCCGAAAGTATTGTTTGGCCAATCCTATTAATCAGTACTCGTTCCAAGAGTTTATATATAACACTAAGTATTGCAATTGGACGGTAACTTTGCACAAGATCTGCACGTTTTCCTGGTTCAAGGAGAGCAATTATCTTGGCACGTTTAGGCTCTTGAGGTATATTTCCTGTTTTTAGCATTGAAGTGAAGAATTTTGCTAGCCATGTCCTCATATATTTTTCCAGATTTGATGAGAAACTCGGGGAGTATGCCATCAAAGCCAGGAGCTTTACCGGGTTTTATATCCTTTATTGCAGGTATCATGAACTGTGATACAATTATTTTTATATTACCAGACAGTGGCAATTAAAACGTGATCCAAAGTATTTCTTTCTTAAGGAGCATTTGGACTCATGTGGTGAAAGAAACAGCTTTCACACAATAAAATTATCATGGCTCCCCAGACAAAGTCAAGGCTTTTTATTAAAAAAAAGAAACGGCTCTCAACAAACTCCATAGAGGCTGCTTCCCCAGTAATAAGATACCAGTGAACAAAGGCTGGTAGAAAAGTAAACAAATATGGAACACTAGGAGGTAAGAAAAGGAATTGGTCATAGTTACAGAAACAAACATTAGTCATGAAGCAAGTAAAATGAGAGCAAAATCCTGAAATAAACACATCAATCGGCTGAGAAAGCCAGAAACAATAGCGAGATAAAATAAGAATGACGAAAACAAAAATCCATAAAAGGCTGAAAAGTAACACAGGTCCGATAACCATTCCATACACACTCGGAGACCAAACATGAGAAGCAGAGTGAATAAACATATAATACCAAGACACGTTACTACTAGAATCGCAACAGCATGGCATGAATCAGTCAACGGCTCATCAGCTTGATCTGAGAGCACAGATCAGATACCTGGGTCACCGCAAAGAGGCCTGGCTCACCCAGTCAAAACACACAACGTAAATTACACGCCACATGACACGTGTTCATACCGCACACCAAGGCGAACATGAATCGCACAGTACCAGTGTTAAACCAAAATGCAGAACATACGCTCAAGCGAAACTTCAAAGACAGAGAAACGAAAGGTCTCCAATAAAAATCCACAAACTTAACTCATCACACACACACATATGATCGGATCGGTGCTACATATATAAATGGTCTGTTGTTGGACATTATAAATTTTCCAGCTAACTCATTCCTGGCTGCCAGCGTTTCGCCCCCGTGTGCTAAGTTGGGCTCATCAGTTGGTACTTAGCACACCCACCAAGACGCATGACTAGTGCATACTGTAGAGGCCACTGCGTAGGCTACTTGGAGCCACCGGCAGTGCCATTGCACTATGAGAGACTTTGTCTCATTACCAAATTACATGAAGGGAAAAGGAAGAACAGTGAAATAAGTCTGCAGCAAAATGGTAAAACCCATTCAAATTATTTGTTATTCTTTTGTACCCTGCTGGTCAGGAAGGTAGACACATATATATTTATTGAAGTAAAGGTTGTTCTTATTATTATCGATCGTTGATCCCTCTGTGCTTGTATTCCGCTGCGCACAATAGTGTTTCGTTATTTTTTATCATAATTATTTTGGTAATTTGAATTGATCATAGACCTATACTCTGTCATCAAGCTCAGACTTTGCCCCAATGTACTGTAACAACGTGGTAGCACTGTGTCTGTGCGACGTAAAGAAAATTGTAAAAACAACCAATTCTGAACGAGCAACAAAACTTGACAGACTAAAACGCCGTGAAAGATACAGATATCGGCTTGGCAATGATCACTTTTACAATCAACGCAGAAAGGCTATTAGATCTGTCCTAAATTCCTGAAATACTCGGGCAACCTAATGACTTGATTCCACCCGAATACCACGAACCTGCTGCGCAGGCGTATCAGGGGAAGAGGTGATACTCCCTCGTGGCGTGTCCCAGGTGGCCGATAGGGGGGGGGGGTCCTAACCGGCTTGCCGGCGGACTTGAGGGAAATAAAATACCTCTCACGGACCAAACTCACACCCCCTGTGGGTGGGGGAGGCAGATGAATAATACACCCACGGTATCGTCGTGAGAGTCGACTAAAAGGTGCGACCAAGGGCTGATTGTATTAGAACTATGAAACTACTTTTGATTAGTACCATCACGCGCGGAACACCATGGGTCGCTTTTACTTGCGAGTAGTACCACTCTGTCAGGTACTGAATAGTTTTGTGATTTGTAGCACTCAAGCGGGGTTCAGTGTGGGTTTCCAGTACCCGTGAGTCGTACCCATGTGAGCAACACCACGGGTGTGGGCGTTGCCTGTGAGTTGTACCACTATATGAGCGACACCGTGGGTCTGCCTTGCCAGTGATTAGTACCCACTATGTGAGGAACACCACGGGAATGCTGGCGCCCGTGATTAGTACACCTAGGTGAGGAACCTCATCGGTTTGCGTTGGCTATGAGTGGCGCCATTGTGTGAGAAACACCATAGGTCTGCGTTACCTTTACGATGTACAATACTTGTGAGTAGTACCTTAATGTTTGGAACACCGTGAGTTTACGCTACCTTTGATTAGTACCGCAGCTTGAGAAATATCATGGTTCTCCTTTACTACCGATAAGTGCCATTATGCGGGATCGTTGACATAGATATTGACCCATTCAGACAAGCACCATGGAATCAGGATTGGGCTTTGGAAGCAGTCCCTTGGTCAGTAACATTTTTTCTGGGAATGTGAGGCATTGCGCGTCTTATCCACTGCTTGTTTTAAATTCATATTCATCTATTCATTCCTCATCATCACGTTTTGAATTCGGGTCACTGGATGAATTTTGTACTTTTAAATTGTAATCCCATTTCGTCTCATTTCGTACCATAGGGGCCGATGACCTAGATGTTAGGCCCGTCTAAACAACAAGCATCATCACCACCACCCGGGGTACACGAAAGGAGCCTCCCCGAAGATTGTGATGATTTGTGATCAAGATAATAAAAGCAATCGGGCGTACCCTGGGCAACGTCAGAGAATGAATAACCTGACGGCTGATCCTTTCACAACAGAAACATCCACACCTGAGCCCTTTTCAGGGCCATTGAAAGACCTCATGATAAATATGGAAGTGCTATTTTTGTTCATCCAGATTTCTAGATTTCATCCACAGCATTCACAGAGGAAAACAACATTGAAATCCTTACTGTAGAAACAGCTAATTGCACCATTTCATCCCTTTAAACCACCTGGTGCTCAATTCACTGTAAACCTACCATCCAATTTCGGAAACAAGCATGTGCAAATTGTGATCGGTGATTTCAACAGCCATAGTCCTCTCTGGGGCTATGACCATGAAGATGAGAACGGGACAGCAGTACAAGAATGGGCAGAAATAAGCCAGCTGACTTTAATCCATGATGCTAAACTACCTGGAGCCTTTAACAGTGGCAGGTGGAGAAGAGCTTACAATCCTGACCTCATATTTGGCAGCAGCAATATCAACCATCAATGTGTAAAATGTGTCTGTTCCCCAATACCCAATACACAGCATAGACCAATAATGTGCCAAGTATTTGCTGCTATAAGACCTCAGATGGTGTCCTTTCGGAGGAGGTTTCATTTTAAGAAGGCAGACTGGTCAAGTTTTGCGGAATTACTGGACGCTGAAATATCTGCTATAGAACCAGTACCCAGTTACTATGACACCTTCACCACAGCTGTAAAGAGATGCTCAAGGATGTCTATCCCCCGTGGCTGTCGAACATCTTAAATCCCCAGGCTTACTTCAGATCAAGCCACACTACTTGCAGAATACAGCAACTTATTTGAAGAAAATCCTTTCAGTGAAGTAACTGTGGAAGCAGGGAACAAGCTTATTTCCTCTATTAGAGAGACCAAAAGGAATCAGTGGATACAAACTATTAAAAACTTGGACCTGAAAAGAGACAGTCATAAAGCTTGGAGACTTCTGAGACGTCTAAGCAATGATCCAACCAAGACCACCGCACATCATAATATCACTGCTAACCAAATAGCACATCAGTTACTGCTGAACGGGAAGGCAACCCACAAATCACAAAAACCGAAACTGCAAAGAGAAGAGCATGAGGAGAGCGACGACCTAACATCATCACTCAGCATGGAAAAATTAGAGAAGGCTATCAAACAGAGTAAAAATGGAAAATCAGCTGGCTTGGATGATATACGAACTGAGCAAATTAAACACTTTGGCTTAATGACAAAGAAATGGATTCTCCAACTCTTTAATAACTGTTTGAGCAGAAACCAAATTCCAAAGATATGGCGGAAGAGCCGAGTGATTGCCTTGCTGAAACCTGGTAAAGAAGGGAATGATCCAAAGAATTTTAGACCAATTGCGCTACTATGTCACCTTTACAAACTGCTGGAAAGATTGATCTTAAATCGCCTATTACCTGTAATTGACCCATTACTTATACCTCAGCAATCTGGATTTCGTCCTGGTAAAAGCTGTATTGGACAGTTATTAAACCTCACACAGTTTATAGAAGATGGGTTTGAGGCTCGTAAGGTGACAGGAGTAGTATTTGTTGACTTATCAGCAGCGTACGACACTGTCAACCACCAGCTACTATTAGTGAAGGTCTACAATAAAACCAAGGACTTTAACCTAACAAGACTCATTGCCACTCTTTTGCAGAATCGCAGGTTCTTTGATTTCCAAGAACAGCGTAGTCGATGGAGACTACAGAAAAACGGTATTCCGCAAGGAAGTGTGCTGGCTCCAATTCTGTTCAATATATACACAAACGACCAACCCATAGCCCCCAATTGCAGTAGCTTATTGTATGCTGATGACCTCGCTCTAGCCACTCAGAGAAGAGATTTTGAAACAGTGGAGATCACCCTCACGGATGCCCTTAATGATCTTTCTAGATATTACAGCACAAACCAGCTTAAACCGAACCCCTCAAAGACACCAGTGTGTGCTTTTCATCTGAGAAACAGGGAAGCTACTCGCAAGTTAAAGATAGTATGGTCAGGAGTCGAACTGGAACACTGCGAGTCTCCAAAATATCTAGGAGTGACACTTGATAGATCTCTTACTTTCAAGAAGCACTGCATGAACTGCAAATCGAAAGTCTCCACCAGGAACAATCTTTTACGGAAACTGGCCGGATCACAGTGGGGTAGCCAACCTGAAACCATCCGAACTTCTGCAATGGCACTATGCTATTCTGCGGCAGAGTATGCGTGTCCTGTCTGGTATAATTCAACATATGCCAAACAGGTGGCTATAGCTCTCAATGAAACTTGCAGAATTATAACAGGTTGTTTGAAATCCACTCCAGTTGAATGGCTCCACCACCTTGCAGGAATAGCACCTCCTTCTGTTCGAAGAGAAATAGCTGCGAACAAGGAAAGAAAGACAGTGGAACAGGAAAGGACCCATCCTCTATATGGGCATGAACCGCATCTGCAACATTTAAAGTCAAGGAAGAGTTTTCTCAGAACTTCAAAGGAACTTAGAACCACTACTGAAAAAGCCAGGTTGCAATTATGGAGGGCTACATCCTACCTTCCTCCTGGCTGGATAAGATTTTCTGAAACTCTACCTCCTGGCTACGATGAAGAATGGATGACCTGGAAGTCCCTGAATAGACTGAGATCTGGAGTTGGCAGATCCAAGGTTAATTTGGCAAGATGGGGCTATATAGATCAAGAAAAAATCCAATGTGACTGCGGAGAAGACCAGACCGTCCAACATATGCTCTAGTGTCGTCTATGTCCAGCCTCCTGCACAGAAGATGAACTATATCAAGCATCAAAAATGCATTGGAAGTGGCCAAGTTTTGGGCAAATGTAATATAGTAATTATAACTGTGTACAACATGTATGTTTCTGATACGAGAATAATAATAATCACCACCACCCGAATACCCCTTTCATAATAAATTTAGGAACACCTGAAGCAATCCTGTCGTCTGATTCTAGAGGACCTAATTAAGGTGGACAAGCCCACGTACATGGCTTTTTTATATCTAGAAAAGCCATTCAATAATGTTGATTGGACCAAGCTATTTGAGAATCTGAAAGTGATCAAGATCTGATACCAAGAAAGAAGTATTTACAATCTGTACAAAAATCAGTCTGCAGTGATAAGAATCCAGGGCTCTGGAAAAGGAGCTGTAATCCAGAAAGGAGTGAGGAAAGGCTGTAGTTTGTCCCCTCCTTCTCAGTGTTTACATAGAACACGCTATAAAGGAAATCAAAGAGGAATTTGGAAAGGGCGGAAATAAAACTGTGAGATTTGTCAATGATATTTTATCTGAGTCTGCAAAACATCTGGAGAAATTGCTGAATGGTATGGACAGTCTTGGGGTAGGAGTACAAGATGAAAATAAATGCCCAAAACAAAAGTAATGGAGTGCATCCGAGCAAGTCAGGTGATGTGGGAAATACTAGGTTAGGAAATGAAGTATTCAAGGAAGTATATGAATATTGTTACTTATGTAGCAAAATAACTATGGCAGAAGTAAGGAGGGCATAACATGTAGACTAGCACAAGCTAGGAGGGCCTTTCTTAAGAAAATAAATTTGCTCACTTCAAACATTGATATAAGAATTGATTTAATGAGTTAATGAACAGTGGTTGCACAGTGCTGTTATTGTCAGCCTACGTTGAATTTCTGACGTAGACAATGCGAGTTGTCTATGCCATTTTCTTAATATTTTCAGATCAATAGACAATATGAGTTGTCAATGCTATTTTCATAATTTACTTATTTACTCGTGTCAGAAGCATACTTAACCATACAGTTAAAAATAAAATAAGAATTAAACTATTTACAAAAATTAACAGACAAAGGAAATTGACCAGATTTACTGTACATCTACCTAGATTGTGTTTTTCCAAAACTGAGCTACACCTAGGGCGTTATCAGCAAGCATTAAATCTTGCTCTGAGCATGAAAATGGGCAGTGAGGACATTGATACAGATGGTTCACCGTTTGTTCTTCACCGCAGTCACACTTGCTAGTTGCTACCCTGCCGACACCAGTTCTTAATAGGTTAAGGGACCTCCAAACACTCCAGTCTTCATTGTAGCCAGCCGGAAGTTGTTCCCGTCAATGAAAGAAGGGTGGACACTGAAAAAAGCAGGCTATCCGCAGATTCAGTGAAGTTATCAATGACACAAATTTCGAAAAATGTAATTCCATCCATACTTTTGCTATAAAAGTGCTACTGGGTATTTATAATAGAAGGCTTATTATTAGACAGTAAATGCCGATAGGTAAAATGATGACTGACCTGTTTAATCAGAGCTTCCATAATAATAATGTTAATACTACTACTAGAGCAACTATTAATAATAGGGAGGTACATTCAGGGAAACGGTGTGGTCTAGGGAGCTGTGATCAGGTTATAAGGATCTGGAAGTCAAGTAGGAATGACATAAAATTGTTTAATGTTGAACTGTAGAAGTATTGTAAAGAAAGGAATAGAATTAAGTAATTTAATAGCTATATACTTGCCAGATATTGTAATAGGAGTTGAATCATGGTTGAGAAATGATATGATGGATGCAGAAATTTTCTCGCGGGACTGGAGTGTGTATCGTAGAGGTAGGATAGTAATGGTGGGAGGGAGAGTATTCATTCTGGTGAAGGAAGAATTTGTAAGCTATGACAAAGTTAAAGATGACAAACATGAAATTCTGTGTATAAGGCTCATTTCTAAAGGTAATAGGCAACTTGATGTCTTTGGAGTGTGCAGACCGGGAAAGGGTAGCGCTAACGCTGATTCAGAATTATTTGGTAAGATAATCAGCTATGTGGGAAGTGATATGGAAAGGAAGTGATTGTAGCGGGAGATCTGAATTTACCGAATGTCAATTGGGAAGGTAATGCGAACGACAGGAAGCATGACCAACAAATGGCAAATAAGTTAATATGGCAAGGATAGCTGATTCAAAAAGTGATATAACCAACTAGGGGGAAGAATATCCTGGACATGGTGCTGGAGATGAACTCTATAGAGAAACCGAAGTAATTGATGGTATTAGTGACCATCAGGCTGTTTTTATTATAGTTAAAAGTAAATGTGAGAGAAAGGAAGGTCTTAAAGGGACTATTATGCAGTATCATATGGCTGATAAAGCAAGCATGAGGGAGTTAAAAAAAAGTAACTATGATCGGTGGAAACGGTAAATAAAAATGCAAACAGACTCTGGGATGGTTTTAAAGCAATTGTTGAGGAATGTGGAAACAGGTTTGTACCTTTAAAGGTTGTAAGGAATGGCAAAGACGCACCTTATTATAATAGAGAAATAGACTAAGAAGGAGGTGCAGGTTGGAAAGAAAAGGGAAATGGCTGTGGAAGTAAGGAGATATTGAAGGAACTTAATAGGAAATTGAATCTAGCAAAGATGTCAGCTAAGGATAACGTGATGGCAAGCATAATTGGCAGCCATACAAATTTTCGTGAAAAATGGAAGAGTTATGTATAGGTACTTTAAGGCAGAGGCAGGTTCCAAGAAGGACGTTCCAGGAATCATTAATGAACAAGGGGAGTGTGATGTGAGGCTCTTCAAAAGGCGGAAGTATTCAGTCAGCAGTATGTAAAGATTGTTAGTTACAAGGATGATGTCCAGATAGAGAAGGTGACTCTTGCTAAAGAAGTATTAAAATTTACATGTAATTATTTTAATAGGTGCCAACACCAGATATATTACGAATTATTTCAAAGACTTTTTCAAGAACTCCACTAAACCTTGTTTACCTGTCAGTAAAGGACTGTCACATTGTATTTTTAACTGACACTACTGTTTTAGTTATAAGATGCTTTAATACGAATGTATCGGGATCCCGATGACAATTGATTTTGAGGCTGAGAGATAGGCTGACTATGCCCACAACAAGGGCGAAACGTGTCCCAATTTAAGTGTCATGCTTAAGTTATAAACATTCTCACGAATGTATTGTGTTGAATAGGTTGACCACTTCAATAAACTTAATTGTTTCAAATTAATATACAATTTTCAATAACCATGTAGTTTATTACATGCAATAAGTGGTATGTTGTCCGACTCGTTGGCTGAACGGTCAGCGTACTGGCCATCGGTTCAGAGGGTCCCGGGTTCGATTCCCGGCCGGGTCGGGGATTTTAACCTTAATTGGTTAATTCCTACGGCATGGGGGCTGGGTGTATGTGTTGTCTTCATCATCATTTCATCCTCATAACGACGCGCAGGTCGCCTACGGGGTCAAATAGAAAGACCTGCACCTGGCGAGCCGAACCCGTCCTGGGATATCCCGGCACTAAAAGCCATACGACATTTCATTTCAGTGGTATGTTCCAAGCTGTCAGCGGAGAGGTGGCGTGGAATGACATTGGTAGACGAATAAGTTTGAGTGGTGTCTTTTAAAGTAGGAAAGTTCACAATTTAAAGATAAAGTTTGAATTCAAGAGGACAAATTGGGGCAAATATATTATTTTATGGGAAGGGGAGTTAGGGATCGGAATAACTTGCAAAGGGAGATGTTCAATAAATTTCCATTTTCTTTGCAATTATTTAAGAAAAGGCTAGGAAGAAAAACAGATAGAGAATCTGCCACCTGGGTGACTGCCCCAAATACAGATCAGTATTGATTGATTTGATTGATGATAATATTAATGGTTTTTATGTTCCACTAACTACTTTTTGCTGTTTTCGGAGACACCGAATTGCCAGAATTTTGTGCAGCATGAGATCTTTTACATGCTAGTAAATCTATTGACACGAGACTGGGCATATTTGAACACCGTCAAATACTACCGAACTGAGCCACTATCGAAGTTGCCTAGTTGGGATCGGAAGGCCAGCGCTCTATCGTCCGAGCTATCAGTCCGGCATTAGAGCTTTGAGCAAGCTGGTCGTGCGGTAGGGGCGCGCAGCTGTGTGCTTTCATTCGGGAGATAAAGGGCTCGAACTCCATTGTCGGCAGCCCTGAAGATGGTTTTCCATGGTTTCCTATTTTCACATCAAGCAAATGTTGGGATTGTTCTTTAAGACCAGGACCGCTTCCTTCCCACTCCTAGCTCTTGTCTGGCCCATCGACGTCATATGACCTGTGTCGGTGCGACCTAAAGCCAGTTGTAAAGTATCATATTTAGGACATTATAAAATTGTTGAGATCCATAGTTATAAGTGTTGAGAAGTGTTTCCTGGGCAGAACATTCTTGCCGAGTAGTCAGTTATAATAATAATAATAATAATAATAATAATAATAATAATAATAATTATTATTATTATTATTATTATTATTGTTACCGTGGTTGGTGGATCAGCAGAGGTGAAAGAAGGTGCCGGGGTGAATGGGTCTACCTACTTTGTCAAGAAAGAATTTAAACTGAAATGGAAGGTTATATTTTCGGAAAGCAACAAGTTAACAAATTCTCACTTAGTGAGATAACAAGTACATAGCAAATTAAAAAAAAGACCTTAGAAAAATCCAAGACTTCAAATCCTTAACACACTTGGAATGCCAGCCCCTAGTTTTACAATCTTTCAGCTTGCAGATTCAACATTACAGAGGAGCATAATTTTACAACAGGGCAGAAATCCCCTAATACCAGGAGCGCTTGCTTCCTAATTTACAGTATCAAGCCTCCTAGAGGCACTTTTCCAAAAAAGAAAAGAGTCGGACACGCTCTCAGGTTTTTCGAGCCTATTCCATGCAATACCTGAACTTGCATTATTTGCCCACAAGGCACAACTTACAAAAAATGAAACAGGGGTATCTAGTACCCAACCTACAGGGACTTCGAGTAAAAGAAATAACAGTTAAATAAATGGCCCGAACAAAAAGGAAGGAGGCCAATACTTGCACTCCTCTATTTAGCTTCTTAAAACCTAACGGGCACTAGGCCGATGAAACAGGGGCTATTCCCAAACTATGGAGGTGACCCCTATAAGAAAGAAATTTAAAACATTAAGGAAGAGAAGAAAATCAGTTACCAAAACGTAGTCACCTCAAACCATAATGAAGGGGAGCTTGAGAGGGTAAATCACTCTCTATCCTCGGCAGAGAATTACATGTTTAGAAAAGTAGGTTACATTGTAAAGTTTTCGGACCTTTCCCGCGGGTTAAACTGCTGAGCTAGCAAAAAATAAAGATGTTAAACGGCCATTACCTTGCTGAAGACCTGCTGCCTGATGAAAGAGGCGCCTCCTGCTTCACGTATACACACTTAGTTACATGTTGATCAAGTGGCCAGGTGACGTGAAAATCCTCAGTTTATAAACCCTCGGGAAAAGTTCGAGACCTTTCATGAATAATCAACACACACCCACAGTTACACCAAATTGAAGAAGCCTGTGATTGGTAGAAAATTACAGAAATTCTGGATTGGCTAAATTCAAAACTGGCGGAAGGAAAAGATAAATATTGCCAACCCACAAAAGAATGAACGAAATTTACTAAAGAAAAAAAACTTTTGAGTACAAAATTTCTTCGAAAAGTTCCTTCACTTCGCACCAGGGTGCATGATCATAGTTTTCTAGTAGAGACATCTATGAGAAAATGTCCACACTTCTTGATGAATGGAAAACAAAAACAAGTAGAAATTCGTACAGTTCACAATAACAAATTTTAGTGGTGCCATCTTCAGAGAAATTTCATAAGTTCCAGTTTCAAGTTCAGTGTTTCTCCTATAGAGGAGGTTTTATTGGCGCAAGATTTAAAAGTGCGGCATAGGGGGGTACCTCCCGGTACAGAAATCCCCCCGCCCAATGTCCTTCCAAGGGGTGACAGAACAATTTTGAAAACATTATAGAAGAAAAAAAATGAAGTAGTTGGTTAGCAACTAGATGAACTTCAGCTTTAGAGAGTCTTTTTGCTGTATACTCTGAAATACACGCTGCTAATTTTGACGGCAAGACCTGCCGCTGCTGCCGACATCCAGGTGAGGTCGCCCGGACCCCTCAAGTACCCCCAGATACACCTCTCCCGCTACTATGAGAGGGGTAGTCGTGGTGAAGGACGCCGCAGATCAAAGATATAGGTTCAGTCCCCAGATGAGTTGGCGGTTGGTGCGTCGCACTTCAGCCTTTGCCGGGAGATGGACTCCGGCGCGCCGTACACAAGAAGACCTCACGGGAGTGGAGTGGGCTCGTACCCTACCTCGGTGGCGGTACGGCGACGAACGGCTGCGGTTCACTGAAACAGTAAGATCTCGGCGACAGAGATGTTGTTGGTGACTTGTGATTTTAGGGTACGATCTTTGTTGGTGAGGCTGAGGGGTCATCGGCGTGGAGGAAGGCAATTTGCCACTACTGTGGATTTGCAGGAGACGGGGCTTGGTAATGACCACTAAGGAATAGACAGCAGGATAACCAGAGGGGAGGATCGTACATACAATATACAAAATACCATAATTGGGGCAGAAGGCCACTCAAAAATAGAACCTTCAGGTAGCTGTTAAATGTTGAAAGCTAAGTTAACAATGGCGTTACACAGGGTTTACCTGAGAGATATGGACCCTAAAAATCCTCTCGGTGGCTGGATTGCTCACCAACAAGGTTACTGGAGTCTGGAAATCCAAAATGGTGCACGGCCCATGAAATCTGGGGGCAAGGTTGCCCGCGGGAACAAAGTTTTTAACCATGACTTGATTCCTACTTTTAAATTGATGGGCCTCCGTCTACGATCATATCTTTCTCTAACCTTTTCATGAGAAACTTTAAGATTGGCCTTAGCCTTCTTCCAAAGATCTCTAATATTATCGAGATCTACTGTCTCTGGTAGAATATCACTAAGAGACCAAAGGTTAGAGAGCGGCGAGTTAGGCACATACTTAAACATCAAGGAAACAGGAGTGAACTTATGAGATTCATAACCGCCGAATTCAAAGCGAAGGTCAACCAATGCAGGGATGTGTCCCACCTGGAATGTTCATGATGATGAAACGCAGTGAGCGCCGATCTCAGATTACGTTTGACCCGTTCAGCCAGAGATGGTTGAGGATAATACGCCAAAGTAGTTACGTGTGATATAGACGGGTCAAAACAGAATTTACGGAAGAGATTGGAGGTAAAGGCTTTAGCATTATCAGAAACAAAGTATTGGCACGGACCAAAGGAGGCAAAGATGGTATTTAAAGAAGAAATGGTGGACTGAGCGGTAGCCAGCTTAGTCGGAAATAACCAGGAAAATCTTGTGAAACCATCTACACACACGAGAATGAATTTGTTGGAATTCCCCTTTGATTGGGGGAAGGGTCCTACGTAATCGATATAGAGGCGTTCCATGGGGCGCGACGCTTGATGAGAAGATAATAGCCCTAGCTTAGTGGAAATGGTGGGTTTACTAAGCAAACAAGATTTACAAACTTTTACCAATTCACGAATTTCGCCGTCCATACCTTTCCAAATGAACATCTCTCGGATCTTCTCCCGGGTTTTGAAGATGCCTAAATGCCCCCCAAATGGGGTCTCATGGTAGTACTTGAAGATCATAGGTACAAGAACAGCTGGAACCACAACTTTCATCTTCTTATCATGCCCCGTTCGGCAACATAAAACCCCATTCCTCAACACGTAAGGGACGACATGTTCCCCAGAGGAAAGGGTTTCCATAATGGGAGCCAGCATTGGATCTTCACGTTGATATTTTTCAGTATCCCTAAACAACATGGGGGCATCAGTTAGAATGACATTTACACCAGGGGGTATGGACTCGGGAAGAGAAGAACTGTCTTCCTGTTCAGAGGTCTCCACATCATTAGAAAACGTGCGGCTTAGTCCGTCCGCCACAACATTTTCAGATCCCCTTATATGCCTAACATCAAACTGGAAGGCAGAAATTCTGATGGCCCAGCGGGCTATACGACCAGTACGACGCGGCCTAGCTAAGACCCAACTTAAGGCTTGGTTATCTGTTTCCAAGTCGAACTTGACATGTTCCAGATAGAGGCGGAACTTCTCTAGTGCAAATAAGGCTGCCAAACCCTCAAGTTCATAGATGGAATACTTGGCTTCTTGAGCCGATAGTGTCCTAGATGCATAGGCGATGGGTCGCCTTCCGAGTTCAGTCTCTTGAAGAAGCACTGCAGCCGACGATGACGCGTCGGTTGAACGATGAATTTCTTCGAGAAATCATACATAGCAAGAACAGGGCCATTACACGGGGCTAATTTCAGATCTTCGAAAGCGGCTTGTTGAGAAGGCCCCCACTCAAATTTGACGCTTTTCCTACGAAGTATGTTCAAGGGCGCCGCTCTGTTAGCGAAGTTGGGAATAAATTTCCTGAAGAAATTCACCATGCCGATGAACCTGGCAATACCTTTGATGTCCTTAGGAGGTTTGAAATCACGAATGGCCTGTGTTCTAGAGTGATCAATGGAAACGCCATCGGGCGACACAATATGCCCTAGAAATGACACGGAAGGCTTAGCGAAAGCAACCTTAGATAACTTCACAGTTAACCCTGCTTTACGAAGGCGATTGATGACCTCTTTCAGATGATCTAGATGTTCTTAAAAGGTCTCAGAAAATACGACATCATCAAGATAATGGTATAAGTATTCAAACTTGATATCAGAGAAGACCCCTTCTAGTAGTCTGGGGAGCCCGAAAGGCACGCGGTTGTACTCATACAAGTTCCAATCCGTGGCAAAAGCTGTCAAATGTTTGGATTCATCAGCTAGAGGGATTTGATTATATGCCTGATTAAGGTCTAAGATGGTAAAGAACTTAGCTTTCCGAAACCATGAAATAGAAGAGTGAAGGTGGGGAAGGGGCACAGATTGTAACACCACCTTCCGATTTAATGCCCTATAGTCAATCACAGGCCTGAAGCCACCTTGGGGTTTCGGAGCTAGGAAAATAGGCGATGAATACGCCGACTCAGAGGGTCGAATTATACCATCTTTCAGCATCTAATCTATGATCTTCAGAGCCTTCATTTTAGGAGGGGAGAGCCTATAAATTGGAAACCTAACGGGGATCGAATCCGTAACCCCAATCTTGTATTCGATAAGGTCAGTAACACCAAGAGTATCGGAGAAAACATCTGGAAACGACTGACACAACTTGCGAATACTCTCAGCCTGCTCCTCAGGTAGATGTCTAAGGTCTAACAACATCTCATCCTGGGTAGGCGAAACAGATGAACACGACACAGAATTACATTAAAGCAGAAGAATTTTACAATTACTAGCAAATTTGAAAGTGTACGACTTGCTCTGAATATAGAGCACTAGACCAGTAAAAGACTCGACCGAGCTCGATAGCTGAAGTCGCTTAAGTGCGGCCAGTATCCAGTATTCGGGAGATAGTAGGTTCGAACCCCAATGTCGGCGGCCCTGAAAATGGTTTTCCGTGGTTTCCCATTTTCCCACCAGGCGAATGCTGGGGCTATACCTTAATTAAGGCCACGGCCGCTTCCTTACCACTCCTAGCCCTTTCCCGTCCCAGCGTCGCCATAAGACCAATCTCTGTCGGTGCGACGTAAAGCAACTAGCCAAAAAAAAAAAAAAGACTCGACATCCGCTCCCAATATAATGGGGCAAGACAAATGCTTAGCCACAAACAGTTTAACTTTCCAAGTAAATTTAGCAATCCTAATTTTGGCAAAGATGAAATCTAAAATTTCTAATGGAGAAGAGTTAGCCGAAACGCATTGAATCTATGACGAACAATAATCAGAAAGTTTGCAGACAGACTTTAAT
Organism: Anabrus simplex; assembly: GCF_040414725.1. Taxonomy (NCBI): domain Eukaryota; kingdom Metazoa; phylum Arthropoda; class Insecta; order Orthoptera; family Tettigoniidae; genus Anabrus; species Anabrus simplex. The sequence continues at coordinate 1,105,126,187 of NC_090265.1, read as the reverse complement.
TTAGAGTACCACTCAGCCGAAATAATGGAACACACACTCCCAGAGTCTAATAGAGCAGTGATCGGTTCATTATTCAACTCAATTTTCAGAAAAGGAACCAGTGCGGGGGTCTCCACCGCGATCCTAAGACATTCTTTGGGACCTTCGAATGATAAATTAGAAGAGCCCTGACTTAACAGGGGCTGAGCCTGAAGAAGGTGAGCACTCCGACTCAGCCGATGCCACTAGTCACTTTTGATTATTTACGTTGTTGGAGGTTGCACCAGAAGTTGAACAGGAGGGGTTGCTATTAGCATTCGGGCAATTCTTGGCAATATAAGAAAACGAGCCACTTTTAAAACAGCCTTGGGCTGATCCTGCTCCGTTCTTTGTCCCGCTGGATTTAATCAGTGGACACTTGTTCCGAAGATGATCTGCCGACCCATAAGCATAACATTTGCGGGTTATGGAAGTTCGGCGATGTGGAGGCCGAAAATTATCGAAGGCGGAGGGGGCTTCTTCGCGACACGTAAGGTGTCGGTAAACCTAACTCCTTCGGCTGAGACAGACATAGCTTCTAACTCAGCAAAAGTTTGCAGACGCGACGCGATACACAAATATGACCTGTAGGGTGGTGAAATTCCTTCCACAATGGCCTGTACAATTTGATCTTCAGGGAAATGAAGAGCAAATACCCTTGTGTAAAACTTAATATCTTGGATGAAGTCTGCCAAGTTTCCATCCAGTCGCTGTACTCTGTAATAGTACTTCTGTATTAGAGAGGACATTGCCCTAGCCGGAATGAAATTAGCTAGCAGATGGGCGTGGAAGTTTTCTATAGATGATTGTTCAGCATTGCTCTGACGACCTTGTCCGAGAGAACAGCTATGGAGTAGGGGTAAATAATTTGAATTTGACACCTGGAGAGAGAAAACACCTGAGCGTGATCTTGAAATTCAACTAAAAACCTTAAGAATGCAATGACATCATTAGTGGAATTAACGGAAAACTTACAAATACCTCTAAGCAACATAGCCAAATGGTGAGGTAAACTACTAAAGCCAGGTGACATAATAGGTAATGGCCTAGGGGGTGAAGAGGTTTCGGAGACAGCGTTATTCAAAAAGAAAGGTGGAATTGAGGTACGACGATCAGACTCATTTCCTAATGGGGCAGACGTCTGTTGAGTAGTCACAGATTTACTACTTTCTTCACCCTTGGAAGAATCCTCATTAGTTATGTTTACCACAGGGGGCTGGTTGGTTTTGGGAGTAGCAGACCCAGTTAACAATTGACTAACTTTACTGGACATTTTAGAAAGGTGTTCAACAAGAGCATTAGCCTCCTTCCCCTGAATGTCGTTTAACTTAAAAGAGACAAGAGATCGCTAACTCTATGGTGGAACAGTCTAGCTTGCACTCGTTTAAGTTGATTGGGCGATGGATCTCTTACTTCAAAAAAACTAACTACAGATGCTAGCTCAGTAGTATTGTCCGTGATCGTGGAGAGAGCCTCATCAAAACCTTTCTCTCCCAAGGTTGGGATACTAATAGGCAAATCAAGAGATTCCTTAAGGTTGGTGGTATCGGCAGCAACCGTGCCTCCAGGTGGAACATTTCTAATAGCTAATTCGTAAATCAATTCCTCTTTGCGCAAGTAGCCGGGATGGAGGACTTCGCGAGGGCGAACATGTTGACAAACTTTGCAAATTTAGAAAATAGGAAAGAAAATTCCAGCGACTGAGAAAATTATTAGAGTACAAATCGAGACAAATGTTCAGCCGTAAAAGGGGGCTTAATTGAGACCCATTCAACCACGCTCTGCTACCACTTGTTACCGTGGTTGGTGGATCAGCAGAGGTGAAAGGTGCCGGGGTGAGTGGGTCTAACTACTTTGTCAAGAAAGAATTTAAACTGAAATGGAAGGTTATATTTTCGGAAAGCAACAAGTTAACAAATTTTCACTTAGTGAGATAACAATTACATAGCAAATTAAAAACAAGACTTTAGAAAAAATCCAAGACTTCAAATCCTAAACACACTTGGGCTACCAGCCCCTAGTTTTACAATCCTTGAGCTTCCAGATCCAACATTACAGAGGAGCATAATTTTACAACAGGGCAGAAATCCCCTAATTCCAGAAGCACTTACTCCCTAATTTAAAGTATCAAGACTCCTAGAGGCACTTTTCCAACACAAGAAAAGAGTGGACACGCTCTCAGGTTTTTCGAGCCTATTCCATGAAATACCTGAACTGCTGAGCTAGCAAGAAATGAAGATGTTAAACGGCCATTACCTGCTGCCTGATGAAAGAGGCGCCTCCTGCTTCACGTATACACACTTAGTTACATGTTGATCAAGTGGCCAGGTGACGTGAAAATCCGCAGTTTATAAACCCTCGGGGAAAGTTCGAGACCTTTCATGAATAATCAACACACCCACAGAGTTTTATTGGTTAGCTTAAAGTTACACACCAAGTTGAAGAAGAAGCCTGTGATTGGTAGAAAATTACAGAAATTCTGGATTGGCTAAATTCAAAACTGGCGGAAGGAAAAGATAAATATTGCCAACCCACAAAAGAATGAACGAAATTTACTAAAGAAAAAACTTTCGAGTACAAAGTTCCTTCACTTCGCACCACGGTGCATGATCATTATTTTTTAGTAGAGATATCTATGAGAGAATGTCCACACTTCTTGATGAATGGAAAACAAAAACAAGTAGAAATTCGCACAGTTCACAGTAACGAATTTTAGTGGTGTCATCTTCAGAGAAATTTTATAAGTTGTTCCAGTTTCACGTTCAGTGTTTTCCTATAGAGGAGGTTTTATTTGTGCAAGATTTAAATGTGCGGCGTAGGGGGATACCTCCCGGCACAATTATTATTATTATTATTATTATTATTATTATTATTATTATTATTATTATTATTATTGAGCCTCCGTGGCTCAGGCATCAGTGCGTGGGCTTCTCACCGGTGAGTTCCGTGGTTCGAATCCCCGTCACTCCTTGTGAGATTTGGGCTGGGCATAGCGTAGGCGGGACAGGTTTCCTCCAGGTACTCTGGTTTTCTCCGTCCAGCAACATTCTCCAATATAATTTCATCTGTTAGTCATTAATCACCGCCCCAGAATAGTGCGACAGGTTTCGGCATCCGGCGCATTTTTCTACCGTCGCCGCTAGATGGGGGCTTCATTCCATTTCTGACTTGGTCGAATGACTGGAAATAGACTGTACATTATTATTATTATTATTATTATTATTATTATTATTATTATTATTATTATTATTATTATTATTATTACATATTACTTCGCTCCACTGATTTATTCCAAATTGTATCCTTGTTGTTTACTTTAAATGTACAGTACTTTTTTTTAGAACTTGCTTTTCGTCTTATGGCGACGATGGGATTCGAAAGGCCTAGGAGTGGGAAGGAAGTGGTCGTGACTTTAAGCTACAGCCCCAGCAATTTCCTGGTGTGAAAATTAGAAACCACGGAATACCATCTACTTTTTTAAATCTTACACACTGTTAACTCTGCGTATATCAATCAGATGACGAAAATAACTGACGCAGCTGTTACACAAGCAATTCGAGTGACGTTACACTCAGCGGTGGCGCGTGAACAAGTTAATGCGACACTCGATGTAGGCTCCACAGGTGGTCAGTCGTGGAACAGTTGTAAACTTAACCACTGTAGCCAGTTTATTACATAATGGAAACATTTACTTGTGCCGAATTAGCTGATATTCGCCTCCTTTATGAAGCAGCTGGAAAATCTGCACATGCAGTGAGGGAGCTGTATAAACGATGATTTCCAAACAGCCGTTTTCTCAATAGCTGAACTTTCGTCGCTGTCACCAAAGGCTCCAGGACACAGGCTCGCTTCATCCTCGAATCAAGGGTCGAGGACCACATCGTGATCCTGCGGAGCACCGACGGGAAGAGGAATTTTTTTCGACTTGTTGAAGAGAGGCAGGCTATAAGCACAAGGAGCTTGGCAAGGCAAGTAGGTACATGTAACTGGACTGTTCATCGAACATTGCGTGAACAGCTATTTTATCCATGCCACTGCCAGCGTGTTCAGCATCTCCAAGAAGCGGATTACCTACGAAGAGCTGAATTCTGTATCTGGTTCTTGCAACAATGTGAACGTAATGCAGACTTCCCGCACGACGTGTTGGTTACAAATTAGGCATCCTTTACTCGGGAGGGTACCATTAATTTTCCAAATGCCCTTGCATAGGCAGAGGAAAACCCTCATATCATTCACCAAAGTAATTTCCAGTACAGGTTTTCTATACATCTTTGGGCCGGGATTTTGGGAAATTAGCTCCTTGGACCATTGGAGCTGCCTGCACGGCTAACTTGCTTAGTTACCTCCATTTTCTGCAGTCTTCTCTGCCAGATCTCCTGGACGACGTTCCACAAGAGACACGTCAGCGGATGTGTGCACGGTGGGGCATCTCATATCAATATGGAAGTTCGTCGATTCCTAGATCGCCGTTTTCCGATCCGGTGGTTTGATCGGTATGGTCCCGTCAGCTGGTCATCGAGGTCCTCCGATTTAAATCCACTCGACTTTTACTTCTGTGGGCACCTCAAAGACTTGGTGTACCAAGTGTAAATTGCCGATTAAGCATCTCTACGGCAACGTATCTGGGATACCGTCGCAATTGTGAGAGCTGACGTGAAGGCTGGCAGTGCTGCCAACCTATAAATCTTTTCTCCGCAGAATTTTAGTTGAAAATCCGCTAAATTTCTAACTGAAGCTAAGTAGCATATACCAGCTGTTTTAGTAAAAGCGATTAACTACATGCTCTGAAGCAGATGTGCTGGGTTGAAGTCCTGTGGTTTCATATGAAGCCACATGGTACTATTCTTTTTCAAAATATATGCTGACAGTTCACAGCAGCAAAACACATACGGATATTTTCAAATGTATTTCGAAAATTATTTTCACTTTCATTACTGTTTTCATTGTTTTTGATAAGTGCGCAAAGAAATAATGTCCAACAATTTCGCATGTATATTACACTGCCAATAGATGCACCGTCCGTATTTGGGATCATTGGGAAGCTCAACCAACTAGTATTTTAAAGTTTAATTATTTAACCACTCTTTATGAAATATCTAACTACTTTTTAACCTTTTCTTTCGACATATTGACGTACCAAAAAGAACCTGATGTCAAAAGAAACACGTTATCAAACACGGCACTACCCGGCTCATCAAGAGTACTGTAAAGATTGTAACACATTCTGACTGAGGCTGTGGGCTAGAGCTGGTCTAGAAAACGAGTGGTAGTACGCAGCATAAGTTCAATGCAACGGGAATAAGTAGACTTATGCCGTAGTAAGTTCTATATTATTTTTTTCTCCTGGTGATGAAAGGTGATATTGTTACCACTGAAAATCGATAAAAGAAGTTTGAAAATCCGTCAAAAAATCCGCTGTCCGCTAAAAGAAAAATTTATCCGCTGTTCCATTTAAAAATCCGCCGAATTTGGCGGAAAATTCGATGAGTTGGCAACACTGAAGGCGGGTGAGGGCTTCGTGGTGACACCGCATGGAAGCTTATCGTCGAGCTAACGGAAAGCATTTCGAGCATTTCCTGTGAAGGGAGAGAACAGTAATTTTGGACGTTCAAGTACGTCTTCCAGTAATTTCGGAGACATGTCCGGAGTTAGAAGATTTATAATTCGGACTTTTGACAATTCACTATTTTCTTAAGTGTATTCTGACATATTAAGAGCTACGAAGTAGAGTGTGACGGTTAACTTTTATTTCGATAATAGTAGAAATAGGCTAATAATAATATTTTGTTTACGACCCATTGGAGACGCGAAGTGTCGGAATTTCGCCCGCAGGTGTTCTTTAACGTAACAGTTAATCTACCGAAAGAAAGCGGACGTATTTGAGCACCTACAGATACCACCGGACTGAGCCGGGATCGAGCCTGCAAATTTGGGACCAGGAAGCCAATGCTTTAACCGTCTGAGCCATTCAGTCTGGTAACCATTTTGATACGTTCAATAAGCACTACGAAATTAGCAGTTCGACTCCCATTTAACCCTATGAGCGGTTAAATGTTATTTAAACCTTCTGTTATTTAACACCTAGGATAGCATTTGAAATATTAACTTCATAATTCAAACGGTTTCATATAAAAGCATATTTTTGTCATAATGCCTCACCTCCCAGTCAAAACCCCTTAGGGATGCATTGTTCTATGTCAACTTCTTATTTGTATCCTCGTGAAAAAAATTAAATTCCTTGTACACTCCCTTAATTTGATTACACCTCTCTTCCGCCACAAAATACATGTTTATTTTTTAAAGGAAATTCCAAATACCAATTTTTACGTCCGTAACATCCTTCGTTTTTGAGATATTAGTATCCTAAAAAAAATTCAACTCATTTTTCAATTCATTTACCCCGGCCTCTAATTGCATTTTCCAAAAACAAACGAATATGTGTTTATTTTTAAAGGAGATTCCAAATACATATTATTCACGTCAGTAACATGTTACGTTTTTGAAAATTTTAAAAATTCACCCCCCGTTGTCACACCTGTTCACCCCCCCCTTTAAATTTTTCTTTATTTTTAAGGGAGATTCCAAATACCAATTTTCATGACTGAGATATAAGTATCCTCATAAAGGGTATTCAACCCCTTTTTCACAATTTTCACCCCCCTTAAGACGATTTTCCGTAAAAACACAGGTTTCCTTATTTTTAAAGGAGATTTCAAATACAAACTTTCACCCCTTTAAACTGTTAAATTTTTGAGATATAGATACTCATTTTAAATATTTACCCCCCTTTTCACCCCCCTTAGCGACAGAATATGCAAGAATCCTCCCTTAGCGAGCATGTACATTGTAATATAAATTTATCTCCAAAATTTCATTTCTTTATGTCCAGTAGTTTTGGTTCGGCGATGATGAATGTCAGTCAGTCAAAACATGTTATTTTATATATACATTATGTTAGAAGTATTTTGTAGCGATTGAAATACAACGTAAATAAGTGGGTTTTTTCTTCCTTAAAGTGTTAAAACTTACTGTACTCACATTTTTTTAATTAACTGGACCATGCATCATACTTTCTCGGATGCAAATGCATTGGCGATTTTAATGATTTGTCTTAGTCATAACATTTCTCTCGTTCATAGTGGTACTCAAATAATGTTTTATTCATTTATTTACTTTTTCTGGGGAAATCTGCGGGCCCCTTAAGCCCCTTTCAGGCCCTAACGTTACACCACTGATTTCGTGTAGGGCCTAGTCCGTTCACCTGTATATTGTTCTTCAGGTACTCTGTCCTTGGGCAACCTGCGGCTGTTGCGGGAAGATTTTCCTATAAATTGGCAAACATACGGTTAATTAAATTTGTCAGCCTGGCAAGGTATGACTTGCAGGAGCTTTCATACAATTTGTAGATAGAAGTCCTTGTCCCCAAGGATTGTCATAGGTTGCCTTCATATGTAGAAATACTGCACAGATCTTCACGAATCTTTGCAGACCAGCCTCAATGTATGCAGTGTGATCGGTTATTCGGTTTGAATCCAGCTTGCTCAATGAAATCATACTCGTATCATTAATCACCGGGCAGAACTTGTTATAAATTAGCCTCTCTACGTCTTTATACCAGACGCTCATCAGGGCAATTGTTCAGTAGGTTTCCTGGGTTTGTGTTGCATTTGCAGTTTTTCTTTGAATTGAGGTAATACTATTACAGTTATCAAGATGTTAGAATATAATTCAACCCGTGTTAGGTCCGCTGTTCATAAGGAACTCCGGAAATACTTCATCGAATTCAGCTGCTTTGCCAAGTCGACATCAAGCTTTGTAAATGAGTTCGGGAGATGAGATTTTCCGTTGTTTTAACGGATTCTTCACCTGAATGGTATGCTGCTATTCATCTGGGACCCTGCGTAAGTTTTTAAGAATTGATCAGCAACCTGGTTGGGGGTGAAGCAAACGCCACCCTTATTGCAATTGGCATTTCGTTATTTCATAAAATGTATACAAAAGTTGTACTGAACAAGAAGTTAAATGGTTTAGTGCTTTTAACGGAAGCATCACCTCACTCTATAGAGTACCTTCTGTCATTTTGCTATAATTTAGTCTCTCACATTTTTAATTGGGGATATATATAATCTTCAGTAAACTAAGTATTTGTTAATGGTTTAACGTAGCACCAACAGATCGAAGATTATCGGCAACGCAAGGATGGAAAAGGACTAGGATCGGGAAGGTAGCACCCGTGGCTTTAATTAAAGATACAACCTCAGCATTTTCATGGTGTGAAAACGAGAAACCACGGAAAACCATCTTCGGGCTTGCCGACCTTGTCGTCTCCCGAATGCAAGCTCACAGCTATCTGACCCTAACTGCACGTCCAACCCAGCGGCTTTTTAAGGGGCCTACTTTACATAACGAAGGGAATAAATCCACTGAGATAATTAAGCCTACATGGTCTGATACTGAATACAGGAAGGATTTTGATGTTATCTGTGAGAGTAAAGAGGGACATGGGCAGTTAAAGTTTGCTGTATACACAAGGAAACCTATTCTGTGGTGATATTGGAGCCCGTATCACGTAAAGGAGTGTGAAAAATTTAGCATTTTTTGTGAAGTCAAAATCTATGTATTTTAGTCATTGGAAATATGGTGGTCGATAGTTCATTTGTTAATGATTTAACTGTGGTTAATCCCACAGCAATCAGAAATCCCAACGAGCATTTTCCACTTTTGTTTCTGAATTTTCTGAAAATTAATTTTCTTGTTTGTACTCGTTTATTTCATATCCTGACATCGGAATCACCTTAGTCATTGTATACTTATGCTGTTAGCCCAGACCAATATGCTATTAACTCTCGCTACTACATACTCGAAACCGTGTTATACTTTTCTATTTTATCCTAATGGTCCCATTCATATGATACATACCTTGCAAATCTCGCAGATTCCTTCATCGAAACTTCATCATAAACTCGATGAAAATTCTCATAACTCACTCATCGTTGTACAGCTGATATTGGATTTGAAGTTTGGGATGTTATTGCTGCTGTCAAGTATTTACGTTTGTAAATCACGTGGTTTGATTAATCGTTCGTGGCTGGATTAACTAGCCAACGCAGTGAACTCGGAACTCCGTAGGCGGTGTGGAAACTCGTTCACATATAGTGGATGTCATTACTAATTTGGAACTTACGATACGAGATACTGTGGAATAGGAATGGGTATCTCCGACGTGTTCTCGGTTATAACTAAGCTGATAACATTTATGCATTTAAAAAATCTTGCTTTAGGCTGTCTAAATAGCCATGAACGATGTTAAAATAGGCACTGTCAAAATGTGCATTTTCTTTTTCTTCCGGGTTTATCTCGCCCTGGTTGGGTTGCCAGTGCGAACACTAATGTGCATGTGGACTTGGCTTAATTTTACGGCCGCATGCGCTTTCTGACGCTAACTCTGTGTGGAGGAATGTGTTAAGGGTTTCTGTAACGGTTAATAGTTGGGTACGTCGTGTATTTATGAAGGGCATTGTGTTAGGACAAAATTCAAATACCCATTCCCCGAGTCAAAGAAATTAACCAGACGCCGTTAAAAAAGCGGAGCCGGCCGGGAATCGAACCTGGGACCCTCTGGACAGAAGATCTCGACACTAACCATTCAGCCAAGGAGCCGCACTTTGTATTGACTATTTAAAATAGAATTACCTCCGGAACAGTGTTAGATAGGGTTTTTACTATATTTGTGGTCCGGCTCATTGGCTGAAGGGCCATTGTTGCACCCTTCGGTTCATTGTGCCCCGGGTTCGATTTTCGGCCAAGACGGGGATTTTAGCTGCGTTTGGTTTATCCTTGGGTGGTTGAGATTGTCTCTACACACTACCTTTCATATACACTCATGAGCGATACCTGGCCAGCAGCGTCCCCCTTTCGCCTTGATGACGCCAGCGATGCGGCGTGACATGGACTCCAAGACACCGGAAGCGTTTGAGAGCCATACTGATCCACGATTGCTGCACAGGATCCCATAATCCACGATGATTGTAGGATCCAGAGTACGCACATCCCTTTCGACAGCATCTCAGGTGTGCACAATAAGATTGAAATCAGGGCTCTTTGGGGGCCAGGCAAGTATTTTCCCATCTTTAGAGTGCTCATACAACTAGTCGGCCACTATCGGAAAGCGATGAGCTGTAGGTACAGGTCGCCTGCAGGGTGCTCAACGCGAACAAAGGAGTGAACATGATCTGCCAGCAAGTTCCATTAGCGTCCGCTGGTGAGGATACTAGGACAACGCACGCCTACCCGGCCATCGGTGTGTACCGATTTGTACCTCGACTCATCTGTCCAGGCGACCTTTTTCCGTGCTTCGAACGTCCAATGGCGGTGCTCCCTTTGCCCATGTCAGTCGTTGTACCTTGTGACGTGTGTTGAGCAGAGGTACCCTCGTGGGAAGCTTGCTTCTGTACCGGTACGCCATGGCGTGGAGATGGTTCTGGAAAGTATGGCTGCTCACACATCGTCGCTGTCCAGCATTGAATTGACGGGTGATCTGCTGCGCTGTGGCCCGTCTATCCACCCATACGATCCGAGCTAGCAAACGGCGACCCCTATCATCAACGCTTCATACAAAGGGCATTAGGACAGTTTTGCAATGTGAGTGAACACTTTAGACTTTTTCAAAATAATTTCCACCACACTCAATACACTTCTCCATATGTCGAAACCAGTCACTGAACCAACTCTGCCACTTTTCTTCGGTTACATTTTCACACTCTTGATCCCATGCTGCCAGAAGCTCCTCATCGGACGCAAAACACCGCCCTTTCAGCTTCATCTTCACTTCTGGGAAGAGTGCGAAGTCACATGGGGCAATATCAGGACTGTATGGAGGGTGATCAAGCACAGTCAACCCTGATATGGCAAGAAAATCCATTGTAACATTAGCACGATGTGCTGGAGCATTGTCGTGATGCAAGAGCCAAGTGTTGAGCCGCGACCTTGGACGGAGCTGCTTGACAGCCAGGATGACCTGAGGCAGACAAGTCTCACTGTACCACTTCGCAGTAACTGGCTTTTGTGTTTCTAGCACAACCCGAGTCAGGATGCCCCGTTTAGTGAATAACACTGCAATCATCCTTTTCTTCACTGGCCTTGACTTTCGCACAGTCACAGGAGTACCCTCATCTTCAGTCACATCTTGTTCTGGGATTTTGTTGGGACGTCGTAATAATAAAGCCAAGTTTCGTCACCTGTAACGATGCTATTGACGTTACGCGAAGTCCCATTTTCAAACTGTTTTAGCATTTTTCGGCACCATTTCACTCGATGTGCCCTTTGTTCCTCTGAAAGTGAATGGGGCACCCAAAGGGAACAAACGTTTCTAACATGGAGATGGTCGTGTAGAAGTGAATGAATAGCTGGTGCAGGGATGTGGAGGGTCTCTTCTACCTGCCGATATGTCAACCGCCTCTCTTGCTGCAGCATTTTCCTCACAGCTTCAATGTTTTCCTCAGTTACTGATTCAGACGGTCGCCCAGAACGAGGATCGTCTTCAACCCCAAAATTTCCCCTCTGGAGCTCTTTATACCAGCGGAAAATTGTTGTCCGATGGGGACAGTCTTTCCCCAGCACAGGAGTCATTTCCGCCAGGCACTGGTCAACAGTTAATCCACGAGCAAAATTGTAGCAGATAATTGCGCGATATTCACCTTTAGACAACACTGACATCTTAACTTGCTTTCAGTCCCACTACTTGGTAACAACTGGTGTGAAAGTCGCACCTTGCTGTCTTCTACACCGGTTTTCACCCCTCGCCATAATAGGGGTGTCCAGCCAACCGTTTTTGCGTATTGCAAAACTTTCGTAGTGCCCTTTGTACACCACGACAGTTGACCCTAGCGGCGCGGCGGTGGTTTTGCCCGAATCCACGTACTCATGTACATTCTTGATGCGGTAGCCTTTGGAAAACCCAGTGCCTGCAAGACTTCACAGATTGAGTGACCCTTACATCTAGCGCCGACAACCTGGCTACTATCAAATGCGCTGAGGTCTCGTGTTTTACCCATCCTGTAGTGAGGTGTTACTCGCACAGCCACTGCCTTCGTAATGTCCAGGCCGTACTGTACCTCTGATGACGTCACGCTTTGGGGAGGGGGGACTTGAAGGCGATACGCATACGCTCCGCTTGAATAACACACTCGTTTAAATTACTTAAAGAACTGTTAACACCTTATAAAACCAAAACCTATCCTCAAATATTTGTTAATTCTGACATACAATGCATATCCTTCTCCGTAACGTTCTATTTCTCGCATATATACGTTCGTTTGCGTGAGTACAGCCTAACACTTTGAGACATATTCTTGCGATTTTATCAATTTTCTGGTCAACTGGAACTTTCACATCATACACACTGACAGAAAACATACAGCCAATTACCATTACTATTTTTTTATTACAAATAAAAATTATTTCTGTACCTCACTGTTTCCACTCCATGAACATTGCAGCTTTCCTGGACTTCTTGCAGGAAGTTACTCCAGTATGGAGAAGGTCTGCTCTCTTTGAAGCACTTTGTTCGATACACAACTCGGTGTGAATTTTGGAAAAGTTATTTAAAAATATATTCACCCAAATATATGTAGGCCTACACTGTCCGGCCAGGTCTTCCAGTTTTTTCCCGCAGTCACAAATGACTAGGGAATCTGCCAACTGCATTGACTCCAAAGCCAAGGATTTTGTGACACACTTAGGATTGTCTGATTTTAGAAATACCATCTTATATGTATCTGACACTAACACAAAATACTCTGTACACCTCAATTCCAAGTTCTATTGACATGTCTGATGGATACTTTAAGCCCCCTCGATTTAGGAAATTCAGATGTCTTACTTCTGGAGGTAATTCATAAATAAGATCTGAATCTGTCAGAAGATAAGATTTACGTAAATCACACTGCTGTTTGATACTCATAAATTATTATTATTATTATTATTATTATTATTATTATTATTATTATTATTATTATTATTATTATTATTTTGCTATTTGCTTTTCGTCGCACCGACACAGATAGGCCTTACGGCGACAATGGGACAGGAAAGGTCTAGGAATGGCAAGCGGCCGTGACCTTAATTAAGGTACAGCCCCAGCATTTGCATGGCATGAAAATGGGAAATCACGGAAAACCATCTTCAGGGCTGCCGACAGTGGGGTTCGAACCCACTGTCTCCCGAATACTGGATACTGGCCGCACTTAAGCGACTGCAGCTATCGAGCTCGGTGATACTCATAAATATGACTTGCATGTTCAAATACACCGAATTCAGATAGGCCGTAGGTCTGATTACATAAAAGTATAGGGCCTACCTAATGTTACCCATGTTTATGACATAATAAAAAATTTAACTCACCATCTGGACGGGACACTCTTATTTCTCTCAGGATGCGATTTTCAGGAAAGTGCTTGATACACACAACTTGTTGTGATTAACTATTAAATTCTCCCTGGGAATAGCCTTCTTCCATAACTTAACTCGTTCTTCATCAGAAAGAAACAGAAATACCGGAGTGTACTCTCCTTGTTTATAATTGGCTTTGCAGCCAGGCACACAGCAACTCTTAGGCATGGAGATTTCCCTCACTGATGATCTTAATTCAAGTATATACAATTAGTGGTTAATAATAAAACACAGAATGCACTAATTCAATTAATTTTACACTATAGATATAACTTTACACAAATAAACTATAAAATTAAAACATTGAAGAACGATCCTCTTAACCTATAGCTTCACATAAATACACGCTCACACTTTTCTTCACTAATTAACGGCTTTCCACTTAATAATGCAGTCGATGACGACTCATTCTCACATATATCTGAGTGAATATGCGGCCACTGGTAAAAATTTCAATAAAACCGCGAAAATCTATGTTTAACTTTACTAACTCATGTGCTAAACTTCCCCCCTAACGATCAGCTGATTGCTTTCCCGCGCTCGTTACAGTACGGCCTGGTCATCACGAAGGCAGTGGCACAGCCCACCGAGCGAGTTGGTCGTACGGTTAGGGTCGCGTAGCTGTGTGCTTGCGTTCAGAAGATGGTGGGTTCGAATCCCACCTTCGGCGGCAGCCCTGGAGATGGTTTTTGCGTGGTTTCCCATTTTACACAAGACAAATGCGTCGCCGAAAACTTTCGGTGTGTTAGTGCGACGTTAAACCACTAGCTCATACAGCCCGTCCTTGTCCACGCCCTCCTATTACATTCGTCGGGCCGAGCAGTGTCATTACCGCACTAAGGCAGCTGTCTCTATTTCAGTTGCTCATGAGTGTACATTCATATTTCTACCACTCACCATCAGAAACACGCAATACTGAAAACATCCCTCCATATAGTGTTGGCGTCAGGAGGGGCATCCGATCGTAAAACGGCGCTTAGTCCGTATTAGTTCTTACTGAGATACTAAGAAAAATCGATGTCTGAAAGTGACTGTTTTTTACTGATCCCCATTCTGTGAAGACAGAATGAAGCTGTTTTGAATCTACTGAAACAACTTGCTCTCCAGCTACTTAAGAGTTGACTACAGTGTATTTTTTTAAAGGTTCTCTGGTGTGAATTTATGCCTCATTTCAGTCGGGATACTTTTATATCGGGAGAATGTCCTTTCAGTCTCATAGGATGTGATCGGGCTATACCCTCGACCATCCAACGTTATATATCGAAGCAATAATTAAAATAAAACAAAACCTAAAAGTAACGTTTTAGGCGCTTAAAAGGGCATTTGCCAAAATAGACATTTTGTGCACTAACAAATACCTTTAATTAGTCTTAATGAGTTTTTTACTTTTACACTGTATATTTAAGTTACAGGAACAAAATAGGCATTTTAGGAAATATCCTCCGCTTAGTTATAACTAGACCTCGGCTTTTTAGGCGGTAAAATTAGTTTAGGTGCCTAAAATAGGCTCTCAAATGTAAGAAACAGGAATAGAGGACCACCATTTATAACCCTATAAATGCATGAAACGTGTGAAACTTCATTTTAAGTAATCTCTTAAGGAACAAAATAGGTTTTTGCCTAAAATCTGAGGTCTACATGCTCAGGTGGTTTAGTCCCTAAATCATTCTATTTAAACAGTTATATGAATAAGGCTATCACGCTACTTCACACAAATTTACCGAACATGCTCATTGTGTTTTTAGCAATGCGCGAACGTATGGGTGTCTTGAGTCCTCGTTCTTTTTGACAGGCCGGGGTCTTTTTTGTCTGTGTCCACCCTATGAAGGAGCTGAATGAGGATAAGGTGGACTTAATTTTTGAGACACTGAGTGATTTAACGGCTAGCATCTCCAGCCAAGATAATACCGATGTAGTGTAGTAGGTATTTCCAGGGTCTGTCTGTTAGGTCATCAGCCCAGAGGCTGGTTGGATCCCCAAATAGCACCATCAAAGGCTATGCAGTTATAGGTAAACTGCAAAAACCAATGGCAGAGCCCAAATGAGGCATACTAGGCAAGATGAGGAGTGAGGTAGTTTGCCATTGCTTTCCTCACTGGACCATAAGGTGCTACTGCAGCACGACTGATCCTATGAGCAATACCGTTCATAACACTCAGACACTAGTTGTGCTCCAAATGTCATTACTCAGCACCACCCATACCCCAGCAGCTTCCATATTGTCACAGCCATGGATGAGACTGGGACTTCGGTGCAAGCTACACTTTGCTCTGGCCTGTGCCAAGAGATGGATACAAAAATACTGCATCCATCAAGAAATGGCAACAGGCGGATTTCCAGGGTAAGAATTTGAAAGAACAGGTTATGGACAGATAATTTTTGACTGTGGTGAGGACATGGAAGGTAACGGTAATGTGAAATGTTTTCTGAACTTCTATGGTAGTATGGGGCGTGTAGTTGCTAATTAATTCGAGTATAAGGATATTCACCGTTGCACGTAGGAGGTTAAGGGTACCAGATCCATAATAGAATATGTCATATCTGACTTTGAATTCAGGAAACCTGTAAAATATGTGAGAGTATTCCGACGGTACTGTCCACTATCTGATCTGATTTTTAGTGGGCTGAGACTATTTAAATGCAATGGATGGCAGCGTAGCCAGGATCGGCCTATGCAGGGGGTTATTGTAACAAATTGCTGTTAGAACATATTGAAGGTGCGTGTGTGTTGCGCGCAAGCATGTTTTGTCATTAGGGCACTGATACAAGTGAATTATGTTGATATTCAGATTGCAGTACAAGGGTAACAGTTTTTCTGCGAATTGTATGTGTAGTTTACAATCTAAATACAATTTTTGAGGCTTCTTAGAAAATAGATTCAACGGATCTGTTGGTTTTACAATATCATGTATCTGAATGTTTTAGTGTAGGTCTATTGTCAGTTTTTCTTTTTGTAAAAATTCCATGGAAGGTCTAACCCCCAGTAACCCCGCCCCCTGACTACGCCCCTGATGGGTGGCTAAGTTTCATCTTTCGCCATTGTTAATTCAACATGTCTACTACGACCCATCAGGTGGGGCGATCTGTAGCTCCTCTTGATGGTCGCGACCTACAGTTTGGAAAACTCTTTTCCAAAGAGTAGCGTGCCGCGAAGAAATATCCTGACGTTGGATGCAAAACATTCCATCTATCGATTACAATTTACAGTGAATGGATTACGTTATGATAAAACAAGGTACGGTATGTTTAGGAATGTGCTATAATCTAGTTCTATATTTGGTAGGCAAATTTAGTCAGCACGAAGGGTCTCTAAATTTACACACTTTTGGGCCTTAGAGACTGTAACCGTACAACAGGTTTACAGATTCCATTCAGTATTTAATATTATTATTATTATTATTATTATTATTATTATTATTATTATTATTATCATTATTAACCCGATTCATTAGATTTTATATTCTGTTTCTCATCATGTAGACTGTAATAATTAGGTATCACGTATATTATTGTATTTAATCATAGGTTAAGTGAAATTTGTTTGTAATTATTCTGTATTGTAGTAAGTGAGATTTGTTGGTTTCATATAGTCAGGCTGTGGCTTGTAACTCTGGCTAGATGAATTGGCGTAGTATTTTGCAATCGAGGCTATGTTTAACTGAGAATGTTATGTGCATGTAGATTTCCCGGTGACGCATGAAACTTAGTCATCTGCAATCCGCTTGGGCACGCTTAGACAACACTTGACTGATGACATCAGTGCGTGGGCACGTGATTGCGACCAAGTGTCAGTATTCGCCAGCTACTGTATGTTGAAGTGGAAGGGATGAACAGAGAGTAGGGAGATGAGTCGTCATCGCGAGGTTATAAAAGTCGATGCAACGGTGGTGAGAGGTATTCAGATCATATGTAACAGTCAGATGTATCAAATGGACGAAGTGGTCTTTGAGTGATGGTCAGAGCTAAGAGTTGTGTTTTCAAGAGGTCTTGTAATAATCGAGGAGGTCTACAAGTGGTGGTTGTATCCGAGCAGAGACGGGTACTATGCTGATAAAGAAACATCATCTTGTGAGGATGGACTTCACAAGATGTTTCAATAATATTGTCAATTACTTATAATATATTGAGTGGACGTAATTACATTGGAGCTCCCTACACGCGTACATGGTATGTAGACCAACTCCTTGTTATATAAGAAGATAACAGCAGACGGCTCCCGACTTCAGCTCATAGGTTTTCCCAAGAATTTCAAGTTCAACAGCGGTGTATGCAGACATCAGGCAATTAAAGCATCAGACATGATATGCATTCATAACATGAAGAAGAATGTAATCAGCGGCGATATCACATCTCACTTCAAGTTCATGCCAATAGCTTTTTTTGTTTAGATTAAATTTTCCTTTTATTAGTACCGCAAATCTCACTATATATATATATATTTGTTAAATTAAAAGACGCCAATGATTGTTCATTGTGACGTAAATTATGGTCATAAATTCAGTTTTATTTTAATTATAATAAGTGATTCCAGCTCCATGTACAATCCTCAGTTGTGGAAATGCAACAGTAATTTAATATTGTCCTGATCCATATCCCTGTATATTGCCAGATATGTGAGTTTATCACCTCACGCCTTGCGATAATTGATATAAGAGGTATGCTCTACCGAATTTTGTTGTTTTCCTTAAAAAAGCAACTGGCGCTCAAACAAATGTTATTTATATTGTGTGGAAGATATGAAGGTATAAGAGTAGTGGTTGGAGTAGCCACAAGACATTTAATCATTTTACACAAGCGTATGTTATTATGGATGTAGTTAATTATCCTTGTTTAATACAGTAAATAAATAAAAATAATGTCACGATAGAGCGTGCGTATTTTGTCCTTTAAAAGGTATACATATTATTTCGTTGTGGAAAGAACATCTGTTTGATTTTATTCCCTGTCTCTTTGTCTTGATACATTTTTGCGACTGTTCACTGTGTAAATTGCTGAGGTAAGTAGGTTATACCGAGCTCGGTAGCCACAGTCGAATAAGTGCGATGAGTATTCGAGAGATTGAGAGTTCGAGCCCAACTGTCGGCAGCCCTGGTTTTCTGTGGTTTCCCATTTTCACACCAGGCAATTGCTGGAACTGTACCTTAAGGCCAAGGTCGCTTCCTTCGGACTCCTAGCCCTTTCCTCTCCCATATGTCTCTGCGACATAAAAGCAACTTAAAACAACTAAAAAACAAAAAACAAAACAGAAGCTACGATAAATTCGCGTACCCCTCGAGACGATCCCGTGTCCCCCTAATGGTACGCGTAACACACTTTAAATACCACTGATATGTACGCGGTGTGTAAATTTGAGGGGGATGTAACTCTGTTACAAGTAAGACGCGAACTGATTATTATATTATTTTGTCGGAAACTCATTCACTGTATCCTAGTTTGTTAGTTTCTTCTTCTTTTCCTACAGTTTTTCCCACACCTGTGGGGTCGCGGGTGCGAACTGCGTCGCACACGTGGATTTGGCCCTGTTTTACGGCCGGATGTCCTTCCTGACGCCAACCGTATGTGGAGGGATGTAATCACTATTGCGTGTTTCTGTGGTGGTTGATAGTGTGTTGTATTGTGTGAATATAAAGAGGAGAGTGTTGGGACTGACAAATACCCAGTCCCCGAGTCAGAAGAATTAATCAGAAGCGATTAAAATCCGCGACCCGGCCGGGACCCTCTGAAGCGAAGGCCAGTACGCTGACCATTCATCCAACGAGTCGGACCCTAGTTTGTTAGTTTATTTTCAGTTTTAATAATTGCAACACATTGCATCAGAATTCTAATGCATTGAATAACTAACAGAGAATATTACGCAAAGTAAGTAGTGATCGTTCTACTTTCTTTAAAGTCGAGACACCTTATTCTTGACCCCCATCCCTCGTCATCGTCAGGCTCTTCGTGACCACGCTATTACTCTCGCAGGAGGAGGGCATTGAATTGTCTCTGAAGATGACTCCTTTGGACGGCGATGACCTTATTTAGCCGTGAAACTGAAAATCCAGTTTTTGGAAACTGAATTTCGACGTGTGACATCATCAAACGGGGGTAATGAGTTGGTGAGTGCACCGTAGCCAGTGATGAGGTCATCCATTCCGCTGGGGCTGACTCTCGCGCACTTGATGGAACAAAGCACGCCAGGTTGTTTTGATTGCTAGACTGGGTGAGTGGCTCAGAAGGAGAGCGCTGGCTTTCTGAGCCTGGGTTAGCGGCTTCGATCCTGACCCATTTGTCAGTCCGATGGTATTTGAAGATGCTGAAATACTGCAGCGTCGTGTCATATTTACCAGCACGTAAAAGAACTCCTGGGGGCATATACATATTATTATTATTATTATTATTATTATTATTATTATTACCTTTGGATCAGTGGTCTAGCGTCGGCCTCCGAATCTAAAGATCATGGATTCAAGCCTAACAGAAGTAGTCGAATTTTTGAGGGGGTGGGCGGAGGGCGGGGAAGTAGTAGTTCGTTCTACTCGACACGCCGTACGATGTCGGTAAATAAACGATCTTCGGTTTACTGTCATGTGGCAGAGTGAAATCGAACGTCGAAATTGACGCGCAGGCAACCTAAATGGCGTCGGATCTATTAATACCTGCACACGTTAACTTTTGTCCACCCTGGTGGGATTGGGAGTGCGAACTGTGTAGCACATGTCGATTTGCCCCTCGCTTACGGCCGAATGCCCTTCTTAAAACCAACCTTCTGTGAATGTATTCAATACTCTGTGTTTCTGTGGACCGAGCAAATGACTTTACAGTTTGGGTCACGTAGGTATCAGATTGCATTCGGGAGATAGTGGGCTCAAACCCTACTGTCGGTAGCCCTGAAGATGGTTTTCCGTGGTTTCCCATTTTCACACTAAGCGTGAATAAAATTATTTATAGCCTAGATTGTAGTTGTTCATTCCCCAACTTTACATACCGATTTTCATTAAATTCTCTTCAGCCTTTTTCTTGTGATACGTGTATATGCACACATACATACAAAAAAATGAAAACCTACAACCTTTTTTCTAGTCACTGACCGGGTCAGGGATGTAATGAATGAATTATATATATAGGCTATTAGTACGATGGGGTCGCCACTCCCAAAGTGATTTAGTAATGACTGATGGATGCTATGAAATGAGAATGGAGACTGTTGCTGGAATGAAAGATGACAGGGAAAACCGGAGTACCCGGAGAAAAACCTGTCCCGCCTCCGCTTTGTCCAGCTCAAATCTCACATGGAGTGACCGGGATTTGAACCACGGTATCCAGCGGTGAGAGGCCGACGCGCTGCCGTCTGAGCCATGGAGGCTCCATACATACAGAGATGACGGAAAATTAAAAAGTGTATTTCATTGTTACTGTGGACACGTCCGATACAGAAATACCATATTCTTTAAATTCTGAGCAATGCACTGATAAAACTTATTTTTTGGGTTGCTAATGCTTCTGGTGTCTTATGGAGTCTGTGCCACGCCGCACTGGTGCCACAATCAGGGCAAAAGTGGGTACTGCATGTACTAACCAGGTATCGCAATATTCAGTTGCTCATCAGTAGGGGGCGGATTTCTATGATCTAAAAATGTATATGTATATACAGTGGGATTCAGCAGTCCCTTCCAATATCGTTTGCTGGAGTCCGACTAACGAACACATGATTATAGATGTGTTATTCCTCTGCAGGCGTACTGTATGGTACTAATGTTCAGTGAGCATATTTTGCACACGAATCTGAGCCCTAGCGAAATGTTATATCATCCGTTCGCAAAACATGACACCTTGAAATCGTGTAGCAACGTCCTTTTACCATGTAATTATGTTAATGTGTCGTGCATCGTGACCGGGTGTAACGAAGAGGGGAATCAATGCATAAAACTAGATGGCAGTTAAGTAATCAATGTCTTAATCACTGAACCGGATGGCGTATGTACTCTGCTCTCGTCGTACTACCCGCATGTTTCTAGCAGTGTAGGGTAGCGTATTTGGTTAGGCGTTCGCCTAACAATCGACGGAATGTGCTAGCGGCGGTTCGAATCCTGTATCGTTCAAATATTTTTGCGTCGGTATGATGTATGAATACGTAAACACAGGCCCACGTTTGCCACATTCAAACAGTAGAATGACGCTGTTATTCATCTAGTGCCCTGCGCATTCTCCGCTGGTTAGGCCTGAATGTACTGTAATTAATCTCTGCTGTCATTCGGCATGCTTTCCACAGGGGAATACGTTTACATACTCCTCATTTATGGGGAAGCAAGGCAAAACGCGTGCGAGGCACTACGTCTTTACCAGGAACAGTATCCCGACAGGCGACACCCGGCTGTTACGACATTCCGCCGTGTTGAAAGACGTCTAAGGACAACAGGCGTGATTTCCAACCAGGCCCGTTACATCGGGTGAAACAAAGAGGCCGTTCTGGAGGCAGCTCGTAATAATCCACACATCAGTACAAGGGCGATTGCACGACAGCCACCCGTCCGTCTGGCGAATACTGCATGAACATGAATTTCACCCAAACCATCTTGAGCTACACCAAGAACTTCAAGTGCGGGATTTTGCAGCTCGAATGGAGTTCTATCGGTGGCTATTAGGCAGGCTGGACAATGATGTAGCATTCGTATCGCATATGTTGTTCTCGGACGAATCGCGTTTCCACAATAATGGGAACGTCAATCGCCACAACATGCACTACTATTGGAGTCACTGGGTGTGACAGGCGGCCCATCTAGTACGATGGGGAGTGAATGTTTGATGTGGAATCTTGGGGGATCGCCTGATGGGACCTTATTTCTTTGAGGGCCATTGGACGGGCCCACGCTACCTTCACTTTCTGCGTCAGGAACTCCCACTGCTGCTGGAGGATGTGCCCTTGCATGATCGTTTGACGATGTGGTTGCAACAGGATGGAGCTCCACCACATTCGACTTTACCGGTTCGTAACCATCTGAACGAGGAACTGCTAGGTAAACGGATAGGACGAGGAGGTCCTGTTTCTTGGCCCGCCAGATCACCGGATTTAACGGCGTTAATTTTCTTCTTGTGGGGACATTTGAAGAACGTCGATTACACTCAAGCGCCGGAAAACCTCGACCAGCTCCGGCAACTCATCATGGGCGCATGCCGAGCAATTACACCTGGAATACTTCAGCGCGTAAGACGATGTATTGGACACTGGTCCCGAATGTGCATAAACCAAAACGGTCATCACATCGAGCATTTGCTGCGATTAAACATAGTCAGGGCAGTTATGTTCCTATTATTTTCGGTCTGTATGTGCCCGGCCTGGTGACTAATCGGCCCTTCTTAGGGGCACAAACACATCCATTCACACACAATTTGCATGAGAGCGGGTATTGAACTTACATTGCGTGCGGTACGTATTAAACAAACATTTCAAAATTTTGCAATCTTCGTCCCGGACACGAACCTCCCACCTGACATGCAAGCCCGCTCCGCCACGCCTTACCAACTACACTACGGTTCCGTACGGCACACTGGGCAGCTTATAGCAAGTATTAGGTTTACTGCGATCACAATATCAATTTAGTGTTTCGCCGATGTGTCAGATTCATATGATCTAGAAGGCACACGCATGTCGTCTTGTGTTTAATGCGAGTATAACATTACGGTCCTATCATGGTGAAGCGGTAAACACCAAGATATCCGGTTGTGTTGTCTGAGCATACCGGCAGGGCAGATGTTTTCAGGACGGATTGAATATTGTGGGTTGCATAAAGCTACATTGGAAGGGGCGGCTGAATCACGCTGTATATATATATTCATGTATGACCTAAAACATAAAAATTTGACCTATAAATTTCAAAATGTGACTTAATGAATAGCATCTACATTACATACAAAAACATTTTTATTACAGTTGCAACAGACTTCAATTAATGTAGAGTTAAGATAGTTTTAAAATCTTTAACCTAAAAATCAACTATAATGCTGAATAGTTCATGAGCTCATAAAGCTTACACTGCATACTTCTAGGCGAGACGGACTCTTTTGAAGATATACAGTATGTCACTTTCCTATTCATACACAACCGATTTCGTCATAAAGCGTTCTATATGCCTGTAAATTATGGAAATTATTGATTTATAGTTGTGTGTCGTGGATGTAATAAGACGTAAACACTCAGTGCACACATTTTTAGTGAGTGCAAATAATTTGTGTTTACACAAAGAAAAACTGCATACACTCCAAAACTTCAAGTCACTTTGTTATTCATACACTAGTATAGATGGCGTCATCCGACAACATTGAACGGAGCATAAGTACTGTAGGTGTGCGAGGAGAGGTCTTAAACCTCGCAAAGAGCAGTTATCACGCCTTTGGTTCCCGCAGAAAGGCTTTGAAGGGTCGACGCTTTCTATCGGACGAGGTTGTGCTGCAGGCGGTAACGGACTTCTTCACGCAGCAGGACACGGTATTTTACCACACGGGAATCTTCAACCTGGTGCGCTGTTGGGATGAGTGCTCACGGCGATCTTGCGTAATTGGTATCCCGATTCAGTTCCCGACACGGGACTCCATGCCCTCCAAAATTCCCGACCCCATACCCTCCCCTTCAACTAAAAATCGCCCTAACCAGACATAACCTCCCTCCCCCCCACTTCAGGGTCACCCCGGTGGATCGAGTAGCCGAGACCCTGTAGCCAAGAAAATCGCTCCCCACTCATGTAAGATTACCGCCCCCACCCTATCACTTCCAAACAACCACCAAAAACTTCGCCTTTAAAGCCAAAATTAAATCCATCTTCAAACCTTGAAACACTCGAAAACAGATAACCGAGGCAGGCGCACATCAAACGTTGTTTATATAAAACGCTGCTTTCAAAATTTTAATACCCGCACACTCCTATTTATTTTAAATGTGTCAGTCACTGCGAAGCACACCGGTACAGTCCCGTTGCAATACCAGAAGTAACATCGGGTGTGGTCAGTACCTGGATTGGCGACCGAAAAGCCTTGATCGCTGTTCCAGCCTGGTGACGAGCAATGCTCTGTTGTCGTGGTAATCACTTCCTAAATATGCTTTTCATACTTAACGTTAAACATATAATACTGTAAAATACACAAGTTTGAAAAACACCTAAAATGCTTACAAATCACATAAGTATAAAGTATATAAAAACTGACAGACGAGATAGGTGACTCATACTGATCACCAGGGCTCGACTGTTACCATACACTAGCGAACCGGTTGGCGCACGGGTCCGCCAGTCTGTAAGTATACCCCAATCTGGGAAGTTCGCTACGACTTGAAAATAGTATGTTCATTGCCTAGGTGTTCGGCTCCATGGCTAAGTGCTGGCCTTTGGTCACAGGGGTCCCGGGTTCGATTCCCGGCAGGGTCGGGAATTTTAATCATCATTAGTTAATTTCGCAGACACGGGGACTGAGTGTGTGTATTGTCTTCATCATCATTTCATCCTCATCACGACGCGCAGGTCGCCTATGGGAGTCAAACCAAAAGACTTGCGCCTGGCGAGCCGAACATGTCCTCGGACATTCCCAGCACCAAAAGCCGTACGCCATTGCATTGCCTAGGTTTGTATTATGGCCAAAGGAAAACACTCTAAAGTGGCTGTAGCTGTTGCAGCATTATTGTGTGTTTATGAAGAAAAGAAGAAACGCGTATGGATTAAGGGAATGGTTGAGAGAGATAAACTACGATTTTCTCATGTACGTAAGAGTCTGGAGATAATAAGAACTTTCTGCGTATGGACAACAGTTTTTTCGAATTGTTGGAGTTTATTCGGCCAAACATTGAAAAACAGGACTCACATAAGAGATACCATCAGTTCTGAAGAAAGGTTAACTGTAACATTGCGATTTCTAGCGATAGAGAGAAGTTTTGAAGACATGAAATTTACCAATTTTTAGGCCTATATCTACTCGGCTATTAGGAAACAAGGACTCGCCCGGTACGTTTCAATAAATTCTTCCCAGAAATGCGTATTCTCCTCAAATCATATTGTTATTAGAGGTAATTAGCTTCACAAATTAACTCACTCAGAAATACTTGAAAACTAGATGAAGGTACAAGACAAAAGCACGGCGAACCGGTCGGGTAGTTGGCCATACGGGCACTGACGGATTGGCGGACCGGTCCGGTTCGCCGATTTATCTGTCGAATCGCTAACATGGCCCAACCTCGAGCCCAACCACGAACCCAACCCCATACACATTCGTGCCCGTCAGTGCGATCAAGTTCACGGACCGGTTCGTGTACCCGCTCGAATGTGAATGGACCCCTTTAGACTCAACACAATAACAATAATTTGCAGGCAAATGCAACTATCGGACGACTACTCTACATACCCACGTATTTTTTTTTTTTTTTTTTTGCCCATTCTATAAACACATCACGATGTCACCTTTCCCAAGCATAGTGGCATTCAGGTCAAGTTATTTATTCATTTATTTACTTTTTCTGAGGAAGAATGCGGGCCTCGGGCCTGCCTGCATTGCAGGCGCTAACGTTACGCTTCCTCCATGAATCGTACGATCCTTCCGTTTAATAACAATAATAATAATAATAATAATAATAATAATAATAATAATAATAATAATAGTAATAGCTAATCTGAAGATATTATTCATCAGTTTATTCATTCTTTCTAGTCAATTTCGTGAAGTCACGAGTGATGCTGGTGTGGAAAGGTGATACAACATTTCTCTAATCTTACGACAATGAAGGGTTGGTGGGTAATTGTGCTACGGGTTACAGCTTCGAGGGTCACAGTCTATATAGTAGGAGGCAGGCGCAGTGTTTGGCAGCCCGCCAGACTGGAGAGCAGAGCTGCCGGCATGACGTCATGAAACCAGTTGTAACCACAGGGGCTGATCAATACTGCAAACTGAATGAGCGCACTCTCCATTGTTGGACGACCTTCCGTCACCTTCTTTCGGGGAAAGTTCATTGACTTCCTGGTCCATATCTGTACGTACCTTGAAGATAATCCATTCACAAAGGTTAAGCCTGAATGTTTAATTCCTTGCAGATTGTTATTTGAGATTGAAGAGTACGCGAAAGGTCACAACGCAGTCGTCTACTACTACTACTACTACTAAAACGTTTCCATTCCTCCCCTGAAGAGGGAGCCGGACGTCTTAGACGGTAACGCCGTCTCTCAGGCCGGGAGATTTGTTACGGCGAAGGTGAGGGGGTTGGCGTCCGTGGCCTATACTAGGAACTGTTCCGGCATTCGCCTTAGTGGACGAGAATGGAAAACCACGGAAAACCATTCTCAGGACAGCCGACGGTTGGGGCCAGTCGCGAGGTTCCAGCCCTATCCCGTCTCCCGAATGCAGAGGCGTAGAGCCACGGTAGAGCCATGACCAGCCGTGGCCACAAGAGGGCCGAGACCCAATCTACATCCACACAGTCTCGAGATGGGCGAACCGTGCCTGACCAAGCCTCTAATTTAGTTGTAGTCGGCACCCTTTGCAACATCCCGATATTACCTGCCATTGGAGGGAATTATTAGTAGGCTAGTCTGGGATAGGGCTCATATTGCTCTCCGCCTTCACCTATACCAAGTTTCTATCGGTTGTTACTTCGGTATGTACTCTTTCAGTCCTTTTTTTTTTGCTATTTCTTTTACGTCGCACCCACACAGATAGGTCTTATGGGATAGGAAAGGCCTAGGAATGGGAAGGAAGCGGCCGTGGCCTTGATTAAGGTACAGCCCCAGCATTTGCCTGGTGTGAAAATGGGAAACCATGGAAAACCATCTTCAGAGATGCCGACAGTGGGGTTCGAATCCACTATCTCCCGGATGCAAGTTCACAGCTACGCGCTCCTAACCACACGGCCAACTCGCCCGGTCTTTCAGTCTTGAGTGTAGTCCATTATCACCTCAGTTGGTCACTATCTCCCCACTCTCTATTCATACCCATGGGGTCTTCATATTGCTACAGTTTCAAAACTCGGACGGAATATTCCGCCCCCCCCCCCCGGCTTTTTTTTCTTTTCTATTGTTTCACGTCGCACTAACATATGGTTTTCAGCGACGCAAGGATGGGGAATGTTTAGGGTTTAGAAGGAAGTTGCTGTGGCCTTAATCAACGCACAACCTGCTGTGAACATGGGCTGCCAATGTTCGGGTTCGAACCCACCGGCTTCCGAATTCGCTGCTACGTGACCCGAACCACACAGCCTACTCGCTCGGTACGGAATATTGAGTATGGTGTAGAGTACTGTAACATAGGATACATACTATGAGAGGTTTGGGGAAGAGGCTTTCCAGTTATGGATAGCAGTATTATCTGTTCTGATCCCTGAATTTCTCATTAGAGTACATTCATTCAGTCCTTTATCATTTCCTGTCTTATCCTGTCCTGGGCTATCTCATCCCCTAACATCCTATGGTCACAACCTGTGTAATCACTGTGTTTAGCAAGTTAATAATAAGCTAAATATACATTAGATAAAGCAGGAAAGCTACCTGTCACTTGGTAATGCAGATACTATTTGAGTGACAGATGGTGAATATATTGATCTGTATTAAGATCCATAAGATATTTCCTGCCCCAAGAGCAGGCTTGCACTGGTAGTAAATGTTATTTCAAACATTGCAACTTTGACTTTTATTATCCTGAATTATTATGCATGTTAGGTTGAGTCATGATTTTCATAGACTAATCTGTCTCAAGGGAAATGCAAGAGTAGGTTTAATAATGAATAAGAAAATAAGGCAGGGGGTAAACTACTATGACCATCATAGCGAATGGATTAATGTTGTCCAGATAGATGCCAAGTCAATGCCCACCACGATAGTGCAGGTCTATATGCCTGCTAGTATACTTAAAACCTATTACCAGCAGTTTCTCGTTAAGTGCTTCCAGCAAGGTACCTGTTTGAGTGGAACAAGTGATTGTGTATGAAAGTGATGTTATGAGATTATTGTACAGTTAAAGAAAATATTGGGTTAATATGATAACTCAAATTAAGCTTAGTTCTTCGGTAGCAGTAAATTAACCAAGCTCGATAGCTGCAGCCGCTTAAGTGCGGCTAGTATCCAGTATTTGGGAGATAGTAGGTTTGAACCCCACTGTCAGCAGCCCTGAAAATGGTTTTGCATGGTTTCCCATTTTCACACCAGGCAAATGCTAAATCTAATTGTGATGGGAGACTGGAATGCAGTGGTAGGCCAAGGAATTGAAGGTAATGTAGTAGGAGAATTCAGACTGGGACAAAGGAATGCAAGAGGAAGTCGGCTGATAGAATTCTGCATCAATCATAATTTAGTACTTCCTAATACAAAACACCACAAATGACAGCTGTATACATGGACAAGACCTGGAGACACTGGAAGGTATCAAATAGAATTCATTATGATTAGGCAGAAATTCAGAAACGAGGGATTAGATTTCATGACCTTCCTAGGGAGCAGATGTGGACTCTGGCCGTAACTTGGTGGTCATAAAATGCTGTCTGAAGTTAAAGAAATTGAAGAAAGAAAGGAATGCAAAGAGATGAGATCTAGATAAGTTGAAGGAAATGAGTGAGAGATTGTTTCTAGGAACATGTTGCATAAGGACTGAATGGAAAGGCTGGAAGAAACGCCATAGATGAAGAGTGGACGGTGCTGAAGAATGGGATCAGGAGGAAGACAAGATCAAATAATAATCAGTGGGTAACTCAGGAGATACTAGAGCTGATAGTGAAATGGTGAACGTGCAAGAATGCAAAAATGAGGACAGAAAAGAATACAGGCGATTAATGAGTGTAATAGATATAAAATGTAGGACTGCTAAGAATTACAAGGATGTTCAAAGTTACATGGTTGCAGCAAAGGTAGTTACTGCATACCATATAGGAAAACTAAAACCTTTGGAGAAAGATAAAACTATAAACTATGTGATTGTTAAGAGCCCAGATGGAAAACCACTTCTAGGGAAAGAAGACAAAGCAGAAAGATGGCAAGTACATGTTCTAGAATTGTATCAAGGGAAAGAAATAGATAAGGTCCTGAACAAGAAGAGGCTGTTGATGCTGATGAAATGGGAGACCCAATTTTGAGGTTAGAATTCAACAGAGTTTTCAGAGATGTAAATAGGAACAAGGCACTTGGAATTGATGACATACTGTCAGGGTCTGTTCCATTTAGTGTGTAAGATGTATAATGCAGGAGAAATGCCATCTCTGATATAATGTAATTAGAGCAATCATAATCACGATTTAAATGAATCACTACAATATACTCGTGGAAACATGAACATGCAGTATAAAACATAAGTAAAATATAAAAAGCAAAAATAATCACAACAAAATAACTTTATCTTCTTTTACTCAGTTTTCTTTTTTTAAGAAGTGTGTTTGTAGCCCATTTAACTCGCTGCAGTCTTTTTCGTTTCTCTGGCCATGCTTCGATTGTAAGACTAATTAAAAAATGACAAATTGTGTAAGTTAACTTTGTTCAGAAAAGTCTTGACCTCAATAAAAAATCTTCTACTGTAAAGGTTATGACTAACAGACTAAGGCAATACAGAAGGTGCATGATATTGCTGACTGTGTGAGTCAGCCACCTCCCCACCCATTGGAATCCAAGTGCGCGCTTTGTTTGTATGCTACAGTCCAACAGTCCAATGTAATTCACTATGTCTGAACCAAAAAAATTAACTTGGGATATCCATTAAAAATAATCTCTGTGAACCAGGCTGGACATCACAGGTTTCGGATATCAGAGGGCCAGATAATGAGAAGCTGTACTGTATATGTATCCTAATTATTAGTAACTACTGATTTTATGAGATAATATGAGTAGTAGTACTGTACACGTATACTAATTATTAATTAGTGATTATGAAACTACCTTCACTCAGCCTGTACTTCGGTGAAGTGGTTGCAAAAGGCGTCTGTTCTCCAGAAGAGCTGCCTTTTATTAATACCTGGCAGTAGGAATAAAATGCCTCCAATGAAAGGTGGAGCAACACATCGGTTGAAGTTTATCTCAGTCGTATTAATGGTTATGTCCACTCAAAATTTGGATTAAAATGCTAGGACGCTACCCCGGAAGCACCGCACGCCACTCCTGCCTGAGCGACATGAAAAATTTACAAGGGTTATCCGCTTTGGATGGGGTGGGCGACCATTAACATTGGGACGTTGACTGGAAAGAGGGGAGAATTAGTTGAAGCCCTGAGAATCCGTTGAGTTGCCATCACATGTATCCATGAGACCAACTGGAAAGGAGCGAAAACATGGGAAATTGGTGAGCAATACAAGCTATTCTACAATGGTGAAAACAATACTCGAAATGGCATTGGAATTGTGATGAGGAAAAGTTTCGGAATGCTGTCGTTAAAGTGCACAGAGTATTCGATCAACTCATGGCTATCGAAATAGTGTCAGACGCAACAACTCTCCGAATCGTCGCGCTATGTCCTGCAAACTGAATACCCTGCAATCTGCAATAAGATGGGAATTGGATTTTGGATGGTGATGAAGCACACAAGCTCATGGTGACCAACATGTTCAAGAAGAGGCCCACACATCGCGATCATATACACCAGTGGTGGGCACAAAACTCGGATTATCTGCTTGTGGAACGATGCGACCCTGAAGCTGGTGACAGATGTAAAAGTGATCCCATTTTAATCACTTCTCAGCTCCAACTATGGACATCCATTTGGATATTCTATGTTGAAAGCAACCTAGAATCACTGGCATTAAATGGATAAAATGGTGGCATTTACCGGAACGCAAAGACTACTGTGCTTAGGAAGACGAAATCAGGGAAACAAGTCATTGATAAGCAAGTCTGGTGGTTGAATGAGGAAGTGCAAATGGCTGTGAAGTGTAGTAGTCGTCAAAAGTGGCTCCAATCCTATTCCAATAAAGATCTGCAGCATTACAAGGTACATTGTTGCGACAGCCAAGGCTATTTACTACAACCATGTATTTGATGAATTGAACACGCCTGGAGGAGAAAATAAAGTATACTGCTTAGCTAAGGCACATCATCAATTCACTCCAGACATCAGTCATGTCAAGCACCGAAGACCCCCAGACTTCTTGATTAATAAATTTCATGATGTTCCGTATTGATATCGATAGTATGTCATAGAAAGAAAGAGATCCACCTTATCAATACTAAATTGAATGTTTTTTAAAACAGGACCGGTTTCGACTTATCAGAAGTCATCCTCAGCTGTCATTTACATACACATTAGAATACATGTTTTAACAGTTGTATCTTACAAATAAACATGTCATGTTTGATAGACATTAGGTAGTATGTCTAGAAGTGAAATTCTGCTTCTTACATCTAAGTTTAAAGGATCAAGAATATTAAAAAGATATCTATCATTAACACATTAAAAAATTATAACACATGATAAAATTTGTTATTTACACCTGACTTTGAATATAGCATTAACGTTCAAGTTTTACTAGTAATAGTTCTTTAAAAGGACTTTCATATTGCGTTGTTTTTAGTCGACTAAATATGCTTAAATGTAGCCGCATGTGCTTATACAGTATACTTCTTATTAGGCTTAGACTTTGTCAAAATGAGTAATGTGAATTCGAAGTTGAAATTACAATAACAAAGTGAAATGCGTTTGAAATAATAGTAAGCTAGGTAATTGTAACCTCCGTTGAATAACTCCTGCAATTATATGCTATTTAAAATACATTTCATGCAAAGAAGACATTTGTAAATCTTCATATGAAGTACTGTTCTTCACGTGTACACTTCAATATATAAAAGTTGAAAGGTATAAGACAATCATATATGTTTTGTGAAATTCATATGAAGTATTGTTCTTTCCTCATGCGTATGTGTCAATTTCAAATGGGGTAGTATACTTTATATAAACTTTGTCAAATTAAGTAATGTGAATCTGAATTTGAGATTGCGTTGAGAAATGAAATGCCAGGTAATTAAAACCTGTGTTGAATGACCTCTTCAAATATATACTGTGTAAAATACATTAAATGCAACATAAGACAATGGTACATTTCAATATACAAGTTAAAAGGTAAGAGGCAGTCCTGCAAATTTGTAAATCTTCATATGAAGTACTGTTTTTCACGTGTACATGCCAAGTTCAAATGGGGCACTATTGGCCACTATTTGCTAAAGTCCAATCACTATAAACTTATATTGTCTTGTTAAATATACAGATTGAAGATGAATGTGCTGCTGGGGTTATGAAAGCTGTTGTTGTAGGTGGTTCTTTTTCGGTCTATGATACTTGCTAACTATCTGTAAAAAGTACTGTAAATGAAATCAATTAGAAGCGTATTAGAATGTTAAAGTGTTAAACTTTTGTGTGTGTGTGTGTTGTAGAGATTACTTACTGTCGTGAGATGATTGGGAAGTGTATCGCTTGGCAGCTTGGCGTGTACTATATCGTGAACTTGTGGTATTAGTGTCTGTTGTCGTGAGGGGAATGGAGGGGTGGGGAAGGGGAGTTGCTAACTGTGTAGAGGTGGAGTTAGTTGTGTCTTCCTCCTGCGCTGTGGATTGCGCGTGGTGTTGTTTATTGACTGTTCTCAGATAATAGTTTTTTATAAAAGGGATGATTTTATTAAATAAAATATTGGTTTTATCTGTTATTTCATTAATATTATAATTAGGGTTGGCATATTGGTCTACTGTTATATATAGTTCTTCAGTAATATTGAGTAAGGGTCCTTTGGGGTTTGTGCTTAATATTATCATATCATTATCTATATTAGTAAAGTTATGTTTGTAATCAACCATGTGTTGTCCTATTGCCGAAAAATGGTTGTGTTTTATGGCATTGACATGTTCGTTGTATCTGATAGTAAAGTTTCTGCCTGTACGTCCTATGTAGCTTGTTAGACAGTTATTGCAGCGGATACGGTAAACTCCAGAACGAAGGTATTTGTTGTTATTGTTGATAGTTTTTGTGTTATGTATGATGATGATGTTGCTGTTATGTGTAGTCCTGTAGGCTACTTCAAGGTTATGTTTTTTGAAAATGTTGGTTAACGAGTATATGTGCGTGTTATTAAATGTAAAGGTTGCGTAGTTTTTCTTAGGTTTGTCCATTTTTGATAATTTAGTTTTGGGTTTTGATTTGAATTTATGAATGATTGAATTGACTGTATCTTTCTTGTATCCATTTTTTCTTGCTATTTCTTGGATTAAATGTATCTCTTCATTAAAATCTGTTTTTGAAAGCGGTATGTTAAAGGCTCTATAAACCATACTGTAATATGCTGCTTTTTTATGGGATTCCATTCATCCTAGCTACGCATCCTTTACATTTAATAACACGCACATATACTCGTTAACCAACATTTTCAAAAAACATAACCTTGAAGTAGCCTACAGGACTACACATAACAGCAACATCATCATACATAACACAAAAACTATCAACAATAACAACAAATACCTTCGTTCTGGAGTTTACCGTATCCGCTGCAATAACTGTCTAACAAGCTACATAGGACGTACAGGCAGAAACTTTACTATCAGATACAACGAACATGTCAATGCCA
The DNA here is from genome assembly GCF_040414725.1 of Anabrus simplex. Classification (NCBI taxonomy): domain Eukaryota; kingdom Metazoa; phylum Arthropoda; class Insecta; order Orthoptera; family Tettigoniidae; genus Anabrus; species Anabrus simplex. Next base: position 1,105,092,193 of record NC_090265.1, on the reverse strand, counting down.
TAAAACATAACCATTTTTCGGCAATAGGACAACACATGGTTGATTACAAACATAACTTTACTAATATAGATAATGATATGATAATATTAAGCACAAACCCCAAAGGACCCTTACTCAATATTACTGAAGAACTATATATAACAGTAGACCAATATGCCAACCCTAATTATAATATTAATGAAATAACAGATAAAACCAATATTTTATTTAATAAAATCATCCCTTTTATAAAAAACTATTATCTGAGAACAGTCAAGAAACAACACCACGCACAATCCACAGCGCAGGAGGAAGACACAACTAACTCCACCTCTACACAGTTAGCAACTCCCCTTCCCCACCCCTCCATTCCCCTCACGACAACAGACACTAATACCACAAGTTCACGATATAGTACACGCCAAGCTGCCAAGCGATACACTTCCCAATCATCTCACGACAGTAAGTAATCTCTACAACACACACACACACAAAAGTTTAACACTTTAACATTCTAATACGCTTCTAATTGATTTCATTTACAGTACTTTTTACAGATAGTTAGCAAGTATCATAGACCGAAAAAGAACCACCTACAACAACAGCTTTCATAACCCCAGCAGCACATTCATCTTCAATCTGTATATTTAACAAGACAATATAAGTTTATAGTGATTGGACTTTAGCAAATAGTGGCCAATAGTGCCCCATTTGAACTTGGCATGTACACGTGAAGAACAGTACTTCATATGAAGATTTACAAATTTGCAGGACTGCCTCTTACCTTTTAACTTGTATATTGAAATGTACCATTGTCTTATGTTGCATTTAATGTATTTTACACAGTATATATTTGAAGAGGTCATTCAACACAGGTTTTAATTACCTGGCATTTCATTTCTCAACGCAATCTCAAATTCAGATTCACATTACTTAATTTGACAAAGTTTATATAAAGTATACTACCCCATTTGAAATTGACACATACGCATGAGGAAAGAACAATACTTCATATGAATTTCACAAAACATATATGATTGTCTTATACCTTTCAACTTTTATATATTGAAGTGTGCTAATGTCTTCTATTTTAAATAGCATATAATTGCAGGAGTTATTCAACAGAGGTTACAATTACCTAGCTTACTATTATTTCAAACGCATTTCACTTTGTTATTGTAATTTCAACTTCGAATTCACATTACTCATTTTGACAAAGTCTAAGCCTAATAAGAAGTATACTGTATAAGCACATGCGGCTACATTTAAGCATATTTAGTCGACTAAAAACAACGCAATATGAAAGTCCTTTTAAAGAACTATTACTAGTAAAACTTGAACGTTAATGCTATATTCAAGGTCAGGTGTAAATAACAAATTTTATCATGTGTTATAATTTTTTAATGTGTTAATGATAGATATCTTTTTAATATTCTTGATCCTTTAAACTTAGATGTAAGAAGCAGAATTTCACTTCTAGACATACTACCTAATGTCTATCAAACATGACATGTTTATTTGTAAGATACAACTGTTAAAACATGTATTCTAATGTGTATGTAAATGACAGCTGAGGATGACTTGTGATAAGTCGAAACCGGTCCTGTTTTTAAAAACATTATTAAATTTAGTATTGATAAGGTGGATCTCCTTCTTTCTATGACCCCCAGACTTCTCCGAGATCCACCTGTTATACTTCACTGATGGATCAATTGCTACTCTGAGGTCAGTAATGAGGAATTTGACCACCCTCCAATCCAGAGTGCCGATCTGATTTCTGGACCTGTGCTGCCATTTACCACAGAGGAGATGGAAGAAGTGATGAAGATGAAAAATGGGAAGGCAGGTGGCCCTAATGACATCCCAGTAGAAGTTGGGAAAATCCTTGGTCGTCAGGATGCTAAGATTTCTCACTGCCCTCTTCAACTGAATCATCGATGAAGCTATAGTCCCAACAATTTTGGAAGGGCAAGTGTGTCGTCACTGAATGCTCGCACTACCGGCCAGTCCGGCTTTTATGTTGCCTTGAAGATATTTGAACGGGTTATTGATAACAGGCTCTGCATGATATTTTCTGTTACATCAAACCAATGTGGTTTAGTCAACAGGTGTGGAACGACTGATTCCATTCATGCTGCGCAGTTGCTTTTGGAGTGACATCGTGCGAGGGCCATACCTGTTCAACTGACATTCCTCAATCTGGAAAAGGCCTTTGATCGTGTCCGTCATGAGCTCTTTTGACATGACCTACATTCCCACAATGTCCCTGAAGCATACGTCCGGTGGATCCGAAAATTATATGGCAATGTTTCCAGTAGGGTCACATTCACAATGGGTACATCTCCTTTCACCATCAGTGTTGGAGTACATCAAGGATCTGTGCTTTTTCCCTTACTGCTCATTCTCTGCCCTGTAAAGAACTATATTTCTAACAGGGTCTCTCTATTTTGAGTCTCACCATTTCCTATCCCATCGTCGTCATAAGACCTGTCTGTGTCGGTGCGACTTAAAGCGTATTGTTAGTAAGTATCTTGAGTCTGGTTACTATGGAGTGACAGTTGCCTATACATTATTTGTTATTGCTCGAGGCACGGCAACATATTATTAACATTACGCGACCTTATATCCCCAAATTATTATGTCATTTGGTGATTGTGAAAATCTGCGTATTAAGAAAACTGTTACTAATTGTTTGTACATATTTAAAATATACAAGAACAAGAAACATGAATCTCTCCATGAGCAGCACATCATACTTGAAAATCGTACTCTTTAATTCACTCTATTGTTTCATCTGTTGGTCTAAGGAAGTCTCTTCAACTGCCTGAATCTTAGTCACAATATGGAGAATTGGAAAATGCATAATAAAAAGCAATTAACTATGACCTTATACAGATAATATTACTCCTAAGATGTGGTAGTTGTTACTCCTAATATGTGGTAGTTATTTAAATTGTTGTAATTGTATTCTCACACATTTGATAAATTCATGGAATATTGGCAGTCAAAAACTACAGTACATGAAAATTTTCAGTAATAGTTTCCAACTTTATATCAATCATAAAATAAGTTTCTGAAAATGACAGGATTGAAGTTTCTATTACATTAAATGATTGAAGTTTTTTATATTCTTGTTCCTTGACGACTAAATGAACAGAGCTCAATATGATGTTCTACTGCAAAATAATATTGAACTTCATTGTAAAGTTTTAAGACTTTTTGGTTAACTACCGGTATATATAATTTTAAATTTGCCCTTTGGAGTATGTTTCACGTGTTTTACTGAAGCTTTAAGTAGCCTATTCTGTTTTTATATTGTACATTGTTCCCTTTGTTCTCCCCCCTGTCCTCTCCTATGTATCTCTTCGTTCTCTTCTCTTTTTTAGATTTCTATGGGAATTGAACTTCATATGCCGATGTGCAGCACCAAAGCAGCTACTTCCCATTGGTCACGGCTGTTGGAGTGTTTCCTAATTCTCTTCTATCCATTGATCTAAATCTTGATTTAACTTTTTTACTTAATTTGCCTTAATATTATTACCTAATTTACTGTTTTTGAATGAATCAACATTCTTTAATTTCTTTTGCCTACTGAAGCAACATCACCACACCTCTTTCACTCTTTATGTTAATCGTATTGTCTTCTTAAATAACTACCAGACCTGTTCTTAATATTGTTTTCTATTTGCATATCTTCACATATAGGATAAATGGCTAAATAGACTAGTAATTATGATTCATTTGTTTCTTTCTTTTATCATATGTTTATGTATTTTTGTTTATCTTTGTGTATGTTTGTATGGTTATCTGTCTGTTTGTCTGTCTGTTTATTTTTATGATTTTATGAACTTTTATGTTGAACAATAGGATTACTCTCTTTAAAATTACGCAGATTTAATTGTTGTGTTGTTTAAGTCATCAGTCCATAGACTGGTTTGGTGCAGTTCTCCATGTCACCCTATCCTGTGCTGTTTCATTTCTTTGTAACTGCTACATCTTACATCTGCTCTAAACTGCTTGTCATACTCATATCTTGGTCTACCCCTACTGTTCTTAGGGGTTAACATTACTACCTAATTTACTATTTTTAAATGAATCAGCATTCTTTAATTTCTTCAAGTTTCCTCAAAAACCAACTGAACAAGTCCCGGGTGTCAAATTTTGCTAAATCGTTCTCCTCTCACCAATTCGATTCAGTATCTCTTCATTCGTGATTATCTTCCCATCTCATCTTCAGCTAGTTATCGTCCATGTTTCACTTCCATACAATGCCACGCTCCAGATGAAAGTCTTCAAAAACATCTTTCTAATTCCTATATCAGTGTTCGAAGTGAGCAAATTAATTTTTGTATGAAGGGCCGCCTTGCTTTTGGTAGTCTTACATATTATGTCCTCCTTACTTCTGCCATTGTTAGTAATTAACCCAAGTAATAGTATTCATCTACTTGGTTGAAGACTTCATTTCCTGCATCACCTGACTTCATAAGTTATGTATTTCATTATGGTCCGTATTGACAATTGATCACTATCATGGTATTGAATTAGTATTAATGGTATTGAATAGGTGGACCCTTCCTACCCTTTGATAGTCACCTGACTTTGTTCAACTGCATTTCATTACTTTTGTTTTGGACTTGCTTATTTTCATCTTGTACTCCTTCCCCAAGACTGTCCATATCATTCAGCAATTTCTCCAGATCTTCTGCAGACTCAGATAAAATATCATCAGCAAATCTCAGGGGTTTGATTTCCTCTTCTTGAATTGTGATTCCCTTATTATAATAACTAATAATTAATTGGTGTTTATTCAGAGGCCTGTTATATCTAGCAGAAGATCAGACCTTTAAAAATAGTATTTATATTATTATGCTTATTGCTATTTGTAGTTGTGTGTGTGGTGTTGGTGGCTGGTGCTCCACAATTATACATTTTGGCTCAATGATCTCATCTAGTTTTAATTCTTTCTTCCTGATAATCCAAATTATCATACATGGAAGTCCATGAAAGCCGAAATCATTTTGTTGTTGAACAGTCCTCATTACATGACTCGCTGTTATGCCTTCATGCTCTTAAAAAAGAAAGATACATTTCTTGAAGGTACAAGTATACAAAACAAGAAAAAGGCATACTATTTTTATTGAAATATGATTTGTAGCTCTTTTCTACATTTTTGCTTTTAACTCTTTCATGAAGTGAAAATGGGTTTCCTTCAATGCGCTTTTCACTTCAGGAAAGAGAAAAAGTTGCAAGGGACCAAATCTGATAAATATAGCAGAAGTTCAAGAACTGTAATTATGTTTATATTATACGAAGTGTGGCTATTATTAAACTGATATCTTAAATATGATTTATTTGCAAGAATCTTACAACTTCAGCAACTTCGTTTCATCACCTTCATACTACTCCCCTTCTCTGTCTATAGACTGTTGCATACCGATATTCTACTGTTCATAACATTGTTGAAAGTTGGTAATTGTCAACCCATGCAGTAGGATACATTCACCATTTTTGTTCTTAACTCTTCCTTGAAGTGTAAAATGGGTTTCCTTCAATGTGCTTTTCATTTCAGAAAAAAAGAAGTTGCAAGGGGCCAAATCTAATAAATATAGCAGAAATTCAAGAACTGTAATGTGTTTATCAGCCAAAAAGTGTTTATAGAAAGGGTGTTGTAAGACGATGTGTTGTCCTGATGCAGCATCCATGTATTTTTCCAGAGATCTGGCTGCTTCTTCCTCATTCATTCTCTTAATCCTTGTTCACCATATCTGTTATCATCCTGATATTTGTCAATCTTCACGCACAATTTCACTAATTTTCTTAATACTTTCGTAAGTTTTTGATGTGATTGAATGACACGGATCCTAATAGTCTTCCACCTCCTTCCGACCCTCATTAAACTTTTATGCACCTCAAAAACTCGGGTATGTGATATAAAAGTATCCTCTTCTACTAAGTTAAAAGCGCTATTTGGGAATATTTTTTTCAATTTCACAAGGATTTTCAAATTCACACACTGCTCGATCTTTAAACCAGACAAGAATTGTGGCAATTGAACAATACAATGTTTACTTCAAACTCAGCAAAGCCTCCTGCAGTGCGTTCTTGTAGCTTCAGGGTCAACAACTTCCTCTCTGTCCCCTCTCTCGCTATACCCATAGAAGGCAGAAGAGCAGTCCCATTTATTTAATAGCCACACCTTGTATTTAGTACACATTTTCATGTCTTTCAGATTTCTCTATTGCGTGGTAGTTGCAACATGGTTTGTATCATTTGTTACTATTTACTGTAGATGGTGAATGAAGTCCCCTAATTTTTTCTTGCTCATGATGCTCAGGCTGATTTGTTACACACATTGATGAGTGCTATAATTTTTAACAATTATACTATTTTACTAGCTGACCCGACAGACGTCGTTCTGTCAAAAATAAATGACAATGGAACGAACTGAAATTCAGTCTGTACTGCACGCAAAAATCAGAAATGCAAATGACTACATTATCAACATCAGATGAGTTAATTTTCTACTGCTACCAAAAGTTAGTAACAAACTACTGGAAAAATGTGTTCTCATTACCTGCAATATTAATATCTTGATTGTAAATAAGGAAATGCTCAAATAGGTCACAGCATATCACTACCCAGAAATAACCCTAATTGACTGTAACATAGATGGGAACTGTTCAGCAGGTCTTCAGATTCCTCACAGAACCATAATTATCCCCCGTTGCAAATCAAGTAATTTGATAAGTTGATGATGTGAAGATAATGTGGCAAAAGTTACTCCTCTTTCTTCATAGGAAATAACTATCATAGAAAACATTGATTCCAATCAACACTATGAAGATATTTTTCATTGTAAAGCTTTAAGGTACCGGTACACGATATTTTTTGTTGATTACCTGGCGCGTAAGCAAACAAAGTTGATGGTTTTCCAACACGGGAACAGGCAACATACAATTGGCCATGCGAGAAACATGGGTTTTCAAGATTAATGCTGCAAACACTCAATGAATGCCCCTGGGATTTATTTATGGTCATAGCAAAAGCGACCCGCACCGGAAGCTGCAGTCGTTTAAATTCAAATGGTACGTCAGTCGGAATCGCAGAGATGCGTGGTATCAAAACGCCTTCTCCTTTATACTTCCCTGTTAGAATGGTTGCTTCGATCATGTTGTTCAGTAATGTTTTCACCGCTAGCCGTGTGCCGTTACAAAGACGCGGTTGGATGATATTTCGTAACATTATGACCACTGATCCGACCTTTAATTGAAGAATGTGAGGCAGCAATCCTGGCAAATCCAGTGAGTTCAAAAATTTGTAAAGTAAGGACAGGTTTATTATTTTTGTCACAAAAACTATAAAATAAAATAAACAAAGCAATATGGGGGATAAGTCTGTTTGTTATATGTTAAAAGAAAGCAGTATTGTATGTTACCTTGAAAGTTGGCATGAAATTGTCCCAGAGTACTGTACATTTGTTGCCCCAATTGAAGTCATTTGCAAGCAGTTGTTATATTTTTGGATATCTGTAAGGAAATGTATGGAATCTGTTCCTGTTCCTGAAACCAATGAGTACAATGGATCTGGTGGTGGAATCAATGGCACTAATTTCACTTTGCCATTTGCGCAACACAATCCAGGGGCTTCATTTTTGTATTTCAATGCCTTACATTTTTGGCAAACTGAGTACATAGATCCAATAGCAATGCATTGGTGGGCACTGTATTCAATTGAAACATCGTAACTGAAAGCAGCTCGATTCAAACTTGCAAGATTTTTAGCTGAACGACGCGCTGCACGGGTTTGTGATATTCTAATCCTTTCAGTTTCATGTCGCTCTTCACGTTGTTGTGCAGTCCGATTGGACTGAAAATTAGCTTGGCTTGTAGCATTTCGAGTTCTTCGACCAAAATCTTGAAATGAGTATACTGTATATGGAAGCGCACACAAAATAAACCAATCAACCAAAGAAGTTGATGAACGTGTTTGCTGAGAAGCGTTTGTTGAGAAGCGAAGATTTAAAAACAACCAGTGTAGACAAAGGTCTCCAACTATAACAAAACATGACACTGCATGCGACTGTCTGGAGAGCGTATGTTTGGGAGATCCATACCGGCAGTCAAGGTAGCCAGACAGCCAGCCCGCATGAAACCAAAACCCAAGGAGACATTCTTCCTGTCACAAACTGAGAACTAAGCGAGATACGAACTTGGGGTTTATTTTAAAAATAACTTCCATATCTGAAGACCATTTGCCTCGCTTTGACCCCCCCATACAAATTCAATAGCAAAGAAGTTGGCCAGCGACTGACTTTTTCGTGCCTGCACATAAAACTCTCTGAACATGACTGAAAAGAAACACAAACAGTGCATGTTCTTATTATTTAAATTTAAAAACAAACTTATCTACGTCGAGCTGAAATGTTACTTTACCAGCAGTGAAAAAATTACAAATATAGTGAATATAAAATAGGAGTTATGACATAAGTTCTATGCAATGAAGATTTTGCATTTGAGGTAACATTCCATTATATTAACATTTTTCACACTCAATTATTCTGTAAACCTTTTTTTATTAAGGGCATCAAATGCGGCTTGAAATTTTGTACATAATCCGATATTCGCCCATTTTAACCGATAACATTGAGATTTACGGACATTTAGCAAACACGCTGGATTAGAGGACAGCGCTAAGTGCAAACGTGGGAGAAGGAAAGAGAGACGAACAGTTTGAGTGGAAAAAGAGAAATGGGGCTTTTATGTTTTTCCTGGCTTTTTTTTTTTTCAATTTTTCTCTTCGTAAAAACCTTACTCGGACTTCGAAGAATATTTTAAATAAAAGAATTAGCCGAATTGGTCCAGAGTTTTGCCTTTAGCAACACATTTAGTGATTCATTTTTATTTATATAGATATCTATACGGATCATGGAACAGTAAATAGAAATCGATTTGCACTTCACTTTAATTTTTTAGTTTCCGATCCTATTTGAGTTACCCTCAATGAGAATTTTATTATATGCAGAAGCATCTGTTACTCATATAAGAACATGATATTCTAGTGACTCTTTACAAATTTAATCACAATCATTGTTGCCAGAGAAGCATGTGTCTAGAGGCAGAGTCGTAATACACTTACATTGCATGTAATAGAATGTTTTCCATTAAAAAGTGAAATACAGTATAACTCACTGATGTGTTTCTAATGGTCACAGTATTTTAATACATTCTTTTGTATTTTTGTCTTTGGATATGTATTCTCCTTTTAATAAAAACAAAATTGTTCTTTTGAGATATATATATATACTGTACTATGCAAGAAAATATTTTTGTTGCTTGTTAGGTGTTCTGTTATTTGAGTAATTTATAGTGTGTATCTCTAGGTATATTGTTTTGGGTTTTGTAGATGGGTATCTAGACATAAGATGAAGAGAGATTTCTTCAGGCAGTCACCAAAGCTGCCATAGCAGACTAAATAATAACAGTGGGATTTCAGAGTGTTTCATACAACAACAATTGGCCACATTATTCCAAACTTGCAGAAAGTGGTCATGTAATAAATTTACAAGAAAAACAGTTCACAGGAAATAGCAACAGAGCAATAACTGCAAATATGATTAGAAAGAAACATCGGTTCACTAGATATCCTACCATTTCACGATAGGTGCAACATAGTAATTTATGCATTAGTAGTGGTGATAACGAGATTAGTGTTCCTATACACATTCAACAATACTGTCTTCAGAAAAATATCCTTGGTCTATTTCTAATACGATATCATGTTAGCGTTAGGTTAATGCTGCTAGGGAGGTGATTAATTTTAAATTTGAATTTATTCTAAACATAATCATGTTTCCTAAGAATGGCTTTGGTAATAGTCATTATTATTTCATGAAGGTGAATAATTGTTTCCATGAAATGTAAGCATATTTCAGCTGTTGTTCATGCACATTGCTCAGAACATGTCACCTCGCATACTGATCGACCGTGTGAATGGTCTCGACCTCGCCTCTCGAACATAGGGAAAGAGAACAGCAAGGGGAAGAGAGTAGAGGAACTTTTCCTGATAAAAAGGCTCAGGCTTGATGTTGGACCTATTGAAATTCCTGTTATTGAAACCGCACATACACTACCAAAATTATGGATGAGAAGAAAAGTTCAGAATCACTTAAAGTTGCCAATAAGTGATTATTTATATTGTGTGTCTGTATATAATGGTTGGCGCTACTAGCCGTCTTCCTCGGGGGCCTGGGCTTGAATCCTGACACTGCCAGAAACTTATGATTGGCATGAGGGTTGGTATGTGGTTAAAACGGTGCACGCAGCTCATTGCCATTAGGGGTGTGCTTGAAAAGAAATGCACCACCTCGGGACGAGGACATGAATTTACGGATGTAAAATATGGTATTTCCGTGAGCTATTGATAATGCATAATGGAGGCCTATTTGTGTAATTATATTTGTCTACTGCCTTTCCAAATCCATTTTGTTAGGCTGTAACGGAATACTATAAAATTTCACACTTTGGTCTGTAGTACAGTACAGTATATTATTATTATTATTATTATTATTATTATTATTATTATTCAGGGGTATCTGTGGAACGCAGAGTTGATGAAAGAAGGTGCGGGCTTGAATGGGTCTAACTACAGTCTCAGAATTAATTTAAAACTTTAACAAAGGTTATATTTCTTTAGAATTTCAAAAATCAACAAATAACAACATAACAGGTACAATTAGCAATTTCGAATCAAGTCAAGGAAAATACAATATTAGTGAATTCGACAGGTCCTGGGCTTCAAGCCCCCCGCTTCACAATTCTTGAGCTCCCAGCTCAAATTTACAAATGAGCACGAATTTATTCAAGGGCAGAAATCCCCTAATTCAAGAGCACTTGCTCTCCAAAATACAATTTCTAGCCTTCTAGAGGCACTCTTTACAATTACAAAATTTGAAAAAGAGCTAGCAGGCTCTCGGTTCCATACTGCCTACTCAAGGCAACATTACATCAATCTCGGGTCTCTCAAACCACCATTTACAAATGGAACTAATTTTCACAGGAGTATTAAATCCCCAACCTACTGGGCCTTCGTGGAATAAGAATAACAGGTTAAATTAATGGCCCAAACACAAAATGAATGGAGGCGTATACTTGCACTCCTAGATATGAACACTAAGAAAACCTAAGGGGCTCTAGGCCGATGAAACAGGGGCTATTCCCAATCTGTTGAGGTGACTCGTATAGAAATTACATTAAACCATTACAGTAGGAAAAACAGTTAGAGAAAAACATTACCCCAAACCAATATGAAGGGGAGCTCGAAGGGTACTTCACTCTCTATCCCTGGTTTACAGTTAAAGATTTTATGAAGGTTTTTACATTAGCCGGAAGAAAGTTACATTTTAGAGAAACTTGTTACATAATTAAAGAGTTGGACCTTTCCCTCAGGTTAAACTGCAGAGGTAGCAAGAAAGAATAAAGTTATGTGGCCATTACGTTGTAGATGTTTGAGCTGCCAACGAAAGAGGCCGCCCGCCTCCTGCTTAACGCACACACTCCGATAGACGTCGATCAATTAGCTAAGAAACGTGAAAAGCCGCAGTTTATAAACCCTCAGGGAAGGTTCGAGATCATTCAAGACAAAACCAGCCACACCCTCTCAATTTAATTGGTCAATTTCAAAGTTACACTCAGAATCGAACAAGAAGCCTGTGATAGGTTGAAAATTAATTACAGAAATTGATTGGCTAGATTCAAAACTGGCAGAAAGTAAAAGGAAATATTGCCAACCCACAAATAAATGAACATCAATCGGTTACAGAAAGCTAGAAATACAAAACTTCTTTAAATGATAACTTCTTACACCTTGCACCAGGGTGCATGATCATAGTTTATTGGTAATGTCATCTGTGGAGAAATGTCCAAACTTCTTGATGTATAACTAACAGAACTAGCAGAAATTCAGTCAGTTTAGGAAACTACACAATAACAAAATTACTCAATATTTTAGTGGTGACATCTTCTGATTAAAGTTCCAAGTTGGTGTAGTATCAGTTCACTGTTTTACCAATAGAGGAATTCATTTAGGCGCTAGTTTTGAATGTGCGGTGTTGAGGTGTACCTCCCGGTACTAATTATTATTATTATTATTATTATTATTATTATTATTATTATTATTATTATTATTATTATTATTATTATTATTATACTGGCTATTAATTAAGACTATGGCAATATAATGCAATGTGTATCTATTATGATGAGTATGCTCTAAAAAGATGGCCTAATGCAACTTGCTTTGCAGATATAACATTGGTATAATAATTTTTTTCTAATTGTTAACCTATTTGTAAAATGGTTAAAATACATGTTGTAAAGAGTTATTTTGTATTAATTAAAATGTGTAAATCCCAAATTACTTCTTGTGATTTACTGCTACGATCCACCATCTTTTCAAATGCATTTCATGAGGTTGTGAAGAAAACCTTTGTATCACAGCATCTATTAATGCAGCCATTAACAAGTATATAGTTCTGCCCGAAAGTTATGACATTAAAAAAGAATCATCTGAAGACAGCATTGTAAAATGATTCTTCTTCTTATTCTTCTTCTTCATCTTCTAATTCTCCTTCTTAATTTATTTATTGGGTTCCGCTTTCGTGTTATACCCAGCCACTAGTCGTTTTATCAAGTAAAGCCTAAACTATGAAGGATGGTATAATAATTGTGGGAGGGGGGGGGGGGGAAGATACGAAATTTGCTGAAAATACATAGGCCAGTATCATATACTTTGTCAAAAACAATACAAAACCAAAATTGGGATAGAGAATGTACAGGGACAAAAGGTTCTATTCTTCAGGTCAGTGTGATCCATCACGGCGACTATCTACATCGCAAACATGACCGGATCAACACACAGGGAATGTGGTTTTAGATTCTATAATGGCTTTAGAAACATATAAGGGGATTCAGCGATAGAGAGCGATGGTAAAATGATTGAATATATGTATGTAAACATCACACATATTCTAGCTTCTTATAGTCAGCTGTTAATGAAGGTGCCCCTAAGTAGTTCTCGTAATTTCCACCCGCAGCAGCACATTGCTATATGCACGGAGCCTATAGTTGATCATCTCGGCTACCACCTGCATTTTATAAACTACGCCCCAAGATTTACGCTTGTACTATCTGAGCTGTAAAAAATGTGCTTTATGATAAGGTTACCAGATTTTTCCCAATTTCCGGGGACAAATACAAACAAAAGTGAAATCTAATTTTGTGTTGTGTTACATGATGGTATGCCATTCGGTTACAATATTTCATACACATTAAAAGGATGAAGGTACTCATTCTACTTATATACTAAAAATATTCATTCTCTTCACATACTACTAAATAACTCACTTCATATTACTACTAGGTATAATATGGCAAAATTCATAGCTCATTTTAATGCACTCATTATAATTATAATTTGTAACATACATACATACATACATACATACATACATACATACATACTTACATTATCATTATAGACTGTTATGCCTTTCAGCGTTCAGTCTGCAAGCCTCTGTGAATTAACTAAACATCGCCACAATCCTCTATTTGCAACTAGTGCTGTGGCCTCATTTAGTTCTATACCTCTTATCTTTAAATCATTAGAAACCGAGTCTAACAATCGTCGTCTTGGTCTACCTCTACTTCTCTTACCCTCCATAACAGAGTCCATTATTCTCCTAGGTAACCTATCCTCCTCCATTCGCCTCGCATGACCCCACCACCAAAGCCGGTTTATGCGTACAGCTTCATCGCGTTCATTCCTAAATTAGCCTTTATATCCTCATTCTGAGTACCCTCCTGCCATTGTTCCCACCTGTTTGTACCAGCAATCATTCTCGCTATTTTCGTGTCTGTTACGAATAAGATATCCTGAGTCCACCCAGCTTTTGATCCCGTAAAGCAAAGTTGGTCTGAAAACAGCCCGATGTAAAGATAGTTTCGTCTGGGAGCTGACGTCCTTCTCACAGAATACTGTTAATCGCAACTGTGAGCTCACTGCATTAGCTTTATTATTACACCTTGATTCAATCTCACTTACTATATTACCATCCTGGGAAAACCCACAACCTAAATACTTGAATTTATCTACCTGTTCTAGCTTTGTACCACCAATATGACATTGAATTCTGTTGGAATTTCTTACCTACTGACATCAATTTAGTCTTCAAAAGGCTAATTTTCACACCATACTCATTGCAACTATTTTCAAGTTCCAAGATATTAGACTGCAGGCTTTCGGCACAATCTGCCAAAGACCAAGTTGTCAGCATAGGCCAGACTGCTTACTACATTTCCACCTAACTGAATCCCTCCCTGCCATTTTATACCTTTCAGCAGATGATCCATGTGAACTACGAACAGCAAAGGTGAAAGATTACAGCCTTGTCTAACCCCTGTAAGTACCCTGAACCAAGAACTCATTCTACCATCAATTCTCACTGAAACCCAATTGTCACCATAAATGCCTTTGATTGATTTTAATAATCTACCTTTAATTCCATAGTCCCCCAGTATGGTGAACATCTTTTCCCTTGGTACCCTGTCATATGCTTTCTCTAGATCTACAAAACATAAACACAGCTGCCTGTTCCTCTTGTAGCATTTTTCAATTTCAAGTTATAATAATAATAATAATAATAATAATAATAATAATAATAATAATAATAATAATAATAATAATAATAATAATATCATTTTCATGAATATGTATTAATGAAGTAATAGTTAAATACATTACCTTTTGGTTTATCCACTGTGATCAGGTAGTGGTCTTATTCCTTCCATAAATTCCTCCATGTTCCTGGATGGTCCAGGTTCAAACGAATTAGAACCTTTAGAAGAAGAAGATGATGTTTAAACTATTCTTCCTTGTCTTCTTGGATCTCTTCTACTTTCCAGAGATCACTTCTTTGTGTGGTTCACATAGTTTGTCTAAAAATTTTTGGTTTGCAGCTGAAATTAAATTCCTCATTTATGGTTTTTTTGAATGAAACATTGTTCATTTTTGTATAGTTCCTCAGATGAACCCATGCCATTTAGATGGGATTAGGTTTGCGGTAGTAAGGTGGCAAGCAAAGGACATGTTTTCCTACTGAATTATCCATCTCATCAATGATGTATTTATCATATTTGTCTCAGTTTTGAGTCACTGTTACATGCAGCGCTGGACAAAAGTGTGATGACTTATGAATGCTATCTGATACTGACCTCTGGTTTGTTTTAAAAACTTCTTCAAACATTTATAAACATTTCTTCCCACTTAGTCACAAATGTACCATCAACAACAAAATAGGCTACTCGCTACCTAACTTCTGTGGTACCACCTGAGAATTTTAAAGTAATATTTACCATTATATATTTATCTTCTTATGTAAAATGTATTGTCCAGGAAAAGAGTGGATTTTCTATCAACGTTAGCCAATCCAAAAAAAAATAAAAATAAACACCAACTATTTCTATGATTATTTTTAAAAATCTATCATGTGATAAGTTATTTAGGTGCAAAAATATAGTTGCATAAAAATAATGCAACTGTGAAAAATAGGCCCTGTATTAATTATTTATGACTTCACATTTGAGATTATTCTCTAGAAGACCATGCAATCATTTTATTAGATTTATCTGGATTATTGAGGTACAGGCACAACACCTTGGGTTTAGAAAAGGTGAAGTTAATTGCAGGACATAAGAGTGCAAGAAGAAGGCAAATACTACATCTAACTCCATACTCTTTTTTTATGGTATAGACGCACTAGACACACACAAATATCTCTTATAGCAATGCAGTAAACAAGCTAGGCCTAATTTGCAGGCAGAAACTTTACCTGGTCGAAGAATACATTTAATGTAGAACAAAATGTTGTCGTTCATATATACTGTTTTATGAAACATCTGAGACTTAGTACATTAAACAGCAGCTTGTGCAATATACTTTTGTTCAGTATGTTGTGAACACCATGGATGATGAATACACGTACTACATTTATTTGCATGTGTGTGGGTTAGTATTTTTCCAACATCATCACATAGCAGTTTTGACAGGCACAACTACAATGTAATTATTAAATTAATGTAGTAATGGTCCACCTTTCAGTACTATAATATGTAATATTCTAAATTACATTAATTAGGGACTAGTTTTGGCCTGGGCTGGCCATCTTCAGCCTTAATGTAAAACACCTAATAACTAAACAAATGTACATGCACACAATTGACATAAAAACAAATGAAAACAAATATATACAAAGTGACATTAAAAACTGGGATGGAATATGAATAAATTTGAAAATGAACTAGGTTCTAACATCTTGAGATTGTTCATCATTGAGAATAATTTCAAGTATTAAGTATTAATTTATATACACAGAACTGTTAGTTCTAATACTGCTGATCATTTCAATAGGAACTGGTAAATGTTGATCCTGTAGTTTGTCATCAAATCTATATGTGTGGTGTTAGCTATATGTAATCCATTGGACACTGCTGTAAATAACCACTAGCTGACAGAAAACTGTTAGATGTTGTTTCATCTTCAATCAAAATAATAAATGAGATGCTCTCATGGTGCTTGTTAAATCTTGCTGAAATGTTGTTGGACATTGTCAGGACAGCACATGATGTGGTTAACACAGATACATTGTGTCTGGTATAAAATTTTTGCGATTCATTGCGGTGCCCATGAAGTTAACCTGATAAATTAGATAAAATTAAATTAATGAATTGAATGAGAGAATGTATTAGTTAGATGGCATAGGTTATATGAGACTTACCTCTCAATACAGCATGAGGTGTGTGGTCCATTGTTGAGTGTGCTTCAGACTAACTGTTGTGAAATTCAAATGAAAAGGAAGGAGAGGGGAGGGGAAGGTCAGAAGGAGAGGGGGTTGGGAAAGGGGGTGGGGGAGAGTTAAGGTGGGGCTGAAGGCTGTGGGGAAAAAGGATGGTTGTTGAGGAAATGTGCTGTGAATATTATGAAAAACTGAATTATGACTTGTTGGTTTGACATTGCTGAAAATGGGATTTAGAAGGTCAAAAAGGATATTTGGTTTTTCTGAAATTTCATTAAGATTATGATTTGGGTTGAAATATTGATCTAAATGTATGAAGCAGCTTTCGGTAATGTTAAGGAGGGGTCCTTTACTGATGATTTTGAGAATTTCCATATCTTGTTTTATGTCTGTGAATTTGTGCTTATAGACAGCATATGCATATATTGAAATGATCAGCAGTATTAGAACTAACAGTTCTGTGTATATAAATTAATACTTAATACTTGAAATTATTCTCAATGATGAACATACTCAAGATGTTAGAACCTAGTTCATTTTCAAATTTATTCATATTCCATCCCAGTTTTTAATGTCACTTTGTATATATTTGTTTTCATTTGTTTTTATGTCAATTGTGTGCATGTACATTTGTTTAGTTATTAGGTGTTTTACATTAAGGCTGAAGGTGGCCAGCCCAGGCCGAAACTAGTTCCTAATTAATGTAATTTAGAATATTACATATTATAGTATTGAAAGGTGGACCATTACTACATTAATTTAATAATTACATTGTACTTGCAATTCAATACGGATCAGAACCATGAAGTTTATAACCTAGGCACAACTGTGATATAATAAGAGGGCTGTAAATAAAGTAGTGGCAACGTAATCCAGACACTCGCAGGAGAGGATATGGGAGTGGTCAGGTGGTGCTGTTGTCGATATGTAGTATGCATTTGACAGGCATTCAGTTGGAAGTGTTGATGCTGTATGGCGTTGAAGTGAAGTGTGTCGACTTCACCGCTCTAAAGCATGTTTTCAAAAGGTGATCAGCTTTTATGGATAATATTGATGTTGCTTGTGGCAAAAATGCATCAGAATGTTGTCGAGGATTACATGAAGTCTGTGGCAAGGTTATATTACCGTATAGGACGGTTGCGTGATGGGTCGAGGTGTTTAGTATGGGTCAGAATGAGACTGCAGATTTGCACCGCGCAGGTCGGCTGTCGATTACTCTAGATCAGATTGACATTGTGATTGGTCTCATTTCCGTAGACCATTGATGGGCTGTCCGGGAATTATCCATAGAGGTTGGTCTCAGTCATCAAACCATGTGGCACTTACTGACAAAATATCTTAATATGAGGAATATTGCGTCCCGTTGGGTTCCACTATCAACTCACCGATGTACAGAAATGGCACCGGTATGCACTGGCTGACATCCACCTGGACAGATAACGCAACGAAGGAGATGCGATGGAATGTCCATGCATGGTGCAGTAATCTTTATAGAGCAAAAAGCTGTCGACTGTTGCCACTTACAGTGGCCAAAAGTACAATTTCCACCACCATTTCAAGCTTTTCACTATAAAAGCATAGCTTAATGTGTAGTGGTTCAAGCGATAAATGCCTTCCGTCTTTGAGTGTAGCCAATAATTTTGATTTCTTTAATCGTTCAACATAGTTTTGCTTCTTTCTGTCAATAACCGAGGTTGAATTGTTTCCAGATCTTGAAAGCATCAATACTGTCCACTATATTGCATTCACAAAGATGCACACACGAGATGTTGTCAATTTACACATAATATACACACTAATAGTTGCACATCAAATGAACCACCATCTTGATCTCAATCGACTGCCACATTTGCATGTCACCGAACTATGGAACACTTGACTAACAAGATCACATGTGGTACCAACACAACATAACCACTTCAAAGGCAAAACCACAACATGAGTTGACTAAAAAAACCCAACACTGCGTCCTTTTTTATATACCTTGCCTGGCCAGGCTTACAGAAAAGTATGACACAACATGCTTTCTCGTATCTTCTCAAGTCTCCAGTAATCTATATACAAATGAATAAACATTCTGTAAAACTCAAGTGACAGAGGTGCATTGTTCTAGTCTCTTACCCTGTGTTGCACAATTATACGTCTGATTTATACGTTATATTTACAGGTAATAATAAATTATATACTATTAATTATGTGTTCTTATATGAAATAATATCGTATTAATAAACATACAGCAGAAGTATCGTGACATACCTTACGTGTTCTGTTACACAAGACAACACACCAATGATAAATGATACAACCATGATTTATACCAAATAAAGTCTGTACGGACAACCTCTCGTACATAACTATGTAGTTAATAATAATAATAATAATAATAATAATAATAATTATTATTATTATTATTATTATTATTGTTACCGTGGTTGGTGGATCAGCAGAGGTGAAAGAAGGTGCCGGGGTGAATGGGTCTAACTATCAAATCAAAGTTAATTTAAAACTTTAACAAGGTTATATTTTCTGAGTTTTAACAATCAATAACAACAAAATTTAACAACTTTTCACGAGTGGAGATAACAATAACGTACCAGGTACCAGGATAAAATTTAGACAAGGCAAGTACATCCAAAATTTAGTGACAGTTTAGTAATCTGGGCTTCCAGCCCCTCACATTACATTTCCTGAGCTCTCAGCTCGGCCTTACAATAGGTTACTATTTTACACTAGGGCAGAAAACCCCTAGTCCCTGGAGCACTTGCTCCCGACTCCAAATATCAAGCCTCCCAGAGGCACAGTTACCACCCTTGAAAAGAGCTGACACGCTCTTAGTTTTCAAACCTATTCAAGGCAATATCAGAAACAATTACTTGCCATCAAGGCACAACTTACAAAAAATGAAACAGGGGTATCTCGTACCCAACCTACAGGGCCTTCGTGAAAAAGAAATAACAGTTAGATAAATGGCCCGAACGCAAAATGAAAGGAAGCGAATACTTGCACTCCTCGATGTGACTTCTTATAACCTAACAGGCACTAGACCGATGAAACAGGGGCTATTCCCAAACTATGGAGGTGACTCGTATAAGAATAATTTAAGATATTACAGAAAGGAAGAAAACCAGTTACGAATTGTAGTCACCCCAAACCAATATGAAGGGGAGCTCGAGAGGGTGCATCACTCTCTATCCCCGATTTACAATTAAAGATTTTATGAAGTTTCACATAAGCTGGCAAAAATTTACATTTTTAGAAAAGTAGGTTACATGGTAACAGTTTCGGACCTATCCCTCGGGTTAAATTGCGGAGCTAGCAAAAGGTGAAGATGTTAAGTGGCCATACCTTGTCGAAGTACTGCTGCCTGATGAAAGAGGCATCTCCCGCCTCCTGCTTCACATACACACACTTAGATGTCGATCAAGTGGCCAAAAGACGTGAAAATCAGTTATAAACCCTCGGGGAAAGTTCGAGACCTTTTGTGAATAATTAAGCCACACCCTCTCAATTTTATTGGTTACCTTAAAGTTACACATTAAATCGGAGAAGAAACCTGTGATAGGCTGAAAATTAATTACAGAAATTAGGGATTGGCTAAATTCAAAACTGGCGGAAAGAAAAGATAAATATTGCCAACCCAAAGATGAATGAACAAAATTTAGTAAAGAAAAAACTTAGGAATACAAAATTTTTTCAAAAAAGGTTCTTTCACTTCGCACCAGGGTGCATGATCATAGTTTTTGTAGTGACATCTATGAAAGAATGTCCACGCGTCTTGATCAATGGAAAACAAAAAAAGTTGAAATTCACACAGTACTGGCAACTTCATAATCACAAAATTACGACAGTGACCTCTTCTGAGGAAAAGTTTAAGAATTTCAAGTTCCAAGTTCAGTGTTTCTCGTGTAGAGGAGTTCTAATTGGCGCAAGATTTAAATGTGCGGCGTAGAGGTGTACCTCCCGGTACAATAATAATAATAATGATTATAATAATAATAATAATGGACTAAACAACTTCCACCTCACAAGTCATAATAATAACAACAATCATAATAATACCACCACCTACTAACCGAGCTCTATATTTTCCCATGGGTTTAGAAAATTGTAAGTTATACGAAGGGCGTACTATACTGTTTTAGACTTCAATTTTTCCTACCCAAATGAAGTATATTACATATCAGTTGTTATGTCCACCTTCTCAACATAATCTCCTTGTAACTGTATGCACTTTTGCCATCGATGTCAGTCTCTCCAGATCTTCCTGAAACCGTTCTTTCGGAGTGCTGCATACCCATGCCTTGACAACTGTGTCCTGTTCTGCAAAATCCGCAAAACAGCGACCACGCAGAGGTTTCTTCATGTTCCCGAACAGGTGATAATCACTTGGTGCCAAGTCGAGAGAGTATGGTGGGTGTGGCAGCAGTGGTCTCTCGGCTAGTTTGGGGCCAGGCATTATTATGTTGCAGGAACACACCTTTTGCCCATTTTCTTGGCCGCTTAGTTTGAATGGCACGACGTAAGTGCTTAAAGGTTGCCACATATGCTGCACTGTTAATCGTGGTCCCAAATTCCAGCCAGTCAATGAGGATGATGCCCTTTGTGTCCCAGAACACTGTCGCCATTCGCTTGCCAACTGATGGCACTGTTCGACATTTCTTTGTCGGTGGACGGCCCCTATGCTTCCATTGCATCCATTGTTGTTTCGTTTGTGGCTCATGGTAATGGAGCCATGTCTCATCACCAGTCACAAGCCTAGCCATGAAGTTAGCTGGATCTTGATCATGGCGTTGCAAAAGTTCTCTGCACACGTTCACATGCCTCTGCTTTTCATCTGCCGACAAGAGTCTACACGCCCTTCCCCAACTATAAGTGACCGTGCACGATCCTCTGCAGGGTGTTTCGGCTAATTCCCGTGGCTGCCTCCATTTGTGTAAATGTGATGTATTTGTTTCCTTGGATGGCCTGTTCGATCTGGGCAATGTTGGCTGGGGTTGATACTCATTGACACATTCCTTTCAGAACTGGTTCCCTTGTCCACTGATGTGTGCCCTGTTTTCCAACCTTCCACCCAGTTGTAAACTGTTTTCCGTGATGGCGCATGTTTTCCATAGACTGCCACCAAGCGCCGATGAATTTCTGCAGTGGTTACATGTCTTAAAATTAAGTTGGTACTATAGAAACTTTTCATTGGGGCATGGTGGCTGCGCTTGACCATCAACAGCATGTGCCTGTTCCGCGTTCACCAGTACATTGCCAGCTGCTATGTAGCTACCACTTGAAAGTGTG
This sequence comes from Anabrus simplex, assembly GCF_040414725.1. NCBI lineage: Eukaryota > Metazoa > Arthropoda > Insecta > Orthoptera > Tettigoniidae > Anabrus > Anabrus simplex. The sequence continues at coordinate 1,105,070,079 of NC_090265.1, read as the reverse complement.
TTCCATAGGAACAAAGTCGTATAGCGCTGTCCCTGATTACTTTCCATGTTGTCTGCTCCTACTTTGATAGTGTTGTTATGAAATGGCTATGACGAGTGCATTCATTGGCCCCTGTGCGTGTGCTGCTACCAAACAGTGGAACAAGACACTAGTTACACATCACCACCTTCAAAACTGAAATGTGAACCATACTCCGACATACAAAAAATAAAGTGTAAAACAATATAGTATGCCCCTCGTATGAAGCCATTACACACTTGCATCAACTAATTGTTCTAAAATATCCATTTCCGTGAGTGAAGATGAAGCAGAGGCCATGTTTACATTCAAGTATGAAGGCCATCCAACAAATAAGTTTTCCTATTATTTTCTCTGCAAACCACATGTTTTAAAATTAAGTTGGTACTATAGAAACTTTTCATTGGGGCATGGTGGCTGCGCTTGACCATCAACAGCATGTGCCTGTTCCGCGTTCACCAGTACATTGCCAGCTGCTATGTAGCTACCACTTGAAAGTGTGTCTGGTTGTTAACTCCGTTATGTTATTCGCTTTTTCACAGTGATAAATGAAATGGCTATCAATATTCATTGCCATTTAGTATGTATTGATGAAGGATACGTGAGCATCTAAATGGTTTGCCGCTGGCATTCATGGTTCCTGGAAGGATGGCAAAATGTGCATGATAAGTGCAGCGGCAGGCTTTTTACCGCTACAGGCAATGCAGCCACTGTTGCAGTTCAGAATGTGATGGATGAAGATAAACGCGTCAGCATTGATGAGATAATGAATCGACTGCCTCCTGGTATGAAAATTGGATGCTCCTCTATTGCGGCGATCCTGTCAGATGTCTTGCAGTATCGAAAAGTTTGTGCAAGACGTTTAATTACTGATGCTCACAAGCAACGATGGATGGAGGCGACCCGAGCTTTCCTGCAAACGCTTCAGAGTGAGGGAGATGAACTGTTTTCCTGCATTGTCACTGGAGATGAAAGCTGGATCCATCATTCATCTCTAGAAACTTGTTGGAAGAAATCTGGTGAACGTGCACTAAAAACGGCCAAGACCTCAGCATCTGCGGGCAGAGATTTGGCTACTGTTTTTTTGGGACTGTAATGGTGTTCTACTGGTTGACTAACTGCCCCTATGCAGTACGGTCACAGGTGAGTGTTACTGCATGGTCCTTATGAAGCTCAGAGCTGCAATTAAACGAAAACGTCCTGGTCTTCTGTTCAGGAAAGTGTTGCTCTTTCATGACAATGTGTCACTCCCATTCAGTTCAAAGGACCCAGGATTTGCTGCAGAACTTCAAATGGGACCTTTTTTTCCCACCCACTTTAATCTCTGGATCTTGCCCGAGTGATTTCCGTCTCTTTCCATTACTCAAGTTGCACCTTGGAGGCAAGCGGTGTGCGACTGATGAAGAGGTGGAAGCGAAGTTGAACCACTGACTGTGGAGACAGGACCCGACCTGGTATGACAAACGTATAAAAAAATTGCTGCCAAGATACCAAAAGTGTTAGGACAGAAATAGTGACTATGTGGAGAAGTAGTATACGAGTTGTAGAATAAAAATAAAACATTTACCAAGTGTAAATAACCCGTTTGTATTTTTTTGCAAAATAGGGATACTTATTTATCAGATAGCCCTCGTATATCAGTAAACTCTCATAAACATTTGAGAATAACAGAAGTTACAAAGTCATTACAGTTGCTGCAAATTATAGTAAAGAGGGAAAGGTATTCTCTTGGAGACTGTTAGCTCTACAATACTGGAACATAGCACAGTCATCATAGCAGTGTTGAAAGTATGAGCTATTGTAATGTCGAGTGGGACTCTACCACGGAGCAAAAGTCTGATATTGTAATGTTGAGCCCCACTCAATATAGGAGTGCAATAGGTTAAATAAATGGCGCATGGCTTTTAGTGCTGGGAGTGTCCGAGAACATGTTCGGCTCGCCAGATGCCTGTCTTTTGATTTGACTCCCGTAGGTGACCTGCACGTCGTGATGAGGATAAAATGATGATGATGACGACACATACACCAGCCCCCGTGCCAGCGAAATTAACCAATGATGGTTAAAAATTCCCAACCCTGCTGGGAATTGAACCCGGGACCCCTGTGACCGAAGGCTAGTACGCTAACCATTTAGCCAAGGAGCCGGACGTTCTATCAGTATTGCCACTACTTTATTTATAGCCCTCGTATGTGTGGCACTTTTAACCTTAAAAAATATTGCGAATACTGCTAACTGTTAACTGTCTAATGTGCAGTTTAAATAATGGGTTAGTAATAATATTATTTTTCAGCAAAGAGTGTAATTAGTCAATGATTTCAATTTCTGCTCAAGATGTTCATGACTATGTATGTATGGAGATGTCGCATAGCCGCAAGTTCACGTTTATGGGAAACAACAGAAATATTGAATTTGATTTGAGGCATAGGGTCCCCGGGCTCATGTTGTGCATTAAAGGGTTAAAACGGTACTGAACATATTTCTTCTTGGAAGGGTATCCAAGGGGCCATTCTTGATTGGTATTACTGACAAGTTGTAAAATTGTTTTTCTCGTCCAAAAACTCAGATTAAGAAAAAAAAAGCACCACTTGTTTTAACTAATACTATTGTGTACTTTGTAAGTAATTTTAATAATGCTTTAGTGTCCAGTTTAGTGAATAACATAGGTTTTAACCCAATTTGAATTGATACCACTACAAGTATAATGCTTGTATAAATATATTTTAAAGTTTGTTTATTTTAGTAAGTCTGTGCTTAAACCAGTAGACCTGTATCCTATGTTATAAACATACAGAATAAAGGGGCCTTTTGACCTTGGTGGCATGTAAATTATCAAATGTAAAAGTGTTGTAAATAACTTTGAGTTTATTGAATTGAAAGTAGAAATATCTTCAGTATGTACCAGTTGAGAATTAAGGAACACAATTTATGTACCATTATATTCAAACTAATTACTTAGAATAACTTGCAAGGTTAGTCTCATTTGACTCGCTCTATAGAAAGGTTGGAATATTATCTCTTTTCAAATCCTGTAACATTTGTCCTCTTTCAGAGAGAAACTCCACTTCTATTCCTTGTGTAAAAAGGTCATTTATATCTAATCACACTAGTATAAATGTCATGTTCAGAAATTTTTGTTTTATTAATACTTGTGTGTTGGTCAGTTCTATATAAATGGTAGTTTTTTAGTTGACATAATTAGTAGTAATATTATAGCCAGGAAGAACTCCATCATGGGACTGTCTTACCTAGGGTGTGGTAACCTGCTGTGGCATGCTCCAGTAAGAGTCCCATCTAAGGGTTATGAGCTGGTGGTGGGCAGTGGCGCGCACATACTGGTTTAAGGCTGAAGACAGTAAAGTCAAGAGGCAGTCCAAACAGCAGGAGGCAGAGTTGTGACAATGATATGGCTCGTACATTGTTGTCACCACCAACCTACCTGGCAAGCATTGTTCAAGTGTTCCAAATGAAATGTTGAGTTCTAAAATAAAATAATTCCAGGGAAGCAGGAGAGCTCCAGATCTCTCCCTGAGTTATCAGATTACCTAGCAGATTCAGGGGGAGGAAAAAATTCAGCCACTGAAAATATTTTGAAAACTGTTCATTGCCACTTGCACTATCCAAACAATGAGACTGGATCACCACCTGAAAGAGCTGCAATGCAGCAATTGGGAACAGATCAACTGGACCATTCAGGGCTTTCTAGACGTGCCTCAAGGAAGAATCCAAAAATATGCTGAAATCTTGATATCTATTGTACCAGTACAACTGAGATGCCAACCCAGGAATAGAAAGAGAGGCCATCATGGTGCATAAAGATTTCTGAGATTGTGTTATCAAAACCTGCACCATTTCAAACAGGGTCATCTACGTTATAACGCGACTGATCAGATGCTACACCCTACAGGTCATCCTGTGCTATGCCCCAACAAGTGCGGCTGAAGATGGAGAAACTGAACTGTTTTGTGACGGCATTGCAGCTGCATGAAATGCCAAAAAATCTCATTTTATGGGAAATTTTAATGCGAAGATCGACAAGAAAACTGATACTGGCCCTCTAAATGTTGGACTCTTTGGCCCTGGCATAAGGAAAGAGCAAGGCCAGATGCTCTTGGACTTTCTTGCCAAGTAGAGACTGTTCCATATAAATACACTCTTCAAGAAAGCACTGCAGAGTACATCGATGAGACCAAAACGTGGTCAAAAACAAAATCAGTTATATTGTCACATGTCACAAAAAGATCTGCACAGATGTAAGGCCATCCTGAACCAGTTTGACACAGGAAGTGATCACAGTGTGGTGAGGGTGAAGATCTTGCTGCTTGTTGTTTTAAGGGGCCTAACATCGAAGGTCATCGGCCCCGAGTGAAGATCTGCATCATCACACGATAGAAGATGGTAAAGAAGTCTATCATTCCAACAGCATGTGACCCAGAAGAAAGACAGAGTATCAAGAAACTATCTGGGTGAATTTGGAGTCAACAGCAGATTCCAGATAGGTGGAGATGAATGAACTAATGGGAAAAATTACCAGCAGAACCAGTTACCCACCTGGAAAGTGTGCCACAAAATCAACTTGAGGAGCAATAAAATAAGGGCCATTACCAAGTTGCTGGACAGACAGAGACTACTGTTTTTTTAACAAGTTGCTTTACGTCGCTTCGACACAGATAGGTCTTATGGCAACAAAGACAGATACTCCAGCAGTTACCGAGAACTAACCAAAACCATTCAGAGGGAGATCAGAAAGAACCTAAGAAACATTAACATCCAGTTGGTCTAGGAAACAATTAAAAAAAAAAAAAACAATTGACATGCAGGTTCTCTGCTCTAAGCAGTCTTGTTGGAAAATACAGATATGCAGAATGAGAAATACCATGGAGTAATCATGACAGATCAGCAAGGCATCGCCAACATCCAACATCATCCAGGGCTTCTACTACAAGCTCCACGGCAGGGAGACCATTTGGTGGCAGATGAGAACGATAATTGTGGATGCTGGGTCCGAGGGGATCTCAGAGGTCAAAAGGAGTGAACTGCGAGCAGATCTGTAGAGACTGAAGAACATCACAGCTCCAGGCAAAGACCAAATAACAAATGAATGGTGAAGATGGGAGGAGAACTACTGGAGGATGCCCTGCTAGCCCTACTGAACAAATGCCTGCAGGAACAACAGGCTCCGCTGATGTGGAATGTGGCAGACCAACTGACAAACCAAGTCAACTTCTACCAGTCAGTTTGAACAGGTCAGTTTCTGGAGGGGCTTCAGTGTGTTAGACCAGTTTCAGAAAGTGATGGAGTACAGCATCTTCGTTGACTATCTGAAGGTCATACGTTATTAGTTTCATGTCCATATTGATGACTATTACAGTTCACGGTTATAGGTGGAGACTTCAAACCTATAATCGTGAACTGCCTGAAGGTGTTCAATTCCGTAAAGATATGGACAGTGCTCTCGGTAATGGATAACGTGAGGATCAACTCTCAGTACTTCAACCTCACCGAAGACATTTGATACCGGGCGAGTTGGCCGTGCGCGTAGAGGCGCGCGGCTGTGAGCTTGCATCCGGGAGATAGTAGGTTCGAATCCCACTATCGGCAGCCCTGAAGATGGTTTTCCGTGGTTTCCCATTTTCACACCAGGTAAATGCTGGGGCTGTACCTTAATTAAGGCCACGGCCGCTTCCTTCCAACTCCTAGGTCTTTCCTATCCCATCGTCGCCATAAGACCTATCTGTGTCGGTGCGACGTAAAGCCCCTAGCAAAAAAAAACATTTGATACCAACTCTGCACTCCTGATCAAGGTCAAAGATGACATAGTTCCAGTCAAGAAATGTGTGTGGCAAGTAGAGACCATCTCTCCAAAGCTGTACACCTAGGGCTTAGAAGACATTTTTCAGGTTGCTCTCCTGGGAAAGAAGGGGATCAGCATCGATAGCACCTTCCTCAACTACTGGAGGTTTTTCAGTAATGTGTTGATCAGCTATAACCCAGAGAAACTGAAGGCCAGGCTCAAGCAACTCCTCAAAGTGTCGGTGCTGAACAGGAACCTTAAGAAAACGAAAATCATAAGTCTCGATTCGTTCAATTAGAAGTGGACAGCCAAGCCCTCAAAAGTACAACCGTACTTACCTTGGCTGCAAAATCAGGCTTAGTAAGAAAAGAACCAGACAGCAGAGATAATTAGGCTTATTGGCCTGACATGGGCAGCTTTCAGCAAACTCAGGTTCATCCTTGAGAACTCAGTGATGCCACTCAACCTCAAATAGAAGATAAAAGAGTTGTATGTGTTGCTGCTTGCCACATTGGTCTTAAGACAGCAACACTTTCACAGAGCAATGCAAAGGCACCTGAGAACTTACCATGGAACGAGCTATGTTTGGAATCAGTCTCAGGGACAGAGTGCGGTATGAGAAGATCTTGAGGTGTACTGGGGCCACAGTCATCGTGCAACACCATCGCCAGCCTCAGATGGCACTGGGTGGGTCGCATTGTGAGGCAAAGCGATGTGCGGTAGACGAGGCAAATCGTCCAGTGGCAACCGATAACCACCGGCGGAATGTCAGCCAATGACAGCTGAGGTGGTGGGATGAAATCAAGAAAGTTGTGGGCAGAGACTGGCTGCAGAGAGCTGCCAGCAGAACTGTATGGAAAGCAATGAAAGGGGCCTCCGTCCAGGAGTGGGCAGCTGTGGTCTGAGGACAGTTAGGATGAATTAGTCATTCAGATGGCTCACTTAATTTTATTCCAACGTTTTATTGAAAGTTTTTGGGTCCACCTTACTCAATACCTTGCAGTTTTGTTGCGTAGATGTAATTACAACATATTATGTTTCATTCAGTACTAGTTTCGACGCTATACTGCATCATCAGCTGAACAGAGATTTTTAGAAAAATTGGCAATCATATAAGTTTATCAACATCAACTTCATCACATTTAAAATCATATTAACAACAATGAAACTGTGTTAAAATATATACTATTTGTCCATCCTTATTTTTCAACAAGTCGAAGGATAGACAGGATACATTTTAACACAGTTTCATTGTTATTAATATGATTTTAAATGTGATGAAGTTGATGTTGATAAACTTATATGATTGCCAATTTTTCTAAAAACCTCTGTTCAGCTGATGACGCAGTATAGCGTCGAAACTGGTACTGAATGAAACGTAATATGTTGTAATTACATCTCTGCAACAAAATTGTACGGCATTGAATAAGGTGGACCCAAAAACTTTCAATAAAATGTTGTAATCTTAGTTCATTACGGACAAAAATGTTTTTGTTAATTTAAATAATTTTATTCCATTACATAAAATACTGTCTTTGTACACTCTTATGAAGTTTACACTACCTACATTGAATTACATATCCTTTAACACTGGTCATAAAGCAGATGAAGATATACATGCATTGAAAACATATTCCTTCTGTATTACTCGACATACACAGTCATAGGGAAAGTGAGAAAGGAGGAAGGTAGGGAAATTGAGAGGGGTGGGGGTGGGGTGGCAGGAATAAGAACATTGTTTCAGCTGTTACTGAACAATAATGGTTAAAAATCCTGTTGACTTTACAGTAGTTAATACTGGAACAATCTGCATTTCAGCCTTTGCTAACTTTCTAAAAAGCAAAGAATGGGGAATGGCATGGATTTTTTCCTTTTTTTTTTTTTCACTGCTTCTGTTACATTCTTCATAGAGGGAACTTAACAACTACATTGTTCATGATGTCATTCAGGTTATTTCTAAAAGTGTTTCCACATGTACTGAAGATTATCCATAGTTACAATCTGTGTAATTTTTAATACTGTTTTCAGAAATTATGAATGAGGCCATCAAGCAGAAGAAGAAAGGTGGGAGTGGGGTAGACTGGAGGGTTCTGGTGGTGGACCAACTTGCAATGCGCATGGTGTCAGCCTGTTGTAAGATGCACGACATCTCTGCTGAGGGCATTACCAGTAAGTTTGCTTTCTTAACTCTTAGGCACATTATAAACTGTTCAGGAGGATAGCTCTTACAGTTTGAGTCCTGTAGCCTTCTAATAGTTTTACTACTCTTAAGTAGTAGTTTATGCAAACTGTGTATAAAATGAAAATGTTTTTATCATAATTTGAACTTGGAATCATTTGTAATGGGTGTTCTGTAGTCAATTCCTAGTTCATGGTCTGTGGCCTAGTATGTGGTCCGGGTTCGAATCCCACTGTCGGCAGCCCTGAAGATGGTTTTCCGTGGTTTCCCATTTTCATACCAGGCAAATGCTGGAGCTGTACCTTAATTAAGGCCACGCCGCTTCCTTCCAACTCCTAGGCCTTTCCTATCCCATTGTCGCCATAAGACCTATCTGTGTCAGTGCAACGTAAAGCCCCTAGCAAAAAAAAAAAAAAAAAAAGGCATGTGGTCCTCAAGAGTTGGGATACTAGTTGCTATGGAATAGGAGTGGTCATCTTGGAGATATTCTGAGTCATAGCCCTTCTTGTCGTCTGGCAGATTGGACTGTACAATCCACCAGTGGTCCTTAACACATTAGAGGAGAGATTCTCATTGGGATTATGTGTAAGTAGGGTAGCATCTTGCTTCACGGCATTTACCAAACTCAGAATGTTTTTAGTAAGCCTCAAATCTATGGGAGCCAGCAAAGAGGATGTGTCTGGATGTGTTAGGAGTTAATGATATTTGGATAATGGGACATAACTAGGAAGAGGGAGATTATAAAATATTCTTAACAGGAGATGAAAAGGGAATTGCAATCAGTATAGTTTTCTGTTAGTAATGTAAATGAGTGAATGATATGGGTAGATATAGCAGTAGGATAGTGCTAATGGGCAATTTTAATGTGAGAGTTGGAAATCAAAATGAAGGATATGTAAAGGTGGTGAGTAAATGTGGGGAAGATATGGAAGCTAACTGGAATGGGAAGCGTTTATTGGATTTCTATGTTAATATAGGATTAGCAGTTAAAATATGTCTTTGAAGCATAAGGCTATTCACTGCTGCACATAGGAGGGTAGGAGAACCAGATCCGTAATAGACATATATATATCATAACCAAATTTTATTTCAGAAAATGTGTTAGGAATGTGTAGGTTAAGTGTAGGGGGATTTTTTTTTAATGGTACAGACCACTATCTGATTTGTAGTGAATGAAGTATCTCTAGGCCTAGGATAGAGAAAGTGAAATCTGTCTGCAGATGAATAAGGGCATAGTCTTCTGGATGAGGAAATTAAGCAGGAGTACATAGAAGTTTTAAACAATAGACAGTAAGCAGGTTCAGGATATTGTAATATAAATAAATTGAATTATTAACTGCAATGTCTGGAATTTGGGTGCCAGAGTTTACCTAAATGGATCCCTCAAATTTTGATAGAGCACGATACTGTAATTCTCTCTCCCAGGGCATGTACATAATGTTGCGTACTGTAACATCTGCTTTGGGCCTTACCTAACCCTCTGAAAACAATTAAACATGTAGGAACTACACCTAGGTTCTCCAATAACTTCTCCACTGATTCTAAACTGCCTATATTCTGACTTGTATCAGTACATGAGCACTTCATGATTACACAAAGGTAGTCTATGCACTTCACCCTTAAAACATTAAGAACTGCTGGAAGACACCCTATGTACATTGAATAATTCTAGAACAAAAGCAGGGGGAAATGACAGTTAGAACTGCACTACCATTTGTTGTGAGCCGATGACCAAATAGTTACAATGCATATATATACTGTTTTTATGTACCAACACAAATTGCCAGCTCTCACCATCAACACATGATGTGGCACTTTGATACTGTACCTTTTTATGCACTGACATTAACACTTGGTTTCAAGAGACCCTTTTGCTTGCACAAACAAGTGGTGTTGGTCTATGCCTTGAAACCAATCCATAGATTATTGAAATTTGCCATGAAACACAGAAGACCAAGTATACATACTAGATCAGTACACTAGCACAAAAATTGTATAAGTATTAGTAAGTTCTTGAAAAGAAAATTGTTCGCTAGGCCATGTCCTCCACATGCATAAATCGACTTCATCCTCCACTCTGTCTCAGTATGTCCAGGCGATTTCCGTAGACAGAAGGTTTTCAAAATATTCCTTCGACCTGTCCAGTGATACTCTCGGATCTATTATGAGCTCACATGATCTACCCAAAACACTCCCTATTATTTTTCTCTCTGTTTCAAATATTCTTTATTACTGTTTAGAAAGGTTTCCCTGCCACCTGACCAAGCCCTTCAAGGTTATTACCAAAATCTTCCCACAACTTTTTCTTGTATTCAACAATTGTTTGTTTCACTGTGTTTCTTTTTTGCTAGGGGCTTTACGTCGCACCGACACAGATAGGTGTTATGGCGACGATGGGATAGGAAAGGCCTAGGAGTTGGAAGGAAGCGGCCGTGGCCTTAATTAAGGTACAGCCCCAGCATTTGCCTGGTGTGAAAATGGGAAACCACGGAAAACCATTTTCAGGGCTGCCGATAGTGGGATTCGAACCTACTATCTCCCGGATGCAAGCTCACAGCCGCGCGCCTCTACGCGCACGGCCAACTCGCCCGGTCACTGTGTTTCTTTCATCTACGTCTGTCTGCATCAGTACTTATTTGGAGCCAATTCTGATACACATTCTTATTAAGTTTATATGCTGCCTAAACTTCATCATTCCACCGATACGTAAGCTTTATCCCATCTTTACACACAGTTGTTCCTATGCATTCCCTTGCTGTATCTACATCATCCCTCCATGCCACCCATTCTCCTCCTGTATTGTAATGGTACATATATCGCATCTCTGTTCAAGCTCAAAGATATCAGACTGCAGACTGTCAGTACAGTTTACTGTTGGCACGAAGTCATTGAGATTTGCTACATTTCCATCCGACTGGATTGCTCCCTGCCATTTTATACCTTTATGCAAATGGTCCATGTTATTCATATTATTATTAACGATGAAATATTACAGCCCTAACAAAGAACTCATTCAACCACTAGTTCCAACCTTAGTCAAATTGTCAACATAAATTTCTTTGCCTGGAATAACCTACCCCTAATCCCCAATACAGCTAACATCTTTTCCCCTGGTACTCTGTCATATGCCTTGATATCTGATAAACTGTCTATTGCTCACATTACATTTTTCAGTTATATGACACGTACAGAAAATCTGGTCCTGATAGCCCCTCAGTAGTCGGTAACCACTCTAGTTTTTATCTAACTTACTCTCCACCATTGATTGCATTCTCTTGTCCAAAATGCCTGTGAACAACTTTCCTGGTGTAGTAATCAGTGCAGTACCTTGTTAGTAGTTGCAGTTTTTTATATTCCCTTGCTTATTTATAGGTGCACTTAGTGTACTATCGGAAGCTACCTTACATTTCATGCTATTACTATTACTCTATGAAGCTATTGTCCCTGCCTTCCCTTTATATTTCATCATTTCAGCTTGAATTCCGTCTATTCCTGCAACTTTATGACGATGTAATTATTGACCATCTTTCTATGGTTTATGGTGTGTGTTACTGTAGTCATGTCCTAGTTCGTGAAGCATGGGCAACAGGTGAGTGTTCTAGTAAGTCATCCTGAGAGAGTTAGGATACCTGTTGCTGTGGAATAGGAGTGGGCATCTAAGACATAGTCTGAGTTGTGGCCCTCTTTGTGCTTATGTAGCTAGGACTACAATCTACCAGAGGCTCTAAACTGTTACAGGGGAAATTCTCACTGGGACAACATGTTACTAGGGTAGCTTTCTACTTCACAGAAATGACCAAGCTCAGAATATTTGAAGCAAGCCTTAGAAAATTTGAATCTTGGTATTCTTTTATATCTCAGTAATTGTTTGGTGAATATATTAGTAATTTCTCCTCAATGCTTTTTTTCTAGTTGTTGAAGACATAAATAAGAAGCGTGAGCCCCTTTCTACAATGGAAGCTGTATATCTGATCACCCCTACAGATAAATCTGTTCGGTCACTTATGCAGGACTTCGAGAGTCCAAATCGTGCAATGTATCGTGCAGCTCATGTATACTTCACTGAAGGTGAGTGTTTATTTTGGCAAGGGGGGAGAATTACAATGTTTTTGTTTTTTTGTAGTTGCATTATAAGACTGTGCTGCCATATTGCATTATGCATTTTGGGGTAGGATAAATATGTTAATTAGTAAATTTGTGTTAAACTTCCCAAATTTTTGCATAGAACATCCCAATTTGTAACAGCCTATTACATCCCAGTACTATAATTTTCTAAAATAAGTTAATAAGTACCTACTCAGTATGTATTGTGCATATCACTTAACCTAACCTTGTTTTGCATGTGTTAAACACTAACAGTTTTGTGGACTGACAGTGAACTGCAGTGAAGTGGTAGAACTTTCTTACCTTTGTATTACTATTCCTGGACTTCTTGAAGGGTTTAAAAAAATATTATTTGGTTTAACACGCAAATCCTTTCTGTGATTGTATTCTACATCTTGTGGCATGTATTATCTCCAATGTTATTATGTTATTCTATTTTCCCTAAGACAAACATAAGTGATTATCATTCGGCAAGTTTCACATACCCCTTGTGCTAGTTCAAGGTTCCTTCCCTAGATGCACACTTTAGTATCTTGGTGCCATTCTCTCTTAGAACAGCATGACAAAATCATTAGTTCTAGTTTATATAATTTATCCATCAGAGAGTCCCTTATCTTTCACCAGTTACCCACTGAATCTTTGTCAGCATATCCATTATGCTTAAATAATTTTTCTATCTCAATTCATCCAATCATCTTCCAAGTTTCATTTGTAAGACATAGTAAATACACTCTATATTTCCTTACCATATCATAACATGGTGAAGTCACGACAGGCCCAGCGAGCCGGTGATGGATTAAAAGTTGCTTTTAAGAAAAGGAACATTAAGCCGGGTGGATATATCAGAAGACTAGCTAACGGACTACTATTTGGAACACTGAACATTACGACATTAACAAACAAAGTGGAGGACATTGTGGATGTGATGGGGGAAAGGAAAATAGTTAAATATATTAGGTTTGTCAGAGACAAGGTGGATAGGAGAAAGTAATAAAAGAACTGAGGAATGGTTTCTGGCTGTACTGGAGGGGAAAGGAAGGGATGGTGGAGTGGGAGTAGTAGTGAGAAAAGGATTGAAAGTGGAAGTTAAATGGATAACTGATCGAATTATGAAAGTAAAAATATTTATGAAAGGAAAGAGTTTGGAAGTACTTAAAGTGTATGCCCCTCAGGTAGGCTGCACTCTGCTAGAGAAGGAAGATTTTGAGAATCAGTTGCAGAAACAGCTAAATGGCCAGCACGTTATAGTCATAGGAGATTTAAATGTCCGCGGAGATAAGGACAGCAGGGGCTACGAGAATGTGCTGGGACCAGAAGGTTGGGGAATGAGGAATAATGAAGTAAAGAAATTGCTGGAGTTTTGCAAGAGGAATTGGTTGATGGTAGGAAACTCATGGTTTATGAAGGAGAGCCGCATGATAACATGGTATAGCAGGGATTGGTCACTGAAATCAGTTGTGGACTATATGCTCTTCGACTGCGAGATGAAGAGGAACATCACAGATGTGTAGGTAATACCATCAATGGCCTTGGAAAGTGACCACCGGCTGTTGGCAATGAATTTCCAAATACTGAAAGAAAGAAAAAAAATACAGAAGACCAGGAAAGGAAAATAAAAGTATGGAAACTGAAAGAGAAGGAAACCAAGGAAGAGTATCAAGAACTAATAAGGAAGAAATTACCAACAGATGAACCAAGGACATGAGAGGAGGGAATGGGAAAGATTTAAAAGTACTTTGGTAAAAGCTGCTGAAACAACATGTGGAAGGACCTGCAGAAGGAAGAAATGGAAGGAGACACCATGGTGGAATGAGAGAGTGAAAGAAGCAGTAGGGAAGAAAAACAGGACCTTTCGGGTGTGGTTCCAACAAAGAACACCAGAGACAAGAGAAGACTATACGAACAAACAGATGGAAGCTAAAAAAAGTGGTTGCAAAGGAGAGGAGGAATTTGATGGAGAAGTGGACACAGATGATGGAGAAAGATAACAAAGGCAATTGGAAAATATTGTATGGGAAGGTGAGAAATAAAAGAAAGAGTAGGTGGAGTGAAGTGGATAGAATAGAGGATAAAAATGGTAACCTAGTGGAGAAAAATGAGGAAATTAAACTAATCTGGAAGGAATACTTTGAGGACCTCCTGAATGTGGTTGGATTAAGTGAAGAGCGAAGAGGATGAAACTGGGAAAAGTACCAAGAGTGGATGAGTGAAATGTGGAGATAATAAGAGCTGCAGGGGAAGTGGGTACACAGTGGCTATACAGGATGATGCAGGTCGTGTGGAATGAGAAAAAAGTACCGGAAGATTGGAAGAAGGTTGTAATAGTACCCATCTTTAAGAAAGGAGACAGAAGAAAATGTCAGAACTACCGTGGTATAACCCTGATGTGGCACTGTGCCAAGATATATGAAAAAATACTGGAAAAGTGAATAAGAAAGTCAGTGGAAAAAGAATTCAGAGAAAAACAGTATGGATTTAGACAAGGAAGGTCAACTATTGACCTCATATTCACAGTGAGGCAGCTACAAGAATGGCACTATGAGTATGGGGAAGATTTGGTGATGACCTTCATGGACATAGAGAAGGCATATGACAGTGTCCCTAGAAACAAGATCTGGGAAGCTATGAGAGTAAAAGCAGTAAATGAACAGATAATAACAAGGGTGAAAAATTTGTACGATGGAAGCAAAAGCTGTGTTAAAGTCTGAACCGAAAGAACTGGATGGTTTAAGTTAACTAATGGTGTAAAGCAAGGAAGTGCCCTCTCACCTTTACTATTTATAGTGGTGATTAATTAATTAATTAATTTCGTGTGGCTATTTCTAGCCGAGTGCAGCCCTTGTAAGGCAGACCCTCCGATGAGGGTGGGCGGCATCTGCCATTTGTAGGTAACTGCGTGTTATTGTGGTGGAGGATAGTGTTATGTGTGATGTGTGAGTTGCAGGGATGTTGGGGACAGCACAAACACCCAGCCCCCGGACCATTGGAATTAACCAATTAAGGTTAAAATCCCCGACCCGACTGGGAATCGAACCCGGGACCCTCTGAACCGAAGGCCAGTACGCTGACAATTCGGCCAACGAGTCCGACATAGTGGTGTTGGATGATATAATACAGAAGGTAGCACAGACCGTTGGAGAGAAAAGAATGAAAGCGGTGCTCTTCACAGATTATCTAGGGAAACCACGAGAGTGAAGTGGAGGAACAGCGTAATGTATGGGAGGAAGTCATCTTATGGAATGAAGTTCTCAGCACAAAAGATTGAAGTGCTGGTAATGACACGAAACAAGAACCGAGTGTATAATGGCATGACGTTGGGAGGGGAGTAGTTGAAAAGAGCTGAAAGCTTTAAATACCTGGTAAGTGTAATTAAAGAAAATGGAGGAAACAGGATGGAAATCAATGAAGGAGGAAGGTGTGCAAATGGATTCTTTAAGAGTGTGGGAGGATTGATATGGAACAGGGATGTACCACAGAGATGTAAAGGTGTTGCCTACAAGACTTATTTTGTGCCAATTCTGACATATGGATCAGAAACGTGGGTGATGAAGAAGAGGGATAAAAGTAGAATACAAGCGGTGGAAATGAAGTTTCAAAGGTGTCGTAGGTTTAACAAGAATAGACAGAGTAAGAAATGAGAGAGATCAAGAGATGGTAAATGAGGTACCCCTACAGGAAAACACAGAAAAATCAAGGCTGCAGTGGTATGGACATGTTAAGAGAATGGGAGAAGAAAGGATACCAAGAAAGATGTTAGAAATAGAGTTGAAGAGGAGGAGACCTAGAAGAAGACCGAGAGACAGATGGCTGGAAAGTATAAAGAAGAGTATCGTGGCAAGAGGAGGGAACTGGACTAGTGAGAGAAGTGGTGGATGGACATAAAACGATGGAGAGGCGTATGTTCCAAGCAGACCCAGCCTGTGGTTGGAAACTGCTCCACACGATGATTATAAGACAGAAATTACTTAAGCTTCGCTTCAAATTTTCATTCATAAAGTGTATATTGTTTAATTTATGTAGATTATTCTCTGTTTATTGTTGTGAACTGCTTCATGTTCGTGATTTGTATTGTCTCTTTGACTTTTATTTGGGAGACAGT
Organism: Anabrus simplex; assembly: GCF_040414725.1. NCBI lineage: Eukaryota > Metazoa > Arthropoda > Insecta > Orthoptera > Tettigoniidae > Anabrus > Anabrus simplex. The sequence continues at coordinate 1,105,053,887 of NC_090265.1, read as the reverse complement.
GGGTTTGAACCCCACTGTTGGTAGCTCTGAAGATGGTTTTCTGTTGTTTCCCATTTTCACACTAGGGAAGTACTGGTTTTGTGCCTTAATTAAGGCCACGGTCCTTCCTTCCCACTCCTAGCCTTTTCCTAACACATCGTTGCCATAAGGCCTATCTGTGTAGGAGCAACATAAAGATGATTATAAATTTTTTTACTGTAGCGTTGTCTGGCCTCAGTGTGTGCGACATCAGTAGAATGTTGGAAGTGAAGTGTGAACAATGTGTTAAGAATGGCTACAAGTTTTCATCGCTCATTTACAGATAAAGAAAAGTTTGGTGTTATTGAAGATGCAGAGACCATTAGAAACTGTGCAGCAGGAAGGAAGCACGTCGGAGAAAGTCGTATTCGCGGCTGGTGAAAACACAAAACGTGACTTCAAGAAACAGATAGTAACCACTGAGGCATTACATGATCTCAAAGTGAAGCATCTGGATCATGAATAATGGCTGTGAGATTATGTAGCTGATAAGAGAAAATATGGATATGCCGTTGCAGGTGAAAAGTGCCAACTGAAAGCTTTAGCTGTATCGCAAATTGGATATACAGATAAAGTGCTGGACTATTTTGAAATGCTGCTTGACAACACTGTCAACAGGAAGAGGAATCCAGCATAATGATACAAACTGGTGACAACATAAAACAAAGGTGTACATTCATGTTGTTTATAACTTGCGTTGTACAAAAGCTTATGCGATTAAAAAAATATAAAAAAATCCTTTGCCAAAGTATCAGTGAAAAGGTGTGCGGGTGAGAATTAATTGAAAAGGGTGGGTGGAGAGTGGCCTTGTGGTTGACTGGACGATGCACATTTACTTAAAAGGTATGGTCAAATGTTCCACCTTTACAATACTAAAATTTAAAAAAATTTAATTGTTTAAATAACATTTTAAAAAGTCCATAAGTCCATAAAACAGATATTCCCATAAGACCCATAGTTAAATATAGGAACAGCCCAACTTACAAAACTTCCAGGTTTATCCACAACTTAAAAAAAAAAAAAATACTGCAAGTTTGAGAACCCCAGCTCTATTAGGTATTCTATAGAATTTTGTAATTTGACTAAAAACGTAGTGTTACAGCCACAACAAAAAACGTACTCTTTTGACATAAAAAGCATGTATTCTAATATACCGGTCAAAAAAACTTTAAAGATCACCAAGGACAATTTTCAAAAACATAGTAAATTAAGCACACAGGAAATAGAAGAGTTCTTAAATATTTTAGAATTTGTAACTTCTAACAACCATTTTACTTTCAATGGAAAAATCTGCAAGCAGGACAGTCTTCCTATGGCCTTCAGGAATAATGGCAGAAATTTATTTAGACAATTTAGAAAACACCAAAATTCATAATGAAATTAAAGGTATTGTGTTCTGGACGCGCTAGTTGATGACACGCTTGCCATAATAGATCACATCACCAACGGCGATATCGTCCTTGAACAGCTAAATGCGGTCAATCCATGGATCAAGTTTACTTCCGAGGTTGAAATCGATAATTCTTTAAGCTTTCTAGATATCACTATTAACAGCAGCTCTAACAAATTTTCTTATACTATCTTTAGAAACCCCACCCAAACCGTAAACACCATTCGTCAAGATTCGATGCATCCGGACTCTCAAAAAAAGAGCAACTTTTTATAGTTTAATTTATAGTTTTTTACGTCCCTTTATCTGAGGCGAATCGTAAAAAAGAACTCAATACCATCTACTTAATAGCGAGAAAAAACAGTTTTGGCAGGCATTTCATAGACAGGATAGTCAGCAAAATTAACAAATCCACTTCAACTCTGCTCAGAGAAACAAAAAAGAAAACGGATAACTATGCCACCTTCACTTACACCAATAAGAATATTTACGAAATCACCAATATTCTTAAGAAACATAATGTCAATATTGCCTTTAAAACAGTCAACAACAATACTAATCTCTTTTATAACCAGCACAAAATCAATAACATCCGGAATAAGTACAACAAATCAGGTGTATATAAGTTAAATTGCAACCAATTGTCCGCGAGCTACATTGGGCAAACCGGAAGATGCTTTTTAGTTAGATATAAAGAACACATCAACACGGCCAAGCACAAAAAATATTCCGCCATGAGCACTCATATAACAGAGTCCAATCATTCCTTCACCTCCATAGAGCAGGACTTAAAAATACATTATTTTTATAAGAAGGGCAATTTACTCAACATTTTGGAAAACGTCTTATTAATATAGACCAAAAATGCAATCCTGCTTATAATTTAAATTATATTTCAGAAACTGTGAACGTAATTTTTAGGCATTACTTAACAATTCCTATTTTGTCAAGCCTCGTAACAAGCCTTCACGCAGTCGCTCCCCGTCTATCGGTTCCAGCCTTCCCCTACTCTCCCCTCATACCAGCTTCCATCACACACGACCTCCACAGTTCCCCTGCAGTCAACCATAAACATCTACACACGCTGAGCTAGCCTTTCTTGGGTAGGCGGGAACATAAGTAATCAGATGTGCCGCATTTTATTTTCATTCATTCTTTTGTATTTCAAGATGCTTCAAAAACTTGCCTACTTTTAATGCTAATAATAGCCGTTATTCTCATTCTAGGGCACCCCACTGCGCATTCCACTTATGAAATCACAATCAGATATTCCGCCTACTTTTTTGTCAAGAATTGTTATCATCACGCCAACAAGATGAACTAAATACCATTTTACTGGAACCCTCACTCATGTTTAACATACGTTTAATAATTGTCTTCATTCTATTGGAACTAAACTTTGTTCTCCATATCACCAAGTTTCTACCGAAGCATCGGCAAACTGTATGTCAACACAGCATCATCACGTTAAGAGGCCTCTATTACCAATTTTATCGAATCACCTCTTGTGTTCATTATTTTAATTTTCACTTTTAACAGTATTCAAGTTTTGTGCTCAGATCATTCTAGCATATTCTTCAACATTTTAACTGACGCATTCAGCAGTCCGAATTATTTTTAATGTGTTTTTGTCCTTGTCCTTTATCTTTAAACTTTTTGGCTGATGATGTCTACAAGATAGATGAAACATGTTCTGTTATTTTTTAAATGTTACTTAAATAAATAAATTTTTTTTTTAGTATTGTAAAGGTGGAACATTTGACCATACCTTTTAAGTATACGTACGACAATACAGGCTTTATAATGAAATTCATTTTATGCAACGATGCACATTTAGCAGTATCACCCAGGTGCACTCCTGAATTTATGTAACGTGTTTGTCCTGGATGGCTTCAGTGGACACACAACTCATGAAGTGTGACAAGTTGCAACAAGGGAAAACTAATTTACTGGTTATCCCTGGAGACATAACATCAGTCTTTCAACCACCAGATATGTGTGTAAATCGACCATCAAAGCAGCAATGAAGCAGTGATAAACGCTATGGATGGCTGATGAAAAACATGAATTCACACGTAGTGCATGGAATTCCATTCTGCTGGCGCTTTTGGAAAAAAAAAAACCCTTCAAAATGTGTGGTATCATGAATTTACTTGACAAAAGTGAGGATGATGCTCTATGGGAAGATGGCGAAAATAAATATAATTCTGCTGCTGCTGATGATGATGATGATGATGATGATGATGATGGAAGTGAGGAATAGAAGTATGGGAGCACACATTTACAGCATTGATCAAATAATTTACAGTTACATTATTATAATACATATTTTATTGCACACATTTATATTGATTAAAATTGTATATTGCTTTTTTATTTTTTTCTAATATAAGGTAGAATTCTAGATACATGTGCAAAAACATGTGATGGTTATGATGCATTTCTTAAAACAAATTTATATTTTATTCAGGTTTGGAGTACATCATTATATAGGACTAGCTGTAGTACCCGGCGTAGCCTGGATTGCTCTTGAATGTTTACCTAAGATTTGTACTACCAGTAAATTGTGTGAAGTGTGATATTTTATAGAATTCCTTTATTATTATTATTATTATTATTATTATTATTATTATTATTATTGTTACCGAGTTTTGGTGGTAGTTATGCAAAAATTTCCAGGTAGTGACATCTTCTGAGAAATTTGGAAATTAAGACCGTAGATAAAGTTCAGACTTCCTCCAGAAGAGGAGTTTCAACTGGCGCAACTTTTAAATAAACGGTGTGGAGGTGTACCGCCCGGTACAATTATTATTATTAAATGAAAAGCGCACAATGTGCAAAAACAGTTTTTGTACAGGTGGTCAACTATGCTAATGCCATTCTTATTATGATGTTGATTTTACGATATATAATCAGTAGTTTTAGAGCTGTTTACATGCGTTTGATTTCAAGTTTTAGATTATTTAATTTGTGAGTAAAATTTTGTCCTTGTGGAAGCTCGAATTGACTGGGAAGTATTTGATCCTTTCAAAAAAATAAGTGATAAGTACCTATATGTATTTACCCGTTGCACTATAGGTATGATGTACACGATTTCAGCTGTCATTGAGACTGTCGAAAATGAACCTTGCAACCCCAGAAACAGTGGAAGTGGTGGAAACTTGGTCATTTTAGACTATTTACTTTTCAGCCTCTCTCAGTGGAGGCTGAACATGGACTTAAACTGCATCCAGAGCGTCACAATTCATCTCGGTGACATATAAGCAATGAATTCGAGTAATATCCGATATATTCCATTATATTTACTTTTCATTCCCTCCCATTCCCCATTCCCAACGGGAGTTGGGATGTTTCATCTGCATAGTATTTTTTTTTTTCAGATGGTATGTCGTGTACCAAGCTCCGTTGAGAGCTATTCTGGAACATACCCACATACACATCCATAATCTCGGTTATTTTTACATTCATTTTCAGCCCTTCTCAAAATCCAGACCGATTGCGAATGAGGTATGACTTAATCGTTCACAGTGTCATAATAGTAAGTCATGTGTATACTAATTTTGTATGAGGGTTGTGCTGGATGAAACACATGTACATTCGTAATTTCGGTCATTTTGGACATTTTCTTTTCCACCCCTTTTCTTCTCCATGCAGATGGGGGCTGAACATGGACTTAAATGACATCTGGATTGTCATTATTCACTAACAATCCCGAAAACTCTGGACTGTACATTAACATTTATCATTGTCTATTATGTTTTTATATTTCACCCCTCTTTCTGGGTTTTATATAATTCACCCCTACCCATAGAGGTGCTAGGGGTAACTTATCCCCATAGTAATTTTTGTACCGGGCGATTTGTCCGTGCGGTTAGGGGCATGCAGCTGTGAGCTTAAATCCGGGAGATAGTAGGTTCGAGCCCCACTGAAGTTGATTTTCCGTTGTTTCCCATTTTCACACCAGGCAAATGCTGGGACTGTAACTTAAGACCACAGCCGATTCCTTCCCACACCTAGGCCTTTCCTATACCATCGTCGCCATAAGACCTTTCTGTGTCGGTGCAACGTAAAGCAAGCTGTAAAAAAAATTCTTGCCTAAGTGCCTGAATTTCCTTGTCCCGACACTCAAGTTTTTTCTTTAAATCCGCTGCAAGTTCAGCATTGAACTGGAGAGATTTCTCCAGTTACTTTACGACAAGTATGGTCACTCGTTCTGATATTGCCTCTATAATTCTGTCCAGAAACTTACCCGAGCTGAGAGTCTCATTCAGGATCCTCATGACGGTTTCTTCCACGAGGTTGCCACTACCGTTCGCTTCCTTGCTGTTGTGCTTGTTGCGCCTGGTCATCTTATTTTACAATGGAATATTTTAATGAATTGATTTTCTGGTGTGCTGAGTTGATATCCAAGGAATGTGATTTTTTTCTTTCTGATTGTGCTAATTAATGGTTACATTCCCTTGTAAAATGTTTCATTAGAAGCTAGTCTCCAGTGTCCATTTTCTTGGTAGTGTTTGTTTATGCATGTTCTGGTACTTCTTTCCATCTTGATCAGTCTGTTTCTGCAGTGTTAGTTGTTTTTTATGGCTGATGAGAGGCCTTTTTAATTGTATGTGTTCTTGGTGATATGTTGTTCTCTGGTCAGTTTATTTATTTATTTTATGCCATGCCTGCTTTTCATTGAGGTTATATGTTATTTCATCTAAATATTCAAATTTGTCATCTAGTATGATTTTATTTATGAGCAGTGGGCCAGTTAACATGATTTCTGTCTTTTTGAAGGATATTCTGAGGCTGAATTTCTGCACTGTTTCCTTTTAAACACCGTAAGTTTAAGGCTTTCTTCACACCCATTTTACACTTTTTTCTTATCAGCCCAAGTTTCTCACAAAACCTCATTTTTCCATTACAGACTGGAACTTCATTGACTGTTTCCACTGTGGTCGCTTACAGTTTACAATGCGCAAGGTCGTCAGCAAATCCCTGGCAGTTAAAACTTGTGTTGTCTTTGGATCTTCCAATTTTGATGTTCTTCTGGTTGTCCTTTTACTATTCTTTCATTATACTGCGTATTCTAAGGCGCAATTGAACAGCAGTGGTGACAGGCAATCTCCCTGTCGTAAACCTGTTTTTATGAGGAATGGCTAAGCAAATTCTCCTCTGAACTTGACCTTAGATTTTGTGTTGGTTTAGGTGAGTTCTATCAGTTTTATTAATTTTGGGTGGAGTCCAAAATTTTGTAAAATTGTCAATATTGAATGTCTGTGGATACAGTCATATGGTCTTCTTTAAGTCCACAATGGATAAGAGGCTTGTTTTGTTTCCTACAAAATGCCAAACCAAGGATACGATTTATATGAAATATGTAATGGCTAAATCTGTGGCTTGGTTCTAAAAGGGCCAATGTCAAAAAAACTGATTTTGAGCTATGAGCATTTGAAGTTTTGCTTATGGTTTTACAATTATATTTTTCAACTAACTTTAAATAACTTTATACTTTCTTTGTGGAAGTCACCTTATTAAACGCTGTTTTTTCTACCGTATTCTTTAAAAATTGCTAGGTCTCTAATCTTTATTGGTAATCTAACATTATTGGCAAGGGCTTATTTAATTAAACGTTAATGGTTCGTTTAGTACTTAACAGAGACATTGGCCCTTCTAACATGTTGCAAGCCAGGATAAAACGCGTTTGTATCAGTTAATATCTCAATTTCGATAAAAAATGACATTAGCCCTTTTAGAACCAAGCCATAGAAATATGTATATTACATGTGCTCTAAGAAAGGGGTGCAGAAATTCCAGGCACCAGGTCTTCGTGGCGACTGTGTTTTTGCTACTGGCATCTAATTTTTAATCCCCGAAAAATTCTGTTTTCCGTTTTTTCATACTTCCTTTATTCTCCTAGCCATCAATCTGTAACAAAAGGCCTCCCTTGATATGACGTGACATCAATGAACAAGCTTAACCACGCCAAGATCTTCTTGAAAATAAATAACTGCGAGACCAAAGAGAATATAATATATTTTTCTCTGCACAGCATCATCGATGTATATAATTGAACGAGAGACTTAGCACTAATTAAGGCCAGCTAAAATTACATCAGACTGTAACCCACAAAAAACCTGGTGGACATTGGTGGGCAACATGAGAGGTTGAGGGAAGATTAGGTGACTCGGAATAAACATTCATAAAGAAAACATCACAAGTTGAACGTCATGAAATTCACTTACTCAAAATATGAATAATTATACTTCAGAAGTAGTGTTATTGCATAATTCTATTGTAAGTCTAATTGTAATTCCAGTGGGAAATTAACAAAGGGAGAATTATTTTATCAATGTCAGGTTGAAAAAAACATACACACACACTCTCTCTCTCATTTCACATATGAAACTTTTGCCAGCAAATAAGATAAATAGATGTAAACAAATAACACTTAATCTTACATGAAATACTATCAAACATCACCATTAACAATAGCTCATTATGTAAAACATGCTAACAAATAAATTTCTCGAACAAAATTTCAACTGTCTCAAAATCCACCTGAATTGTCGAGTAGGTTCAGTGATATTTGTATGATACACTTGAACATATAAAGCACCAATCACCTTAAAACTTACCGGAATTGATGTAATTTATAAAAAAGAACTTAATCCTCGTTTTCACTGACGAGAAATGGGGTTAGGTTTTGTTTATGAACCTCCGTTGTAAAACATTGAAAATTATTAATTACATAATTCTTGCACCACTGTTCCAAATTGTTTTCGTCTCTCAATCATAACTCTTGTTCATGATTTTCCAGGACTGATTTACCTTTTTAGTAAGGTACAGTACATTGGCTGATAGGGGAAAATGCTGCTATAGGCATCTTTAGTTTTTAACTTTGGAATTTTGCATGGCACTTGCAAACTATGAGTATATCATCTTCCCTAACATTAAAAAAAAAAAAAAAGATATACCATATATATATATATTTTTTCTATTTGCTTTATGTCGCACTGACACAGATAGGTCTTATGGCGATGATGGGATAGGAAACGGCTAAGATTGGGAAGGAAGCGGCCCCAGCATTTGACTGGTGTGAAAATGTGAAACCACGGAAAACCATCTTCAGGGCTGCCTAACAATAAATTTGGTATCAAAATGATTAATGCACACAACACTAATAGGCATATAATTTGGTTCAAAGTTTTCCCTGTAAATGCACTTAATCCATTTTTGTTTTAATACTGGGTGTTTTAGAAATCTGAATACAGAAGCTTGTGCACTACTCCTATAATTGGACTTACATCCAAGCACTCAGCACATTTAACTATAAATATACTTCACAGGGAACTGAAAATATAAAGAAAATACTTTCAGAGAAGAACATGAGAACCACCACAGATATTATTTGAATAAATAAGCTTTTTAAGAACAAACAGTGTAACGTTCCAGACGTTACAGTGTAATTATGTTAATTTTATTATGTGTAATTAATTCAGGAATTTAACGTCATGATATTTATTTGGTATGTAATTGTATTATAATTCATGTTTAATCATTTGCTCACTATCATTTCATTACTTTGTAACTACGACTTGTAAACGAGGGCTGAATATCCTAATATTCACTTAGATTCTTGCGACAGTTGGTTAAAATTAACTTGCAGTAGATTTCCTTTATCTTGCCACATCACCGAGGAAGTTGGAAGGACAGATTTAGACACCAAGTTCTGGGAAAAGCGAGCACGTGTTCACGCGTCCTAACGTAAGCTACCGTATTTCGACCAGAATTATTCGAACTGATCAACGCCTATATTTTCAAAGGAGCGTCATGTTGCCATGGATACTGAGTGAAAGGACGAATAGAAGAACAGTTGATATCATGGTTTTGGCCCGTCAACTCTAATATCTAGAGTGGGGAGAGAAGTGTCATCTGATTGGACCACGTGTAGCGGCCTGTAATTAGCGCGAGAGAAGGTTATAAGAGGGCGTGTTGGAGCTCCTGGAGGGTCTCTCTACAACGTCTTATTCGCTTTTGCGAATCTCTCTACATTATTCTACGATCTTCTACGAGGCTTCTACTTGATTTTCTACTTGATTCTGCGTCTCGATACTTAGAAATTCTGAATGAGGGGTGTATAGCCACTCTCATGAGGAAGTACGTACAGCACGGCTACAAGACCGGTTTGAACCAGTCTAAGTCAATAGATAGTTTTAATCTAGATAGAAATGAAACTTCAGAGAACGTTATCAGTAAAGTTGGAAGGATTCTTAATTGAGTATCCTCTCCATATAACCCAAGGTGGTTCTTCTAACTGTGACATAGGGCTTATCTCCAATCTATGGGATAAAGCATAATAGGGAGTGTTAGTTTTGAAGTCATCTTCCAATTAGTGGTGGGTGCAATTGGCAAGGCAGGAATGGTACTGAGCTGCAGATGAAGAGATATCCAAGACGAACGGTGATGTTCCCGCTACAAGGAGGGAAGCTTTCCAAGGACCAGCAGAACAAGACGACATGGTGAGCAAGCGAGTTAAAGATATTGCAAGTTTTCGCGAAGTAGAGTCATTCAATTTTTTATTAAATTCATTTTCTATTTTAAATTCAGTTCTTGTTAAACCGTCGTCATTTATATTAAATATAATAAATAGTATTTTTCTAGTTCATTGTAATCAATCTGCCTTAATTAGCCTTTTGATTTCTAATTCTCCTACTTAATGATTAGTGTACTATCACCTCACCCCTGTGATAAGAGTCTGTCCAAGCTTGATTATAAATTTTATCTTTAAGTCCTCAACTTAAAGATTGGCGCCCTTTGCTTGCTTGGTTGCATTTCTCATTTGATGATGGTTCTCAGAGAGGGGAAGTCACAACAGCTTCTGACAGCATCGAAAGAGGCTCTATAGTCTTCTTAAGACTATAAATAAATGAAATTTATGATTAATAATATTCAAATTTCTGTAAATATTTGGTAACAACGTAGCTTACACAAATCAAAACACACATGCTAGCACTCCAATTGCCACCATTATGGACCATTTTGATAGGTCATTGAAGATCTGAGGTATTCTAGTTGGGCTTGCACTAATGATAGTGGATAGTCGATGTGCACAACACTATTACAACTGCTGAGCTTTTGGTGTAAGAATTGAGAACTAATTACTGTACTTCATAGTCACGTGTAGTCAAAAGTACAGTGAATCTATGGTGGTACGAGTTCAAAGTTTTTGGAAGAGGAAAAAAATTGTTCGAAGTGTTGGAGTTGGCAAGCAGTGGCAGATTTCCTATTCAGGGACAGCTACTATCTTTTGTGTGTGTTCTTCCAGTCTCTACAGCATCATTTGAGGGAGGGTGTAGTCAGATGAACCTCATACAAGACAGATTCAGATTGTCATTAGAAACAACATCTTGTGTGGTACGATGATGTGTAATATGAATGTACTAGCTGTAAAGAAATTTGATCCTGCAAGACTGTGGACCAGTGGTTCTTTAATAGCAAGACCACAAGGCACATCCTATAAAATAATTAATCGTCATTCTGGTAGATTGTAAGTCTATGATCAGTGTTGTCTGAATTTTGTAAAACAAAATTGAAACTTTTACGGTTAATAGTTCTACTATAGCTCTTTAATTTAATATTTCTGGATGGTTTAAATGCTAAAATTAGATAAAGTAATGCAGTGTTCAACGCTAAGTAGCCCAACTAGATTATTTATAGGTATCGTGTTGATGGGATTCTTGCTGGCTCCTAAACTTTTGGGTTGGCTCCTCAACTCAAAGAAAATTTCTGTACCCCCTGCTCAAAGAATTCTCAAAATGTGGAGTGAGGTATGGGCTAAAATTCTCAAAATATGGACTCCATGCACACAATACAATAATTTAACCCGCGAGGGGTCACGTGCTGAGTGTAACATCAGGAGTCGCGTATGGTCGTTTCGACCGGAAATCAATAAAACACCAAACATTTACTTAATATGCCATTTGTTACAATAATATAAGATAATACTATTTAAACACAGATGAACACTTTTTAACATGATAATTATAATACCTAATGAGATTGTCTTTTGCTGATGAAATTGAAAATAAAAGTTCAAGTTCTGTTTATGGAAAATACTTTTAAAATGATGTTTAATTTCATTTAACACACATATAGACAATGTTCCTTCTCCCTTTACTCAACAATGAATGAATGCTAAACAGTGCACTTTCCGCATTATAAATTATAAATAAGAATTATAAATAAGAATAGTTACTTGTAACTTATAAATAAGTCTACGCCTTGAGTCGTGTATAGTTGAATAGAACGGAGACGGGTAACGTAAGGAGACGCGTGTGAACGAAACGACCGGATAGCCAGCTTGTCACTCATTGAAGCAGAGGAGAGGGATAACGGTGTGACAAAAGTGTGGACGAGTTCATTGAAAGGTACTGAGGGGTAGGAAGTATAATAAACAGTGTTTGCGGAAGGATTGATCAAAATAAACAGAAATGGTTGAAAAGACCGGACGCGACCCCTCACGGGTTAAAGGAAAGTCACAAAAAATAAGTTCAACCTTCTTACATATATAATTGGGATTTTATTTTGAGAATCAGAAGCAAAAGCAGATAGTAAAACAATTCTCTCAGAAATATACATATTTATGATTGTTAGACACAAGAATGCATGATCTCAGCCCCTGCATACTCCTCAACAAAGATAGATGTTAAGGCCTGCTTTAGTTGAGTACAGTTAGTGTTATTTGCAAAACGGTGAAGATTAAAGGTGTTAAAGATACTTGATGCAGTGCAAACAAAGGATTTGCTAAATTTATTGGTACGGTGGAGAGGAATTTGAAGGGTAGGTTTTATAAACCTCTTATCTCTTTTATATACCGACTCCATAGGTTTAAATGCATTATAAAGGTAGATGGGGTCTTCAGTTTGAGAATTTTGTGCGTAGCAACAGCTACTGAGATTTTACGACATTCATGGAGTTTGAACCATTGCAGCTGTATGTAATAGAGTGTTGTGTGTTCATCACGCCTGGCATTTGTCACGTAATGAACACTTGTATTTTGTACCATCTGTAGTTTTATGTTTGAAGTTTTAGATAAGTCAGTGATTGGGAATATAAGACTTTGAACAACTAGTTCTTGCATGAAAGGTGGTGTACATGAGACATTATATTTCAGAATATGCGTGGATGACTCAACTTTTCGGATCACATTTGACGTATGATCAGACCAGAATAAGGTTCTGTTGAAAATTAGACCTAGATTGTTAACGATGTTACTGTAATGGATATCTGTATCTAAAATCTTTATTGCGGTAGGGATTTGAGATCAACAATTTTCAGGAGTGTGTGTAACCTATGCAAATAATCTGGGTCTTAGCCATATTTAATTGGAGGTTATGATTTGCGCTCCATTCTGTCAGTCTAGGGATGTCATGATTAAAGTGCATTATACAAGAAGGTGCATAAGTGGGACTAAAGTGGAAGCAAGCTTGTAAGTCATCAGCATACATATGAAAGGCACTACTTTTAAAGACTTCAGAGATGCCATTAACATAAATAGAAAAAACATAATGGACCAACGATAGATCCTTGTGGAATGCCATTTTTTACTGATTCCCAACTAGAGGATGTAACTCTTTGCGATCTACATGACAGATATTTTTCAAACCATGTCAGAGCATTCTGGGAGAAGTCAATTGACTTCAGCTTAACAAGAAACAACTCATGGTTAACAGAGTCAAATACCTTATAGAAATCAAAGAGACATAAGATAGTTAGCTGCCTCTTATCAGTGGCCGTGCCTATATCATCTGTAACTTTCAGAGAGCAGTAGTATTATTATGGCCTTTCTTGAAGCCAGATAGGTAGGGATTTAGAATGTGGTGTTTAGATATTCACATATCTGCTCATGAATAATTATTTCCAGTGTTGCCAACGCATAAATCTTTTCTCCGCTAAATTTTAGTTGAAAACCACTAAATTCCGCTAAATTTCGAACTGAAGCCAAATAGCATATACCAGCTGTTTTAATAAAAGAGATTAACTCAACACTCACCAGTTTCAGAACAGGAGTTCATCATCTTCTCCTCCCCGCACCATATGCTCTGAAGCAGATGTGGTGGGTTGAGATCCTGTGGTTTCAGGTTTTTTTTTTTTTTTTTTTTGCTAGTGGCTTTACGTCGCACCGACACAGATAGGTCTTATGGCGACGAACCTGTGGTTTCATATGAAGCCACATGGTACTATTCTTTTTCAAAGAATATGCTGGCAGTTCACAGTAGCAAAACACATACGGGAATTTTCAAACCTATTTCGAAAGTTATTTTCACTTTCATTACTGTTTTCATTGTTTTTTGATAACTGCGGAAAGAATTAATGTAAAACAATTTTGCATCTATATTGCACTGCCAATAGAAGCACCGTCCATGTTTGGGATCACTGGGAAGCTCAACCAACTAGTCTTTTAAAGTTTAATTATTTAACCACACTTTTAGGAAATATCTTGACTACTTTTTAACCTATTCTTTCGACATATTGGCATACCAAAATGATCCTGATGTCAAAGGTAACACGTCATCAAGCACGACACTACCCGGATCAAGAGTAGCGTAACGATTGTAATAAATTCTGACTGAGGCTGTGGGCCAGAGCTGGTCTAGAAAACGAGTCGTAGTATGCAGCATAAGTTTAATAGAACGGGAATAAGTAGACTATCATGCCGTAGTAAGTTCTATATTGTTGTTTTGTCCTGGTGATGAAAGGTGATATTGTTACCGCTGAAAATCGCTACAAGAAGTTTGAAAACCTGTCAAAAAATCCGCTGACCGCTAAATGGAAAGTTTATCTGCTATTCTATTTAAAAATCTGCCAAATTTGGTGGAAAATCCGCTGAGTTGGCAACACTGATTATTTCTAGTGCCTTACTAAGTGCACAGAGGATGTCGATAGGCATAAAATCACTGCAGACTGCTGGCATTCTCTTTTTGGGCACAGGTCATAAATTCGCATGATTCTGTTCTGAGGGATGAACTCCATTCCGTAGAGAAAAGTAAATAAATGCACAAGGGCAGGAAGAAATATGGCATTGCAGGTAGAAATCGCAGATATTGAAATATTATCTGGACCTTTAGCTTTAGTTTGAATTGATCTGACTGCTTTTTTTCTACCTGTGAAGGGTGTACATACATGAAATAGAATTTATCTCTGTTACTTTGCTGGCGGGACCTAGTGTTTACAGTGCACTGTCTTCTGGTATGGGCTAGAGCAATTTTGTTACTTTCATTGATCTGTCTCAGCTTTATCCTTGGCTTTGACAAAATGAAAGTGACTGTGGTATGAGTGATGCTAGTAATGCCATTCGTTCTGCAGCCAGTCCCTGCTATGAATGGTGTGAAAATATTGCTCATAGGGTTGCCTACTGAAGTAAAGTTTTTTCGAGGCTCATACTGAACAGATTGAGAGAACCATTGGAGGCTAAGATCTGGAAAGAGCAGACAGGTTTTAGAGAACACCGATCCTGTATAGACCAAATAAATAGCTTACGAATGATAGAAGAACAATCCATGGAGTATCAGTCTTCACTATACTTGACATTCATTGACTTTGAAAGAGCTTTTGATAGTGTACAGCGCCAAGCAATCTGGAGAGCGATGCAGGGGTATGGGGTTCCAATGAAAATCGTTATCATGGAACATGATAGAGACCTTTCAGAGCTCTTCCAAATAGTCGGGAGTGAGACAAGGGTGCCTGCTCTCACCTTTGCTGTTCTTGTTGACATTAGATCAGGTCATGAGAAAAGTGGCTGAAGGGAAGCAGAGGGGAATACAATGGGGGATGACAGATCGTCTGGAAGATTATGACTTTGTGGATGATATATGTCTAATATCTCGCTCATATAGACATATGACTGAGAAAATGAAAGACCTCGAAACGGAAGCACAGAAGCTGGGACTCAAAATAAACATTGTCAAGACAAAGGAGCTAAGGATCAATGCCAGAAACACGAACCCACTGGTATTAGAGAATGAGATAGGGCGAGTTGACAAATTCTGTTACCTAGGAAGTATTATTTCTGGAAGTGGAGGGGCAAATGAAGATGTCCAAAATAGGGTAAACAAGGCCAAAGGGGCCTTTGCCCAGTTCTGGCTGTTGTAGAAGTCCAGAGAATTGAGAACAAAGACTAAATGGAGGATCTTTGAGACAAATGTGAAATCAGTGCTCTTCTACGGGTGTGAGATGTGGAAGATAACTGGACAGATAACATTCAAGGTCCAGACTTTAACAGATGTTCAAGGACATCCTAGGAGTGTGATGGCCGGATATATCAAATCAGGAATTGTGGGAGCATACCCAACAGCGCAAGGTTGAAATTCAGATAAAAAAATGTAAGTGGAAATGGATAGGACATACACTGCGTAAAGGTCCTGACAGCATTCCAAAACGAGCTCTTGAATGGGATCCACAAGGGGCTAGAAGAAGAGCGAGGCCAAGGATAACATGGTGTCGAACAGTGGAAGCGGACATGGTGTCAGTTGGGAAGTCCTGGAAGAATATCAAAACTGTGGTAGCAAATAGTCAGATGGAAGGCTCTTGTATGTTCCCTATGCTCCACCCAGGAGTAATAGGAATTAAGTCAAGTAATTTAAGTAGGTGACAAACAGTATTGCCAATCTTGTGTGTCTTATTGAGAAACTTTGTTTATAATTAAAAATATGACAAAATAGAATTTTAACCAGTTTCATGCCTTGTAGAATGACTTGGAGAATTGTTTAGTTATCATGAAAATAAAAGAGAGCAATGAAGATAGGCAAGAATTTGCCAGTGTTTGGAACGGCCTTTGCAGTAAGCAAGTTACTGGCTCAGTAGTGAATTTCTCTAGTCCTTCAGAGAGATTATCTCTTCTAACTCTTTGTTGCATAAATAAAGGTTACACCCTAATGAATGCTCATGCACCAATCAATGAAGACAGTAAGCACAATCCCGAGAAAGTAGACCAGTTTAGGGAACTTCTTGAAGAACAGAGAGAGAAAATACCTATCAAGAACATTAAAATATTGCTGGGTGATTTTAATGCCCTATTGGGAATGGAAGCACAATACAGATCAACAGTAGGAAGATAGACATGATATAGGCTTTTGGGCTTATGCCATATCAAGAAAATAAGGGGAAATTCTTTACGTTTTGCAGAGAACTTTGCTCTGTGTCATCAGAAGAATCTTGACTGTCCGCAAGAAAGGCTTCTTAAACAATGAGCTTTGAATTTAGATGTTATAATAGAAGTGAAAATGGTATGTTTATTCATCACTGATGGCTCCCTGGATGCGGTGCAGTGCTAGCATTCGAAGCGGAATCTAAAGGAACCATCAGAATCAGCCTGAGAAGGTCACATAACATAACAGGAGTATGCAACATATGACATTGACAGGTGTATGACATTGACAAAAGCCTGGAATGAAACAGCTGGCGATGAGGAATGTACAAATTTGGAAAACACCGAAACGAAGTAACAATAGTGAAGGGACAGGGGAGGGAACTGCCTACGTAAATCCTTAATGGTTGGCAACCAGGTATTACTTAATTGTTGAAATTGTTAGGATTTCTATGTATTGCCACAGCTTCCCATATAATTCTCGACCTGGAGTGTCTAGTGTGGGTAAGAGTTAGAGTATCTTGGAACTTGACATCATGACCCGATGATAGTGTGTGCTCAGCTACTACTGATTTGTCTGGCTGGTTGAGACGAATATTACGTTCATGTTCCTTGATACGGGTACCAATGGACTGGCATGTTTTGTCAATGTATACCCTACCGCAAGTACAAGGAATTTCGTATACCCCAGGATGTAAAAGTGGGGACAATTTGTCCCTAGTTTTACCCAGACTGTGAGCAATTTTAGTGACGGTGCCAAACACCGTTTTTATATTGTGTTTGTAAGACCTTGGCAATTCGATCTGTGGTGTTGTGAATGTAAGGCATGTAAGTAGTTTCCTTCACTTCTTCTTTGTGCGAGCTTTGCTTGGTCATCTCTCTGGGATGCAGGGCTGTATGAATCTGCAAATCACTGTAACCATTACCCTTGAATGTGACTCTTGGCGTGCCCATCTCCACCTGGATATTTGATGGCTCAAAAATTCGTCTTACTCTCCTGGTGAGTGTCGTGAGAATTAATTGAATTAAATTGAATTCAAGTAAATTCGCTATGGAGATGAGTCGGATGGATGCCTTCCCTTCTTGGATGTTCTAATAAGAAAGAACTGGTCGGCTCCTTAGGACATACCGTCTATCAAAAGCTCACACACACAAATTGCTATCTTCATGCAGATTCTCACTACCATCCAGCACAAAAACAAGGCATTTTCAAGACACTCACCAAGAGGGCGAGACAAATTTGTGAGCCATCAAATATCCAAGTGGAGATGGACATGTTCAAAGTCACGTTCAAGGGTAATGGTTACTGCTATTTGCAGATTCTTGGAGCCCTGCATCCCAGAGAAATGACCAAGCAAAGCTCACACAATTGAAGAAGTGAAGGAAACTGCCTACTTGCCTGACATTCATAACACCACAGATCGAATTGCCAAGGTCCTCCGCAAACACAATATAAAAACAGTGTTTGGCACCGTCACTAAAATTGCTCACAGTCTGGGGTATATGAAATTTCCTGTACTTGCAGGAAGGTATACATTGGCCAAACATGCCAGTCCGTTGGTACCTGTATGAAGGAACATGTTATAATACCAATATAATGGTCCGTTATTGGAAACCTGTGATAATGCATGGGCTCGGAGAACTGATGCCTGGAGAAAATGGAATTCAACCAAGGATTGGGAAAATTTATATATATTCTGTATTGCACGGAAAGCTGCAGCCCAATTATTTCGATATGCAAAGCGATCGTATGAGAAACAACAGATGGAACAGAGCGATCAGGACTTCCAGAAGAACGTCAGGGACTTCTATGAAACCTTCAAATCTAATCTGAAAGGTTATCAGTAGAGCCCTGCACGGCTGTACAAAATAACATCCACTCCGCATCCGCAAATGGTTATTCGCGGATGTTATAAATGTTAAACTACAGTATATTACACCCAAGGTATTGAAACGGATATATCTGTTTACATAATACAATTGGTCTGGCACCAGAACCCCTACAGTCACAGGTTTATGAGGGATTTTCTCTTGTGACAACTACCGAAGTATTGAACTTTGTTCCTTTCTTCCACTAATTGTGGGCAGAAGCCAGTTAGGCTTAGGTCAGATTTACGGCTTTATGATCTCAAGGCTCTGTATAACCATTCTCCCATACCAATGTCAAAGGTCGCCTAACTACAAGCAGAAGTAAGAGTATACCTGAGTGAAAATCAATAAACATCATTATTTAGAAATTATCAGTAAAATTATCTGCACTGGCATAGAGTTTGTATCCACCAAGACTCCAGCTTCGCGTATCCACAGATATCCGCATCTGTGTAGGGCTCTAGTTATCAGGCTCCTAGTCTATGGTTTAGAGATGCTACTGGAAAACTATACCTGAACAACAGGGGAAATTGCAACATTTTGGCTCAGTACTTCAAGTTGCTCAACTGTGATGAGCCTCCTATTCACAGTCTGTCCAATTCTCAGCCACCTTTTAAGATGGAAATTAAGCAAATCATAGATAGTCTGAAAGATAATATATCAGCTGGGGAAGATTCCATAATGGTGGAACTGTTGAAGCTGGCGAATGAGGATACTCTGGACATATAGTCTCTTTCAGGAGATTAGGAAAACGGGTACTATACCAGTTGAATAGCAGTCAGCACTAATCCATCCTCTCCATAAAAAGGGAGACAAGAAGAATGTTGACAATTAGAGGTATATCGATAGTGCCTGTTCCTTATAAGATTCTTTCAAAAGCACTCCTCAACAGAATTGAAGTTCATCTTGATAAGCAGATTGGCAAATACCAGGCTGGTTTTCGAAAAGATCATTCCTGTCTGGAACAAATTTCAATCTGAAGATCATCAGATGCAAGATAACTGGGAAGTTCGACTATGTGGTCGTATTTGTGGGCTTCAGAAAAGCATACGACTCGATTGACCGACGGTCATTATTGAATGTTCTGGAAGAGATTGTGGTGGATGCTACATCCAGAATCTTGATTAAGCAGACTCTCACCAACACAATATCAAAGGTAAAATTCAAGAACGAAATCTCAGAGCCCTTCGAGATAAAGGCTAGGGTCAGACAAGAGAGTGAGAAAGATTTGAGAGAGATGGGCATTATGGAGGATGAAATCAATGACAGGGTTAGCTTCAGAAGGATGGTGAAAAGCTATCAGGGTTTTATGGTGGAGACAGAACCCAGGAGACAGAGATACCCATTACCAGAGGAGCAGAAGAAAGTACTGATCAACGGGCTCAAGAAATACTGGCAGGGTATCAAAGCCGGCAGATGAACGAGACACAGACACTGAAAATGAGATTGGTTGTTAACACGCAGTCCATATAGAGGCTCAATTAAAAAATGTTACTTTGCCTGAGACAGAAGTTTTCTTATTTATAAATACTATGAGGGGCTACCCCAAATAACCAGAATTATTTTTTAAAAACATGAAATTTTTCAAATTTTTTACAAAACAACCTTATCCCCTTCAAAATACTTTTCCATTACAATTAATACATTTGTCCCACCGGTGCTTCCACTGTTCGGAACATTTTTTGTAGTCATCTTTAGAAATGGCTGACAGCTACTCCCTCGTTTTTTTCTTGACCTCTTCAGTGTTGTCAAATCGGTGTCCTTTCATGCCCCTTTTCATGCGTGGAAATAAGAAAATGTCGCACGGAGCCAGGTTAGGCGTGGGACAGCGGAACCATGCCATTTTTAGACAAAAACTAACAAAAATGGCTGTGTGTGCAGGTGCGTTGTCGTGCTGGACGAACCAGTCTCCTGTCTGCCACAAGTCGGGTCTTTTTTGTCGAACACTGTTGCACAATCTTCTTAAAACTTCCCAATAAAAGGTTTGTTCACTTAAACTTGCCATCGTAAAAAACGAAACGAGAACAAAACAGCGCTAGAAAGAACAGTCACTGCAGGTGAACGGAACAAGCCAGGTCGACAACACAGGCAGCACTGAACTGACAATGAGTTGCCCTACACACGTCTAGCATCAGAAATGCATACTACACAAGCTTCACCCACGGCAACGTTATTTCGGTTATTTTTGGGTACCCCGTCGTAAAACTGAAAATGATGGGTCTCTTAACTTGCCTCCCATGAAACCGGATGGGGTACACTATCCTTTATTCTGAGGTGCTGAACGTTAAAAGTATCATTAATACCTCAGTATGTTATACTGTCCAACACAGCATGAACTTGAATAAGGGAAAACTAACATTATATCCTGTCCTATCGACTTCCTTATTAGCTTTTGCCAGGCACGATTTCATTGTGTGATAGGCGGGTAGTTTGAATTAAGGTACTCCTGTTGGTCACTTCAGTGCAATTAACAACTTGCTAGACTGTCTGTCAGGAGGCTTAAGCAGTCTGTAAGATGCCAGACCCTTTTTTCCTTTGTTTTCAAAAATTAAAAAGCCTTGTAGTAACTAATTGCAGAATGAGTGTCAAGTAAAATGAGATTTTTGTTGATAGTATCTTTTCAAAATGGAATATAATTATGAAAATAATATTTACAGTGTTAAAATAGGAACTTTCATTCCAAAATAGAGATTCATATTTTGAAATTGAATTAATGCTACGTGCTAGAATTGTGGAAAAATGAAAATACCCAATGCCATGCAGTGGTAAAAGGACTGTGTTTTGAATCCTAACCAGTGCTCGTGGGATTTCTAAAATGGAAGTCTCCTTGCTGTGGTTTGGATTCCACATACAACTGGAGGTACCAATGCTATGAGTACAATTTGTCACATAAAATTGTAAGCTTTGCATATTTATTTGCAGTTGTGGGAGTTCTGAACTAGATTAAAATAAGAGGAGGATTTGGAATTGTAAGAACAGATTAGTACTTAAGGCTTTGTTAAGCTTGTCTATAAAATTTATTATACTTGTTCAGTGTATTATTACTTTTCTTTTTCCAGCTTGTCCTGATGACTTATTTAACAAGCTGTGTCGAGCTCGTGTATCGAAGTATATCAAAACTCTCAAGGAAATTAATATAGCTTTTATAGCTTATGAGGAACAGGTAAAGATAAAGACATTCATGTTGGTGACATCCACAGGCTTCTGGTGGTGGCTTGGTGTTAAACTGCTGCACTAACTTGTGTATCGTCCGCTTTTGTCTTGTTCTTGGTGTCCTTTTAATTTTACTGGAATTTATAGTTCCATAGTTTTGTAAATATTATTAACCTACTGTCTGTAACACAAGGTTGGTATTATTTATTGTCTACAAGAACTTCTCTTCTACTTTGGGAGAGAAGGGTTAGTGTTGAAGGTTCATGCCTCTTTATTGAATCCTGAAACTTCTGTAGTAGTAGTACAGCAGAAAATGATTTGGCATAATATTTTACAACTGCTATTTAGAAGTTCGTAATGTTACAGAACAACAACATTTACTGCAACAAAATTTTATTTCAGTATAAAGTCAGTGTGATGTTGCAGTGGTTTTCCGTTAAGTGATTACATGCGAGAGGAATCAAGTGGTACATTATTTGTATTGTACTGCAGATATGCATGTGCTAGTAGTCTCTTGAGTCCTCTCCATGCTGGGCTGAGTACCTTCCCAACTTGGCAGGTTTGATTGTGCATTTGAAGGTGCTCAAATCCGTCTTCCTTGTCGGTAGATTTAGTGACACACAAAAGAACTCGTGGGACAACATTCTGGCACCTTGGCATCTCCGAAACCCATTAAAAACATGTAGTTAATGGGATGTAAAACCAATAACATTGTATAATCTCTTTATGTTGGAGTTATGAGTTAAAAGCACATAAAACACAAATCTTCCTTTGACTCTTGCTGTATAATCTTTCTGTACATACATGGCCTACATTACCAGCACATAAAAAGAAAAACAGAAAGGAGATCACAGTTAGCTGTGTATTAAGCTACTAGTAAATCTGCTCATTCATTCTGAGTACTGTGTTTAAGTTTCCAATTCCTGTACTTCTCCCTCCCTGTCCCACTATTTGTGAACTAAAATAGATTATAATGAGTAGATAAAAAAGGCAGAAAACATAGCCTCTGTAGACTCTTGGGATACATTAAGTGGTATGGTATGGTATGGTTAAACATTTTATGTTTCAAATTTGACAGGTATCGGTATGTACAAATTAAATTTAATTCATAAATGATACCTTTTTATTTACATGCAAGCCCTAACAAAGATGTCTAAGTCTTTTCAGCTATAAATATAATTGGAAATAAAATGTGTGAAATTGCAAGCATTTATTATTCTTAAGTTCAAACCGACATTTGTATGCATTAGATGAATTAGGCGATAGTGAAAAATGTAAATGAATAGGGACAGGGACAGTAATAATGATGGAAATCACTAGAAACTGTATTATGTTGTAAGCTTAAGGATTCTTACAGTGAAAAGACCATGAGTACGGTATAGGATAATAAATAATTCCACTTTGAGGTGTTGGTGAATATACTATTTTCTTTGGAAGGAAAAGTTTTGGATGACCACAGGAACATCTTGAATGATAGAATCTCCCCCTTCAAAACATATGTGAGGCCAAAGGGAACTTACGTTACCTGCATTTTGATGTATCTTTCCTGAGCAGGTTTGGTGAATGAGAGCATTGCTAGCTGCTCTCCAAGGCAGCTGTAGGCCTAGTTTGAATTGTTCAAAGTAGTTTTGTTTCATTAATGATATTTTCCTTGGCATTTTAAACAGTTTAGAAACATTTATGTTTGAAACCACAACTTTGTTGATAATGTTCTTCATGTTCCTTCAAATTTTCATTACAATTTATTTAATAACAGCTATCTTACTCGTGATATTGTACTCTTAATAATCAGTTTTATTTTCTGTTATATATTTATAGATAACTTGATGAAGTGTATTAATAAAACACTATTTTAATGCATATAGCTTAATACCTTTCCTACAATTATGAGGAATTATCACTATTTTCATGTGTTTCCTTATAATCTTAGAAGTGAAGCTTCTACGGTGTGCAGAAGTATTTTTCCGGGTTGAACCGTGGTGTTGTTTCCTGTGCATTATGTGCAGTTTGCCGACGTTTCAAATACATTGCGGTATTCTTTGTTAAGGCGACTGAAATACCGCTACTCAATCCTAGGTAATCAGTCTCCCAGGCAGCAATCACACTGAGAGAGTGGTTCCTGACCTTGGTCTTACATATCCTACCCTTTCTTTCTGACATAAGCCCCCTGGCTGTCCCGTGAAAATTCTGGAAAGTATGTGTCACAGCCAGGTGGTGGGACTTGCCCATGTTATCATACATAGATCAAGACATACAGACCACAACATAAACACGCATGATGAACCTGTAATTACATAATAGCATGGGCAAGTACCACCACCTGGCTGTGACACATACTTTCCAGAATTCTCACGAGACAGCCAGGGGGCTTACGCCAGCCAGAAAGGGTAGGATATATAAGACCAAGGTCAGGAACCACTCTCATAGTGTAATTGCTGCCTGGGAGACTGATTACCTCGGATCGAGTAGGGGTATTTCAGTCGCCTTAACAAAGAATACTGCCATGTATTCGAAATGTCGGCAAACTGCACGTAATGTACAGAAAACAACAACATGGTTCAACCTGGAAAAAGAACTAAATGTTTCCTTGTAAGTTTAAGGCTAGAAGGTACTTGCCTTGAAAACTGTTCACTCAATTGTGTATAATATTTGTAGTGTTAAGAAGGTTGCTGAATTACTGTTAATATTGTTTATACACAGTATTGAATGTCTTGTTACAGGTATGGTGTTGGAAATATGTTGCTTTGGTTTGATGAACTGAGTTTTGTTTGTCATTGTATCCTAGAAATGCTGTTTGCAGAATGTGCCAGCACCACCTTCAGCTTTGCTGATGGATGTTCACAGCTTTAAATGTTTCTTGAATAGTTGCTCTGTTTCTTTTCAACAGTGTGCCCTGAGGAATTGTTCAATGAACTATGCAAATCTTATGCTGCCAAAAAGATAAAGACTTTGAAAGAAATCAACATTGCATTCTTACCATATGAATGTCAGGTTTGTGGACAAAGTCAAGAAATATTGAAGTTATTGGATTGCTTTCAAATTTTTTTCTTTTTAAACAAGAGCTCTTTTCTTGAGTTTGCTTGATGTAATGTACCCATTAGTTAGTTGCTTGTCAGTGCACAGCACAGCTTATTATATTCTGCATTTCTATGGCCTTCTCCTGTTAGCTTTGCTGATTGCAGTCAATTATTTTCCATGATAGTTATCTATACTTGTTGCATTATGGATTGAAATCCTACTCACCCATTGAAAAGTAATAAAGATTATCTCCAGTAGTTCATTTGAGGTGAGGTCAGTTTCTTGATTGACATGGAGTTTCTCATCCAAATCTTCACAATGCTCAAGGCATGGTATTCTAGTATTGCTCAGTTGTTGTATTCATAACTATAGTATTACATCTACCAGGCTGGATAGCTGCAGTCGCTTAAGTGCAGCCAGTATCCAGTATTCGGGAGATAGTGGGTTTGAATCCCATTGTCGGCAGCCCTGAAGACTGTTTTCCGTGGTTTCCCATTTTCACACCAGGCAAATGCTGGGGCTGTACCTTAATTAAGGCCACGGATGCTTCCTTCCCACTCCTAGCCTCTTCCTATCCCATCGTCGTCATAAGACCTATCTGTGTCAGTGCGATGTGAAGCAACTTGAAAAAAAAAAAAAAAAAAAGTATTACATCTAATTTCTTACCAAAATATTCCCTGTGGGTGGGGGACGCAGGCGAAGAATACACCCATGGTATCCCCTGCCTGTCGTAAGGGGCGACCAAGGGATAATTGTATTAAAACCATGAAACTACTTGTGATTAGTATCATCATGCTGGGAACACCATGGTTTGCTTTTACTTGCGAGTAGTACCACTATGTTAGGTACACAATAGGTTTGTGATTAGTAGCAACAGAGGGTGAAACAGTATGGGTTTTACAGTACCCATGATTAGTACCACTATATGCGGAACACCACGGGCTTACGTTGCCTGTGATTAGTACCATTATGTGAGAAACACCACAGGTCTGGGAGTTACCTGTGATTAGTACCACTATATGAGCGACACCGTGGGTCTGCGTTACCTGTGATTAGTACCCACTATGTGAGGAACACCATGGGATAGTAAGAGTCCCTGTGATTATTACACCTTTGTGAGGAAC
The DNA here is from genome assembly GCF_040414725.1 of Anabrus simplex. Classification (NCBI taxonomy): domain Eukaryota; kingdom Metazoa; phylum Arthropoda; class Insecta; order Orthoptera; family Tettigoniidae; genus Anabrus; species Anabrus simplex. Next base: position 1,105,028,182 of record NC_090265.1, on the reverse strand, counting down.
ACCATGGGTTTGTGTTGCCTATGAGTGGCGCCATTATGTGAGAAATGTCGTAGATCTGCGTTACATGTGCAATGTACAATATTTGTGAGTAGTACCATAAAGTGTGGAACACTGAGTCTACGCTACTTTTGATTAGTACCGCAACCTGACAAATACCATGGTTCTGCTTTCCTAGCGATAAGTACCATTATGAGGGGCAGTTGACCTGGATTTTGGACCCCTTTAGCCAACAAGCATCATCAATTCGGGATTGTGCTTTAGAAGCAGTCCCTTGATCAGTAATAGTATTGATTTAAAATAGTTTCTGGGAAGGTGGGGCATGGCTGGTGGGATCCACTGATTGTTTTAAATTCATATTCATCCATTCATTCTTCATCATCACGTTTTGAATTCTGATCAGTGGTGATTTTGGACTTTTAAATTGTTGTTACATTTTGTCTCATTTCATAACGTTAGGACCCAATGACCTAGTTGTTAGGCCCCTTTAAACAAGCATCATCATCATCTTATAAAAATATTTATTACTGGGCCATGCATTTCCATTTACTGTATATCTCCCCATAAAATGAAATTTATCTGACAGCTTTCAAGGATTTACCTGCAGTTCCCAATTATTGATTCTTCCGTTGTTTAGTGACCAACCCATTGAATTTTCACCAGTGTATCTTTTTCACTCCTAGTATATGGTGGCCAAAATTGACTGGTGATAAGCACGGTTTTTGTTTTCAGTAATGGACACCAGCTTTGTTTTGCCTTTACTCAAAATTATGGCCAGCAAGGCCATTACCTGTCTGCATTACCTGTGATTAGTACCCACTATGTGTATAAATCCTTGAAAGCTGTCGGATAAATTTTATTTTATGGGGAGATATACAGTAAATTTAATTTCTTCTGCATAGTATATTTGGAAACACATTTTAAGATACTTGACCCTCCACAACAGATATTTTTCTTATCTGAAGCGGGGTGGAATCTGAATGTTTTATAGCTGGTTAAAGAGGAGTGGGAAAATTTATATACTTTATAACCTTTACCTCATTCATATTGCTCTCTCTCTCTCTCTTGGGTGACTGTTCTAGGATTTATCAGAAAGTGATGGCAGATAGATGATGTTTAACTGTATGCACTCAAGAACCTACGTTGTTTAGTATTGCCCCAAAATAGTTCCTCTGATCTCCTGATGACCCTAACATTGAATAATATTGAACGTACATTAGAAACCATGCTACCAATTGTCTGCAGTCTGTTCTTTTCTAAACTTTGTACAAAACTGAATTTTTTAAAAATAAAGTGTGTTTCTGCCAATGCGTTAGTTGAATATATGCTTCCCTGATGCCATGTGAAATAGTTTGAAATATTGGCTCTGATGTTAAAGTAGGCATGAGTTGCATGGATAAGCTGAAATATCTTAAACACTAGCTTTTATTTTTTGTTTCCTTAAATATTGTTTTCTATTGAATTTCAAAGTTTCTTCATATTCATACAACACACCATACTACCAACCACCACAGAAACATGCAATAGTGAATACTGTACCTCTCTCCACATAGGGTTGGTATCGTGAAGCGATTGTCGACTCCCGTTAGCTCGCCTCTCAATTCAAAACAAATAAGTGGAAGTACAGAATTTCATATATAGCAATTGACAGAGCCATAGAGTAACAAGTATATGTTAATCAGGTTCCAACAGGCAAATGGAGTTAGAGGATATGGTTTCTGGTCTCCTTGGACTAGTAATAGGTGTTCAACTGGCTTGCATGTTTCCCAAATGAAATCAAGAGGTCAAGGTCAACTTTATTTACTGAAGTGGAAAGCTGGTATACCAGTAAGAGATTGTTCGAGGACAAGTGATCTTAGACGGAAGAAGCTGCAACATTTTAATGTAGATGTAAACTTTGAGTTGATGGATTTTAGTAGTCTTCATGTGAAAGAGACAATTATTTTAAGAAAATCTGATTAGGCATATATGTTAGTTTTAAATGTTTGAGTTAATAGACAAGGCTGGTATTTTAAGAAAATTGTAGTTTAGAGTTTAATGATTGACATACAGTATATTTTAATTTGGAGTTGTTTTAGTATAAACATTTTTAAATGTTATAACAGGACATGTCATGAGATTGATTGATGTTGAGTGTGAGGTAATAGGTAGGTCCAAGAAATATTTGGTAGTTTTTGAGCCGCTGAGGAAGAGAACGTTTTAAAATGTTCTCGAAATATGTACAGTGTTCATTGATGAAATAAATAATTAAGAATTTTAAAGTTTTGACAGGGCTGAGTTTGAAATATAACAGTGATTCAATTAGTGAATAGATTGAAGTCAGTATGGACCAATACAAATTAAACCACAATAGTTAAGTTAATAAATTACATGACTACCTTCGCTCGACCAAATAAAAAACGGGGAATGCAGACCTTTATTGCAGTCTTTCCTGTTTGGTCGCTTATTGATAGGTACAGTTACTGCTTTTCTTCAGTCAGAAGGTACCTTATTAACATTCCATGCTAATCTTATAACTCTATGAAGCCATTTTATCCCTGCCTCCCCATTATATTTCATCATTTCAGGTGTAATTTCATGTATTCCTAATGCTTTGTAACAATGGAATTTATTTACCATTCTTTCCACTTTCTCAAGCGTAATTTCCCTATCATTGTCCTGCTCCCCATGAACTTGGTTGTTTGTGATGTCACAATGAAGATTCCATTTTATATTGAGAAGGTTTTCAAAATATTCCTTAGTCTTGTCCAGTGATTCCTTGGGATCTATTGTGAGCACCTAATTTACCCAAAATACTATTAATTTCCTTTTTTACTCCCTTTTTTAAGATTCTTTATTATTGTCCAGAAAGGTTTCCCTGCCGCTTGACAGCCTTTCCAGGTTATTCCCGAAATCTTGTAGGATTCAAAAATTATTTGTTTCACTCTATTTCTTTCATTTACGTACAACTCCCTCTCTGCATCAGTCCTTGTTTGGAACTATTTCTGATACGCCTTCCTTTTATGTTTACAAGTTGCCTTCACTTCTTCATTCCACCAAGATGTTAGCTTTTTACCATCTTTACACACAGCAGTTGCCAGGCATTCTGTTGCTGTTTCTACTACAGCATGCGTGTAGGCCACTCATTATATCTCTATATCCTGAACCTTCTCACTGTCTGTTGTTCGGAACATTTTACTAATCATATTCATGTACTTGTAATTTCCTCGTCCTGCAAATTTTCTACCCTTACTCATTTGCAGACGGATTTCACTTTCTCTGTCCTAGGCCTAGAGATACTTAGTTCGCTACAAATCAGATAGTGGTCTGTATCATCAAAAAATCACCAAAAAACGTGTACATTCCTAACAGATTTCCTGAATTCAAAGTCTTTTTTGATATCGTCTATTATGGATCTCGTGCCCCTACCCTCCCATGTGTAGTGGTGAATAGCCTAATGCTGAAGAATGTATTTGTAACTGCTAATCACATACTAGCACAGAATTCCAGTAAACTCTTCCCATTCCTATTAGCTTCCATATCTCCCCCACATTTATCCATCACCTTTTCATACCCTTAAGTTATATTTCCATCTCTCGCATTGAAATTGGTCTTTATCACTATCCTGTCCTTGCTGTTGACCCTGACCACATTGTCACTCATTGCTTCATAAAACTTGTCATCTTCATCCTCATCTGCACCCTCACATGGTGAATACACTCAGAAAATTCTCATCCTCAATTCTCCAGCAGCCAAATCAGCCCACATCATTTGCTCATTTACATGCCTAACAGAAACTGTGTTGCATGCATTAGTATTCCTGATGAACAGTTGTACCCCACACTCTGCTCTTCCCTTTTTAACACCACCTTCTCTCTTCCTCGTTATCTCCCTTTACTCAAATTATTAACACAGCCAGATGCATCCTCTTTGTTGATTTAGCCAGTTCTGCTTTCTTACTTTGATATTAATAGCTCTCCACTGAATTCAATTTTGTTTGCCAAGTTGTTTCTAAGGAGCCCCTTCCCTGTCAAATGGAAATGGGACTCTGTTACTCCCTTAGGTTCAAGGCTTGCTTGAAACGTTCTGAGTAAAAATTCTGTGAAGCGTGACGCTACCTTGTCTACATGTGGTCCCAGCGAGAATGTATCCTCTTAATAGGTTAGGGACCACGGTGGATTGTATAGTCCTAGCTGCCTGAACACAAGGAGGATCATGACTTGGACCATGCCCAAGATACCCACACCCGTTCCAAAACTGGTATCTCAACTTCAGGACCACTTACTAGGCCACTCAGCCATTACCCATGGTTCATAAACTAGGATGTAACTGCAGTAACTCTCACTACAAACCGTGCGTTATGAAATTGGGAGTAAGGAGACGAGCTGTTGACTATGTGGTATGATCTAAACTGTAAGTGGAGAGATGGCGTGGAATGGCATTAGCCGAGAATAAGCTTGAGAAGAGCTTAAAAAAAAGAAGGAAAGATCATAATATAATGTTGGAATTCAAGGGGACAAATAACGGAAAATATTCTTTTATAGGATGAGGAATAATTTATCAAGGGAAATATTCAGTAAATATCAAAGTTCATTGAAAGCATTTAAGAAAAGACTTAGTAAACAATTGCTAGGGAATCCACCACCTGGGAGACAGTCCAAAATGCAGATCATTGATGATTGATGAAGTATCAGATATATAAAATTCTCTCTCGCACACACATCCAAAAGGGATAATATAAAATATTAGAAACTCTAGAAATTTATAGACATTAATTATTAAATCCTCAATGTTTGCTCAATTATAAAATTGAAAGTTAATATTTTAAAACAATATTAAACTTTAGCAGCAACTATATATTTTTGAGACAAAAAACACACACACACATATGTTATAAATTCATAATGCACATAAATGCTCTTTGAGAACAATTGTCTCGAGTAACAGTTAAATGTAATAATTTCACCACCTGGCAATAGAGCCTAGACTCTGAAACTTGTTGTGGTGTACAACATTTATTAAACATTTTGACTGGTAACAGTTTTAAATTTTAGTAATAAATAATAATAATAATAATAATAATAATAATAATAATAATAATAATAATAATAATAATAATAATAATAATCGTATGACCTCAGCTATCATGTGCAGACATTTCAATTTGACGCCATCTGGCTGTCTGCTTGTCAATTTTGATGTGTTGTTACTCTAGGTCCACTAGATGTCAGACAGAGCAAAACCAAAACTCTCTTGGGCGTCTATGGCTGAGATTTAATTAATTTTATTGGGTAAACACCAAATGTGTCACCAGAGATCTTTTAAATGCCAACATTGTAAGACATGAAGCGTCGAATGGACTTTTTTTCGCCCTTCGAAAATCCGACTACCTCTGCCGGGTTTGAACCCGCTATCTTGGGATTCGGAGGCCGACACTCTACTACTGATCCACAGATGTGGCTAATTTTAAGTTTTCATAAAGAATTAATTGACAGTCTCAGACAAGGCCTACATAAGACATGGTTATGTTTAAAACTTACTTTTGATTTTATAGACTAACATTTTCATGTGGACTCCACCTGTATTAATATACTCAAAGATGTACTTGCAAAGATTCGAGGTGATGAAATAATACACATAACTGTTGTGGTAATATAATCAACAAACATTTGTTTTTCTGCATTTGGTTACTTCTTGAAATTACTGTGAATTATTGATATCAGTTTGCTAACTTTGTACATCTTTCATAACTGAAATAATTAATCCAATGCCATAGAATTAAACAATATTATGTGTCATGCTATTAGGAATGTAAATGTATAACTTCCTTTTAGTTACAGCCCTGAAGTAAGCTACATAAAACTGACAATGAGAGGTCACTGAGTTTCCAAATTAATCCCTGCTACTTTCAACAGTTGTCCTTGAGTCTTGTTTACAGTCATTGCAAAAGCTTCGTTACGCAGATATAGTACAATCTCATAAACCAGCAACAGTTTCTGCTGCTAAGCATGTAGGTCTGATTCCCCTAATGATGGAGTTCGAGTGATATATTCAGAGCAGACTTTCTATTTGCTACTACCTGAAGTCTCTTCAGGTTGGAATAAATAGTCAAGGAAATACATAATTAAGTCATTGTTTTAGAATTAAGAACTGCAGGGAATGAAAGATTATGGTACATATAGTTCAAGCAAGTAATCTGCACTTGAAAGCAATCTATACTCATTCATGGAATTGAGGTTATTTTTCCAGGGCATGAATTGCTAGATTGTATAATGGAGCAAAGTCCAGTTGTGAAGTAAGCTATCACAGCAGGCCTTGAAGTTCTTTTTTGAAGATGTCTAGAGATGGCACCACAAAATATGCAGCTTTTGAAGTTACCCCCTCACGTTTTGGTCTCTGCCTCTTCCTGAGTTAGAGGGAAAGTTAAATGGGACATCTTTAGCTGGTGTTACCATGGTTACGGCCGACTATTCCATGCTGTTCAAATTTGAACTTTACCGAGCTCGATAGTTTTAGTCTCGTAAGTGCGGCCAGTATCCAGTATTCAGGAGATAGTGGGTTCTAACCCCACTGTTAGCAGCCCTGGGGATGTTTTTCTGTGGTTTCCCATTTTCACACCAGGAAATTTCTGGGGCTGTACCTTAAATAAGGCCACTACTACAACAACGCCACCCCAAGAAAGATGAAATGACGTTACGCTCACAAATGCCATAGGGTTAGGTTAACAGTGGAAAGGATAAGGATCACAAATTAAAAAAAAAAAAAAAAAAAAAAAAACCACAATGTACAACTCTCAGGAAAACATTCAACTTACCCAGATACAAGCGGAAGCAGTGGAATCTGTACTGCAAGCCCATTCCATTAAAGAAAGTCTATAATCCCCAGGAAATACTGAGCAGGACATCAAAGGAGAACATCAATATTCTTTAAAATAAAATTGTAATTAAATTTTGTAATACATTACATTAAAGAAAAATTTTAAATTATTCATTAATTTTGTAAATAAATGAAAATTTGAAAATATAAGGAATTAAATATTTACAATATAATAAATTTTCTGAAAAATAAATAAATCGATGAAACTAACATAAGTATAGGGTTTTAAAATAAATTTTCTCAATTAACAAATATTAGAATAGGTGCGGTGCGCCATAACTTACAATTATTTTTATAGAACTTTTTAATGCTTAATAAAATTTAATGAAATTAAATGTGAGACAAACAGCTAGGGTGTATAACATGCGGAGTTTAATGCAATCCCTAGTGGAGGTATTACACGGTGGAGATATGGTCTGAGGCTTAGTTCCATAATCATCACATGAAATTAAAACGTTAGGACCATTCCGACACAAAATATAACAACACATAATAGGTCCAAATTAAAAAAAAAAAACACAGATAATTTAAACACAAATCCCAATTAAAATCAAATGGATTAGTAAATCAACTCAATTAAATCCCATATGCAATAAAATGGAAATCAAGGCAGGTCCGTTAACCCAAGGCGTCAACACACAGTGTGTCAAACATGATCCCATGCCAAGATCAAAACAATAACAATAACAAATCAGTGACGTACACACGCAAACAAAAGGATGTGCAAGATAAGAACAAGAATGACACAGTTACGTAATAGGACAAGAGGAGGCAAGATTATGCAATAATGAGAAAATAAGATAAGGATATTAAACGTATGAAACACTCCAGTAAGCTAAGCAAAGCATAAACCCCCATGAAATAATGGATTTTAAGTTACATATCTTACTTAGAATATTTCAGTTAAACTATATACATCAATAAACAAAATTTAAAATATCTAGGACATCCCAGTATTGAAAATTGATAATACGTAGACACATACTTTAAAATTTACCTATGTATATGAACATTCATACTTTGTAGCTACTATGAATTTTTAAGTAAATGAAATATTTTAACATAAGGAGAAACAAAATTTATCAAACATGAACTAATTAATAATAATAATAATAAATAATGATAATGAAAATTTTCAACATAAGCAGAAAGGTAAAACGGTGCTTTATGCTGTGCATGAGATCAACACGAGGCAGTTACTGAATAAAATTTTAATGCAAAGATAATAATACACCATAACAGATGGACCAAAATGAAACGAGGAAGAATGTGCACAAGGAATACCATATCCACGGGACACGATAAAATAAATAGAATTAACACACGCACTAAACAAAATAATACTAGTAAAACACCAAAGATGAGCCAAAATAATAATCAGAGGGCCAAAAAAATTTGGATAAGAAAACAGAATTGCAAGGTTACCAGTCAAACAATGGCAAGTCTTTTAAATATCAGCAACATGGCTTACAAATGTTAAATAGAAGTAGAACACAAAACTCAAAATATCACTATAAAACTCCACCAAAAATAAATTAACGTATGATTAAAATTTTTTACATGATCCAACCAAAAAAATAAAAGTACTTACTGGAGTTCAGAAGTATACTATAACATCTTACCCGTCCTGACCCACATGCACTGGTAATCGCCGTTAACACTACAATTACATAATAAAAATATTAATACAAGTAAATATATTGAATTATTCCTAAATGGGATACTTAAAATGGATTTATCCGACTCCAGTCAGGTTGTCTTTCACCTTAGACGAGGAAAGCAGAGACATGCCTTCCTGTGTCTACCCTCGATCAGTCTCAACGGCCCACAGTTTCTTTCCAAAGATGTCCGCGCTGGCATTAGTGTCTGGCGAATAGCTGTGCGCTCTGGTGATAGTCCATACACACGGCTAGTAATCTAGTTCGCTCAGCCGTCACACACAGCACATGCGGCTGCCACGAAGTGAACTTTCAGAATCACACGATGACAGTATGCCAAAATAGGCTCTTTTAAAATTAGGAGAAAAATATGTTGACAATGTCCAATCCATATAAGAATTAAAGTTAGCTGTGCCATACAAACATGTATCATAATATATACCAGTGTTTAGAGGAGAATCTGAATTCCAATAGTATTTTGTTAATGTAATAACGTTACACCATGGACGCTTCCTTCCCGCTCCTAGCCCTTTCCTGTCCCATCAACGCCATAGGACCTATCTGTGTCGGTATGACGTAGAGCAATATTGTGAAAAATTTGAACTTGACAGTATAACTACCTCTACAACTAGTCTGAGTGCCTTATGTGCTTTCGTGTAAATTTTGGTACTGGTCAGTGGAGGTGTGTAGATTTGTATAACGAACAAACTAACTTACCTTTAATTTTATAGATAAAGATACTGAGTTACTGTTTTCTTCTGTGTGAATTAGTTGTGTAACTTTTCTGTACAGTCAAACTTGAGGACATATGACCATCAATTAGAAAATGTTACGTTTTATTGCTTTTCTGCTGGGTTAGGTTTGCCTAGTTAGATTTTCTTTAGGCATATACATTCATCACTTAGTTTTCCCATTTCATTGATGCTATCATCTTAAATGATTTGGATTCTACTGCTTCTACAATCTCTATTTGTAGGTACGGAATGTGGCCACATGTAACCAGTTACTTGTCATTGCTGTCCTACCTTCTGATTTTTCCATGTAAATCAGAGTTTTAGCGCACGAGGGTCAAGAAAACACTACGAATTTGTATCGTGTAATGTTTACACGTCGAATTTAAAGAAAATTAACAGTGTATAATTGATTTTCAAGTTATAAGGCCATGAATTCATCTATCAACAAAGAATTATGATCTTAATATCGAGAGTAATTAATCAGCAATGATCTGTTAACTCATATGGTTTTATCAAGTATTGATTGATAAATCATACAGAGGATATAATAATCATGAAAGTTGTTGTAGAGGAAATTCAGATAGCACTGGAATGTGCAGTGTCTGAACTGATTCCACGAAAATCAGAGAATACTTACCTTCGTCGCGTAGTGGCATAAATGTATTAAACTGGATTAACTGGTCGCTATGGTACTCTGCCATGAATTGTTATACCATTAAACTTTGGCACTTCGCTTAACCACTGTCCTCATTCAGAATGGAGATCGATTTAGAAACAAGAAATAAATGCCTTATCTGTGATAAAACCTTTTCTCATAAAGGCTTGCTTGTCCACATGGGAAAGAAGCATAAAGATAGGTTACGCCAGAATGAGAATCAGTACTATGCCCTGATGGAACGACCTACTACTTCTAAGGGCTCCACGGGAATATTGTCTTCGTTAGGAAGAAATTTTAGACCACAATATAAATATTCGGACTCCGAGACAGAAAGTGAAGATGTACAAGATGAACAAAACAAGGATACTGTGAACAGACCGGAAGATAATTCCGATACACGAAGAACCCAATGCCCTCACTGTGGTGGATATTTTCAAGGAGCGAGAGGTGTAAACATTCACATTAGTCGCTCTCATCCACAAATACATCGAACTATCTTGTTAACCAACTTCAGTCAGCGCGTATCTCAGTCAGAAGATGATATTATTCCCATTGAGCAGCAATATCCTGTTCAAGAGGAGACTACTTTCCAGTCAGAATTAAAGGAATGGAAGAACAAATTCATTCAGTTCTCCAGTGAAAACGATTCTGAGTTCGACACACTCGTGTGGGAGTTGTCGGAATTTCTGAGTAACTCTATCCATCTCTTACCTGGTCCAAAACACCCCGCTACGAAATATTACGAAGCCAGGAGAAAACAACGTCTCTGATATCAAGGTAAAACATATAGCAAGTCCTCGAATCCACAACGTGCGACCAAGAGAGAACGCCAAGAAAGAAAACGTAAATATGACTATCAGCTCACTCAGTTTCAGTTCTACAATCAGCGAAGGAAAGCCGTGCGGAGGGTACTTAATCCATAATCCGAATCTTGCAACGTCGATATTTCCAAAATATCTGCCACTTACTCCGATTTATTTTCCATTGAAAATTCCAATATAAGGCATGATTACTGCTCCAAAATCAGCGACGTAGACCGTGTAGAGCTAGATGAAACGTACAGCCCCAGAATCACAAAAGAAGAAATCTCCGCCGCAACACGTCGAATTGCAGTAGATACCGCTCCTGGTCCTGACCGTGTCTTAGTACGTGTCATCAGGGACGACACGGTATGCGAAATCATAGCAATCATTGCGACTAGAATGCTTTCAACAGGCAAAATACCCCAGTGTCTAAAGAGTGCTAGAACCGTGTTGATACATAAGAAAGGCGATGTCGAATGTCTGTCAAACTGGAGACCAGTAACGATCTGTTCGGTAATTAGACGTGTTATTGAAAGGGTATTAGATCAGCATTTGCGCTCCTTTGTAACTTTCAGCGAACACCAAAGAGGCTTTAACGACCAGCCAGGATGCCTTATAAATACTTCCATTCTCAGAGGACTCCTCAAGACAGCAAAGACAGATAAGCAAGATATTACCGTGATCTTTCTAGACATATCAAAAGCCTTTGACAACATCGGACATGAGCACTTAAATCTAACACTAGCTGGCGAGCCACTTCCATCTAAACTGAAGGAACTAATCATCAATCTACAGACTGACAATACAACACAGATCGAAACCACTAAGGGTAAAACGAAGCCAATTCGCTTGTTGAGAGGACTTATGCAGGGATCACCATTATCGCCAGCATTGTATAACTTGGCCACAGATTTCATTTTTGATGAGATAACAGAAGAAAACCTACTACAAGCATATGGCAAATCAGTTTCTGCAGAATTGCCCCCTCTTAGTATTATAGGTTTCGCCGATGACACAGTTATTGTTGGCAAAAATAAGGAAGCGGCTCTTGAGTTGACACGCATCGCTATCACGTTGTTCCAGGAAATCGGTCTACAGATAAATGCCAACAAATGTGTGGGCATATGTATTGAAAAGGGGAAACTCGTGGACGGAGTGCTCGATATTCATGACAATTTTAAGGTCAGTACTGTTAAAGAAAGAGAAGAAATTCGATATCTTGGTGTCACTTTTAACGAAACACTCACCTTTGATGCAAACACTTCTTTAAAAACCTTGCACAAGAAGTTAGATGCTCTTACAGCCTCACCTTTGTTAAAGGCAGATCAAAAGTTCACTGTTTTGAACAAAGCAGTCAGTCCCACTCTCGTGTATGCTTTTCAGACCGCTGAAATTAGACAAGTACCGCTTAGCTTCCTGAAAACTGCCGACAAAATGGTAAAGAGCTCCCTAAAGGAAATTTTGCAATTACCCATGGATACACCCGATAGTTCTCTGTATTCTGATTTAAGATTCAAAGGCCTCGGACTTTTCAAAGCAACCTGGGAAGTACACCTGCAACAAATAAGCGCATGCAACGCTCTTCGCCGAGCCAGCAATAGCTACGTTTTAAAGATGCATGATCTGACATCCGAAACGACGCATTGTCTACAGGCCCTCAACATCACAGATATTAACCGATTCTCCAATAAAGGCAGTGACCTTCCAAATCCAAGAAAAATCCGCCAAGAACTAAGAAGTCGTGAAATGGCAACTTGGTGCTCTTTGCCTCAGAAGGGGATCGGTGTAGAGTTGTATAAAGAGTACACACCGGCCAATAATTGGATTAGGCATCACCAGGGACTTTCTTGTAGCGAATGGCGAGAGGCAATCAAGATGACATCGAATGTTTCTGCAGTACGAACTATCCCGGGCAGAACTCAGGACGGAAACCTCTGTCGCAGATGCGTCAGAGAGAAAGAAACACTGGCTCACGTCCTGGGTTCTTGCCCCTACGGCGAAGTACTGAGAAACTCACGTCACCACAAGATCACTGATTGCAGAAGAACTCCGTAGCAAAAACTTCCGTGTATATGAAGAAGTCCTCGGTTTGTCTACGACAGGGAGCACAAGACGAATTGACATAATTGCCTTTAAAGATAACGACACGAAAGGCTTCATTATCGATCCGACTATCCGATTCGAGCACCATGTCGGCCAGTCTACTGAAGTTCATCTTGAAAAACAGAACATCTACGCGCCCACCATTCCGTTCTACAAAAATAAATACCAGCTGAATGAAGTAGAGATTATCGGCCTAATGATTGGTGCTCGTGGCACAATACCTGCCTTGTTCGTAGAATTCTGGAAAAAGTTCGACCTGCCCATCAACAGCATTGAAAGAATAGTTACCACCACCATACGTGGATCAGTACAAATCCTGAAATCTCACCTGTT